>NC_064619.1:754641262-755891262 GCF_023898315.1 Schistocerca nitens
TCTTATGCTCTATGTTTTGAGCGTTTCCTGTGTCACCAGTTTTACATTCCGATGGACCTCTGCAGGTTTACTGTATCCCTTGGACCTTCCCATTGACGATGAAACACAGAAATTGCATCGGAATTAAATCTAAGAGACACAATGTCGACTTAAGTACAGGAAGACTGAGTCTTCCTACTGTCTACGTTTTGAGCGTTTCCTGTGTCACCAGTTTTACATTCCGATGCACCTCTGCAGGTTTACTGTATCAATTGGACCTTCCCATTGACGATGAAACACAGAAATTGCATCGGATTTAAATATAAGAGACATAATGCCGACTTAAGTACAGGTAGACTGAGTCTTCCTACTGTCTATGATTTGAGCGTTTCCTGTGTCACCAGTTTTACATTCCGATGCACCTCTGTAGGTTTACTGTATCCATTGGACCTTCCCATTGACGATGATACACAGAATTTGCATCAGATTGAAATATAAGAGACACAATGCCGACTTAAGTACAGGAACAGTGAGTCTTCCTACTGTCTATGTTTTGAGCGTTTCCTGTGTCACCAGTTTTACATTACGATGCACCTCTGCAGGTTTACTGCATCCCTTGGACCTTCACAGTGACGATGAAACACAGATATTGCATCGGAATTTAATATAAGAGACACAATGCCGATTTAAGTACAGGAAGACTGAGCCTTTATACTGTCTATGTTTCCAGCGCTTCCTGTGTAATCAAATTTACATTCCGATGCAACTCTGCAGGTTTACTGTATTCCTTCGACCTTCCCATTGACGATGAAACACAGAAATTGCATCGGAATTAAATATGAGACACAATGCCGACTTAAGTACTACAAAACTGAGTCTCCTTAGGGTCTACGTTTTGAGCGTTTCCTGTGTCACCAGTTTTACATTCCGATGCACCTCTACAGGTTTACTGTATCCATTGGACCTTCCCATTGACGATGAAACACAGAAATTGCATCGGATTTAAATATAAGAGACACAATGCCGACTTAAGTACAGGAAGACTGAGTCTTCCTACTGTCTATGTTTTGTGCGTTTCCTGTGTCACCAGTTTTTCACTCCGATGCACCTCTGCAGGTTTACTGTATCTTTTGGTCCTCCCCATCGACGATGAAACACAGAAATTGCATCGGAATTAAATATAAGAGACACAATGCCGACTTAAGTACAATAAAACTGAGTCTTCTTAGGGTCTATGTTTTGAGCGTTTCGTGTGTCACCAGTTTTACATTCCGATACACCTCTGCAGGTTTACTGTATCAATTAGACCTTCACAGTGACGATGAAACACTGAAATTGCATCGGAATTAAATATAAGAGACACAATGCCGACTTAAGTACTACAAAACTGAGTCTCCTTAGGGTCTACGTTTTGAGCGTTTCCTGTGTCACCAGTTTTACATTCCGGGGCACCTCTACAGGTTTGCTGTATCCATTGGACCTTCCCATTGACGATGAAACACAGAAATTGCATCGGATTTAAATATAAGAGAGACAAGGCCGACTTAAGTACAGGAAGACTGAGTCTTCCTATTGTCTATGTTTTGAGCGTTTCCTGTGTCACCAGTTTTACATTCCGATGCACCTCTGCAGGTTTAGTGTATCGATTAGACCTTCCCATTGACGATGAAACACAGAAATTGCATCGGAATTAAATATAAGAGACACAATGCCGACTTATGTACAGGAAGACTGAGTCTTCCTACTGTCTACGTTTTGAGCGTTTCCTGTGTCACCAGTTTTACATTCCGATGCACCTCTGCAGGTTTACTGTATCCATTGGACCTTCCCATTGACGATGAAACACAGAAATTGCATCGGATTTAAATATAAGAGACACAATGACGACTTAAGTACAGGAAGACTGAGTCTTCCTACTGTCTATATTTTTAGCGTTTCTGTGACACCAGTTTTACATTCCGATGCACCTCTGCAGGTTTACTGTATCCCTCCGACCTTCACAGTGACGATGAAACACAGATATTGCATCGGAATTAAATATAAGAGACACAATGCCGATTTAAGTACAAGAAAACTGAGTCTCCTTAGGCTCTATGTTTTGAGCGTTTCCTGTGTCACCAGTTTTACATTCCGATGGACCTCTGCAGGTTTACTGTATCCCTTGGACCTTCCCATTGACGATGAAACACAGAAATTCCATCGGAATTAAATCTAAGAGACACAATGTCGACTTAAGTACAGGAAGACTGAGTCTTCCCACTGTCTACGTTTTGAGCGTTTCCTGTGTCACCAGTTTTACATTCCGATGCACCTCTGCAGGTTTACTGTATCCATTGGACCTTCCCATTGACGATGAAACACAGAAATTGCATCGGATTTAAATATAAGAGACACAATGCCGACTTAAGTACAGGTAGACTGAGTCTTCCTACTGTCTATGTTTTGAGCGTTTCCTGTGTCACCAGTTTTACATTCCGATGCACCTCTGCAGTTTTACTGTATCGATTGGACCTTCCCATTGACGATGAAACACAGAAAATGCATCGGAATTAAATATAAGAGACACAATGCCGATTTAAGTACAGGAAGACTGAGTCTTCCTACTGTCTACGTTTTGAGCGATTCCTGTGTCACCAGTTTTACATTCCGATGCACCTCTGCAGGTTTACTGTATCCATTGGTCCTTCCCAGTGACGATGAAACACAGAAATTGCATCGGAATTAAATATAAGAGAGACAATGCCAACTTAAGTACAAGAAAACTGAGTCTTCTTAGGGTCTATGTTTTGAGCGTTCCTGTGTCACCAGTTTTACATTCCGATGGACCTGTGCAGGTTTTCTGTATCCCTTGGACCTCCCCATCGACGATGAAACACAGAAATTGCATCGGAAATAGATCTAAGAGACACAATGTCAACTTAAGTACAAGAAAACTGAGTCTTCTTAGGGTCTATGTTTTGAGCGTTTCCTGTGTCACCAGTTTTACAATCCGATGGACCTCAGCAGATTTACTGTATCCCTTGGACCTTCCCATTGACGATGAAACACAGAAATTGCATCGGAATTAAATATAAGAGACACAATGCCGATTTAAGTAGAGGAAGACTGAGTCTTTATACTGTCATTGTTTTGAGCGTTTCCTGTGTAATCTGTTTTACATTCCGATGCAACTCTGCAGGTTTACTGTATTCCTTGGACCTTCCCATTGACGATGAAACACAGAAATTGCATCGGAATTAAATATGAGACACAATGCGACTTAAGTACAGGAAGACTGAGTCTTCCTACTGTCTATGTTTTGAGCGTTTCCTGTGTCACCAGTTTTTCACGCCGATGCACCTCTGCAGGTTTACTGTATCCCTTGCTCCTCCCCATCGACGATGAAACACAGAAATTGGATCGGAATTAAATCTAAGAGACACAATGTCGACTTAAGTACAGGAAGACTGAGTCTTCCTACTGTCTACGTTTTGAGCTTTCCCTGTGTCACCAGTTGTACATTCCGATGCACCTCTACAGGTTTACTGTATCCATTGGACCTTCCCATTGATGATGAAACACAGAAATTGCATCGGGTTTAAATATAAGAGACACAATGCCGACTTAAGTACAGGAAGACTGAGTCTTCCTACTGTCTATGTTTTGAGCGTTTCCTGTGTCACCAGTTTTACATTCCGATGCACCTCTGCAGGTTTAGTGTATCGATTAGACCTTCCCATTGACGATGAAACACAGAAATTGCATCGGAATTAAATATAAGACACAATGCCGACTTAAATACAGGAAGACTGAGTCTTCCTACTGTCTACGTTTTGAGCGTTTCCTGTGTCACCAGTTTTACATTCCGATGCACCTCTGCAGGGGTACTGTATCCATTGGACCTTCCCATTGACGATGAAACACAGAAATTGCATCGGATTTAAATATAAGAGACACAATGCCGACTTAAGTACAGGAAGACTGAGTCTTCCTACTGTCTATATTTTGAGCGTTTCCTGTGACACCAGTTTTACATTCCGATGCACCTCTGCAGATTTACTGTATCCCTCTGACCTTCACAGTGACGATGAAACACAGATATTGCATCGGAATTAAATCTAAGAGACACAATGTCGTCTTAAGTACAGGAAGACTGAGTCTTCCTACTGTCTACGTTTTGAGCGTTTCCTGTGTCACCAGTTTTACATTCCGATGCACCTCTGCAGGTTTACTGTATCCATTGGACCTTCCCATTGACGACGAAACACAGAAATTGCATCGGAATTAGATCTAAGAGACACAATGTCGACTTAAGTACAGGAAGACTGAGTCTTCCTACTGTCTACGTTTTGAGCGATTCCTGTGTCACCAGTTTTACATTCCGATGCACCTCTGCAGGTCTACTGTATCCCTTCGACCTTCGCAGTGACGATGAAAAACAGATATTGCATCGGAATTAAATATAAGAGACACAATCCCGACTTAAGTACAAGAAAACTGAGTCTCCTTAGGCTCTATGTTTTGAGCGTTTCCTGTGTCACCAGTTTTACATTCCGATGGACCTCTGCAGGTTTACTGTATCCCTTGGACCTTCCCATTGACGATGAAACACAGAAATTCCATCGGAATTAAATCTAAGAGACACAATGTCGACTTAAGTACAGGAAGACTGAGTCTTCCTACTGTCTACGTTTTGAGCGTTTCCTGTGTCACCAGTTTTACATTCCGATGCACCTCTGCAGGGGTACTGTATCCATTGGACATTCCCATTGACGATGAAACACAGAAATTGCATCGGATTTAAATATAAGAGACACAATGCCGACTTAAGTACAGGAAGACTGAGTCTTCCTACTGTCTATATTTTGAGCGTTTCCTGTGTCACCAGTTTTACATTCCGATGCACCTCTGCAGGTTTAGTGTATCGATTAGACCTTCCCATTGACGATGAAACACAGAAATTGCTTCGGAATTAAATATAAGACACAATGCCGACTTAAATACAGGAAGACTGAGTCTTCCTACTGTCTACGTTTTGAGCGTTTCCTGTGTCACCAGTTTTACATTCCGATGCACCTCTGCAGGGGTACTGTATCCATTGGACCTTCCCATTGACGATGAAACACAGAAATTGCATCGGATTTAAATATAAGAGACACAATGCCGACTTAAGTACAGGAAGACTGAGTCTTCCTACTGTCTATATTTTGAGCGTTTCCTGTGACACCAGTTTTACATTCCAATGCACCTCTGCAGATTTACTGTATCCCTCTGACCTTCACAGTGACGATGAAACACAGATATTGCATCGGAATTAAATCTAAGAGACACAATGTCGACTTAAGTACAGGAAGACTGAGTCTTCCTACTGTCTACGTTTTGAGCGTTTCCTGTGTCACCAGTTTTACATTCCGATGCACCTCTGCAGGTTTACTGTATCCATTGGACCTTCCCATTGACGACGAAACACAGAAATTGCATCGGAATTAGATCTAAGAGGCACAATGTCGACTTAAGTACAGGAAGACTGAGTCTTCCTACTGTCTACGATTTGAGCGATTCCTGTGTCACCAGTTTTACATTCCAATGCACCTCTGCAGGTTTACTATATCCCTTCGACCTTCGCAGTGACGATGAAAAACAGATATTGCATCGGAATGAAATATAAGAGACACAATGCCGACTTAAGTACAAAAACACTGAGTCTTCTTATGCTCTATGTTTTGAGCGTTTCCTGTGTCACCTGTTCTACATTCCGATGGACCTCTGCAGGTTTACTGTATCCCTTGGACCTTCCCATTGACGATGATACACAGAAATTGCATCGGAATTAAATCTAAGAGACACAATGTCGACTTAAGTACAGGAAGACTGAGTCTTCCTACTGTCTACGTTTTGAGCGTTTCCTGTGTCACCAGTTTTACATTCCGATGCAGCTCTGCAGGTTTACTGTATCCATTGGACCTTCCCATTGACGATGAAACACAGAAATTGCATCGGATTTAAATATAAGAGACATAATGCCGACTTAAGTACAGGTAGACTGAGTCTTCCTACTGTCTATGTTTTGAGCGTTTCCTGTGTCACCAGTTTTACATTCCGATGCACCTCTGTAGGTTTACTGTATCCATTGGACCTTCCCATTGACGATGATACACAGAATTTGCATCAGATTGAAATATAAGAGACACAATGCCGACTTAAGTACAGGAAGACTGAGTCTTCCTACTGTCTATGTTTTGAGCGTTTCCTGTGTCACCAGTTTTACATTACGATGCACCTCTGCAGGTTTACTGCATCCCTTGGACCTTCACAGTGACGATGAAACACAGATATTGCATCGGAATTTAATATAAGAGACACAATGCCGATTTAAGTACAGGAAGACTGAGCCTTTATACTGTCTATGTTTCCAGCGTTTCCTGTGTAATCAAATTTACATTCCGATGCAACTCTGCAGGTTTACTGTATTCCTTCGACCTTCCCATTGACGATGAAACACAGAAATTGCATCGGAATTAAATATGAGACACAATGCCGACTTAAGTACTACAAAACTGAGTCTCCTTAGGGTCTACGTTTTGAGCGTTTCCTGTGTCACCAGTTTTACATTCCGATGCACCTCTACAGGTTTACTGTATCCATTGGACCTTCCCATTGACGATGAAACACAGAAATTGCATCGGATTTAAATATAAGAGACACAATGCCGACTTAAGTACAGGAAGACTGAGTCTTCCTACTGTCTATGTTTTGAGCGTTTCCTGTGTCACCAGTTTTTCACTCCGATGCACCTCTGCAGGTTTACTGTATCTTTTGGTCCTCCCCATCGACGATGAAACACAGAAATTGCATCGGAATTAAATATAAGAGACACAATGCCGACTTAAGTACAATAAAACTGAGTCTTCTTAGGGTCTATGTTTTGAGCGTTTCCTGTGTCACCAGTTTTACATTCCGATACACCTCTGCAGGTTTACTGTATTAATTGGACCTTCACAGTGACGATGAAACACTGAAATTGCATCGGAATTAATTATAAGAGACACAATGCCGACTTAAGTACTACAAAACTGAGTCTCCTTAGGGTCTACGTTTTGAGCGTTTCCTGTGTCACCAGTTTTACATTCCGGGGCACCTCTACAGGTTTGCTGTATCCATTGGACCTTCCCATTGACGATGATACACAGAATTTGCATCAGATTGAAATATAAGAGACACAATGCCGACTTAAGTACAGGAAGAGTGAGTCTTCCTACTGTCTATGTTTTGAGCGTTTCCTGTGTCACCAGTTTTACATTACGATGCACCTCTGCAGGTTTTCTGCATCCCTTGGACCTTCACAGTGACGATGAAACACAGATATTGCATCGGAATTTAATATAAGAGACACAATGCCGATTTAAGTACAGGAAGACTGAGCCTTTATACTGTCTATGTTTCCAGCGTTTCCTGTGTAATCAAATTTACATTCCGATGCAACTCTGCAGGTTTACTGTATTCCTTCGACCTTCCCATTGACGATGAAACACAGAAATTGCATCGGAATTAAATATGAGACACAATGCCGACTTAAGTACTACAAAACTGAGTCTCCTTAGGGTCTACGTTTTGAGCGTTTCCTGTGTCACCAGTTTTACATTCCGATGCACCTCTGTAGGTTTACTGTATCCATTGGACCTTCCCATTGACGATGATACACAGAATTTGCATCAGATTGAAATACAAGAGACACAATGCCGACTTAAGTACAGGAAGAGTGAGTCTTCCTACTGTCTATGTTTTGAGCGTTTCCTGTGTCACCAGTTTTACATTACGATGCACCTCTGCAGGTTTACTGCATCCCTTGGACCTTCACAGTGACGATGAAACACAGATATTGCATCGGAATTAAATATAAGACACACAATGCCGACTTAAGTACTACAAAACTGAGTCTCCTTAGGGTCTACGTTTTGAGCGTTTCCTGTGTCACCAGTTTTACATTCCGGGGCACATCTACAGGTTTACTGTATCCATTGGACCTTCCCATTGACGATGAAACACAGAAATTGCATCGGATTTAAATATAAGAGACACAATGCCGACTTATGTACAGGAAGACTGAGTCTTCCTACTGTCTACGTTTTGAGCGTTTCCTGTGTCACCAGTTTTACATTCCGATGCACCTCTGCAGGTTTACTGTATCCCTCCGACCTTCACAGTGACGATGAAAAACAGATATTGCATCGGAATTAAATCTAAGAGACACAATGTCGACTTAAGTACAGAAAGACTGAGTCTTCCTGCTGTCTACGTTTTGAGCGTTTCCTGTGTCACCAGTTTTACATTCCGATGCACCTCTGCAGGTTTACTGTATCCATTGGACCTTCCCATTGACGACGAAACACAGAAATTGCATCGGAATTAGATCTAAGAGACACAATGTCGACTTAAGTACAGGAAGACTGAGTCTTCCTACTGTCTACGATTTGAGCGATTCCTGTGTCACCAGTTTTACATTCCGATGCACCTCTGCAGGTTTACTATATCCCTTCGACCTTCGCAGTGACGATGAAAAACAGATATTGCATCGGAATGAAATATAAGAGACACAATGCCGACTTAAGTACAAAAACACTGAGTCTTCTTATGCTCTATGTTTTGAGCGTTTCCTGTGTCACCTGTTCTACATTCCGATGGACCTCTGCAGGTTTACTGTATCCCTTGGACCTTCCCATTGACGATGAAACACAGAAATTGCATCGGAATTAAATCTAAGAGACACAATGTCGACTTAAGTACAGGAAGACTGAGTCTTCCTACTGTCTACGTTTTGAGCGTTTCCTGTGTCACCAGTTTTACATTCCGATGCAGCTCTGCAGGTTTACTGTATCCATTGGACCTTCCCATTGACGATGAAACACAGAAATTGCATCGGATTTAAATATAAGAGACATAATGCCGACTTAAGTACAGGTAGACTGAGTCTTCCTACTGTCTATGTTTTGAGCGTTTCCTGTGTCACCAGTTTTACATTCCGATGCACCTCTGTAGGTTTACTGTATCCATTGGACCTTCCCATTGACGATGATACACAGAATTTGCATCAGATTGAAATATAAGAGACACAATGCCGACTTAAGTACAGGAAGACTGAGTCTTCCTACTGTCTATGTTTTGAGCGTTTCCTGTGTCACCAGTTTTACATTACGATGCACCTCTGCAGGTTTACTGCATCCCTTGGACCTTCACAGTGACGATGAAACACAGATATTGCATCGGAATTTAATATAAGAGACACAATGCCGATTTAAGTACAGGAAGACTGAGGCTTTATACTGTCTATGTTTCCAGCGTTTCCTGTGTAATCAAATTTACATTCCGATGCAACTCTGCAGGTTTACTGTATTCCTTCGACCTTCCCATTGACGATGAAACACAGAAATTGCATCGGAATTAAATATGAGACACAATGCCGACTTAAGTACTACAAAACTGAGTCTCCTTAGGGTCTACGTTTTGAGCGTTTCCTGTGTCACCAGTTTTACATTCCGATGCACCTCTACAGGTTTACTGTATCCATTGGACCTTCCCATTGACGATGAAACACAGAAATTGCATCCGATTTAAATATAAGAGACACAATGCCGACTTAAGTACAGGAAGACTGAGTCTTCCTACTGTCTATGTTTTGAGCGTTTCCTGTGTCACCAGTTTTTCACTCCGATGCACCTCTGCAGGTTTACTGTATCTTTTGGTCCTCCCCATCGACGATGAAACACAGAAATTGCATCGGAATTAAATATAAGAGACACAATGCCGACTTAAGTACAATAAAACTGAGTCTTCTTAGGGTCTATGTTTTGAGCGTTTCCTGTGTCACCAGTTTTACATTCCGATACACCTCTGCAGGTTTACTGTATTAATTGGACCTTCACAGTGACGATGAAACACTGAAATTGCATCGGAATTAATTATAAGAGACACAATGCCGACTTAAGTACTACAAAACTGAGTCTCCTTAGGGTCTACGTTTTGAGCGTTTCCTGTGTCACCAGTTTTACATTCCGGGGCACCTCTACAGGTTTGCTGTATCCATTGGACCTTCCCATTGACGATGATACACAGAATTTGCATCAGATTGAAATATAAGAGACACAATGCCGACTTAAGTACAGGAAGAGTGAGTCTTCCTACTGTCTATGTTTTGAGCGTTTCCTGTGTCACCAGTTTTACATTACGATGCACCTCTGCAGGTTTACTGCATCCCTTGGACCTTCACAGTGACGATGAAACACAGATATTGCATCGGAATTTAATATAAGAGACACAATGCCGATTTAAGTACAGGAAGACTGAGCCTTTATACTGTCTATGTTTCCAGCGTTTCCTGTGTAATCAAATTTACATTCCGATGCAACTCTGCAGGTTTACTGTATTCCTTCGACCTTCCCATTGACGATGAAACACAGAAATTGCATCGGAATTAAATATGAGACACAATGCCGACTTAAGTACTACAAAACTGAGTCTCCTTAGGGTCTACGTTTTGAGCGTTTCCTGTGTCACCAGTTTTACATTCCGATGCACCTCTGTAGGTTTACTGTATCCATTGGACCTTCCCATTGACGATGATACACAGAATTTGCATCATATTGAAATACAAGAGACACAATGCCGACTTAAGTACAGGAAGAGTGAGTCTTCCTACTGTCTATGTTTTGAGCGTTTCCTGTGTCACCAGTTTTACATTACGATGCACCTCTGCAGGTTTACTGCATCCCTTGGACCTTCACAGTGACGATGAAACACAGATATTGCATCGGAATTAAATATAAGAGACACAATGCCGACTTAAGTACTACAAAACTGAGTCTCCTTAGGGTCTACGTTTTGAGCGTTTCCTGTGTCACCAGTTTTACATTCCGGGGCACCTCTACAGGTTTACTGTATCCATTGGACCTTCCCATTGACGATGAAACACAGAAATTGCATCGGATTTAAATATAAGAGACACAATGCCGATTTATGTACAGGAAGACTGAGTCTTCCTACTGTCTACGTTTTGAGCGTTTCCTGTGTCACCAGTTTTACATTCCGATGCACCTCTGCAGGTTTACTGTATCCATTGGACCTTCCCATTGACGATGAAACACAGAAATTGCATCGGATTTAAATATAAGAGACACAATGACGACTTAAGTACAGGAAGACTGAGTCTTCCTACTGTCTATAGTTTTAGCGTTTCTGTGACACCAGTTTTACATTCCGATGCACCTCTGCAGGTTTACTGTATCCCTCCGACCTTCACAGTGACGATGAAAAACAGATATTGCATCGGAATTAAATCTAAGAGACACAATGTCGACTTAAGTACAGAAAGACTGAGTCTTCCTGCTGTCTACGTTTTGAGCGTTTCCTGTGTCACCAGTTTTACATTCCGATGCACCTCTGCAGGTTTACTGTATCCATTGGACCTTCCCATTGACGACGAAACACAGAAATTGCATCGGAATTAGATCTAAGAGACACAATGTCGACTTAAGTACAGGAAGACTGAGTCTTCCTAGTGTCTACGTTTTGAGCGATTCCTGTGTCGCCAGTTTTACATTCCGATGCACCTCTGCAGGGGTACTGTATCCATTGGACCTTCCCATTGACGATGAAACACAGAAATTGCATCGGATTTAAATATAAGAGACACAATGCCGACTTAAGTACAGGAAGACTGAGTCTTCCTACTGTCTATATTTTGAGCGTTTCCTGTGACACCAGTTTTACATTCCGATGCACCTCTGCAGGTTTAGTGTATCGATTAGACCTTCCCATTGACGATGAAACACAGAAATTGCATCGGAATTAAATATAAGACACAATGCCGACTTAAATACAGGAAGACTGAGTCTTCCTACTGTCTACGTTTTGAGCGTTTCCTGTGTCACCAGTTTTACATTCCGATGCACCTCTGCAGGGGTACTGTATCCATTGGACCTTCCCATTGACGACGAAACACAGAAATTGCATCGGAATTAGATCTAAGAGACACAATGTCGACTTAAGTACAGGAAGACTGAGTCTTCCTACTGTCTACGATTTGAGCGATTCCTGTGTCACCAGTTTTACATTCCGATGCACCTCTGCAGGTTTACTATATCCCTTCGACCTTCGCAGTGACGATGAAAAACAGATATTGCATCGGAATGAAATATAAGAGACACAATGCCGACTTAAGTACAAAAACACTGAGTCTTCTTATGCTCTATGTTTTGAGCGTTTCCTGTGTCACCTGTTCTACATTCCGATGGACCTCTGCAGGTTTACTGTATCCCTTGGACCTTCCCATTGACGATGAAACACAGAAATTCCATCGGAATTAAATCTAAGAGACACAATGTCGACTTAAGTACAGGAAGACTGAGTCTTCCTACTGTCTACGTTTTGAGCGTTTCCTGTGTCACCAGTTTTACATTCCGATGCAGCTCTGCAGGTTTACTGTATCCATTGGACCTTCCCATTGACGATGAAACACAGAAATTGCATCGGATTTAAATATAAGAGACATAATGCCGACTTAAGTACAGGTAGACTGAGTCTTCCTACTGTCTATGTTTTGAGCGTTTCCTGTGTCACCAGTTTTACATTCCGATGCACCTCTGTAGGTTTACTGTATCCATTGGACCTTCCCATTGACGATGATACACAGAATTTGCATCAGATTGAAATATAAGAGACACAATGCCGACTTAAGTACAGGAAGAGTGAGTCTTCCTACTGTCTATGTTTTGAGCGTTTCCTGTGTCACCAGTTTTACATTACGATGCACCTCTGCAGGTTTACTGCATCCCTTGGACCTTCACAGTGACGATGAAACACAGATATTGCATCGGAATTTAATATAAGAGACACAATGCCGATTTAAGTACAGGAAGACTGAGCCTTTATACTGTCTATGTTTCCAGCGTTTCCTGTGTAATCAAATTTACATTCCGATGCAACTCTGCAGGTTTACTGTATTCCTTCGACCTTCCCATTGACGATGCAACACAGAAATTGCATCGGAATTAAATATGAGACACAATGCCGACTTAAGTACTACAAAACTGAGTCTCCTTAGGGTCTACGTTTTGAGCGTTTCCTGTGTCACCAGTTTTACATTCCGATGCACCTCTACAGGTTTACTGTATCCATTGGACCTTCCCATTGACGATGAAACACAGAAATTGCTTCGGAATTAAATATAAGAGACACAATGCCGACTTAAGTACTACAAAACTGAGTCTCCTTAGGGTCTATGTTTTGAGCGTTTCCTGTGTCACCAGTTTTACATTCCGATGCACCTCTGCAGGTTTACTGTATCTTTTGGTCCTCCCCATCGACGATGAAACACAGAAATTGCATCGGAATTAAATATAAGAGACACAATGCCGACTTAAGTACAATAAAACTGAGTCTTCTTAGGGTCTATGTTTTGAGCGTTTCCTGTGTCACCAGTTTTACATTCCGATACACCTCTGCAGGTTTACTGTATTAATTGGACCTTCACAGTGACGATGAAACACTGAAATTGCATCGGAATTAATTATAAGAGACACAATGCCGACTTAAGTACTACAAAACTGAGTCTCCTTAGGGTCTACGTTTTGAGCGTTTCCTGTGTCACCAGTTTTACATTCCGGGGCACCTCTACAGGTTTGCTGTATCCATTGGACCTTCCCATTGACGATGAAACACAGAAATTGCATCGGATTTAAATATAAGAGAGACAATGCCGACTTAAGTACAGGAAGACTGAGTCTTCCTACTGTCTATGTTTTGAGCGTTTCCTGTGTCACCAGTTTTACATTCCGATGCACCTCTGCAGGTTTAGTGTATCGATTAGACCTTCCCATTGACGATGAAACACAGAAATTGCATCGGAATTAAATATAAGAGACACAATGCCGACTTATGTACAGGAAGACTGAGTCTTCCTACTGTCTACGTTTTGAGCGTTTCCTGTGTCACCAGTTTTACATTCCGATGCACCTCTGCAGGTTTACTGTATCCATTGGACCTTCCCATTGACGATGAAACACAGAAATTGCATCGGATTTAAATATAAGAGACACAATGACGACTTAAGTACAGGAAGACTGAGTCTTCCTACTGTCTATATTTTTAGCGTTTCTGTGACACCAGTTTTACATTCCGATGCACCTCTGCAGGTTTACTGTATCCCTCCGACCTTCACAGTGACGATGAAAAACAGATATTGCATCGGAATTAAATATAAGAGACACAATGCCGACTTAAGTACAAGAAAACTGAGTCTCCTTAGGCTCTATGTTTTGAGCGTTTCCTGTGTCACCAGTTTTACATTCCGATGGACCTCTGCAGGTTTACTGTATCCCTTGGACCTTCCCATTGACGATGAAACACAGAAACTCCATCGGAATTAAATCTAAGAGACACAATGTCGACTTAAGTACAGGAAGACTGAGTCTTCCCACTGTCTACGTTTTGAGCGTTTCCTGTGTCACCAGTTTTACATTCCGATGCACCTCTGCAGGTTTACTGTATCCATTGGACCTTCCCATTGACGATGAAACACAGAAATTGCATCGGATTTAAATATAAGAGACACAATGCCGACTTAAGTACAGGTAGACTGAGTCTTCCTACTGTCTATGTTTTGAGCGTTTCCTGTGTCACCAGTTTTACATTCCGATGCACCTCTGCAGTTTTACTGTATCGATTGGACCTTCCCATTGACGATGAAACACAGAAAATGCATCGGAATTAAATATAAGAGACACAATGCCGATTTAAGTACAGGAAGACTGAGTCTTCCTACTGTCTACGTTTTGAGCGATTCCTGTGTCACCAGTTTTACATTCCGATGCACCTCTGCAGGTTTACTGTATCCATTGGTCCTTCCCAGTGACGATGAAACACAGAAACTGCATCGGAATTAAATATAAGAGAGACAATGCCAACTTAAGTACAAGAAAACTGAGTCTTCTTAGGGTCTATGTTTTGAGCGTTCCTGTGTCACCAGTTTTACATTCCGATGGACCTGTGCAGGTTTTCTGTATCCCTTGGACCTCCCCATCGACCATGAAACACAGAAATTGCATCGGAAATAGATCTAAGAGACACAATGCCGACTTAAGTACAAGAAAACTGAGTCTCCTTAGGCTCTATGTTTTGAGCGTTTCCTGTGTCACCAGTTTTACATTCCGATGGACCTCTGCAGGTTTACTGTATCCCTTGGACCTTCCCATTGACGATGAAACACAGAAACTCCATCGGAATTAAATCTAAGAGACACAATGTCGACTTAAGTACAGGAAGACTGAGTCTTCCCACTGTCTACGTTTTGAGCGTTTCCTGTGTCACCAGTTTTACATTCCGATGCACCTCTGCAGGTTTACTGTATCCATTGGACCTTCCCATTGACGATGAAACACAGAAATTGCATCGGATTTAAATATAAGAGACACAATGCCGACTTAAGTACAGGTAGACTGAGTCTTCCTACTGTCTATGTTTTGAGCGTTTCCTGTGTCACCAGTTTTACATTCCGATGCACCTCTGCAGTTTTACTGTATCGATTGGACCTTCCCATTGACGATGAAACACAGAAAATGCATCGGAATTAAATATAAGAGACACAATGCCGATTTAAGTACAGGAAGACTGAGTCTTCCTACTGTCTACGTTTTGAGCGATTCCTGTGTCACCAGTTTTACATTCCGATGCACCTCTGCAGGTTTACTGTATCCATTGGTCCTTCCCAGTGACGATGAAACACAGAAACTGCATCGGAATTAAATATAAGAGAGACAATGCCAACTTAAGTACAAGAAAACTGAGTCTTCTTAGGGTCTATGTTTTGAGCGTTCCTGTGTCACCAGTTTTACATTCCGATGGACCTGTGCAGGTTTTCTGTATCCCTTGGACCTCCCCATCGACCATGAAAGACAGAAATTGCATCGGAAATAGATCTAAGAGACACAATGTCAACTTAAGTACAAGAAAACTGAGTCTTCTTAGGGTCTATGTTTTGAACGTTTCCTGTGTCACCAGTTTTACAATCCGATGGACCTCAGCAGGTTTACTGTATCCCTTGGACCTTCCCATTGACGATGAAACACAGAAATTGCATCGGAATTAAATATAAGAGACACAATGCCGATTTAAGTAGAGGAAGACTGAGTCTTTATACTGTCTATGTTTTGAGCGTTTCCTGTGTAATCAGTTTTACATTCCGATGCAACTCTGCAGGTTTACTGTATTCCTTGGACCTTCCCATTGACGATGAAACACAGAAATTGCATCGGAATTAAATATGAGACACAATGCGACTTAAGTACAGGAAGACTGAGTCTTCCTACTGTCTATGTTTTTAGCGTTTCCTGTGTCACCAGTTTTTCACTCCGATGCACCTCTGCAGGTTTACTGTATCCCTTGCTCCTCCCCATCGACGATGAAACACAGAAATTGGATCGGAATTAAATCTAAGAGACACAATGTCGACTTAAGTACAGGAAGACTGAGTCTTCCTACTGTCTACGTTTTGAGCGTTCCCTGTGTCACCAGTTGTACATTCCGATGCACCTCTACAGGTTTACTGTATCCATTGGACCTTCCCATTGATGATGAAACACAGAAATTGCATCGGATTTAAATATAAGAGACACAATGCCGACTTAAGTACAGGAAGACTGAGTCTTCCTACTGTCTATGTTTTGAGCGTTTCCTGTGTCACCAGTTTTACATTCCGATGCACCTCTGCAGGTTTAGTGTATCGATTAGACCTTCCCATTGACGATGAAACACAGAAATTGCATCGGAATTAAATATAAGACACAATGCCGACTTAAATACAGGAAGACTGAGTCTTCCTACTGTCTACGTTTTGAGCGTTTCCTGTGTCACCAGTTTTACATTCCGATGCACCTCTGCAGGGGTACTGTATCCATTGGACCTTCCCATTGACGAGGAAACACAGAAATTGCATCGGATTTAAATATAAGAGACACAATGCCGACTTAAGTACAGGAAGACTGAGTCTTCCTACTGTCTATATTTTGAGCGTTTCCTGTGACACCAGTTTTACATTCCGATGCACCTCTGCAGATTTACTGTATCCCTCTGACCTTCACAGTGACGATGAAAAATAGATATTGCATCGGAATAAAATCTAAGAGGCACAATGTCGACTTATGCACAGGAAGACTGAGTCTTCCTACTGTCTACGTTTTGAGCGTTTCCTGTGTCACCAGTTTTACATTCCGATGCACCTCTGCAGGTTTACTGTATCCATTGGACCTTCCCATTGACGACGAAACACAGAAATTGCATCGGAATTAGATCTAAGAGACACAATGTCGACTTAAGTACAGGAAGACTGAGCCTTCCTACTGTCTACGTTTTGAGCGATTCCTGTGTCACCAGTTTTACATTCCGATGCACCTCTGCAGCTTTACTGTATCCCTTCGACCTTCGCAGTGACGATGAAAAACAGATATTGCATCGGAATTAAATATAAGAGACACAATGCCGACTTAAGTACAAAAACACTGAGTCTTCTTAGGCTCTATGTTTTGAGCGTTTCCTGTGTCACCAGTTTTACATTCCGATGGACCTCTGCAGGTTTACTGTATCCCTTGGACCTTCCCATTGACGATGAAACACAGAAATTGCATCGGAATTAAATCTAAGAGACACAATGTCGACTTAAGTACAGGAAGACTGAGTCTTCCTACTGTCTACGTTTTGAGCGTTTCCTGTGTCACCAGTTTTTCATTCCGATGCACCTCTGCAGGTTTACTGTATCCATTGAACCTTCCCATTGACGATGAAACACAGAAATTGCATCGGATTTAAATATAAGAGACATAATGCCGACTTAAGTAGAGGTAGACTGAGTCTTCCTACTGTCTATGTTTTGAGCGTTTCCTGTGTCACCAGTTTTACATTCCGATGCACCTCAGTAGGTTTACCGTACCCATTGGACCTTCCCATTGACGATGATACACAGAATTTGCATCAGATTGAAATATAAGAGACACAATGCCGACTTAAGTACAGGAAGACTGAGTCTTCCTACTGTCTATGTTTTGAGTGTCTCCTGTGTCACCAGTTTTACATTACGATGCACCTCTGCAGGTTTACTGCATCCCTTGGACCTTCACAGTGACGATGAAACACAGATATTGCATCGGAATTTAATATAAGAGACAAAATGCCGATTTAAGTACAGGAAGACTGAGCCTTTATACTGTCTATGTTTTCAGCGTTTCCTGTGTAATCAGTTTTACATTCCGATGCAACTCTGCAGGTGTACTGTATTCCTTCGACCTTCCCATTGACGATGAAACACAGAAATTGCATCGGAATTAAATATGAGACACAATGCCGACTTAAGTACTACAAAACTGAGTCTCCTTAGGGTCTACGTTTTGAGCGTTTCCTGTGTCACCAGTTTTACATTCCGATGCACCTCTACAGGTTTACTGTATCCATTGGACCTTCCCATTGACGATGAAACACAGAAATTGCATCGGATTTAAATATAAGAGACACAATGCCGACTTAAGTACAGGAAGACTGAGTCTTCCTACTGTCTATGTTTTGAGCGTTTCCTGTGTCACCAGTTTTTCACTACGACGCACCTCTGCAGGTTTACTGTATCTTTTGGTCCTCCCCATCGACGATGAAACACAGAAATTGCATCGGACTTAAATATAAGAGACACAATGCCGACTTAAGTACAATAAAACTGAGTCTTCTTAGGGTCTATGTTTTGAGCGATTCCTGTGTCACCAGTTTTACATTCCGATACACCTCTGCAGGTTTACTGTATCAATTGGACCTTCACAGTGACGATGAAACACTGAAATTGCATCGGAATTAAATATAAGAGACACAATGCCGACTTAAGTACTACAAAACTGAGTCTCCTTAGGGTCTACGTTTTGAGCGTTTCCTGTGTCACCAGTTTTACATTCCGGGGCACCTCTACAGGTTTACTGTATCCATTGTACCTTCCCATTGACGATGAAACACAGAAATTGCATCGGATTTAAATATAAGAGACACAATGCCGACTTATGTACAGGAAGACTGAGTCTTCCTACTGTCTACGTTTTGAGCGTTTCCTGTGTCACCAGTTTTACATTCCGATGCACCTCTGCAGGTTTACTGTATCCATTGGACCTTCCCATTGACGATGAAACACAGAAATTGCATCGGATTTAAATATAAGAGACACAATGACGACTTAAGTACAGGAAGACTGAGTCTTCCTACTGTCTATAGTATTAGCGTTTCTGTGACACCAGTTTTACATTCCGATGCACCTCTGCAGGTTTACTGTATCCCTCCGACCTTCACAGTGACGATGAAACACAGATATTGCATCGGAATTAAATCTAAGAGACACAATGTCGACTTAAGTACAGAAAGACTGAGTCTTCCTGCTGTCTACGTTTTGAGCGTTTCCTGTGTCACCAGTTTTACATTCCGATGCACCTCTGCAGGTTTACTGTATCCATTGGACCTTCCCATTGACGACGAAACACAGAAATTGCATCGGAATTAGATCTAAGAGACACAATGTCGACTTAGGTACAGGAAGACTGAGTCTTCCTAGTGTCTACGTTTTGAGCGATTCCTGTGTCACCAGTTTTACATTCCGATGCACCTCTGCAGGTCTACTGTATCCCTTCGACCTTCGCAGTGACGATGAAAAACAGATATTGCATCGGAATTAAATATAAGAGACACAATGCCGACTTAAGTACAAGAAAACTGAGTCTCCTTAGGCTCTATGTTTTGAGCGTTTCCTGTGTCACCAGTTTTACATTCCGATGGACCTCTGCAGGTTTACTGTATCCCTTGGACCCTCCCATTGACGATGAAATACAGAAATTCCATCGGAATTAAATCTAAGAGACACAATGTCGACTTAAGTACAGGAAGACTGAGTCTTCCTACTGTCTACGTTTTGAGCGTTTCCTGTGTCACCAGTTTTACATTCCGATGCACCTCTGCAGGGGTACTGTATCCATTGGACCTTCCCATTGACGATGAAACACAGAAATTGCATCGGATTTAAATATAAGAGACACAATGCCGACTTAAGTACAGGAAGACTGAGTCTTCCTACTGTCTATATTTTGAGCGTTTCCTGTGACACCAGTTTTACATTCCGATGCACCTCTGCAGATTTACTGTATCCCTCTGACCTTCACAGTGACGATGAAACACAGATATTGCATCGGAATTAAATCTAAGAGACACAATGTCGACTTAAGTACAGGAAGACTGAGTCTTCCTACTGTCTACGTTTTGAGCGTTTCCTGTGTCACCAGTTTTACATTCCGATGCACCTCTGCAGGTTTACTGTATCCATTGGACCTTCCCATTGACGACGAAACACAGAAATTGCATCGGGATTAGATCTAAGAGACACAATGTCGACTTAAGTACAGGAAGACTGAGTCTTCCTACTGTCTACGTTTTGAGCGATTCCTGTGTCACCAGTTTTACATTCCGATGCACCACTGCAGGTTTACTGTATCCCTTCGACCTTCGCAGTGACGATGAAAAACAGATATTGCATCGGAATTAAATATAAGAGACACAATGCCGACTTAAGTACAAAAACACTGAGTCTTCTTATGCTCTATGTTTTGAGCGTTTCCTGTGTCACCAGTTTTACATTCCGATGGACCTCTGCAGGTTTACTGTATCCCTTGGACCTTCCCATTGACGATGAAACACAGAAATTGCATCGGAATTAAATCTAAGAGACACAATGTCGACTTAAGTACAGGAAGACTGAGTCTTCCTACTGTCTACGTTTTGAGCGTTTCCTGTGTCACCAGTTTTACATTCCGATGCACCTCTGCAGGTTTACTGTATCAATTGGACCTTCCCATTGACGATGAAACACAGAAATTGCATCGGAATTAAATATGAGACACAATGCCGACTTAAGTACTACAAAACTGAGGCTCCTTAGGGTCTACGTTTTGAGCGTTTCCTGTGTCACCAGTTTTACATTCCGATGCACCTCTACAGGTTTACTGTATCCATTGGACCTTCCCATTGACGTTGAAACACAGAAATTGCATCGGATTTAAATATAAGAGACACAATGCCGACTTAAGTACAGGAAGACTGAGTCTTCCTACTGTCTATGTTTTGAGCGTTTCCTGTGTCACCAGTTTTTCACTCCGATGCACCTCTGCAGGTTTACTGTATCTTTTGGTCCTCCCCATCGACGATGAAACACAGAAATTGCATCGGAATTAAATATAAGAGACACAATGCCGACTTAAGTACAATAAAACTGAGTCTTCTTAGGGTCTATGTTTTGAGCGTTTCGTGTGTCACCAGTTTTACATTCCGATACACCTCTGCAGGTTTACTGTATCAATTGGACCTTCAGAGTGACGATGAAACACTGAAATTGCATCGGAATTAAATATAAGAGACACAATGCCGACTTAAGTACTACAAAACTGAGTCTCCTTAGGGTCTACGTTTTGAGCGTTTCCTGTGTCACCAGTTTTACATTCCGGGGCACCTCTACAGGTTTGCTGTATCCATTGGACCTTCCCATTGACGATGAAACACAGAAATTGCATCGGATTTAAATATAAGAGAGACAATGCCGACTTAAGTACAGGAAGACTGAGACTTCCTACTGTCTATGTTTTGAGCGTTTCCTGTGTCACCAGTTTTACATTCCGATGCACCTCTGCAGGTTTAGTGTATCGATTAGACCTTCCCATTGACGATGAAACACAGAAATTGCATCGGAATTAAATATAAGAGACACAATGCCGACTTATGTACAGGAAGACTGAGTCTTCCTACTGTCTACGTTTTGAGCGTTTCCTGTGTCACCAGTTTTACATTCCGATGCACCTCTGCAGGTTTACTGTATCCATTGGACCTTCCCATTGACGATGAAACAGAAATTGCATCGGATTTAAATATAAGAGACACAATGCCGACTTAAGTACAGGAAGACTGAGTCTTCCTACTGTCTATATTTTTAGCGTTTCTGTGACACCAGTTTTACATTCCGATGCACCTCTGCAGGTTTACTGTATCCCTCCGACCTTCACAGTGACGATGAAACACAGATATTGCATCGGAATTAAATATAAGAGACACAATGCCGACTTAAGTACATGAAAACTGAGTCTCCTTAGGCTCTATGTTTTGAGCGTTTCCTGTGTCTCCAGTTTTACATTCCGATGGACCTCTGCAGGTTTACTGTATCCCTTGGACCTTCCCATTGACGATGAAACACAGCAATTCCATCGGAATTAAATCTAAGAGACACAATATCGACTTAAGTACAGGAAGACTGAGTCTTCCCACTGTCTACGTTTTGAGCGTTTCCTGTGTCACCAGTTTTACATTCCGATGCACCTCTGCAGGTTTACTGTATCCATTGGACCTTCCCATTGACGATGAAACACAGAAATTGCATCGGATTTAAATATAAGAGACACAATGCCGACTTAAGTACAGGTAGACTGAGTCTTCCTACTGTCTATGTTTTGAGCGTTTCCTGTGTCACCAGTTTTACATTCCGATGCACCTCTGCAGTTTTACTGTATCGATTGGACCTTCCCATTGACGATGAAACACAGAAAATGCTTCGGAATTAAATATAAGAGACACAATGCCGATTTAAGTACAGGAAGACTGAGTCTTCCTACTGTCTACGTTTTGAGCGATTCCTGTGTCACCAGTTTTACATTCCGATGCACCTCTGCAGGTTTACTGTATCCCTTCGACCTTCGCAGTGACGATGAAAAACAGATATTGCATCGGAATTAAATATAAGAGACACAATGCCGACTTAAGTACAAAAACACTGAGTCTTCTTATGCTCTATGTGTTGAGCGTTTCCTGTGTCACCAGTTTTACATTCCGATGGACCTCTGCAGGTTTACTGTATCCCTTGGACCTTCCCATTGACGATGAAACACAGAAATTGCATCGGAATTAAATCTAAGAGACACAATGTCGACTTAAGTACAGGAAGACTGAGTCTTCCTACTGTCTACGTTTTGAGCGTTTCCTGTGTCACCAGTTTTACATTCCGATGCACCTCTGCAGGTTTACTGTATCAATTGGACCTTCCCATTGACGATGAAACACAGATATTGCATCGGATTTAAATATAAGAGACATAATGCCGACTTAAGTACAGGTAGACTGAGTCTTCCTACTGTCTATGATTTGAGCGTTTCCTGTGTCACCAGTTTTACATTCCGATGCACCTCTGTAGGTTTACTGTATCCATTGGACCTTCCCATTGACGATGATACACAGAATTTGCATCAGATTGAAATATAAGAGACACAATGCCGACTTAAGTACAGGAAGAGTGAGTCTTCCTACTGTCTATGTTTTGAGCGTTTCCTGTGTCACCAGTTTTACATTACGATGCACCTCTGCAGGTTTACTGCATCCCTTGGACCTTCACAGTGACGATGAAACACAGATATTGCATCGGAATTTAATATAAGAGTCACAATGCCGATTTAAGTACAGGAAGACTGAGCCTTTATACTGTCTATGTTTCCAGCGTTTCCTGTGTAATCAAATTTACATTCCGATGCAACTCTGCAGGTTTACTGTATTCCTTCGACCTTCCCATTGACGATGAAACACAGAAATTGTATCGGAATTAAATATGAGACACAATGCCGACTTAAGTACTACAAAACTGAGTCTTCTTAGGGTCTATGTTTTGAGCGTTTCGTGTGTCACCAGTTTTACATTCCGATACACCTCTGCAGGTTTACTGTATCAATTGGACCTTCACAGTGACGATGAAACACTGAAATTGCATCGGAATTAAATATAAGAGACACAATGCCGACTTAAGTACTACAAAACTGAGTCTCCTTAAGGTCTACGATTTGAGCGTTTCCTGTGTCACCAGTTTTACATTCCGGGGCACCTCTACAGGTTTGCTGTATCCATTGGACCTTCCCATTGACGATGAAACACAGATATTGCATCGGATTTAAATATAAGAGAGACAATGCCGACTTAAGTACAGGAAGACTGAGTCTTCCTACTGTCTATGTTTTGAGCGTTTCCTGTGTCACCAGTTTTACATTCCGATGCACCTCTGCAGGTTTAGTGTATCGATTAGACCTTCCCATTGACGATGAAACACAGAAATTGCATCGGAATTAAATATAAGAGACACAATGCCGACTTATGTACAGGAAGACTGAGTCTTCCTACTGTCTACGTTTTGAGCGTTTCCTGTGTCACCAGTTTTACATTCCGATGCACCTCTGCAGGTTTACTGTATCCATTGGTCCTTCCCAGTGACAATGAAACACAGAAATTGCATCGGAATTAAATATAAGAGAGACAATGCCAACTTATGTACAAGAAAACTGAGTCTTCTTAGGGTCTATGTTTTGAGCGTTCCTGTGTCACCAGTTTTACATTCCGATGGACCTGTGCAGGTTTTCTGTATCCCTTGGACCTCCCCATCGACGATGAAACACAGAAATTGCATCGGAAATAGATCTAAGAGACACAATGTCAACTTAAGTACAAGAAAACTGAGTCTTCTTAGGGTCTATGTTTTGAGCGTTTCCTGTGTCACCAGTTTTACAATCCGATGGACCTCAGCAGGTTTACTGTATCCCTTGGACCTTCCCATTGACGATGAAACACAGAAATTGCATCGGAATTAAATATAAGAGACACAATGCCGATTTAAGTAGAGGAAGACTGAGTCTTTATTCTATCTATGTTTTGAGCGTTTCCTGTGTAATCTGTTTTACATTCCGATGCAACTCTGCAGGTTTACTGTATTCCTTGGACCTTCCCATTGACGATGAAACACAGAAATTGCATCGGAATTAAATATGAGACACAATGCGACTTAAGTACAGGAAGACTGAGTCTTCCTACTGTCTATGTTTTGAGCGTTTCCTGTGTCACCAGTTTTTCACTCCGATGCACCTCTGCAGGTTTACTGTATCCCTTGCTCCTCCCCATCGACGATGAAACACAGAAATTGGATCGGAATTAAATCTAAGAGACACAATGTCGACTTAAGTACAGGAAGACTGAGTCTTCCTACTGTCTACGTTTTGAGCTTTCCCTGTGTCACCAGTTGTACATTCCGATGCACCTCTACAGGTTTACTGTATCCATTGGACCTTCCCATTGATGATGAAACACAGAAATTGCATCGGATTTAAATATAAGAGACACAACGCCGACTTAAGTACAGGAAGACTGAGTCTTCCTACTGTCTATGTTTTGAGCGTTTCCTGTGTCACCAGTTTTACATTCCGATGCACCTCTGCAGGTTTAGTGTATCGATTAGACCTTCCCATTGACGATGAAACACAGAAATTGCATCGGAATTAAATATAAGACACAATGCCGACTTAAATACAGGAAGACTGAGTCTTCCTACTGTCTACGTTTTGAGCGTTTCCTGTGTCACCAGTTTTACATTCCGATGCACCTCTGCAGGGGTACTGTATCCATTGGACCTTCCCATTGACGATGAAACACAGAAATTGCATCGGATTTAAATATAAGAGACACAATGCCGACTTAAGTACAGGAAGACTGAGTCTTCCTACTGTCTATATTTTGAGCGTTTCCTGTGACACCAGTTTTACATTCCGATGCACCTCTGCAGATTTACTGTATCCCTCTGACCTTCACAGTGACGATGAAACACAGATATTGCATCGGAATTAAATCTAAGAGACACAATGTCGACTTAAGTACAGGAAGACTGAGTCTTCCTACTGTCTACGTTTTGAGCGTTTCCTGTGTCACCAGTTTTACATTCCGATGCACCTCTGCAGGTTTACTGTATCCCTTGGACCCTCCCATTGACGATGAAACACAGAAATTCCATCGGAATTAAATCTAAGAGACACAATGTCGACTTAAGTACAGGAAGACTGAGTCTTCCTACTGTCTACGTTTTGAGCGTTTCCTGTGTCACCAGTTTTACATTCCGATGCACCTCTGCAGGGGTACTGTATCCATTGGACCTTCCCATTGACGATGAAACACAGAAATTGCATCTGATTTAAATATAAGAGACACAATGCCGACTTAAGTACAGGAAGACTGAGTCTTCCTACTGTCTATATTTTGAGCGTTTCCTGTGACACCAGTTTTACATTCCGATGCACCTCTGCAGATTTACTGTATCCCTCTGACCTTCACAGTGACGATGAAACACAGATATTGCATCGGAATTAAATCTAAGAGACACAATGTCGACTTAAGTACAGGAAGACTGAGTCTTCCTACTGTCTACGTTTTGAGCGTTTCCTGTGTCACCAGTTTTACATTCCGATGCACCTCTGCAGGTTTACTGTATCCATTGGACCTTCCCATTGACGACGAAACACAGAAATTGCATCGGGATTAGATCTAAGAGACACAATGTCGACTTAAGTACAGGAAGACTGAGTCTTCCTACTGTCTACGTTTTGAGCGATTCCTGTGTCACCAGTTTTACATTCCGATGCACCACTGCAGGTTTACTGTATCCCTTCGACCTTCGCAGTGACGATGAAAAACAGATATTGCATCGGAATTAAATATAAGAGACACAATGCCGACTTAAGTACAAAAACACTGAGTCTTCTTATGCTCTATGTTTTGAGCGTTTCCTGTGTCACCAGTTTTACATTCCGATGGACCTCTGCAGGTTTACTGTATCCCTTGGACCTTCCCATTGACGATGAAACACAGAAATTGCATCGGAATTAAATCTAAGAGACACAATGTCGACTTAAGTACAGGAAGACTGAGTCTTCCTACTGTCTACGTTTTGAGCGTTTCCTGTGTCACCAGTTTTACATTCCGATGCACCTCTGCAGGTTTACTGTATCAATTGGACCTTCCCATTGACGATGAAACACAGAAATTGCATCGGAATTAAATATGAGACACAATGCCGACTTAAGTACTACAAAACTGAGGCTCCTTAGGGTCTACGTTTTGAGCGTTTCCTGTGTCACCAGTTTTACATTCCGATGCACCTCTACAGGTTTACTGTATCCATTGGACCTTCCCATTGACGTTGAAACACAGAAATTGCATCGGATTTAAATATAAGAGACACAATGCCGACTTAAGTACAGGAAGACTGAGTCTTCCTACTGTCTATGTTTTGAGCGTTTCCTGTGTCACCAGTTTTTCACTCCGATGCACCTCTGCAGGTTTACTGTATCTTTTGGTCCTCCCCATCGACGATGAAACACAGAAATTGCATCGGAATTAAATATAAGAGACACAATGCCGACTTAAGTACAATAAAACTGAGTCTTCTTAGGGTCTATGTTTTGAGCGTTTCGTGTGTCACCAGTTTTACATTCCGATACACCTCTGCAGGTTTACTGTATCAATTGGACCTTCACAGTGACGATGAAACACTGAAATTGCATCGGAATTAAATATAAGAGACACAATGCCGACTTAAGTACTACAAAACTGAGTCTCCTTAGGGTCTACGTTTTGAGCGTTTCCTGTGTCACCAGTTTTACATTCCGGGGCACCTCTACAGGTTTGCTGTATCCATTGGACCTTCCCATTGACGATGAAACACAGAAATTGCATCGGATTTAAATATAAGAGAGACAATGCCGACTTAAGTACAGGAAGACTGAGTCTTCCTACTGTCTATGTTTTGAGCGTTTCCTGTGTCACCAGTTTTACATTCCGATGCACCTCTGCAGGTTTAGTGTATCGATTAGACCTTCCCATTGACGATGAAACACAGAAATTGCATCGGAATTAAATATAAGAGACACAATGCCGACTTATGTACAGGAAGACTGAGTCTTCCTACTGTCTACGTTTTGAGCGTTTCCTGTGTCACCAGTTTTACATTCCGATGCACCTCTGCAGGTTTACTGTATCCATTGGACCTTCCCATTGACGATGAAACACAGAAATTGCATCGGATTTAAATATAAGAGACACAATGCCGACTTAAGTACAGGAAGACTGAGTCTTCCTACTGTCTATATTTTTAGCGTTTCTGTGACACCAGTTTTACATTCCGATGCACCTCTGCAGGTTTACTGTATCCCTCCGACCTTCACAGTGACGATGAAACACAGATATTGCATCGGAATTAAATATAAGAGACACAATGCCGACTTAAGTACATGAAAACTGAGTCTCCTTAGGCTCTATGTTTTGAGCGTTTCCTGTGTCACCAGTTTTACATTCCGATGGACCTCTGCAGGTTTACTGTATCCCTTGGACCTTCCCATTGACGATGAAACACAGAAATTCCATCGGAATTAAATCTAAGAGACACAATATCGACTTAAGTACAGGAAGACTGAGTCTTCCCACTGTCTACGTTTTGAGCGTTTCCTGTGTCACCAGTTTTACATTCCGATGCACCTCTGCAGGTTTACTGTATCCATTGGACCTTCCCATTGACGATGAAACACAGAAATTGCATCGGATTTAAATATAAGAGACACAATGCCGACTTAAGTACAGGTAGACTGAGTCTTCCTACTGTCTATGTTTTGAGCGTTTCCTGTGTCACCAGTTTTACATTCCGATGCACCTCTGCAGTTTTACTGTATCGATTGGACCTTCCCATTGACGATGAAACACAGAAAATGCATCGGAATTAAATATAAGAGACACAATGCCGATTTAAGTACAGGAAGACTGAGTCTTCCTACTGTCTACGTTTTGAGCGATTCCTGTGTCACCAGTTTTACATTCCGATGCACCTCTGCAGGTTTACTGTATCCCTTCGACCTTCGCAGTGACGATGAAAAACAGATATTGCATCGGAATTAAATATAAGAGACACAATGCCGACTTAAGTACAAAAACACTGAGTCTTCTTATGCTCGATGTGTTGAGCGTTTCCTGTGTCACCAGTTTTACATTCCGATGGACCTCTGCAGGTTTACTGTATCCCTTGGACCTTCCCATTGACGATGAAACACAGAAATTGCATCGGAATTAAATCTAAGAGACACAATGTCGACTTAAGTACAGGAAGACTGAGTCTTCCTACTGTCTACGTTTTGAGCGTTTCCTGTGTCACCAGTTTTACATTCCGATGCACCTCTGCAGGTTTACTGTATCAATTGGACCTTCCCATTGACGATGAAACACAGAAATTGCATCGGATTTAAATATAAGAGACATAATGCCGACTTAAGTACAGGTAGACTGAGTCTTCCTACTGTCTATGATTTGAGCGTTTCCTGTGTCACCAGTTTTACATTCCGATGCACCTCTGTAGGTTTACTGTATCCATTGGACCTTCCCATTGACGATGATACACAGAATTTGCACCAGATTGAAATATAAGAGACACAATGCCGACTTAAGTACAGGAAGAGTGAGTCTTCCTACTGTCTATGTTTTGAGCGTTTCCTGTGTCACCAGTTTTACATTAAGATGCACCTCTGCAGGTTTACTGCATCCCTTGGACCTTCACAGTGACGATGAAACACAGATATTGCATCGGAATTTAATATAAGAGTCACAATGCCGATTTAAGTACAGGAAGACTGAGCCTTTATACTGTCTATGTTTCCAGCGTTTCCTGTGTAATCAAATTTACATTCCGATGCAACTCTGCAGGTTTACTGTATTCCCTCGACCTTCCCATTGACGATGAAACACAGAAATTGCATCGGAATTAAATATGAGACACAATGCCGACTTAAGTACTACAAAACTGAGTCTTCTTAGGGTCTATGTTTTGAGCGTTTCGTGTGTCACCAGTTTTACATTCCGATACACCTCTGCAGGTTTACTGTATCAATTGGACCTTCACAGTGACGATGAAACACTGAAATTGCATCGGAATTAAATATAAGAGACACAATGCCGACTTAAGTACTACAAAACTGAGTCTCCTTAAGGTCTACGTTTTGAGCGTTTCCTGTGTCACCAGTTTTACATTCCGGGGCACCTCTACAGGTTTGCTGTATCCATTGGACCTTCCCATTGACGATGAAACACAGAAATTGCATCGGATTTAAATATAAGAGAGACAATGCCGACTTAAGTACAGGAAGACTGAGTCTTCCTACTGTCTATGTTTTGAGCGTTTCCTGTGTCACCAGTTTTACATTCCGATGCACCTTTGCAGGTTTAGTGTATCGATTAGACCTTCCCATTGACGATGAAACACAGAAATTGCATCGGAATTAAATATAAGAGACACAATGCCGACTTATGTACAGGAAGACTGAGTCTTCCTACTGTCTACGTTTTGAGCGTTTCCTGTGTCACCAGTTTTACATTCCGATGCACCTCTGCAGGTTTACTGTATCCATTGGTCCTTCCCAGTGACAATGAAACACAGAAATTGCATCGGAATTAAATATAAGAGAGACAATGCCAACTTATGTACAAGAAAACTGAGTCTTCTTAGGGTCTATGTTTTGAGCGTTCCTGTGTCACCAGTTTTACATTCCGATGGACCTGTGCAGGTTTTCTGTATCCCTTGGACCTCCCCATCGACGATGAAACACAGAAATTGCATCGGAAATAGATCTAAGAGACACAATGTCAACTTAAGTACAAGAAAACTGAGTCTTCTTAGGGTCTATGTTTTGAGCGTTTCCTGTGTCACCAGTTTTACAATCCGATGGACCTCAGCAGGTTTACTGTATCCCTTGGACCTTCCCATTGACGATGAAACACAGAAATTGCATCGGAATTAAATATAAGAGACACAATGCCGATTTAAGTAGAGGAAGACTGAGTCTTTATTCTATCTATGTTTTGAGCGTTTCCTGTGTAATCTGTTTTACATTCCGATGCAACTCTGCAGGTTTACTGTATTCCTTGGACCTTCCCATTGACGATGAAACACAGAAATTGCATCGGAATTAAATATGAGACACAATGCGACTTAAGTACAGGAAGACTGAGTCTTCCTACTGTCTATGTTTTGAGCGTTTCCTGTGTCACCAGTTTTTCACTCCGATGCACCTCTGCAGGTTTACTGTATCCCTTGCTCCTCCCCATCGACGATGAAACACAGAAATTGGATCGGAATTAAATCTAAGAGACACAATGTCGACTTAAGTACAGGAAGACTGAGTCTTCCTACTGTCTACGTTTTGAGCTTTCCCTGTGTCACCAGTTGTACATTCCGATGCACCTCTACAGGTTTACTGTATCCATTGGACCTTCCCATTGATGATGAAACACAGAAATTGCATCGGATTTAAATATAAGAGACACAATGCCGACTTAAGTACAGGAAGACTGAGTCTTCCTACTGTCTATGTTTTGAGCGTTTCCTGTGTCACCAGTTTTACATTCCGATGCACCTCTGCAGGTTTAGTGTATCGATTAGACCTTCCCATTGACGATGAAACACAGAAATTGCATCGGAATTAAATATAAGACACAATGCCGACTTAAATACAGGAAGACTGAGTCTTCCTACTGTCTACGTTTTGAGCGTTTCCTGTGTCACCAGTTTTACATTCCGATGCACCTCTGCAGGGGTACTGTATCCATTGGACCTTCCCATTGACGATGAAACACAGAAATTGCATCGGATTTAAATATAAGAGACACAATGCCGACTTAAGTACAGGAAGACTGAGTCTTCCTACTGTCTATATTTTGAGCGTTTCCTGTGACACCAGTTTTACATTCCGATGCACCTCTGCAGATTTACTGTATCCCTCTGACCTTCACAGTGACGATGAAACACAGATATTGCATCGGAATTAAATCTAAGAGACACAATGTCGACTTAAGTACAGGAAGACTGAGTCTTCCTACTGTCTACGTTTTGAGCGTTTCCTGTGTCACCAGTTTTACATTCCGATGCACCTCTGCAGGTTTACTGTATCCATTGGACCTTCCCATTGACGACGAAACACAGAAATTGCATCGGAATTAGATCTAAGAGACACAATGTCGACTTAAGTACATGAAGACTGACTCTTCCTACTGTCTACGTTTTGAGCGATTCCTGTGTCACCAGTTTTACATTCCGATGCACCTCTGCAGGTTTACTGTATCCCTTCGACCTTCGCAGTGACGATGAAAAACAGATATTGCATCGGAATTAAATATAAGAGACACAATGCCGACTTAAGTACAAAAACACTGAGTCATCTTATGCTCTATGTTTTGAGCGTTTCCTGTGTCACCAGTTCTACATTCCGATGGACCTCTGCAGGTTTACTGTATCCCTTGGACCTTCCCACTGACGATGAAACACAGAAATTGCATCGGAATTAAATCTAAGAGACACAATGTCGACTTAAGTACAGGAAGACTGAGTCTTCCTACTGTCTACGTTTTGAGCGTTTCCTGTGTCACCAGTTTTACATTCCGATGCACCTCTGCAGGTTTACTGTATCCATTGGACCTTCCCATTGACGATGAAACACAGAAATTGCATCGATTTAAACATAAGAGACATAATGCCGACTTAAGTACAGGTAGACTGAGTCTTCCTACTGTCTATGTTTTGAGCGTTTCCTGTGTCACCAGTTTTACATTCCGATGCACCTCTACAGGTTTACTGTATCTTTTGGTCCTCCCCATCGACGATGAAACACAGAAATTGCATCGGAATTAAATATAAGAGACACAATGCCGACTTAAGTACAGGAAGACTGAGTCTTCCTACTGTCTATGTTTTGAGCGTTTCCTGTGTCACCAGTTTTTCACTCCGATGCACCTCTGCAGGTTTACTGTATCTTTTGGTCCTCCCCATCGACGATGAAACACAGTAATTGCATCGGAATTAAATATAAGAGACACAATGCCGACTTAAGTACAATAAAACTGAGTCTTCTTATGGTCTATGTTTTGAGCGTTTCCTGTGTCACCAGTTTTACATTCCGATGCACCTCTGCAGGGTTACTGTATCCATTGGACCTTCCCATTGACGATGAAACACAGATATTGCATCGGATTTAAATATAAGAGACACAATGACGACTTAAGTACAGGAAGACTGAGTCTTCCTACTGTCTATATTTTTAGCGTTTCTGTGACACCAGTTTTACATTCCGATGCACCTCTGCAGGTTTACTGTATCCCTCCGACCTTCACAGTGACGATGAAACACAGATATTGCATCGGAATTAAATATAAGAGACACAATGCCGACTTAAGTACAAGAAAACTGAGTCTCCTTAGGCTCTATGTTTTGAGCGTTTCCTGTGTCACCAGTTTTACATTCCGATGGACCTCTGCAGGTTTACTGTATCCCTTGGAACTTCCCATTGACGATGAAACACAGAAATTCCATCGGAATTAAATCTAAGAGACACAATGTCGACTTAAGAACAGGAAGACTGAGTCTTCCCACTGTCTACGTTTTGAGCGTTTCCTGTGTCACCAGTTTTACATTCCGATGCACCTCTGCAGGTTTACTGTATCCATTGGACCTTCCCATTGACGATGAAACACAGAAATTGCATCGGATTTAAATATAAGAGACACAATGCCGACTTAAGTACAGGTAGACTGAGTCTTCCTACTGTCTATGTTTTGAGCGTTTCCTGTGTCACCAGTTTTACATTCCGATGCACCTCTGCAGTTTTACTGTATCGATTGGACCTTCCCATTGACGATGAAACACAGAAAATGCATCGGAATTAAATATAAGAGACACAATGCCGATTTAAGTACAGGAAGACTGAGTCTTCCTACTGTCTACGTTTTGAGCGATTCCTGTGTCACCAGTTTTACATTCCGATGCACCTCTGCAGGTTTACTGTATCCATTGGTCCTTCCCAGTGACGATGAAACACAGAAATTGCATCGGAATTAAATACAAGAGAGACAATGCCAACTTAAGTACAAGAAAACTGAGTCTTCTTAGGGTCTATGTTTTGAGCGTTCCTGTGTCACCAGTTTTACATTCCGATGGACCTGTGCAGGTTTTCTGTATCCCTTCGACCTCCTCATCGACGATGAAACACAGAAATTGCATCGGAAATAGATCTAAGAGACACAATGTCAACTTAAGTACAAGAAAACTGAGTCTTCTTAGGGTCTATGTTTTGAACGTTTCCTGTGTCACCAGTTTTACAATCCGATGGACCTCAGCAGGTTTACTGTATCCCTTGGACCTTCCCATTGACGATGAAACACAGAAATTGCATCGGAATTAAATATAAGAGACACAATGCCGATTTAAGTAGAGGAAGACTGAGTCTTTATACTGTCTATGTTTTGAGCGTTTCCTGTGTAATCAGTTTTACATTCCGATGCAACTCTGCAGGTTTACTGTATTCCTTGGACCTTCCCATTGACGATGAAACACAGAAATTGCATCGGAATTAAATATGAGACACAATGCCGACTTAAGTACAAGAAAACTGAGTCCTCCTAGGGACTATGTTTTGAGCGTTTCCTGTGTCACCAGTTTTTCACTCCGATGCACCTCTGCAGGTTTACTGTATCCCTTGCTCCTACCCATCGACGATGAAACACAGAAATTGGATCGGAATTAAATCTAAGAGACACAATGTCGACTTAAGTACAGGAAGACTGAGTCTTCCTACTGTCTATGTTTTGAGCGTTTCCTGTGTCACCAGTTTTACATTCCGATGCACCTCTGCAGGTTTAGTGTATCGATTAGACCTTCCCATTGACGATGAAACACAGAAATTGCGTCGGAATTAAATATAAGACACAATGCCGACTTAAATACAGGAAGACTGAGTCTTCCTACTGTCTACGTTTTGAGCGTTTCCTGTGTCACCAGTTTTACATACCGATGCACCTCTGCAGGGGTACTGTATCCATTGGACCTTCCCATTGACGATGAAACACAGAAATTGCATCGGATTTAAATATAAGAGACACAATGCCGACTTAAGTACAGGAAGACTGAGTCTTCCTACTGTCTATATTTTGAGCGTTTCCTGTGACACCAGTTTTACATTCCGATGCACCTCTGCAGATTTACTGTATCCCTCTGACCTTCACAGTGACGATGAAAAATAGATATTGCATCGGAATAAAATCTAAGAGACACAATGTCGACTTATGTACAGGAAGACTGAGTCTTCCTACTGTCTACGTTTTGAGCGTTTCCTGTGTCAGCAGTTTTACATTCCGATGCACCTCTGCAGGTTTACTGTATCCATTGGACCTTCCCATTGACGACGAAACACAGAAATTGCATCGGAATTAGATCTAAGAGACACAATGTCGACTTAAGTACAGGAAGACTGAGCCTTCCTTCTGTCTACGTTTTGAGCGATTCCTGTGTCACCAGTTTTACATTCCGATGCACCTCTGCAGCTTTACTGTATCCCTTCGACCTTCGCAGTGACGATGAAAAACAGATATTGCATCGGAATTAAATATAAGAGACACAATGCAGACTTAAGTACAAAAACACTGAGTCTTCTTAGGCTCTATGTTTTGAGCGTTTCCTGTGTCACCAGTTTTACATTCCGATGTACCTCTGCAGGTTTACTGTATCCCTTGGACCTTCCCATTGGCGATGAAACACAGAAATTGCATCGGAATTAAATCTAAGAGACACAATGTCGACTTCAGTACAGGAAGACTGAGTCTTCCCACTGTCTACGAATTGAGCGTTTCCTGTGTCACCAGTTTTTCATTCCGATGCACCTCTGCAGGTTTACTGTATCCATTGAACCTTCCCATTGACGATGAAACACAGAAATTGCATCGGATTCATATATAAGAGACATAATGCCGACTTAAGTACAGGTAGACTGAGTCTTCCTACTGTCTATGTTTTGAGCGTTTCCTGTGTCACCAGTTTTACATTCCGATGCACCTCTGTAGGTTTACTGTACCCATTGGACCTTCCCATTGACGATGATACACAGAATTTGCATCAGATTGAAATATAAGAGACACAATGCCGACTTAAGTACAGGAAGACTGAGTCTTCCTACTGTCTATGTTTTGAGTGTTTCCTGTGTCACCAGTTTTACATTACGATGCACCTCTGCAGGTTTACTGCATCCCTTGGACTTTCACAGTGACGATGAAACACAGATATTGCATCGGAAATTAATATAAGAGACACAATGCCGATTTAAGTACAGGAAGACTGAGCCTTTATACTGTCTATGTTTTCAGCGTTTCCTGTGTAATCAGTTTTACATTCCGATGCAACTCTGCAGGTTTACTGTATTCCTACGACCTTCCCATTGACGATGAGACACAGAAATTGCATCGGAATTAAATATGAGACACAATGCCGACTTAAGTACTACAAAACTGAGTCTCCTTAGGGTCTACGTTTTGAGCGTTTCCTGTGTCACCAGTTTTACATTCCGGGGCACCTCTACAGGTTTACTGTATCCATTGGACCTTCCCATTGACGATGAAACACAGAAATTGCATCGGATTTAAATATAAGAGACACAATGCCGACTTAAGTACAGGAAGACTGAGTCTTCCTACTGTCTATGTTTTGTGCGTTTCCTGTGTCACCAGTTTTACATTCCGATGCACCTCTGCAGGTTTAGTGTATCGATTAGACGTTCCCATTGACGATTAAACACAGAAATTGCATCGGAATTAAATATAAGAGACACAATGCGGACTTATTTACAGGAAGACTGAGTCTTCCTACTGTCTATGTTTTGAGCGTTTCCTGTGTCACCAGTTTTACATTCCGATGCACCTCTGCAGGTTTACTGTATCCATTGGACCTTCCCATTGACGATGAAACACAGAAATTGCATCGGATTTAAATATAAGAGACACAATGACGACTTAAGTACAGGAAGACTGAGTCTTCCTACTGTCTATATTTTTAGCGGTTCTGTGACACCAGTTTTACATTCCGATGCACCTCTGCAGGTTTACTGTATCCCTCCGACCTTCACAGTGACGATGAAACACAGATATTGCATCGGAATTAAATCTAAGAGACACAATGTCGACTTAAGTACAGAAAGACTGAGTCTTCCTGCTGTCTACGTTTTGAGCGTTTCTTGTGTCGCCAGTTTTACATTCCGATGCACCTCTGCAGGTTTACTGTATCCATTGGACCTTCCCATTGACGACGAAACACAGAAATTGCATCGGAATTAGATCTAAGAGACACAATGTCGACTTAAGTACAGGAAGACTGAGTCTCCCTAGTGTCTACGTTTTGAGCGATTCCTGTGTCACCAGTTTTACATTCCGATGCACCTCTGCAGGTTTACTGTATCCATTGGACCTTCCCATTGACGATGAAACACAGAAATTGCATCGGATTTAAATATAAGAGACACAATGCCGACTTATGTACAGGAAGACTGAGTCTTCCTACTGTCTACGTTTTGAGCGTTTCCTGTGTCACCAGTTTTACATTCCGATGCACCTCTGCAGGTTTACTGTATCCATTGGACTTTCCCATTGACGATGAAACACAGAAATTGCATCGGATTTAAATATAAGAGACACAATGACGACTTAAGTAGAGGAAGACTGAGTCTTCCTACTGTCTATAGTTTTAGCGTTTCTGTGACACCAGTTTTACATTCCGATGCACCTCTGCAGGTTTACTGTATCCCTCCGACCTTCACAGTGACGATGAAACACAGATATTGCATCGGAATTAAATCTAAGAGACACAATGTCGACTTAAGTACAGAAAGACTGAGTCTTCCTGCTGTCTACGTTTTGAGCGTTTCCTGTGTCACCAGTTTTACATTCCGATGCACCTCTGCAGGTTTACTGTATCCATTGGACCTTCCCATTGACGACGAAACACAGAAATTGCATCGGAATTAGATCTAAGAGACACAATGTCGACTTAAGTACAGGAAGACTGAGTCTTCCTAGTGTCTACGTTTTGAGCGATTCCTGTGTCACCAGTTTTACATTCCGATGCACCTCTGCAGGTCTACTGTATCCCTTCGACCTTCGCAGTGACGATGAAAAACAGATATTGCATCGGAATTAAATATAAGAGACACAATGCCGACTTAAGTACAAAAACACTGAGTCTTCTTAGGCTCTATGTTTTGAGCGTTTCCTGTGTCACCAGTTTTACATTCCGATGTACCTCTGCAGGTTTACTGTATCCCTTGGACCTTCCCATTGGCGATGAAACACAGAAATTGCATCGGAATTAAATCTAAGAGACACAATGTCGACTTCAGTACAGGAAGACTGAGTCTTCCCACTGTCTACGAATTGAGCGTTTCCTGTGTCACCAGTTTTTCATTCCGATGCACCTCTGCAGGTTTACTGTATCCATTGAACTTTCCCATTGACGATGAAACACAGAAATTGCATCGGATTCATATATAAGAGACATAATGCCGACTTAAGTACAGGTAGACTGAGTCTTCCTACTGTCTATGTTTTGAGCGTTTCCTGTGTCACCAGTTTTACATTCCGATGCACCTCTGTAGGTTTACTGTACCCATTGGACCTTCCCATTGACGATGATACACAGAATTTGCATCAGATTGAAATATAAGAGACACAATGCCGACTTAAGTACAGGAAGACTGAGTCTTCCTACTGTCTATGTTTTGAGTGTTTCCTGTGTCACCAGTTTTACATTACGATGCACCTCTGCAGGTTTACTGCATCCCTTGGACTTTCACAGTGACGATGAAACACAGATATTGCATCGGAAATTAATATAAGAGACACAATGCCGATTTAAGTACAGGAAGACTGAGCCTTTATACTGTCTATGTTTTCAGCGTTTCCTGTGTAATCAGTTTTACATTCCGATGCAACTCTGCAGGTTTACTGTATTCCTACGACCTTCCCATTGACGATGAGACACAGAAATTGCATCGGAATTAAATATGAGACACAATGCCGACTTAAGTACTACAAAACTGAGTCTCCTTAGGGTCTACGTTTTGAGCGTTTCCTGTGTCATCAGTTTTACATTCCGATGCACCTCTACAGGTTTACTGTATCCATTGGACCTTCCCATTGACGATGAAACACAGAAATTGCATCGGATTTAAATATAAGAGACACAATGCCGACTTAAGTACAGGAAGACTGAGTCTTCCTACTGTCTATGTTTTGAGCGTTTCCTGTGTCACCAGTTTTTCACTACGATGCACCTCTGCAGGTTTACTGTATCTTTTGGTCCTCCCCATCGACGATGAAACACAGAAATTGCAACGGACTTAAATATAAGAGACACAATGCCGACTTAAGTACAATAAAACTGAGTCTTCTTAGGGTCTATGTTTTGAGCGATACCTGTGTCACCAGTTTTACATTCCGATACACCTCTGCAGGTTTACTGTATCAATTGGACCTTCACAGTGACGATGAAACACTGAAATTGCATCGGAATTAAATATAAGAGACACAATGCCGACTTAAGTACTACAAAACTGAGTCTCCTTAGGGTCTACGTTTTGAGCGTTTCCTGTGTCACCAGTTTTACATTCCGGGGCACCTCTACAGGTTTACTGTATCCATTGGACCTTCCCATTGACGATGAAACACAGAAATTGCATCGGATTTAAATATAAGAGACACAATGCCGACTTAAGTACAGGAAGACTGAGTCTTCCTACTGTCTATGTTTTGTGCGTTTCCTGTGTCACCAGTTTTACATTCCGATGCACCTCTGCAGGTTTAGTGTATCGATTAGACGTTCCCATTGACGATGAAACACAGAAATTGCATCGGAATTAAATATAAGAGACACAATGCGGACTTATTTACAGGAAGACTGAGTCTTCCTACTGTCTATGTTTTGAGCGTTTCCTGTGTCACCAGTTTTACATTCCGATGCACCTCTGCAGGTTTACTGTATCCATTGGACCTTCCCATTGACGATGAAACACAGAAATTGCATCGGATTTAAATATAAGAGACACAATGACGACTTAAGTACAGGAAGACTGAGTCTTCCTACTGTCTATATTTTTAGCGTTTCTGTGACACCAGTTTTACATTCCGATGCACCTCTGCAGGTTTACTGTATCCCTCCGACCTTCACAGTGACGATGAAACACAGATATTGCATCGGAATTAAATCTAAGAGACACAATGTCGACTTAAGTACAGAAAGACTGAGTCTTCCTGCTGTCTACGTTTTGAGCGTTTCTTGTGTCGCCAGTTTTACATTCCGATGCACCTCTGCAGGTTTACTGTATCCATTGGACCTTCCCATTGACGACGAAACACAGAAATTGCATCGGAATTAGATCTAAGAGACACAATGTCGACTTAAGTACAGGAAGACTGAGTCTTCCTAGTGTCTACGTTTTGAGCGATTCCTGTGTCACCAGTTTTACATTCCGATGCACCTCTGCAGGTTTACTGTATCCATTGGACCTTCCCATTGACGATGAAACACAGAAATTGCATCGGATTTAAATATAAGAGACACAATGCCGACTTATGTACAGGAAGACTGAGTCTTCCTACTGTCTACGTTTTGAGCGTTTCCTGTGTCACCAGTTTTACATTCCGATGCACCTCTGCAGGTTTACTGTATCCATTGGACTTTCCCATTGACGATGAAACACAGAAATTGCATCGGATTTAAATATAAGAGACACAATGACGACTTAAGTAGAGGAAGACTGAGTCTTCCTACTGTCTATAGTTTTAGCGTTTCTGTGACACCAGTTTTACATTCCGATGCACCTCTGCAGGTTTACTGTATCCCTCCGACCTTCACAGTGACGATGAAACACAGATATTGCATCGGAATTAAATCTAAGAGACACAATGTCGACTTAAGTACAGAAAGACTGAGTCTTCCTGCTGTCTACGTTTTGAGCGTTTCCTGTGTCACCAGTTTTACATTCCGATGCACCTCTGCAGGTTTACTGTATCCATTGGACCTTCCCATTGACGACGAAACACAGAAATTGCATCGGAATTAGATCTAAGAGACACAATGTCGACTTAAGTACAGGAAGACTGAGTCTTCCTAGTGTCTACGTTTTGAGCGATTCCTGTGTCACCAGTTTTACATTCCGATGCACCTCTGCAGGTATACTGTATCCCTTCGACCTTCGCAGTGACGATGAAAAACAGATATTGCATCGGAATTAAATATAAGAGACACAATGCCGACTTAAGTACAAAAACACTGAGTCTTCTTAGGCTCTATGTTTTGAGCGTTTCCTGTGTCACCAGTTTTACATTCCGATGGACCTCTGCAGGTTTACTGTATCCCTTGGACCTTCCCATTGGCGATGAAACACAGAAATTGCATCGGAATTAAATCTAAGAGACACAATGTCGACTTCAGTACAGGAAGACTGAGTCTTCCCACTGTCTACGTATTGAGCGTTTCCTGTGTCACCAGTTTTTCATTCCGATGCACCTCTGCAGGTTTACTGTATCCATTGAACCTTCCCATTGACGATGAAACACAGAAATTGCATCGGATTCATATATAAGAGACATAATGCCGACTTAAGTACAGGTAGACTGAGTCTTCCTACTGTCTATGTTTTGAGCGTTTCCTGTGTCACCAGTTTTACATTCCGATGCACCTCTGTAGGTTTACTGTACCCATTGGACCTTCCCATTGACGATGATACACAGAATTTGCTTCAGATTGAAATATAAGAGACACAATGCCGACTTAAGTACAGGAAGACTGAGTCTTCCTACTGTCTATGTTTTGAGTGTTTCCTGTGTCACCAGTTTTACATTACGATGCACCTCTGCAGGTTTACTGCATCCCTTGGACTTTCACAGTGACGATGAAACACAGATATTGCATCGGAAATTAATATAAGAGACACAATGCCGATTTAAATACAGGAAGACTGAGCCTTTATACTGTCTATGTTTTCAGCGTTTCCTGTGTAATCAGTTTTACATTCCGATGCAACTCTGCAGGTTTACTGTATTCCTTCGACCTTCCCATTGACGATGAAACACAGAAATTGCATCGGAATTAAATATGAGACACAATGCCGACTTAAGTACTACAAAACTGAGTCTCCTTAGGGTCTACGTTTTGAGCGTTTCCTGTGTCATCAGTTTTACATTCCTATGCACCTCTACTGGTTTACTGTATCCATTGGACCTTCCCATTGACGATGAAACACAGAAATTGCATCGGATTTAAATATAAGAGACACAATGCCGACTTAAGTACAGGAAGACTGAGTCTTCCTACTGTCTATGTTTTGAGCGTTTCCTGTGTCACCAGTTTTTCACTACGATGCACCTCTGCAGGTTTACTGTATCTTTTGGTCCTCCCCATCGACGATGAAACACAGAAATTGCATCGGACTTAAATATAAGAGACACAATGCCGACTTAAGTACAATAAAACTGAGTCTTCTTAGGGTCTATGTTTTGAGCGATACCTGTGTCACCAGTTTTACATTCCGATACACCTCTGCAGGTTTACTGTATCAATTGGACCTTCACAGTGACGATGAAACACTGAAATTGCATCGGAATTAAATATAAGAGACACAATGCCGACTTAAGTACTACAAAACTGAGTCTCCTTAGGGTCTACGTTTTGAGCGTTTCCTGTGTCACCAGTTTTACATTCCGGGGCACCTCTACAGGTTTACTGTATCCATTGGACCTTCCCATTGACGATGAAACACAGAAATTGCATCGGATTTAAATATAAGAGACACAATGCCGACTTAAGTACAGGAAGACTGAGTCTTCCTACTGTCTATGTTTTGTGCGTTTCCTGTGTCACCAGTTTTACATTCCGATGCACCTCTGCAGGTTTAGTGTATCGATTAGACGTTCCCATTGACGATGAAACACAGAAATTGCATCGGAATTAAATATAAGAGACACAATGCGGACTTATTTACAGGAAGACTGAGTCTTCCTACTGTCTATGTTTTGAGCGTTTCCTGTGTCACCTGTTTTACATTCCGATGCACCTCTGCAGGTTTACTGTATCCATTGGACCTTCCCATTGACGATGAAACACAGAAATTGCATCGGATTTACATATAAGAGACACAATGACGACTTAAGTACAGGAAGACTGAGTCTTCCTACTGTCTATATTTTTAGCGTTTCTGTGACACCAGTTTTACATTCCGATGCACCTCTGCAGGTTTACTGTATCCCTCCAACCTTCACAGTGACGATGAAACACAGATATTGCATCGGAATTAAATCTAAGAGACACAATGTCGACTTAAGTACAGAAAGACTGAGTCTTCCTGCTGTCTACGTTTTGAGCGTATCTTGTGTCACCAGTTTTACATTCCGATGCACCTCTGCAGGTTTACTGTATCCATTGGACCTTCCCATTGACGACGAAACACAGAAATTGCATCGGAATTAGATCTAAGAGACACAATGTCGACTTAAGTACAGGAAGACTGAGTCTTCCTAGTGTCTACGTTTTGAGCGATTCCTGTGTCACCAGTTTTACATTCCGATGCACCTCTGCAGGTTTACTGTATCCCTTCGACCTTCGCAGTGACGATGAAAAACAGATATTGCATCGGAATTAAATATAAGAGACACAATGCCGACTTAAGTACAAGAAAACTGAGTCTCCTTAGGCTCTATGTTTTGAGCGTTTCCTGTGTCACCAGTTTTACATTCCGATGGACCTCTGCAGGTTTACTGTATCCCTTGGACCTTCCCATTGACGATGAAACACAGAAATTCCATCGGAATTAAATCTAAGAGACACAATGTCGACTTAAGTACAGGAAGACTGAGTCTTCCTACTGTCTACGTTTTGAGCGTTTCCTGTGTCACCAGTTTTACATTCCGATGCATCTCTGCAGGTTTACTGTATCCATTGGACCTTCCCATTGACGATGAAACACAGAAATTGCATCGGATTTAAATATAAGAGACACAATGCCGACTTAAGTACAGGTAGACTGAGTCTTCCTATTGTCTATGTTTTGAGCGTTTCCTGTGTCACCAGTTTTACATTCCGATGCACCTCTGCAGTTTTACTGTATCGATTGGACCTTCCCATTGACGATGAAACACAGAAAATGCATTGGAATTAAATATATGAGACACAATGCCGATTTAAGTACAGGAAGACTGAGTCTTCCTACTGTCTACGTTTTGAGCGATTCCTGTGTCACCAGTTTTACATTCCGATGCACCTCTGCAGGTTTACTGTATCCATTGGTCCTTCCCAGTGACGACGAAACACAGAAATTGCATCCGAATTAAATATAAGAGAGACAATGGCAACTTAAGTACAAGAAAACTGAGTCTTCTTAGGGTCTATGTTTTGAGCGTTCCTGTGTCACCAGATTTACATTCCGATGGACCTGTGCAGGTTTTCTGTATCCCTTGGACCTCCCCATCGACGATGAAACACAGAAATTGCATCGGAAATAGATCTAAGAGACACAATGTCAACTTAAGTACAAGAAAATTGAGTCTTCTTAGGGTCTATGTTTTGGGCGTTTCCTGTGTCACCAGTTTTACATTCCGATGGACCTCTGCAGGTTTACTGTATCCATTGGACCTTCCCATTGACGATGAAACACAGAAATTGCATCGGAATTAAATATCAGAGACACAATGCCGACTTAAGTACAGGAAGACTGAGTCTTCCTACTGTCTATATTTTGAGCGTTTCCTGTGTCACCAGTTTTACATTCCGATGCACCTCTGCAGGTTTAGTGTATCGATTAGACCTTCCCATTGACGATGAAACACAGAAATTGCATCGGATTTAAATATAAGAGACACAATGTCGACTTAAGTACAGGAAGACTGAGTCTTCCTACTGTCTATGTTTTGAGCGTTTCCTGTGTCACCGGTTTTTCACTCCGATGCACTTCTGCAGGTTTACTGTATCCCTTGGAGCTCCCCATCGACGATGAAACACAGAAATTGCGTCGGAATTAAATATAAGAGACACAATGCCGACTTAAGTACAAGAAAACTGAGTCTTCTTACGGTCTATGCTTTGAGCGTTTCCTGTGTCACCAGTTTAACATTCCGATGCACCTGTGCATGTTTACTGTATCTCTTGGACCTTCACAGCGACGATGAAACACAGATATTGCATCGGAATTAAATATAAGAGACACAATGCCGATTTGAGTACAGGAAGACTGCGTCTTTATACTGTCTATGTTTTCAGCGTTTCCTGTGTAATCAGTTTTACATTCCGATGCACATCTGCAGGTTTACTGTATTTCTTGGACCTTCCCATTGACGATGAAACACAGAAATTGCATCGGAATTAAATATAAGAGACACAATGCCTACTTAAGTACAGGAAGACTGAGTCTTCCTACTGTCTATGTTTTGCGCTTTTTCTGTGTCACCAGTTTTACTTTCCGATGCACCTCTGCAGGTTTACTGTATCCATTGGACCTTCACAGTGACGATGAAACACAGAAATTGCTTTGGAATTAAATATAAGAGATACAATGCCGACTTAAGTAGAGGAAGACTTAGTCTTCCTACTGTCTATGATTTGAGCGTTTCCTGTGTCACCAGTTTTACATTCCGATGCACCTCTGCAGGTTTACTGTATCCATTGGACCTTCCCACTGACGATGAAACACAGAAATTGCATCGGAATTAAATATAAGAGACACAATGCCGACTTAAGTACAAGAAAACTGAGTCTTCTTAGGGTCTATGTTTTGAGCGTTTCCTGTGTCACCAGTTTTACATTCCTATGGACCTCTGCAGGTTTTCTGTACCCTTGGACCTTCCCATCGACGATGAAACACAGAAATTGGATCGGAATTAAATCTAAGAGACACAATGTCGACTTAAGTACAGGAAGACTGAGTCTTCCTACTGTCTACGTTTAGAGCGTTCCCTGTGTCACCAGTTTTACATTCCGATGCACCTCTACAGGATTGCTGTATCCATTGGACCTTCCCATTGACGATGAAACACAGAAATTGCATCGGATTTAAATATAAGAGACACAATGCCGACTTAAGTACAGGTAGACTGAGTCTTCCTATTGTCTATGATTTGAGCGTTTCCTGTGTCACCAGTTTTACATTCCGATGCACCTCTGCAGTTTTACTGTATCGATTGGACCTTCCCATTGACGATGAAACACAGAAAATGCATCGGAATTAAATATAAGAGACACAATGCCGATTTAAGTACAGGAAGACTGAGTCTTCCTACTGTCTACGTTTTGAGCGATTCCTGTGGCACCAGTTTTACATTCCGATGCACCTCTGCAGGTTTACTGTATCCATTGGTCCTTCCCAGTGACGATGAAACACAGAAATTGCATCCGAATTAAATATAAGAGAGACAATGCCAACTTAAGTACAAGAAAACTGAGTCTTCTTAGGGTCTATGTTTTGAGCGTTCCTGTGTCACCAGATTTACATTCCGATGGACCTGTGCAGGTTTTCTGTATCCCTTGGACCCCCCATCGACGATGAAACACAGAAATTGCATCGGAAATAGATCTAAGAGACACAATGTCAACTTAAGTACAAGAAAATTGAGTCTTCTTAGGGTCTATGTTTTGGGCGTTTCCTGTGTCACCAGTTTTACATTCCGATGGACCTCTGCAGGTTTACTGTATCCATTGGACCTTCCCATTGACGATGAAACACAGAAATTACATCGGAATTAAATATAAGAGACACAATGCCGACTTAAGTACAGGAAGACTGAGTCTTCCTACTGTCTATATTTTGAGCGTTTCCTGTGTCACCAGTTTTACATTCCGATGCACCTCTGCAGGTTTAGTGTATCGATTAGACCTTCCCATTGACGATGAAACACAGAAATTGCATCGGATTTAAATATAAGAGACACAATGTCGACTTAAGTACAGGAAGACTGAGTCTTCCTACTGTCTATGTTTTGAGCGTTTCCTGTGTCACCGGTTTTTCACTCCGATGCACTTCTGCAGGTTTACTGTATCCCTTGGAGCTCCCCATCGACGATGAAACACAGAAATTGCATCGGAATTAAATATAAGAGACACAATGCCGACTTAAGTACAAGAAAACTGAGTCTTCTTACGGTCTATGCTTTGAGCGTTTCCTGTGTCACCAGTTTAACATTCCGATGCACCTGTGCATGTTTACTGCATCTCTTGGACCTTCACAGCGACGATGAAACACAGATATTGCATCGGAATTAAATATAAGAGACACAATGCCGATTTGAGTACAGGAAGACTGCGTCTTTATACTGTCTATGTTTTCAGCGTTTCCTGTGTAATCAGTTTTACATTCCGATGCACATCTGTAGGTTTACTGTATTCCTTGGACCTTCCCATTGACGATGAAACACAGAAATTGCATCGGAATTAAATATAAGAGACACAATGCCTACTTAAGTACAGGAAGACTGAGTCTTCCTACTGTCTATGTTTTGCGCTTTTTCTGTGTCACCAGTTTTACTTTCCGTTGCACCTCTGCAGGTTTACTGTATCCATTGGACCTTCACAGTGAAGATGAAACACAGAAATTGCTTTGGAATTAAATATAAGAGATACAATGCCGACTTAAGTATGGGAAGACTTAGTCTTCCTACTGTCTATGATTTGAGCGTTTCCTGTGTCACCAGTTTTACATTCCGATGCACCTCTGCAGGTTTACTGTATCCATTGGACCTTCCCATTGACGATGAAACACAGAAATTGCATCGGAATTAAATATAAGAGACACAATGCCGACTTAAGTACAAGAAAACTGAGTCTTCTTAGGGTCTATGTTTTGAGCGTTTCCTGTGTCACCAGTTTTACATTCCTATGGACCTCTGCAGGTTTTCTGTACCCTTGGACCTTCCCATCGACGATGAAACACAGAAATTGGATCGGAATTAAATCTAAGAGACACAATGTCGACTTAAGTACAGGAAGACTGAGTCTTCCTAATGTCTACGTTTAGAGCGTTCCCTGTGTCACCAGTTTTACATTCCGATGCACCTCTACAGGTTTACTGTATCCATTGGACCTTCCCATTGACGATGAAACACAGAAATTGCATCGGATTTAAATATAAGAGACACAATGCCGACTTAAGTACAGGAAGACTGAGTCTTCCTACTGTCTATGTTTTGAGCGTTTCCTGTGTCACCAGTTATACATTCCGATGCACCTCTGCAGGTTTAGTGTATCGATTAGACCTTCCCATTGACGATGAAACACAGAAATTGCATCGGAATTACATATAAGACACAATGCCGACTTAAATACAGGAAGACTGAGTCTTCCTACTGTCTACGTTTTGAGCGTTTCCTGTGTCACCAGTTTTACATTCCGATGCACCTCTGCAGGGGTACTGTATCCATTGGACCTTCCCATTGACGATGAAACACAGAAATTGCATCGGATTTAAATATAAGAGACACAATGCCGACTTAAGTACAGGAAGACTGAGTCTTCCTACTGTCTATATTTTGAGCGTTTCCTGTGACACCAGTTTTACATTCCGATGCACCTCTGCAGATTTACTGTATCCCTCTGACCTTCACAGTGACGACGAAACACAGATATTGCATCGGAATTAAATATAAGAGACACAATGCCGATTTAAGTACAAAAACACTGAGTCTTCTTAGGCTCTATGTTTTGAGCGTTTCCTGTGTCACCAGTTTTACATTCCGATGGACCTCTGCAGGTTTACTGTATCCCTTGGACCTTCCCATTGACGATGAAACACAGAAATTGCATCGGAATTAAATCTAAGAGACACAATGTCGACTTAAGTACAGGAAGACTGAGTCTTCCTACTGTCTACGTTTTGAGCGTTTCCTGTGTCACCAGTTTTACATTCCGATGCACCTCTGCAGGTTTACTGTATCCATTGGACCTTCCCATTGACGATGAAACACAGAAATTGCATCGGATTTAAATATAAGAGACATAATGCCGACTTAAGTACAGGTAGACTGAGTCTTCCTACTGTCTATGTTTTGAGCGTTTCCTGTGTCACCAGTTTTACATTCCGATGCACCTCTGTAGGTTTACTGTATCCATTGGCCCTTCCCATCGACGATGATACACAGAATTTGCATCAGATTGAAATATAAGAGACACACTGCCGACTTAAGTACAGGAAGACTGAGTCTTCCTACTGTCTATGTTTTGAGTGTTTCCTGTGTCACCAGTTTTACATTACGATGCACCTCTGCAGGTTTACTGCATCCCTTGGACCTTCACAGTGACGATGAAACACAGATATTGAATCGGAATTTAATATAAGAGACACAATGCCAATTTAAGTTTAGGAAGACTGAGCCTTTATACTGTCTATGTTTTCAGTGTTTCCTGTGTAATCAGTTTTACATTCCGATGCAACTCTGCAGGTTTACTGTATTCCTTCGACCTTCCCATTGACGATGAAACACAGAAATTGCATAGGAATTAAATATGAGACACAACGCCGACTTAAGTACTACAAAACTGAGTCTCCTTAGGGTCTACGTTTTGAGCGTTTCCTGTGTCACCAGTTTTACATTCCGATGCACCTCTACAGGTTTACTGTATCCATTGGACCTTCCCATTGACGATGAAACACAGAAATTGCATCGGATTTAAATAGAAGAGACACAATGCCGACTTAAGTACAGGAAGACCGAGTCTTCCTACTGTCTATGTTTTGAGCGTTTCCTGTGTCACCAGTTTTTCACTCCGATGCACCTCTGCAGGTTTACTGTATCTTTTGGTCCTCCCCATCGACGATGAAACACAGAAATTGCATCGGAATTAGATATAAGAGACACAATGCCGACTTAAGTACAATAAAACTGAGTCTTCTTAGGGTCTATGTTTTGAGCGTTTCCTGTGTCACCAGTTTTACATTCCGATACACCTCTGCAGGTTTACTGTATCCATTGGACCTTCACAGTGACGATGAAACACTGAAATTGCATCGGAATTAAATATAAGAGACACAATGCCGACTTAAGTACTACAAAACTGAGTCTCCTTAGGGTCTACGTTTTGAGCGTTTCCTGTGTCACCAGTTTTACATTCCGATGCACCTCTGCAGGTTTACTGTATCCATTGGACCTTCCCATTGACGATGAAACGCAGAAATTGCATCGGATTTAAATATAAGAGACACAATGACGACTTAAGTACAGGAATACTGAGTCTTCCTACTGTCTATATTTTTAGCGTTTCTGTGACACCAGTTTTACATTCCGATGCACCTCTGCAGGTTTACTGTATCCCTCCGACCTTCACAGTGACGATGAAACACAGATATTGCATCGGAATTAAATCTAAGAGACACAATGTCGACTTAAGTACAGAAAGACTGAGTCTTCCTACTGTCTACGTTTTGAGCGTTTCCTGTGTCACCAGTTTTACATTCCGATGCACCTCTGCAGGTTTACTGTATCCATTGGACCTTCCCATTGACGACGAAACACAGAAATTGCATCGGAATTAGATCTAAGAGACACAATGTCGACTTAAGTACAGGAAGACTGAGTCTTCCTACTGTCTACGTTTTGAGCGATTCCTGTGTCACCAGTTTTACATTCCGATGCACCTCTGCAGGTTTACTGTATCCCTTCGACCTTCGCAGTGACGATGAAAAACAGATATTGCATCGGAATTAAATATAAGAGACACAATGCCGACTTAAGTACAAGAAAACTGAGTCTCCTTAGGCTCTATGTTTTGAGCGTTTCCTGTGTCACCAGTTTTACATTCCGATGGACCTCTGCAGGTTTACTGTATCCCTTGGACCTTCCCATTGACGATGAAACACAGAAATTCCATCGGAGTTAAATCTAAGAGACACAATGTCGACTTAAGTACAGGAAGACTGAGTCTTCCTACTGTCTACGTTTTGAGCGTTTCCTGTGTCACCAGTTTTACATTCCGATGCACCTCTGCAGGTTTACTGTATCCATTGGACCTTCCCATTGACGATGAAACACAGAAATTGCATCGGATTTCAATATAAGAGACACAATGCCGACTTAAGTACAGGTAGACTGAGTCTTCCTACTGTCTATGTTTTGTGCGTTTCCTGTGTCACCAGTTTTACATTCCGATGCACCTCTGCAGTTTTACTGTAACGATTGGACCTTCCAATTGAAGATGAAACACAGAAAATGTATCGGAATTAAGTATAAGAGACACAATGCCGATTTAAGTACAGGAAGACTGAGTCTTCCTACTGTCTACGTTTTGAGCGATTCCTGTGTCACCAGTTTTACATTCCGATGCACCTCTGCAGGTTTACTGTATCCATTGGTCCTTCCCAGTGACGATGAAACACAGAAATTGCATCGGAATTAAATATAAGAGAGACAAGGCCAACTTTAGTACAAGAAAACTGAGTCTTCTTAGGGTCTATGTTTTGAGCGTTCCTGTGTCACCAGTTTTACATTCCGATGGACCTGTGCAGGTTTTCTGTATCCCTTGGACCTCCCCATCGACGATGAAACACAGATATTGTATCGGAAATAGATCTAAGAGACACAATGTCAACTTAAGTACAAGAAAACTGAGTCTTCTTGGGGTCTATGTTTTGAGCGTTTATTGTGTCACCAGTTTTACATTCCGATGGACCTCAGCAGGTTTACTGCATCCCTTAAACCTTCCCATTGACGATGAAACACAGAAATTGCATCGGAATTAAATATAAGAGACACAATGCCGATTTACGTAGAGGAAGGCTGAGTCTTTATACTGTCTATGTTTTGAGCGTTTCCTGTGTAATCAGTTTTACATTCCGATGCAACTCAGCAAGTTTACTGTATTCCTTGGACCTTCCCATTGACGATGAAACACAGAAATTGCATCGGATTTAAATATAAGAGACACAATGCCGACTTAAGTACAGGAAGACTGAGTCTTCCTACTGTCTATATTTTGAGCGTTTCCTGTGACACCAGTTTTACATTCCGATGCACCTCTGCAGATTTACTGTATCCCTCTGACCTTCACAGTGACGATGAAAAATAGATATTGCATCGGAATAAAATCTAAGAGACACAATGTCGACTTATGTACAGGAAGACTGAGTCTTCCTACTGTCTACATTTTGAGCGTTTCCTGCGTCAGCAGTTTTACATTCCGATGCACCTCTGCAGGTTTACTGTATCCATTGGACCTTCCCATTGACGACGAAACACAGAAATTGCATCGGAATTAGATCTAAGAGACACAATGTCGACTTAAGTACAGGAAGACTGAGCCTTCCTTCTGTCTACGTTTTGAGCGATTCCTGTGTCACCAGTTTTACATTCCGATGCACCTCTGCAGCTTTACTGTATCCCTTCGACCTTCGCAGTGACGATGAAAAACAGATATTGCATCGGAATTAAATATAAGAGACACAATGCCGACTTAAGTACAAAAACACTGAGTCTTCTTAGGCTCTATGTTTTGAGCGTTTCCTGTGTCACCAGTTTTACATTCCGATGTACCTCTGCAGGTTTACTGTATCCCTTGGACCTTCCCATTGGCGATGAAACACAGAAATTGCATCGGAATTAAATCTAAGAGACACAATGTCGACTTCAGTACAGGAAGACTGAGTCTTCCCACTGTCTACGAATTGAGCGTTTCCTGTGTCACCAGTTTTTCATTCCGATGCACCTCTGCAGGTTTACTGTATCCATTGAACCTTCCCATTGACGATGAAACACAGAAATTGCATCGGATTCATATATAAGAGACATAATGCCGACTTAAGTACAGGTAGACTGAGTCTTCCTACTGTCTATGTTTTGAGCGTTTCCTGTGTCACCAGTTTTACATTCCGATGCACCTCTGTAGGTTTACTGTACCCATTGGACCTTCCCATTGACGATGATACACAGAATTTGCATCAGATTGAAATATAAGAGACACAATGCCGACTTAAGTACAGGAAGACTGAGTCTTCCTACTGTCTATGTTTTGAGTGTTTCCTGTGTCACCAGTTTTACATTACGATGCACCTCTGCAGGTTTACTGCATCCCTTGGACTTTCACAGTGACGATGAAACACAGATATTGCATCGGAAATTAATATAAGAGACACAATGCCGATTTAAGTACAGGAAGACTGAGCCTTTATACTGTCTATGTTTTCAGCGTTTCCTGTGTAATCAGTTTTACATTCCGATGCAACTCTGCAGGTTTACTGTATTCCTACGACCTTCCCATTGACGATGAGACACAGAAATTGCATCGGAATTAAATATGAGACACAATGCCGACTTAAGTACTACAAAACTGAGTCTCCTTAGGGTCTACGTTTTGAGCGTTTCCTGTGTCACCAGTTTTACATTCCGGGGCACCTCTACAGGTTTACTGTATCCATTGGACCTTCCCATTGACGATGAAACACAGAAATTGCATCGGATTTAAATATAAGAGACACAATGCCGACTTAAGTACAGGAAGACTGAGTCTTCCTACTGTCTATGTTTTGTGCGTTTCCTGTGTCACCAGTTTTACATTCCGATGCACCTCTGCAGGTTTAGTGTATCGATTAGACGTTCCCATTGACGATTAAACACAGAAATTGCATCGGAATTAAATATAAGAGACACAATGCGGACTTATTTACAGGAAGACTGAGTCTTCCTACTGTCTATGTTTTGAGCGTTTCCTGTGTCACCAGTTTTACATTCCGATGCACCTCTGCAGGTTTACTGTATCCATTGGACCTTCCCATTGACGATGAAACACAGAAATTGCATCGGATTTAAATATAAGAGACACAATGACGACTTAAGTACAGGAAGACTGAGTCTTCCTACTGTCTATATTTTTAGCGGTTCTGTGAAACCAGTTTTACATTCCGATGCACCTCTGCAGGTTTACTGTATCCCTCCGACCTTCACAGTGACGATGAAACACAGATATTGCATCGGAATTAAATCTAAGAGACACAATATCGACTTAAGTACAGAAAGACTGAGTCTTCCTGCTGTCTACGTTTTGAGCGTTTCTTGTGTCGCCAGTTTTACATTCCGATGCACCTCTGCAGGTTTACTGTATCCATTGGACCTTCCCATTGACGACGAAACACAGAAATTGCATCGGAATTAGATCTAAGAGACACAATGTCGACTTAAGTACAGAAAGACTGAGTCTTCCTAGTGTCTACGTTTTGAGCGATTCCTGTGTCACCAGTTTTACATTCCGATGCACCTCTGCAGGTTTACTGTATCCATTGGACCTTCCCATTGACGATGAAACACAGAAATTGCATCGGATTTAAATATAAGAGACACAATGCCGACTTATGTACAGGAAGACTGAGTCTTCCTACTGTCTACGTTTTGAGCGTTTCCTGTGTCACCAGTTTTACATTCCGATGCACCTCTGCAGGTTTACTGTATCCATTGGACTTTCCCATTGACGATGAAACACAGAAATTGCATCGGATTTAAATATAAGAGACACAATGACGACTTAAGTAGAGGAAGACTGAGTCTTCCTACTGTCTATAGTTTTAGCGTTTCTGTGACACCAGTTTTACATTCCGATGCACCTCTGCAGGTTTACTGTATCCCTCCGACCTTCACAGTGACGATGAAACACAGATATTGCATCGGAATTAAATCTAAGAGACACAATGTCGACTTAAGTACAGAAAGACTGAGTCTTCCTGCTGTCTACGTTTTGAGCGTTTCCTGTGTCACCAGTTTTACATTCCGATGCACCTCTGCAGGTTTACTGTATCCATTGGACCTTCCCATTGACGACGAAACACAGAAATTGCATCGGAATTAGATCTAAGAGACACAATGTCGACTTAAGTACAGGAAGACTGAGTCTTCCTAGTGTCTACGTTTTGAGCGATTCCTGTGTCACCAGTTTTACATTCCGATGCACCTCTGCAGGTCTACTGTATCCCTTCGACCTTAGCAGTGACGATGAAAAACAGATATTGCATCGGAATTAAATATAAGAGACACAATGCCGACTTAAGTACAAAAACACTGAGTCTTCTTAGGCTCTATGTTTTGAGCGTTTCCTGTGTCACCAGTTTTACATTCCGAAGGACCTCTGCAGGTTTACTGTATCCCTTGGACCTTCCCATTGGCGATGAAACACAGAAATTGCATCGGAATTAAATCTAAGAGACACAATGTCGACTTCAGTACAGGAAGACTGAGTCTTCCCACTGTCTACGTATTGAGCGTTTCCTGTGTCACCAGTTTTTCATTCCGATGCACCTCTGCAGGTTTACTGTATCCATTGAACCTTCCCATTGACGATGAAACACAGAAATTGCATCGGATTCATATATAAGAGACATAATGCCGACTTAAGTACAGGTAGACTGAGTCTTCCTACTGTCTATGTTTTGAGCGTTTCCTGTGTCACCAGTTTTACATTCCGATGCACCTCTGTAGGTTTACTGTACCCATTGGACCTTCCCATTGACGATGATACACAGAATTTGCTTCAGATTGAAATATAAGAGACACAATGCCGACTTAAGTACAGGAAGACTGAGTCTTCCTACTGTCTATGTTTTGAGTGTTTCCTGTGTCACCAGTTTTACATTACGATGCACCTCTGCAGGTTTACTGCATCCCTTGGACTTTCACAGTGACGATGAAACACAGATATTGCATCGGAAATTAATATAAGAGACACAATGCCGATTTAAATACAGGAAGACTGAGCCTTTATACTGTCTATGTTTTCAGCGTTTCCTGTGTAATCAGTTTTACATTCCGATGCAACTCTGCAGGTTTACTGTATTCCTTCGACCTTCCCATTGACGATGAAACACAGAAATTGCATCGGAATTAAATATGAGACACAATGCCGACTTAAGTACTACAAAACTGAGTCTCCTTAGGGTCTACGTTTTGAGCGTTTCCTGTGTCATCAGTTTTACATTCCTATGCACCTCTACTGGTTTACTGTATCCATTGGACCTTCCCATTGACGATGAAACACAGAAATTGCATCGGATTTAAATATAAGAGACACAATGCCGACTTAAGTACAGGAAGACTGAGTCTTCCTACTGTCTATGTTTTGAGCGTTTCCTGTGTCACCAGTTTTTCACTACGATGCACCTCTGCAGGTTTACTGTATCTTTTGGTCCTCCCCATCGACGATGAAACACAGAAATTGCATCGGACTTAAATATAAGAGACACAATGCCGACTTAAGTACAATAAAACTGAGTCTTCTTAGGGTCTATGTTTTGAGCGATACCTGTGTCACCAGTTTTACATTCCGATACACCTCTGCAGGTTTACTGTATCAATTGGACCTTCACAGTGACGATGAAACACTGAAATTGCATCGGAATTAAATATAAGAGACACAATGCCGACTTAAGTACTACAAAACTGAGTCTCCTTAGGGTCTACGTTTTGAGCGTTTCCTGTGTCACCAGTTTTACATTCCGGGGCACCTCTACAGGTTTACTGTATCCATTGGACCTTCCCATTGACGATGAAACACAGAAATTGGATCGGAATTAAATCTAAGAGACACAATGTCGACTTAAGTACAGGAAGACTGAGTCTTCCTACTGTCTATGTTTTGAGCGTTTCCTGTGTCACCAGTTTTACATTCCGATGCACCTCTGCAGGTTTAGTGTATCGATTAGACCTTCCCATTGACGATGAAACACAGAAATTGCGTCGGAATTAAATATAAGACACAATGCCGACTTAAATACAGGAAGACTGAGTCTTCCTACTGTCTACGTTTTGAGCGTTTCCTGTGTCACCAGTTTTACATACCGATGCACCTCTGCAGGGGTACTGTATCCATTGGACCTTCCCATTGACGATGAAACACAGAAATTGCATCGGATTTAAATATAAGAGACACAATGCCGACTTAAGTACAGGAAGACTGAGTCTTCCTACTGTCTATATTTTGAGCGTTTCCTGTGACACCAGTTTTACATTCCGATGCACCTCTGCAGATTTACTGTATCCCTCTGACCTTCACAGTGACGATGAAAAATAGATATTGCATCGGAATAAAATCTAAGAGACACAATGTCGACTTATGTACAGGAAGACTGAGTCTTCCTACTGTCTACGTTTTGAGCGTTTCCTGTGTCAGCAGTTTTACATTCCGATGCACCTCTGCAGGTTTACTGTATCCATTGGACCTTCCCATTGACGACGAAACACAGAAATTGCATCGGAATTAGATCTAAGAGACACAATGTCGACTTAAGTACAGGAAGACTGAGCCTTCCTTCTGTCTACGTTTTGAGCGATTCCTGTGTCACCAGTTTTACATTCCGATGCACCTCTGCAGCTTTACTGTATCCCTTCGACCTTCGCAGTGACGATGAAAAACAGATATTGCATCGGAATTAAATATAAGAGACACAATGCCGACTTAAGTACAAAAACACTGAGTCTTCTTAGGCTCTATGTTTTGAGCGTTTCCTGTGTCACCAGTTTTACATTCCGATGTACCTCTGCAGGTTTACTGTATCCCTTGGACCTTCCCATTGGCGATGAAACACAGAAATTGCATCGGAATTAAATCTAAGAGACACAATGTCGACTTCAGTACAGGAAGACTGAGTCTTCCCACTGTCTACGAATTGAGCGTTTCCTGTGTCACCAGTTTTTCATTCCGATGCACCTCTGCAGGTTTACTGTATCCATTGAACCTTCCCATTGACGATGAAACACAGAAATTGCATCGGATTCATATATAAGAGACATAATGCCGACTTAAGTACAGGTAGACTGAGTCTTCCTACTGTCTATGTTTTGAGCGTTTCCTGTGTCACCAGTTTTACATTCCGATGCACCTCTGTAGGTTTACTGTACCCATTGGACCTTCCCATTGACGATGATACACAGAATTTGCATCAGATTGAAATATAAGAGACACAATGCCGACTTAAGTACAGGAAGACTGAGTCTTCCTACTGTCTATGTTTTGAGTGTTTCCTGTGTCACCAGTTTTACATTACGATGCACCTCTGCAGGTTTACTGCATCCCTTGGACTTTCACAGTGACGATGAAACACAGATATTGCATCGGAAATTAATATAAGAGACACAATGCCGATTTAAGTACAGGAAGACTGAGCCTTTATACTGTCTATGTTTTCAGCGTTTCCTGTGTAATCAGTTTTACATTCCGATGCAACTCTGCAGGTTTACTGTATTCCTACGACCTTCCCATTGACGATGAGACACAGAAATTGCATCGGAATTAAATATGAGACACAATGCCGACTTAAGTACTACAAAACTGAGTCTCCTTAGGGTCTACGTTTTGAGCGTTTCCTGTGTCATCAGTTTTACATTCCGATGCACCTCTACAGGTTTACTGTATCCATTGGACCTTCCCATTGACGATGAAACACAGAAATTGCATCGGATTTAAATATAAGAGACACAATGCCGACTTAAGTACAGGAAGACTGAGTCTTCCTACTGTCTATGTTTTGAGCGTTTCCTGTGTCACCAGTTTTTCACTACGATGCACCTCTGCAGGTTTACTGTATCTTTTGGACCTCCCCATCGACGATGAAACACAGAAATTGCAACGGACTTAAATATAAGAGACACAATGCCGACTTAAGTACAATAAAACTGAGTCTTCTTAGGGTCTATGTTTTGAGCGATACCTGTGTCACCAGTTTTACATTCCGATACACCTCTGCAGGTTTACTGTATCAATTGGACCTTCACAGTGACGATGAAACACTGAAATTGCATCGGAATTAAATATAAGAGACACAATGCCGACTTAAGTACTACAAAACTGAGTCTCCTTAGGGTCTACGTTTTGAGCGTTTCCTGTGTCACCAGTTTTACATTCCGGGGCACCTCTACAGGTTTACTGTATCCATTGGACCTTCCCATTGACGATGAAACACAGAAATTGCATCGGATTTAAATATAAGAGACACAATGCCGACTTAAGTACAGGAAGACTGAGTCTTCCTACTGTCTATGTTTTGTGCGTTTCCTGTGTCACCAGTTTTACATTCCGATGCACCTCTGCAGGTTTACTGTATCCCTCCGACCTTCACAGTGACGATGAAACACAGATATTGCATCGGAATTAAATCTAAGAGACACAATGTCGACTTAAGTACAGAAAGACTGAGTCTTCCTGCTGTCTACGTTTTGAGCGTTTCTTGTGTCGCCAGTTTTACATTCCGATGCACCTCTGCAGGTTTACTGTATCCATTGGACCTTCCCATTGACGACGAAACACAGAAATTGCATCGGAATTAGATCTAAGAGACACAATGTCGACTTAAGTACAGGAAGACTGAGTCTTCCTAGTGTCTACGTTTTGAGCGATTCCTGTGTCACCAGTTTTACATTCCGATGCACCTCTGCAGGTTTACTGTATCCATTGGACCTTCCCATTGACGATGAAACACAGAAATTGCATCGGATTTAAATATAAGAGACACAATGCCGACTTATGTACAGGAAGACTGAGTCTTCCTACTGTCTACGTTTTGAGCGTTTCCTGTGTCACCAGTTTTACATTCCGATGCACCTCTGCAGGTTTACTGTATCCATTGGACTTTCCCATTGACGATGAAACACAGAAATTGCATCGGATTTAAATATAAGAGACACAATGACGATTAAGTAGAGGAAGACTGAGTCTTCCTACTGTCTATAGTTTTAGCGTTTCTGTGACACCAGTTTTACATTCCGATGCACCTCTGCAGTTTTACTGTATCGATTGGACCTTCCCATTGACGATGAAACACAGAAAATGCATTGGAATTAAATATATGAGACACAATGCCGATTTAAGTACAGGAAGACTGAGTCTTCCTACTGTCTACGTTTTGAGCGATTCCTGTGTCACCAGTTTTACATTCCGATGCACCTCTGCAGGTTTACTGTATCCATTGGTCCTTCCCAGTGACGACGAAACACAGAAATTGCATCCGAATTAAATATAAGAGAGACAATGGCAACTTAAGTACAAGAAAACTGAGTCTTCTTAGGGTCTATGTTTTGAGCGTTCCTGTGTCACCAGATTTACATTCCGATGGACCTGTGCAGGTTTTCTGTATCCATTGGACCTTCCCATTGACGATGAAACACAGAAATTGCATCGGAATTAAATATCAGAGACACAATGCCGACTTAAGTACAGGAAGACTGAGTCTTCCTACTGTCTATATTTTGAGCGTTTCCTGTGTCACCAGTTTTACATTCCGATGCACCTCTGCAGGTTTAGTGTATCGATTAGACCTTCCCATTGACGATGAAACACAGAAATTGCATCGGATTTAAATATAAGAGACACAATGTCGACTTAAGTACAGGAAGACTGCGTCTTTATACTGTCTATGTTTTCAGCGTTTCCTGTGTAATCAGTTTTACATTCCGATGCACATTTGCAGGTTTACTGTATTTCTTGGACCTTCCCATTGACGATGAAACACAGAAATTGCATCGGAATTAAATATAAGAGACACAATGCCTACTTAAGTACAGGAAGACTGAGTCTTCCTACTGTCTATGTTTTGCGCTTTTTCTGTGTCACCAGTTTTACTTTCCGATGCACCTCTGCAGGTTTACTGTATCCATTGGACCTTCACAGTGACGATGAAACACAGAAATTGCTTTGGAATTAAATATAAGAGATACAATGCCGACTTAAGTAGAGGAAGACTGAGTCTTCCTACTGTCTACGTTTTGAGCGATTCCTGTGTCACCAGTTTTACATTCCGATGCACCTCTGCAGGTTTACTGTATCCATTGGTCCTTCCCAGTGACGATGAAACACAGAAATTGCATCCGAATTAAATATAAGAGAGACAATGGCAACTTAAGTACAAGAAAACTGAGTCTTCTTAGGGTCTATGTTTTGAGCGTTCCTGTGTCACCAGATTTACATTCCGATGGACCTGTGCAGGTTTTCTGTATCCCTTGGACCTCCCCATCGACGATGAAACACAGAAATTGCATCGGAAATAGATCTAAGAGACACAATGTCAACTTAAGTACAAGAAAATTGAGTCTTCTTAGGGTCTATGTTTTGGGCGTTTCCTGTGTCACCAGTTTTACATTCCGATGGACCTCTGCAGGTTTACTGTATCCATTGGACCTTCCCATTGACGATGAAACACAGAAATTGCATCGGAATTAAATATCAGAGACACAATGCCGACTTAAGTACAGGAAGACTGAGTCTTCCTACTGTCTATATTTTGAGCGTTTCCTGTGTCACCAGTTTTACATTCCGATGCACCTCTGCAGGTTTAGTGTATCGATTAGACCTTCCCATTGACGATGAAACACAGAAATTGCATCGGATTTAAATATAAGAGACACAATGTCGACTTAAGTACAGGAAGACTGAGTCTTCCTACTGTCTATGTTTTGAGCGTTTCCTGTGTCACCGGTTTTTCACTCCGATGCACTTCTGCAGGTTTACTGTATCCCTTGGAGCTCCCCATCGACGATGAAACACAGAAATTGCGTCGGAATTAAATATAAGAGACACAATGCCGACTTAAGTACAAGAAAACTGAGTCTTCTTACGGTCTATGCTTTGAGCGTTTCCTGTGTCACCAGTTTAACATTCCGATGCACCTGTGCATGTTTACTGTATCTCTTGGACCTTCACAGCGACGATGAAACACAGATATTGCATCGGAATTAAATATAAGAGACACAATGCCGATTTGAGTACAGGAAGACTGCGTCTTTATACTGTCTATGTTTTCAGCGTTTCCTGTGTAATCAGTTTTACATTCCGATGCACATCTGCAGGTTTACTGTATTTCTTGGACCTTCCCATTGACGATGAAACACAGAAATTGCATCGGAATTAAATATAAGAGACACAATGCCTACTTAAGTACAGGAAGACTGAGTCTTCCTACTGTCTATGTTTTGCGCTTTTTCTGTGTCACCAGTTTTACTTTCCGATGCACCTCTGCAGGTTTACTGTATCCATTGGACCTTCACAGTGACGATGAAACACAGAAATTGCTTTGGAATTAAATATAAGAGATACAATGCCGACTTAAGTAGAGGAAGACTTAGTCTTCCTACTGTCTATGATTTGAGCGTTTCCTGTGTCACCAGTTTTACATTCCGATGCACCTCTGCAGGTTTACTGTATCCATTGGACCTTCCCACTGACGATGAAACACAGAAATTGCATCGGAATTAAATATAAGAGACACAATGCCGACTTAAGTACAAGAAAACTGAGTCTTCTTAGGGTCTATGTTTTGAGCGTTTCCTGTGTCACCAGTTTTACATTCCTATGGACCTCTGCAGGTTTTCTGTACCCTTGGACCTTCCCATCGACGATGAAACACAGAAATTGGATCGGAATTAAATCTAAGAGACACAATGTCGACTTAAGTACAGGAAGACTGAGTCTTCCTACTGTCTACGTTTAGAGCGTTCCCTGTGTCACCAGTTTTACATTCCGATGCACCTCTACAGGATTACTGTATCCATTGGACCTTCCCATTGACGATGAAACACAGAAATTGCATCGGATTTAAATATAAGAGACACAATGCCGACTTAAGTACAGGTAGACTGAGTCTTCCTATTGTCTATGATTTGAGCGTTTCCTGTGTCACCAGTTTTACATTCCGATGCACCTCTGCAGTTTTACTGTATCGATTGGACCTTCCCATTGACGATGAAACACAGAAAATGCATCGGAATTAAATATAAGAGACACAATGCCGATTTAAGTACAGGAAGACTGAGTCTTCCTACTGTCTACGTTTTGAGCGATTCCTGTGGCACCAGTTTTACATTCCGATGCACCTCTGCAGGTTTACTGTATCCATTGGTCCTTCCCAGTGACGATGAAACACAGAAATTGCATCCGAATTAAATATAAGAGAGACAATGCCAACTTAAGTACAAGAAAACTGAGTCTTCTTAGGGTCTATGTTTTGAGCGTTCCTGTGTCACCAGATTTACATTCCGATGGACCTGTGCAGGTTTTCTGTATCCCTTGGACCCCCCATCGACGATGAAACACAGAAATTGCATCGGAAATAGATCTAAGAGACACAATGTCAACTTAAGTACAAGAAAATTGAGTCTTCTTAGGGTCTATGTTTTGGGCGTTTCCTGTGTCACCAGTTTTACATTCCGATGGACCTCTGCAGGTTTACTGTATCCATTGGACCTTCCCATTGACGATGAAACACAGAAATTACATCGGAATTAAATATAAGAGACACAATGCCGACTTAAGTACAGGAAGACTGAGTCTTCCTACTGTCTATATTTTGAGCGTTTCCTGTGTCACCAGTTTTACATTCCGATGCACCTCTGCAGGTTTAGTGTATCGATTAGACCTTCCCATTGACGATGAAACACAGAAATTGCATCGGATTTAAATATAAGAGACACAATGTCGACTTAAGTACAGGAAGACTGAGTCTTCCTACTGTCTATGTTTTGAGCGTTTCCTGTGTCACCGGTTTTTCACTCCGATGCACTTCTGCAGGTTTACTGTATCCCTTGGAGCTCCCCATCGACGATGAAACACAGAAATTGCATCGGAATTAAATATAAGAGACACAATGCCGACTTAAGTACAAGAAAACTGAGTCTTCTTACGGTCTATGCTTTGAGCGTTTCCTGTGTCACCAGTTTAACATTCCGATGCACCTGTGCATGTTTACTGTATCTCTTGGACCTTCACAGCGACGATGAAACACAGATATTGCATCGGAATTAAATATAAGAGACACAATGCCGATTTGAGTACAGGAAGACTGCGTCTTTATACTGTCTATGTTTTCAGCGTTTCCTGTGTAATCAGTTTTACATTCCGATGCACATCTGTAGGTTTACTGTATTCCTTGGACCTTCCCATTGACGATGAAACACAGAAATTGCATCGGAATTAAATATAAGAGACACAATGCCTACTTAAGTACAGGAAGACTGAGTCTTCCTACTGTCTATGTTTTGCGCTTTTTCTGTGTCACCAGTTTTACTTTCCGTTGCACCTCTGCAGGTTTACTGTATCCATTGGACCTTCACAGTGAAGATGAAACACAGAAATTGCTTTGGAATTAAATATAAGAGATACAATGCCGACTTAAGTATGGGAAGACTTAGTCTTCCTACTGTCTATGATTTGAGCGTTTCCTGTGTCACCAGTTTTACATTCCGATGCACCTCTGCAGGTTTACTGTATCCATTGGACCTTCCCATTGACGATGAAACACAGAAATTGCATCGGAATTAAATATAAGAGACACAATGCCGACTTAAGTACAAGAAAACTGAGTCTTCTTAGGGTCTATGTTTTGAGCGTTTCCTGTGTCACCAGTTTTACATTCCTATGGACCTCTGCAGGTTTTCTGTACCCTTGGACCTTCCCATCGACGATGAAACACAGAAATTGGATCGGAATTAAATCTAAGAGACACAATGTCGACTTAAGTACAGGAAGACTGAGTCTTCCTACTGTCTACGTTTAGAGCGTTCCCTGTGTCACCAGTTTTACATTCCGATGCACCTCTACAGGTTTACTGTATCCATTGGACCTTCCCATTGACGATGAAACACAGAAATTGCATCGGATTTAAATATAAGAGACACAATGCCGACTTAAGTACAGGAAGACTGAGTCTTCCTACTGTCTATGTTTTGAGCGTTTCCTGTGTCACCAGTTATACATTCCGATGCACCTCTGCAGGTTTAGTGTATCGATTAGACCTTCCCATTGACGATGAAACACAGAAATTGCATCGGAATTACATATAAGACACAATGCCGACTTAAATACAGGAAGACTGAGTCTTCCTACTGTCTACGTTTTGAGCGTTTCCTGTGTCACCAGTTTTACATTCCGATGCACCTCTGCAGGGGTACTGTATCCATTGGACCTTCCCATTGACGATGAAACACAGAAATTGCATCGGATTTAAATATAAGAGACACAATGCCGACTTAAGTACAGGAAGACTGAGTCTTCCTACTGTCTATATTTTGAGCGTTTCCTGTGACACCAGTTTTACATTCCGATGCACCTCTGCAGATTTACTGTATCCCTCTGACCTTCACAGTGACGACGAAACCCAGATATTGCATCGGAATTAAATATAAGAGACACAATGCCGACTTAAGTACAAAAACACTGAGTCTTCTTAGGCTCTATGTTTTGAGCGTTTCCTGTGTCACCAGTTTTACATTCCGATGGACCTCTGCAGGTTTACTGTATCCCTTGGACCTTCCCATTGACGATGAAACACAGAAATTGCATCGGAATTAAATCTAAGAGACACAATGTCGACTTAAGTACAGGAAGACTGAGTCTTCCTACTGTCTACGTTTTGAGCGTTTCCTGTGTCACCAGTTTTACATTCCGATGCACCTCTGCAGGTTTACTGTATCCATTGGACCTTCCCATTGACGATGAAACACAGAAATTGCATCGGATTTAAATATAAGAGACATAATGCCGACTTAAGTACAGGTAGACTGAGTCTTCCTACTGTCTATGTTTTGAGCGTTTCCTGTGTCACCAGTTTTACATTCCGATGCACCTCTGTAGGTTTACTGTATCCATTGGCCCTTCCCATCGACGATGATACACAGAATTTGCATCAGATTGAAATATAAGAGACACACTGCCGACTTAAGTACAGGAAGACTGAGTCTTCCTACTGTCTATGTTTTGAGTGTTTCCTGTGTCACCAGTTTTACATTACGATGCACCTCTGCAGGTTTACTGCATCCCTTGGACCTTCACAGTGACGATGAAACACAGATATTGAATCGGAATTTAATATAAGAGACACAATGCCAATTTAAGTTTAGGAAGACTGAGCCTTTATACTGTCTATGTTTTCAGTGTTTCCTGTGTAATCAGTTTTACATTCCGATGCAACTCTGCAGGTTTACTGTATTCCTTCGACCTTCCCATTGACGATGAAACACAGAAATTGCATAGGAATTAAATATGAGACACAACGCCGACTTAAGTACTACAAAACTGAGTCTCCTTAGGGTCTACGTTTTGAGCGTTTCCTGTGTCACCAGTTTTACATTCCGATGCACCTCTACAGGTTTACTGTATCCATTGGACCTTCCCATTGACGATGAAACACAGAAATTGCATCGGATTTAAATAGAAGAGACACAATGCCGACTTAAGTACAGGAAGACCGAGTCTTCCTACTGTCTATGTTTTGAGCGTTTCCTGTGTCACCAGTTTTTCACTCCGATGCACCTCTGCAGGTTTACTGTATCTTTTGGTCCTCCCCATCGACGATGAAACACAGAAATTGCATCGGAATTAGATATAAGAGACACAATGCCGACTTAAGTACAATAAAACTGAGTCTTCTTAGGGTCTATGTTTTGAGCGTTTCCTGTGTCACCAGTTTTACATTCCGATACACCTCTGCAGGTTTACTGTATCCATTGGACCTTCACAGTGACGATGAAACACTGAAATTGCATCGGAATTAAATATAAGAGACACAATGCCGACTTAAGTACTACAAAACTGAGTCTCCTTAGGGTCTACGTTTTGAGCGTTTCCTGTGTCACCAGTTTTACATTCCGATGCACCTCTGCAGGTTTACTGTATCCATTGGACCTTCCCATTGACGATGAAACGCAGAAATTGCATCGGATTTAAATATAAGAGACACAATGACGACTTAAGTACAGGAACACTGAGTCTTCCTACTGTCTATATTTTTAGCGTTTCTGTGACACCAGTTTTACATTCCGATGCACCTCTGCAGGTTTACTGTATCCCTCCGACCTTCACAGTGACGATGAAACACAGATATTGCATCGGAATTAAATCTAAGAGACACAATGTCGACTTAAGTACAGAAAGACTGAGTCTTCCTACTGTCTACGTTTTGAGCGTTTCCTGTGTCACCAGTTTTACATTCCGATGCACCTCTGCAGGTTTACTGTATCCATTGGACCTTCCCATTGACGACGAAACACAGAAATTGCATCGGAATTAGATCTAAGAGACACAATGTCGACTTAAGTACAGGAAGACTGAGTCTTCCTACTGTCTACGTTTTGAGCGATTCCTGTGTCACCAGTTTTACATTCCGATGCACCTCTGCAGGTTTACTGTATCCCTTCGACCTTCGCAGTGACGATGAAAAACAGATATTGCATCGGAATTAAATATAAGAGACACAATGCCGACTTAAGTACAAGAAAACTGAGTCTCCTTAGGCTCTATGTTTTGAGCGTTTCCTGTGTCACCAGTTTTACATTCCGATGGACATCTGCAGGTTTACTGTATCCCTTGGACCTTCCCATTGACGATGAAACACAGAAATTCCATCGGAGTTAAATCTAAGAGACACAATGTCGACTTAAGTACAGGAAGACTGAGTCTTCCTACTGTCTACGTTTTGAGCGTTTCCTGTGTCACCAGTTTTACATTCCGATGCACCTCTGCAGGTTTACTGTATCCATTGGACCTTCCCATTGACGATGAAACACAGAAATTGCATCGGATTTCAATATAAGAGACACAATGCCGACTTAAGTACAGGTAGACTGAGTCTTCCTACTGTCTATGTTTTGTGCGTTTCCTGTGTCACCAGTTTTACATTCCGATGCACCTCTGCAGTTTTACTGTAACGATTGGACCTTCCAATTGACGATGAAACACAGAAAATGTATCGGAATTAAGTATAAGAGACACAATGCCGATTTAAGTACAGGAAGACTGAGTCTTCCTACTGTCTACGTTTTGAGCGATTCCTGTGTCACCAGTTTTACATTCCGATGCACCTCTGCAGGTTTACTGTATCCATTGGTCCTTCCCAGTGACGATGAAACACAGAAATTGCATCGGAATTAAATATAAGAGAGACAAGGCCAACTTTAGTACAAGAAAACTGAGTCTTCTTAGGGTCTATGTTTTGAGCGTTCCTGTGTCACCAGTTTTACATTCCGATGGACCTGTGCAGGTTTTCTGTATCCCTTGGACCTCCCCATCGACGATGAAACACAGATATTGTATCGGAAATAGATCTAAGAGACACAATGTCAACTTAAGTACAAGAAAACTGAGTCTTCTTAGGGTCTATGTTTTGAGCGTTTATTGTGTCACCAGTTTTACATTCCGATGGACCTCAGCAGGTTTACTGCATCCCTTAAACCTTCCCATTGACGATGAAACACAGAAATTGCATCGGAATTAAATATAAGAGACACAATGCCGATTTACGTAGAGGAAGGCTGAGTCTTTATACTGTCTATGTTTTGAGCGTTTCCTGTGTAATCAGTTTTACATTCCGATGCAACTCTGCAAGTTTACTGTATTCCTTGGACCTTCCCATTGACGATGAAACACAGAAATTGCATCGGAATTAAATATGAGACACAATGCGACTTAAGTACAGGAGGACTGAGTCTTCCTACTGTCTATGTTTTGAGCGTTTCCTGTGTCACCAGTTTTTCACTCCGATGCACCTCTGCAGGTTTACTGTATCCCTTGCTGCTCCCCATCGACGATGAAACACAGATATTGCATCGGAATTAAATATAAGAGACACAGTGCCGACTTAAGTACAATAAAACTGAGTCTTCTTAGGGTCTATGTTTTGAGCGTTTCCTCTGTCACCAATTTTACATTCCGATACAGCTCTGCAGGTTTACTGTATCCATTGGACCTTCACAGTGACGATGATCACAGAAATTGCATTATAATTAAGTATAAGAGACACAATGCCGATTTAAGTACTACAAAACTGAGTCTCCTTAGGGTCTATGTTTTGAGCGTTTCCTGTGTCACCAGTTTTACATTCCGATGCACCTCTGCAGGTTTACTGTATCCATTGGACCTTCCCATTGACGATGAAACACAGAAATGGCATCGGATTTAAATATAAGAGACACAATGCCGACTTAAGTACAGGTAGACTGAGTCTTCCTACTGTCTATGGTTTGAGCGTTTCCTGTGTCACCAGTTTTACATTCCGATGCACCTCTGCAGTTTTACTGTATCGATTGGACCTTCCCATTGACGATGAAACACAGAAAATGCATCGGAATTAAATATAAGAGACACAATGCCGATTTAAGTACAGGAAGACTGAGTCTTCCTACTGTCTACGTTTTGAGCGATTCCTGTGTCACCAGTTTTACATTCCGATGCACCTCTGCAGGTTTACTGTATCCATTGGTCCTTCCCAGTGACGATGAAACACAGAAATTGCATCGGAATTAAATATAAGAGAGACAATGCCAACTTAAGTACAAGAAAACTGAGTCTTCTTAGGGTCTATGTTTTGAGCGTTCCTGTGTCACCAGTTTTACATTCCGATGGACCTGTGCAGGTTTTCTGTATCCCTTGGACCTCCCCATCGACGATGAAACACAGAAATTGCATCGGAAATAGATCTAAGAGACACAATGTCAACTTAAGTACAAGAAAACTGAGTCTTCTTAGGGTCTATGTTTTGAGCGTTTCCTGTGTCACCAGTTTTAGATTCCGATGGACCTCAGCATGTTTACTGTATCCCTTGGACCTTCCCATTGACGATGAAACACAGAAATTGCATCGGAATTAAATATAAGAGACACAATGCCGATTTACGTAGAGGAAGACTGAGTCTTTATACTGTCTATGTTTTGAGCGTTTCCTGTGTAATCAGTTTTACATTCCGATGCAACTCTGCAGGTTTACTGTATTCCTTGGACCTTCCCATTGACGATGAAACACAGATATTGCATCGGAATTAAATATGAGACACAATGCGACTTAAGCACAGGAAGACTGAGTCTTCCTACTGTCTATGTTTTGAGCGTTTCCTGTGTCACCAGTTTTTCACTCCGATGCACCTCTGCAGGTTTACTGTATCCCTTGCTCCTCCCCATCGACGATGAAACACAGAAATTGCATCGGAATTAAATGTAAGAGACACAGTGCCGACTTAAGTACAATAAAACTCAGTCTTCTTAGGGTCTATGTTTTGAGCGTTTCCTGTGTCACCAATTTTACATTCCGATACAGCTCTGCAGGTTTACTGTATCCATTGGACCTTCACAGTGACGATGAAACACAGAAATTGCATCATAATTAAATATAAGAGACACAATGCCGACTTAAGTACTACAAAACTGAGTCTCCTTAGGGTCTACGTTTTGAGCGTTTCCTGTGTCACCAGTTTTACATTCCGATGCACCTCTGCAGGTTTACTGTATCCATTGGACCTTCCCATTGACAATGAAACACAGAATTTGCATCGGATTGAAATATAAGAGACACAAGGCCGACTTAAGTACAGGAAGACTGAGTCTTCCTACTGTCTATGTTTTGAGCGTTTCCTGTGTCACCAGTTTTACATTCCAATGCACCTCTGCAGGTTTACTGTATCCATTGCACTGACGATGAAACACCGAAATTGCATCGGAATTAAATATAAGAGAGATAATGCCGACTTAAGTACAAGAAAACTGAGTCTTCTTAGGGTCTATGTTTTGAGCGTTTCCTGTGTCACCAGTTTTACATTCCGATGCACCTCTGCAGGTTTACTGTATCCCTTGGACCTCCCCATCGACGATGAAACACAGAAATTGCATCGGAATTAGATCTAAGAGACACAATGTCGACTTAAGTAGAGGAAGACTGAGTCTTCCTACTGTCTACGCTTTGAGCGTTTCCTGTGTCACCAGTTTTACATTCCGATACACCTCTGCAGGTTTAGTGTATCGATTAGACCTTCCCATTGACGATGAAACACAGGAATTGCATCGGAATTAAATATAAGAGACACAATGCCGAATTCAGTACAGGAAGACTGAGTCTTCCTACTGTCTACGTTTTGAGCGTTTCCTGTGTCACCAGTTTTACATTCCGATGCACCTCTGCAGGTTTACTGTATCCATTTGACCTTCCCATTGACGATGAAACACAGAAATTGCATCGGAATTAAATATAAGAGACACAATGCCGACTTAAGTACAGGAAGACTGAGTCTTCCTACTGTCTATGTTTTGAGCGTTTCCTGTGTCACCAGTTTTTCATTCCGATGCACCTCTGCAGGTTTAGTGTATCGATTAGACCTTCCCATTGACGATGAAACACAGAGATTGCATCGGAATTAAATATAAGAGACACAATGCCGACATAAGTACAGGAAGACTGAGTCATCCTACTGTCTATAATTTGAGCGTTTCCTGTGACACCAGTTTTACATTCCGATGCACCGCTGCAGGTTTACTGTATCCAACTGACCTTCACAGTGACGATCAAACACAGATATTGCATCGGAATTAAATCTAAGAGACACAATGTCGACTTAAGTACAGGAAGACTGAGTCTTCCTACTGTCTACGTTTTGAGCGTTTCCTGTGTCACCAGTTTTTTACATTCCGATGCACCTCTGCAGGTTTACTGTATCCATTGGACATTCCCATTAACGACGAAACACAGAAATTGCATCGGAATTAGATCTAAGAGACACAATGTCGACTTAAGTACAGGAAGACTGAGTCTTCCTACTGTCTACGTTTTGAGCAATTCCTGTGTCACCAGTTTTACATTCCGATGCACCTCTGCAGGTTTACTGTATCCATTGGCCCTTCCCATTGACGATGAAACACAGAAAATGCATCGGAATTAAATATAGGAGACACAATCTCGACTTAAGTACTACAAAACTGATTCTCCTTAGGGTCTACGTTTTGAGCGTTTCCTGTGTCACCAGTTTTACATTACGATGCACCTCTGCAGGTTTACTGTATCCCTTGGACCTTCACAGTGACGATGAAACACAGATATTGCATCGGACTTTAATATAAGAGACACAATGCCAATTTAAGTACAGGAAGACTGAGTCTTTAAACTGGTTATGTTTTGAGCGTTTCCTGTGTAATCAGTTTTACATTCCGATGCAACTCTGCAGGTTTACTGTATTCTTTGGACCTTCCCATTGACGATGAAGCACAGAAATTGCATCGGAATTAAATATGAGACACAATGCCGACTTAAGTACAGGAAGACTGAGTCTTCCTACTGTCTATGTTTTGAGCGTTTCCTGTGTCAGCAGTTTTTCACTCCGATGCACCTCTGCAGGTTTACTGTATCCCTTGGTCCTCCCCATCGACGATGAAACACAGAAATTGCATCGGAATTAAATATAAGAGACACAATGCCGACTTAAGTACAATAAAACTGAGTCTTCTTAGGGTCTATGTTTTGAGCGTTTCCTGTGTCACCAGTTTTACATTCCGATACACCTCTGCAGGTTTACTGTATCCATTGGACCTTCACAGTGACGATGAAACACAGAAATTGCATCGGAATTAAATATAAGAGACACAATGCCGACTTAAGTACTGCAAAACTGAGTCTCCTTAGGGTCTATGTTTTGAGCGTTTCCTGTGTCACCAGTTTTACATTCCGATGACCCTCTGCAGGTTTACTGTATCCATTGGACTGACGATGAAACACAGAAATTGCATCGGAATTAAATATAAGAGAGACAATGCCGACTTAAGTACAAGAAAACTGGGTCTTCTTAGGGTCTATGTTTTGAGCGTTTCCTGTGTCACCAGTTTTACATTCCGATGGACCTCTGCAGGTTTTCTGTATCCCTTGGACTTCCCCATCGACGATGAAACACAGAAATTGCATCGGAATTAGATCTAAGAGTCACAATGCCGACATAAGTACAGGAAGACTGAGTCTTCCTACTATCTACATTTTGAGCGTTTCCTGTGACACCAGTTTTTCATTCCGATGCACCTCTGCAGGTTTACTGTATCCCTTCGACCTTCGCAGTGACGATGAAAAACAGATATTGCATCGGAATTAAATATAAGAGACACAATGCCGAATTAAGTACAAGAAAACTGAGTCTTCTTAGGCCCTATGTTTTGAGCGTTTCCTGTGTCACCAGTTTTACATTCCGATGGACCTCTGCAGGTTTACTGTATCCCTTGGACCTTCCCATTGAGGATGAAACACAGAAATTGCATCGGAATTAAATCTACGAGACACAATGTCGACTTCAGTAGAGGAAGACTGAGTCTTCCTACTGTCTATGTTTTGAGCGTTTCCTGTGTCACCAGTTTTACATTCCGATGCACCTCTGCAGGTTTAGTGTATCGATTAGACCTTCCCATTGACGATGAAACACAGAAATTGCATCGGAATTAAATATAAGAGACACAATGCCGACTTAAGTACAGGAAGACTGAGTCTTCCTACTGTCTACGTTTTGAGCGTTTCCTGTGTCACCAGTTTTACATTCCGATGCACCTCTGCAGGTTTACTGTATCCCTTGGACCTTCCCATTGACGATGAAACACAGAAATTGCATCGGATTTAAATATAAGAGACACAATGCCGACTTAAGTACAGAAAGACTGAGTCTTCCTACTGTCTATGTTTTGAGCGTTTCCTGTGTCACCAGTTTTACATTCCGATGCACCTCTGCAGGTTTAGTGTATCGGTAGACCTTCCCATTGACGATGAAACACAGATATTGCATCGGAATTAAATATAAGAGACACAATGCCGACTTAAGTACAGGAAGACTGAGTCTTCCTACTGTCTACGTTTTGAGCGTTTTCTGTGTCACCAGTTTATACATTCCGATGCACCTCTGCAGGTTTACTGTATCCATTGGACCTTCCCATTGACGATGAAACACAGAAATTGATCGGATTTAAATATAAGACACACAATGCCGACATAAGTACAGGAAGACTGAGTCTTCCTACTATCTACATTTTGAGCGTTTCCTGTGACACCAGTTTTACATTCCGATGCACCTCTGCAGGTCTAGTGTATCGATTAGACCTTCCCATTGACGATGAAAAACAGATATTGCATCGGAATTAAATATAAGAGACAGAATGCCGACTTAAGTACAAGAAAACTGAGTCTTCTTAGGCTCTATGTTGTGAGCGTTTCCTGTGTCACCAGTTTTACATTCCGCTGGACCTCTGCAGGTTTACTGTATCCCTTCGACCTTCCCATTGACGATGAAACACAGAAATTGCATCGGATTTAAATATAAGAGACACAATGCCGACTTAAGTACAGGTAGACTGTGTCTTCCTACTGTCTATGATTTGAGCGTTTCCTGTGTCACCAGTTTTACATTCCGATGCACCTCTGCAGTTTTACTGTATCGATTGGACCTTCCCATTGACGATGAAACACAGAAAATGCATCGGAATTAAATATAAGAGACACAATGCCGACTTAAGTACAGGAAGACTGAGTCTTCCTACTGTCTACATTTTGAGCGTTTCCTGTGTCACCAGTTTTACATTCCGATGCACCTCTGCAGGTTTACCGTATCCATTGGACCTTCCCATTGACGATGAAACACAGAATTTGCATCGGATAGAAATATAAGAGACACAAGGCCGACTTAAGTACAGGAAGACTGAGTCTTCCTACTGTCTTTGTTTTGAGTGTTTCCTGTGTCACCAGTTTTACATTCCGATGCACCTCTGCAGTTTTACTGTATCGATTGGACCATCCCATTGACGATGAAACACAGAAAATGCATCGGAATTAAATATAAGAGACACAATGCCGACTTAAGTACAGGAAGACTGAGTCTTCCTACTGTCTATGTTTTGAGCGTTTCCTGTGTCACCAGTTTTACATTCCGATGCACCTCTGCAGTTTTGCTGTATCGATTGGACCTTCCCATTGACGATGAAAATCAGAAAACGCATCGGAATTAAATATAATAGACACAATCTCGACTTAAGTACTACAAAACTGAGTCTCCTTAGGGTCTACGTTTTGAGCGTTTCCTGTGTCACCATTTTTACATTCCGATGCACCTCTGCAGGTTTACTGTATCCATTGGACCTTCCCATTGACGATGAAACACAGAATTTGCATCGGATTGAAATATAAGAGACACAAGGCCGACTTAAGTACAGGAAGACTGAGTCTTCCTACTGTCTATGTTTTGAGTGTTTCCTGTGTCACCAGTTTTACATTACGATGCACCTCTGCAGGTTTACTGTATCCCTTGGACCTTCACAGTGACGATGAAACACAGATATTGCATCGGAATTTAATATAAGAGACACAATGCCAATTTAAGTACACGAAGACTGAGTCTTTAAACTGTCTATGTTTTCAGCGTTTCCTGTGTAATCAGTTTTACATTCCGATGCAACTCTGCAGGTTTACTGTATTCCTTGGACATTCCCATTGACGATGAAACACAGAAATTGCATCGGAAATAGATCTAAGAGACACAATGTCAACTTAAGTACAAGAAAACTGAGTCTTCTTAGGGTCTATGTTTTGAGCGTTTCCTGTGTCACCAGTTTTACATTCCGATGCACCTCTGCAGGTTTACTGTATCCATTGGACCTTCGCAGAGACGATGAAACACAGAAATTACATCGGAAATAAATATAAGAGAGACAATGCCGACATAAGTACAAGAAAACTGAGTCTTCTTAGGGTCTATGTTTTGAGCGTTCCTGTGTCACCAGTTTTACATTCCGATGGACCTGTGCAGGTTTTCTGTATCCCTTGGACCTCCCCATCGACGATGAAACACAGAAATTGCATCGGAAATAGATCTAAGAGACACAATGTCAACTTAAGTACAAGAAAACTGAGTCTTCTTAGGGTCTATGTTTTGAGCGTTTCCTGTGTCACCAGTTTTACATTCCGATGGACCTCAGCAGGTTTACTGTATCCCTTGGACCTTCCCATTGACGATGAAACACAGAAATTGCATCGGAATTAAATATAAGAGACAGAATGCTGATTTAAGTAGAGGAAGACTGAGTCTTCATACTGTCTATGTTTTGAGCGTCTCCTGTGTAATCAGTTTTACATTCCGATGCAACTCTGCAGGTTTACTGTATTCCTTGGACCTTCCCATTGACGATGAAGCACAGAAATTGCATCGGAATTAAATATGAGACACAATGCCGACTTAAGTACAGGAAGACTGAGTCTTCCTACTGTCTATGTTTTGAGCGTTTCCTGTGTCACCAGTTTTTCACTCCGATGCACCTCTGCAGGTTTACTGTATCCCTTGGTCCCCCACATCGACGATGAAACACAGAAATTGCATCGGAATTAAATATAAGAGACACAATGCCGACTTAAGTACAATAAAACTGAGTCTTCTTAGGGTCTATGTTTTGAGCGTTTCCTGTGTCACCAGTTTTACATTCCGATGCAACTCTGCAGGTTTACTGTATCCATTGGACTGACGATGAAACACAGAAATTGCATCGGAATGAAATAAAAGAGAGACAATGCCGACTTAAGTACAAGAAAACTTAGTCTTCTTAGGTTCTATGTTTTGAGCGTTTCCTGTGTCACCAGTTTTACATTCCGATGAACCTCTGCAGGTTTTCTGTATGCCTTGGACTTCCCTATCGACGATGAAACACAGAAATTGCATCGGAATTAGATCTAAGAGACACAATGTCGACTTAAGTACAGGAAGACTGAGTCTTCCTACTGTCTACGATTTGAGCGATTTCTGTGTCACCAGTTTTACATTCTGATGCACCTCTGCAGGTTTACCGTATCCCTTCGACCTTCGCAGTGACGATGAAAAACGGATATTGCATCGGAATTAAATATAAGAGACACAATGCCGACTTAAGTACAAGAAAACTGAGTCTTCGTAGGCTCTATGTTTTGAGCGTTTCCTGTGTCACCAGTTTTACATTCCGATGGACCTCTGCAGGTTTACTGTATCCCTTGGACCTTCCCATTGAGGATGAACCACAGAAAATGCATCGGAATTAAATCTACGAGACACAATGTCGACTTAAGTAGAGGAAGACTGAGTCTTCCTACTGTCTATGTTTTGAGCGTTTCCTGTGTCACCAGTTTTACATTCCGATGCACCTCTGCAGGTTTAGTGTATCGATTAGACCTTCCCATTGACGATGAAACACAGAAATTGCATCGGAATTAAATATAAGAGACACAATGCCGACTTAAGTACAGGAAGACTGAGTCTTCCTACTGTCTACGTTTTGAGCGTTTCCTGTGTCACCAGTTTTACATTCCGATGCACCTCTGCAGGTTTACTGTATCCATTGGACCTTCCCATTGATGATGAAACACAGAAATTGCATCGGATTTAAACATAAGAGACACAATGCCGACATAAGTACAGGAAGACTGAGTCTTCATACTGTCTATATTTTGAGCGTTTCCTGTGACACCAGTTTTACATTCCGATGCACCTCTGCAGGTTTACTGTATCCCTATGACCTTCACAGTGACGATGAAACACAGATATTGCATCGGAATTAAATCTAAGAGACACAACGTCGACTGAAGTACAGGAAGACTGAGTCTTCCTACTGTCTACGTTTTGAGCGTTTCCTGTGTCACCAGTTTTACATTCCGATGCACCTCTGTAGGTTTACTGTATCCACTGGACCTTCCCATTGTCGACGAAACACAGAAATTGCATCGGAATTAGATCTAAGAGACACAATGTCGACTTAAGTACAGTAAGACTGAGTCTTCCTACTGTCTACGTTTGGAGCGATTCCTGTGTCACCAGTTTTACATTACGATGCACCTCTGCAGGTTTACTGTATCCCTTGGACCTTCACAGTGACGATGAAACACAGATATTGCATCGGAATTTAATATAAGAGACACAATGCCGACTTAAGTACAGGAAGACTGAGTCTTCCTACTGTCTATGTTTTGAGCGTTTCCTGTGTCACCAGTTTTACATTCCGATGCACCTCTGCAGTTTTACTGTACCGATTGGACCTTCCCATTGACGATGAAACACAGAAAATGCATCGGAATTAAATATAAGAGACACAATGCCGACATAAGTACAGGAAGACTGAGTCTTCCTACTGTCTATGTTTTGAGTGTTTCCTGTGTCACCAGTTTTACATTACGATGCACCTCTGCAGGTTTACTGTATCCCTTGGACCTTCACAGTGACGATGAAACACAGATATTGCATCGGAATTTAATATAAGAGACACAATGCCAATTTAAGTACAGGAAGACTGAGTCTTTAAACTGTCTATGTTTTCAGCGTATCCTGTGTAATCAGTTTTACATTCCGATGCAACTCTGCAGGTTTACTGTATTCCTTGGACCTTCCCATTGACGATGAAACACAGAAATTGCATCGGAATTAAATATAAGAGACAGAATGCCGACTTAAGTACTACAAAACTGAGTCTCCTTAGGGTCTATGTTTTGAGCGTTCCCGTGTCACCAGTTTTACATTCCGATGCACCTCTGCAGGTTTACTGTATCCATTGGACCTTCGCAGAGACGATGAAACACAGAAATTGCATCGGAATTAAATATAGGCGAGACAATGCCGACTTAAGTACAAGAAAACTGAGTCTTCTTAGGGTCTATGTTTTGAGCGTTCCTGTGTCACCAGTTTTACATTCCGATGGACCTGTGCAGGTTTTCTGTATCCCTTGGACCTCCCCATCGACGATGAAACACAGAAATTGCATCGGAAATAGATCTAAGAGACACAACGTCAACTTAAGTACAAGAAAACTGAGTCTTCTTAGGGTCTATGTTTTGAGCGTTTCCTGTGACACCAGTTTTACATTCCGATGGACCTCAGCAGGTTTACTGTATCCCTTGGACCTTCCCATTGACGATGAAACACAGAAATTGCATCGGAATTAAATATAAGAGACACAATGCCGATTTAAGTAGAGGAAGACTGAGTCTTTATACTGTCTATGTTTTGAGCGTTTCCTGTGTAATCAGTTTTACATTCCGATGCAACTCTGCAGGATTACTGTATTCCTTGGACCTTCCCATTGACGATGAAGCACAGAAATTGCATCGGAATTAAATATGAGACACAATGCCGACTTAAGTACAGGAAGACTGAGTCTTCCTACTGTCTATGTTTTGAGCGTTTCCTGTGTCACCAGTTTTTCACTCCGATGCACCTCTGCAGGTTTACTGTATCCCTTGGTCCTCCCCATCGACGATGAAACACAGAAATTGCATCTGAATTAAATATAAGAGACACAATGCCTACTTAAGTACAATAAACCTGAGTCTTCTTAGGGTCTATGTTTTGAGCGTTTCCTGTGTCACCAGTTTTACATTCCGATACACCTCTGAAGGTTTACTGTATCCATTGGACCCTCACAGTGACGATGAAACACAGCAATTGTATCGGAATTAAATATAAGAGACACAATGCCGACTTAGGTACTACAAAACTGAGTCTCCTTAGGGTCTATGTTTTGAGCGTTTCCTGTGTCACCAGTTTTACATTCCGATGCACCTCTGTAGGTTTACAGTATCCATTGGACTGACGATGAAACACAGAAATTGCATCGGAATTAAATATAAGAGAGACAATGCCGACTTAAGTACAAGAAAACTGAGTCGTCTTAGGGTCTATGTTTTGAGCGTTTCCTGTGTCACCAGTTTTACATTCCGATGGACCTCTGCAGGTTTTCTGTATCCTTTGGTCCTCCCCATCGACGATGAAACACAGAAATTGCATCGGAATTAGATCTAAGAGACACAATGTCGACTTAAGTACAGGAAGACTGAGTCTTCCTACTGTCTACGATTTGAGCGATCCCTGTGTCACCAGTTTTACATTCCGATGCACCTCTGTAGGTTTACTGTATCCACTGGACTTTCCCATTGACGATGAAGCACAGAAATTGCATCGGAATTAAATATGAGACACAATGCCGACTTAAGTACAGTAAGACTGAGTCTTCCTACTGTCTACATTTTGAGCGATTCCTGTGTCACCAGTTTTACATTCCGATGCACATCTGCAGGTTTACTGTATTCCTTCGACCTTCGCAGTGACGATGAAAAACAGATATTGCATCCGAATTAAATATAAGAGATACAATGCCGACTTAAGTACAAGAAAACTGAGTCTTCTTAGGCTCTATGTTTTGAGCGTTTCCTGTGTCACCAGTTTTACATTCCGATGGACCTCTGCAGGTTTACTGTATCCCTTGGACCTTCCAATTGACGATGAAACACAGAAATTGCATCGGAATTAAATATAAGAGACACAATGCCGACTTAGGTACTACAAAACTGAGTCTCCTTAGGGTCTATGTTTTGAGCGTTTCCTGTGTCACCAGTTTTACAATTCGATGCACCTCTGTAGGTTTACTGTATCCATTGGACTGACGATGAAACACAGATATTGCATCGGAATTAAATATAAGAGACACAATGCCGACTTAAGTACAAGAAAACTGAGTCTTCTTAGGCTCTATGTTTTGAGCGTTTCCTGTGTCACCAGTTTTACATTCCGATGGACCTCTGCAGGTTTACTGTATCCCTTGGACCTTCCCATTGAGGATGAAACACAGAAATTGCATCGGAATGAAATCTACGAGACACAATGTCGACTTAAGTAGAGGAAGACTGAGTCTTCGTACTGTCTACGTTTTGAGCGTTCCCTGTGTCACCAGTTTTACATTCCGATACACCTCTGCAGGTTTACTGTATCCCTATGACCTTCACAGTGACGATGAAACACAGATATTACATCGGAATTAAATCTAAGAGACACAATGTCGACTTAAGTACAGGAAGACTGAGTCTTCCTACTACGTTTTGAGCGTTTCCTGTGTCACCAGTTTTACATTCCGATGCACCTCTGCAGGTTTACTGTATCCATTGGACCTTCCCATTGACGACGAAACACAGAAATTGCATCGGAATTAGATCTAAGAGACACAATGTCGACATAAGTACACTAAGACTGAGTCTTCCTACTGTCTACGTTTTGGGCGATTCCTGTGTCACCAGTTTTACATTCCGATGGACCTCTGCAGGTTTACTGTATCCCTTCGACCTTCCCATTGACGATGAAACACAGAAATTGCATCGGAATTAAATCTAAGAGACACAATGTCGACTTAAGTACGGGAAAACTGAGTCTTCCTACTGTCTACGTTTTGTGCGTTTCCTGTGTGACCAGTTTTACATTCCGATGCACCTCTGCAGGTTTACTGTATCCATTGGACCTTCGCAGAGACGATGAAACACAGAAATTGCATCGGAATTAAATATAGGCGAGACAATGCCGACTTAAGTACAAGAAAACTGAGTCTTCTTAGGGTCTATGTTTTGAGCGTTCCTGTGTCACCAGTTTTACATTCCGATGGACCTGTGCAGGTTTTCTGTATCCCTTGGACCTCCCCATCGACGATGAAACACAGAAATTGCATCGGAAATAGATCTAAGAGACACAACGTCAACTTAAGTACAAGAAAACTGAGTCTTCTTAGGGTCTATGTTTTGAGCGTTTCCTGTGACACCAGTTTTACATTCCGATGGACCTCAGCAGGTTTACTGTATCCCTTGGACCTTCCCATTGACGATGAAACACAGAAATTGCATCGGAATTAAATATAAGAGACACAATGCCGATTTAAGTAGAGGAAGACTGAGTCTTTATACTGTCTATGTTTTGAGCGTTTCCTGTGTAATCAGTTTTACATTCCGATGCAACTCTGCAGGATTACTGTATTCCTTGGACCTTCCCATTGACGATGAAGCACAGAAATTGCATCGGAATTAAATATGAGACACAATGCCGACTTAAGTACAGGAAGACTGAGTCTTCCTACTGTCTATGTTTTGAGCGTTTCCTGTGTCACCAGTTTTTCACTCCGATGCACCTCTGCAGGTTTACTGTATCCCTTGGTCCTCCCCATCGACGATGAAACACAGAAATTGCATCTGAATTAAATATAAGAGACACAATGCCGACTTAAGTACAATAAACCTGAGTCTTCTTAGGGTCTATGTTTTGAGCGTTTCCTGTGTCACCAGTTTTACATTCCGATACACCTCTGAAGGTTTACTGTATCCATTGGACCCTCACAGTGACGATGAAACACAGCAATTGCATCGGAATTAAATATAAGAGACACAATGCCGACTTAGGTACTACAAAACTGAGTCTCCTTAGGGTCTATGTTTTGAGCGTTTCCTGTGTCACCAGTTTTACATTCCGATGCACCTCTGTAGGTTTACAGTATCCATTGGACTGACGATGAAACACAGAAATTGCATCGGAATTAAATATAAGAGAGACAATGCCGACTTAAGTACAAGAAAACTGAGTCGTCTTAGGGTCTATGTTTTGAGCGTTTCCTGTGTCACCAGTTTTACATTCCGATGGACCTCTGCAGGTTTTCTGTATCCTTTGGTCCTCCCCATCGACGATGAAACACAGAAATTGCATCGGAATTAGATCTAAGAGACACAATGTCGACTTAAGTACAGGAAGACTGAGTCTTCCTACTGTCTACGATTTGAGCGATCCCTGTGTCACCAGTTTTACATTCCGATGCACCTCTGTAGGTTTACTGTATCCACTGGACCTTCCCATTGACGATGAAGCACAGAAATTGCATCGGAATTAAATATGAGACACAATGCCGACTTAAGTACAGTAAGACTGAGTCTTCCTACTGTCTACATTTTGAGCGATTCCTGTGTCACCAGTTTTACATTCCGATGCACATCTGCAGGTTTACTGTATTCCTTCGACCTTCGCAGTGACGATGAAAAACAGATATTGCATCCGAATTAAATATAAGAGATACAATGCCGACTTAAGTACAAGAAAACTGAGTCTTCTTAGGCTCTATGTTTTGAGCGTTTCCTGTGTCACCAGTTTTACATTCCGATGGACCTCTGCAGGTTTACTGTATCCCTTCGACCTTCCAATTGACGATGAAACACAGAAATTGCATCGGAATTAAATATAAGAGACACAATGCCGACTTAGGTACTACAAAACTGAGTCTCCTTAGGGTCTATGTTTTGAGCGTTTCCTGTGTCACCAGTTTTACAATTCGATGCACCTCTGTAGGTTTACTGTATCCATTGGACTGACGATGAAACACAGATATTGCATCGGAATTAAATATAAGAGACACAATGCCGACTTAAGTACAAGAAAACTGAGTCTTCTTAGGCTCTATGTTTTGAGCGTTTCCTGTGTCACCAGTTTTACATTCCGATGGACCTCTGCAGGTTTACTGTATCCCTTGGACCTTCCCATTGAGGATGAAACACAGAAATTGCATCGGAATGAAATCTACGAGACACAATGTCGACTTAAGTAGAGGAAGACTGAGTCTTCGTACTGTCTACGTTTTGAGCGTTTCCTGTGTCACCAGTTTTACATTCCGATACACCTCTGCAGGTTTACTGTATCCCTATGACCTTCACAGTGACGATGAAACACAGATATTACATCGGAATTAAATCTAAGAGACACAATGTCGACTTAAGTACAGGAAGACTGAGTCTTCCTACTACGTTTTGAGCGTTTCCTGTGTCACCAGTTTTACATTCCGATGCACCTCTGCAGGTTTACTGTATCCATTGGACCTTCCCATTGACGACGAAACACAGAAATTGCATCGGAATTAGATCTAAGAGACACAATGTCGACATAAGTACACTAAGACTGAGTCTTCCTACTGTCTACGTTTTGGGCGATTCCTGTGTCACCAGTTTTACATTCCGATGGACCTCTGCAGGTTTACTGTATCCCTTCGACCTTCCCATTGACGATGAAACACAGAAATTGCATCGGAATTAAATCTAAGAGACACAACGTCGACTTAAGTACGGGAAAACTGAGTCTTCCTACTGTCTACGTTTTGTGCGTTTCCTGTGTGACCAGTTTTACATTCCGATGCACCTCTGCAGGTTTACTGTATCCATTGGACCTTCCCATTGACGATGAAACACAGAAATTGCATCGGATTTAAATATAAGAGACACAATGCCGACTTAAGTACAAGAAAACTGACTCTTCTTTGGGTCTATGATTTGTGCGTTTCCTGTGTCACCAGTTTTACATTCCGATGCACCTCTGCAGTTTTACTGTATCGATTGGACCTTCCCATTGACGATGAAACACAGAAAATGCACCGGAATTAAATATAAGAGACACAATGCCGACATAAGTACAGGAAGACTGAGTCTTCCTACTGCCTACATTTTGAGCGTTTCCTGTGTCACCAGTTTTACATTCCGATGCACCTCTGCAGGTTTACTGTATCCATTGGACCTTCCCATTGACGATGAAACACAGAATTTGCATCAGATTGAAATATAAGAGACACAAGGCCGACTTAAGTACAGGAAGACTGGGTATTCCTACTGTCTATGTTTTGAGTGTTTCCTGTGTCACCAGTTTTACATTACGATGCACCTCTGCAGGTTTACTGTATCCGTTGGACCTTCACAGTGACGATGAAACACAGATATTGCATCGGAATTTAATATAAGAGACACAATGCCGATTTAAGTACAGGAAGACTGAGTCTTTATCCTCTCTATGTTTTCAGCGATTCCTGTGTAATCAGTTTTACATTCCGATGCAACTCTGCAGGTTTACTGTATCAATTGGACCTTCCCATTGACGATGAAACACAGAAATTGCATCGGAATTAAATATAAGAGACACAATGCCGACTTAAGTACTACAAAACTGAGTCTCCTTAGGTTCTATGTTTTCAGCGTTTCCTGTGTCACCAGTTTTACATTCCGATGCACCTCTGCAGGTTTACTGTATCCATTGGACCTTCCCAGAGACGATGAAACACAGAAATTAACATCGGAATTAAATATAAGAGAGACAATGCTGACTTAAGTACAAGAAAACTGAGTCTTCTTAGGGTCTATGTTATGAGCGTTCCTGTGTCACCAGTTTTACATTCCGATGGACCTGTGCAGGTTTTCTGTATCCCTTGAACCACCCCATCGACGATGAAACACAGAAATTGCATCGGAAATAGATCTAAGAGACACAATGTCAACTTAAGTACAAGAAAACTGAGTCTCCTTAGGGTCTATGTTTTGAGCGTTTCCTGTGTCACCAGTTTTACATTCCGATGCACCTCTGCAGGTTTACTGCATCCATTGGACTTTCCCATTGACGATGAAACACAGAAATTGCATCGGATTTAAATCTACGAGACACAATGTCGACTTAAGTAGAGGAAGACTGAGTCTTCCTACTGTCTATGTTTTGAGCGTTTCCTGTGTCACCAGTTTTATATTCCAATGCACCTCTGCAGGTTTGGTGTATCGATTAGACCTTCCCATTGACGATGAAACACAGAAATTGCATCGGAATTAAATCTAAGAGACACAATGACGACATAAGTACAGGAAGACTGAGTCTTCCTACTGTCTACGTTTTGAGCGTTTCCTGTGTAACCAGTTTTACATTCCGATGCACCTCTGCAGGTTTACTGTATCCCTTGGACCTTCCCATTGACGATGAAACACAGAAATTGCATCGGATTTAAATATAAGAGACACAATGCCGACTTAAGTACAGGAAGACTGAGTCTTCCTACTGTCTACGTTTTGAGCGTTTCCTGTGTCACCAGTTTTACATTCCGATGCACCTCTGCAGGTTTACTGTATCCATTGGACCTTCCCATTGACGATGAAACACAGAAATTGCATCGGATTTAAATATAAGAGACACAATGCCGACATAAGTACAGGAAGACTGAGTCTTCCTACTGTCTATATTTTGAGCGTTTCCTGTGATACCAGTTTTACATTCCGATGCACCTCTGCAGGTTTACTAAATCCCTATGACCTTCACAGTGACGATGAAACACAGATATTGCATCGGAATTAAATCTAAGAGACACAATGTCGACTGAAGTACAGGAAGACTGAGTCTTCCTACTGTCTACGTTTTGAGCGTTTCCTGTGTCACTAGTTTTACATTCCGATGCACCTCTGTAGGTTTACTGTATCCACTGGACCTTCCCATTGACGACGAAACATAGAAATTGCATCGGAATTAGATCTAAGAGACACAATGTCGACTTAAGTACAGTAAGACTGGGTCTTCCTACTGTCTACATTTTGAGCGATTCCTGTGTCACCAGTTTTACATTCCGATGCACATCTGCAGGTTTACTGTATCCCTTCGACCTTCGCAGTGACGATGAAAAACAGATATTGCATCGGAATTAAATATAAGAGACACAATGCCGACTTAAGTACAAGAAAACTAAGTCTTCTTAGGCTCTATGCTTTGAGCGTTTCCTGTGTCACCAGTTTTACATTCCGATGGACCTCTCCAGGTTTACTGTATCCCTTCGACCTTCCCATTGACAATGAAACACAGAAATTGCATCGGATTTAAATATAAGAGACACAATGCCGACTTATGTACAGGTAGACTGTGTCTTCCTACTGTCTATGATTTGAGCGTTTCCTGTGTCACAAGTTTTACATTCCGATGCACCTCTGCAGTTTTACTGTATCGATTGGACCTTCCCATTGACGATGAAACACAGAAAATGCATCGGAATTAAATATAAGAGACACAATGCCGACTTAAGTACAGGAAGACTGAGTCTTCCTACTGTCTGTGTTTTGAGTGTTTCCTGTGTCACCAGTTTTACATTCCGATGCACCTCTGCAGTTTTACTGTATCGATTGGACCTTCCCATTGACGATGAAACACAGAAAATGCATCGGAATTAAATATAAGAGACACAATGCCGACTTAAGTACAATAAAACTGAGTCTTCTTAGGGTCTATGTTCTGAGCGTTTCCTGTGTCACCAGTTTTACATTCAGATGCACCTCTGCAGTTTTACTGTATCGATTGGACCTTCCCATTGACGATGAAACACAGAAAATGCATCGGAATTAAATATAAGAGACACAATCTCGACTTAAGTACAGGAAGACTGAGTCTTCCTACCGTCTACGTTTTGAGCGTTTCCTGTGCCACCAGTTTTACATTCCGATGAACCTCCGCAGGTTTACTGTATCCGTTGGACCTTCCCATTGACGATGAAACACAGAATTTGCATCGGATTGAAATATAAGAGACACAAGGCCGACTTAAGTACAGGAAGACTGAGTCTTCCTACTGTCTATGTTTTGAGTGTTTCCTGTGTCACCAGTTTTACATTACGCTGCACCTCTGCAGGTTTACTGTATCCCTTGGACCTTCACAGTGACGATGAAACACAGATATTGCATCAGAATTTAATATAAGAGACACAAAGCCGATTTAAGTACAGGAAGACTGAGACTTTATACTGTCTATGTTTTCAGCGTTTCCTGTGTAATCAGTTTTACATTCCGATGCAACTCTGCAGGTTTACTGTATTCCTTGGACCTTCCCATTGACGATGAAACACAGAAATTGCATCGGAATTAAATATAAGAGACACAATGCCGACTTAAGTACTACAAAACTGAGTCTCCTTAGGGTCTATGTTTTGAGCGTTTCCTGTGTCACCAGTTTTACATTCCGATGCACCTCTGCATTTTTACTGTATCCATTGGACCTTCGCAGAGACGATGAAACACAGAAATTGCATCGGAATTAAATACAAGAGAGACAATGCCGACTTAAGTACAAGAAAACTGAGTCTTCTTAGGGTCTATGTTTTGAGCGTTCCTGTGTCACCAGTTTTACATTCCGATGGACCTGTGCGGGTTTTCTGCATCCCTTGGACCTCCCCATCGACTATGAAACACAGAAATTACATCGGAAATAGATCTAAGAGACACAATGTCAACTTAAGTACAAGAAAACTGAGTCTTCTTAGGGTCTATGCTTTGAGCGTTTCCTGTGTCACCAGTTTTACATTCCGATGGACCTCAGCAGGTTTACTGTATCCCTTGGACCTTCCCATTGACGATGAAACACAGAAATTGCATCGGAATTAAAGATAAGAGACACAATGCCGATTTAAGTAGAGGAAGACTGGGTCTTTATACTGTCTATGTTTTTAGCGTTTCCTGTGTAATCAGTTTTACATTCCGATGCAACTCTGCAGGTTTACTGTATTCCTTGGACCTTCCCATTGACGATGAAGCACAGAAATTGCATCGGCATTAAATATGAGACACAATGCCGACTTAAGTACAGGAAAACTGAGTCTTCCTACTGTCTATGTTTTGAGCGTTTCCTGTGTCACCAGTTTTTCACTCCGATGCACCTCTGCAGGTTTACTGTATCCCTTGGTCCTCCCCATCGACGATGAAACACAGAAATTGCATCGGAATTAAATATAAGAGACACAATGCCGACTTAAGTACAATAAAACTGAGTCTTCTTAGGGTCTATGTTTTGAGCGTTTCCTGTGTCACCAGTTTTACATTCCGATGGACCTCTGCAGGTTTACTGTATCACTTGGACCTTCCCATTGAGGATGAAACACAGATATTGCATCGGAATTAAATCTACGAGACACAATGTCGACTTAAGTAGAGGAAGACTGAGTCTTCGTACTGTCTACGTTTTGAGCGTTTCCTGTGTCACCAGTTTTACATTCCGATACACCTCTGCAGGTTTAGTGTATCGATTAGACCTTCCCATTGACGATGAAACACAGAAATTGCATCTGAATTACATTTAAGACACAGAATGCCGACTTAAGTACAGGAAGACTGAGTCTTCCTACTGTCTACGTTTTGAGCGTTTCCTGTGTCACCAGTTTTACATTACGATGCACCTCTGCAGGTTTACTGTATCCATTGGAGCTTCCCATTGACGATGAAACACAGAAATTGCATCGGATTTAAATATAAGAGACAAAAGGCCGACTTAAGTACAGGAAGACTGAGTCTTCCTACTGTCTATGTTTTGAGCGTTTCCTGTGTCACCAGTTTTACATTCCGATGCACCTCTGCAGGTTTAGTGTATCGATTAGACCTTCCCATTGACGATGAAACACAGAAATTGCATCGGAATTAAATATAAGAGACACAATGGCGACTTAAGTACAGGAAGACTGAGTCTTCCTACTGTCTATTTTTTGAGCGTTTCCTGTGTCACCAGTTTTACATTCCGATGCACCTCTGCAGGTTTACTGTATCCATTGGACCTGCCCATTGACGATGAAACACAGAAATTGCATCGGATTTAAATATAAGAGACACAATGCCGACTTAAGTACAGGAAGACTGAGTCTTCCTACTGTCTATATTTTGAGCGTTTCCTGTGACACCAGTTTTACATTCCGATGCACCTCTGCAGGTTTACTGTATTCCTATGACCTTCACAGTGACGATGAAAAACAGATATTACATCGGAATTAAATCTAAGAGACACAATGTCGACTTAAGTACAGGAAGACTGAGTCTTCCTACTGTCTACGGTTTGAGCGTTTCCTGTGTCACCAGTTTTACATTCCGATGCACCTCTGCAGGTTTACTGTATCCATTGGACCTTCCCATTGACGACGAAACACAGAAATTGCATCGGAATTAGATCTAAGAGACACAATGTCGACTTAAGTACAGTAAGACTGAGTCTTCCTACTGTCTACGTTTTGAGCGATTCCTGTGTCACCAGTTTTACATTCCGATGCACCTCTGCAGGTTTACTGTATCCCTTCGACCTTCGCAGTGACGATGAAAAACAGATATTGCATCGGAATTAAATATAAGAGACACAATGCCGACTTAAGTACAAGAAAACTGAGTCTTCTTAGGCTCTATGTTTTGAGCGTTTCCTGTGTCACCGGTTTTACATTCCGATGGACCTCTGCAGGTTTACTGTATTCCTTCGACCTTCCCATTGACGATGAAACAGAGAAATTGCATCGGAATTAAATCTAAGAGACACAATGTCGACTTAAGTACGGGAAGACTGAGTCTTCCTACTGTCTACGTTTTGTGCGTTTCCTGTGTCACCAGTTTTACATTCCGATGCACCTCTGCAGGTTTACTGTATCCATTGGACCTTCCCATTGACGATGAAACACAGAAATTGCATCGGATTTAAATATAAGAGACACAATGCCGACTTAAGTACAAGAAAACTGACTCTTCTTTGGGTCTATGATTTGTGCGTTTCCTGTGTCACCAGTTTTACATTCCGATGCACCTCTGCAGTTTTACTGTATCGATTGGACCTTCCCATTGACGATGAAACACACAAAATGCATCGGAATTAAATATAAGAGACACAATGCCGACTTAAGTACAGGAAGACTGAGTCTTCCTACTGTCTACATTTTGAGCGTTTCCTGTGTCACCAGTTTTACATTACGATGCACCTCTGCAGGTTTACTGTACCCATTGGACCTTCCCATTGACGATGAAACACAGAAATTGCATCGGATTTAAATATAAGAGACACAATGACGACTTAAGTACAAGAAAACTGACTCTTCTTTGGGTCTATGATTTGTGCGTTTCCTGTGTCACGAGTTTTACATTCCGATGCACCTCTGCAGTTTTACTGTAATCGATTGGACCTTCCCATTGACGATGAAACACAGAAAATACATCGGAATTAAATATAAGAGACACAATGCCGACTTAAGTACAGGGAGACTGAGTCTTCCTACTGTCTACATTTTGAGCGTTTCCTGTGTCACCAGTTTTACATTCCGATGCACCTCTGCAGTTTTACTGTATCCATTGGACCTTCCAATTGACGATGAAACACAGAAATTGCATCGGAATTAAATCTAAGAGACACAATGTCGACTTAAGTACAGTAAGACTGAGTCTTCCTACTGTCTACGCTTTGAGCGATTCCTGTGTCACCAGTTTTACATTCCGATGCACCTCTGCAGGTTTACTGTATCCCTTGGCCCTTCACAGTGACGATGAAACACAGATATTGCATCGGAATTTAATATAAGAGACACAATGCCGATTTAAGTACAGCAAGACTGAGTCTTTATACTGTCTATGTTTTCAGCGTTTCCTGTGTAATCAGTTTTACATTCCGATGCAACTCTGCAGGTTTACTGTATTCCTTGGACCTTCCCATTGACGATGAAACACAGAAATTGCATCGGAATTAAATATAAGAGACACAATGCCGACTTAAGTACTACAAAACTGAGTCTCCTTAGGGTCTATGTTTTCAGCGTTTCCTGTGTCACCAGTTTTACATTCCGATGCACCTCTGCAGGTTTACTGTATCCATTGGACCTTCCCAGAGACGATGAAACACAGAAATTGCATCGGAATTAAATATAAGAGAGACAATGCCGACTTAAGTACAAGAAAACTGAGTCTTCTTTGGGTCTATGTTATGAGCGTTCCTGTGTCACCAGTTTTACATTCCGATGGACCTGTGCAGGTTTTCATTATCCCTTGGACCTCCCCATCGACGATGAAACACAGAAATTGCATCGGAAATAGATCTAAGAGACACAATGTCAACTTAAGTACAAGAAAACTGAGTCTCCTTAGGGTCTATGTTTTGAGCGTTTCCTGCGTCATCAGTTTTACATTCCGATGCACCTCTGCAGGTTTACTGTATCCATTGGACTTTCCCATTGACGATGAAACAGAGAAATTGCATCGGATTTAAATATAAGAGACACAATGCCGACTTAAGTACAGGTAGACTGAGTCTTCTTACTGTCTATGTTTTGAGCGTTTCCTGTGTCACCAGTTTTACATTCCGATGCACCTCTGCAGTTGTACTGTATCGATTGGACCTTCCCAATGACGATGAAAAACAGAAAATGCATCGGAATTAAATATAAGAGACACAATGCCGATTTAAGTACAGGAAGACTGAGTCTTCCTACTGTCTATGTTTTGAGCGTTTCCTGTGTCACCAGTTTTTCACTCCGATGCACCTCTGCAGGTTTACTGTATCCCTTGGTCCTCCCCATCGACGATGAAACACAGAAATTGCATCGGAATTAAATATAAGAGACACAATGCCGACTTAAGTACAATAAAACTGAGTCTTCTTAGGGTCTATGTTTTGAGCGTTTCCTGTGTCACCAGTTTTACATTCCGATGGACCTCTGCAGGTTTACTGTACCCCTTGGACCTTCCCATTGAGGATGAAACACAGATATTGCATCGGAATTAAATCTACGAGACACAATGTCGACTTAAGTAGAGGAAGACTGAGTCTTCGTACTGTCTACGTTTTGAGCGTTTCCTGTGTCACCAGTTTTACATTCCGATACACCTCTGCAGGTTTAGTGTATCGATTAGACCTTCCCATTGACGATGAAACACAGAAATTGCATCTGAATTACATATAAGACACAGAATGCCGACTTAAGTACAGGAAGACTGAGTCTTCCTACTGTCTACGTTTTGAGCGTTTCCTGTGTCACCAGTTTTACATTACGATGCACCTCTGCAGGTTTACTGTATCCATTGGAGCTTCCCATTGACGATGAAACACAGAAATTGCATCGGATTTAAATATAAGAGACACAAGGCCGACTTAAGTACAGGAAGACTGAGTCTTCCTACTGTCTATGTTTTGAGCGTTTCCTGTGTCACCAGTTTTACATTCCGATGCACCTCTGCAGGTTTATTGTATCGATTAGACCTTCCCATTGACGATGAAACACAGAAATTGCATCGGAATTAAATATAAGAGACACAATGGCGACTTAAGTACAGGAAGACTGAGTCTTCCTACTGTCTATTTTTTGAGCGTTTCCTGTGTCACCAGTTTTACATTCCGATGCACCTCTGCAGGTTTACTGTATCCATTGGACCTGCCCATTGACGATGAAACACAGAAATTGCATCGGATTTAAATATAAGAGACACAATGCCGACTTAAGTACAGGAAGACTGAGTCTTCCTACTGTCTATATTTTGAGCGTTCCCTGTGACACCAGTTTTACATTCCGATGCACCTCTGCAGGTTTACTGTATTCCTATGACCTTCACAGTGACGATGAAAAACAGATATTACATCGGAATTAAATCTAAGAGACACAATGTCGACTTAAGTACAGGAAGACTGAGTCTTCCTACTGTCTACGGTTTGAGCGTTTCCTGTGTCACCAGTTTTACATTCCGATGCACCTCTGCAGGTTTACTGTATCCATTGGACCTTCCCATTGACGACGAAACACAGAAATTGCATCGGAATTAGATCTAAGAGACACAATGTCGACTTAAGTACAGTAAGACTGAGTCTTCCTACTGTCTACGTTTTGAGCGATTCCTGTGTCACCAGTTTTACATTCCGATGCACCTCTGCAGGTTTACTGTATCCCTTCGACCCTCGCAGTGACGATGAAAAACAGATATTGCATCGGAATTAAATATAAGAGACACAATGCCGACTTAAGTACAAGAAAACTGAGTCTTCTTAGGCTCTATGTTTTGAGCGTTTCCTGTGTCACCGGTTTTACATTCCGATGGACCTCTGCAGGTTTACTGTATCCCTTCGACCTTCCCATAGACGATGAAACACAGAAATTGCATCGGAATTAAATCTAAGAGACACAATGTCGACTTAAGTACGGGAAGACTGAGTCTTCCTACTGTCTACGTTTTGTGCGTTTCCTGTGTCACCAGTTTTACATTCCGATGCACCTCTGCAGGTTTACTGTATCCATTGGACCTTCCCATTGACGATGAAACACAGAAATTGCATCGGATTTAAATATAAGAGACACAATGCCGACTTAAGTACAAGAAAACTGACTCTTCTTTGGGTCTATGATTTGTGCGTTTCCTGTGTCACCAGTTTTACATTCCGATGCACCTCTGCAGTTTTACTGTATCGATTGGACCTTCCCATTGACGATGAAACACAGAAAATGCATCGGAATTAAATATAAGAGACACAATGCCGACTTAAGTACAGGAAGACTGAGTCTTCCTACTGTCTACATTTTGAGCGTTCCTGTGTCACCAGTTTTACATTCCGATGCACCTCTGCAGGTTTACTGTATCCATTGGACCTTCCCATTGACGATGAAACACAGAAATTGCATCGGATTTAAATATAAGAGACACAATGACGACTTAAGTACAAGAAAACTGACTCTTCTTTGGGTCTATGATTTGTGCGTTTCCTGTGTCACCAGTTTTACATTCCGATGCACCTCTGCAGTTTTACTGTATAGATTGGACCTTCCCATTGACGATGAAACACAGAAAATGCATCGGAATTAAATATAAGAGACACAATGCCGACTTAAGTACAGGAAGACTGAGTCTTCCTACTGTCTACATTTTGAGCGTTTCCTGTGTCACCAGTTTTACATTCCGATGCACCTCTGCAGTTTTACTGTATCCATTGGACCTTCCAATTGACGATGAAACACAGAAATTGCATCGGAATTAAATCTAAGAGACACAATGTCGACTTAAGTACAGTAAGACTGAGTCTTCCTACTGTCTACGCTTTGAGCGATTCCTGTGTCACCAGTTTTACATTCCGATGCACCTCTGCAGGTTTACTGTATCCCTTAACCCTTCACAGTGACGATGAAACACAGATATTGCATCGGAATTTAATATAAGAGACACAATGCCGATTTAAGTACAGGAAGACTGAGTCTTTATACTGTCTATGTTTTCAGCGTTTCCTGTGTAATCAGTTTTACATTCCGATGCAACTCTGCAGGTTTACTGTATCCATTGGACCTTCCCATTGACGATGAAACACAGAAATTGCATCGGAATTAAATATAAGAGACACAATGCCGAATTCAGTACAGGAAGACTGAGTCTTCCTACTGTCTACATTTTGAGCGTTCCCTGTGTCACCAGTTTTACATTCCGATGCACCTCTGCAGGTTTACTGTATCCATTTGACCTTCCCATTGACGATGAAACACAGAAATTGCATCGGATTTAAATATAAGAGACACAATGCCGACTTAAGTACAGGAAGACTGAGTCTTCCTACTGTCTATGTTTTGAGCGTTTCCTGTGTCACCAGTTTTACATTCCGATGCACCTCTGCAGGTTTACTGTATCCATTGGACCTTCCCATTGACGATGAAACACAGAAATTGCATCGGATTTAAATATAAGAGACACAATGCCGACTTAAGTACAAGAAAACTGACTCTTCTTTGGGTCTATGATTTGTGCGTTTCCTGTGTCACCAGTTTTACATTCCGATGCACCTCTGCAGTTTTACTGTATCGATTGGACCTTCCCATTGACGATGAAACACACAAAATGCATCGGAATTAAATATAAGAGACACAATGCCGACTTAAGTACAGGAAGACTGAGTCTTCCTACTGTCTACATTTTGAGCGTTTCCTGTGTCACCAGTTTTACATTCCGATGCACCTCTGCAGGTTTACTGTATCCATTGGACCTTCCCATTGACGATGAAACACAGAAATTGCATCGGATTTAAATATAAGAGACACAATGACGACTTAAGTACAAGAAAACTGACTCTTCTTTGGGTCTATGATTTGTGCGATTCCTGTGTCACCAGTTTTACATTCCGATGCACCTCTGCAGTTTTACTGTATCGATTGGACCTTCCCATTGACGATGAAACACAGAAAATGCATCGGAATTAAATATAAGAGACACAATGCCGACTTAAGTACAGGAAGACTGAGTCTTCCTACTGTCTACATTTTGAGCGTTTCCTGTGTCACCAGTTTTACATTCCGATGCACCTCTGCAGTTTTACTGTATCCATTGGACCTTCCAATTGACGATGAAACACAGAAATTGCATCGGAATTAAATCTAAGAGACACAATGTCGACTTAAGTACAGTAAGACTGAGTCCTCCTACTGTCTACGCTTTGAGCGATTCCTGTGTCACCAGTTTTACATTCCGATGCACCTCTGCAGGTTTACTGTATCCCTTGGCCCTTCACAGTGACGATGAAACACAGATATTGCATCGGAATTTAATATAAGAGACACAATGCCGATTTAAGTACAGCAAGACTGAGTCTTTATACTGTCTATGTTTTCAGCGTTTCCTGTGTAATCAGTTTTACATTCCGATGCAACTCTGCAGGTTTACTGTATTCCTTGGACCTTCCCATTGACGATGAAACACAGAAATTGCATCGGAATTAAATATAAGAGACACAATGCCGACTTAAGTACTACAAAACTGAGTCTCCTTAGGGTCTATGTTTTCAGCGTTTCCTGTGTCACCAGTTTTACATTCCGATGCACCTCTGCAGGTTTACTGTATCCATTGGACCTTCCCAGAGACGATGAAACACAGAAATTGCATCGGAATTAAATATAAGAGAGACAATGCCGACTTAAGTACAAGAAAACTGAGTCTTCTTTGGGTCTATGTTATGAGCGTTCCTGTGTCACCAGTTTTACATTCCGATGGACCTGTGCAGGTTTTCATTATCCCTTGGACCTCCCCATCGACGATGAAACACAGAAATTGCATCGGAAATAGATCTAAGAGACACAATGTCAACTTAAGTACAAGAAAACTGAGTCTCCTTAGGGTCTATGTTTTGAGCGTTTCCTGCGTCATCAGTTTTACATTCCGATGCACCTCTGCAGGTTTACTGTATCCATTGGACTTTCCCATTGACGATGAAACAGAGAAATTGCATCGGATTTAAATATAAGAGACACAATGCCGACTTAAGTACAGGTAGACTGAGTCTTCTTACTGTCTATGTTTTGAGCGTTTCCTGTGTCACCAGTTTTACATTCCGATGGACCTCTGCAGGTTTACTGTATCCCTTGGACCTTCCCATTGAGGATGAAACACAGATATTGCATCGGAATTAAATCTACGAGACACAATGTCGACTTAAGTAGAGGAAGACTGAGTCTTCGTACTGTCTACGTTTTGAGCGTTTCCTGTGTCACCAGTTTTACATTCCGATACACCTCTGCAGGTTTAGTGTATCGATTAGACCTTCCCATTGACGATGAAACACAGAAATTGCATCTGAATTACATATAAGACACAGAATGCCGACTTAAGTACAGGAAGACTGAGTCTTCCTACTGTCTACGTTTTGAGCGTTTCCTGTGTCACCAGTTTTACATTACGATGCACCTCTGCAGGTTTACTGTATCCATTGGAGCTTCCCATTGACGATGAAACACAGAAATTGCATCGGATTTAAATATAAGAGACACAAGGCCGACTTAAGTACAGGAAGACTGAGTCTTCCTACTGTCTATGTTTTGAGCGTTTCCTGTGTCACCAGTTTTACATTCCGATGCACCTCTGCAGGTTTATTGTATCGATTAGACCTTCCCATTGACGATGAAACACAGAAATTGCATCGGAATTAAATATAAGAGACACAATGGCGACTTAAGTACAGGAAGACTGAGTCTTCCTACTGTCTATTTTTTGAGCGTTTCCTGTGTCACCAGTTTTACATTCCGATGCACCTCTGCAGGTTTACTGTATCCATTGGACCTGCCCATTGACGATGAAACACAGAAATTGCATCGGATTTAAATATAAGAGACACAATGCCGACTTAAGTACAGGAAGACTGAGTCTTCCTACTGTCTATATTTTGAGCGTTTCCTGTGACACCAGTTTTACATTCCGATGCACCTCTGCAGGTTTACTGTATTCCTATGACCTTCACAGTGACGATGAAAAACAGATATTACATCGGAATTAAATCTAAGAGACACAATGTCGACTTAAGTACAGGAAGACTGAGTCTTCCTACTGTCTACGGTTTGAGCGTTTCCTGTGTCACCAGTTTTACATTCCGATGCACCTCTGCAGGTTTACTGTATCCATTGGACCTTCCCATTGACGACGAAACACAGAAATTGCATCGGAATTAGATCTAAGAGACACAATGTCGACTTAAGTACAGTAAGACTGAGTCTTCCTACTGTCTACGTTTTGAGCGATTCCTGTGTCACCAGTTTTACATTCCGATGCACCTCTGCAGGTTTACTGTATCCCTTCGACCTTCGCAGTGACGATGAAAAACAGATATTGCATCGGAATTAAATATAAGAGACACAATGCCGACTTAAGTACAAGAAAACTGAGTCTTCTTAGGCTCTATGTTTTGAGCGTTTCCTGTGTCACCGGTTTTACATTCCGATGGACCTCTGCAGGTTTACTGTATCCCTTCGACCTTCCCATTGACGATGAAACACAGAAATTGCATCGGAATTAAATCTAAGAGACACAATGTCGACTTAAGTACGGGAAGACTGACTCTTCCTACTGTCTACGTTTTGTGCGTTTCCTGTGTCACCAGTTTTACATTCCGATGCACCTCTGCAGGTTTACTGTATCCATTGGACCTTCCCATTGACGATGAAACACAGAAATTGCATCGGATTTAAATATAAGAGACACAATGCCGACTGAAGTACAAGAAAACTGACTCTTCTTTGGGTCTATGATTTGTGCGTTTCCTGTGTCACCAGTTTTACATTCCGATGCACCTCTGCAGTTTTACTGTATCGATTGGACCTTCCCATTGACGATGAAACACAGAAAATGCATCGGAATTAAATATAAGAGACACAATGCCGACTTAAGTACAGGAAGACTGTGTCTTCCTACTGTCTACATTTTGAGCGTTTCCTGTGTCACCAGTTTTACATTCCGATGCACCTCTGCAGGTTTACTGTATCCACTGGACCTTCCCATTGACGATGAAACACAGAAATTGCATCGGATTTAAATATAAGAGACACAATGACGACTTAAGTACAAGAAAACTGACTCTTCTTTGGGTCTATGATTTGTGCGTTTCCTGTGTCACCAGTTTTACATTCCGATGCACCTCTGCAGTTTTACTGTATAGATTGGACCTTCCCATTGACGATGAAACACAGAAAATGCATCGAAATTAAATATAAGAGACACAATGCCGACTTAAGTACAGGAAGACTGAGTCTTCCTACTGTCTACATTTTGAGCGTTTCCTGTGTCACCAGTTTTACATTCCGATGCACCTCTGCAGTTTTACTGTATCCATTGGACCTTCCAATTGACGATGAAACACAGAAATTGCATCGGAATTAAATCTAAGAGACACAATGTCGACTTAAGTACAGTAAGACTGAGTCTTCCTACTGTCTACGCTTTGAGCGATTCCTGTGTCACCAGTTTTACATTCCGATGCACCTCTGCAGGTTTACTGTATCCCTTAACCCTTCACAGTGACGATGAAACACAGATATTGCATCGGAATTTAATATAAGAGACACAATGCCGATTTAAGTACAGGAAGACTGAGTCTTTATACTGTCTATGTTTTCAGCGTTTCCTGTGTAATCAGTTTTACATTCCGATGCAACTCTGCAGGTTTACTGTATCCATTGGACCTTCCCATTGACGATGAAACACAGAAATTGCATCGGAATTAAATATAAGAGACACAATGCCGACTTAAGTACTACAAAACTGAGTCTCCTTAGGGTCTATGTTTTCAGCGTTTCCTGTGTCACCAGTTTTACATTCCGATGCACCTCTGCAGGTTTACTGTATCCATTGGACCTTCCCAGAGACGATGAAACACAGAAATTGCATCGGAATTAAATATAAGAGAGACAATGCCGACTTAAGTACAAGAAAACTGAGTCTTCTTTGGGTCTTTGTTATGAGCGTTCCTGTGTCACCAGTTTTACATTCCGATGGACCTGTGCAGGATTTCATTATCCCTTGGACCTCCCCATCGACGATGAAACACAGAAATTGCATCGGAAATAGATCTAAGAGACACAATGTCAACTTAAGTACAAGAAAACTGAGTCTCCTTAGGGTCTATGTTTTGAGCGTTTCCTGCGTCATCAGTTTTACATTCCGATGCACCTCTGCAGGTTTACTGTATCCATTGGACTTTCCCATTGACGATGAAACAGAGAAATTGCATCGGATTTAAATATAAGAGACACAATGCCGACTTAAGTACAGGTAGACTGAGTCTTCTTACTGTCTATGTTTTGAGCGTTTCCTGTGTCACCAGTTTTACATTCCGATGCACCTCTGCAGTTGTACTGTATCGATTGGACCTTCCCATTGACGATGAAAAACAGAAAATGCATCGGAATTAAATATAAGAGACACAATGCCGATTTAAGTACAGGAAGACTGAGTCTTCCTACTGTCTACGTTTTGAGCGATTCCTGTGTCACCAGTTTTACATTCCGATGCACCTCTGCAGTTGTACTGTATCGATTGGACGTTCCCAGTGACGATGAAACACAGAAATTGCATCGGAATTAAATATAAGAGAGACAATGCCGACTTAAGTACAAGAAAACTGAGTCTTCTTAGGGTCTATGTTTTGAGCGTTCCTGTGTCACCAGTTTTACATTCCGATGGACCTGTGCAGGTTTTCTGTATCCCTTGGACCTCCCCATCGACGATGAAACTTAGAAATTGCATCGGAAATAGATCTAAGAGGCACAATGTCAACTTAAGTACAAGAAAACTGAGTCTTCTTAGGGTCTATGTTTTGAGCGTTTCCTGTGTCACCAGTTTTTCACTCCGATGCACCTCTGCAGGTTTACTGTATCCCTTGCTCCTCCCCATCGACGATGAAACACAGAAATTGCATCGGAATTAAATATAAGAGACACAGTGCCGACTTAAGTACAATAAGACTGAGTCTTCTTAGGGTCTATGTTTTGAGCGTTTCCTGTGTCACCAATTTTACATTCCGATACACCTTTGCAGGTTTACTGTATCCATTGGACCTTCACAGTGACGATGAAACACAGAAATTGCATCATAATTAAATATAAGAGACACAATGCCGACTTAAGAACTACAAAACTGAGTCTCCTTAGGGTCTATGTTTTGAGCGTTTCCTGTGTCACCAGTTTTACATTCTGATGCACCTCTGCAGGTTTACTGTATCCATTGGACTGACGATGAAACACCGAAATTGCATCGGAATTAAATATAAGAGAGACAAGGCCGATTTAAGTACAAGAAAACTGAGTCTTCTTAGGGTCTATGTTTTGAGCGTTTCCTGTGTCACCAGTTTTACATTCCGATGGACCTGTGCAGGTTTTCTGTATCCCTTGGACCTCCCCATCGACGATGAAGCACAGAAATTGCATCGGAAATAGATCTAAGAGACACAATGTCGACTTAAGTAGAGGAAGACTGAGTCTTCCTACTGTCTACGCTTTGCGCGTTTCCTGTTTCACCAGTTTTACATTCCGATACACCTCTGCAGGTTTAGTGTATCGATTAGACCTTCCCATTGACGATGAAACACAGAAATTGCATCGGACTTAAATATAAGAGACACAATGCCGAATTCAGTACAGGAAGACTGAGTCTTCCTACTGTCTACATTTTGAGCGTTTCCTGTGTCACCAGTTTTACATTCCGATGCACCTCTGCAGGTTTACTGTATCCATTTGACCTTCCCATTGACGATGAAACACAGAAATTGCATCGGAATTAAATATAAGAGACACAATGCCGACTTAAGTACAGGAAGACTGAGTCTTCCTACTGTCTATGTTTTGAGCGTTTCCTGTGTCACCAGTTTTACATTCCGATGCACCTCTGCAGGTTTAGTGTATCGATTAGACCTTCCCATTGACGATGAAACACAGAAATTGCATCGGAATTAAATATAAGAGACACAATGCCGACATAAGTACAGGAAGACTGAGTCTTCCTACTGTCTACGTTTTGAGCGTTAACTGTGTCACTAGTTTTACATTCCGATGCACCTCTGCAGGTTTACTGTATCCATTGGATCTTCCCATTGACGATGAAACACAGAAAATGCATCGGAATTAAATATGAGACACAATCTCGACTTAAGTACAGGAAGACTGAGTCTTCCTACCGTCTACGTTTTGAGCGTTTCCTGTGTCACCAGTTTTACATTCCGATACACCTCTGCAGGTTTACTGTATCCATTGGACCTTCACAGTGATGATGAAACACAGAAATTGCATCGGAATTAAATATAAGAGACACAATGCCGACTTAAGTACTACAAAACTGAGTCTCCTTAGGGTCTATGTTTTGAGCGTTTCCTGTGTCACCAGTTTTACATTCCGATGCACCTCTGCAGGTTTACTGTATCCATTGGACTGACGATGAAACACAGAAATTGCATCGGAATTTAATATAAGAGAGACAATGCCGACTTAAGTACAAGGAAACTGAGTCTTCTTGGGTCTATGTTCTGAGCGTTTCCTGTGTCACCAGTTTTACATTCCGATGGACCTCTGCAGGTTTTCTGTATCCCTTGGACCTCCCCATCGACGATGAAACACAGAAATTGCATCGGAATTAAATATAAGAGACACAATGCCGACTTAAGTACAGGAAGACTGAGTCTTCCTACTGTCTACGTTTTGAGCGTTTCCTGTGTCACCAGTTTTACATTCTGATGCACCTCTGCAGGTTTAGTGTATCGATTAGACCTTCCCATTGACGATGAAACACCGAAATTGCATCGGAATTAAATATAAGAGACACAATGCCGACTTAAGTACAGGAAGACTGAGTCTTCCTACTGTTTACGCTTTGAGCGTTTCCTGTGTCACCAGTTTTACATTCCGATGCACCTCTGCAGGTTTACTGTATCCCTTGGACCTTCCCATTGACCATGAAACACAGAAATTGCATCGGATTTAAATATAAGAGACACAATGCCGACTTAAGTACAGGTTGACTGAGTCTTCCTACTGTCTATGTTTTGAGCGTTTCCTGTGTCACCAGTTTTACATTCCGATGCACCTCTGCAGGTTTAGTGTATCGATTAGACCTTCCCATTGACGATGAAACACAGATATTGCATCGGAATTAAATATAAGAGACACAATGCCGACTTAAGTACTGGAAGACTGAGTCTTCCTACTGTCTACGTTTTGAGCGTTTCCTGTGTCACCAGTTTTACATTCCGATGCACCTCTGCAGGTTTACTGTATTCCTTGGACCTTCCCATTGACGATGAAACACAGAAATTGCATCGGAATTAAATATAAGAGACACAATGCCGACTTAAGTACTACAAAACTGAGTCTCCTTAGGGTCTATGTTTTGAGCGTTTCCTGTGTCACCAGTTTTACATTCCGATGCACCTCTGCAGGTTTACTGTATCCATTGGACCTTCGCAGAGACGATGAAACACAGAAATTGCTTCGGAATGAAATATAAGAGAGACAATGCCGACTTAAGTACAGGAAAACTGAGTCTTCTTAGGGTCTATATTTTGAGCGTTCCTGTGTCACAAGTTTTACATTCCGATGGACCTGTGCAGGTTTTCTGCATCCCTTGGACCTCCCCATCGACGATGAAACACAGAAATTGCATCGGAAATAGATCTAAGAGACACAATGTCAACTTAAGTAAAAAAAATCTGAGTCTTCTTAGGGTCTATGCTTTGAGCGTTTCCTGTGACACCAGTTTTACATTCCGATGGACCTCAGCAGGTTTACTGTTTCCCTTGGACCTTCCCATTGACGATGAAACACAGAAATTGCATCGGAATTAATTATAAGAGACACAATGCCGATTTAAGTAGAGGAAGACTGAGTCTTTATACTGTCTATGCTTTGAGCGTTTCCTGTGTAATCAGTTTTACATTCCGATGCAACTCTGCAGGTTTACTATATTCCTTGGACCTTCCCATTGACGATGAAGCACAGAAATTGCATCGGAATTAAATATGAGACACAATGCCGTCTTAAGTACAGGAAGACTGAGTCTTCCTAATGTCTATGTTTTGAGCGTTTCCTGTGTCACCAGTTTTTCACTCCGATGCACCTCTGCAGGTTTACTGTATCCCTTGGTCCTCCCCATCGACGATGAAACACAGAAATTGCATCGGAATTAAATATAAGAGACACAATGCCGACTTAAGTACAGTAAAACTGAGTCTTCTTAGGGTCTATGTTTTGAGCGTTTCCTGTGTCACCAGTTTTACATTCCGATACACCTCTGCAGGTTTACTGTATCCATTGGACCTTCACAGTGAAGATGAAACACAGAAATTGCATCGGAATTAAATATAAGAGACACAATGCCGACTTAAGTACTACAAAACTGAGTCTCCTTAGGGTCTATGTTTTGATCGTTTCCTGTGTCACCAGTTTTACATTCCGATGCACCTCTGCAGGTTTACTGTATCCATTGGACTGACGATGAAACACAGAAATTGCATCGGAATTAAATATAAGAGAGACAATGCCGACTTAAGTACAAGAAAACTGAGTCTTCTTAGGGTCTATGTTTTGAGCGTTTCCTGTGTCACCAGTTTTACATTCCGATACACCTCTGCAGGTTTACTGTATCCATTGGACCTTCACAGTGAAGATGAAACACAGAAATTGCATCGGAATTAAATCTAAGAGACACAATGCCGACTTAAGTACTACAAAACTGAGTCTCCTTAGGGTCTATGTTTTGATCGTTTCCTGTGTCACCAGTTTTACATTCCGATGCACCTCTGCAGGTTTACTGTATCCATTGGACTGACGATGAAACACAGAAATTGCATCGGAATTAAATATAAGAGAGACAATGCCGACTTAAGTACAAGAAAACTGAGTCTTCTTAGGGTCTATGTTTTGAGCGTTTCCTGTGTCACCAGTTTTACATTCCGATGGACCTCTGCAGGTTTTCTGTATCCCTTGGACCTCCCCATCGACGATGAAACACAGAAATTGCATCGGAATTAGATCTAAGAGACACAATGTCGACTTAAGTACAGGAAGACTGAGTCTTCCTACTGTCTACGATTTGAGCGATTCCTGTGTCACCAGTTTTACATTCCGATGCACCTCTGCAGGTTTACTGTATCTCTTCGACCTTCACAGTGACGATGAAAAACAGATATTGCATCGGAATTAAATATAAGAGACACAATGCCGACTTAAGTACAAGAAAACTGAGTCTTCTTAGGCTCTATGTTTTGAGCGTTTCCTGTGTCACCAGTTTTACATTCCGATGGACCTCTGCAGGTTTACTGTATCCCTTGGACCTTCCCACTGAGGATGAAACACAGAAATTGCATCGGAATTAAATCTACGAGACACAATGTCGACTTAAGTAAAGGAACACTGAGTCTTCGTACTGTCTACGTTTTGAGCGTTTCCTGTGTCACCAGATTTACATTCCGATACACCTCTGCAGGTTTAGTGTATCGATTAGACCTTCCCATTGACGATGAAACACAGAAATTGCATCTGAATTAAATATAAGACACATAATGCCGACTTAAGTACAGGAAGACTGAGTCTTCCTACTGTCTACGTTTTGAGCGTTTCCTGTGTCACCAGTTTTACATTCCGATGCACCTCTGCAGGTTTACTGTATACATTGGACCTTCCCATTGACGATGAAACACAGAAATTGCATCGGATTGAAATATAAGAGACACAATGCCGACTTAAGTACAGGAAGACTGAGTCTTCCTACTGTCTATGATTTGAGCGTTTCCTGTGTCACCAGTTTTACATTCCGATGCACCTCTGCAGGTTTAGTGTATCGATTAGACCTTCCCATTGACTATGAAACACAGAAATTGCATCGGAATTAAATATAAGAGACACAATGGCGACTTAAGTACAGGAAGACTGAGTCTTCCTACTGTCTACGTTTTGATCGTTTCCTGTGTCACCAGTTTTACATTCCGATGCACCTCTGCAGGTTTACTGTATCCATTGGACCTTCCCATTGACGATGAAACACAGAAATTGCATCGGATTTAAATATAAGAGACACAATGCCGACATAAGTACAGGAAGACTGAGTCTTCCTACTGTCTATATTTTGAGCGTTTCCTGTGACACCAGTTTTACATTCATATGCACCTCTGCAGGTTTACTGTATCCCTATGACCTTCACAGTGACGATGAAACACAGATATTGCATCGGAATTAAATCTAAGAGACACAATGTCGACTTAAGTACAGTAAGACTGAGTCTTCCTCTGTCTTCGTTTTGAGCGATTCCTGTGTCACCAGTTTTACATTCCGATGAACCTCTGCAGGTTTACTGTATCCCTTCGACCTTCGCAGTGACGATGAAAAACAGATATTGCATCGGAATTAAATATAAGAGACACAATGCCGACTTAAGTATATGAAAACTGAGTCTTCTTAGGCTCTATGTTTTGAGCGTTTCCTGTGTCACCAGTTTTACATTCCGATGGACCTCTGCAGGTTTACTGTATCCCTTCGACCTTCCCATTGACGATGAAACACAGAAATTGCATCGGAATTAAATCTAAGAGACACAATGTCGACTTAAGTACGGGAAGACTGAGTCTTCCTACTGTCTACGTTTTGAGCGTTTCCTGTGTCACCAGTTTTACATTCCGATCCACCTCTGCAGGTTTACTGTATCCATTGGACCTTCCCATTGACGATGAAACACAGAATTTGCATCAGATTGAAATATAAGAGACACAAGGCCGACTTAAGTACAGGAAGAATGAGTCTTCCTACTGTCTATGTTTTGAGTGTTTCCTGTGTCACCAGTTTTACAATAAGATGCACCTCTGCAGGTTTACTGTATCCCTTGGACCTTCACAGTGACGATGAAACACAGATATTGCATCGGAATTTAATATAAGAGACACAATGCCGATTTAAGTACAGGAAGACTGAGTCTTTATACTGTCTACGTTTTGAGCATTTCCTGTGTCACCAGTTTTACATTCCGATGCACCTCTGCATGTTTACTGTATCCATTGGACCTTCCCATTGACGATGAAACACAGAAATTGCATCTGAATTAAATATAAGACACACAATGCCGACTTAAGTACAGGAAGACTGAGTCTTCCTACTGTCTACGTTTTGAGCGTTTCCTGTGTCACCAGTTTTACATTCCGATGCACCTCTGCAGGTTTACTGTATCCATTGGACCTTCCCATTGACGATGAAACACAGAAATTGCATCGGATTGAAATATAAGAGACACAATGCCGACTTAAGTACAGGAAGACTGAGTCTTCCTACTGTCTACATTTTGAGCGTTTCCTGTGTCACCAGTTTTACATTCCGATGCACCTCTGCAGGTTTACTGTATCCATTTGACCTTCCCATTGACGATGAAACACAGAAATTGCATCGGAATTAAATATAAGAGACACAATGCCGACTTAAGTACAGGAAGACTGAGTCTTCCTACTGTCTATGTTTTGAGCGTTTCCTGTGTCACCAGTTTTACATTCCGATGCACCTCTGCAGGTTTAGTGTATCGATTAGACCTTCCCATTGACGATGAAACACAGAAATTGCATCGGAATTAAATATAAGATACACAATGCCGACATAAGTACAGGAAGACTGAGTCTTCCTACTGTCTACGTTTTGAGCGTTAACTGTGTCACTAGTTTTACATTCCGATGCACCTCTGCAGGTTTACTGTATTCATTGGATCTTCCCATTGACGATGAAACACAGAAAATGCATCGGAATTAAATATGAGACACAATCTCGACTTAAGTACAGGAAGACTGAGTCTTCCTACCGTCTACGTTTTGAGCGTTTCCTGTGTCACCAGTTTTACATTCCGATGCACCTCTGCAGGTTTACTGTATCCATTGGACCTTCCCATTGACGATGAAACACAGAATTTTCATCGGATTGAAATATAAGAGACACAAGGCCGACTTAAGTACAGGAAGACTGTGTCTTCCTACTGTCTATGTTTTGAGTGTTTCCTGTGTCACCAGTTTTACATTCCGATGCACCTCTGCAGGTTTACTGTATCCCTTGGACCTGCACAGTGACGATGAAACACAGATATTGCATCGGAATTTAATATAAGAGACACAATGCCGATTTAAGTACAGGAAGACTGAGTCTTTAAACTGTCTATGTTTTCAGCGTTTCCTGTGTAATCAGTTTTACATTCCGATGCAACTCTGCAGGTTTACTGTATTCCTTGGACCTTCCCATTGACGATGAAACACAGAAATTGCATCAGAATTAAATATAAGAGACACAATGCCGACTTAAGTACAAGAAAACTGAGTCTTCTTAGGGTCTATGTTTGAGCGTTTCCTGTGTCACCAGTTTTACATTCCGATACACCTCTGCAGGTTTACTGTATCCATTGGACCTTCACAGTGATGATGAAACACAGAAATTGCATCGGAATTAAATATAAGAGACACAATGCCGACTTAAGTACTACAAAACTGAGTCTCCTTAGGGTCTATGTTTTGAGCGTTTCCTGTGTCACCAGTTTTACATTCCGATGCACCTCTGCAGGTTTACTGTATCCATTGGACTGACGATGAAACACAGAAATTGCATCGGAATTTAATATAAGAGAGACAATGCCGACTTAAGTACAAGGAAACTGAGTCTTCTTGGGTCTATGTTCTGAGCGTTTCCTGTGTCACCAGTTTTACATTCCGATGGACCTCTGCAGGTTTTCTGTATCCCTTGGACCTCCCCATCGACGATGAAACACAGAAATTGCATCGGAATTAAATATAAGAGACACAATGCCGACTTAAGTACAGGAAGACTGAGTCTTCCTACTGTCTACGTTTTGAGCGTTTCCTGTGTCACCAGTTTTACATTCTGATGCACCTCTGCAGGTTTAGTGTATCGATTAGACCTTCCCATTGACGATGAAACACCGAAATTGCATCGGAATTAAATATAAGAGACACAATGCCGACTTAAGTACAGGAAGACTGAGTCTTCCTACTGTTTACGCTTTGAGCGTTTCCTGTGTCACCAGTTTTACATTCCGATGCACCTCTGCAGGTTTACTGTATCCCTTGGACCTTCCCATTCACCATGAAACACAGAAATTGCATCGGATTTAAATATAAGAGACACAATGCCGACTTAAGTACAGGTTGACTGAGTCTTCCTACTGTCTATGTTTTGAGCGTTTCCTGTGTCACCAGTTTTACATTCCGATGCACCTCTGCAGGTCTAGTGTATCGATTAGACCTTCCCATTGACGATGAAACACAGATATTGCATCGGAATTAAATATAAGAGACACAATGCCGACTTAAGTACTGGAAGACTGAGTCTTCCTACTGTCTACGTTTTGAGCGTTTCCTGTGTCACCAGTTTTACATTCCGATGCACCTCTGCAGGTTTACTGTATTCCTTGGACCTTCCCATTGACGATGAAACACAGAAATTGCATCGGAATTAAATATAAGAGACACAATGCCGACTTAAGTACTACAAAACTGAGTCTCCTTAGGGTCTATGTTTTGAGCGTTTCCTGTGTCACCAGTTTTACATTCCGATGCACCTCTGCAGGTTTACTGTATCCATTGGACCTTCGCAGAGACGATGAAACACAGAAATTGCTTCGGAATGAAATATAAGAGAGACAATGCCGACTTAAGTACAGGAAAACTGAGTCTTCTTAGGGTCTATATTTTGAGCGTTCCTGTGTCACAAGTTTTACATTCCGATGGACCTGTGCAGGTTTTCTGCATCCCTTGGACCTCCCCATCGACGATGAAACACAGAAATTGCATCGGAAATAGATCTAAGAGACACAATGTCAACTTAAGTAAAAAAAATCTGAGTCTTCTTAGGGTCTATGCTTTGAGCGTTTCCTGTGACACCAGTTTTACATTCCGATGGACCTCAGCAGGTTTACTGTTTCCCTTGGACCTTCCCATTGACGATGAAACACAGAAATTGCATCTGAATTAATTATAAGAGACACAATGGCGACTTAAGTACAGGAAGACTGAGTCTTCCTACTGTCTACGTTTTGAGCGTTTCCTGTGTCACCAGTTTTACATTCCGATGCACCTCTGCAGGTTTACTGTATCCATTGGACCTTCCCATTGACGATGAAACACAGAAATTGCATCGGATTTAAATATAAGAGACACAATGCCGACATAAGTACAGGAAGACTGAGTCTTCCTACTGTCTATATTTTGAGCGTTTCCTGTGACACCAGTTTTACATTCATATGCACCTCTGCAGGTTTACTGTATCCCTATGACCTTCACAGTGACGATGAAACACAGATATTGCATCGGAATTAAATCTAAGAGACACAATGTCGACTTAAGTACAGTAAGACTGAGTCTTCCTCTGTCTTCGTTTTGAGCGATTCCTGTGTCACCAGTTTTACATTCCGATGAACCTCTGCAGGTTTACTGTATCCCTTCGACCTTCGCAGTGACGATGAAAAACAGATATTGCATCGGAATTAAATATAAGAGACACAATGCCGACTTAAGTATATGAAAACTGAGTCTTCTTAGGCTCTATGTTTTGAGCGTTTCCTGTGTCACCAGTTTTACATTCCGATGGACCTCTGCAGGTTTACTGTATCCCTTCGACCTTCCCATTGACGATGAAACACAGAAATTGCATCGGAATTAAATCTAAGAGACACAATGTCGACTTAAGTACGGGAAGACTGAGTCTTCCTACTGTCTACGTTTTGAGCGTTTCCTGTGTCACCAGTTTTACATTCCGATCCACCTCTGCAGGTTTACTGTATCCATTGGACCTTCCCATTGACGATGAAACACAGAATTTGCATCAGATTGAAATATAAGAGACACAAGGCCGACTTAAGTACAGGAAGAATGAGTCTTCCTACTGTCTATGTTTTGAGTGTTTCCTGTGTCACCAGTTTTACAATAAGATGCACCTCTGCAGGTTTACTGTATCCCTTGGACCTTCACAGTGACGATGAAACACAGATATTGCATCGGAATTTAATATAAGAGACACAATGCCGATTTAAGTACAGGAAGACTGAGTCTTTATACTGTCTACGTTTTGAGCATTTCCTGTGTCACCAGTTTTACATTCCGATGCACCTCTGCATGTTTACTGTATCCATTGGACCTTCCCATTGACGATGAAACACAGAAATTGCATCTGAATTAAATATAAGACACACAATGCCGACTTAAGTACAGGAAGACTGAGTCTTCCTACTGTCTACGTTTTGAGCGTTTCCTGTGTCACCAGTTTTACATTCCGATGCACCTCTGCAGGTTTACTGTATCCATTGGACCTTCCCATTGACGATGAAACACAGAAATTGCATCGGATTGAAATATAAGAGACACAATGCCGACTTAAGTACAGGAAGACTGAGTCTTCCTACTGTCTACATTTTGAGCGTTTCCTGTGTCACCAGTTTTACATTCCGATGCACCTCTGCAGGTTTACTGTATCCATTTGACCTTCCCATTGACGATGAAACACAGAAATTGCATCGGAATTAAATATTAGAGACACAATGCCGACTTAAGTACAGGAAGACTGAGTCTTCCTACTGTCTATGTTTTGAGCGTTTCCTGTGTCACCAGTTTTACATTCCGATGCACCTCTGCAGGTTTAGTGTATCGATTAGACCTTCCCATTGACGATGAAACACAGAAATTGCATCGGAATTAAATATAAGAGACACAATGCCGACATAAGTACAGGAAGACTGAGTCTTCCTACTGTCTACGTTTTGAGCGTTAACTGTGTCACTAGTTTTACATTCCGATGCACCTCTGCAGGTTTACTGTATCCATTGGATCTTCCCATTGACGATGAAACACAGAAAATGCATCGGAATTAAATATGAGACACAATCTCGACTTAAGTACAGGAAGACTGAGTCTTCCTACCGTCTACGTTTTGAGCGTTTCCTGTGTCACCAGTTTTACATTCCGATGCACCTCTGCAGGTTTACTGTATCCATTGGACCTTCCCATTGACGATGAAACACAGAATTTTCATCGGATTGAAATATAAGAGACACAAGGCCGACTTAAGTACAGGAAGACTGTGTCTTCCTACTGTCTATGTTTTGAGTGTTTCCTGTGTCACCAGTTTTACATTCCGATGCACCTCTGCAGGTTTACTGTATCCCTTGGACCTGCACAGTGACGATGAAACACAGATATTGCATCGGAATTTAATATAAGAGACACAATGCCGATTTAAGTACAGGAAGACTGAGTCTTTAAACTGTCTATGTTTTCAGCGTTTCCTGTGTAATCAGTTTTACATTCCGATGCAACTCTGCAGGTTTACTGTATTCCTTGGACCTTCCCATTGACGATGAAAACAGAAATTGCATCAGAATTAAATATAAGAGACACAATGCCGACTTAAGTACAAGAAAACTGAGTCTTCTTAGGGTCTATGTTTTGAGCGTTTCCTGTGTCACCAGTTTTACATTCCGATACACCTCTGCAGGTTTACTGTATCCATTGGACCTTCACAGTGATGATGAAACACAGAAATTGCATCGGAATTAAATATAAGAGACACAATGCCGACTTAAGTACTACAAAACTGAGTCTCCTTAGGGTCTATGTTTTGAGCGTTTCCTGTGTCACCAGTTTTACATTCCGATGCACCTCTGCAGGTTTACTGTATCCATTGGACTGACGATGAAACACAGAAATTGCATCGGAATTTAATATAAGAGAGACAATGCCGACTTAAGTACAAGGAAACTGAGTCTTCTTGGGTCTATGTTCTGAGCGTTTCCTGTGTCACCAGTTTTACATTCCGATGGACCTCTGCAGGTTTTCTGTATCCCTTGGACCTCCCCATCGACGATGAAACACAGAAATTGCATCGGAATTAAATATAAGAGACACAATGCCGACTTAAGTACAGGAAGACTGAGTCTTCCTACTGTCTACGTTTTGAGCGTTTCCTGTGTCACCAGTTTTACATTCTGATGCACCTCTGCAGGTTTAGTGTATCGATTAGACCTTCCCATTGACGATGAAACACCGAAATTGCATCGGAATTAAATATAAGAGACACAATGCCGACTTAAGTACAGGAAGACTGAGTCTTCCTACTGTTTACGCTTTGAGCGTTTCCTGTGTCACCAGTTTTACATTCCGATGCACCTCTGCAGGTTTACTGTATCCCTTGGACCTTCCCATTGACCATGAAACACAGAAATTGCATCGGATTTAAATATAAGAGACACAATGCCGACTTAAGTACAGGTTGACTGAGTCTTCCTACTGTCTATGTTTTGAGCGTTTCCTGTGTCACCAGTTTTACATTCCGATGCACCTCTGCAGGTTTAGTGTATCGATTAGACCTTCCCATTGACGATGAAACACAGATATTGCATCGGAATTAAATATAAGAGACACAATGCCGACTTAAGTACTGGAAGACTGAGTCTTCCTACTGTCTACGTTTTGAGCGTTTCCTGTGTCACCAGTTTTACATTCCGATGCACCTCTGCAGGTTTACTGTATTCCTTGGACCTTCCCATTGACGATGAAACACAGAAATTGCATCGGAATTAAATATAAGAGACACAATGCCGACTTAAGTACTACAAAACTGAGTCTCCTTAGGGTCTATGTTTTGAGCGTTTCCTGTGTCACCAGTTTTACATTCCGATGCACCTCTGCAGGTTTACTGTATCCATTGGACCTTCGCAGAGACGATGAAACACAGAAATTGCTTCGGAATGAAATATAAGAGAGACAATGCCGACTTAAGTACAGGAAAACTGAGTCTTCTTAGGGTCTATATTTTGAGCGTTCCTGTGTCACAAGTTTTACATTCCGATGGACCTGTGCAGGTTTTCTGCATCCCTTGGACCTCCCCATCGACGATGAAACACAGAAATTGCATCGGAAATAGATCTAAGAGACACAATGTCAACTTAAGTAAAAAAAATCTGAGTCTTCTTAGGGTCTATGCTTTGAGCGTTTCCTGTGACACCAGTTTTACATTCCGATGGACCTCAGCAGGTTTACTGTTTCCCTTGGACCTTCCCATTGACGATGAAACACAGAAATTGCATCGGAATTAATTATAAGAGACACAATGCCGATTTAAGTAGAGGAAGACTGAGTCTTTATACTGTCTATGCTTTGAGCGTTTCCTGTGTAATCAGTTTTACATTCCGATGCAACTCTGCAGGTTTACTGTATTCCTTGGACCTTCCCATTGACGATGAACACAGAAATTGCATCGGAATTAAATATGAGACACAATGCCGTCTTAAGTACAGGAAGACTGAGTCTTCCTAATGTCTATGTTTTGAGCGTTTCCTGTGTCACCAGTTTTTCACTCCGATGCACCTCTGCAGGTTTACTGTATCCCTTGGTCCTCCCCATCGACGATGAAACACAGAAATTGCATCGGAATTAAATATAAGAGACACAATGCCGACTTAAGTACAGTAAAACTGAGTCTTCTTAGGGTCTATGTTTTGAGCGTTTCCTGTGTCACCAGTTTTACATTCCGATACACCTCTGCAGGTTTACTGTATCCATTGGACCTTCACAGTGAAGATGAAACACAGAAATTGCATCGGAATTAAATATAAGAGACACAATGCCGACTTAAGTACTACAAAACTGAGTCTCCTTAGGGTCTATGTTTTGATCGTTTCCTGTGTCACCAGTTTTACATTCCGATGCACCTCTGCAGGTTTACTGTATCCATTGGACTGACGATGAAACACAGAAATTGCATCGGAATTAAATATAAGAGAGACAATGCCGACTTAAGTACAAGAAAACTAAGTCTTCTTAGGGTCTATGTTTTGAGCGTTTCCTGTGTCACCAGTTTTACATTCCGATGGACCTCTGCAGGTTTTCTGTATCCCTTGGACCTCCCCATCGACGATGAAACACAGAAATTGAATCGGAATTAGATCTAAGAGACACAATGTCGACTTAAGTACAGGAAGACTGAGTCTTCCTACTGTCTACGATTTGAGCGATTCCTGTGTCACCAGTTTTACATTCCGATGCACCTCTGCAGGTTTACTGTATCTCTTCGACCTTCACAGTGACGATGAAAAACAGATATTGCATCGGAATTAAATATAAGAGACACAATGCCGACTTAAGTACAAGAAAACTGAGTCTTCTTAGGCTCTATGTTTTGAGCGTTTCCTGTGTCACCAGTTTTACATTCCGATGGACCTCTGCAGGTTTACTGTATCCCTTGGACCTTCCCACTGAGGATGAAACACAGAAATTGCATCGGAATTAAATCTACGAGACACAATGTCGACTTAAGTAAAGGAACACTGAGTCTTCGTACTGTCTACGTTTTGAGCGTTTCCTGTGTCACCAGATTTACATTCCGATACACCTCTGCAGGTTTACTGTATCCCTTGGACCTTCCCATTGACCATGAAACACAGAAATTGCATCGGATTTAAATATAAGAGACACAATGCCGACTTAAGTACAGGTTGACTGAGTCTTCCTACTGTCTATGTTTTGAGCGTTTCCTGTGTCACCAGTTTTACATTCCGATGCACCTCTGCAGGTTTAGTGTATCGATTAGACCTTCCCATTGACGATGAAACACAGATATTGCATCGGAATTAAATATAAGAGACACAATGCCGACTTAAGTACTGGAAGACTGAGTCTTCCTACTGTCTACGTTTTGAGCGTTTCCTGTGTCACCAGTTTTACATTCCGATGCACCTCTGCAGGTTTACTGTATTCCTTGGACCTTCCCATTGACGATGAAACACAGAAATTGCATCGGAATTAAATATAAGAGACACAATGCCGACTTAAGTACTACAAAACTGAGTCTCCTTAGGGTCTATGTTTTGAGCGTTTCCTGTGTCACCAGTTTTACATTCCGATGCACCTCTGCAGGTTTACTGTATCCATTGGACCTTCGCAGAGACGATGAAACACAGAAATTGCTTCGGAATGAAATATAAGAGAGACAATGCCGACTTAAGTACAGGAAAACTGAGTCTTCTTAGGGTCTATATTTTGAGCGTTCCTGTGTCACAAGTTTTACATTCCGATGGACCTGTGCAGGTTTTCTGCATCCCTTGGACCTCCCCATCGACGATGAAACACAGAAATTGCATCGGAAATAGATCTAAGAGACACAATGTCAACTTAAGTAAAAAAAATCTGAGTCTTCTTAGGGTCTATGCTTTGAGCGTTTCCTGTGACACCAGTTTTACATTCCGATGGACCTCAGCAGGTTTACTGTTTCCCTTGGACCTTCCCATTGACGATGAAACACAGAAATTGCATCGGAATTAATTATAAGAGACACAATGGCGACTTAAGTACAGGAAGACTGAGTCTTCCTACTGTCTACGTTTTGAGCGTTTCCTGTGTCACCAGTTTTACATTCCGATGCACCTCTGCAGGTTTACTGTATCCATTGGACCTTCCCATTGACGATGAAACACAGAAATTGCATCGGATTTAAATATAAGAGACACAATGCCGACATAAGTACAGGAAGACTGAGTCTTCCTACTGTCTATATTTTGAGCGTTTCCTGTGACACCAGTTTTACATTCATATGCACCTCTGCAGGTTTACTGTATCCCTATGACCTTCACAGTGACGATGAAACACAGATATTGCATCGGAATTAAATCTAAGAGACACAATGTCGACTTAAGTACAGTAAGACTGAGTCTTCCTCTGTCTTCGTTTTGAGCGATTCCTGTGTCACCAGTTTTACATTCCGATGAACCTCTGCAGGTTTACTGTATCCCTTCGACCTTCGCAGTGACGATGAAAAACAGATATTGCATCGGAATTAAATATAAGAGACACAATGCCGACTTAAGTATATGAAAACTGAGTCTTCTTAGGCTCTATGTTTTGAGCGTTTCCTGTGTCACCAGTTTTACATTCCGATGGACCTCTGCAGGTTTACTGTATCCCTTCGACCTTCCCATTGACGATGAAACACAGAAATTGCATCGGAATTAAATCTAAGAGACACAATGTCGACTTAAGTACGGGAAGACTGAGTCTTCCTACTGTCTACGTTTTGAGCGTTTCCTGTGTCACCAGTTTTACATTCCGATCCACCTCTGCAGGTTTACTGTATCCATTGGACCTTCCCATTGACGATGAAACACAGAATTTGCATCAGATTGAAATATAAGAGACACAAGGCCGACTTAAGTACAGGAAGAATGAGTCTTCCTACTGTCTATGTTTTGAGTGTTTCCTGTGTCACCAGTTTTACAATAAGATGCACCTCTGCAGGTTTACTGTATCCCTTGGACCTTCACAGTGACGATGAAACACAGATATTGCATCGGAATTTAATATAAGAGACACAATGCCGATTTAAGTACAGGAAGACTGAGTCTTTATACTGTCTACGTTTTGAGCATTTCCTGTGTCACCAGTTTTACATTCCGATGCACCTCTGCATGTTTACTGTATCCATTGGACCTTCCCATTGACGATGAAACACAGAAATTGCATCTGAATTAAATATAAGACACACAATGCCGACTTAAGTACAGGAAGACTGAGTCTTCCTACTGTCTACGTTTTGAGCGTTTCCTGTGTCACCAGTTTTACATTCCGATGCACCTCTGCAGGTTTACTGTATCCATTGGACCTTCCCATTGACGATGAAACACAGAAATTGCATCGGATTGAAATATAAGAGACACAATGCCGACTTAAGTACAGGAAGACTGAGTCTTCCTACTGTCTACATTTTGAGCGTTTCCTGTGTCACCAGTTTTACATTCCGATGCACCTCTGCAGGTTTACTGTATCCATTTGACCTTCCCATTGACGATGAAACACAGAAATTGCATCGGAATTAAATATAAGAGACACAATGCCGACTTAAGTACAGGAAGACTGAGTCTTCCTACTGTCTATGTTTTGAGCGTTTCCTGTGTCACCAGTTTTACATTCCGATGCACCTCTGCAGGTTTAGTGTATCGATTAGACCTTCCCATTGACGATGAAACACAGAAATTGCATCGGAATTAAATATAAGAGACACAATGCCGACATAAGTACAGGAAGACTGAGTCTTCCTACTGTCTACGTTTTGAGCGTTAACTGTGTCACTAGTTTTACATTCCGATGCACCTCTGCAGGTTTACTGTATCCATTGGATCTTCCCATTGACGATGAAACACAGAAAATGCATCGGAATTAAATATGAGACACAATCTCGACTTAAGTACAGGAAGACTGAGTCTTCCTACCGTCTACGTTTTGAGCGTTTCCTGTGTCACCAGTTTTACATTCCGATGCACCTCTGCAGGTTTACTGTATCCATTGGACCTTCCCATTGACGATGAAACACAGAATTTTCATCGGATTGAAATATAAGAGACACAAGGCCGACTTAAGTACAGGAAGACTGTGTCTTCCTACTGTCTATGTTTTGAGTGTTTCCTGTGTCACCAGTTTTACATTCCGATGCACCTCTGCAGGTTTACTGTATCCCTTGGACCTGCACAGTGACGATGAAACACAGATATTGCATCGGAATTTAATATAAGAGACACAATGCCGATTTAAGTACAGGAAGACTGAGTCTTTAAACTGTCTATGTTTTCAGCGTTTCCTGTGTAATCAGTTTTACATTCCGATGCAACTCTGCAGGTTTACTGTATTCCTTGGACCTTCCCATTGACGATGAAAACAGAAATTGCATCAGAATTAAATATAAGAGACACAATGCCGACTTAAGTACAAGAAAACTGAGTCTTCTTAGGGTCTATGTTTTGAGCGTTTCCTGTGTCACCAGTTTTACATTCCGATACACCTCTGCAGGTTTACTGTATCCATTGGACCTTCACAGTGATGATGAAACACAGAAATTGCATCGGAATTAAATATAAGAGACACAATGCCGACTTAAGTACTACAAAACTGAGTCTCCTTAGGGTCTATGTTTTGAGCGTTTCCTGTGTCACCAGTTTTACATTCCGATGCACCTCTGCAGGTTTACTGTATCCATTGGACTGACGATGAAACACAGAAATTGCATCGGAATTTAATATAAGAGAGACAATGCCGACTTAAGTACAAGGAAACTGAGTCTTCTTGGGTCTATGTTCTGAGCGTTTCCTGTGTCACCAGTTTTACATTCCGATGGACCTCTGCAGGTTTTCTGTATCCCTTGGACCTCCCCATCGACGATGAAACACAGAAATTGCATCGGAATTAAATATAAGAGACACAATGCCGACTTAAGTACAGGAAGACTGAGTCTTCCTACTGTCTACGTTTTGAGCGTTTCCTGTGTCACCAGTTTTACATTCTGATGCACCTCTGCAGGTTTAGTGTATCGATTAGACCTTCCCATTGACGATGAAACACCGAAATTGCATCGGAATTAAATATAAGAGACACAATGCTGACTTAAGTACAGGAAGACTGAGTCTTCCTACTGTTTACGCTTTGAGCGTTTCCTGTGTCACCAGTTTTACATTCCGATGCACCTCTGCAGGTTTACTGTATCCCTTGGACCTTCCCATTGACCATGAAACACAGAAATTGCATCGGATTTAAATATAAGAGACACAATGCCGACTTAAGTACAGGTTGACTGAGTCTTCCTACTGTCTATGTTTTGAGCGTTTCCTGTGTCACCAGTTTTACATTCCGATGCACCTCTGCAGGTTTAGTGTATCGATTAGACCTTCCCATTGACGATGAAACACAGATATTGCATCGGAATTAAATATAAGAGACACAATGCCGACTTAAGTACTGGAAGACTGAGTCTTCCTACTGTCTACGTTTTGAGCGTTTCCTGTGTCACCAGTTTTACATTCCGATGCACCTCTGCAGGTTTACTGTATTCCTTGGACCTTCCCATTGACGATGAAACACAGAAATTGCATCGGAATTAAATATAAGAGACACAATGCCGACTTAAGTACTACAAAACTGAGTCTCCTTAGGGTCTATGTTTTGAGCGTTTCCTGTGTCACCAGTTTTACATTCCGATGCACCTCTGCAGGTTTACTGTATCCATTGGACCTTCGCAGAGACGATGAAACACAGAAATTGCTTCGGAATGAAATATAAGAGAGACAATGCCGACTTAAGTACAGGAAAACTGAGTCTTCTTAGGGTCTATATTTTGAGCGTTCCTGTGTCACAAGTTTTACATTCCGATGGACCTGTGCAGGTTTTCTGCATCCCTTGGACCTCCCCATCGACGATGAAACACAGAAATTGCATCGGAAATAGATCTAAGAGACACAATGTCAACTTAAGTAAAAAAAATCTGAGTCTTCTTAGGGTCTATGCTTTGAGCGTTTCCTGTGACACCAGTTTTATATTCCGATGGACCTCAGCAGGTTTACTGTTTCCCTTGGACCTTCCCATTGACGATGAAACACAGAAATTGCATCGGAATTAATTATAAGAGACACAATGCCGATTTAAGTAGAGGAAGACTGAGTCTTTATACTGTCTATGCTTTGAGCGTTTCCTGTGTAATCAGTTTTACATTCCGATGCAACTCTGCAGGTTTACTGTATTCCTTGGACCTTCCCATTGACGATGAACACAGAAATTGCATCGGAATTAAATATGAGACACAATGCCGTCTTAAGTACAGGAAGACTGAGTCTTCCTAATGTCTATGTTTTGAGCGTTTCCTGTGTCACCAGTTTTTCACTCCGATGCACCTCTGCAGGTTTACTGTATCCCTTGGTCCTCCCCATCGACGATGAAACACAGAAATTGCATCGGAATTAAATATAAGAGACACAATGCCGACTTAAGTACAGTAAAACTGAGTCTTCTTAGGGTCTATGTTTTGAGCGTTTCCTGTGTCACCAGTTTTACATTCCGATACACCTCTGCAGGTTTACTGTATCCATTGGACCTTCACAGTGAAGATGAAACACAGAAATTGCATCGGAATTAAATATAAGAGACACAATGCCGACTTAAGTACTACAAAACTGAGTCTCCTTAGGGTCTATGTTTTGATCGTTTCCTGTGTCACCAGTTTTACATTCCGATGCACCTCTGCAGGTTTACTGTATCCATTGGACTGACGATGAAACACAGAAATTGCATCGGAATTAAATATAAGAGAGACAATGCCGACTTAAGTACAAGAAAACTAAGTCTTCTTAGGGTCTATGTTTTGAGCGTTTCCTGTGTCACCAGTTTTACATTCCGATGGACCTCTGCAGGTTTTCTGTATCCCTTGGACCTCCCCATCGACGATGAAACACAGAAATTGAATCGGAATTAGATCTAAGAGACACAATGTCGACTTAAGTACAGGAAGACTGAGTCTTCCTACTGTCTACGATTTGAGCGATTCCTGTGTCACCAGTTTTACATTCCGATGCACCTCTGCAGGTTTACTGTATCTCTTCGACCTTCACAGTGACGATGAAAAACAGATATTGCATCGGAATTAAATATAAGAGACACAATGCCGACTTAAGTACAAGAAAACTGAGTCTTCTTAGGCTCTATGTTTTGAGCGTTTCCTGTGTCACCAGTTTTACATTCCGATGGACCTCTGCAGGTTTACTGTATCCCTTGGACCTTCCCACTGAGGATGAAACACAGAAATTGCATCGGAATTAAATCTACGAGACACAATGTCGACTTAAGTAAAGGAACACTGAGTCTTCGTACTGTCTACGTTTTGAGCGTTTCCTGTGTCACCAGATTTACATTCCGATACACCTCTGCAGGTTTAGTGTATCGATTAGACCTTCCCATTGACGATGAAACACAGAAATTGCATCTGAATTAAATATAAGACACATAATGCCGACTTAAGTACAGGAAGACTGAGTCTTCCTACTGTCTACGTTTTGAGCGTTTCCTGTGTCACCAGTTTTACATTCCGATGCACCTCTGCAGGTTTACTGTATACATTGGACCTTCCCATTGACGATGAAACACAGAAATTGCATCGGATTGAAATATAAGAGACACAATGCCGACTTAAGTACAGGAAGACTGAGTCTTCCTACTGTCTATGATTTGAGCGTTTCCTGTGTCACCAGTTTTACATTCCGATGCACCTCTGCAGGTTTAGTGTATCGATTAGACCTTCCCATTGACTATGAAACACAGAAATTGCATCGGAATTAAATATAAGAGACACAATGGCGACTTAAGTACAGGAAGACTGAGTCTTCCTACTGTCTACGTTTTGAGCGTTTCCTGTGTCACCAGTTTTACATTCCGATGCACCTCTGCAGGTTTACTGTATCCATTGGACCTTCCCATTGACGATGAAACACAGAAATTGCATCGGATTTAAATATAAGAGACACAATGCCGACATAAGTACAGGAAGACTGAGTCTTCCTACTGTCTATATTTTGAGCGTTTCCTGTGACACCAGTTTTACATTCATATGCACCTCTGCAGGTTTACTGTATCCCTATGACCTTCACAGTGACGATGAAACACAGATATTGCATCGGAATTAAATCTAAGAGACACAATGTCGACTTAAGTACAGGAAGACTGAGTCTTCCCACTTTCTACGTTTTGAGCGTTTCCTGTGTCACCAGTTTTACATTCCGATGCACCTCTGCAGGTTTACTGTATCCATTGGACCTTCCCATTGACGACGAAACACAGAAATTGCATCGGAATTAGATCTAAGAGACACAATGTCGACTTAAGTACAGTAAGACTGAGTCTTCCTCTGTCTTCGTTTTGAGCGATTCCTGTGTCACCAGTTTTACATTCCGATGAACCTCTGCAGGTTTACTGTATCCCTTCGACCTTCGCAGTGACGATGAAAAACAGATATTGCATCGGAATTAAATATAAGAGACACAATGGCGACTTAAGTACAGGAAGACTGAGTCTTCCTACTGTCTACGTTTTGAGCGTTTCCTGTGTCACCAGTTTTACATTCCGATGCACCTCTGCAGGTTTACTGTATCCATTGGACCTTCCCATTGACGATGAAACACAGAAATTGCATCGGATTTAAATATAAGAGACACAATGCCGACATAAGTACAGGAAGACTGAGTCTTCCTACTGTCTATATTTTGAGCGTTTCCTGTGACACCAGTTTTACATTCATATGCACCTCTGCAGGTTTACTGTATCCCTATGACCTTCACAGTGACGATGAAACACAGATATTGCATCGGAATTAAATCTAAGAGACACAATGTCGACTTAAGTACAGGAAGACTGAGTCTTCCCACTTTCTACGTTTTGAGCGTTTCCTGTGTCACCAGTTTTACATTCCGATGCACCTCTGCAGGTTTACTGTATCCATTGGACCTTCCCATTGACGACGAAACACAGAAATTGCATCGGAATTAGATCTAAGAGACACAATGTCGACTTAAGTACAGTAAGACTGAGTCTTCCTCTGTCTTCGTTTTGAGCGATTCCTGTGTCACCAGTTTTACATTCCGATCCACCTCTGCAGGTTTACTGTATCCATTGGACCTTCCCATTGACGATGAAACACAGAATTTGCATCAGATTGAAATATAAGAGACACAAGGCCGACTTAAGTACAGGAAGAATGAGTCTTCCTACTGTCTATGTTTTGAGTGTTTCCTGTGTCACCAGTTTTACAATACGATGCACCTCTGCAGGTTTACTGTATCCCTTGGACCTTCACAGTGACGATGAAACACAGATATTGCATCGGAATTTAATATAAGAGACACAATGCCGATTTAAGTACAGGAAGACTGAGTCTTTATACTGTCTACGTTTTGAGCATTTCCTGTGTCACCAGTTTTACATTCCGATGCACCTCTGCATGTTTACTGTATCCATTGGACCTTCCCATTGACGATGAAACACAGAAATTGCATCTGAATTAAATATAAGACACACAATGCCGACTTAAGTACAGGAAGACTGAGTCTCCCTACTGTCTACGTTTTGAGCGTTTCCTGTGTCACCAGTTTGACATTCCGATGCACCTCTGCAGGTTTACTGTATCCATTGGACCTTCCCATTGACGATGAAACACAGAAATTGCATCGGATTGAAATATAAGAGACACAATGCCGACTTAAGTACAGGAAGACTGAGTCTTCCTACTGTCTATGTTTTGAGCGTTTCCTGTGTAATCAGTTTTACATTCCGATGCAACTCTGCAGGTTTACTGTATCCCTTGGACGTTCCCATTGACGATGAAACACAGAAATTGCATCGGAATTAAATATAAGAGACACAATGCCGACTTAAGTACTACAAAACTGAGTCTCCTTAGGGTCTATGTTTTGAGCGTTTCCTGTGTCACCAGTTTTACATTCCGATGCACCTCTGCAGGTTTACTGTATCCATTGGACCTTCCCAGAGACGATGAAACACAGAAATTGCATCGGAATTAAATATAAGAGAGACAATGCCGACTTAAGTACAAGAAAACTGAGTCTTCTTAGGGTCTATGTTATGAGCGTTCCTGTGTCACCAGTTTTACATTCCGATGGACCTGTGCAGGTTTTCTGTATCCCTTGGACCTCCCCATCGACGATGAAACACAGAAATTGCATCGGAAATAGATCTAAGAGACACAATGTCAACTTAAGTACAAGAAAACTGAGTCTCCTTAGGATCTATGTTTTGAGCGTTTCCTGTGTCACCAGTTTTACATTCCGATGCACCTCTGCAGGTTTACTGTATCCATTGGACCTTCCCATTGAAGATGAAGCACAGAAATTGCGTCGGATTTAAAAATAAGAGACACAATGCCGACTTAAGTACAGGAAGACTGAGTCTTCCTAATGTCTATATTTTGAGCGTTTCCTGTGACACCAGTTTTACATTCCGATGCACCTCTGCAGGTTTACTGTATCCCTTGGACCTTCACAGTGACGATGAAACACAGATATTGCATCGGAATTAAATATAAGAGACACAATGCCGATTTAAGTAGAGGAAGATTGAGTCTTTATACTGTCTATGTTTTGAGCGTTTCCTGTGTAATCAGTTTTACATTCCGATGCAACTCTGCAGGTTTACTGTATTCCTTGGACCTTCCCATTGACGATGAAACACAGAAATCGCATCGGAAATAAATATGAGACACAATGCCGACTTAAGTACAGAAAGACTGAGTCTTCCTACTGTCTATGCTTTAAGCATTTCCTGTGTCACCAGTTTTACATTCCGATGCACCTCTGCAGTTTTACTGTATCGATTGGACCTTCCCATTGACGATGAAACACAGAAATTGCATCGGAATTGAATATAAGAGACACAATGCCGACATAAGTACAGGAAGACTGAGTCTTCCTACTGTCTACGTTTTGAGCGTTTCCTGTGTCACCAGTTTTACATTCCGATACACCTCTGCAGGTTTACTGTATCCATTGGACCTTCCCATTGACGATGAAACACAGAAATTGCATCGGATTTAAATATAAGAGACACAATGCCGACTTAAGTATAGGAAGACTGAGTCTTCCCACTGTCTATGATTTGAGCGTTTCCTGTGTCGCCCGTTTTACATTCGGATGCACCTCTGCAGGTTTACTGTATCCCTTGGACTTTCACAGTGACGATGACACACAGATATTGCATCGGAATTTAATATTAGAGACACAATGCCGGGTTAAGTACAGGAAGACTGAGTCTTTATACTGTCTATGATTTCAGTGTTTCCTGTGTGATCAGTTTTACATTCCGATGCAACTCTGCAGGTTTACTGTATTTCTTGGACCTTCCCATTGACGAAGAAACACAGAAATTGCATCGGAATTAATTATAAGAGACACAATGCCGACTTAAGTACGACAAAACTGAGTCTCCTTAGGGTCTATTTTTTGGACGTTTCCTGTGTCACCAGTTTTACATTCCGATGCACCTCTGCAGGTTTACTGTATCCATTGGACTTTCCCAGTGACGATGAAACACAGAAATTGCATCGGAATTAAATATAAGAGAGACAATGCCGACTTAAGTACAAGAAAACTGAGTCTTTTTAGGGTCTATGTTTTGAGCGTTTCCTGTGTCACCAGTTTTACATTCCGATGGACCTGTGCAGGTTTTCTGTATCCCTTGGACCTCCCCATCGACGATTAAACACAGAAATTGCATCGGAATTAGATCTAAGAGACACAATGCCGACATAAGTACAGGAAGACTGAGTCTTCCTACTGTCTACGTTTTGAGCGTTTCCTGTGTCACCAGTTTTACATTCCGATGCACCTCTGCAGGTTTACTGGATCCTTTGGACCCTCACAGTGACGATGAAACACATATATTGCATCGGAATTAAATATAAGAGACACAATGCCGACTTAAGTACTACAAAACTGAGTCTCCTTAGGGTCTATGTTTTGAGCGTTTCCTGTGTCACCAGTTTTACATTCCGATGCACCTCTGCAGGTTTACTGTATCCATTGGACCTTCGCAGAGACGATGAAACACAGAAATTGCTTCGGAATTAAATATAAGTGAGACAATGCCGACTTATGTACAGGAAAACTGAGTCTTCTTAGGGTCTATATTTTGAGCGAACCTGTGTCACATGTTTTACATTCCGATGGACCTGTGCAGGTTTTCTGCATCCCTTGGACCTCCCCATCGACGATGAAACACAGAAATTGCATCGGAAATAGATCTAAGAGACACAATGTCAACTTAAGTAAAAAAAATCTGAGTCTTCTTAGGGTCTATGTTTTGAGCGTTTCCTGTGTCACCAGTTTTACATTCCGATGGACCTCAGCAGGTTTACTGTTTCCCTCGGACCTTCCCATTGACGATGAAACACAGAAATTGCATCGGAATTAAATATAAGAGACACAATGCCGATTTAAGTAGAGGAAGACTGAGTCTTTATACTGTCTATGTTTTGAGCGTTTCCTGTGTAATCAGTTTTACATTCCGATGCAACTCTGCAGGTTTACTGTATTCCTTGGACCTTCCCATTGACGATGAAGCACAGAAATTGCATCGGAATTAAATATGAGACACAATGCCGTCTTAAGTACAGGAAGACTGAGTCTTCCTAATGTCTATGTTTTGAGCGTTTCCTGTGTCACCAGTTTTTCACTCCGATGGACCTCTGCAGATTTACTGTATCCCTTGGTCCTCCCCATCGACGATGAAACACAGAAATTGCATAGGAATTAAATATAAGAGACACAATGCCGACTTAAGTACAATTAAACTGAGTCTTCTTAGGGTCTATGTTTTGAGCGTTTCCTGTGTCACCAGTTTTACATTCCGATACACCTCTGCAGGTTTACTGTATCCATTGGACCTTCACAGTGACGATGAAACACAGAAATTGCATCGGAATTAAATATAAGAGACACAATGCCGACTTAAGTACTACAAAACTGAGTCTCCTTAGGGTCTATGATTTGAGCGTTTCCTGTGTCACCAGTTTTACATTCCGATGCACCTCTGCAGGTTTACTGTATCCATTGGACTGACGATGAAACACAGAAATTGCATCGGAATTATATATAAGAGAGACAATGCCGACTTAAGTACAAGAAAACTGAGTCTTCTTAGGGTCTATGTTTTGAGCGTTTCCTGTGTCACCAGCTTTACATTCCGATGGACCTCTGCAGGTTTACTGTATCCCTTGGACCTTCCCACTGAGGATGAAACACACAAATTGCATCGGAATTAAATCTACGAGACACAATGTCGACTTAAGTAGAGGAAGACTGAGTCTTCCTACTGTTTATGTTTTGAGCGTTTCCTGTGTCACCAGTTTTACATTCCGATGCACCTCTGCAGGTTTAGTGTATCTATTAGACCTTCCCATTCACGATGAAACACAGAAATTGCATCGGAATTAAATATAAGAGACACAATGCCGACTTAAGTACAGGAAGAGTGAGTCTTCCTACTGTTTACGTTTTGAGCGTTTCCTGTGTCACCAGTTTTACATTCCGATGCACCTCTGCAGGTTTACTGTATCCCTTGGACCTTCCCATTGACCATGAAACACAGAAATTGCATCGGATTTAAATATAAGAGACACAATGCCGACTTAAGTACAGGATGACTCAGTCTTCCTACTGTCTATGTTTTGAGCGTTTCCTGTGTCACCAGTTTTACATTCCGATGCACCTCTGCAGGTTTAGTGTATCGATTAGACCTTCCCATTGACGATGAAACACAGAAATTGCATCGGAATTAAATATAAGAGACACAATGCCGACTTAAGTACAGGAAGACTGAGTCTTCCTACTGTCTACGTTTTGAGCGTTTCCTGTGTCACTAGATTTAGATTCCGATGCACCTCTGCAGGTTTACTGTATTCCTTGGACCTTCCCATTGACGATGAAACACAGAAATTGCATCGGAATTAAATATAAGAGACACAATGCCGACTTAAGTACTACAAAACTGAGTCTCCTTAGGGTCTATGTTTTGAGCGTTTCCTGTGTCACCAGTTTTACATTCCGATGCACCTCTCCAGGTGTACTGTATCCATTGGACGTTCGCAGAGACGATGAAACACAGAAATTGCTTCGGAATTAAATATAAGAGAGACAATGCCGACTTAAGTACAGGAAAACTGAGTCTTCTTAGGGTCTATATTTTGAGCGTTCCTGTGTCACAACTTTTACATTCCGATGGACCTGTGCAGGTTTTCTGCATCCCTTGGACCTCCCCATCGACGATGAAACACAGAAATTGCATCGGAAATAGATCTAAGAGACACAATGTCAACTTAAGTAAAAAAAATCTGAGTCTTCTTAGGGTCTATGTTTTGAGCGTTTCCTGTGTCACCAGTTTTACATTACGATGGACCTCTGCAGGTTTTCTGTATCCCTTGGACCTCCCCATCGACGATGAAACACAGAAATTGCATCGGAATTAGATCTAAGAGACACAATGTCGACTTAAGTACAGGAAGACTGAGCCTTCCTACTGTCTACGATTTGAGCGATTCCTGTGTCACCAGTTTTACATTCCGATGCACCTCTGCAGGTTTACTGTATCCCTTCGACCTTCACAGTGACGATGAAAAACAGATATTGCATCGGAATTTAATATAAGAGACACAATGCCGACTTAAGTACAAGAAAACTGAGTCTTCTTAGGCTCTATGTTTTGAGCGTTTCCTGTGTCACCAGCTTTACATTCCGATGGACCTCTGCAGGTTTACTGTATCCCTTGGACCTTCCCACTGAGGATGAAACACACAAATTGCATCGGAATTAAATCTACGAGACACAATGTCGACTTAAGTAGAGGAAGACTGAGTCTTCCTACTGTTTATGTTTTGAGCGTTTCCTGTGTCACCAGTTTTACATTCCGATGCACCTCTGCAGGTTTAGTGTATCTATTAGACCTTCCCATTCACGATGAAACACAGAAATTGCATCGGAATTAAATATAAGAGACACAATGCCGACTTAAGTACAGGAAGACTGAGTCTTCCTACTGTTTACGTTTTGAGCGTTTCCTGTGTCACCAGTTTTACATTCCGATGCACCTCTGCAGGTTTACTGTATCCCTTGGACCTTCCCATTGACCATGAAACACAGAAATTGCATCGGATTTAAATATAAGAGACACAATGCCGACTTAAGTACAGGATGACTCAGTCTTCCTACTGTCTATGTTTTGAGCGTTTCCTGTGTCACCAGTTTTACATTCCGATGCACCTCTGCAGGTTTAGTGTATCGATTAGACCTTCCCATTGACGATGAAACACAGAAATTGCATCGGAATTAAATATAAGAGACACAATGCCGACTTAAGTACAGGAAGACTGAGTCTTCCTACTGTCTACGTTTTGAGCGTTTCCTGTGTCACTAGATTTAGATTCCGATGCACCTCTGCAGGTTTACTGTATTCCTTGGACCTTCCCATTGACGATGAAACACAGAAATTGCATCGGAATTAAATATAAGAGACACAATGCCGACTTAAGTACTACAAAACTGAGTCTCCTTAGGGTCTATGATTTGAGCGTTTCCTGTGTCACCAGTTTTACATTCCGATGCACCTCTGCAGGTTTACTGTATCCATTGGACCTTCGCAGAGACGATGAAACACAGAAATTGCTTCGGAATTAAATATAAGAGAGACAATGAGGACTTAAGTACAGGAAAACTGAGTCTTCTTAGGGTCTATATTTTGAGCGTTCCTGTGTCACAACTTTTACATTCCGATGGACCTGTGCAGGTTTTCTGCATCCCTTGGACCTCCCCATCGACGATGAAACACAGAAATTGCATCGGAAATAGATCTAAGAGACACAATGTCAACTTAAGTAAAAAAAATCTGAGTCTTCTTAGGGTCTATGTTTTGAGCGTTTCCTGTGTCACCAGTTTTACATTCCGATGGACCTCAGCAGGTTTACTGTATCCCTTGGACCTTCCCATTGACGATGAAACACAGAAATTGCATCGGAATTAAATATAAGAGACACAATGCCGATTTAAGTAGAGGAAGACTGAGTCTTTATACTGTCTATGTTTTGAGCGTTTCTGTGTAATCAGTTTTACATTCCGATGCAACTCTGCAGGTTTACTGCTTTCCTTGGACCTTCCCATTGACGATGAAGCACAGAAATTGCATCGGAATTAAATATGAGACACAATGCCGACTTAAGTACAGGAAGACTGAGTCTTCCTAATGTCTATGTTTTGAGCGTTTCCTGTGTCACCAGTTTTTCACTCCGATGCACCTCTGCAGGTTTACTGTATCCCTTGGTCCTCCCCATCGACGATGAAACACAGAAATTGCATCGGAATTAAATATAAGAGACACAATGCCGACTTAAGTACAATAAAACTGAGTCTTCTTAGGGTCTATGTTTTGAGCGTTTCCTGTGTCACCAGTTTTACATTCCGATACACCTCTGCAGGTTTACTGTATCCATTGGACCTTCACAGTGAAGATGAAACACAGAAATTGCATCGGAATTAAATATAAGAGACACAATGCCGACTTAAGTACTACAAAACTGAGTCTCCTTAGGGTCTATGTTTTGAGCGTTTCCTGTGTCACCAGTTTTACATTCCGATGCACCTCTGCAGGTTTACTGTATCCATTGGACTGACGATGAAACACTGAAATTGCATCGGAATTAAATATAAGAGAGACAATGCCGACTTAAGTACAAGAAAACTGAGTCTTCTTAGGGTCTATGTTTTGAGCGTTTCCTGTGTCATAAGTTTTACATTCCGATGGACCTCAGCAGGTTTACTGTATCCCTTGGACCTTCCCATTGACGATGAAACACAGAAATTGCATCGGAATTAAATATAAGAGACACAATGCCGATTTAAGTAGAGGAAGACTGAGTCTTTATACTGTCTATGCTTTGAGCGTTTCTGTGTAATCAGTTTTACATTCCGATGCAACTCTGCAGGTTTACTGCTTTCCTTGGACCTTCCCATCGACGATGAAACACAGAAATTGCATCGGAATTAGATCTAAGAGACACAATGTCGACTTAAGTACAGGAAGACTGAGTCTTCCTACTGTCTACGATTTGAGCGATTCCGGTGTCACCAGTTTTACATTCCGATGCACCTCTGCAGGTTTACTGTATCCCTTCGACCTTCACAGTGACGATGAAAAACAGATATTGCATCGGAATTAAATATAAGAGACACAATGCCGACTTAAGTACAAGAAAACCGAGTCTTCTTAGGCTCTATGTTTTGAGCGTTTCCTGTGTCACCAGTTTTACATTCCGATGGACCTCTGCAGGTTTACTGTATCCCTTGGACCTTCCCACTGAGGATGAAACACAGAAATTGCATCGGAATTAAATCTACGAGACACAATGTCGACTTAAGTAGAGGAACACTGAGTCTTCGTACTGTCTACGTTTTGAACGTTTCCTGTGTCACCAGATTTACATTCCGATACACCTCTGCAGGTTTAGTGTATCGATTAGACCTTCCCATTGACGATGAAACACAGAAATTGTATCTGAATTAAATATAAGACACACAATGCCGACTTAAGTACAGGAAGACTGAGTCTTCCTACTGTCTACGTTTTGAGCGTTTCCTGTGTCACCAGTTTTACATTCCGATGCACCTCTGCAGGTTTACTGTATACATTGGACCTTCCCATTGACGATGAAACACAGAAATTGCATCGGATTGTAATATAAGAGACACAATGCCGACTTAAGTACAGGAAGACTGAGTCTTCCTACTGTCTATGATTTGAGCGTTTCCTGTGTCACCAGTTTTACATTCCGATGCACCTCTGCAGGTTTAGTGTATCGATTAGACCTTCCCATTGACTATGAAACACAGAAATTGCATCGGAATTAAATATAAGAGACACAATGGCGACTTAAGTACAGGAAGACTGAGTCTTCCTACAGTCTACGTTTTGAGCGTTTCCTGTGTCACCAGTTTTACATTCCGATGCACCTCTGCAGGTTTACTGTATCCATTGGACCTTCCCATTGACGATGAAACACAGAAATTGCATCGGATTTAAATATAAGAGACACAATGCCGACATAAGTACAGGAAGACTGAGTCTTCCTACTGTCTATATTTTGAGCGTTTCCTGTGACACCAGTTTTACATTCATATGCACCTATGCAGGTTTACTGTATCCCTATGACCTTCACAGTGACGATGAAACACAGATATTGCATCGGAATTAAATCTAAGAGACACAATGTCGACTTAAGTACAGGAAGACTGAGTCTTCCCACTTTCTACGTTTTGAGCGTTTCCTGTGTCACCAGTTTTACATTCCGATGCACCTCTGCAGGTTTACTGTATCCATTGGACCTTCCCATTGACGACGAAACACAGAAATTGCATCGGAATTAGATCTAAGAGACACAATGTCGACTTAAGTACAGTAAGACTGAGTCTTCCTCTGTCTTCGTTTTGAGCGATTCCTGTGTCACCAGTTCTACATTCCGATGCACCTCTGCAGGTTTACTGTATCCCTTCGACCTTCGCAGTGACGATGAAAAACAGATATTGCATCGGAATTAAATATAAGAGACACAATGCCGACTTAAGTATATGAAAACTGAGTCTTCTTAGGCTCTATGTTTTGAGCGTTTCCTGTGTCACCAGTTTTACATTCCGATGGACCTCTGCAGGTTTACTGTATCCCTTCGACCTTCCCATTGACGATGAAACACAGAAATTGCATCGGAATTAAATCTAAGAGACACAATGTCGACTTAAGTACGGGAAGACTGAGTCTTCCTACTGTCTACGTTTTGAGCGTTTCCTGTGTCACCAGTTTTACATTCCGATGCACCTCTGCAGGTTTACTGTATCCATTGGACCTTCCCATTGACGATGAAACACAGAAATTGCATCGGATTTAAATATAAGAGACACAATGCCGACTTAAGTACAGGTAGACTGTGTCTTCCTACTGTCTATGATTTGAGCGTTTCCTGTGTCACCAGTTTTACATTCCGATGCACCTCTGCAGTTTTACTGTATCAATTGGACCTTCCCATTGACGATGAAACATAGAAAATGCATCGGAATTAAATATAAGAGACACAATGCCGACTTAAGTACAGGAAGACTGAGTCTTCCTACTGTCTACATTTTGAGCGATTCCTGTGTCACCAGTTTTACATTCCGATGCACCTCTGTAGGTTTACTGTATCCATTGGACCTTCCAATTGACGATGAAACACAGAATTTGCATCAGATTGAAATATAAGAGACACAAGGCCGACTTAAGTACAGGAAGACTGAGTCTTCCTACTGTCTATGTTTTGAGTGTTTCCTGTGTCACCAGTTTTACATTACGATGCACCTCTGCAGGTTTACTGTATCCCTTGGACCTTCACAGTGACGATGAAACATAGATATTGCATCGGAATTTAATATAAGAAACACAATGCCGATTTAAGTACAGGAAGACTGAGTCTTTATACTGTCTACGTTTTGAGCATTTCCTGTGTCACCAGTTTTACATTCCGATGCACCTCTGCAGGTTTACTGTATCCATTGGACCTTCCCATTGACGATGAAACACAGAAATTGCATCGGAATTAAATATAAGAGACACAATGCCGACTTAAGTACTACAAAACTGAGTCTCCTTAGGGTCTATGTTTTGAGCAATTCCTGTGTCACCAGTTTTACATTCCGATGCACCTCTGCAGGTTTACTGTATCCATTGGACCTTCCCAGAGACGATGAAACACAGAAATTGCATCGGAATTAAATATAAGAGAGACAATGCCGACTTAAGTACAGGAAGACTGAGTCTTCCTACTGTCTACGTTTTGAGCGTTTCCTGTGTCACCAGTTTTACATTCCGATACACCTCTGCAGGTTTACTGTATCCCTTGGACCTTCACAGTGACGATGAAACACAGATATTGCCTCGGAATTAAATATAAGGGACACAATGCCGATTTAAGTAGAGGAAGATTGAGTCTTTATACTGTCTATGTTTTGAGCGTTTCCTGTGTAATCAGTTTTACATTCCGATGCAACTCTGCAGGTTTACTGTATTCCTTGGACCTTCCCATTGACGACGAAACACAGAAATCGCATCGGAATTAAATATGAGACACAATGCCGACTTAAGTACAGAAAGTCTGAGTCTTCCTACTGTCTATGCTTTAAGCGTTTCCTGTGTCACCAGTTTTACATTCCGATGCACCTCTGCAGTTTTACTGTATCGATTGGACCTTCCCATTGACGATGAAACACAGAAATTGCATCGGAATTGAATATAAGAGACACAATGCCGACATAAGTACAGGAAGACTGAGTCTTCCTACTGTCTACGTTTTGAGCGTTTCCTGTGTCACCAGTTTTACATTCCGATACACCTCTGCAGGTTTACTGTATCCATTGGACCTTCCCATTAACGATGAAACACAGAAATTGCATCGGATTTAAATATAAGAGACACAATGCCGACTTAAGTATAGGAAGACTGAGTCTTCCTACTGTCTATGGTTTGAGCGTTTCCTGTGTCGCCCGTTTTACATTCGGATGCACCTCTGCAGGTTTACTGTATCCCATGGACTTTCACAGTGACGATGACACACAGATATTGCATCGGAATTTAATATTAGAGACACAATGCCGGGTTAAGTACAGGAAGACTGAGTCTTTATACTGTCTATGATTTCAGTGTTTCCTGTGTGATCAGTTTTACATTCCGATGCAACTCTGCAGGTTTACTGTATTTCTTGGACCTTCACAGTGACGATGAAACACAGATATTGCATCGGAATTTAATATAAGAGACACAATGCCGATTTAAGTACAGGAAGACTGAGTCTTTATACTGTCTACGTTTTGAGCATTTCCTGTGTCACCAGTTTTACATTCCGATGCACCTCTGCAGGTTTACTGTATCCATTGGACCTTCCCATTGACGATGAAACACAGAAATTGCATCTGAATTAAATATAAGACACACAATACCGACTTAAGTACAGGAAGACTGAGTCTTCCTACTGTCTACGTTTTGAGCGTTTCCTGTGTCACCAGTTTTACATTCCGATGCACCTCTGCAGGTTTACTGTATCCATTGGACCTTCCCATTGACGATGAAACACAGAAATTGCATCCGATTGAAATATAAGAGACACAATGCCGACTTAAGTACAGGAAGACTAAGTCTTCCTACTGTCTATGTTTTGAGCGTTTCCTGTGTAATCAGTTTTACATTCCGATGCACCTCTGCAGGTTTACTGTATCCCTTGGACGTTCCCATTGACGATGAAACACAGAAATTGCATCGGAATTAAATATAAGAGACACAATGCCGACTTAAGTACTACAAAACTGAGTTTCCTTAGGGTCTATGTTTTGAGCGTTTCCTGTGTCACCAGTTTTACATTCCGATGCACCTCTGCAGGTTTACTGTATCCCTTGTACCTTCCCATTGACGATAAAACACAGAAATTGCATCGGAATTAAGTCTAAGGGACACAATGTCGACTTAAGTACAGGAAGACTGAGTCTTCCTACTGTCTACGTTCTGAGCGTTTCCTGTGTCAGCAGTTTTTCACTCCGATGCACCTCTGCAGGTTTACTGTATACATTGGACCTTCACAGTGACGATGAAACACAGAAATTGCATCGGAATTAAATATAAGAGACACAATGCCGACCTAAGTACTACAAAACTGAGTCTCCTTAGGGTCTATATTTTGAGCGTTTCCTGTGTCACCAGATTTACATTCCGATGCACCTCTGCAGGTTTACTGTATACATTGGACCTTCCCAGCGACGATGAAACACAGATATCGCATCGGAATTAAATATAAGAGACACAATGCCGACTTAAGTACAAGAAAACTGAGTCTTCTTAGGGTATATGGTTTGAGCGTTTCCTGTGTCACCAGTTTTACATTCCGATGGACCTCTGCAGGTTTTCTGTATGCCTTGGACCTTCCCATCCACGATGAAACACAGAAATTGCATCGGATTTAAGTATAAGAGACACAATGCCGACTTAAGTACAGGAAGACTGAGTCTTCCTACTGTCTATGCTTTGAGCGTTTCCTGTGTCACCAGTTTTACATTCCGATGCCCCTCTGCAGGTTTACTGTATCCCTTGGACCTTCACAGTGACGATGAAACACAGAAATTGCATCGGAATTAAATAAAAGAGAGACAATGCCGACTTAAGTACAAGAAAACTGAGTCTTCTTAGGGTCTATGTTATGAGCGTTCCTGTGTCACCAGTTTTACATTCCGATGGACCTGTGCAGGTTTTCTGTATCCCTTGGACCTCCCCATCGACGATGAAACACAGAAATTGTATCGGAAATAGATCTAAGAGACACAATGTCAACTTAAGTACAAGAAAACTCAGTCTCCTTAGGGTCTGTGTTTTGAGCGTTTCCTGTGTCACCAGTTTTACATTCCGATGGACCTCAGCAGGTTTACTGTATCCCTTGCACCTTCCCATTGACGATGAAACAAAGAAATTGCACCTGAATTAAATCTAAGTGACACAATGTAAACTTAAGTACAGGAAGACTGAGACTTCCTACTGTCTACGTTTTGAGCGTTTCCTGTGTCATCAGTTTTACATTCCGATGCACCTCTGCAGGTTTACTGTATCCATTGGACCATCCGATTGAAGATGAAGCACAGAAATTGCGTCGGATTTAAAAATAAGAGACACAATGCCGACTTAAGTACAGGAAGGCTGAGTCTTCCTACTGTCTATATTTTGAGCGTTTCCTGTGACACCAGTTTTACATTCCGATGCACCTCTGCAGGTTTACTGTATCCCTTGGACCTTCACAGTGACGATGAAACACAGATATTGCATCGGAATTAAATATAAGAGACACAATGCCGATTTAAGTAGAGGAAGATTGAGTCTTTATACTGTCTATGCTTTGAGCGTTTCCTGTGTAATCAGTTTTACATTCTGAAGCAACTCTGCAGGTTTACTGTATTCCTTGGACCTTCCCATTGACGATGAAACACAGAAATCGCATCGGAATTAAATATGAGACACAATGCCGACTTAAGTACAGAAAGACTGAGTCTTCCTACTGTCTATGCTTTAAGCGTTTCCTGTGTCACCAGTTTTACATTCCGATGCACCTCTGCAGTTTTACTGTATCGATTGGACCTTCCCATTGACGATGAAACACAGAAATTGCATCGGAATTGAATATAAGAGACACAATGCCGACATAAGTACAGGAAGACTGAATCTTCCTACTGTCTACGCTTTGAGCGTTTCCTGTGTCACCAGTTTTACATTCCGATACACCTCTGCAGGTTTACTGTATCCATTGGACCTTCCCATTGACGATGAAACACAGAAATTGCATCGGATTTAAATATAAGAGACACAATGCCGACTTAAGTATAGGAAGACTGAGTCTTCCTACTGTCTATGCTTTGAGCGTTTCCTGTGTCGCCAGTTTTACATTCCGATGCACCTCTGCAGGTTTACTGTATCCCTTGGACTTTCACAGTGACGATGACACACAGATATTGCATCGGAATTTAATATTAGAGACACAATGCCGGGTTAAGTACAGGAAGACTGAGTCTTTATACTGTCTACGATTTCAGTGTTTCCTGTGTGATCAGTTTTACATTCCGATGCAACTCTGCAGGTTTACTGTATTTCTTGGACCTTCCCATTGACGAAGAAACACAGAAATTGCATCGGAATTAATTATAAGAGACACAATGCCGACTTAAGTACTACAAAACTTAGTCTCCTTAGGGTCTATGTTTTGGACGTTTCCTGTGTCACCAGTTTTACATTCCGATGCACCTCTGCAGGTTTACTGTATCCATTGGACTTTCCCAGTGACGATGAAACACAGAAATTGCATCGGAATTAAATATAACAGAGACAATGCCGACTTAAGTACAAGAAAACTGAGTCTTCTTAGGGTCTATGTTTTGAGCGTTTCCTGTGTCACCAGTTTTACATTCCGATGGACCTGTGCAGGTTTTCTGTATCCCTTGGACCTCCCCATCGACGATGAAACACAGAAATTGCATCGGAATTAGATCTAAGAGACACAATGCCGACATAAGTACAGGAAGACTGAGTCTTCCTACTGTCTACGTTTTGAGCGTTTCCTGTGTCACCAGTTTTACATTCCGATGCACCTCTGCAGGTTTACTGGATCCCTTGGACCCTCACAGTGACGATGAAACACATATATTGCATCGGAATTAAATATAAGAGACACAATGCCGATTTAAGTACAGGAAGACTGAGTCTTTATACTGTCTATGTTTCAGCGTTTCCTGTGTAGTCAGTCTTACATTCCGATGCAACTCTGCAGGTTTACTGTATTCCTTGGACCTTCCCATTGACGATGAAACACAAAAATTGCATCGGAATTAAATATAAGAGACACAATGCCGACTTAAGTACTACAAAACTGAGTCTCCTTAGGGTCTATGTTCTGAGCGTTTCCTGTGTCACCAGTTTTACATTCCGATGCACCTCTGCAGGTTTACTGTATCCATTGGACCTTCCCAGTGACGATGAAACACAGAAATTGCATCGGAATTAAATATAATAGACACAATGCCGACTTAAGTACAGGAAGACTGAGTCTTCCTACTGTCTATGTTTTGAGCGTTTCCTGTGTCACCAGTTTTTCACTCCGATGCACCTCTGCAGGTTTACTGTATACATTGGACCTTCACAGTGACGATGAAACACAAAAATTGCATCGGAATTAAATATAAGAGACACAATGCCGACCTAAGTACTACAAAACTGAGTCTCCTTAGGGTCTATATCTTGAGCGTTTCCTGTGTCACCAGATTTACATTCCGATGCACCTCTGCAGGTTTACTGATTACATTGGACCTTCCCAGCGACGATGAAACACAGATATTGCATCGGAATTAAATATAAGAGACACAATGCCGACTTAAGTACAAGAAAAATGAGTCTTCTTAGGGTCTATGGTTTGAGCGTTTCCTGTGTCACCAGTTTTACATTCCGATGGACCACTGCAGGTTTTCTGTATGCCTTGGACCTTCCCATCGACGATGAAACACAGAAATTGCATCGGATTTAAATATAAGAGACACAATGCCGACTTAAGTACAGGAAGACTGAGTCTTCCTACTGTCTATGCTTTGAGCGTTTCCTGTGTCACCAGTTTTACATTCCGATGCCCCTCTGCAGGTTTACTGTATCCATTGGAATTTCACATTGACGATGAAACAGAGAAATTGCATCGGAATTAAATATAAGAGACACAATGCCGACTTAAGTACAGGAAGACTGAGTCTTCCTACTGTCTACGTTTTGAGCGTTTCCTGTGTCACCAGTTTTACATTCCGATGCACCTCTGCAGGTTTACTGTATCCCTAGGACCTTCACAGTGACGATGAAGCACAGATATTGCATCGGAATTAAATATAAGAGACACAATGCCGATTAAAGTACAGGAAGACTGAGTCTTTATACTGTCTATGTTTTGAGCGTTTCCTGTGTAATCAGTTTTACATTCCGATGCAATTCTGCAGGTTTGCTGTATTCCTTGGACCTTCCCATTGACGATGAAACAATGAAATTGCATCGGAATTAAGTATGAGACACAATGCCGACGTAAGTACAGAAAGACTGAGTCTTCCTACTGTCTATGCTTTAAGCGTTTTCTGTGTCACCAGTTTTACATTCCGATGCACCCCTGCAGGTTTACTGTATCCATTGGACATTCCCATTGACGATGAAACACAGAAATTGCATCGGATTTAAATATAAGAGACACAATGCCGAATTCAGTACAGGAAGACTGAGTCTTCCTACTATCTATGCTTTGAGCGATTCCTGTGTCACCAGTTTTTCACTCCGATGCACCTCTGCAGGTTAACTGTATCCCTTGGACCTCCCCATCGACGATGAAACACAGAAATTGCATCGGAATTAAATATAAGAGACACAATGCCGACTTAAGTACAGGAAGACTGAGTCTTCCTACTGTCTATGTTTTGAGCGTTTCCTGTGTCACCAGTGTTACATTCCGATGCACCTCTGCAGGTTTACTGTATAAATTGGACCTTCCCATTGACGATGAAACACAGAAATTGCATAGGAATTAAATATAAGAGACACAATGCCGACTTAAGTACAAGAAAACTGAGTATTCTCACGGTCTATGCTTTGAGCGTTTCCTGTGTCACCAGTTTTACATTCCGATGCACCTCTGCAGGTTTTCTGTATCCCTTGGACCTCCCCATCCACGATGAAACACAGAAATTGCATCGGAAATAGATCTAAGAGACACAATGTAAATTAAGTACAAGAAAACTGAGTCCTCTTAGGGTCTATGTTTGAGCGTTTCCTGTGTCACCAGTTTTACATTCCGATGGACCTCAGCAGGTTTACTGTATCCCTTGGACCTTCCCATTGACGATAAAACACAGAAATTGCATCGGAATTAAATATAAGAGACAAAATGCCGATTTAAGTAGAGGAAGACTGAGTCTTTATACTGTCTATGTTTTGAGCGTTTCCTGTGTAATCAGTTTTACATTCCGATGCAACTCTGCAGGTTTACTGTATTCCTTGGACCTTCCCATTGACGATGAAACACAGAAATTGCATCGGAATTAAATATGAGACACAATGCGACTTAAGTACAGGAAGAGTGAGTCTTCCTACTGTCTATGTTTTGAGCGTTTCCTGTGTCACCAGTTTTTCACTCCGATGCACCTCTGCAGTTTTACTGTATCCCTTGGTCCTCCCCATCGACGATGAAACACAGAAATTGCATCGGAATTAAATATAAGAGACACAATGCCGACTTAAGTACAATAAAACTGAGTCTTCTTAGGGTCTATGTTTTGAGCGTTTCCTGTGTCACCAGTTTTACATTCCGATACACCTCTGCAGGTTTACTGTATCCATTGGACCTTCACAGTGACGATGAAACACAGAAATTGCATCATAATTAAATATAAGAGACACAATGCCGACTTAAGTACTACAAAACTGAGTCTCCTTAGGGTCTATGTTTTGAGCGTTTCCTGTGTCACCAGTTTTACATTCCGATGCACCTCTGCAGGTTTACTGTATCCATTGGACTCACGATGAAACACCGAAATTGCATCGGAAATAAATATAAGAGAGACAATGCCGACTTAAGTACAAGAAAACTGAGTCTTCTTAGGGTCTATGCTTTGAGCGTTTCCTGTGTCACCAGTTTTACATTCCGATGGACCTCTGCAGGTTTTCTGTATCCTTTGGACCTCCCCATCGACGATGAAACACAGAAATTGCATCGGAATTAATTATAAGAGACACAATGCCGACTTAAGTACTACAAAACTGAGTCTCGTTAGGGTCTATGTTTTGGACGTTTCCTGTGTCACCAGATTTACATTCCGATGCACCTCTGCAGGTTTACTGTATCCATTGGACTTTCCCAGTGACGATGAAACACAGAAATTGCATCGGAATTAAATTTAAGAGAGACAATGCCGACTTAAGTACAAGAAAACTGAGTCTTCTTAGGGTCTATGTTTTGAGCGTTTCCGGTGTCACCAGTTTTACATTCCGATGGACCTGTGCAGGTTTTCTGTATCTCTTGGACCTCCCCATCGACGATGAAACACAGAAATTGCATCGGAATTAGATCTAAGAAACACAATGCCGACATAAGTACAGGAAGACTGAGTCTTCCTACTGTCTACGTTTTGAGCGTTTCCTGTGTCACCAGTTTTACATTCCGATGCACCTCTGCAGGTTTACTGTATCCATTGGACCTTCCCAGTGACGATGAAACACAGAAATTGCATCGGAATTAAATATAATAGACACAATGCCGACTTAAGTACAGGAAGACTGAGTCTTCCTACTGTCTATGTTTTGAGCGTTTCCTGTGTCACCAGTTTTTCACTCCGATGCACCTCTGCAGGTTTACTGTATACATTGGACCTTCACAGTGACGATGAAACACAGAAATTGCATCGGAATTAAATATAAGAGACACAATGCCGAAATAAGTACTACAAAACTGAGTCTCCTTAGGGTCTATATTTTGAGCGTTTCCTGTGTCACCAGATTTACATTCCGATGCACCTCTGCAGGTTTACTGTATACATTGGACCTTCCCAGCGACGATGAAACACAGATATTGCATCGGAATTAAATATAAGAGACACAATGCCGACTTAAGTACAAGAAAACTGAGTCTTCTTAGGGTCTATGGTTTGAGCGTTTCCTGTGTCACCAGTTTTACATTCCGATGGACCTCTGCAGGTTTTCTGTATGCCTTGGACCTTCCCATCGACGATGAAACACAGAAATTGCATCGGATTTAAATATAAGAGACACAATGCCGACTTAAGTACAGGAAGACTTAGTCTTCCTACTGTCTATGCTTTGAGCGTTTCCTGTGTCACCAGTATTACATTCCGATGCCCCTCTGCAGGTTTACTGTATCCCTTGGACCTTCCCATTGACGGTGAAACACAGAAATTGCATCGGATTTAAATATAAGAGACACAATGCCGACTTAAGTACAGGAAGACTGAGTCTTCCTACTGTCTATATTTTGAGCGTTTCCTGTGACACCAGTTTTACATTCCGATGCACCTCTGCAGGTTTACTGTATCCCTTGGACCTTCACAGTGACGATGAAACACAGATATTGCATCGGAATTAAATATAAGAGACACAATGCTGACTTAATTCAGGAAGACTGAGTCTTCCTACTGTCTACGTTTAGAGCGTTTCCTGTGTCACCAGTTTTACATTCCGATGCACCTCTGCAGGTTTGCTGTATCCATTGGACCTTCCCATTGACGGTGAAACACAGAAATTGCATCGGATTTAAATATAAGAGACACAGTGCCGACTTAAGTACAGGAAGACTGAGTCTTCCTACTGTCTATGTTTGAGCGTTTCCTGTGTCGCCAGTTTTACATTCCGATGCACCTCTGCAGGTTTACTGTATCCCTTGGACCTTCACAGTGATGATGAAACACAGATATTGCATCGGAATTTAATATAAGAGACACAATGCCGATTTAAGTACAGGAAGACTGAGTCTTTATACTGTCTATGTTTTCAGCGTTTCCTGTGTAATCAGTTTTACATTCCGATGCAACTCTGCTGGTTTGCTGTATCCCTTGGACGTTCCCATTGACGATGAAACACAGAAATTGCATCGGAATTAAATATAAGAGACAGAATGCCGACTTAAGTACTACAAAACTGAGTCTCCTTAGGGTCTATGTTTTGAGCGTTTCCTGTGTCACCAGTTTTACATTCCGATGCACCTCTGCAGGTTTACTGTATCCATTGGACCTTCCCAGAGACGATGAAACACAGAAATTGCATCGGAATTAAATAAAAGAGAGACAATGCCGACTTAAGTACAAGAAAACTGAGTCTTCTTAGGGTCTATGTTATGAGCTTTCCTGTGTCACCAGTTTTACATTCCGATGGACCTGTGCAGGTTTTCTGTATCCCTTGGACCTCCCCATCGACGATGAAACACAGAAATTGCATCGGAAATAGATCTAAGAGACACAATGTCAACTTAAGTACAAGAAAACTGAGTCTCCTTAGGGTCTATGTTTTGAGCGTTTCCTGTGTCACCAGTTTTACATTCCGATGGACCTCAGCAGGTTTACTGTATCCCTTGGACCTTCCCATTGACGATGAAACACAGAAATTGCATCGGAATTAAATCTAAGGGACACAATGTCGACTTAAGTACAGGAAGACTGAGTCTTCCTACTGTCTACGTTTTGAGCGTTTCCTGTGTCACCAGTTTTACATTCCGATGCACCTCTGCAGGTTTACTGTATCCATTGGACCTTCCCATTGAAGATGAAGCACAGAAATTGCGTCGGATTTAAAAATAAGAGACACAATGCCGACTTAAGTACAGGAAGACTGAGTCTTCCTACTGTCTATATTTTGAGCGTTTCCTGTGACACCAGTTTTACATTCCGATGCACCTCTGCAGGTTTACTGTATCCCTTGGACCTTCACAGTGACGATGAAACACAGATATTGCATCGGAATTAAATATAAGAGACACAATGCAGATATAAGTAGAGGAAGATTGAGTCTTTATACTGTCTATGCTTTGAGCGTTTCCTGTGTAATCAGTTTTACATTCCGAAGCAACTCTGCAGGTTTACTGTATTCCTTGGACCTTCCCATTGACGATGAAACACAGAAATCGCATCGGAATAAAATATGAGACACAATGCCGACTTAAGTACAGAAAGACTGAGTCTTCCTACTGTCTATGCTTTAAGCGTTTCCTGTGTCACCAGTTTTACATTCCGATGCACCTCTGCAGTTTTACTGTATCGATTGGACCTTCCCATTGACGATGAAACACAGAAATTTCATCGGAATTGAATATAAGAGACACAATGCCGACATAAGTACAGGAAGACTGAGTCTTCCTACTGTCTACGTTGTGAGCGTTTCCGGTGTCACCAGTTTTACATTCCGATACACCTCTGCAGGTTTACTGTATCCATTGGACCTTCCCATTGACGATGAAACACAGAAATTGCATCGGATTTAAATATAAGAGACACAATGCCGACTTAAGTATAGGAAGACTGAGTCTTCCTACTGTCTTTGTTTTGAGCGTTTCCTGTGTCGCCAGTTTTACATTCCGATGCACCTCTGCAGGTTTACTGTATCCCTTGGATTTTCACAGTGACGATGACACACAGATATTGCATCGGAATTTAATATTAGAGACACAATGCCGGGTTAAGTACAGGAAGACTGAGTCTTTATACTGTCTATGATTTCAGTGTTTCCTGTGTGATCAGTTTTACATTCCGATGCAACTCTGCAGGTTTATACTATTTCTTGGACCTTCCCATTGACGAAGAAACACAGAAATTGCATCGGAATTAATTATAAGAGACACAATGCCGACTTAAGTACTACAAAACTGAGTCTCCTTAGGGTCTATGTTTTGGACGTTTCCTGTGTCACCAGTTTTACATTCCGATGCACCTCTGCAGGTTTACTGTATCCACTGGACTTTCCCAGTGACGATGAAACACAGAAATCGCATCGGAATTAAATATAAGAGAGACAATGCCGACTTAAGTACAAGAAAACTGAGTCTTCTTAGGGTCTATGTTTTGAGCGTTTCCTGTGTCACCAGTTTTACATTCCGATGGACCTGTGCAGGTTTTCTGTATCCCTTGGACCTCCCCATCGACGATGAAACACAGAAATTGCATCGGAATTAGATCTAAGAGACACAATGCCGACATAAGTACAGGAAGACTGAGTCTTCCTACTGTCTACGTTTTGAGCGTTTGCTGTGTCAGCAGTTTTACATTCCGATGCACCTCTGCAGGTTTACTGTATACATTGGACCTTCCCAGCGACGATGAAACACAGATATTGCATCGGAATTAAATATAACAGACACAATGCTGACCTAAGTACAAGAAAACTGAGTCTTCTTAGGGTCTATGGTTTGAGCGTTTCCTGTGTCACCAGTTTTACATTCCGATGGACCTCTGCAGGTTTTCTGTATGCCTTGGACCTTCCCATCGACGATGAAACACAGAAATTGCATCGGATTTAAATATGAGAGACACAATGCCGACTTAAGTACAGGAAGACTGAGTCTTCCTACTGTCTATGCTTTGAGCGTTTCTTGTGTCACCAGTTTTACATTCCGATGCCCCTCTGCAGGTTTACTGTATCCATTGGAATTTCCCATTGACGATGAAACAGAGAAATTGCATCGGAATTAAATATGAGAGACACAATGCCGACTTAAGTACAAAAAAACTGAGTCTTCTTAGGGTCTATGTTTTGAGCGTTTCCTGTGTCACCAGTTTTACATTCAGATGGACCTCTGCAGGTTTTCTGTATCCCTTGGACCTTCCCATCGACGTCGAAACACAGAAATTGCATCGGAATTAAATATGAGACACAATGCGACTTAGGTACAGGAAGACTGAGTCTTCCTACTGTCTATGTTTTGAGCGTTTCCTGTGTCACCAGTTTTTCACTCCGATGCACCTCTGCAGGTTTACTGTATCCCTTGGTCCTCCCCATCGACGATGAAACACAGAAATTGCATCGGAATTAAATATAAGAGACACAATGCCGACTTAAGTACAATAAAACAGAGTCTTCTTAGGGTCTATGTTTTGAGCGTTTCCTGTGTCACCAGTTTTACATTCCGATACACCTCTGCAGGTTTACTGTATCCATTGGACCTTCACAGTGACGATTAAAACACAGAAATTGCATCATAATTAAATATAAGAGACACAATGCCGACTTAAGTACTACAAAACTGAGTCTCCTTAGGGTCTATGTTTTGAGCGTTTCCTGTGTCACCAGTTTTACATTCCGATGCACCTCTGCGGGTTACTGTATCCATTGGACTGACGATGAAACACCGAAATTGCATCGGAATTAAATATAACAGAGACAATGCCGACTTAAGTACAAGAAAACTGAGTCTTCTTAGGGTCTATGTTTTGAGCGTTTCCTGTGACACCAGTTTTACATTCCGATGCACCTCTGCAGGTTTACTGTATCCCTATGACCTTCACAGTGACGATGAAACACAGATATTGCATCGGAATTACATCTAAGAGACACAATGTCGACTTAAGTAGAGGAAGACTGAGTCTTCCTACTGTCTACGCTTTGAGCGTTTCCTGTGTCACCAGTTTTACATTCCGATACACCTCTGCAGGTTTAGTGTATCGATTAGACCTTCCCATTGACGATGAAACACAGAAATTGCATCGGAATTAAATATAAGAGACACAATGCCGACTTAAGTACAGGAAGACTGAGTCTTCCTGCTGTCTACGTTTTGAGCGTTTCCTGTGTCACAGGTTTTACATTCCGATGCACCTCTGCAGGTTTACTGTATCCATTTGACCTTCCCATTGACGATGAAAAACAGAAATTGCATCGGAATTAAATATAAGAGACACAATGCCGACTTAAGAACAGGAAGACTGAGTCTTCCTACTGTCTATGTTTTGAGCGTTTCCTGTGTCACCAGTTTTACATTCCGATGCACCTCTGCAGGTTTAGTGTATCGATTAGACCTTCCCATTGACGATGAAACACAGAAATTGCATCGGAATTAAATATAAGAGACACAATGCCGACATAAGTACAGGAAGACTGAGTATTCCTACTGTCTACGTTTTGAGCGTTACCTCTGTCACCAGTTTTACATTCCGATGGACCTCTGCAGGTTTACTGTATCCCTTCGACGTTCCCATTGACGATGAAACACAGAAATCGCATCGGAATTAAATCTAAGAGACACAATGTCGACTTAAGTACAGGAAGACTGAGTTTTCCTACTGTCTACGTTTTGAGCGTTTCCTGTGTCACCAGTTTTACATTCCGATGCACCTCTGCAGGTTTACAGTATCCATTGGACCTTCCCATTGACGATGAAACACAGAAATTGCATCGGATTTAAATATAAGAGACACAATGCCGCCGTAAGTACAGGTAGACTGAGTCTTCTACTGTCTATGTTTTGAGCGTTTCCTGTGTCACCAGTTTTACATTCCGATGCACCTCTGCAGTTTTACTGTTTCGATTGGACCTTTCCATTGACGATGAAACACAGAAAATGCATCGGAATTAAATATAAGAGACTCAATCTGGAGTTAAGTACAGGAAGACTGAGTCTTCCTACCGTCTACGTTTTGAGCGTTTCCTGTGTCACAAGTTTTACATTCCGATGCACCTCTGCAGGTTTTCTGTATCCAATGGACCTTCCCATTGACGATGAAACACAGAATTTGCATTGGATTGAAATATAAGGTACACAAGGCCGACTTAAGTACAGGAAGACTGAGTCTTCCTACTGTCTATGTTTTGAGTGTTTCCTGTGTCACCAGTTCTACATTACGATGCACCTCTGCAGGTTTACTGTATCCCTTGGACCTTCACAGTGACGTTGAAACACAGATATTGCTTCGGAATTTAATATAAGAGACACAATGCCGATTTAAGTACAGGAAGACTGAGTCTTTATACTGTCTATGTTTTCAGCATTTCCTGTGTAATCAGTTTTACATTCCGATGCAACTCTGCAGGTTTACTGTATTCCTTGGACCTTCCCATTGACGAAGAAACACAGAAATTGCATCGGAATTAAATATAAGAGACACAATGCCGACTTATGTACTACAAAACTGAGTCTCCTTAGGGTCCATGTTTTGAGCGTTTCCTGTGTCACCAGTTTTACATTCCAATGCACCTCTGCAGGTTTACTTTATCCATTGGACCTTCGCAGAAGCGATGAAACACAGAAATTACATCGGAAATAGATCTAAGAGACACAATGTCAACTTAAGTACAAGAAAACTGAGTCTTCTTAGGGTCTATGTTTTGAGCGTTTCCTGTGTCACCAGTTTTACATTCCGATGGACCTGTGCAGGTTTACTGTATCCCTTGGACCTTCCCATTGACGATGAAACACAGAAATTGCATCGGAATTAAATATAAGATACACAATGCCGATTTAAGTAGAGGAAGACTGAGTCTTTATACTGTCTATGTTTTGAGCTTTTCCTGTGTAATCAGTTTTACATTCCGATGCAACTCTGCAGATTTACTGTATTCCTTGGACCTTCCCATTGACGATGAAGCACAGAAATTGCATCGGAATTAAATATGAGACACAATGCCGACTTAAGTACAGGAGGACTGAGTCTTCCTACTGTCTATGTTTTGAGCGTATCCTGTGTCACCGGTTTTTCACTCCGATGCACCTCTGCAGGTTTACTGTATCCCTTGGTCCTCCCCATCGACGATGAAACACAGAAATTGCATCGGAATTAAATATAAGAGACACAATGCCGACATAAGTACAATAAAACCGAGTCTTCTTAGGTTCTATGTTTTGAGCGTTTCCTGTGTCACCAGTTTTACATTCCGATGCACCTCTGCAGGTTTACTGTATACCTTCGACCTTCGCAGTAACGATGAAAAACAGATATTGCATCGGAATTAAATATAAGAGACACAATGGCGACTTAAGTACAAGAAAACTGAGTCTTCTTAGGCTCTATGATTTGAGCGTTTCCTGTGTCACCAGTTTTACATTCCGATTAACCTCTGCAGGTTTACTGTATCCCTTGGACCTTCCCATTGAGGATGAAACACAGAAATTGCATCGGAATTAAATCTACGAGACACAATGTCGACTTAAGTAGAGGAAGACTGAGTCTTCCTACTGTCTACGTTTCGAGCGTTTCCTGTGTCACCAGTTTTACATTCCGATACACCTCTGCAGGTTTAGTGTATCGAATAGACCTTCCCATTGACGATGAAACACAGAAATTGCATCGGAATTAAATATAAGAGACACAATGCCGACTTAAGTACAGGAAGACTGAGTCTTCCTACTGTCTACGTTTTGAGCGTTTCCTGTGTCACCAGTTTTACATTCCGATGCACCTCTGCAGGTTTACTGTATCCATTGGACCTTCCCATTGACGATGAAACACAGAAATTGCATCGGATTTAAATATAAGAGACACAATGCCGACTTAAGTACAGGAAGACTGAGTCTTCCTACTGTCTATGTTTTGAGCGTTTCCTGTGTCACCAGTTTTACATTCCGATGCACCTCTGTAGGTTTTGTGTATCGATTAGACCTTCCCATTGACGATCAAACACAGAAATTGCATCGGAATTAAATATAAGAGACACAATGCCGACTTAAGTACAGGAAGACTGAGTCTTCCTACTGTCTACGTTTTGAGCGTTTCCTGTGTCACCAGTTTTACATTCCGATGCACCTCTGCAGGTTTACTGTATCCATTGGACCTTCCCATTGACGATGAAACACAGAAATTGCATCGGATTTAAATATAAGAGACACAATGCCGACTTAAGTACAGGTAGACTGAGTCTTCCTACTGTCTATGATTTGAGCGTTTCCTGTGTCACCAGTTTTACATTCCGATGCTGCTCTGCAGTTTTACTGTATCGATTGGACCTTCCCATTGACGATGAAACACAGAAAATGCATCGGAATTAAATATAAGAGACACAATGCCGACTTAAGTACAGGAAGACTGAGTCTTCCTACTGTCTACATTTTGAGCGTTTCCTGTGTCACCAGTTTTACATTCCGATGCACCTCTGCAGGTTTACTGTATCCCATGGTCCTCCCCATCGACGATGAAGCACAGAAATTGCATCGGAATTAAATATAAGAGACACAATGCCGACATAAGTACAATAAAACTGAGTCTTCTTAGGGTCTATGTTTTGAGCGTTTCCTGTGTCACCAGTTTTACATTCCGATACACCTCTGCAGGTTTACTGTATCCATTGGCCCTTCACAGTGACGATGAAACGCAGAAATTGCATCGGAATTAAATATAAGAGACACAATGCCGACTTAAGTACTACAAAACTGAGTCCTCTTAGGGTCTATGTTTTGAGCGTCTCCTGTGTCACCAGTTTTACATTCCGATGCACCTCTGCAGGTTTACTGTATCCATTGGACTGACGATGAAACACAGAAATTGCATCGGAATTAAATATAAGAGAGACAATGCCGACTTAAGTACAAGAGAACTGAGTCTTCTTAGGGTCTATGTTTAGAGCGTTTCCTGTGTCACCATTTTTACATTCCGATGGACGTCTGCAGGTTTTCTGTATCCCTTGGACCTCCACATCGACGATGAAACACAGAAATTGCATCGGAATTAGATCTTACAGACACAATGTCGACTTAAGTACAGGAAGACTGAGTCTTCCTACTGTCTACGATTTGAGCGATTCCTGTGTCACCAGTTTTACATTCCGATGCACCTCTGCAGGTTTACTGTATACCTTCGACCTTCGCAGTGACGATGAAAAACAGATATTGCATCGGAATTAAATATATGAGACACAATGGCGACTTAAGTACAAGAAAACTGAGTCTTCTTAGGCTCTATGTTTGAGCGTTTCCTGTGTCACCAGTTTTACATTCCGATGGACCTCTGCAGGTTTACTGTATCCCTTGGACCTTCCCATTGAGGATGAAACACAGAAATTGCATCGGAATTAAATCTACGAGACACAATGTCGACTTAAGTAGAGGAAGACTGAGTCTTCCTACTGTCTACGATTCGAGCGTTTCCTGTGTCACCAGTTTTACATTCCGATACACCTCTGCAGGTTTAGTGTATCGAATAGACCTTCCCATTGACGATGAAACACAGAAATTGCATCGGAATTAAATATAAGAGACACAATGCCGACTTAAGTACAGAAAGACTGAGTCTTCCTACTGTCTACGTTTTGAGCGTTTCCTGTGTCACCAGTTTTACATTCCGATGCACCTCTGCAGGTTAGTGTATCCATTGGACCTTCCCATTGACGATGAAACACAGAAATTGCATCGGATTTAAATATAAGAGACACAATGCCGACTAAAGTACAGGAAGACTGAGTCTTCCTACTGTCTATGTTTTGAGCGTTTCCTGTGTCACCAGTTTTACATTCCGATGCACCTCTGTAGGTTTAGTGTATCGATTAGACCTTCCCATTGACGATGAAACACAGAAATTGCATCGGAATTAAATATAAGAGACACAATGCCGACTTAAGTACAGGAAGACTGAGTCTTCCTACTGTCTACGATTTGAGCGTTTCCTGTGTCACCAGTTTTACATTCCGATGCACCTCTGCAGGTTTACTGTATCCATTGGACCTTCCCATTGACGATGAAACACAGAAATTGCATCGGATTTAAATATAAGAGACACAATGCCGACATAAGTATAGGAAGATTGAGTCTTCCTACTGTCTATATTTTGAGCGTTTCCTGTGACACCAGTTTTACATTCCGATGCACCTCAGCAGGTTTACTGTATCCCTTGGACCTTCCCATTGACGATAAAACACAGAAATTGCATCGGAATTAAATATAAGATACACAATGCCGATTTAAGTACAGGAAGACTGAGTCTTTATACTGTCTATGTTTTGAGCGTTTCCTGTGTAATCAGTTTTACATTCCGATGCAACTCTGCAGATTTACTGTATTCCTTGGACCTTCCCATTGACGATGAAGCACAGAAATTGCATCGGAATTAAATATGAGACACAATGCCGACTAAGTACAGGAGGACTGAGTCTTCCTACTGTCTATGCTTTAAGCGTTTCCTGTGTCACCAGTTTTACATTCCGATGCACCTCTGCAGTTTTACTGTATCGATTGGACCTTCCCATTGACGATGAAACACAGAAATTTCATCGGAATTGAATATAAGAGACACAATGCCGACATAAGTACAGGAAGACTGAGTCTTCCTACTGTCTACGTTGTGAGCGTTTCCGGTGTCACCAGTTTTACATTCCGATACACCTCTGCAGGTTTACTGTATCCATTGGACCTTCCCATTGACGATGAAACACAGAAATTGCATCGGATTTAAATATAAGAGACACAATGCCGACTTAAGTATAGGAAGACTGAGTCTTCCTACTGTCTTTGTTTTGAGCGTTTCCTGTGTCGCCAGTTTTACATTCCGATGCACCTCTGCAGGTTTACTGTATCCCTTGGATTTTCACAGTGACGATGACACACAGATATTGCATCGGAATTTAATATTAGAGACACAATGCCGGGTTAAGTACAGGAAGACTGAGTCTTTATACTGTCTATGATTTCAGTGTTTCCTGTGTGATCAGTTTTACATTCCGATGCAACTCTGCAGGTTTATACTATTTCTTGGACCTTCCCATTGACGAAGAAACACAGAAATTGCATCGGAATTAATTATAAGAGACACAATGCCGACTAAGGTACTACAAAACTGAGTCTCCTTAGGGTCTATGTTTTGGACGTTTCCTGTGTCACCAGTTTTACATTCCGATGCACCTCTGCAGGTTTACTGTATCCACTGGACTTTCCCAGTGACGATGAAACACAGAAATCGCATCGGAATTAAATATAAGAGAGACAATGCCGACTTAAGTACAAGAAAACTGAGTCTTCTTAGGGTCTATGTTTTGAGCGTTTCCTGTGTCACCAGTTTTACATTCCGATGGACCTGTGCAGGTTTTCTGTATCCCTTGGACCTCCCCATCGACGATGAAACACAGAAATTGCATCGGAATTAGATCTAAGAGACACAATGCCGACATAAGTACAGGAAGACTGAGTCTTCCTACTGTCTACGTTTTGAGCGTTTGCTGTGTCAGCAGTTTTACATTCCGATGCACCTCTGCAGGTTTACTGTATACATTGGACCTTCCCAGCGACGATGAAACACAGATATTGCATCGGAATTAAATATAACAGACACAATGCTGACCTAAGTACAAGAAAACTGAGTCTTCTTAGGGTCTATGGTTTGAGCGTTTCCTGTGTCACCAGTTTTACATTCCGATGGACCTCTGCAGGTTTTCTGTATGCCTTGGACCTTCCCATCGACGATGAAACACAGAAATTGCATCGGATTTAAATATGAGAGACACAATGCCGACTTAAGTACAGGAAGACTGAGTCTTCCTACTGTCTATGCTTTGAGCGTTTCTTGTGTCACCAGTTTTACATTCCGATGCCCCTCTGCAGGTTTACTGTATCCATTGGAATTTCCCATTGACGATGAAACAGAGAAATTGCATCGGAATTAAATATGAGAGACACAATGCCGACTTAAGTACAAAAAAACTGAGTCTTCTTAGGGTCTATGTTTTGAGCGTTTCCTGTGTCACCAGTTTTACATTCAGATGGACCTCTGCAGGTTTTCTGTATCCCTTGGACCTTCCCATCGACGTCGAAACACAGAAATTGCATCGGAATTAAATATGAGACACAATGCGACTTAGGTACAGGAAGACTGAGTCTTCCTACTGTCTATGTTTTGAGCGTTTCCTGTGTCACCAGTTTTTCACTCCGATGCACCTCTGCAGGTTTACTGTATCCCTTGGTCCTCCCCATCGACGATGAAACACAGAAATTGCATCGGAATTAAATATAAGAGACACAATGCCGACTTAAGTACAATAAAACAGAGTCTTCTTAGGGTCTATGTTTTGAGCGTTTCCTGTGTCACCAGTTTTACATTCCGATACACCTCTGCAGGTTTACTGTATCCATTGGACCTTCACAGTGACGATTAAAACACAGAAATTGCATCATAATTAAATATAAGAGACACAATGCCGACTTAAGTACTACAAAACTGAGTCTCCTTAGGGTCTATGTTTTGAGCGTTTCCTGTGTCACCAGTTTTACATTCCGATGCACCTCTGCGGGTTACTGTATCCATTGGACTGACGATGAAACACCGAAATTGCATCGGAATTAAATATAACAGAGACAATGCCGACTTAAGTACAAGAAAACTGAGTCTTCTTAGGGTCTATGTTTTGAGCGTTTCCTGTGACACCAGTTTTACATTCCGATGCACCTCTGCAGGTTTACTGTATCCCTATGACCTTCACAGTGACGATGAAACACAGATATTGCATCGGAATTACATCTAAGAGACACAATGTCGACTTAAGTAGAGGAAGACTGAGTCTTCCTACTGTCTACGCTTTGAGCGTTTCCTGTGTCACCAGTTTTACATTCCGATACACCTCTGCAGGTTTAGTGTATCGATTAGACCTTCCCATTGACGATGAAACACAGAAATTGCATCGGAATTAAATATAAGAGACACAATGCCGACTTAAGTACAGGAAGACTGAGTCTTCCTGCTGTCTACGTTTTGAGCGTTTCCTGTGTCACAGGTTTTACATTCCGATGCACCTCTGCAGGTTTACTGTATCCATTTGACCTTCCCATTGACGATGAAAAACAGAAATTGCATCGGAATTAAATATAAGAGACACAATGCCGACTTAAGAACAGGAAGACTGAGTCTTCCTACTGTCTATGTTTTGAGCGTTTCCTGTGTCACCAGTTTTACATTCCGATGCACCTCTGCAGGTTTAGTGTATCGATTAGACCTTCCCATTGACGATGAAACACAGAAATTGCATCGGAATTAAATATAAGAGACACAATGCCGACATAAGTACAGGAAGACTGAGTATTCCTACTGTCTACGTTTTGAGCGTTACCTCTGTCACCAGTTTTACATTCCGATGCACCTCTGCAGGTTTACTGTATCCATTGGACCTTCCCATTGACGATGAAACACAGAAATTGCATCGGATTGAAATATAAGAGACACAATGCCGACTTAAGTACAAGAAAACTGAGGCTTCTTAGGCTCTATGTTTTGAGCGTTTCCTGTGTCACCAGTTTTACATTCCGATGGACCTCTGCAGGTTTACTGTATCCCTTCGACGTTCCCATTGACGATGAAACACAGAAATCGCATCGGAATTAAATCTAAGAGACACAATGTCGACTTAAGTACAGGAAGACTGAGTTTTCCTACTGTCTACGTTTTGAGCGTTTCCTGTGTCACCAGTTTTACATTCCGATGCACCTCTGCAGGTTTACAGTATCCATTGGACCTTCCCATTGACGATGAAACACAGAAATTGCATCGGATTTAAATATAAGAGACACAATGCCGCCGTAAGTACAGGTAGACTGAGTCTTCTACTGTCTATGTTTTGAGCGTTTCCTGTGTCACCAGTTTTACATTCCGATGCACCTCTGCAGTTTTACTGTTTCGATTGGACCTTTCCATTGACGATGAAACACAGAAAATGCATCGGAATTAAATATAAGAGACTCAATCTGGAGTTAAGTACAGGAAGACTGAGTCTTCCTACCGTCTACGTTTTGAGCGTTTCCTGTGTCACAAGTTTTACATTCCGATGCACCTCTGCAGGTTTTCTGTATCCAATGGACCTTCCCATTGACGATGAAACACAGAATTTGCATTGGATTGAAATATAAGGTACACAAGGCCGACTTAAGTACAGGAAGACTGAGTCTTCCTACTGTCTATGTTTTGAGTGTTTCCTGTGTCACCAGTTCTACATTACGATGCACCTCTGCAGGTTTACTGTATCCCTTGGACCTTCACAGTGACGATGAAACACAGATATTGCTTCGGAATTTAATATAAGAGACACAATGCCGATTTAAGTACAGGAAGACTGAGTCTTTATACTGTCTATGTTTTCAGCATTTCCTGTGTAATCAGTTTTACATTCCGATGCAACTCTGCAGGTTTACTGTATTCCTTGGACCTTCCCATTGACGAAGAAACACAGAAATTGCATCGGAATTAAATATAAGAGACACAATGCCGACTTATGTACTACAAAACTGAGTCTCCTTAGGGTCCATGTTTTGAGCGTTTCCTGTGTCACCAGTTTTACATTCCAATGCACCTCTGCAGGTTTACTTTATCCATTGGACCTTCGCAGAAGCGATGAAACACAGAAATTACATCGGAAATAGATCTAAGAGACACAATGTCAACTTAAGTACAAGAAAACTGAGTCTTCTTAGGGTCTATGTTTTGAGCGTTTCCTGTGTCACCAGTTTTACATTCCGATGGACCTGTGCAGGTTTACTGTATCCCTTGGACCTTCCCATTGACGATGAAACACAGAAATTGCATCGGAATTAAATATAAGATACACAATGCCGATTTAAGTAGAGGAAGACTGAGTCTTTATACTGTCTATGTTTTGAGCGTTTCCTGTGTAATCAGTTTTACATTCCGATGCAACTCTGCAGATTTACTGTATTCCTTGGACCTTCCCATTGACGATGAAGCACAGAAATTGCATCGGAATTAAATATGAGACACAATGCCGACTTAAGTACAGGAGGACTGAGTCTTCCTACTGTCTATGTTTTGAGCGTATCCTGTGTCACCGGTTTTTCACTCCGATGCACCTCTGCAGGTTTACTGTATCCCTTGGTCCTCCCCATCGACGATGAAACACAGAAATTGCATCGGAATTAAATATAAGAGACACAATGCCGACATAAGTACAATAAAACCGAGTCTTCTTAGGTTCTATGTTTTGAGCGTTTCCTGTGTCACCAGTTTTACATTCCGATGCACCTCTGCAGGTTTACTGTATACCTTCGACCTTCGCAGTAACGATGAAAAACAGATATTGCATCGGAATTAAATATAAGAGACACAATGGCGACTTAAGTACAAGAAAACTGAGTCTTCTTAGGCTCTATGATTTGAGCGTTTCCTGTGTCACCAGTTTTACATTCCGATGGACCTCTGCAGGTTTACTGTATCCCTTGGACCTTCCCATTGAGGATGAAACACAGAAATTGCATCGGAATTAAATCTACGAGACACAATGTCGACTTAAGTAGAGGAAGACTGAGTCTTCCTACTGTCTACGTTTCGAGCGTTTCCTGTGTCACCAGTTTTACATTCCGATACACCTCTGCAGGTTTAGTGTATCGAATAGACCTTCCCATTGACGATGAAACACAGAAATTGCATCGGAATTAAATATAAGAGACACAATGCCGACTTAAGTACAGGAAGACTGAGTCTTCCTACTGTCTACGTTTTGAGCGTTTCCTGTGTCACCAGTTTTACATTCCGATGCACCTCTGCAGGTTTACTGTATCCATTGGACCTTCCCATTGACGATGAAACACAGAAATTGCATCGGATTTAAATATAAGAGACACAATGCCGACTTAAGTACAGGAAGACTGAGTCTTCCTACTGTCTATGTTTTGAGCGTTTCCTGTGTCACCAGTTTTACATTCCGATGCACCTCTGTAGGTTTTGTGTATCGATTAGACCTTCCCATTGACGATCAAACACAGAAATTGCATCGGAATTAAATATAAGAGACACAATGCCGACTTAAGTACAGGAAGACTGAGTCTTCCTACTGTCTACGTTTTGAGCGTTTCCTGTGTCACCAGTTTTACATTCCGATGCACCTCTGCAGGTTTACTGTATCCATTGGACCTTCCCATTGACGATGAAACACAGAAATTGCATCGGATTTAAATATAAGAGACACAATGCCGACTTAAGTACAGGTAGACTGAGTCTTCCTACTGTCTATGATTTGAGCGTTTCCTGTGTCACCAGTTTTACATTCCGATGCTGCTCTGCAGTTTTACTGTATCGATTGGACCTTCCCATTGACGATGAAACACAGAAAATGCATCGGAATTAAATATAAGAGACACAATGCCGACTTAAGTACAGGAAGACTGAGTCTTCCTACTGTCTACATTTTGAGCGTTTCCTGTGTCACCAGTTTTACATTCCGATGCACCTCTGCAGGTTTACTGTATCCCATGGTCCTCCCCATCGACGATGAAGCACAGAAATTGCATCGGAATTAAATATAAGAGACACAATGCCGACATAAGTACAATAAAACTGAGTCTTCTTAGGGTCTATGTTTTGAGCGTTTCCTGTGTCACCAGTTTTACATTCCGATACACCTCTGCAGGTTTACTGTATCCATTGGCCCTTCACAGTGACGATGAAACGCAGAAATTGCATCGGAATTAAATATAAGAGACACAATGCCGACTTAAGTACTACAAAACTGAGTCCTCTTAGGGTCTATGTTTTGAGCGTCTCCTGTGTCACCAGTTTTACATTCCGATGCACCTCTGCAGGTTTACTGTATCCATTGGACTGACGATGAAACACAGAAATTGCATCGGAATTAAATATAAGAGAGACAATGCCGACTTAAGTACAAGAGAACTGAGTCTTCTTAGGGTCTATGTTTAGAGCGTTTCCTGTGTCACCATTTTTACATTCCGATGGACGTCTGCAGGTTTTCTGTATCCCTTGGACCTCCACATCGACGATGAAACACAGAAATTGCATCGGAATTAGATCTTACAGACACAATGTCGACTTAAGTACAGGAAGACTGAGTCTTCCTACTGTCTACGATTTGAGCGTTTCCTGTGTCACCAGTTTTACATTCCGATGGACCTCTGCAGGTTTACTGTATCCCTTGGACCTTCCCATTGAGGATGAAACACAGAAATTGCATCGGAATTAAATCTACGAGACACAATGTCGACTTAAGTAGAGGAAGACTGAGTCTTCCTACTGTCTACGATTCGAGCGTTTCCTGTGTCACCAGTTTTACATTCCGATACACCTCTGCAGGTTTAGTGTATCGAATAGACCTTCCCATTGACGATGAAACACAGAAATTGCATCGGAATTAAATATAAGAGACACAATGCCGACTTAAGTACAGAAAGACTGAGTCTTCCTACTGTCTACGTTTTGAGCGTTTCCTGTGTCACCAGTTTTACATTCCGATGCACCTCTGCAGGTTAGTGTATCCATTGGACCTTCCCATTGACGATGAAACACAGAAATTGCATCGGATTTAAATATAAGAGACACAATGCCGACTAAAGTACAGGAAGACTGAGTCTTCCTACTGTCTATGTTTTGAGCGTTTCCTGTGTCACCAGTTTTACATTCCGATGCACCTCTGTAGGTTTAGTGTATCGATTAGACCTTCCCATTGACGATGAAACACAGAAATTGCATCGGAATTAAATATAAGAGACACAATGCCGACTTAAGTACAGGAAGACTGAGTCTTCCTACTGTCTACGATTTGAGCGTTTCCTGTGTCACCAGTTTTACATTCCGATGCACCTCTGCAGGTTTACTGTATCCATTGGACCTTCCCATTGACGATGAAACACAGAAATTGCATCGGATTTAAATATAAGAGACACAATGCCGACATAAGTATAGGAAGATTGAGTCTTCCTACTGTCTATATTTTGAGCGTTTCCTGTGACACCAGTTTTACATTCCGATGCACCTCAGCAGGTTTACTGTATCCCTTGGACCTTCCCATTGACGATAAAACACAGAAATTGCATCGGAATTAAATATAAGATACACAATGCCGATTTAAGTACAGGAAGACTGAGTCTTTATACTGTCTATGTTTTGAGCGTTTCCTGTGTAATCAGTTTTACATTCCGATGCAACTCTGCAGATTTACTGTATTCCTTGGACCTTCCCATTGACGATGAAGCACAGAAATTGCATCGGAATTAAATATGAGACACAATGCCGACTAAGTACAGGAGGACTGAGTCTTCCTACTGTCTATGCTTTGAGCGTATCCTGTGTCACCGGTTTTTCACTCCGATGCACCTCTGCAGGTTTACTGTATCCCTTGGTCCTCCCCATCGACGATGAAACACAGAAATTGCATCGGAATTAAATATAAGAGACACAATGCCGACATAAGTACAATAAAACCGAGTCTTCTTAGGTTCTATGTTTTGAGCGTTTCCTGTGTCACCAGTTTTACATTCCGATACACCTCTGCAGGTTTACTGTATCCATTGGCCCTTCACAGTGACGATGAAACGCAGAAATTGCATCGGAATTAAATATAAAAGACACAATGCCGACTTAAGTACTACAAAACTGAGTCCTCTTAGGGTCTATGTTTTGAGCGTCTCCTGTGTCACCAGTTTTACATTCCGATGCACCTCTGCAGTTTTACTGTATCCATTGGACTGACGATGAAACACAGAAATTGCATCGTAATTAAATATAAGAGAGACAATGCCGACTTAAGTACAAGAAAACTGAGTCTTCTTAGGGTCTATGTTTTGAGGGTTTCCTGTGTCACCATTTTTACATTCCGATGGACGTCTGCAGGTTTTCTGTATCCCTTGGACCTCCACATCGACGATGAAACACAGAAATTGCATAGGAATTAGATCTTACAGACACAATGTCGACTTAAGTACAGGAAGACTGAGTCTTCCTACTGTCTACGATTTGAGCGATTCCTGTGTCACCAGTTTTACATTCCGATGCACCTCTGCAGGTTTACTGTATACCTTCGACCTTCGCAGTAACGATGAAAAACAGATATTGCATCGGAATTAAATATAAGAGACACAATGGCGAATAAGTACAAGAAAACTGAGTCTTCTTAGGCTCTATGATTTGAGCGTTTCCTGTGTCACCAGTTTTACATTCCGATGGACCTCTGCAGGTTTACTGTATCCCTTGGACCTTCCCATTGAGGATGAAACACAGAAATTGCATCGGAATTAAATCTACGAGACACAATGTCGACTTAAGTAGAGGAAGACTGAGTCTTTATACTGTCTATGTTTTGAGCGTTTCCTGTGTAATCAGTTTTACATTCCGATGCAACTCTGCAGATTTACTGTATTCCTTGGACCTTCCCATTGACGATGAAGCACAGAAATTGCATCGGAATTAAATATGAGACACAATGCCGACTTAAGTACAGGAGGACTGAGTCTTCCTACTGTCTATGTTTTGAGCGTATCCTGTGTCACCGGTTTTTCACTCCGATGCACCTCTGCAGGTTTACTGTATCCCTTGGTCCTCCCCATCGACGATGAAACACAGAAATTGCATCGGAATTAAATATAAGAGACACAATGCCGACATAAGTACAATAAAACCGAGTCTTCTTAGGTTCTATGTTTTGAGCGTTTCCTGTGTCACCAGTTTTACATTCCGATACACATCTGCAGGTTTACTGTATCCATTGGCCCTTCACAGTGACGATGAAACGCAGAAATTGCATCGGAATTAAATATAAAAGACACAATGCCGACTTAAGTACTACAAAACTGAGTCCTCTTAGGGTCTATGTTTTGAGCGTCTCCTGTGTCACCAGTTTTACATTCCGATGCACCTCTGCAGGTTTACTGTATCCATTGGATTGACGATGAAACACAGAAATTGCATAGGAATTAGATCTTACAGACACAATGTCGACTTAAGTACAGGAAGACTGAGTCTTCCTACTGTCTACGATTTGAGCGATTCCTGTGTCACCAGTTTTACATTCCGATGCACCTCTGCAGGTTTACTGTATACCTTCGACCTTCGCAGTAACGATGAAAAACAGATATTGCATCGGAATTAAATATAAGAGACACAATGGCGACTTAAGTACAAGAAAACTGAGTCTTCTTAGGCTCTATGATTTGAGCGTTTCCTGTGTCACCAGTTTTACATTCCGATGCACCTCTGTAGGTTTTGTGTATCGATTAGACCTTCCCATTGACGATCAAACACAGAAATTGCATCGGAATTAAATATAAGAGACACAATGCCGACTTAAGTACAGGAAGACTGAGTCTTCCTACTGTCTACGTTTTGAGCGTTTCCTGTGTCACCAGTTTTACATTCCGATGCACCTCTGCAGGTTTACTGTATCCATTGGACCTTCCCATTGACGATGAAACACAGAAATTGCATCGGATTTAAATATAAGAGACACAATGCCGACTTAAGTACAGGTAGACTGAGTCTTCCTACTGTCTATGATTTGAGCGTTTCTGTGTCACCAGTTTTACATTCCGATGCTGCTCTGCAGTTTTACTGTATCGATTGGACCTTCCCATTGACGATGAAACACAGAAAATGCATCGGAATTAAATATAAGAGACACAATGCCGACTTAAGTACAGGAAGACTGAGTCTTCCTACTGTCTACATTTTGAGCGTTTCCTGTGTCACCAGTTTTACATTCCGATGCACCTCTGCAGGTTTACTGTATCCCATGGTCCTCCCCATCGACGATGAAGCACAGAAATTGCATCGGAATTAAATATAAGAGACACAATGCCGACATAAGTACAATAAAACTGAGTCTTCTTAGGGTCTATGTTTTGAGCGTTTCCTGTGTCACCAGTTTTACATTCCGATACACCTCTGCAGGTTTACTGTATCCATTGGCCCTTCACAGTGACGATGAAACGCAGAAATTGCATCGGAATTAAATATAAGAGACACAATGCCGACTTAAGTACTACAAAACTGAGTCCTCTTAGGGTCTATGTTTTGAGCGTCTCCTGTGTCACCAGTTTTACATTCCGATGCACCTCTGCAGGTTTACTGTATCCATTGGACTGACGATGAAACACAGATATTGCATCGGAATTAAATATAAGAGAGACAATGCCGACTTAAGTACAAGAGAACTGAGTCTTCTTAGGGTCTATGTTTAGAGCGTTTCCTGTGTCACCATTTTTACATTCCGATGGACGTCTGCAGGTTTTCTGTATCCCTTGGACCTCCACATCGACGATGAAACACAGAAATTGCATCGGAATTAGATCTTACAGACACAATGTCGACTTAAGTACAGGAAGACTGAGTCTTCCTACTGTCTACGATTTGAGCGATTCCTGTGTCACCAGTTTTACATTCCGATGCACCTCTGCAGGTTTACTGTATACCTTCGACCTTCGCAGTGACGATGAAAAACAGATATTGCATCGGAATTAAATATATGAGACACAATGGCGACTTAAGTACAAGAAAACTGAGTCTTCTTAGGCTCTATGTTTGAGCGTTTCCTGTGTCACCAGTTTTACATTCCGATGGACCTCTGCAGGTTTACTGTATCCCTTGGACCTTCCCATTGAGGATGAAACACAGAAATTGCATCGGAATTAAATCTACGAGACACAATGTCGACTTAAGTAGAGGAAGACTGAGTCTTCCTACTGTCTACGATTCGAGCGTTTCCTGTGTCACCAGTTTTACTTTCCGATACACCTCTGCAGGTTTAGTGTATCGAATAGACCTTCCCATTGACGATGAAACACAGAAATTGCATCGGAATTAAATATAAGAGACACAATGCCGACTTAAGTACAGAAAGACTGAGTCTTCCTACTGTCTACGATTTGAGCGTTTCCTGTGTCACCAGTTTTACATTCCGATGCACCTCTGCAGGTTAGTGTATCCATTGGACCTTCCCATTGACGATGAAACACAGAAATTGCATCGGATTTAAATATAAGAGACACAATGCCGACTAAAGTACAGGAAGACTGAGTCTTCCTACTGTCTATGTTTTGAGCGTTTCCTGTGTCACCAGTTTTACATTCCGATGCACCTCTGTAGGTTTAGTGTATCGATTAGACCTTCCCATTGACGATGAAACACAGAAATTGCATCGGAATTAAATATAAGAGACACAATGCCGACTTAAGTACAGGAAGACTAAGTCTTCCTACTGTCTACGATTTGAGCGTTTCCTGTGTCACCAGTTTTACATTCCGATGCACCTCTGCAGGTTTACTGTATCCATTGGACCTTCCCATTGACGATGAAACACAGAAATTGCATCGGATTTAAATATAAGAGACACAATGCCGACATAAGTATAGGAAGATTGAGTCTTCCTACTGTCTATATTTTGAGCGTTTCCTGTGACACCAGTTTTACATTCCGATGCACCTCAGCAGGTTTACTGTATCCCTTGGACCTTCCCATTGACGATAAAACACAGAAATTGCATCGGAATTAAATATAAGATACACAATGCCGATTTAAGTACAGGAAGACTGAGTCTTTATACTGTCTATGTTTTGAGCGTTTCCTGTGTAATCAGTATTACATTCCGATGCAACTCTGCAGATTTACTGTATTCCTTGGACCTTCCCATTGACGATGAAGCACAGAAATTGCATCGGAATTAAATATGAGACACAATGCCGACTAAGTACAGGAGGACTGAGTCTTCCTACTGTCTATGCTTTGAGCGTATCCTGTGTCACCGGTTTTTCACTCCGATGCACCTCTGCAGGTTTACTGTATCCCTTGGTCCTCCCCATCGACGATGAAACACAGAAATTGCATCGGAATTAAATATAAGAGACACAATGCCGACATAAGTACAATAAAACCGAGTCTTCTTAGGTTCTATGTTTTGAGCGTTTCCTGTGTCACCAGTTTTACATTCCGATACACCTCTGCAGGTTTACTGTATCCATTGGCCCTTCACAGTGACGATGAAACGCAGAAATTGCATCGGAATTAAATATAAAAGACACAATGCCGACTTAAGTACTACAAAACTGAGTCCTCTTAGGGTCTATGTTTTGAGCGTCTCCTGTGTCACCAGTTTTACATTCCGATGCACCTCTGCAGTTTTACTGTATCCATTGGACTGACGATGAAACACAGAAATTGCATCGGAATTAAATATAAGAGAGACAATGCCGACTTAAGTACAAGAAAACTGAGTCTTCTTAGGGTCTATGTTTTGAGCGTTTCCTGTGTCACCATTTTTACATTCCGATGGACGTCTGCAGGTTTTCTGTATCCCTTGGACCTCCACATCGACGATGAAACACAGAAATTGCATAGGAATTAGATCTTACAGACACAATGTCGACTTAAGTACAGGAAGACTGAGTCTTCCTACTGTCTACGATTTGAGCGATTCCTGTGTCACCAGTTTTACATTCCGATGCACCTCTGCAGGTTTACTGTATACCTTCGACCTTCGCAGTAACGATGAAAAACAGATATTGCATCGGAATTAAATATAAGAGACACAATGGCGACTTAAGTACAAGAAAACTGAGTCTTCTTAGGCTCTATGACTTGAGCGTTTCCTGTGTCACCAGTTTTACATTCCGATGGACCTCTGCAGGTTTACTGTATCCCTTGGACCTTCCCATTGAGGATGAAACACAGAAATTGCATCGGAATTAAATCTACGAGACACAATGTCGACTTAAGTAGAGGAAGACTGAGTCTTCCTACTGTCTACGTTTCGAGCGTTTCCTGTGTCACCAGTTTTACATTCCGATACACCTCTGCAGGTTTAGTGTATCGAATAGACCTTCCCATTGACGATGAAACACAGAAATTGCATCGGAATTAAATATAAGAGACACAATGCCGACTTAAGTACAGGAAGACTGAGTCTTCCTACTGTCTACGTTTTGAGCGTTTCCTGTGTCACCAGATTTACATTCCGATGCACCTCTGCAGGTTTACTGTATCCATTGGACCTTCCCATTGACGATGAAACACAGAAATTGCATCGGATTTAAATATAAGAGACAAAATGCCGACTTAAGTACAGGAAGACTGAGTCTTCCTACTGTCTATGTTTTGAGCGTTTCCTGTGTCACCAGTTTTACATTCCGATGCACCTCTGTAGGTTTTGTGTATCGATTAGACCTTCCCATTGACGATGAAACACAGAAATTGCATCGGAATTAAATATAAGAGACACAATGCCGATTTAAGTAGAGGAAGACTGAGTCTTTATACTGTCTATGTTTTGAGCGTTTCCTGTGTAATCAGCTTTACATTCCGATGCAACTCTGCAGGTTTACTGTATTCCTTGGACCTTCCCATTAACGATGAAACACAGAAATTGCATCGGAATTAAATATGAGACACAATGCGACTTAAGTACAGGAAGACTGAGTCTTCCAACTGTCTATGTTTTGAGCGTTTCCTGTGTCACCAGTTTTTCACTCCGATGCACCTCTGCAGGTTTACTGTATCCCTTGGTCCTCCCCATCGACGATGAAACACAGAAATTGCATCGGAATTAAGTATAAGAGACACAATGCCGACTTAAGTACAATAAAACTGAGTCTTCTTAGGGTCTATGTTTTGAGCGTTTCCTGTGTCACCAGTTTTACATTCCGATACACCTCTGCAGGTTTACTGTATCCATTGGACCTTCACAGTGACGATGAAACACAGAAATTGCATCATAATTAAATATAAGAGACACAATGCCGACTTAAGTACTACAAAACTGAGTCTCCTTAGGGTCTATGTTTTGAGCGTTTCCTGTGTCACCAGTTTTACATTCCGATGCACCTCTGCAGGTTTACTGCATCCATTGGACTGACGATGAAACACCGAAATTGCATCGGAATTAAATATAAGAGAGACAATGCCGACTTAAGTACAAGAAAACTGAGTCTTCTTAGGGTTTATGTTTTGAGCGTTTCCTGTGACACCAGTTTTACATTCCGATGCACCTCTGCAGGTTTACTGTATCCCTATGACCTTCACAGTGACGATGAATCACAGATATTGCATCGGAATTACATCTAAGAGACACAATGTCGACTTAAGTAGAGGAAGACTGAGTCTTCCTACTGTCTACGCTTTGAGCGTTTCCTGTGTCACCAGTTTTACATTCCGATACACCTCTGCAGGTTTAGTGTATCGATTAGACCTTCCCATTGACGATGAAACACAGAAATTGCATCGGAATTAAATATAAGAGACACAATGCCGACTTAAGTACAGGAAGACTGAGTCTTCCTGCTGTCTACGTTTTGAGCGTTTCCTGTGTCACAAGTTTTACATTCCGATGCACCTCTGCAGGTTTACTGTATCCATTTGACCTTCCCATTGACGATGAAACACAGAAATTGCATCGGAATTAAATATAAGAGACACAATGCCGACTTAAGAACAGGTAGACTGAGTCTTCCTACTGTCTATGTTTTGAGCGTTTCCTGTGTCACCAGTTTTACATTCCGATGCACCTCTGCAGGTTTAGTGTATCGATTAGACTTTCCCATTGACGATGAAAAACAGAAATTGCATCGGAATTAAATATAAGAGACACAATGCCGACATAAGTACAGGAAGACTGAGTATTCCTACTGTCTACGTTTTGAGCGTTTCCTGTGTCACCAGTTTTACATTCCGATGCACCTCTGCAGGTTTACTGTATCCATTGGACCTTCCCATTGACGATGAAACACAGAAATTGCATCGGATTGAAATATAAGAGACACAATGCCGACTTAAGTACAAGAAAACTGAGTCTTCTTAGGCTCTATGTTTTGAGCGTTTCCTGTGTCACCAGTTTTACATTGCGATGGACCTCTGCAGGTTTACTGTATCCCTTCGACGTTCCCATTGACGATGAAACACAGAAATTGCATCGGAATTAAATCTAAGAGACACAATGTCGACTTAAGTACAGGAAGACTGAGTTTTCCTACTGTCTACGTTTTGAGCGTTTCCTGTGTCACCAGTTTTACATTCCGATGCACCTCTGCAGGTTTACTGTATCCATTGGACCTTCCCATTGACGATGAAACACAGAAATTGCATCGGATTTAAATATATGAGACACAATGCCGCCTTAAGTACAGGTAGACTGAGTCTTCCTACTGTCTATGTTTTGAGCGTTTCCTGTGTCACCAGTTTTACATTCCGATGCACCTCTGCAGTTTTACTGTTTCGATTGGACCTCTCCATTGACGATGAAACACAGAAAATGCATCAGAATTAAATATAAGAGACACAATCTCGAGTTAAGTACAGGAAGACTGAGTCTTCCTACCGTCTACGTTTTGAGCGTTTCCTGTGTCACAAGGTTTACATTCCGATGCACCTCTGCAGGTTTTCTGTATCCAATGGACCTTCCCATTGACGATGAAACACAGAATTTGCATTGGATTGAAATATAAGAGGCACAAGGCCGACTTAAGTACAGGAAGACTGAGTCTTCCTACTGTCTATGTTTTGAGTGTTTCCTGTGTCACCAGTTTTACATTCCGATGGACCTGTGCAGGTTTACTGTATCCCTTGGACCTTGCCATTGACGATGAAACACAGAAATTGCATCGGAATTAAATATAAGATACACAATGCCGATTTAAGTAGAGGAAGACTGAGTCTTTATACTGTCTATGTTTTGAGCGTTTCCTGTGTAATCAGTTTTACATTCCGATGCAACTCTGCAGGTTTACTGTATTCCTTGGACCTTCCCATTGACGATGAAGCACAGAAATTGCATCGGAATTAAATATGAGACACAATGCCGACTTAAGTACAGGAAGACTGAGTCTTCCTACTGTCTATGTTTTGAGCGTATCCTGTGTCACCGGTTTTTCACTCCGATGCACCTCTGCAGGTTTACTGTATCCCTTGGTCCTCCCCATCGACGATGAAACACAGAAATTGCATCGGAATTAAATATAAGAGACACAATGCCGACATAAGTACAATAAAACTGAGTCTTCTTAGGGTCTATGTTTTGAGCGTTTCCTGTGTCACCAATTTTACATTCCGATACACCTCTGCAGGTTTACTGTATCCATTGGCCCTTCAGAGTGACGATGAAACGCAGAAATTGCATCGGAATTAAATATAAGAGACACAATGCCGACTTAAGTACTACAAAACTGAGTCCTCTTAGGGTCTATGTTTTGAGCGTCTCCCGTGTCACCAGTTTTACATTCCGATGCACCTCTGCAGGTTTACTGTATCCATTGGACTGACGATGAAACACAGAAATTGCATCGGAATTAAATATAAGAGAGACAATTCCGACTTAAGTACAAGAAAACTGAGTCTTGTTAGGGTCTATGTTTTGAGCGTTTCCTGTGTCACCATTTTTACATTCCGATGGACGTCTGCAGGTTTTCTGTATCCCTTGGACCTCCACATCGACGATGAAACACAGAAATTGCATCGGAATTAGATCTTACAGACACAATGTCGACTTAAGTACAGGAAGACTGAGTCTTCCTACTGTCTACGATTTGAGCGATTCCTGTGTCATCAGTTTTACATTCCGATGCACCTCTGCAGGTTTACTGTATACCTTCGACCTTCGCAGTGACGATGAAAAACAGATATTGCATCGGAATTAAATATAAGAGACACAATGGCGACTTAAGTACAAGAAAACTGACTCTTCTTAGGCTCTATGTTTTGAGCGTTTCCTGTGTCACCAGTTTTACATTCCGATGGACCTCTGCAGGTTTACTGTATCCCTTGGAACTTCCCATTGAGGATGAAACACAGAAATTGCATCGGAATTAAATCTACGAGACACAATGTCGACTTAAGTAGAGGAAGACTGAGTCTTCCTACTGTCTACGTTTCGAGCGTTTCCTGTGTCACCAGTTTTACATTCTCATACACCTCTGCAGGTTTAGTGTATCGAATAGACCTTCCCATTGACGATGAAACACAGAAATTGCATCGGAATTAAATATAAGAGACACAATGCCGACTTAAGTACAGGAACTCTGAGTCTTCCTACTGTCTACGTTTTGAGCGTTTCCTTTGTCACCAGTTTTACATTCCGATGCACCTCTGCAGGTTTACTGTATCCATTGGACCTTCCCATTGACGATGAAACACAGAAATTGCATCGGATTTAAATATAAGAGACACAATGCCGACTTAAGTACAGGAAGACTGAGTCTTCCTACTGTCTATGTTTTGAGCGTTTCCTGTGTCACCAGTTTTACATTCCGATGCACCTCTGCAGGTTTAGTGTATCCCTTGGTCCTCCCCATCGACGATGAAACACAGAAATTGCATCGGAATTAAATATAAGAGACACAATGCCGACTTAAGTACTACAAAACTGAGTCTCCTTAGGGTCTATGTTTTGAGCGTTTCCTGTGTCACCAGTTTTACATTCCGATGCACCTCTGCAGGTTTACTGCATCCATTGGACTGACGATGAAACACCGAAATTGCATCGGAATTAAATATAAGAGAGACAATGCCGACTTAAGTACAAGAAAACTGAGTCTTCTTAGGGTCTATGTTTTGAGCGTTTCCTGTGACACCAGTTTTACATTCCGATGCACCTCTGCAGGTGTACTGTATCCCTATGACCTTCACAGTGACGATGAAACACAGATATTGCATCGGAATTACATCTAAGAGACACAATGTCGACTTAAGTAGAGGAAGACTGAGTCTTCCCACTGTCTACGCTTTGAGCGTTTCCTGTGTCACCAGTTTTACATTCCGATACACCTCTGCAGGTTTAGTGTATCGATTAGACCTTCCCATTGACGATGAAACACAGAAATTGCATCGGAATTAAATATAAGAGACACAATGCCGACTTAAGTACAGGAAGACTGAGTCTTCCTGCTGTCTACGTTTTGAGCGTTTCCTGTGTCACAAGTTTTACATTCCGATGCACCTCTGCAGGTTTACTGTATCCATTTGACCTTCCCATTGACGATGAAACACAGAAATTGCATCGGAATTAAATATAAGAGACACAATGCCGACTTAAGAACAGGAAGACTGAGTCTTCCTACTGTCTATGTTTGGAGCGTTTCCTGTGTCACCAGTTTTACATTCCGATGCACCTCTGCAGGTTTAGTGTATCGATTAGACCTTCCCATTGACGATGAAACACAGAAATTGCATCGGAATTAAATATAAGAGACACAATGCCGACATAAGTACAGGAAGACTGAGTATTCCTACTGTCTACGTTTTGAGCGTTTCCTGTGTCACCAGTTTTACATTCCGATGCACCTCTGCAGGTTTACTGTATCCATTGGACCTTCCCATTGACGATGAAACACAGAAATTGCATCGGATTGAAATATAAGAGACACAATGCCGACTTAAGTACAAGAAAACTGAGTCTTCTTAGGCTCAATGTTTTGAGCGTTTCCTGTGTCACGAGTTTTACATTCCGATGGACCTCTGCAGGTTTACTGTATCCCTTCGACGTTCCCATTGACGATGAAACACAGAAATTGCATCGGAATTAAATCTAAGAGACACAATGTCGACTTAAGTACAGGAAGACTGAGTTTTCCTACTGTCTACGTTTTGAGCGTTTCCTGTGTCACCAGTTTTACATTCCGATGCACCTCTGCAGGTTTACCGTATCCATTGGACCTTCCCATTGACGATGAAACACAGAAATTGCATCGGATTTAAATATATGAGACACAATGCCGCCTTAAGTACAGGTAGACTGAGTCTTCCTACCGTCTATGTTTTGAGCGTTTCCTGTGTGACCAGTTTTACATTCCGATGCACCTCTGCAGTTTTACTGTTTCGATTGGACCTTTCCATTGACGATGAAACACAGAAAATGCATCAGAACTAAATATAAGAGACACAATCTCGAGTTAAGTACAGGAAGACTGAGTCTTCCTACCGTCTACGTTTTGAGCGTTTCCTGTGTCACAAGGTTTACATTCCGATGCACCTCTGCAGGTTTTCTGTATCCAATGGACCTTCCCATTGACGATGAAACACAGAATTTGCATTGGATTGAAATATAAGAGACACAAGGCCGACTTAAGTACAGGAAGACTGAGTCTTCCTACTGTCTATGTTTTGAGTGTTTCCTGTGTCACCAGTTTTACATTCCGATGGACCTGTGCAGGTTTACTGTATCCCTTGGACCTTGCCATTGACGATGAAACACAGAAATTGCATCGGAATTAAATATAAGATACACAATGCCGATTTAGGTAGAGGAAGACTGAGTCTTTATACTGTCTATGTTTTGAGCGTTTCATGTGTAATCAGTTTTACATTCCGATGCAACTCTGCAGGTTTACTGTATTCCTTGGACCTTCCCATTGACGATGAAGCACAGAAATTGCATCGGAATTAAATATGAGACACAATGCCGACTTAAGTACAGGAAGACTGAGTTTTCCTACTGTCTATGTTTTGAGCGTATCCTGTGTCACCGGTTTTTCACTACGATGCACCTCTGCAGGTTTACTGTATCCCTTGGTCCTCCCCATCGACGATGAAACACAGAAATTGCATCGGAATTAAATATAAGAGACACAATGCCGACATAAGTACAATAAAACTGAGTCTTCTTAGGGTCTATGATTTGAGCGTTTCCTGTGTCACCAGTTTTACATTCCGATACACCTCTGCAGGTTTACTGTATCCATTGGCCCTTCACAGTGACGATGAAACGCAGAAATTGCATCGGAATTAAATATAAGAGACACAATGCCGACTTAAGTACTACAAAACTGAGTCCTCTTAGGGTCTATGTTTTGAGCGTCTCCTGTGTCACCAGTTTTACATTCCGATGCACCTCTGCAGGTTTACTGTATCCATTGGACTGACGATGAAACACAGAAATTGCATCGGAATTAAATATAAGAGAGACAATGCCGACTTAAGTACAAGAAAACTGAGTCTTCTTAGGGTCTATGTTTTGAGCGTTTCCTGTGTCACCATTTTTACATTTCGATGGACGTCTGCAGGTTTTCTGTATCCCTTGGACCTCCACATCGACGATGAAACACAGAAATTGCATCGGAATTAGATCTTACAGACACAATGTCGACTTAAGTACAGGAAGACTGAGTCTTCCTACTGTCTACGATTTGAGCGATTCCTGTGTCACCAGTTTTACATTCCGATGCACCTCTGCAGGTTTACTGTATACCTTCGACCTTCGCAGTGACGATGAAAAACAGATATTGCATCGGAATTAAATATAAGAGACACAATGGCGACTTAAGTACAAGAAAACTGAGTCTTCTTAGGCTCTATGTTTTGAGCGTTTCCTGTGTCACCAGTTTTACATTCCGATGGACCTCTGCAGGTTTACTGTATCCCTTGGACCTTCCCATTGAGGATGAAACACAGAAATTGCATCGGAATTAAATCTACGAGACACAATGTCGACTTAAGTAGAGGAAGACTGAGTCTTCCTACTGTCTACGCTTCGAGCGTTTCCTGTGTCACCAGTTTTACATTCTGATACACCTCTGCAGGTTTAGTTATTCGAATAGACCTTCCCATTGACGATGAAACACAGAAATTGCATCGGAATTAAATATAAGAGACACAATGCCGACTTAAGTACAGGAACACTGAGTCTTCCTACTGTCTACGTTTTGAGCGTTTCCTGTGTCACCAGTTTAACATTCCGATGCACCTCTGCAGGTTTACTGTATCCATTGGACCTTCCCATTGACGATGAAACACAGAAATTGCATCGGATTTAAATATAAGAGACACAATGCCGACTTAAGTACAGGAAGACTGAGTCTTCCTACTGTCTACGCTTTGAGCGTTCCCTGTGTCACCAGTTTTACATTCCGATACACCTCTGCAGGTTTAGTGTATCGATTAGACCTTCCCATTGACGATGAAACACAGAAATTGCATCGGAATTAATTATAAGAGACACAATGCCGACTTAAGTACAGGAAGACTGAGTCTTCCTGCTGTCTACGTTTTGAGCGTTTCCTGTGTCGCAAGTTTTACATTCCGATGCACCTCTGCAGGTTTACTGTATCCATTTGACCTTCCCATTGACGATGAAACACAGAAATTGCATCGGAATTAAATATAAGAGACACAATGCCGACTTAAGAACAGGAAGACTGAGTCTTCCTACTGTCTATGTTTTGAGCGTTTCCTGTGTCACCAGTTTTACATTCCGATGCACCTCTGCAGGTTTAGTGTATCGATTAGACCTTCCCATTGACGATGAAACACAGAAATTGCATCGGAATTAAATATAAGAGACACAATGCCGACATAAGTACAGGAAGACTGAGTATTCCTACTGTCTACGTTTTGAGCGTTTCCTGTGTCACCAGTTTTACATTCCGATGCACCTCTGCAGGTTTACTGTATCCATTGGACCTTCCCATTGACGATGAAACACAGAAATTGCATCGGATTGAAATATAAGAGACACAATGCCGACTTAAGTACAAGAAAACTGAGTCTTCTTAGGCTCTATGTTTTGAGCGTTTCCTGTGTCACCAGTTTTACATTCCGTTGGACCTCTGCAGGTTTACTGTTTCCCTTCGACGTTCCCATTGACGATGAAACACAGAAATTGCATCGGAATTAAATCTAAGAGACACAATGTCGACTTCAGTACAGGAAGACTGAGTTTTCCTACTGTCTACGTTTTGAGCGTTTCCTGTGTCACCAGTTTTACATTCCGATGCACCTCTGCAGGTTTACTGTATCCATTGGACCTTCCCATTGACGATGAAACACAGAAATTGCATCGGATTTAAATATAAGAGACACAATGCCGCCTTAAGTACAGGTAGACTGAGTCTTCCTACTGTCTATGTTTTGAGCGTTTCCTGAGTCACCAGTTTTACATTCCGATGCACCTCTGCAGTTTTACTGTTTCGATTGGACCTTTCCATTGACGATGAAACACAGAAAATGCATCAGAATTAAATATAAGAGACACAATCTCGAGTTAAGTACAGGAAGACTGAGTCTTCCTACCGTCTACGTTTTGAGCGTTTCCTGTGTCACAAGGTTTACATTCTGATGCACCTCTGCAGGTTTTCTGTATCCAATGGACCTTCCCATTGACGATGAAACACAGAATTTGCATTGGATTGAAATATAAGAGACACAAGGCCGACTTACGTACAGGAAGACTGAGTCTTCCTACTGTCTATGTTTTGAGTGTTTCCTGTGTTACCAGTTTTACATTACGATGCACCTCTGCAGGTTTACTGTATCCCTTGGACCTTCACAGTGACGATGAAACACAGATATTGCTTCGGAATTTAATATAAGAGATACAATGCCGATTTAAGTACAGGAAGACTGAGTCTTTATACTGTCTATGTTTTCAGCGTTTCCTGTGTAATCAGTTTTACATTCCGATGCAACTCTGCAGGTTTACTGTATTCCTTGGACCTACCCATTGACTATGAAACACAGAAATTGCATCGGAATTAAATATGAGAGACACAATGCCGACTTATGTACTACAAAACTGAGTCTCCTTAGGGTCCATGTTTTGAGCGTTTCCTGTGTCACCAGTTTTACATTCCAATGCACCTCTGCAGGTTTACTTTAGCCATTGGACCTTCGCAGAGACGATGAAACACAGAAATTGCATCGGAAATAGATCTAAGAGAGACAATGTCAACTTCAGTACAAGAAAACTGAGTCTTCTTAGGGTCTATGTTTTGAGCGTTTCCTGTGTCACCAGTTTTACATTCCGATGGACCTCAGCAGGTTTACTGTATCCCTTGGACCGTCCCATTGACGATGAAACACAGAAATTGCATCGGAATTAAATCTAAGGGACACAATGTCGACTTAAGTACAGGAAGACTGAGTCTTCCTACTGTCTACGGTTTGAGCGTTTCCTGTGTCACCAGTTTTACATTCCGATGCACCTCTGCAGGTTTACTGTATCCATTGGACCTTCCCATTGACGATGAAGCACAGAAATTGCATCGGATTTAAATATAAGAGACACAATGCCGATTTAAGTAGAGGAAGACTGAGTCTTTATACTGTATATGTTTTGAGCGTTTCCTGTGTAATCAGTTTTACATTCCGATGCAACTCTGCAGGTTTACTGTATTCCTTTGACCTTCCCATTGACGATGAAGCACAGAAATTGCATCGGAATTAAATATGAGACACAATGCCGACTTAAGTACAGGAAGACTGAGTCTTCCTACTGTCTATGTTTTGAGCGTCTCCTGTGTCACCAGTTTTACATTCCGATGCACCTCTGCAGGTTTACTGTATCCATTGGACTGACGATGAAACACAGAAATTGCATCGGAATTAAATATAAGAGAGACAATGCCGACTTAAGTACAAGAAAACTGAGTCTTCTTAGACTCTATGTTTTTAGCGTTTCCTGTGTCACTAGTTTTACATTCCGATACACCTCTGCAGGTTTACTGTATCCATTGGAACTTCCCATTGAGGATGAAACACAGAAATTGCATCGGAATTAAATTTACGAGACACAATGTGGACTTAAGTAGAGGAAGAGTGAATCTTCCTACTGTCTACGTTTCCAGCGTTTCCTGTGTCACCAGTTTTACATTCCGATACACCTCTGCAGGTTTAGTGTATCGAATAGACCTTCCCATTGACGATGATACATAGAAATTGCATCGGAATTAAATATAAGAGACTCAATGCCGACTTAAGTACAGGAAGACTGAGTCTTTCTACTGTCTACGTTTTGAGCGTTTCCTGTGTCACCAGTTTTACATTCCGATGCACCTCTGCAGGTTTACTGTATCCATTGGACCTGCCCATTGACGATGAAACACAGAAATTGCATCGGAATTAAATATAAGAGACACAATGCCGACATAAGTACAGGAAGACTGAGTCTTCCTACTGTCTATATTTTGAGCGTTTCCTGTGACACCAGTTTTACATTCCGATGCACCTCTGCAGGTTTACTGTATCCCTATGACCTTCACAGTGACGATGAAACACAGATATTGCATCGGTATTAAATCTAAGAGACACAATGTCGACTTAAGTACGGGAAGACTGAGTCTTCCTACTGTCTACGTTTTGAGCGTTTCCTGTGTCACCAGTTTTACATTCCGATGCACCTCTGCAGGTTTATTGTATCCATTGGACCTTCACAGTGACGATGAAACACGGAAATTGCATCGTAATTAAATATAAGAGACACAATGCCGACTTAAGTACTACAAAACTGAGTCTCCTTAGGGTCTATGTTTTGAGCGTTTCCTGTGTCACTAGTTTTACATTCCGATGCACCTCTGCAGGTTTACTGTATCTCTTGGTCCTCCCCATTGACGACGAAACACAGAAATTGTATCGGAATTAAATATAAGAGACACAATGCCGACTTAAGTACAAGAAAACTGAGTCTTCTTAGACTCTATTTTTTTAGCGTTTCCTGTGTCACCAGTTTTACATTCCGATACACCTCTGCAGGTTTACTGTATCCTTTGGAACTTCCCATTGAGGATGAAACACAGAAATTGCATCGGAATTAAATTTACGAGACACAATGTCGACTTAAGTAGAGGAAGAGTGAATCTTCCTACTGTCTACGTTTCGAGCGTTTCCTGTGTCACCAGTTTTACATTCCGATACACCTCTGCAGGTTTAGTGTATCGAATAGACCTTCCCATTGACGATGAAACATAGAAATTGCATCGGAATTAAATATAAGAGACTCAATGCCGACTTAAGTACAGGAAGACTGAGTCTTTCTACTGTCTACGGTTTGAGCGTTTCCTGTGTCACCAGTTTTACATTCCGATGCACCTCTGCAGGTTTACTGTATCCATTGGACCTGCCCATTGACGATGAAACACAGAAATTGCATCGGATTTAAATATAAGAGACACAATGCCGACTTAAGTACAGGAAGACTGAGTCTTCCTACTGTCTATGTTTTGAGCGTTTCCTGTGTCACCAGTTTTACATTCCGATGCACCTCTGTAGGTTTAGTGTATCGATTAGACCTTCCCATTGACGATGAAACACAGAAATTGCATCGGAATTAAATATAAGAGACACAATGCCGACTTAAGTACAGGTTGGTTGGTTGGTTTGAGGATTAAAGGGACCAAACTACAAAGGTCATCGGTCCCTTAAGTACAGGAAGACTGAGTCTTCCTACTGTCTACGTTTTGAGCGTTTCCTGTGTCACCAGTTTTACATTCCGATGCACCTCTGCAGGTTTACTGTACCATTGGACCTTCCCATTGACGATGAAACACAGAAATTGCATCGGATTTAAATATAAGAGACACAATGCCGCCTTAAGTACAGGTAGACTGAGTCTTCCTACTGTCTATGTTTTGAGCGTTTCCTGAGTCACCAGTTTTACATTCCGATGCACCTCTGCAGTTTTACTGTTTCGATTGGACCTTTCCATTGACGATGAAACACAGAAAATGCATCAGAATTAAATATAAGAGACACAATCTCGAGTTAAGTACAGGAAGACTGAGTCTTCCTACCGTCTACGTTTTGAGCGTTTCCTGTGTCACAAGGTTTACATTCTGATGCACCTCTGCAGGTTTTCTGTATCCAATGGACCTTCCCATTGACGATGAAACACAGAATTTGCATTGGATTGAAATATAAGAGACACAAGGCCGACTTACGTACAGGAAGACTGAGTCTTCCTACTGTCTATGTTTTGAGTGTTTCCTGTGTTACCAGTTTTACATTACGATGCACCTCTGCAGGTTTACTGTATCCCTTGGACCTTCACAGTGACGATGAAACACAGATATTGCTTCGGAATTTAATATAAGAGATACAATGCCGATTTAAGTACAGGAAGACTGAGTCTTTATACTGTCTATGTTTTCAGCGTTTCCTGTGTAATCAGTTTTACATTCCGATGCAACTCTGCAGGTTTACTGTATTCCTTGGACCTACCCATTGACTATGAAACACAGAAATTGCATCGGAATTAAATATGAGAGACACAATGCCGACTTATGTACTACAAAACTGAGTCTCCTTAGGGTCCATGTTTTGAGCGTTTCCTGTGTCACCAGTTTTACATTCCAATGCACCTCTGCAGGTTTACTTTAGCCATTGGACCTTCGCAGAGACGATGAAACACAGAAATTGCATCGGAAATAGATCTAAGAGAGACAATGTCAACTTCAGTACAAGAAAACTGAGTCTTCTTAGGGTCTATGTTTTGAGCGTTTCCTGTGTCACCAGTTTTACATTCCGATGGACCTCAGCAGGTTTACTGTATCCCTTGGACCGTCCCATTGACGATGAAACACAGAAATTGCATCGGAATTAAATCTAAGGGACACAATGTCGACTTAAGTACAGGAAGACTGAGTCTTCCTACTGTCTACGGTTTGAGCGTTTCCTGTGTCACCAGTTTTACATTCCGATGCACCTCTGCAGGTTTACTGTATCCATTGGACCTTCCCATTGACGATGAAGCACAGAAATTGCATCGGATTTAAATATAAGAGACACAATGCCGATTTAAGTAGAGGAAGACTGAGTCTTTATACTGTATATGTTTTGAGCGTTTCCTGTGTAATCAGTTTTACATTCCGATGCAACTCTGCAGGTTTACTGTATTCCTTTGACCTTCCCATTGACGATGAAGCACAGAAATTGCATCGGAATTAAATATGAGACACAATGCCGACTTAAGTACAGGAAGACTGAGTCTTCCTACTGTCTATGTTTTGAGCGTCTCCTGTGTCACCAGTTTTACATTCCGATGCACCTCTGCAGGTTTACTGTATCCATTGGACTGACGATGAAACACAGAAATTGCATCGGAATTAAATATAAGAGAGACAATGCCGACTTAAGTACAAGAAAACTGAGTCTTCTTAGACTCTATGTTTTTAGCGTTTCCTGTGTCACTAGTTTTACATTCCGATACACCTCTGCAGGTTTACTGTATCCATTGGAACTTCCCATTGAGGATGAAACACAGAAATTGCATCGGAATTAAATTTACGAGACACAATGTGGACTTAAGTAGAGGAAGAGTGAATCTTCCTACTGTCTACGTTTCCAGCGTTTCCTGTGTCACCAGTTTTACATTCCGATACACCTCTGCAGGTTTAGTGTATCGAATAGACCTTCCCATTGACGATGATACATAGAAATTGCATCGGAATTAAATATAAGAGACTCAATGCCGACTTAAGTACAGGAAGACTGAGTCTTTCTACTGTCTACGTTTTGAGCGTTTCCTGTGTCACCAGTTTTACATTCCGATGCACCTCTGCAGGTTTACTGTATCCATTGGACCTGCCCATTGACGATGAAACACAGAAATTGCATCGGAATTAAATATAAGAGACACAATGCCGACATAAGTACAGGAAGACTGAGTCTTCCTACTGTCTATATTTTGAGCGTTTCCTGTGACACCAGTTTTACATTCCGATGCACCTCTGCAGGTTTACTGTATCCCTATGACCTTCACAGTGACGATGAAACACAGATATTGCATCGGTATTAAATCTAAGAGACACAATGTCGACTTAAGTACGGGAAGACTGAGTCTTCCTACTGTCTACGTTTTGAGCGTTTCCTGTGTCACCAGTTTTACATTCCGATGCACCTCTGCAGGTTTATTGTATCCATTGGACCTTCACAGTGACGATGAAACACGGAAATTGCATCGTAATTAAATATAAGAGACACAATGCCGACTTAAGTACTACAAAACTGAGTCTCCTTAGGGTCTATGTTTTGAGCGTTTCCTGTGTCACTAGTTTTACATTCCGATGCACCTCTGCAGGTTTACTGTATCTCTTGGTCCTCCCCATTGACGACGAAACACAGAAATTGTATCGGAATTAAATATAAGAGACACAATGCCGACTTAAGTACAAGAAAACTGAGTCTTCTTAGACTCTATTTTTTTAGCGTTTCCTGTGTCACCAGTTTTACATTCCGATACACCTCTGCAGGTTTACTGTATCCTTTGGAACTTCCCATTGAGGATGAAACACAGAAATTGCATCGGAATTAAATTTACGAGACACAATGTCGACTTAAGTAGAGGAAGAGTGAATCTTCCTACTGTCTACGTTTCGAGCGTTTCCTGTGTCACCAGTTTTACATTCCGATACACCTCTGCAGGTTTAGTGTATCGAATAGACCTTCCCATTGACGATGAAACATAGAAATTGCATCGGAATTAAATATAAGAGACTCAATGCCGACTTAAGTACAGGAAGACTGAGTCTTTCTACTGTCTACGGTTTGAGCGTTTCCTGTGTCACCAGTTTTACATTCCGATGCACCTCTGCAGGTTTACTGTATCCATTGGACCTGCCCATTGACGATGAAACACAGAAATTGCATCGGATTTAAATATAAGAGACACAATGCCGACTTAAGTACAGGAAGACTGAGTCTTCCTACTGTCTATGTTTTGAGCGTTTCCTGTGTCACCAGTTTTACATTCCGATGCACCTCTGTAGGTTTAGTGTATCGATTAGACCTTCCCATTGACGATGAAACACAGAAATTGCATCGGAATTAAATATAAGAGACACAATGCCGACTTAAGTACAGGTTGGTTGGTTGGTTTGAGGATTAAAGGGACCAAACTACAAAGGTCATCGGTCCCTTAAGTACAGGAAGACTGAGTCTTCCTACTGTCTACGTTTTGAGCGTTTCCTGTGTCACCAGTTTTACATTCCGATGCACCTCTGCAGGTTTACTGTACCATTGGACCTTCCCATTGACGATAAAACACAGAAATTGCATCGGATTTGAATATAAGAGACACAATGCCGACATAAGTACAGGAAGACTGAGTCTTCCTACTGTCTATATTTTGAGCGTTTCCTGTGACACCAGTTTTACATTCCGATGCACCTCTGCAGGTTTACTGTATCCCTATGACCTCACAGTGACGATGAAACACAGATATTGCATCGGTATTAAATCTAAGAGACACAATGTCGACTTAAGTACGGGAAGACTGATTCTTCCTACTGTCTACGTTTTGAGCGTTTCCTGTGTCACCAGTTTTACATTCCGATGCACCTCTGCAGGTTTACTGTATCCATTGGACCTTCCCATTGACGATGAAACACAGAAATTGCATCGGAATTAAATCTAAGAGACACAATGTCGACATAAGTACGGGAAGACTGAGTCTTCCTACTGTCTACGTTTTGAGCGTTTCCTGTGTCACCAGTTTTACATTCTGATGCACCTCTGCAGGTTTACTGTATCCATTGGACCTTCCCATTGACGATGAAACACAGAAATTGCATCGGATTTAAATATAAGAGACACAATGCCGACTTAAGTACAGGTAGACTGAGTCTTCCTACTGTCTACATTTTGAGCGTTTCCTGAGTCACCAGTTTTACATTCCGATGCACCTCTGCAGGTTTACTGTATCAATTGGACCTTCCCATTGATGATGAAACACAGAATTTGCATCGGATTGAAATATAAGAGACACAAGGCCGACTTAAGTACAGGAAGACTGAGTCTTCCTACTGTCTATGTTTTGAGTGTTTCCTGTGTCACCAGTTTTACATTACGATGCACCTCTGCAGGTTTACTGTATCCCTTAGACCTTCACAGTGACGATGAAACACAGATATTGCATCGGAATTTAATATAAGAGACACAATGCCGATTTAAGTACAGGAAGACTGAGTCTTTATACTGTCTATGTCTTCAGCGTGTGATGTGTAATCAGTTTTACATTCCGATGCAACTCTGCATGTTTACTGTATTCCTTGGACCTTCCCATTGACGATGAAACACAGAAATTGCATCGGAATTAAAAATAAGAGACACAATGCCGACTTAAGTACTACAAAACTGAGTCTCCTTAGGGTCTATGTTTTGAGCGTTTCCTATGTCACCAGTTTTACATTCCGATGCACCTCTGCAGGTTTACTGTATCCATTGGACCTTCCCAGAGACGATGAAACACAGAAATTGCATCGGAATAAAATATAAGAGAGACAATGCCGACTTAAGTACAAGAAAACTGAGCGCCGGCCGCGGTGGTCTAGCGGTTCTGGCGCTGCAGTCCGGAACCGCGGGACTGTTACGGTCGCAGGTTCGAATCCTGCCTCGGGCATGGGTGTGTGTGATGTCCTTAGGTTAGTTAGGTTTAAGTAGTTCTAAGTTCTAGGGGACTTATGACCTAAGATGTTGAGTCCCATAGTGCTCAGAGCCATTTGAACCAAGAAAACTGAGTCGTCTTAGGGTCAATGTTATGAGTGTTCCTGTGTCACCAGTTTTACATTCCGATGGACCTGTGCAGGTTTTCTGTATCCCTTGGACCTCCCCATCGACGATGAAACACAGAAATTGCATCGGAAATAGATCTAAGAGACACAATGTCAACTTAAGTACAAGAAAACTGAGTCTCCTTAGGGTCTATGTTTTGATCGTTTCCTGTGTCACCAGTTTTACATTCCGATGGACCTCAGCAGGTTTACTGTATCCCTTGGACCTTCCCATTGACGATGAAACACAGATATTGCATCGGAATTAAATCTAAGGGACACAATGCCGACTTAAGTACAGGAAGACCGAGTCTTCCTACTGTCTATATTTTGAGCGTTTCCTGTGACACCAGTTTTACATTCCGATGCATCTCTGCAGGTTTACTGTATCCCTTGGACCTTCACAGTGACGATGAAACACAGATATTGCATCGGAATTAAATATAAGAGACACAATGCCGATTTAAGTAGAGGAAGACTGAGTCTTTATACCGTCTATGTTTTGAGCGTTTCCTGTGTAATCAGTTTTACATTCCGATGCAACTCTGCAGGTTTACTGTATTCCTTGGAACTTCCCATTGACGATGAAACACAGAAATTGCATCGGAATTAAATATGAGACACAATGCCGACTTAAGTACAGAAAGACTGAGTCTTCCTACTGTCTATGTTATAAGCGTTTCCTGTGTCACCAGTTTTACATTCCGATGCACCCCTGCAGGTTTACTGTATCCATTGGACCTTCCCATTGACGATGAAACACAGAAATTGCATCGGAATTAAATATAAGAGACACAATGCCGATTTAAGTACAGGAAGACTGAGTCTTTATACTGTCTATGTCTTCAGCGTGTAATGTGTAATCAGTTTTACATTCCGATGCAACTCTGCATGTTTACTGTATTCCTTGGACCTTCCCATTGACGATGAAACACAGAAATTGCATCGGAATTAAAAATAAGAGACACAATGCCGACTTAAGTACTACAAAACTGAGTCTCCTTAGGGTCTATGTTTTGAGCGTTTCCTGTGTCACCAGTTTTACATTCCGATGGACCTCAGCAGGTTTACTGTATCCCTTGGACCTTCCCATTGACGATGAAACACAGAAATTGCATCGGAATTAAATCTAAGGGACACAATGTCGACTTAAGTACAGGAAGACTGAGTCTTCCTACTGTCTACGGTTTGAGCGTTTCCTGTGTCACCAGTTTTACATTCCGATGCACCTCTGCAGGTTTACTGTATCCATTGGACCTTCCCATTGACGATGAAGCACAGAAATTGCATCGGATTTAAATATAAGAGACACAATGCCGATTTAAGTAGAGGAAGACTGAGTCTTTATACTGTATATGTTTTGAGCGTTTCCTGTGTAATCAGTTTTACATTCCGATGCAACTCTGCAGGTTTACTGTATTCCTTGGACCTTCCCATTGACGATGAAGCACAGAAATTGCATCGGAATTAAATATGAGACACAATGCCGACTTAAGTTCAGGAAGACTGAGTCTTCCTACTGTCTATGTTTTGAGCGTCTCCTGTGTCACCAGTTTTACATTCCGATGCACCTCTGCAGGTTTACTGTATCCATTGGACTGACGATGAAACACAGAAATTGCATCGGAATTAAATATAAGAGAGACAATGCCGACTTAAGTACAAGAAAACTGAGTCTTCTTAGACTCTATGTTTTTAGCGTTTCCTGTGTCACCAGTTTTACATTCCGATACACCTCTGCAGGTTTACTGTATCCATTGGAACTTCCCATTGAGGATGAAACACAGAAATTGCATCGGAATTAAATTTACGAGACACAATGTGGACTTAAGTAGAGGAAGAGTGAATCTTCCTACTGTCTACGTTTCCAGCGTTTCCTGTGTCACCAGTTTTACATTCCGATACACCTCTGCAGGTTTAGTGTATCGAATAGACCTTCCCATTGACGATGATACATAGAAATTGCATCGGAATTAAATATAAGAGACTCAATGCCGACTTAAGTACAGGAAGACTGAGTCTTTCTACTGTCTACGTTTTGAGCGTTTCCTGTGTCACCAGTTTTACATTCCGATGCACCTCTGCAGGTTTACTGTATCCATTGGACCTGCCCATTGACGATGAAACACAGAAATTGCATCGGATTTAAATATAAGAGGCACAATGCCGACTTAAGTACAGGAAGACTGAGTCTTCCTACTGTCTATGTTTTGAGCGTTTCCTGTGTCACCAGTTTTACATTCCGATGCACCTCTGTAGGTTTAGTGTATCGATTAGACCTTCCCATTGACGATGAAACACAGAAATTGCATCGGAATTAAATATAAGAGACACAATGCCGACTTAAGTACAGGAAGACTGAGTCTTCCTACTGTCTACGTTTTGAGCGTTTCCTGTGTCACCAGTTTTACATTCCGATGCACCTCTGCAGGTTTACTGTATCCATTGGACCTTCCCATTGACGATGAAACACAGAAATTGCATCGGATTTAAATATAAGAGACACAATGCCGACATAAGTACAGGAAGACTGAGTCTTCCTACTGTCTATATTTTGAGCGTTTCCTGTGACACCAGTTTTACATTCCGATGCACCTCTGCAGGTTTACTGTATCCCTATGACCTTCACAGTGACGATGAAACACAGATATTGCATCGGTATTAAATCTAAGAGACACAATGTCGACTTAAGTACGGGAAGACTGAGTCTTCCTACTGTCTACGTTTTGAGCGTTTCCTGTGTCACCAGTTTTACATTCCGATGCACCTCTGCAGGTTTATTGTATCCATTGGACCTTCACAGTGACGATGAAACACGGAAATTGCATCGTAATTAAATATAAGAGACACAATGCCGACTTAAGTACTACAAAACTGAGTCTCCTTAGGGTCTATGTTTTGAGCGTTTCCTGTGTCACCAGTTTTACATTCCGATGCACCTGTGCAGGTTTACTGTATCCCTTGGTCCTCCCCATTGACGACGAAACACAGAAATTGTATCGGAATTAAATATAAGAGACACAATGCCGACTTAAGTACAAGAAAACTGAGTCTTCTTAGACTCTATGTTTTTAGCGTTTCCTGTGTCACCAGTTTTGCATTCCGATACACCTCTGCAGGTTTACTGTATCCTTTGGAACTTCCCATTGAGGATGAAACACAGAAATTGCATCGGAATTAAATTTACGAGACACAATGTCGACTTAAGTAGAGGAAGAGTGAATCTTCCTACTGTCTACGTTTCGAGCGTTTCCTGTGTCACCAGTTTTACATTCCGATACACCTCTGCAGGTTTAGTGTATCGAATAGACCTTCCCATTGACGATGAAACATAGAAATTGCATCGGAATTAAATATAAGAGACTCAATGCCGACTTAAGTACAGGAAGACTGAGTCTTTCTACTGTCTACGGTTTGAGCGTTTCCTGTGTCACCAGTTTTACATTCCGATGCACCTCTGCAGGTTTACTGTATCCATTGGACCTGCCCATTGACGATGAAACACAGAAATTGCATCGGATTTAAATATAAGAGACACAATGCCGACTTAAGTACAGGAAGACTGAGTCTTCCTACTGTCTATGTTTTGAGCGTTTCCTGTGTCACCAGTTTTACATTCCGATGCACCTCTGTAGGTTTAGTGTATCGATTAGACCTTCCCATTGACGATGAAACACAGAAATTGCATCGGAATTAAATATAAGAGACACAATGCCGACTTAAGTACAGGTTGGTTGGTTGGTTTGAGGATTAAAGGGACCAAACTACAAAGGTCATCGGTCCCTTAAGTACAGGAAGACTGAGTCTTCCTACTGTCTACGTTTTGAGCGTTTCCTGTGTCACCAGTTTTACATTCCGATGCACCTCTGCAGGTTTACTGTACCATTGGACCTTCCCATTGACGATGAAACACAGAAATTGCATCGGATTTGAATATAAGAGACACAATGCCGACATAAGTACAGGAAGACTGAGTCTTCCTACTGTCTATATTTTGAGCGTTTCCTGTGACACCAGTTTTACATTCCGATGCACCTCTGCAGGTTTACTGTATCCCTATGACCTTCACAGTGACGATGAAACACAGATATTGCATCGGTATTAAATCTAAGAGACACAATGTCGACTTAAGTACGGGAAGACTGATTCTTCCTACTGTCTACGTTTTGAGCGTTTCCTGTGTCACCAGTTTTACATTCCGATGCACCTCTGCAGGTTTACTGTATCCATTGGACCTTCCCATTGACGATGAAACACAGAAATTGCATCGGAATTAAATCTAAGAGACACAATGTCGACATAAGTACGGGAAGACTGAGTCTTCCTACTGTCTACGTTTTGAGCGTTTCCTGCGTCACCAGTTTTACATTCTGATGCACCTCTGCAGGTTTACTGTATCCATTGGACCTTCCCATTGACGATGAAACACAGAAATTGCATCGGATTTAAATATAAGAGACACAATGCCGACTTAAGTACAGGTAGACTGAGTCTTCCTACTGTCTATGATTTGAGCGTTTCCTGTGTCACCAGTTTTACATTCCGATGCTCCTCTGCAGTTTTACTGTATCGATTGGACCTTCCCATTGACGATGAAACACATAAAATGCATCGGAATTAAATATAAGAGACACAATGCCGACTTAAGTACAGGAAGACTGAGTCTTCCTACTGTCTACATTTTGAGCGTTTCCTGAGTCACCAGTTTTACATTCCGATGCACCTCTGCAGGTTTACTGTATCCCTTAGACCTTCACAGTGACGATGAAACACAGATATTGCATCGGAATTTAATATAAGAGACACAATGCCGATTTAAGTACAGGAAGACTGAGTCTTTATACTGTCTATGTCTTCAGCGTGTAATGTGTAATCAGTTTTACATTCCGATGCAACTCTGCATGTTTACTGTATTCCTTGGACCTTCCCATTGACGATGAAACACAGAAATTGCATCGGAATTAAAAATAAGAGACACAATGCCGACTTAAGTACTACAAAACTGAGTCTCCTTAGGGTCTATGTTTTGAGCGTTTCCTATGTCACCAGTTTTACATTCCGATGCACCTCTGCAGGTTTACTGTATCCATTGGACCTTCCCAGAGACGATGAAACACAGAAATTGCATCGGAATAAAATATAAGAGAGACAATGCCGACTTAAGTACAAGAAAACTGAGCGCCGGCGGCGGTGGTCTAGCAGTTCTGGCGCTGCAGTCCGGAACCGCGGGACTGTTACGGTCGCAGGTTCGAATCCTGCCTCGGGCATGGGTGTGTGTGATGTCCTTAGGTTAGTTAGGTTTAAGTAGTTCTAAGTTCTAGGGGACTTATGACCTAAGATGTTGAGTCCCATAGTGCTCAGAGCCATTTGAACCAAGAAAACTGAGTCGTCTTAGGGTCAATGTTATGAGTGTTCCTGTGTCACCAGTTTTACATTCCGATGGACCTGTGCAGGTTTTCTGTATCCCTTGGACCTCCCCATCGACGATGAAACACAGAAATTGCATCGGAAATAGATCTAAGAGACACAATGTCAACTTAAGTACAAGAAAACTGAGTCTCCTTAGGGTCTATGTTTTGATCGTTTCCTGTGTCACCAGTTTTACATTCCGATGGACCTCAGCAGGTTTACTGTATCCCTTGGACCTTCCCATTGACGATGAAACACAGAAATTGCATCGGAATTAAATCTAAGGGACACAATGCCGACTTAAGTACAGGAAGACTGAGTCTTCCTACTGTCTATATTTTGAGCGTTTCCTGTGACACCAGTTTTACATTCCGATGCATCTCTGCAGGTTTACTGTATCCCTTGGACCTTCACAGTGACGATGAAACACAGATATTGCATCGGAATTAAATATAAGAGACACAATGCCGATTTAAGTAGAGGAAGACTGAGTCTTTATACCGTCTATGTTTTGAGCGTTTCCTGTGTAATCAGTTTTACATTCCGATGCAACTCTGCAGGTTTACTGTATTCCTTGGAACTTCCCATTGACGATGAAACACAGAAATTGCATCGGAATTAAATATGAGACACAATGCCGACTTAAGTACAGAAAGACTGAGTCTTCCTACTGTCTATGTTTTAAGCGTTTCCTGTGTCACCAGTTTTACATTCCGATGCACCCCTGCAGGTTTGCTGTATCCATTGGACCTTCCCATTGACGATGAAACACAGAAATTGCATCGGAATTAAATATAAGAGACACAATGCCGATTTAAGTACAGGAAGACTGAGTCTTTATACTGTCTATGTCTTCAGCGTGTAATGTGTAATCAGTTTTACATTCCGATGCAACTCTGCATGTTTACTGTATTCCTTGGACCTTCCCATTGACGATGAAACACAGAAATTGCATCGGAATTAAAAATAAGAGACACAATGCCGACTTAAGTACTACAAAACTGAGTCTCCTTAGGGTCTATGTTTTGAGCGTTTCCTGTGTCACCAGTTTTACATTCCGATGGACCTCAGCAGGTTTACTGTATCCCTTGGACCTTCCCATTGACGATGAAACACAGAAATTGCATCGGAATTAAATCTAAGGGACACAATGTCGACTTAAGTACAGGAAGACTGAGTCTTCCTACTGTCTACGGTTTGAGCGTTTCCTGTGTCACCAGTTTTACATTCCGATGCACCTCTGCAGGTTTACTGTATCCATTGGACCTTCCCATTGACGATGAAGCACAGAAATTGCATCGGATTTAAATATAAGAGACACAATGCCGATTTAAGTAGAGGAAGACTGAGGCTTTATACTGTATATGTTTTGAGCGTTTCCTGTGTAATCAGTTTTACATTCCGATGCAACTCTGCAGGTTTACTGTATTCCTTGGACCTTCCCATTGACGATGAAGCACAGAAATTGCATCGGAATTAAATATGAGACACAATGCCGACTTAAGTACAGGAAGACTGAGTCTTCCTACTGTCTATGTTTTGAGCGTCTCCTGTGTCACCAGTTTTACATTCCGATGCACCTCTGCAGGTTTACTGTATCCATTGGACTGACGATGAAACACAGAAATTGCATCGGAATTAAATATAAGAGAGACAATGCCGATTTAAGTAGAGGAAGACTGAGTCTTTATACCGTCTATGTTTTGAGCGTTTCCTGTGTCACCAGTTTTACATTCCGATACACCTCTGCAGGTTTACTGTATCCATTGGAACTTCCCATTGAGGATGAAACACAGAAATTGCATCGGAATTAAATTTACGAGACACAATGTCGACTTAAGTAGAGGAAGAGTGAATCTTCCTACTGTCTACGTTTCCAGCGTTTCCTGTGTCACCAGTTTTACATTCCGATACACCTCTGCAGGTTTAGTGTATCGAATAGACCTTCCCATTGACGATGATACATAGAAATTGCATCGGAATTAAATATAAGAGACTCAATGCCGACTTAAGTACAGGAAGACTGAGTCTTTCTACTGTCTACGTTTTGAGCGTTTCCTGTGTCACCAGTTTTACATTCCGATGCACCTCTGCAGGTTTACTGTATCCATTGGACCTGCCCATTGACGATGAAACACAGAAATTGCATCGGATTTAAATATAAGAGGCACAATGCCGACTTAAGTACAGGAAGACTGAGTCTTCCTACTGTCTATGTTTTGAGCGTTTCCTGTGTCACCAGTTTTACATTCCGATGCACCTCTGTAGGTTTAGTGTATCGATTAGACCTTCCCATTGACGATGAAACACAGAAATTGCATCGGAATTAAATATAAGATACACAATGCCGACTTAAGTACAGGAAGACTGAGTCTTCCTACTGTCTACGTTTTGAGCGTTTCCTGTGTCACCAGTTTTACATTCCGATGCACCTCTGCAGGTTTACTGTATCCATTGGACCTTCCCATTGACGATGAAACACAGAAATTGCATCGGATTTAAATATAAGAGACACAATGCCGACATAAGTACAGGAAGACTGAGTCTTCCTACTGTCTATATTTTGAGCGTTTCCTGTGACACCAGTTTTACATTCCGATGCACCTCTGCAGGTTTACTGTATCCCTATGACCTTCACAGTGACGATGAAACACAGATATTGCATCGGTATTAAATCTAAGAGACACAATGTCGACTTAAGTACGGGAAGACTGAGTCTTCCTACTGTCTACGTTTTGAGCGTTTCCTGTGTCACCAGTTTTACATTCCGATGCACCTCTGCAGGTTTATTGTATCCATTGGACCTTCACAGTGACGATGAAACACGGAAATTGCATCGTAATTAAATATAAGAGACACAATGCCGACTTAAGTACTACAAAACTGAGTCTCCTTAGGGTCTATGTTTTGAGCGTTTCCTGTGTCACCAGTTTTACATTCCGATGCACCTCTGCAGGTTTACTGTATCCCTTGGTCCTCCCCATTGACGACGAAACACAGAAATTGTATCGGAATTAAATATAAGAGACACAATGCCGACTTAAGTACAAGAAAACTGAGTCTTCTTAGACCCTATGTTTTTAGCGTTTCCTGTGTCACCAGTTTTACATTCCGATACACCTCTGCAGGTTTACTGTATCCTTTGGAACTTCCCATTGAGGATGAAACACAGAAATTGCATCGGAATTAAATTTACGAGACACAATGTCGACTTAAGTAGAGGAAGAGTGAATCTTCCTACTGTCTACGTTTCGAGCGTTTCCTGTGTCACCAGTTTTACATTCCGATACACCTCTGCAGGTTTAGTGTATCGAATAGACCTTCCCATTGACGATGAAACATAGAAATTGCATCGGAATTAAATATAAGAGACTCAATGCCGACTTAAGTACAGGAAGACTGAGTCTTTCTACTGTCTACGGTTTGAGCGTTTCCTGTGTCACCAGTTTTACATTCCGATGCACCTCTGCAGGTTTACTGTATCCATTGGACCTGCCCATTGACGATGAAACACAGAAATTGCATCGGATTTAAATATAAGAGACACAATGCCGACTTAAGTACAGGAAGACTGAGTCTTCCTACTGTCTATGTTTTGAGCGTTTCCTGTGTCACCAGTTTTACATTCCGATGCACCTCTGTAGGTTTAGTGTATCGATTAGACCTTCCCATTGACGATGAAACACAGAAATTGCATCGGAATTAAATATAAGAGACACAATGCCGACTTAAGTACAGGTTGGTTGGTTGGTTTGAGGATTAAAGGGACCAAACTACAAAGGTCATCGGTCCCTTAAGTACAGGAAGACTGAGTCTTCCTACTGTCTACGTTTTGAGCGTTTCCTGTGTCACCAGTTTTACATTCCGATGCACCTCTGCAGGTTTACTGTACCATTGGACCTTCCCATTGACGATGAAACACAGAAATTGCATCGGATTTGAATATAAGAGACACAATGCCGACATAAGTACAGGAAGACTGAGTCTTCCTACTGTCTATATTTTGAGCGTTTCCTGTGACACCAGTTTTACATTCCGATGCACCTCTGCAGGTTTACTGTATCCCTATGACCTTCACAGTGACAATGAAACACAGATATTGCATCGGTATTAAATCTAAGAGACACAATGTCGACTTAAGTACGGGAAGACTGATTCTTCCTACTGTCTACGTTTTGAGCGTTTCCTGTGTCACCAGTTTTACATTCCGATGCACCACTGCAGGTTTACTGTATCCATTGGACCTTCCCATTGACGATGAAACACAGAAATTGCATCGGAATTAAATCTAAGAGACACAATGTCGACATAAGTACGGGAAGACTGAGTCTTCCTACTGTCTACGTTTTGAGCGTTTCCTGTGTCACCAGTTTTACATTCTGATGCACCTCTGCAGGTTTACTGTATCCATTGGACCTTCCCATTGACGATGAAACACAGAAATTGCATCGGATTTAAATATAAGAGACACAATGCCGACTTAAGTACAGGTAGACTGAGTCTTCCTACTGTCTATGATTTGAGCGTTTCCTGTGTCACCAGTTTTACATTCCGATGCTCCTCTGCAGTTTTACTGTATCGATTGGACCTTCCCATTGACGATGAAACACATAAAATGCATCGGAATTAAATATAAGAGACACAATGCCGACTTAAGTACAGGAAGACTGAGTCTTCCTACTGTCTACATTTTGAGCGTTTCCTGAGTCACCAGTTTTACATTCCGATGCACCTCTGCAGGTTTACTGTATCAATTGGACCTTCCCATTGATGATGAAACACAGAATTTGCATCGGATTGAAATATAAGAGACACAAGGCCGACTTAAGTACAGGAAGACTGAGTCTTCCTACTGTCTATGTTTTGAGTGTTTCCTGTGTCACCAGTTTTACATTACGATGCACCTCTGCAGGTTTACTGTATCCCTTAGACCTTCACAGTGACGATGAAACACAGATATTGCATCGGAATTTAATATAAGGGACACAATGCCGATTTAAGTACAGGAAGACTGAGTCTTTATACTGTCTATGTCTTCAGCGTGTAATGTGTAATCAGTTTTACATTCCGATGCAACTCTGCATGTTTACTGTATTCCTTGGACCTTCCCATTGACGATGAAACACAGAAATTGCATCGGAATTAAAAATAAGAGACACAATGCCGACTTAAGTACTACAAAACTGAGTCTCCTTAGGGTCTATGTTTTGAGCGTTTCCTATGTCACCAGTTTTACATTCCGATGCACCTCTGCAGGTTTACTGTATCCATTGGACCTTCCCAGAGACGATGAAACACAGAAATTGCATCGGAATAAAATATAAGAGAGACAATGCCGACTTAAGTACAAGAAAACTGAGCGCCGGCCGCGGTGGTCTAGCGGTTCTGGCGCTGCAGTCCGGAACCGCGGGACTGTTACGGTCGCAGGTTCGAATCCTGCCTCGGGCATGGGTGTGTGTGATGTCCTTAGGTTAGTTAGGTTTAAGTAGTTCTAAGTTCTAGGGGACTTATGACCTAAGATGTTGAGTCCCATAGTGCTCAGAGCCATTTGAACCAAGAAAACTGAGTCGTCTTAGGGTCAATGTTATGAGTGTTCCTGTGTCACCAGTTTTACATTCCGATGGACCTGTGCAGGTTTTCTGTATCCCTTGGACCTCCCCATCGACGATGAAACACAGAAATTGCATCGGAAATAGATCTAAGATACACAATGTCAACTTAAGTACAAGAAAACTGAGTCTCCTTAGGGTCTATGTTTTGATCGTTTCCTGTGTCACCAGTTTTACATTCCGATGGACCTCAGCAGGTTTACTGTATCCCTTGGACCTTCCCATTGACGATGAAACACAGAAATTGCATCGGAATTAAATCTAAGGGACACAATGCCGACTTAAGTACAGGAAGACTGAGTCTTCCTACTGTCTATATTTTGAGCGTATCCTGTGACACCAGTTTTACATTCCGATGCATCTCTGCAGGTTTACTGTATCCCTTGGACCTTCACAGTGACGATGAAACACAGATATTGCATCGGAATTAAATATAAGAGACACAATGCCGATTTAAGTAGAGGAAGACTGAGTCTTTATACCGTCTATGTTTTGAGCGTTTCCTGTGTAATCAGTTTTACATTCCGATGCAACTCTGCAGGTTTACTGTATTCCTTGGAACTTCCCATTGACGATGAAACACAGAAATTGCATCGGAATTAAATATGAGACACAATGCCGACTTAAGTACAGAAAGACTGAGTCTTCCTACTGTCTATGTTTTAAGCGTTTCCTGTGTCACCAGTTTTACATTCCGATGCACCCCTGCAGGTTTACTGTATCCATTGGACCTTCCCATTGACGATGAAACACAGAAATTGCATCGGAATTAAATATAAGAGACACAATGCCGACTTAAGTACAGGAAGACTGAGTCTTCCTACTGTCTATGTTTTGAGCGTTTCCTGTGTCTCCAGTTTTACATTCCGATGGACCTCTGCTGATTTTCTGTATCCCTTGGACCTCCACATCGACGATGAAACATAGAAATTGCATCGGAATTAGATCTAAGAGACGCAATGTCGACTTAAGTACAGGAAGACTGAGACTTCCTACTGTCTACGATTTGAGCGATTCCTGTGACACCAGTTTTACAGTCCGATGCACCTCTGCAGGTTTACTGTATCCCTTAGACCTTCGCAGTGACGATGAAAAACAGATATTGCATCGGAATTAAATATAAGAGACACAATGCCGACTTAAGTACAAGAAAACTGAGTCTTCTTAGGCTCTATGTTTTGAGCGTTTCCTGTGTCACCAGTTTTACATTCCGATGGAGCTCTGCAGGTTTACTGTATCCCTTGGACCTTCCCATTGAGGATGAAACACAGAAATTGCATCGGATTTAAATATAAGAGACACAATGCCGACATAAGTACAGGTAGACTGAGTCTTCCTACTGTCTATGTTTTGAGCGTTTCCTGTGTCACCAGTTTTACATTCCGATGCATCTCTGCACTTTTACTGTATCGATTGGACCTTCCCATTGATGATGAAACACAGAAATTGCATCGGAATTAAATATAAGAGACACAATGCCGACTTAAGTACAGGAGACTGAGTCTTCCTACTGTCTACGTTTTGAGCGTTTCCTGTGTCACCAGTTTTACATTCCGATACACCTCTGTAGGTTTACTGTATCCATTGGAACTTCCCATTGACGATGAAACACAGAAATTGCAACGGATTTAAATATAAGAGACACAATGCCGACTTAAGTTTAGGAAGACTGAGTCTTCCTACTGTCTATGTTTTGAGCGTTTCCTGTGTCGCCAGTTTTACATTCCGATGCACCTCTGCAGGTTTACTGTATCCCTTGGACCTTCACAGTGACGATGACACACATATTGCATCGGAATTTAATATTAGAGACACAATGCCGGGTTAAGTACAGGAAGACTGAGTCTTTATACTGTCTATGTTTTCAGCGTTTCCTGTGTAATCAGTTTTACATTCCGATGCAACTGTGCAGGTTTACTGTATTCCTTGGACCTTCCCATTGACGAAGAAACACAGAAATTGCATCGGAATTAATTATAAGAGACACAATGCCGACATAAGTACTACAAAACTGAGTCTCCTTAGGGTCTATGTTTTGAGCGTTTCCTGTGTCACCAGTTTTACATTCCGATGCACCCCTGCAGGTTTACTGTATCCAGTGGACCTTCCCATTGACGATGAAACACAGAAATTGCATCGGAATTAAATATAAGAGACACAATGCCGACTTAAGTACAGGAAGACTGAGTCTTCCTACTGTCTATGTTTTGAGCGTTTCCTGTGTCTCCAGTTTTACATTCCGATGGACCTCTGCTGATTTTCTGTATCCCTTGGACCTCCACATCGACGATGAAACATAGAAATTGCATCGGAATTAGATCTAAGAGACACAATGTCGACTTAAGTACAGGAAGACTGAGACTTCCTACTGTCTACGATTTGAGCGATTCCTGTGACACCAGTTTTACAGTCCGATGCACCTCTGCAGGTTTATTGTATCCCTTAGACCTTCGCAGTGACGATGAAAAACAGATATTGCATCGGAATTAAATATAAGAGACACAATGCCGACTTAAGTACAAGAAAACTGAGTCTTCTTAGGCTCTATGTTTTGAGCGTTTCCTGTGTCACCAGTTTTACATTCCGATGGAGCTCTGCAGGTTTACTGTATCCCTTGGACCTTCCCATTGAGGATGAAACACAGAAATTGCATCGGATTTAAATATAAGAGACACAATGCCGACATAAGTACAGGTAGACTGAGTCTTCCTACTGTCTATGTTTTGAGCGTTTCCTGTGTCACCAGTTTTACATTCCGATGCATCTCTGCACTTTTACTGTATCGATTGGACCTTCCCATTGACGATGAAACACAGAAATTGCATCGGAATTAAATATAAGAGACACAATGCCGACTAAAGTACAGGAAGACTGAGTCTTCCTACTGTCTACGTTTTGAGCGTTTCCTGTGTCACCAGTTTTACATTCCGATACACCTCTGTAGGTTTACTGTATCCATTGGAACTTCCCACTGACGATGAAACACAGAAATTGCAACGGATTTAAATATAAGAGACACAATGCCGACTTAAGTTTAGGAACACTGAGTCTTCCTACTGTCTATGTTTTGAGCGTTTCCTGTGTCGCCAGTTTTACATTCCGATGCACCTCTGCAGGTTTACTGTATCCCTTGGACCTTCACAGTGACGATGACACACACATATTGCATCGGAATTTAATATTAGAGACACAATGCCGGGTTAAGTACAGGAAGACTGAGTCTTTATACTGTCTATGTTTTCAGCGTTTCCTGTGTAATCAGTTTTACATTCCGATGCAACTCTGCAGGTTTACTGTATTCCTTGTACCTTCCCATTGACGAAGAAACACAGAAATTGCATCGGAATTAATTATAAGAGACACAATGCCGACATAAGTACTACAAAACTGAGTCTCCTTAGGGTCTATGTTTTGAGCGTTTCCTGTGTCACCAGTTTTACATTCCGATGCACCTCTGCAGGTTTACTGTATCCATTGGACTTTCCCAGTGACGATGAAACACAGAAATTGCATCGGAATTAAATATAAGAGAGACAATGCCGACTTAAGTACAAGAAAACTGAGTCTTCTTAGGGGTCTATGTTTTGAGCGTTTCCTATGTCACCAGTTTTACATTCCGATGGACCTGTGCAGGTTTTCTGTATCCCTTGGACCACCCCATCGACGATGAAACACAGAAATTGCATCGGAATTAGATCTAAGAGACACAATGTCAACTAAAGTACAAGAAAACTGAGGCTTCTTAGGGTCTATGGTTTGAGCGTTTCCTGTGTCACCAGTTTTACATTCCGATGGACCTCTGCAGGTTTACTGTATCCCTTCGACCTTCCCATTGACGATGAAACACAGAAATTGCATCGGAATTAAATGTAAGAGACTCAATGTCGACTTAAGTGCGGGAAGACTGAGTCTTCCTACTGTCTACGTTATGAGCGTTTCCTGTGTCACCAGTTTTACATTCCGATGCACCTCTGCAGGTTTACTGTATCCATTGGACCTTCCCATTGACGATGAAACACAGAAATTGCATCGGATTTAAATATAAGAGACACAATGCCGACATAAGTACAGGAAGACTGAGTCTTCCTACTGTCTATATTTTGAGCGTTTCCTGTGACACCAGTTTTACATTCCGATGCACCTCTGCAGGTTTACTGTATCCCTATGACCTTCACAGTGACGATGAAACACAGATATTGCATCGGTATTAAATCTAAGAGACACAATGTCGACTTAAGTACGGGAAGACTGAGTCTTCCTACTGTCTACGTTTTGAGCGTTTCCTGTGTCACCAGTTTTACATTCCGATGCACCTCTGCAGGTTTACTGTATCCATTGGACCTTCACAGTGACGATGAAACACGGAAATTGCATCGTAATTAAATATAAGAGACACAATGCCGACTTAAGTACTACAAAACTGAGTCTCCTTAGGGTCTATGTTTTGAGCGTTTCCTGTGTCACCAGTTTTACATTCCGATGCACCTCTGCAGGTTTACTGTATCCCTTGGCCCTCCCCATTGACGACGAAACACAGAAATTGTATCGGAATTAAATATAAGAGACACAATGCCGACTTAAGTACAAGAAAACTGAGTCTTCTTAGACTCTATGTTTTTAGCGTTTCCTGTGTCACCAGTTTTACATTCCGATACACCTCTGCAGGTTTACTGTATCCATTGGAACTTCCCATTGAGGATGAAACACAGAAATTGCATCGGAATTAAATTTACGAGACACAATGTCGACTTAAGTAGAGGAAGAGTGAATCTTCCTACTGTCTACGTTTCGAGCGTTTCCTGTGTCACCAGTTTTACATTCCGATACACCTCTGCAGGTTTAGTGTATCGAATAGACCTTCCCATTGACGATGAAACATAGAAATTGCATCGGAATTAAATATAAGAGACTCAATGCCGACTTAAGTACAGGAAGACTGAGTCTTTCTACTGTCTACGTTTTGAGCGCTTCCTGTGTCACCAGTTTTACATTCCGATGCACCTCTGTAGGTTTACTGTATCCATTGGACCTGCCCATTGACGATGAAACACAGAAATTGCATCGGATTTAAATATAAGAGACACAATGCCGACTTAAGTACAGGAAGACTGAGTCTTCCTACTGTCTATGTTTTGAGCGTTTCCTGTGTCACCAGTTTTACATTCCGATGCACCTCTGTAGGTTTAGTGTATCGATTAGACCTTCCCATTGACGATGAAACACAGAAATTGCATCGGAATTAAATATAAGAGACACAATGCCGACTTAAGAACAGGTTGGTTGGTTGGTTTGAGGATTAAAGGGACCAAACTACAAAGGTCATCGGTCCCTTAAGTACAGGAAGACTGAGTCTTCCTACTGTCTACGTTTTGAGCGTTTGCTGTGTCACCAGTTTTACATTCCGATGCACCTCTGCAGGTGTACTGTACCATTGGACCTTCCCATTGACGATGAAACACAGAAATTGCATCGGATTTAAATATAAGAGACACAATGCCGACATAAGTACAGGAAGACTGAGTCTTCCTACTGTCTATATTTTGAGCGTTTCCTGTGACACCAGTTTTACATTCCGATGCACTTCTGCAGGTTTACTGTATCCCTATGACCTTCACAGTGACGATGAAACACAGATATTGCATCGGTATTAAATCTAAGAGACACAATGTCGACTTAAGTACGGGAAGACTGAGTCTTCCTACTGTCTACGTTTTGAGCGTTTCCTGTGTCACCAGTTTTACATTCCGATGCACCTCTGCAGGTTCACTGTATCCATTGGACCTTCCCATTGACGATGAAACACAGAAATTGCATCGGATTTAAATATAAGAGACACAATGCCGACTTAAGTACAGGTAGACTGAGTCTTCCTACTGTCTATGATTTTAGCGTTTCCTGTGTCACCAGTTTTACATTCCGATGCACCTCTGCAGTTTTACTGTATCGATTGGACCTTCCCATTGACGATGAAACACAGAAAATGCATCGGAATTAAATATAAGAGACACAATGCCGACTTAAGTACAGGAAGACTGAGTCTTCCTACTGTCTACACTTTGAGCGTTTCCTGTGTCACCAGTTTTACATTCCGATGCACCTCTGCAGGTTTACTGTATCCATTGGACCTTCCCATTGATGATGAAACACAGAATTTGCATCGGATTGAAATATAAGAGACACAAGGCCGACTTAAGTACAGGAAGACTGAGTCTTCCTACTGTCTATGTTTTGAGTGTTTCCTGTGTCACCAGTTTTACATTACGATGGACCTCTGCAGGTTTACTGTATCCCTTGGACCTTCAAAGTGACGATGAAACACAGATATTGCATCGGAATTTAATATAAGAGACACAATGCCGATTTAAGTACAGGAAGACTGAGTCTTTATACTGTCTATGTTTTCAGCGTTTAATGTGTAATCAGTTTTACATTCCGATGCCACTCTGCAGGTTTACTGTATCCATTGGACCTTCCCATTGACGATGAAACACAGATATTGCATCGGTATTAAATCTAAGAGACACAATGTCGACTTAAGTACGGGAAGACTGATTCTTCCTACTGTCTACGTTTTTGAGCGTTTCCTGTGTCACCAGTTTTACATTCCGATGCACCTCTGCAGGATTACTGTATCCATTGGACCTTCGCAGAGACGATGAAACACAGAAATTGCATCGGAATTAAATATAAGAGAGACAATGACTACTTAAGTACAAGAAAACTGAGTCTTCTTAGGGTCAATGTTATGAGCGTTCCTCTGTCACCAGTTTTACATTCCGATGGACCTGTGCAGGTTATCTGTATCCCTTGGACCTCCCCATCGACGATGAAACACAGAAATTGCATCGGAAATAGATCTAAGAGACACAATGTCAACTTAAGTACAAGAAAACTGAGTCTCCTTAGGGTCTATGCTTTGATCGTTTCCTGTGTCACCAGTATTACATTCCGATGGACCTCAGCAGGTTTACTGTATCCCTTGGACCTTCCCATTGACGATGAAACACAGAAATTGCATCGGAATTAAATCTAAGGGACACAATGTCGACTTAAGTACAGGAAGACTGAGTCTTCCTACTGTCTATATTTTGAGCGTTTCCTGTGACACCAGTTTTACATTCCGATGCACCTCTGCAGGTTTACTGTATCCCTTGGACCTTCACAGTGACGATGAAACACAGATATTGCATCGGAATTAAATATAAGAGACACAATGCCGATTTAAGTAGAGGAAGACTGAGTCTTTATACTGTCTATGTTTTGAGCGTTTCCTGTGTAATCAGTTTTACATTCCGATGCAACTCTGCAGGTTTACAGTATTCCTTGGACGTTCCCATTGACGATGAAACACAGAAATTGCATCGGAATTAATTATGAGACACAATGCCGACTTAAGTACAGAAAGACTGAGTCTTCCTACTGTCTATGTTTTAAGCGTTTCCTGTGTCACCAGTTTTACATTCCGATGCACCCCTGCAGGTTTTCTGTATCCATTGGACTTTCCCATTCACGAAGAAGCACAGAAATTGCATCGAATTTAAATATAAGAGACACAATGCCGACTTAAGTACAGGAAGACTGAGTCTTCCTACTGTCTATGTTTTGAGCGTTTCCTGTGTCACCAGTTTTTCACTCCGATGCACCTCTGCAGTTTTACTGTATCCCTTGGTCCTCCCCATTGACGATGAAACACAGAAATTGCATCGGAATTAAATATAAGAGACACAATGCCGACTTAAGTACAGGAAGACTGAGTCTTCCTACTGTCTATGTTTTGAGCGTTTCCTGTGTCACCAGTTTTACATTCCGATGGACCTCTGCTGATTTTCTGTATCCCTTGGACCTCCCCATCGTCGATGAAACACAGAAATTGCATCGGAATTAGATCTAAGAGACACAATGTCGACTTAAGTACAGGAAGACTAAGTCTTCCTAATGTCTACGATTTGAGCGATTCCTGTGACAGCAGTTTTACAGTCCGATGCACCTCTGCAGGTTTACTGTATCCGTTAGACCTTCGCAGTGACGATGAATAACAGATATTGCATCGGAATTAAATATAAGAGAGACAATGCCGACTTAAGTACAAGAAAACTGAGTCTTCTTAGGCTCTTTGATTTGAGCGTTTCCTGTGTCACCAGTTTTACATTCCGATGGAGCTCTGCAGGTTTACTGTATCCCTTGGACCTTCCCATTGAGGATGAAACACAGAAATTGCATCGGAATTAAATCTACGATTCACAATGTCTACTTAAGTACAGGAAGATTGAGTCTTCCTACTGTCTACGTTTTGAGCGTTTCCTGTGTCACCAGTTTTACATTCCGATACACCTCCTCAGGTTTACTGTATCCATTGGACCTTCCCATCGACGATGAAACACAGAAATTGCATCGGATTTAAATATAAGAGACACAATGCCGACATAAGTACAGGTACACTGAGTCTTCCTACTGTCTATGTTTTGAGCGCTTCCTGTGTCACCAGTTTTACATTCCGATGCATCTCTGCACTTTTACTGTATCGATTGGACCTTCCCATTGACGATGAAACACAGAAATTGCATCGGAATTAAATATAAGAGACACAATGCCGACTTAAGTACAGGAAGACTGAGTCTTCCTACTGTCTACGTTTTGAGCGTTTCCTGTGTCACCAGTTTTACATTCCGATACACCTCTGCATTTTTACTGTATCCATTCGAACTTCCCATTGACAATGAAACGCAGAAATTGCATCGGATTTAAATATAAGAGACACAATGCCGTCTTAAGTATAGGAAGACTGAGTCTTCCTACTGTCTACGTTTTGAGCGTTTCCTGTGTCGCCAGTTTTACATTCCGATGCACCTCTGCAGGTTTACTGTATCCCTTGGACCTTCACAGTAACGATGACACACAGATATTGCATCGGAATTTAATATTAGAGACACAATGCCGGGTTAAGTACAGGAAGACTGAGTCTTTATACTGTCTATGTTTTAAGCGTTTCCTGTGTAATCAGTTTTACATTCCGATGCAACTCTGCAGGTTTGCTGTATTCCTTGGACCTTCCCATTGACGAAGAAATACAGAAATTGCATCGGAATTAATTATAAGAGACACAATGCCGACATAAGTACTACAAAACTGAGTCTCCTTAGGGTATATGTTTTGAGCGTTTCCTGTGTCACCAGTTTTACATTCCGATGCACCTCTGCAGGTTTACTGTATCCATTGGACTTTCCCAGTGACGATGAAACACAGAAATTGCTTCGGAATTAAATATAAGAGAGACAATGCCGACTTAAGTACAAGAAAACTGAGTCTTCTTAGGGTCTATGTTTTGAGCGTTTCCTGTGTCACCAGTTTTACATTCCGATGGACCTGTGCTGGTTTTCTGTATCCCTTGGACCTCTCCATCGACGATGAAACACAGAAATTGCATCGGAATTAGATCTAAGAGTCACAATGTCAACTAAAGTACAAGAAAATTGAGGCTTCTTAGGGTCTATGCTTTGAGCGTGTCCTGTGTCACCAGTTTTACATTAAGATGGACCTCTGCAGGTTTACTGTATAAATTGGACCTTCCCATTGACGATGAAACACAGAAATTGCATCGGAATTAAATCTAAGAGACTCAATGTCGACTTAAGTACGGGAAGACTGAGTCTTCCTACTGTCTACGTTTTGAGCGTTTCCTGTGTCACCAGTTTAAATTCCGATGCACCTCTGCAGGTTTACTGTATCCATTGGACCTTACCATTGACGATGAAACACAGAAATTGCATCGGAATTAAATGTAAGAGACACAATGCCGACTTAAGTACAGGTAGACTGAGTCTTCCTACTGTCTATGATTTGAGCGTTTCCTGTGTCACCAGTTTTACATTCCAATGCACCTCTGTAGTTTTACTGTATCGATTGGACCTTCCCATTGACGATGAAACACAGAAAATGCATCGGAATTAAATATAAGAGACACAATGCCGACATAAGTACAGGAAGACTGAGTCTTCCTACTGTCTACATTTTGAGCGTTTCCTGTGTCACCAGTTTTACATTCCGATGTACTTCTGCAGGTTTACTGCATCCATTGGACCTTCCCATTGACGATGAAACACAGAATTTGCATCTGCTTGAAATATAAGAGACACAAGGCCGACTTAAGTACAGGAAGACTGAGTCTTCCTACTGTCTATGATTTGAGTGTTTCCTGTGTCACCAGTTTTACATTACGATGCACCTCTGCAGGTTTACTGTATCCCTTCGACCTTCACAGTGACGATGAAACACAGATATTGCATCGGAATTTAATATAAGAGACACAATGCCGATTTAAGTACAGGAAGACTGAGTCTTCATACTGTCTATGTTTTAAGCGTTTCCTGTGTAATCAGTTTTACATTCCGACGCAACTCTGCAGGTTTACTGTATTCCTTGGACCTTCCCATTGACGATGAAACACAGAAATTGCATCGGAATTAAATATAAGAGAGACAATGAGAACTTAAGTACAGGAAAACTGAGTCTTCTTAGGGTCTATGTTATGAGTGTTCCTGTGTCACCAGTTTTACATTCCGATGGACCTGTGCAGGTTTTCTGTATCCCTTGGACCTCCCCATCGACGATGAAACACAGAAATTGCATCGGAAATAGATCTAAGGGACACAATGTCAACTTAAGTACAAGAAAACTGAGTCTCCTTAGGGTCTATGTTTTGAGCGTTTCCTGTGTCACCAGTTTTACATTCCGATGGACCTCAGCAGGTTTACTGTATCCCTTGGACCTTCCCATTGACGATGAAACACAGAAATTGCATCGGAATTAAATCTAAGGGACACAATGTCGACTTAAGTACAGGAAGACTGAGTCTTCCTACTGTCTACGGTTTGAGCGTTTCCTGTGTCACCAGTTTTACATTCCGATGCATCTCTGCAGGTTTACTGTATCCATTGGACCTTCCCATTGACGATGAAGCACAGAAATTGCATCGGATTTAAATATAAGAGACACAATGCCGACTTAAGTACAGGAAGACTGAGTCTTCCTACTGTCTATATTTTGAGCGTTTCCTGTGACACCAGTTTTACATTCCGATGCACCTCTGCAGGTTTACTGTATCCCTTGGACCTTCACAGTGACGATGAAACACAGATATTGCATCGGAATTAAATATAAGAGACACAATGCCGATTTAAGTAGAGGAAGACTGTGTCTTTATACTGTCTATGTTTTGAGCGTTTCCTGTGTAATCAGTTTTACATTCCGATGCAACTCTGCAGGTTTGCTGTATTCCTTGGACCTTCCCATTGACGAAGAAACACAGAAATTGCATCGGAATTAATTATAAGAGACACAATGCCGACATAAGTACTACAAAACTGAGTCTCCTTAGGGTCTATGTTTTGAGCGTTTCCTGTGTCACCAGTTTTACATTCCGATGCACCTCTGCAGGTTTACTGTATCCATTGGACTTTCCCAGTGACGATGAAACACAGAAATTGCTTCGGAATTAAATATAAGAGAGGCAATGCCGACTTAAGTACAAGAAAACTGAGTCTTCTTAGGGTCTATGTTTTGAGCGTTTCTTGTGTCACCAGTTTTACATTCCGATGGACCTCTGCAGGTTTACTGTATCCCTTCGACCTTCCCATTGACGATGAAACACAGATATTGCATCGGAATTAAATATAAGAGACACAATGCCGACTTAAGTACAGGTAGACTGAGTCTTCCTACTGTCTATGATTTGAGCGCTTCCTGTGTCACCAGTTTTACATTCCAATGCACCTCTGTATTTTTACTGTATCGATTGGACCTTCCCATTGACGATGAAACACAGAAAATGCATCGGAATTAAATTTAAGAGACACAATGCCGACTTAAGTACAGGAAGACTGAGTCTTCCTACTGTCTACATTTTGAGCGTTTCCTGTGTCACCAGTTTTACATTCCGATGCACCTCTGCAGGTTTACTGTATCCATTGGACCTTCCCATTGACGATGAAACACAGAATTTGCATCTGCTTGAAATATAAGAGACACAAGGCCGACTTAAGTACAGGAAGAATGAGTCTTCCTACTGTCTATGATTTGAGTGTTTCCTGTGTCACCAGTTTTACATTACGATACACCTCTGCAGGTTTACTGTATCCCTTGGACCTTCACACTGACGATGAAACACAGATATTGCATCGGAATTTAATATAAGAGACACAATGCCGATTTAAGTACAGGAAGACTGAGTCTTTATACTGTCTATGTTTTAGGCGTTTCCTGTGTAATCAGTTTTACATTCCGACGCAACTCTGCAGGTTTACTGTATTCCTTGGACCTTCCTATTGACGATGAAACACAGAAATTGCATCGGAATTAAATATAAGACACACAATGCCGACTTAAGTACTACAAAACTGAGTCTCCTTAGGGTCTATGCTTTGAGCGTTTCCTGTGTCACCAGTTTTACACTCCGATGCACCTCTGCAGGTTTACTGTATCCATTGGACCTTCCCAGAGACGATGAAACACAGAAATTGCATCGGAATTAAATATAAGAGAGACAATGAGAACTTAAGTACAAGAAAACTGAGTCTTCTTAGGGTCTATGTTATGAGCGTTCCTGTGTCACCAGTTTTACATTCCGATGGACCTGTGCAGGTTTTCTGTATCCCTTTTACCTCCCCATCGACGATGAAACACAGAAATTGCATCGGAAATAGATCTAAGAGACACAATGTCAACTTAAGTACAAGAAAACTGAGTCTCCTTAGGGTCTATGTTTTGAGCGTTTCCTGTGTCACCAGTTTTACATTCCGATGGACCTCAGCAGGTTTACTGTATCCCTTGGACCTTCCCATTGACGATGAAATACAGAAATTGCATCGGAATTAAATCTAAGGGACACAATGTCGACTTAAGTACAGGAAGACTGAGTCTTCCTACTGTCTACGGTTTGAGCGTTTCCTGTGTCACCAGTTTTACATTCCGATGCACCTCTGCAGGTTTACTGTATCCATTGGACCTTCCCATTGACGATGAAGCACAGAAATTGCATCGGATTTAAATATAAGAGACACAATGCCGACTTAAGTACAGGAAGACTGAGTCTTCCTACTGTCTATATTTTGAGCGTTTCCTGTGACACCAGTTTTACATTCCGATGCACCTCTGCAGGTTTACTGTATCCCTTGGACCTTCACAGTGACGATGAAACACAGATATTGCATCGGAATTAAATATAAGAGACACAATGCCGATTTAAGTAGAGGAAGACTGTGTCTTTATACTGTCTATGTTTTGAGCGTTTCCTGTGTTATCAGTTTTACATTCCGATGTAACTGTGAAGGTTTACTGTATTCCTTGGACCTTCCCATAGACGATGAAACACAGAAATTGCATCGGAATGAAATATGAGACACAATGCCGACTTAAGTACAGAAAGACTGAGTCTTCCTACTGTCTATTTTTGAGCGTTTCCTGTGTCACCAATTTTACATTCCAAATGCACCTCTGCAGGTTTACTGTATCCATTGGACCTTCCCATTGACGATGAAACACAGAAATTGCATCGGATTTAAATATAAGAGACACAATGCCGACTTAAGTATAGGAAGACTGAGTCTTCCTACTGTCTATGTTTTTAGCGTTTCCTGTGTCGCCAGTTTTACATTCCGATGCACCTCTGCAGGTTTACTGTATCCCTTGGACCTTCACAGTGACGATGACACATAGATATTGCATCGGAATTTAATATTAGAGACACAATGCCGGGTTAAGTACAGGAAGACTGAGTCTTTACACTGTCTATGTTTTCAGCGTTTCTTGTGTAATCAGTTTTACATTCCGATGCAACTCTGCGGGTTTCCTGTATCCCCTGGACCTTCCCATTGACGATGAAACACAGAAATTGCATCGGATTTAAATATAAGAGACACAATGCCGACTTAAGTATAGGAAGACTGAGTCTTCCTACTGTCTATGTTTTTAGCGTTTCCTGTGTCGCCAGTTTTACATTCCGATGCACCTCTGCAGGTTTACTGTATCCATTGGACTTTCCCAGTGACGATGAAACACAGAAATTGCATCGGAATTAAATATAAGAGAGACAATGAGAACTTAAGTACAAGAAAACTGAGTCTTCTTAGGGTCTATGTTTTGAGCGTTTCCTGTGTCACCAGTTTTACATTCCGATGGACCTGTGCAGGTTTTCTGTATCCCTTGGACCTCCCCATCGACGATGAAACACAGAAATTGCATCGGAATTAGATCTAAGAGACACAATGTCAACTAAAGTACAAGAAAACTGAGGCTTCTTAGGGTCTATGTTTTGAGCGTTTCCTGTGTCACCAATTTTACATTCTGATGGACCTCAGCAGGTTTACTGTATCCCTCGGAACTTATCATTGACGATGAAACACAGAAATTGCATCGGAATTAAATCTAAGGGACACAATGTCGACTTAAGTACAGGAAGACTGAGTCTTCCTACTGTCTAAGTGTTGAGCGTTTCCTGTGTCACTAGTTTTACATTCCGATGCACCTCTGCAGGTTTACTGTATCCATTGGACCTTCCCATTGACGATGAAACCCAGAAATTGCATCGGATTTAAATATAAGATACACAATGCCGACTTAAGTACAGGAAGACTGAGTCTTCCTACTGTCTATGTTTTGAGCGTTTCCTGTGTCACCAGTTTTACATTCCGATGCACCTCTGCAGGTTTACTGGATCCCTTGGACCCTCACAGTGACGATGAAACACATATATTGCATCGGAATTAAATATAAGAGACACAATGCCGATTTAAGTACAGGAAGACTGAGTCTTTATACTGTCTATGTTTTCAGCGTATCCTGTGTAATCAGTCTTACATTCCGATGCAACTCTGCAGGTTTACTGTATTCCTTGGACCTCCCATTGACGATGAAACACAAAAATTGCATCGGAATTAAATATAAGAGACACAATGCCGAATTAAGTACTACAAAACTGAGTCTCCTTAGGGTCTATGATTTTAGCGTTTCCTGTGTCACCAGTTTCACATTCCGATGCACCTCTGCAGGTTTACTGTATCCATTGGACCTTCCCAGTGACGATGAAACACAGAAATTGCATCGGAATTAAATATAAGAGACACAATGCCGACTTAAGTACAGGAAGACTGAGTCTTCCTACTGTCTATGTTTTGAGCGTTTCCTGTGTCACCAGTTTTTCACTCCGATGCACTTCTGCAGGTTTACTGTATACATTGGACCTTCACAGTGACGATGAAACACAGAAATTGCATCGGAATTAAATATAAGAGACACAATGCCGACCTAAGTACTACAAAACTGAGTCTCCTTAGGGTCTATATCTTGAGCGTTTCCTGTGTCACCAGATTTACATTCCGATGCACCTCTGCAGGTTTACTGTATACATTGGACCTTCCCAGTGACGATGAAACACAGAAATTGCATCTGAATTAAATATACGAGACACAATGCCGACTTAAGTACAAGAAAACTGAGTCTTCTTAGGGTCTATGGTTTGAGCGTTTCCTGTGTCACCAGTTTTACATTCCGATGGACCTCTGCAGGTTTTCTGTATGCCTTGGACCTTCCCATCGACGATGAAACACAGAAATTGCATCGGAATTTGATCTAAGAGTCACAATGTCGACTTAAGTACAGGAAGACTGAGTCGTCCTACTGTCTACGCTTGAGCGTTTCCTGTGTCACCAGTTTTACATTCCGATGCACCTCTGCAGGTTTACTGTATCCATTGGACCTTCCCACTGACGATGAAACAAAGAAATTGCATCGGAATTAAATATAAGAGACACAATGCCGACTCAAGTACAAGAAAACTGAGTCTTCTTAGGGTCTATGTTATGAGCGTTTCCTGTGTCACCAGTTTTACATTCCGATGGACCTCTGCAGGTTTTCTGTATCCCTTGGACCTTCCCATCGACGACGAAACACAGAAATTGCATCGGAATTAAATCTAAGAGACACAATGTCGACTTAAGTACAGGAAGACTGAGTCTTCCTACTGTCTACGTTTTGAGCGTTTTCTGTGTCACCCGTTTTACATTCCGATGCACCTCTGCAGGTTTAATGTATCCATTGGACCTTCCCATTGACGATGAAACACAGAATTTGCATCTGCTTGAAATATAAGAGACACAAGGCCGACTTAAGTACAGGAGGACTGAGTCTTCCTACTGTCTATGATTTGAGTGTTTCCTGTGTCACCAGTTTTACATTACGATGCACCGCTGCAGGTTTACTGTATCCCTTGGACCTTCACAGTGACGATGGAACACAGATATTGCATCGGAATTTAATATAAGAGACACAATGCCGATTTAAGTACAGGAAGACTGAGTCTTTATACTGTCTATGTTTTAAGCGTTTCCTGTGTAATCAGTTTTACATTCCGACGCAACTCTGCAGGTTTACTGTATTCCTTGGACCTTCCCATTGACGATGAAACACAGAAATTGCATCGGAATTAAATATAAGAGACACAATGCCGACTTAAGTACTACAAAACTGAGTCTCCTTAGGGTCTATGCTTTGAGCGTTTCCTGTGTCACCAGCTTTACACTCCGATGCACCTCTGCAGGTTTACTGTATCCATTGGACCTTCCCAGAGACGATGAAACACAGAAATTGCATCGGAATTAAATATAAGAGAGACAATGAGAACTTAAGTACAAGAAAACTGAGTCTTCTTAGGGGCTATGTTATGAGCGTTCCTGTGTCACCAGTTTTACATTCCGATGGACCTGTGCAGGTTTTCTGTATCCCTTTTACCTCCCCATCGACGATGAAACACAGAAATTGCATCGGAAATAGATCTAAGAGACACAATGTCAACTTAAGTACAAGAAAACTGAGTCTCCTTAGGGTCTATGTTTTGAGCGTTTCCTGTGTCACCAGTTTTACATTCCGATGCACCTCTGCAGGTTTACTGTATCCATTGGACCTTCCCATTGACGATGAAGCACAGAAATTGCATCGGATTTAAATATAAGAGACACAATGCCGACTTAAGTACAGGAAGACTGAGTCTTCCTACTGTCTATACTTTGAGCGTTTCCTGTGACACCAGTTTTACATTCCGATGCACCTCTGCAGGTTTACTGTATCCCTTGGACCTTCACAGTGACGATGAAACACAGATATTGCATCGGAATTAAATATAAGAGACACAATGCCGATTTAAGTAGAGGAAGACTGTGTCTTTATACTGTCTATGTTTTGAGCGTTTCCTGTGTTATCAGTTTTACATTCCGATGTAACTGTGAAGGTTTACTGTATTCCTTGGACCTTCCCATAGACGATGAAACACAGAAATTGCATCGGAATGAAATATGAGACACAATGCCGACTTAAGTACAGAAAGACTGAGTCTTCCTACTGTCTATTTTTGAGCGTTTCCTGTGTCACCAATTTTACATTCCAAATGCACCTCTGCAGGTTTACTGTATACATTGGACCTTCCCATTGACGATGAAACACAGAAATTGCATCGGATTTAAATATAAGAGACACAATGCCGACTTAAGTATAGGAAGACTGAGTCTTCCTACTGTCTATGTTTTTAGCGTTTCCTGTGTCGCCAGTTTTACATTCCGATGCACCTCTGCAGGTTTACTGTATCCCTTGGACCTTCACAGTGACGATGACACATAGATATTGCATCGGAATTTAATATTAGAGACACAATGCCGGGTTAAGTACAGGAAGACTGAGTCTTTACACTGTCTATGATTTCAGCGTTTCTTGTGTAATCAGTTTTACATTCCGATGCAACTCTGCAGGTTTCCTGTATCCCCTGGACCATCCCATTGACGATGAAACACATAAATTGCATCGGATTTAAATATAAGAGACACAATGCCGACTTAAGTATAGGAAGACTGAGTCTTCCTACTGTCTATGTTTTTAGCGTTTCCTGTGTCGCCAGTTTTACATTCCGATGCACCTCTGCAGGTTTACTGTATCCATTGGACTTTCCCAGTGACGATGAAACACAGAAATTGCATCGGAATTAAATATAAGAGAGACAATGAGAACTTAAGTACAAGAAAACTGAGTCTTCTTAGGGTCTATGTTTTGAGCGTTTCCTGTGTCACCAGTTTTACATTCCGATGGACCTGTGCAGGTTTTCTGTATCCCTTGGACCTCCCCATCGACGATGAAACACAGAAATTGCATCGGAATTAGATCTAAGAGACACAATGTCAACTAAAGTACAAGAAAACTGAGGCTTCTTAGGGTCTATGTTTTGAGCGTTTCCTGTGTCACCAATTTTACATTCCGATGGACCTCAGCAGGTTTACTGTATCCCTCGGAACTTATCATTGACGATGAAACACAGAAATTGCATCGGAATTAAATCTAAGGGACACAATGTCGACTTAAGTACAGGAAGACTGAGTCTTCCTACTGTCTAAGTGTTGAGCGTTTCCTGTGTCACTAGTTTTACATTCCGATGCACCTCTGCAGGTTTACTGTATCCATTGGACCTTCCCATTGACGATGAAACCCAGAAATTGCATCGGATTTAAATATAAGATACACAATGCCGACTTAAGTACAGGAAGACTGAGTCTTCCTACTGTCTATGTTTTGAGCGTTTCCTGTGTCACCAGTTTTACATTCCGATGCACCTCTGCAGGTTTACTGGATCCCTTGGACCCTCACAGTGACGATGAAACACATATATTGCATCGGAATTAAATATAAGAGACACAATGCCGATTTAAGTACAGGAAGACTGAGTCTTTATACTGTCTATGTTTTCAGCGTATCCTGTGTAATCAGTCTTACATTCCGATGCAACTCTGCAGGTTTACTGTATTCCTTGGACCTTCCCATTGACGATGAAACACAAAAATTGCATCGGAATTAAATATAAGAGACACAATGCCGAATTAAGTACTACAAAACTGAGTCTCCTTAGGGTCTATGATTTTAGCGTTTCCTGTGTCACCAGTTTCACATTCCGATGCACCTCTGCAGGTTCACTGTATCCATTGGACCTTCCCAGTGACGATGAAACACAGAAATTGCATCGGAATTAAATATAAGAGACACAATGCCGACTTAAGTACAGGAAGACTGAGTCTTCCTACTGTCTATGTATTGAGCGTTTCCTGTGTCACCAGTTTTTCACTCCGATGCACTTCTGCAGGTTTACTGTATACATTGGACCTTCACAGTGACGATGAAACACAGAAATTGCATCGGAATTAAATATAAGAGACACAATGCCGACCTAAGTACTACAAAACTGAGTCTCCTTAGGGTCTATATCTTGAGCGTTTCCTGTGTCACCAGATTTACATTCCGATGCACCTCTGCAGGTTTACTGTATACATTGGACCTTCCCAGTGACGATGAAACACAGAAATTGCATCTGAATTAAATATACGAGACACAATGCCGACTTAAGTACAAGAAAACTGAGTCTTCTTAGGGTCTATTGTTTGAGCGTTTCCTGTGTCACCAGTTTTACATTCCGATGGACCTCTGCAGGTTTTCTGTATGCCTTGGACCTTCCCATCGACGATGAAACACAGAAATTGCATCGGAATTTGATCTAAGAGTCACAATGTCGACTTAAGTACAGGAAGACTGAGTCGTCCTACTGTCTACGTTTGAGCGTTTCCTGTGTCACCAGTTTTACATTCCGATGCACCTCTGCAGGTTTACTGTATCCATTGGACCTTCCCATTGACGACGAAACCCAGAAATTGCAACGGATTTAAATATAAGAGACACAATGCCGACTTAAGTACAGGAAGACTGAGTCTTCCTACTGTCTATGTTTTGAGCGTTTCCTGTGTCACCAGTTTTACATTCCGATGGTCCTCTGCAGGTTTACTGTATCCATTGGACCTTCCCACTGACGATGAAACAAAGAAATTGCATCGGAATTAAATATAAGAGACATAATGCCGACTCAAGTACAAGAAAACTGAGTCTTCTTAGGGTCTATGTTATGAGCGTTTCCTGTGTCACCAGTTTTACATTCCGATGGACCTCTGCAGGTTTTCTGTATCCCTTGGACCTTCCCATCGACGACGAAACACAGAAATTGCATCGGAATTAAATCTAAGAGACACAATGTCGACTTAAGTACAGGAAGACTGAGTCTTCCTACTGTCTACGTTTTGAGCGTTTTCTGTGTCACCCGTTTTACATTCCGATGCACCTCTGCAGGTTTAATGTATCCATTGGACCTTCCCATTGACGATGAAACACAGAATTTGCATCTGCTTGGAATATAAGAGACACAAGGCCGACTTAAGTACAGGAGGACTGAGTCTTCCTACTGTCAATGATTTGTGTGTCCTGTGTCACCAGTTTTACATTACGATGCACCTCTGCAGGTTTACTGTATCCCTTGGACCTTCACAGTGACGATGGAACACAGATATTGCATCGGAATTTAATATAAGAGACACAATGCCGATTTAAGTACAGGAAGACTGAGTCTTTATACTGTCTATGTTTTAAGCGTTTCCTGTGTAATCAGTTTTACATTCCGACGCAACTCTGCAGGTTTACTGTATTCCTTGGACCTTCCCATTGACGATGAAACACAGAAATTGCATCGGAATTAAATATAAGAGACACAATGCCGACTTAAGTACTACAAAACTGAGTCTCCTTAGGGTCTATGCTTTGAGCGTTTCCTGTGTCACCAGTTTTACACTCCGATGCACCTCTGCAGGTTTACTGTATCCATTGGACCTTCCCAGAGACGATGAAACACAGAAATTGCATCGGAATTAAATATAAGAGAGACAATGAGAACTTAAGTACAAGAAAACTGAGTCTTCTTAGGGTCTATGTTATGAGCGTTCCTGTGTCACCAGTTTTACATTCCGATGGACCTGTGCAGGTTTTCTGTATCCCTTTTACCTCCCCATCGACGATGAAACACAGAAATTGCATCGGAAATAGATCTAAGAGACACAATGTCAACTTAAGTACAAGAAAACTGAGTCTCCTTAGGGTCTATGTTTTGAGCGTTTCCTGTGTCACCAGTTTTACATTCCGATGGACCTCAGCAGGTTTACTGTATCCCTTGGACCTTCCCATTGACGATGAAACACAGAAATTGCATCGGAATTAAATCTAAGGGACACAATGTCGACTTAAGTACAGGAAGACTGAGTCTTCCTACTGTCTACGGTTTGAGCGTTTCCTGTGTCACCAGTTTTACATTCCGATGCACCTCTGCAGGTTTACTGTATCCATTGGACCTTCCCATTGACGATGAAGCACAGAAATTGCATCGGATTTAAATATAAGAGACACAATGCCGACTTAAGTACAGGAAGACTGAGTCTTCCTACTGTCTATATTTTGAGCGTTTCCTGTGACACCAGTTTTACATTCCGATGCACCTCTGCAGGTTTACTGTATCCCTTGGACCTTCACAGTGACGATGAAACACAGATATTGCATCGGAATTAAATATAAGAGACACAATGCCGATTTAAGTAGAGGAAGACTGTGTCTTTATTCTGTCTATGTTTTGAGCGTTTCCTGTGTTATCAGTTTTACATTCCGATGTAACTGTGAAGGTTTACTGTATTCCTTGGACCTTCCCATAGACGATGAAACACAGAAATTGCATCGGAATGAAATATGAGACACAATGCCGACTTAAGTACAGAAAGACTGAGTCTTCCTACTGTCTATTTTTGAGCGTTTCCTGTGTCACCAATTTTACATTCCAAATGCACCTCTGCAGGTTTACTGTATCCATTGGACCTTCCCACTGACGATGAAACACAGAAATTGCATCGGATTTAAATATAAGAGACACAATGCCGACTTAAGTATAGGAAGACTGAGTCTTCCTACTGTCTATGTTTTTAGCGTTTCCTGTGTCGCCAGTTTTACATTCCGATGCACCTCTGCAGGTTTACTGTATCCCTTGGACCTTCACAGTGACGATGACACATAGATATTGCATCGGAATTTAATATTAGAGACACAATGCCGGGTTAAGTACAGGAAGACTGAGTCTTTACACTGTCTATGTTTTCAGCGTTTCTTGTGTAATCAGTTTTACATTCCGATGCAACTCTGCAGGTTTCCTGTATCCCCTGGACCTTCCCATTGAGGAAGAAACACAGAAATTGCATCGGAATTAATTATAAGAGACACAATGCCGACTTAATTACTACAAAACTGAGTCTCCTTAGGGTCTATGTTTTGAGCGTTTCCTGTGTCACCAGTTTTACATTCCGATGCACCTCTGCAGGTTTACTGTATCCATTGGACTTTCCCAGTGACGATGAAACACAGAAATTGCATCGGAATTAAATATAAGAGAGACAATGAGAACTTAAGTACAAGAAAACTGAGTCTTCTTAGGGTCTATGTTTTGAGCGTTTCCTGTGTCACCAGTTTTACATTCCGATGGACCTGTGCAGGTTTTCTGTATCCCTTGGACCTCCCCATCGACGATGAAACACAGAAATTGCATCGGAATTAGATCTAAGAGACACAATGTCAACTAAAGTACAAGAAAACTGAGGCTTCTTAGGGTCTATGTTTTGAGCGTTTCCTGTGTCACCAATTTTACATTCCGATGGACCTCAGCAGGTTTACTGTATCCCTCGGAACTTATCATTGACGATGAAACACAGAAATTGCATCGGAATTAAATCTAAGGGACACAATGTCGACTTAAGTACAGGAAGACTGAGTCTTCCTACTGTCTAAGTGTTGAGCGTTTCCTGTGTCACTAGTTTTACATTCCGATGCACCTCTGCAGGTTTACTGTATCCAATGGACCTTCCCATTGACGATGAAACACAGAAATTGCATCGGATTTAAATATAAGATACACAATGCCGACTTAAGTACAGGAAGACTGAGTCTTCCTACTGTCTATGTTTTGAGCGTTTCCTGTGTCACCAGTTTTACATTCCGATGCACCTCTGCAGGTTTACTGGATCCCTTGGACCCTCACAGTGACGATGAAACACATATATTGCATCGGAATTAAATATAAGAGACACAATGCCGATTTAAGTACAGGAAGACTGAGTCTTTATACTGTCTATGTTTTCAGCGTATCCTGTGTAATCAGTCTTACATTCCGATGCAACTCTGCAGGTTTACTGTATTCCTTGGACCTTCCCATTGACGATGAAACACAAAAATTGCATCGGAATTAAATATAAGAGACACAATGCCGACTTAAGTACTACAAAACTGAGTCTCCTTAGGGTCTGTGATTTTAGCGTTTCCTGTGTCACCAGTTTCACATTCCGATGCACCTCTGCAGGTTTACTGTATCCATTGGACCTTCCCAGTGACGATGAAACACAGAAATTGCATCGGAATTAAATATAAGAGACACAATGCCGACTTAAGTACAGGAAGACTGAGTCTTCCTACTGTCTATGTTTTGAGCGTTTCCTGTGTCACCAGTTTTTCACTCCGATGCACTTCTGCAGGTTTACTGTATACATTGGACCTTCACAGTGACGATGAAACACAGAAATTGCATCGGAATTAAATATAAGAGACACAATGCCGACCTAAGTACTACAAAACTGAGTCTCCTTAGGGTCTATATCTTGAGCGTTTCCTGTGTCACCAGATTTACATTCCGATGCACCTCTGCAGGTTTACTGTATACATTGGACCTTCCCAGTGACGATGAAACACAGAAATTGCATCTGAATTAAATATACGAGACACAATGCCGACTTAAGTACAAGAAAACTGAGTCTTCTTAGGGTCTATGGTTTGAGCGTTTCCTGTGTCACCAGTTTTACATTCCGATGGACCTCTGCAGGTTTTCTGTATGCCTTGGACCTTCCCATCGACGATGAAACACAGAAATTGCATCGGAATTAGATCTAAGAGTCACAATGACGACTTAAGTACAGGAAGACTGAGTCGTCCTACTGTCTACGTTTGAGCGTTTCCTGTGTCACCAGTTTTACATTCCGATGCACCTCTGCAGGTTTACTGTATCCATTGGACCTTCCCATTGACGACGAAACCCAGAAATTGCAACGGATTTAAATATAAGAGACACAATGCCGACTTAAGTACAGGAAGACTGAGTCTTCCTACTGTCTATGTTTTGAGCGTTTCCTGTGTCACCAGTTTTACATTCCGATGGTCCTCTGCAGGTTTACTGTATCCATTGGACCTTCCCACTGACGATGAAACAAAGAAATTGCATCGGAATTAAATATAAGTGACACAATGCCGACTCAAGTACAAGAAAACTGAGTCTTCTTAGGGTCTATGTTATGAGCGTTCCTGTGTCACCAGTTTTACATTCCGATGGACCTGTGCAGGTTTTCTGTATCCCTTGGACCTTCCCATCGACGACGAAACACAGAAATTGCATCGGAATTAAATCTAAGAGACACAATGTCGACTTAAGTACAGGAAGACTGAGTCTTCCTACTGTCTACGTTTTGAGCGTTTTCTGTGTCACCCGTTTTACATTCCGATGCACCTCTGCAGGTTTAATGTATCCATTGGACCTTCCCATTGACGATGAAACACAGAATTTGCATCTGCTTGAAATATAAGAGACACAAGGCCGACTTAAGTACAGGAAGACTGAGTCTTCCTACTGTCTATGATTTGAGTGTTTCCTGTGTCACCAGTTTTTTATTACGATGCACCTCTGCAGGTTTACTGTATCCCTTGGACCTTCACAGTGACGATGGAACACAGATATTGCATCGGAATTTAATATAAGAGACACAATGCCGATTTAAGTACAGGAAGACTGAGTCTTTATACTGTCTATGTTTTAAGCGTTTCCTGTGTAATCAGTTTTACATTCCGACGCAAATCTGCAGGTTTACTGTATTCCTTGGACCTTCCCATTGACGATGAAACACAGAAATTGCATCGGAATTAAATATAAGAGACACAATGCCGACTTAAGTACTACAAAACTGAGTCTCCTTAGGGTCTATGCTTTGAGCGTTTCCTGTGTCACCAGTTTTACACTCCGATGCACCTCTGCAGGTTTACTGTATCCATTGGACCTTCCCAGAGACGATGAAACACAGAAATTGCATCGGAATTAAATATAAGAGAGACAATGAGAACTTAAGTACAAGAAAACTGAGTCTTCTTAGGGTCTATGTTATGAGCGTTCCTGTGTCACCAGTTTTACATTCCGATGGACCTGTGCAGGTTTTCTGTATCCCTTGGACCTCCCCATCGACGATGAAACACAGAAATTGCATCGGAAATAGATCTAAGAGACACAATGTCAACTTAAGTACAAGAAAACTGAGTCTCCTTAGGGTCTATGTTTTGAGCGTTTCCTGTGTCACCAGTTTTACATTCCGATGGGCCTCAGCAGGTTTACTGTATCCCTTGGACCTTCCCATTGACGATGAAACACAGAAATTGCATCGGAATTAAATCTAAGGGACACAATGTCGACTTAAGTACAGGAAGACTGAGTCTTCCTACTGTCTACGGTTTGAGCGTTTCCTGTGTCACCAGTTTTACATTCCGATGCACCTCTGCAGGTTTACTGTATCCATTGGACCTTCCCATTGACGATGAAGCACAGAAATTGCATCGGATTTAAATATAAGAGACACAATGCCGACTTAAGTACAGGAAGACTGAGTCTTCCTACTGTCTATATTTTGAGCGTTTCCGGTGACACCAGTTTTACATTCCGATGCACCTCTGCAGGTTTACTGTATCCCTTGGACCTTCACAGTGACGATGAAACACAGATATTGCATCGGAATTAAATATAAGAGACACAATGCCGATTTAAGTAGAGGCAGACTGTGTCTTTATACTGTCTATGTTTTGAGCGTTTCCTGTGTAATCAGTTTTACATTCCGATGCAACTCTGCAGGTTTACTGTATTCCTTGGACCTTCCCATAGACGATGAAACACAGAAATTGCATCGGAATTAATTATGAGACACAATGCCGACTTAAGTACAGAAAGACTGAGTCTTCCTACTGTCTATGTTTTAAGCGTTTCCTGCGTCACCAGTTTTACATTCCGATGCACCCCTGCAGGTTTATTGTATCCGTTCGACCTTCCCATTGACGATGAAACACAGAAATTGCATGGAATTTAAATAAAAGAGACACAATGCCGACTTAAGTACAGGAAGACTGAGTCTTCCTACTGTCTATGATTTGAGCGTTTCCTGTGTCACCAGTTTTTCACTCCGATGCACCTCTGTAGTTTTACTGTATCCCTTGGTCCTCCCCATTGACGAAGAAACACGGAAATTGAATCGGAATTAAATATAAGAGACACAATGCCGACTTAAGTAAAATAAAACTGAGTCTCTTAGGGTCTATGTTTTTAGCGTTTCCTGTGTCACCAGTTTCACATTCCGATGGACCTCTGCAGGTTTCTGTATCCCTTGGACCTTCCCATTGAGGATGAAACACAGAAATTTCATCGGAATTAAATATAAGAGACACAATGCCGATTTAAGTAGAGGAAGACTGTGTCTTTATACTGTCTATGTTTTGAGCGTTTCCTGTGTCAGCAGTTTTACATTCCGATGGACCTCTGCTGGTTTTCTGTATCCCTTGGACCTCCCCATCGACGATGAAACACAGAAATTGCATCGGAATTAGATCTAAGAGACACAATGTCGACTTAAGTACAGGAAGACTGAGTCTTCCTACTGTCTACGATTTGTGCATTTCCTGTGACACCAGTTTTACAGTCCGATGCACCTCTGCAGGTTTACTGTATCCCTTCGACCTTCGCAGTGACGATGAAAAACAGATATTGCATCGGAATTAAATATAAGAGACACAATGCCGACTTAAGTACATGAAAACTGAGTCTTCTTAGACTCTATGTTTTTAGCGTTTCCTGTGTAACCAGTTTCACATTCCGATGGACCTCTGCAGGTTTACTGTATCCCTTGGACCTTCCCATTGAGGATGAAACACAGAAATTGCATCGGAATTAAATCTACGAGACACAATGTCTACTTAAGTACAGGAAGATTGAGTCTTCCTACTGTCTACGTTTTGAGCGTTTCCTGTGTCACCAGTTTTACATTCCCATGGACCTCTGCAGGTTTACTGTATCCATTGGACCTTCCCATTGACGATGAAACACAGAAATTGCATCGGATTTAAATATAAGAGACACAATGCCGACATAAGTACAGGTAGACTGAGTCTTCCTACTGTCTATGTTTTGAGCGTTTCCTGAGTCACCAGTTTTACATTCCAAATGCACCTCTGCAGTTTTACTGTATCGATTGGACCTACCCATCGACGATGAAACACAGAAATTGCATCGGAATTAAATATAAGAGACACAAAGCCGACTTAAGTACAGGAAGACTGAGTCTTCCTACTGTCTACGTTTGAGCGTTTCCTGTGTCACCAGTTTTACATTCCGATACACCTCTGCAGGTTTACTGTATCCATTGGACCTTCCCATTGACGAAGAAACACAGAAATTGCATCGGAATTAATTATAAGAGACACAATGCCGACTTAAGTACTACAAAACTGAGTCTCCTTAGGGTCTATGATTTGAGCGTTTCCTGTGTCACCAGTTTTACATTCCGATGCACCTCTGCAGGTTTACTGTATCCATTGGACTTTCCCAGTGACGATGAAACACAGAAATTGCATCGGAATTAAATATAAGAGAGACAATGAGAACTTAAATACAAGAAAACTGAGTCTTCTTAGGGTCTATGTTTTGAGCGTTTCCTGTATCACCAGTTTTACATTCCGATGGACCTGTGCAGGTTTTCTGTATCCCTTGGACCTCCCCATCGACGATGAAACACAGAAATTGAATCGGAATTACATCTAAGAGACACAATGTCAACTAAAGTACAAGAAAACTGAGGCTTCTTAGGGTCTATGTTTTGAGCGTTTCCTGTGTCACCAATTTTACATTCCGATGGACCTCAGCAGGTTTACTGTATCCCTTGGAACTTATCATTGACGATGAAACACAGAAATTGCATCGGAATTAAATCTAAGGGACACAATGTCGACTTAAGAACAGGAAGACTGAGTCTTCCTACTGTCTACGTGTTGAGCGTTTCCTGTGTCACCAGTTTTACATTCCGATGCACCTCTGCAGCTTTACTGTATCCATTGGACCTTACCATTGACGATGAAACACAGAAATTGCATCGGATTTAAATATAAGATACACAATGCCGACTTAAGTACAGGAAGACTGAGTCTTCCTACTGTCTATGTTTTGAGCGCTTCCTGTGTCACCAGTTTTACATTCCGATGCACCTCTGCAGGTTTACTGGATCCCTTGGACCCTCACAGAGACGATGAAACACATATATTGCATCGGAATTAAATATAAGAGACACAATGCCGATTTAAGTACAGGAAGACTGAGTCTTAATACTGTCTATGTTTTCAGCGTTTCCTGTGTAATCAGTCTTACATTCCGATGCAACTCTGCAGGTTTATTGTATTCCTTGGACCTTCCCATTGACGATGAAACACAAAAATTGCATCGGAATTAAATATAAGAGACACAATGCCGACTTAAGTACTACAAAACTGAGTCTCCTTAGGGTCTATGTTTTGAGCGTTTCCTGTGTCACCAGTTTCACATTCCGATGCACCTCTGCAGGTTTACTGTATCCATTGGACCTTCCCAGTGACGATGAAACACAGAAATTGCATCGGAATTAAATATAAGTGACACAATGCCGACTTAAGTACAAGAAAACTGAGTCTTCTTAGGGTCTATGTTTTGAGCGTTTCCTGTGTTACCAGTTTTACATTCCGATGGACCTCTGCAGGTTTTCTGTATCCCTTGGACCTTCCCATCGACGACGAAACACAGAAATTGCATCGGAATTAAATCTAAGAGACACAATGTCGACTTAAGTACAGGAAGACTGAGTCTTCCTACTGTCTACGTTTTGAGCGTTTCCTGTGTCACCAGTTTTAAGTTCCGATGCACCTCTGCAGGTTTAGTGTATCGATTAGACCTTCCCATTGACGATGAAACACAGAAGTTGCATCGGAATTAAATATAAGAGACACAATGCCGACTTAAGTACAGGAAGACTGAGTCTTCCTACTGTCTACGTTTTGAGCGTTTCCTGTGTCACCAGTTTTACATTCCGATGCACCTCTGCAGTTTTACTGTATCCATGGGACCTTCCCATTGACGATGATACACAGAAATTGCATCGGAATTAAATATAAGAGACACAATGCCGACTTAAGTACAGGAAGACTGAGTCTTCCTACTGTCTATATTTTGAGCGTTTCCTGTGTCACTAGTTTTACATTCCGATGCACCTCTGCAGGTTTAATGTATCCCTTGGACCTTCACAGTGACGATGAAACACAGATATTGCATCGGAATTAAATATAAGAGACACAATGCCGATTTAAGTACACGAAGACTGAGTCTTCCTACTGTCTATGTTTTGAGCGTTTCCTGTGTAATCAGTTTTACATTCCGATGCAACTCTGCAGGTTTACTGTGCTCCTTTGACCTTCCCACTGACGATGAAACAAAGAAATTGCATCGGAATTAAGTATGAGACACATTGCCGACTTAAGTACAGAAAGACTGAGTCTTCCTACTGTCTATGTTTTAAGCGTTTCCTGTGTCACCAGTTTTACATTCCGATGCACCCCTGCAGGTTTACTGTATCCATTGGACATTCCCATTGACGATGAAACACAGAAATTGCATCGGATTTAAATATAAGAGACACAATGCCGATTTAAGTACAGGAAGACTGAGTCTTCCTACTGTCTATGTTTTGAGCGTTCCCTGTGTCACCAGTTTTACATTCCGATGCACCTCTGCAGGTTTACTGTATAAATTGGACCTCCCCATCGACGATGAAACACAGATATTGCATCGGAATTAGATCTAAGAGACACAATGTCAACTAAAGTACAAGAAAACTGAGGCTTCTTAGGGTCTATGTTTTGAGCGTTTCCTGTGTCACCAATTTTACATTCCGATGGACCTCAGCAGGTTTACTGTATCCCTTGGAACTTCCCATTGACGATGAAACACAGAAATTGCATCGGAATTAAATCTAAGGGACACAATGTCGACTTAAGTACAGGAAGACTGAGTCTTCCTACTGTCTACGGTTTGAGCGTTTCCTGTGTCACCAGTTTTACATTCCGATGCACATCTGCAGGTTTACTGTATCCATTGGACCTTCCCATTGACGATGAAACACAGAAATTGCATCGGATTTAAATATAAGATACACAATGCCGACTTAAGTACAGGAAGACTGAGTCTTCCTACTGTCTATGTTTTGAGCGTTTCCTGTGTCACCAGTTTTACATTCCGATGCACCTCTGCAGGTTTACTGGATCCCTTGGACCCTCACAGTGACGATGAAACACATATATTGCATCGGAATTAAATATAAGAGACACAATGCCGATTTAAGTACAGGAAGTCTGAGTCTTTATACTGTCTATGTTTTCAGCGTTTCCTGTGTAATCAGTCTTACATTCCGATGCAACTCTGCAGGTTTACTGTATTCCTTGGACCTTCCCATTGAAGATGAAACACAAAAATTGCATCGGAATTAAATATAAGAGACATAATGCCGACCTAAGTACTACAAAACTGAGATCCTTAGGGTCTATATTTTGAGCGTTTCCTGTGTCACCAGATTTACATTCCGATGCACCTCTGCAGGTTTACTGTGTACATTGGACCTTCCCAGTGACGATGAAACACAGATATTGCATCGGAATTAAATATAAGAGACACAATGCCGACTTAAGTACAAGAAAACTGAGTGTTCTTAGGATCTATGGTTTGAGTTTTTCCTGTGTCACCAGTTTTACATTCCGATGGACCTCTGCAGATTTTCTGTATGCCTTGGACCATCCCATCGACGATGAAACACAGAAATAGCATCGGAATTAGATCTAAGAGTCACAATGTCGACTTAAGTACAGGAAGACTGAGTCGTCCTACCGTCTACGTTTGAGCGTTTCCTGTGTCACCAGTTTTACATTCCGATGAACCTCTGCAGGTTTACTGTATCCATTGGACCTTCCCATTGACGACGAAACACAGAAATTGCATCGGATTTAAATATAAGAGACACAATGCCGACTTAAGTACAGGAGGACTAGTCTTCCTACTGTCTATGTTTTGAGCGTTTCCTGTGTCACCAGTTTTACATTCCGATGCCCCTCTGCAGGTTTACTGTATCCATTGGACCTTCCCATTGACGATGAAACAGAGAAATTGCATCGGAATTAAATATAAGTGACACAATGCCGACTTAAGTACAAGAAAACTGAGTCTTCTTAGGGTCTATGTTTTGAGCGTTTCCTGTGTCACCAGTTTTACATTCGGAAGGACCTCTGCAGGTTTTCTGTATCCCTTGGACCTTCCCATCGACGACGAAACACAGAAATTGCATCGGAATTAAATCTAAGAGACACAATGTCGACTTACGTACAGGAAGACTGAGTCTTCCTACTGTCTACGTTTTGAGCGTTTCCTGTGTCACCAGTTTTACATTCCGATGCACCTCTGCAGGTTTAATGTATCCATTGGACCTTCCCATTGACGATGAAACCCAGCAATTGCATCGGATTTAAATATAAGAGACACAATGCCGACTTAAGTACAGGAAGACTGAGTCTTCCTACTGTCTTTGCTTTGAGCGTTTCCTGTGTCACCAGTTTTAAGTTCCGATGCACCTCTGCAGGTTTAGTGTATCGATTAGACCTTCCCATTGACGATGAAACACAGAAATTGCATCGGAATTAAATATAAGAGACACAATGCCGACTTAAGTACAGGAAGACTGAGTCTTCCTACTGTCTATATTTTGAGCGTTTCCTGTGTCACTAGTTTTACATTCCGATGCACCTATGCAGGTTTACTGTATCCCGTGGACCTTCACAGTGACGATGAAACACAGATATTGCATCGGAATTAAATATAAGATACACAATGCCGATTTAAGTACAGGAAGACTGAGTCTTTATATTGTCTATGTTTTGAGCGTTTCCTGTGTAATCAGTTTTACATTCCGATGCAACTCTGCAGGTTTACTGTATTCCTTGGACCTTCCCATTGACGATGAAACAAGGAAATTGCATCGGAATTAAGTATGAGACACAATGCCGACTTAAGTACAGAAAGACTGAGTCTCCCTTCTGTCTATGTTTTAAGCGTTTCCTGTGTCACCAGTCTTACATTCCGATGCACCCCTGAAGGTTTACTGTATCCATTGGACATTCCCATTGACGATGAAACACAGAAATTGCATCGGATTTAAATATAAGAGACACAATGCCGACTTAAGTATAGGAAGACTGAGTCTTCCTACTGTCTATGTTTTTAGCGTTTCCTGTGTCGCCAGTTTTACATTCCGATGCACCTCTGCAGGTTTGCTGTATCCCTTGGACCTTCACAGTGACGATGACACATAGATATTGCATCGGAATTTAATATTAGTGACACAATGCCGGGTTAAGTACAGGAAGACTGAGTCTTTATACTGTCTATGTTTTCAGCGTTTCCTGTGTAATCAGTTTTACATTCCGATGCAACTCTGCAGGTTTACTGTATTCCTTGGACCTTCCCATTGACGAAGAAACACAGAAATTGCATCGGAATTAATTATAAGAGACACAATGCCGACTTAAGTACTACAAAACTGAGTCTCCTTAGGGTCTATGATTTGAGCGTTTCCTGTGTCACCAGTTTTACATTCCGATGCACCTCTGCAGGTTTACTGTATCCATTGGACTTTCCCAGTGACGATGAAACACAGAAATTGCATCGGAATTAAATATAAGAGAGACAATGAGAACTTAAATACAAGAAAACTGAGTCTTCTTAGGGTCTTTGTTTTGAGCGTTTCCTGTATCACCAGTTTTACATTCCGATGGACCTGTGCAGGTTTTCTGTATCCCTTGGACCTCCCCATCGACGATGAAACACAGAAATTGAATCGGAATTAGATCTAAGAGACACAATGCCAACTAAAGTACAAGAAAACTGAGGCTTCTTAGGGTCTATGTTTTGAGCGTTTCCTGTGTCACCAATTTTACATTCCGATGGACCTCAGCAGGTTTACTGTATCCCTTGGAACTTATCATTGACGATGAAACACAGAAATTGCATCGGAATTAAATCTAAGGGACACAATGTCGACTTAAGAACAGGAAGACTGAGTCTTCCTACTGTCTACGTGTTGAGCGTTTCCTGTGTCACCAGTTTTACATTCCGATGCACCTCTGCAGCTTTACTGTATCCATTGGACCTTACCATTGACGATGAAACACAGAAATTGCATCGGATTTAAATATAAGATACACAATGCCGACTTAAGTACAGGAAGACTGAGTCTTCCTACTGTCTATGTTTTGAGCGCTTCCTGTGTCACCAGTTTTACATTCCGATGCACCTCTGCAGGTTTACTGGATCCCTTGGACCCTCACAGAGACGATGAAACACATATATTGCATCGGAATTAAATATAAGAGACACAATGCCGATTTAAGTACAGGAAGACTGAGTCTTAATACTGTCTATGTTTTCAGCGTTTCCTGTGTAATCAGTCTTACATTCCGATGCAACTCTGCAGGTTTATTGTATTCCTTGGACCTTCCCATTGACGATGAAACACAAAAATTGCATCGGAATTAAATATAAGAGACACAATGCCGACTTAAGTACTACAAAACTGAGTCTCCTTAGGGTCTATGTTTTGAGCGTTTCCTGTGTCACCAGTTTCACATTCCGATGCACCTCTGCAGGTTTACTGTATCCATTGGACCTTCCCAGTGACGATGAAACACAGAAATTGCATCGGAATTAAATATAAGAGACACAATGCCGACTTAAGTACAGGAAGACTGAGTCTTCCTACTGTCTATGTTTTGAGCGTTTCCTGTGTCACCAGTTTTTCACTCCGATGCACCTCTGCAGGTTTACAGTATACATTGGACCTTCACAGTGACGATGAAACACAGAAATTGCATCGGAATTAAATATAAGAGACACAATGCCGACCTAAGTACTACAAAACTGAGTCTCCTTAGGGTCTATATCTTGAGCGTTTCCTGTGTAACCAGATTTACATTCCGATGCACCTCTGCAGGTTTAATGTATACATTGGACCTTCCCAGTGACGATGAAACACAGATATTGCATCGGATTTAAATATAAGAGACACAATGCCGACTTAACTACAGGAAGACTGAGTCTTCCTACTGTCTATGTTTTGAGCGTTTCCTGTTTCACCAGTTTTACATTCCGATGCCCCTCTGCAGGTTTACTGTATCCATTGGACCTTCCCATTGACGATGAAACAGAGGAATTGCATCGGAATTAAATATAAGTGACAAAATGCCGACTTAAGTACAAGAAAACTGAGTCTTCTTAGGGTCTATGTTTTGAGCGTTTCCTGTGTTACCAGTTTTACATTCCGATGGACCTCTGCAGGTTTTCTGTATCCCTTGGACCTTCCCATCGACGACGAAACACAGAAATTGCATCGGAATTAAATCTAAGAGACACAATGTCGACTTAAGTACAGGAAGACTGAGTCTTCCTACTGTCTACGTTTTGAGCGTTTCCTGTGTCACCAGTTTTAAGTTCCGATGCACCTCTGCAGGTTTAGTGTATCGATTAGACCTTCCCATTGACGATGAAACACAGAAGTTGCATCGGAATTAAATATAAGAGACACAATGCCGACTTAAGTACAGGAAGACTGAGTCTTCCTACTGTCTACGTTTTGAGCGTTTCCTGTGTCACCAGTTTTACATTCCGATGCACCTCTGCAGTTTTACTGTATCCATTGGACCTTCCCATTGACGATGAAACACAGAAATTGCATCGGAATTAAATATAAGAGACACAATGCCGACTTAAGTACAGGAAGACTGAGTCTTCCTACTGTCTATATTTTGAGCGTTTCCTGTGTCACTAGTTTTACATTCCGATGCACCTCTGCAGGTTTAATGTATCCCTTGGACCTTCACAGTGACGATGAAACACAGATATTGCATCGGAATTAAATATAAGAGACACAATGCCGATTTAAGTACACGAAGACTGAGTCTTCCTACTGTCTATGTTTTGAGCGTTTCCTGTGTAATCAGTTTTACATTCCGATGCAACTCTGCAGGTTTACTGTGCTCCTTTGACCTTCCCACTGACGATGAAACAAAGAAATTGCATCGGAATTAAGTATGAGACACATTGCCGACTTAAGTACAGAAAGACTGAGTCTTCCTACTGTCTATGTTTTAAGCGTTTCCTGTGTCACCAGTTTTACATTCCGATGCACCCCTGCAGGTTTACTGTACCCATTGGACATTCCCATTGACGATGAAACACAGAAATTGCATCGGATTTAAATATAAGAGACACAATGCCGATTTAAGTACAGGAAGACTGAGTCTTCCTACTGTCTATGTTTTGAGCGTTCCCTGTGTCACCAGTTTTACATTCCGATGCACCTCTGCAGGTTTACTGTATAAATTGGACCTCCCCATCGACGATGAAACACAGAAATTGCATCGGAATTAGATCTAAGAGACACAATGTCAACTAAAGTACAAGAAAACTGAGGCTTCTTAGGGTCTATGTTTTGAGCGTTTCCTGTGTCACCAATTTTACATTCCGATGGACCTCAGCAGGTTTACTGTATCCCTTGGAACTTCCCATTGACGATGAAACACAGAAATTGCATCGGAATTAAATCTAAGGGACACAATGTCGACTTAAGTACAGGAAGACTGAGTCTTCCTACTGTCTACGGTTTGAGCGTTTCCTGTGTCACCAGTTTTACATTCCGATGCACATCTGCAGGTTTACTGTATCCATTGGACCTTCCCATTGACGATGAAACACAGAAATTGCATCGGATTTAAATATAAGATACACAATGCCGACTTAAGTACAGGAAGACTGAGTCTTCCTACTGTCTATGTTTTGAGCGTTTCCTGTGTCACCAGTTTTACATTCCGATGCACCTCTGCAGGTTTACTGGATCCCTTGGACCCTCACAGTGACGATGAAACACATATATTGCATCGGAATTAAATATAAGAGACACAATGCCGATTTAAGTACAGGAAGACTGAGTCTTTATACTGTCTATGTTTTCAGCGTTTCCTGTGTAATCAGTCTTACATTCCGATGCAACTCTGCAGGTTTACTGTATTCCTTGGACCTTCCCATTGAAGATGAAACACAAAAATTGCATCGGAATTAAATATAAGAGACATAATGCCGACCTAAGTACTACAAAACTGAGATCCTTAGGGTCTATATTTTGAGCGTTTCCTGTGTCACCAGATTTACATTCCGATGCACCTCTGCAGGTTTACTGTGTACATTGGACCTTCCCAGTGACGATGAAACACAGATATTGCATCGGAATTAAATATAAGAGACACAATGCCGACTTAAGTACAAGAAAACTGAGTGTTCTTAGGGTCTATGGTTTGAGTTTTTCCTGTGTCACCAGTTTTACATTCCGATGGACCTCTGCAGGTTTTCTGTATGCCTTGGACCATCCCATCGACGATGAAACACAGAAATAGCATCGGAATTAGATCTAAGAGTCACAATGTCGACTTAAGTACAGGAAGACTGAGTCGTCCTACCGTCTACGTTTGAGCGTTTCCTGTGTCACCAGTTTTACATTCCGATGAACCTCTGCAGGTTTACTGTATCCATTGGACCTTCCCATCGACGACGAAACACAGAAATTGCATCGGAATTAAATCTAAGAGACACAATGTCGACTTAAGTACAGGAAGACTGAGTCTTCCTACTGTCTACGTTTTGAGCGTTTCCTGTGTCACCAGTTTTAAGTTCCGATGCACCTCTGCAGGTTTAGTGTATCGATTAGACCTTCCCATTGACGATGAAACACAGAAGTTGCATCGGAATTAAATATAAGAGACACAATGCCGACTTAAGTACAGGAAGACTGAGTCTTCCTACTGTCTACGTTTTGAGCGTTTCCTGTGTCACCAGTTTTACATTCCGATGCACCTCTGCAGTTTTACTGTATCCATTGGACCTTCCCATTGACGATGAAACACAGAAATTGCATCGGAATTAAATATAAGAGACACAATGCCGACTTAAGTACAGGAAGACTGAGTCTTCCTACTGTCTATATTTTGAGCGTTTCCTGTGTCACTAGTTTTACATTCCGATGCACCTCTGCAGGTTTAATGTATCCCTTGGACCTTCACAGTGACGATGAAACACAGATATTGCATCGGAATTAAATATAAGAGACACAATGCCGATTTAAGTACACGAAGACTGAGTCTTCCTACTGTCTATGTTTTGAGCGTTTCCTGTGTAATCAGTTTTACATTCCGATGCAACTCTGCAGGTTTACTGTGCTCCTTTGACCTTCCCACTGACGATGAAACAAAGAAATTGCATCGGAATTAAGTATGAGACACATTGCCGACTTAAGTACAGAAAGACTGAGTCTTCCTACTGTCTATGTTTTAAGCGTTTCCTGTGTCACCAGTTTTACATTCCGATGCACCCCTGCAGGTTTACTGTATCCATTGGACATTCCCATTGACGATGAAACACAGAAATTGCATCGGATTTAAATATAAGAGACACAATGCCGATTTAAGTACAGGAAGACTGAGTCTTCCTACTGTCTATGTTTTGAGCGTTCCCTGTGTCACCAGTTTTACATTCCGATGCACCTCTGCAGGTTTACTGTATAAATTGGACCTCCCCATCGACGATGAAACACAGAAATTGCATCGGAATTAGATCTAAGAGACACAATGTCAACTAAAGTACAAGAAAACTGAGGCTTCTTAGGGTCTATGTTTTGAGCGTTTCCTGTGTCACCAATTTTACATTCCGATGGACCTCAGCAGGTTTACTGTATCCCTTGGAACTTCCCATTGACGATGAAACACAGAAATTGCATCGGAATTAAATCTAAGGGACACAATGTCGACTTAAGTACAGGAAGACTGAGTCTTCCTACTGTCTACGGTTTGAGCGTTTCCTGTGTCACCAGTTTTACATTCCGATGCACATCTGCAGGTTTACTGTATCCATTGGACCTTCCCATTGACGATGAAACACAGAAATTGCATCGGATTTAAATATAAGATACACAATGCCGACTTAAGTACAGGAAGACTGAGTCTTCCTACTGTCTATGTTTTGAGCGTTTCCTGTGTCACCAGTTTTACATTCCGATGCACCTCTGCAGGTTTACTGGATCCCTTGGACCCTCACAGTGACGATGAAACACATATATTGCATCGGAATTAAATATAAGAGACACAATGCCGATTTAAGTACAGGAAGACTGAGTCTTTATACTGTCTATGTTTTCAGCGTTTCCTGTGTAATCAGTCTTACATTCCGATGCAACTCTGCAGGTTTACTGTATTCCTTGGACCTTCCCATTGAAGATGAAACACAAAAATTGCATCGGAATTAAATATAAGAGACATAATGCCGACCTAAGTACTACAAAACTGAGATCCTTAGGGTCTATATTTTGAGCGTTTCCTGTGTCACCAGATTTACATTCCGATGCACCTCTGCAGGTTTACTGTGTACATTGGACCTTCCCAGTGACGATGAAACACAGATATTGCATCGGAATTAAATATAAGAGACACAATGCCGACTTAAGTACAAGAAAACTGAGTGTTCTTAGGGTCTATGGTTTGAGTTTTTCCTGTGTCACCAGTTTTACATTCCGATGGACCTCTGCAGGTTTTCTGTATGCCTTGGACCATCCCATCGACGATGAAACACAGAAATAGCATCGGAATTAGATCTAAGAGTCACAATGTCGACTTAAGTACAGGAAGACTGAGTCGTCCTACCGTCTACGTTTGAGCGTTTCCTGTGTCACCAGTTTTACATTCCGATGAACCTCTGCAGGTTTACTGTATCCATTGGACCTTCCCATTGACGACGAAACACAGAAATTGCATCGGATTTAAATATAAGAGACACAATGCCGACTTAAGTACAGGAGGACTAGTCTTCCTACTGTCTATGTTTTGAGCGTTTCCTGTGTCACCAGTTTTACATTCCGATGCCCCTCTGCAGGTTTACTGTATCCATTGGACCTTCCCATTGACGATGAAACAGAGAAATTGCATCGGAATTAAATATAAGTGACACAATGCCGACTTAAGTACAAGAAAACTGAGTCTTCTTAGGGTCTATGTTTTGAGCGTTTCCTGTGTCACCAGTTTTACATTCGGAAGGACCTCTGCAGGTTTTCTGTATCCCTTGGACCTTCCCATCGACGACGAAACACAGAAATTGCATCGGAATTAAATCTAAGAGACACAATGTCGACTTACGTACAGGAAGACTGAGTCTTCCTACTGTCTACGTTTTGAGCGTTTCCTGTGTCACCAGTTTTACATTCCGATGCACCTCTGCAGGTTTAATGTATCCATTGGACCTTCCCATTGACGATGAAACCCAGCAATTGCATCGGATTTAAATATAAGAGACACAATGCCGACTTAAGTACAGGAAGACTGAGTCTTCCTACTGTCTTTGCTTTGAGCGTTTCCTGTGTCACCAGTTTTAAGTTCCGATGCACCTCTGCAGGTTTAGTGTATCGATTAGACCTTCCCATTGACGATGAAACACAGAAATTGCATCGGAATTAAATATAAGAGACACAATGCCGACTTAAGTACAGGAAGACTGAGTCTTCCTACTGTCTATATTTTGAGCGTTTCCAGTGTCACTAGTTTTACATTCCGATGCACCTATGCAGGTTTACTGTATCCCGTGGACCTTCACAGTGACGATGAAACACAGATATTGCATCGGAATTAAATATAAGATACACAATGCCGATTTAAGTACAGGAAGACTGAGTCTTTATATTGTCTAGGTTTTGAGCGTTTCCTGTGTAATCAGTTTTACATTCCGATGCAACTCTGCAGGTTTACTGTATTCCTTGGACCTTCCCATTGACGATGAAACAAAGAAATTGCATCGGAATTAAGTATGAGACACGATGCCGACTTAAGTACAGAAAGACTGAGTCTCCCTTCTGTCTATGTTTTAAGCGTTTCCTGTGTCACCAGTCTTACATTCCGATGCACCCCTGAAGGTTTACTGTATCCATTGGACATTCCCATTGACGATGAAACACAGAAATTGCATCGGATTTAGATATAAGAGACACAATGCCGACTTAAGTACAGGAAGACTGAGTCTTCCTACTGTCTATGCTTTGAGCGTTTCCTGTGTCACCAGTTTTTCACTCCGATGCACCTCTGCAGGTTTACTGTATCCCGTGGACCTCCCCATCGACGATGAAACACAGAAAATGCATCCGAATTAAATATAAGAGACACAATGCCGACTTAAGTACAAGAAAACTGAGTCTTCTTAGGCTCTATAATTTGAGCGTTTCCTGTGTCACCAGTTTTACATTCCGATGGACCTCTGCAGGTTTACTGTATCCCTTGGACCTTCCCATTGAGGATGAAACACAGAAATTGCATCAGAATTAAATCTACGAGACACAATGTCGACTTAAGTACAGGAAGACTGAGTCTCCCTACTGTCTACGTTTTGAGCGTTTCCTGTGTCACCAGTTTTACATTCCGATACACCTCTGCAGGTTTACTGTATCCATTGGACCTTCCCATTGACGATGAAACACAGAAATTGCATCTGATTTAAATATAAGAGACACAATGCCGGCTTAAGTACAGGTAGAGTGAGTCTTCCTACTGTCTATGTTTTGGGCGTTTCCTGTGTCACCAGTTTTACATTCCGATGCACCTCTGCAGTTTTACTGGATCGATTGGACCTTCCCATTGACGATGAAACACAGAAATTGCATCGGCATTAAATATAAGAGACACAATGCCGACTTAAGTACAGGAAGACTGAGTCTTCCTACTGTCTACGTTTTGAGCGTTTCCTGTGTCACCAGTTGTACATTCCGATGCACCTCTGCATGTTTACTGTATCCATTGGACCTTCCCATTGACGGTGAAACACAGAAATTGCATCGGATTTAAATATAAGAGACACAATGCCGACTTAAGTACAGGAAGACTGAATCTTCCTACTGTCTATGTTTTGAGCGTTTCCTGTGTCGCCAGTTTTACATTCCGATGCTCCTCTGCAGGTTTACTGTATCCCTTGGACCTTCACAGTGACGATGACACACAGATATTGCATCGGAATATAATATTAGAGACACAATGCCGGGTTAAGTACAGGAAGACTGAGTCGTTATACTGTCTATGTTATCAGCGTTTCCTGTGTAATCAGTTTGACATTCCGATGCAACTCTGCAGGTTTACTGTATTCCTTGGACCTTCCCATTGACGAAGAAACACAGAAATATCATCGGAATTAAATAAATTAAATATAAGAGACACAATGCCGACTTAAGTACTACAAAACTGAGTCTCCTTAGGGTCTATGTTTTGAGCGTTTCCTGTGTCACCAGTTTTACATTCCGATGCACCTCCGCAGGTTTACTGTATCAATTGGACTTTCCCAGTGACAATGAAACACAGAAATTGCATCGGAATTAAATTTAAGAGAGACAATGCCGACTTAAGTACAAGAAAACTGAGTCTTCTTAGGGTCTATGTTTGAGCGTTTCCTGTGTCACCAGTTTTACATTCCGATGGACCTGTGCAGGGTTTCTGTATCCCTTGGACCTTCCCATCGACGATGAAACACAGAAATTGCATCGGAATTAGATCTAAGAGACATAATGTCAACTTAAGTACAAGAAAACTGAGGCTTCTTAGGGTCTATGTTTTGAGCGTTTCCTGTGTCACCAGTTTTACATTCCGATGGACCTCAGCAGGTTTACTGTATCCCTTGGAACTTCCCATTGACGATGAAACACAGAAATTGCATCGGAATTAAATCTAAGGGACACAATGTCGACTTAAGTACAGGAAGACTGAGTATTCCTACTGTCTACGGTTTGAGCGTTTCCTGTGTCACCAGTTTTACATTCCGATGCACCTCTGCAGGTTTACTGTATCCATTGTACCTTCCCATTGACGATGAAACACAGAAATTGCATCGGATTTAAATATAAGATACACAATGCCGACTTAAGTACAGGAAGACTGAGTCTTCCTACTGTCTATATTTTGAGCGTTTCCTGTGTCACCAGTTTTACATTCCGATGCACCTCTGCAGATTTACTGGATCCGTTGGACCCTCACAGTGACGATGAAACACAGCTATTGCATCGGAATTAAATATAAGAGACACAATGCCGATTTAAGTACAGGAAGACTGAGTCTTTATACTGTCTATGTTTTCAGCGTTTCCTGTGTAATCAGTCTTACATTCCGATGCAACTCTGCAGGTTAACTGTATTCCTTGGACCTTCCCATTGACGATGAAACACAGAAATTGCATCGGAATTAAATATAAGAGACACAATGCCGACTTAAGTACTACAAAACTGAGTCTCCTTAGGGTCTATGTTTTGAGCGTTTCCGGTGTCACCAGTTTCACATTCCGATGCACCTCTGCAGGTTTACTGTATCCATTGGACCTTCCCAGTGATGATGAAACACAGAAATTGCATCGGAAATAAATATAGGAGACACAATGCCGACTTAAGTACAGGAAGACTGAGTCTTCCTGCTGTCTATGTTTTGAGCGTTTCCTGTGTCACCTGTTTTTCACTCCGTTGCACCTCTGCAGGTTTACTGTATACATTGGACCTTCACAGTGACGATGAAACACAGAAATTGCATCGGAATTAAATATAAGAGACACAATGCCGACCTAAGTACTACAAAACTGAGTCTCCTTAGGGTCTATATTTTGAGCGTTTCCTGTGTCACCAGATTTACATTCGGATGCACCTCTGCCTATTTACTGTATCCATTGGACCTTCCCAGTGACGATGAAACACAGAAATTGCTTCGGAATTAAATATAAGAGACACAATGCCGACTTAAGTAAAAGAAAACTGAGTCTTCTTAGGTTCTATGGTTTGAGCGTTTCCTGTGTCACCAGTTTTACATTCCGATGGACCTCTGCAGGTTTTCTGTATGCCTTGGACCTTCATAGTGACGATGAAAAACAGATATTGCATCGGAATTAAATCTAAGATACACAATGTCGACTTAAGTACAGGAAGACTGAGTCTTCCTACTGTCTACGTTTGAGCGTTTCCTGTGTCACCAGTTTTAAGTTTCGATGCACCTCTGCAGGTTTACTGTATCCATTTGACCTTCCACTGACGATGAAACACAGAAATTGCATCGGATTTAAAAATAAGGGACACAATGCTGACTTAAGTACAGGAAGACTGAGTCTTCCTACTGTCTATGCTTTGAGCGTTTCCTGTGTCACTAGTTTATCATTCCGATGCACCTCTGCAGGTTTACTGTATCCCTTGGACCTTCACAGTGACGATGAAACACAGATATTGCATCGGAATTAAATATAAGAGACATAATGCCGATTTAAGTACTGGAAGACTGAGTCTTTATACTGTCTATGTTTTGAGCGTTTCCTGTGTAATCAGTTTTACATTCCGATGCAACTCTGCAGGTTTACTGTATTCCTTGGACCTTCCCATTGACGATGAAACAAAGAAATTGCATCGGAATTAAGTATGAGACACAATGCCGACTTAAGTACAGAAAGACTGAGTCTTCCTACTGTCTATGTTTTAAGCGTTTCCTGTGTCACCAGTTTTACATTCCGATTCACCCCTGCTGGTTTACTGTATACATTGGACATTCCCATTGACGATGAAACACAGAAATTGCATCGGATTTAAATATAAGAGACACAGTGCCGACTTAAGTACAGGAAGACTGAGTCTTCCTACTGTCTATGTTTTGAGCGTTTCCTGTGTCACCAGTTTTTCACTCCGATGCACCTCTGCAGGTTTACTGTATCCCTTGGACCTCCCCATCGACGATGAAACACAGAAATTGCATCGGAATTAAATATAAGAGACACAATGCCGGCTTAAGCACAGGAAGACTGAGTCTTCCTACTGTCTATGTTTTGAGCGTTTCCTGTGTCACCAGTTTTACATTCCGATGCACCTCTGCAGGTTTACTGTATACATTGGACCTTCCCATTGACGATGAAACACAGAAATTGCATCGGAATTAAATATAAAAGACACAATGCCGACTTAAGTTCAAGAAAACTGAGTCTTCTTACGGTCTATGCTTTGAGCGTTTCCTGTGTCACCAGTTTTACATTCCGATGCACCTCTGCAGGTTTACTGTATCCCTTGGACCTTCACAGTGACGATGAAACACAGATATTGCATCGGAATTAAATATAAGAGACACAATGCCGACTTAAGTACAGGAAGACAGAGTCTTCCTACTGTCTACGTTTTGAGCGTTTCCTGTGTCACCAGTTTTACATTCCGATGCACCTCTGCAGTTTTACTGTGTCCATTGGACCTTCCCATTGACGATGAAACACAGAAATTGCATCGGATTTAAATATAAGAGACACAACGCCGACTAAAGTACAGGAAGACTGAGTCTTCCTACTGTCTACGTTTTGAGCGTTTCCTGTGTCGCCAGTTTTACATTCCGATGCACCTCTGCAGGTTTACTGTATCCCTTGGACCTTCACAGTGACGATGACACACAGATATTGCATCGGAATTTAAAATTAGAGACACAATGCCGACTTAAGTACAAGAAAACTGAGTCTTCTTAGGCTCTATGTTTTGAGCGTTTCCTGTGTCACCAGTTTTACATTCCCATGGACCTCTGCAGGTTTACTGTATCCCTTGGACCTTCCCATTGAGGATGAAACACAGAAATTACACCGGAATTAAATCTACGAGACACAATGTCGACATAAGTACAGGAAGACTGAGTCTTCCTACTGTCTACGTTTTGAGCGTTTCCTGTGTCACCAGTTTTACATTCCGATACACCTCTGCAGGTTAACTGTATCCATTGGACCTTCCCATTGACGATGAAACACAGAAATTGCATCTGATTTAAATATAAGAGACACAATGCCGACTTAAGTACAGGTAGACTGAGTCTTCCTACTGTCTATGTTTTGAGCGTTTCCTGTGTCACCAGTTTTACATTCTGATGCACCTCTGCAGGTTTACTGTATCCATTTGGACCTTCCCATTGACGGTGAAACACAGAAATTGCATCGGAATATAATATTAGAGACACAATGCCGGGTTAAGTACAGGAAGACTGAGTCTTTATACTGTCTGTGTTATCAGCGTTTCCTGTGTAATCAGTTTTACATTCCGATGCAACTCTGCAGGTTTACTGTATTCCTTGGACCTTCCCATTGACGAAGAAACACAGAAATTGCATCGGTATTAAATAAATTAAATATAAGAGACACAATGCCGACTTAAGTACAGGAAGACAGAGTCTTCCTACTGTCTACGTTTTGAGCGTTTCCTGTGTCACCAGTTTTACATTCCGATGCACCTCTGCAGGTTTACTGTATCCATTTGGACCTTCCCATTGACGGTGAAACACAGAAACTGCATCGGATTTAAATATAAGAGACACAATGCCGACTTATGTACAGGAAGACTGAGTCTTCCTACTGTCTATGTTTTGAGCGTTTCCTGTGTCGCCAGTTTTACATTCCGATGCACCTCTGCAGGTTTACTGTATCCCTTGGACCTTCACAGTGACGATGACACACAGATATTGCATCGGAATATAATATTAGAGACACAATGCCGGGTTAAGTACAGGAAGACTGAGTCTTTATACTGTCTATGTTATCAGCGTTTCCTGTGTAATGTGTTTTACATTCCGATGCTACTCTGCAGGTTTACCGTATTCCTTGGACCTTCCCATTGACGAAGAAACACAGAAATTGCATCGGAATTAAATATAAGAGAGACAATGCCGACTTAAGTACAAGAAAACTGAGTCTTCTTAGGGTCTATGTTTGAGCGTTTCCTGTGTCACCAGTTTTACATTCCGATGGACCTCAGCAGGTTTACTGTATCCTTTGGACTTTCCCATTGACGATGAAACACAAAAATTGCATCGGAATTAAATCTAAGAGACACAATGTCGACTTAAGTACAGGAAGACTGAGTCTTCCTACTGTCTACGGTTTGAGCGTTTCCTGTGTCACCAGTTTTACAATCCGATGCACCTCTGCAGGTTTACTGTATCCATTGGACCTTCCCATTGACGATGAAACACAGAAATTGCATCGGATTTAAATATAAGAGACACAATGCCGACTTAAGTACAGCTAGACTGAGTCTTCCTACTGTCTATGTTTTGAGCGTTCTCTGTGTCACCAGTTTTACATTCCGATGCACCTCTGCAAGTTTACTGTATCGATCGGACCTTCCCATTGACAATGAAACACAGAAATTGCATCGGAATTAAATATAAGAGACACAATGCCGACTTAAGTACAGGAAGACTGAGTCTTCCTACTGTCTACGTTTTGAGCGTTTCCTGTGTCACCAGTTTTACATTCCGATGCACCTCTGCAGCTTTACTGTATCCATTGGACCTTCCCATTGACGATGAAACACAGAAATTGCATCGGATTTAAATATAAGATACACAATGCCGACTTAAGTACAGGAAGACTGAGTCTTCCTACTGTCTATATTTTGAGCGTTTCCTGTGTCACCAGTTTTACATTCCGATGCACCTCTGCAGATTTACTGCATCTCTTGGACCCTCTCAGTGACGATGAAACACAGATATTGCATCGGAATTAAATATAAGAGACACAATGCCGATTTAAGTACAGGAAGACTGAGTCTTTATACTGTCTATGTTTTCAGCGGCTCCTGTGTAATCAGTTTTACATTCCGATGCAACTCTGCAGGTTTACTGTATTCCTTGGACCTTCCCATTGACGATGAAACACAGAAATTGCATCGGAATTAAATATAAGGGACACAATGCCGACTTAAGTACTACAAAACTGAGTCTCCTTAGGGTCTATGTTCTGAGCGTTTCCTGTGACACCAGTTTTACATTCCGATGCACCTCTGCAGGTTTACTGTATCCATTGGACCTTCCCAGTGATGATGAAACACAGAAATTGCATCGGAATTAAATATAAGAGACACAATGCCGACTTAAGTACAAGAAAACTGAGTCTTCTTAGGGTCTATGTTTTGAGCGTTTCCTGTGTCACCAGTTTTACATTCCGATGGACCTCTGCGGGTTTTCTGTATCCCTTGGACCTTCCCATCGACGATGAAACACAGATATTGCATCGGAATTAAATCTAAGGGACACAATGTCGACTTAAGTACAGGAAGACTGAGTCTTCCTACTGTCTACGTTTTGAGCGTTTCCTGTGTCACCAGTTTTACATTCCGATGCACCTCTGCAGGTTTACTGTATCCATTGGACCTTCCCATTGACGATGAAACACAGAAATTGCATCGGATTTAAATATAAGAGACACAATGCCGACTTAAGTACAGGAAGACTGAGTCTACCTACTGTCTACGTTTTGAGCGTTGCCTGTGTCACCAGTTTTACATTCCGATGCACTTCTGCAGGTTTACTGTATCCATTGGACCTTCCCATTGACGATGAAACACAGAAATTGCATCTGATTTAAATATAAGAGACACAATGCCGACTTAAGTACAGGAAGACTGAGTCTTCCTACTGTCTGTATTTTGAGCGTTTCCTGTGTCACTAGTTTTACATTCCGATGCACCTCTGCAGGTTTACTGTATCCCTTGGACCTTCACAGTGATGATGAAACACTGATATTGCATCGGAATTAAATATAAGAGACACAATGCCGATTTAAGTACAGGAAGACTGAGTCTTTATACTGTCTATGTTTTGAGCGTTTCCTGTGTAATCAGTTTTACATTCCGCTGCAACTCTGCAGGTTTACTGTATTCCTTGGACCTTCCCATTGACGATGAAACACAAAAATTGCATCGTAATTAAGTATGAGACACAATGCCGACTTAAGTACATAAAGACTGAGTCTTCCTACTGTCTATGTTTTGAGCGTTTCCTGTGTCACCAGTTTTACATTCCGATGCACCTCTGCAGATTTACTGTATAAATTGGACGTTCCCATTGACGATGAAATACAGAAATTGCATCGGAATTAAATATAAGAGACACAATGCAGACTTAAGTACAAGAAATCTGAGTCTTCTTACGGTCTATGCTTTGAGCGTTTCCTGTGTCACCAGTTTTACATTCCGATGCACCTCTGCAGGTTTACTGTATCCCTTGGACCTTCACAGTGACGATGAAACACAGATATTGCATCGGAATTAAATATAAGAGACACAATGCCGATTTGAGTACAGGAAGACTGAGTCTTTATACTGTCTATGTTTTCAGCGTTTCCTGTGTAATCAGTTTTACATTCCGATGCACCTCTGCAGGTTAACTGTATTCCTTGGACATTCCCATTGACGATGAAACACAGAAATTGCATCGGAATTAAATATAAGAGACACAATGCCTACTTAAGTACAGGAATACTGAGTCTTCGTACTGTCTATGTTTTGCGCTTTTTCTGTGTCACCAGTTTTACATTCCGATGCACCTCTGCAGGTTTACTGTATCCATTGGACCTTCACAGTGACGATGAAACACAGATATTGCTTTGGAATTAAATATAAGAGATACAATGCCGACTTAAGTACGGGAAGACTGTGTCTTCCTACTGTCTATGTATTGAGCGTTCACTGTGTCACCAGGTTTACATCCCGATGCACCTCTGCAAGTTTACTGAATCCATTCGACATTCACAGTCACGATGAAACACAGAAATTCCATCGGAATTAAATATAAGAGACACAATGCCGACTTAAGTACAAGAAAACTGAGTCTTCTTAGGGTCTATGTTTTGAGCGTTACCTGTGTCACCAGTTTTACATTCGAATGCACCTCTGCAGGTTAACTGTATCCATTGGACCTTCACAGTGACGAAGAAACACAGAAATTGCATCGGAATTAAATATAAGAGACACAATGCCGACCTAAGTACTACAAAACTGAGTCTCCCTAGGGTCTATGGTTTGAGCGTTTCCTGTGTCACCAATTTTACATTCCGATGGACCTCTGCAGGTTTTCTGTATCCCTTGGACCTTCCCATCGACGATGATACACAGAAATTGCATCGGAATTAGATCTAAAAGTCACAATGTCGACTTAAGTACAGGAAGACTGAGTCTTCCTACTGTCTACGTTTTGAGCGTTTCCTGTGTCACCAGTTTTACATTCCGATGCACCTCTGCAGGTTTACTGTATCCATTGGACCTTCCCATTGACGATGAAACACAGAAATTGCATCGGATTTAAATATAAGAGACACAATGCCGACTTAAGTACAGGAAGACTGAGTCTTCCTACTGTCTATGTTTTGAGCGTTTCCTGTGTCACCAGTTTTAAGTTCCGATGCACCTCTGCAGGTTTAGTGTATCGATTAGACCTTCCCATTGACGATGAAACACAGAAATTGCATCGGAATTAAATATAAGAGACACAATGCCGACTTAAGCACAGGAAGACTGAGTCTTCCTACTGTCTACGTTTTGAGCGTTTCCTGTGTCACCAGTTTTACATTCCGATGCACCTCTGCAGGTTTACTGTATCCATTGGACCTTCCCATTGACGATTAAACACAGAAATTGCATCTGATTTAAATATAAGAGACACAATGCCGACTTAAGTACAGGAAGACTGAGTCTTCCTACTGTCTATATTTTGAGCGTTTCCTGTGTCACTAGTTTTACATTCCGATGCACCTCTGCAGGTTTAATGTATCCCTTGGACCTTCACAGTGACGATGAAACACAGAAACTGCATCGGAATTAAGTATGAGACACAATGCCGACTTAAGTACAGAAAGACTGAGTCTTCCTACTGTCTATGTTTTGAGCGTTTCCTGTGTCACCAGTTTTACATTCCGATGCACCTCTGCAGGTTTACTGTATAAATTGGACCTTCCCATTGACGATGAAGCACAGAAATTGCATCGGAATTAAATATAAGGGACACAATGCTGACTTAAGTACAAGAAAACTGAGTCTTCTTACAGTCTATGCGTTGAGCGTTTCCTGTGTCACCAGTTTTACATTCCGATGCACCTCTGCAGGTTTACTGTATCCCTTGGACCTTCACAGTGACGATGAAACACAGATATTGCATCGGAATTAAATATAAGAGACACAATGCCGATTTGAGTACAGGAAGACTGAGTCTTTATACTGTCTATGTTTTCAGCGTTTCCTGTGTAATCAGTTTTACATTCCGATGCACCTCTGCAGGTTTACTGTAGTCCTTGGACCTTCCCATTGACGATGAAACACAGAAATTGCATCGGAATTAAATATAAGAGACACAATGGCTACTTAAGTACAGGAAGACTGAGTCTTCCTACTGTCTATGTTTTGCGCTATTTCTGTGTCACCAGTTTTACATTCTGATGCACCTCTGCAGGTTTACTGTATCCATTGGACCTTCAGAGTGACGATGAAACACAGAAATTGCTTTGGAATTAAATATAAGAGGTACAATGCCGACTTAAGTACAGGAAGACTGTGTCTTCCTACTGCCTATGTATTGAGCGTTTCCTGTGTCACCAGGTTTACATTCCGATGCACCTCTGCAGGTTTACTGTATCCATTCGACATTCACAGTCACGATGAAACACAGAAATTGCATCGGAATTAAATATAAGAGACACAATGCCGACTTAAGTACAAGAAAACTGAGTCTTCTTAGGGTCTATGTTTTGAGCGTTTCCCGTGTCACCAGTTTAACATTCCGATGCACCTGTGCAGGTTTACTGTATCCATTGGACCTTCCCAGTGACGTTGAAGCACAGAAATTGCATCGGAATTAAAGATAAGAGATACAATTCCGACTTAAGTACAAGAAGATTGAGTCTTCTTAGGGTCTATGGTTTGAGCGTTTCCTGTGTCACCAGTTTTACATTCCGATGGACCTCTGCAGGTTTTCTGTATCCCTTGGTCCTTCCCATCGACGATGAAACACAGAAATTGCATCGGAATTAGATCTAAGAGTCACAATGTCGACTTAAGTACAGGAAGACTGAGTCTTCCTACTGTCTACGTTTTGAGCGTATCCTGTGTCACCAGTTTTACATCCCGATGCACCTCTGCAGGTTTAATGTATCCATTGGACCATCCCATTGACGATGAAACACAGAAATTGCATTGGATTTAAATATAAGAGACACAATGCCGACTTAAGTACAGGAAGACTGAGTCTTCCTACTGTCTATGCTTTGAGCGTTTCCTGTGTCACCAGTTTTAAGTTCCGATGCACCTCTGCAGGTTTAGTGTATCGATTAGACCTTCCTATTGACGATGAAACACAGAAATTGCATCGGAATTAAATATAAGAGACACAATGCCGACTTAAGTACAGGAAGACTGAGTCTTCCTACTGTCTACGTTTTGAGCGTTTCCTGTGTCACCAGTTTTACATTCCGATGCACCTCTGCAGGTTTACTGTATCCATTGGACCTTCCCATTGACGATGAAACACAGAAATTGCATCGGAATTAAATCTAAGAGACACAATGTCGACTTATGTACAGGAAGACTGAGTCTTCCTACTGTCTACGTTTTGAGCGTTTCCTGTGTCACCAGTTTTACATTCCGATGCACCTCTGCAGGTTTACTGTGTCCATTGGACCTTCCCATTGACGACGATACACTGAAATTGCATCGGATTTAAATAAAAGAGAAACAATGCCGACTTAAGTACAGGAAGACTGAGTCAGCCTACTGTCTATGATTTGAGCGTTTCCTGTGTCACCAGTTTTACATTCCGATGCACCTCTGCGGGTTTACTGTATCCATTGGACCTTCCCAATGACGATCAAACACAGAAATTGCATCGGAATTAAATATAAGATACACAATGCCGACTTAAGTACATGAAAACTGAGTCACCTTAGGGTCTATGTTTGAGCGTTTCCTGTGTCACCAGTTATACATTCCGATGGACCTCTGCAAGTTTACTGTATCCCTTGGACCTTCCCATCGACGATGAAACACAGAAATTGCATCGGAATTAAATCTAAGAGACACAATGTCGACTTAATTACTGGAAGACTGAGTCTTCCTACTGTCTACGTTTTGAGCGTTTCTTGTGTCACCAGTATTACATTCCGATGCACCTCTGCAGGTTTACTGTATCCCTCTGACCATCACAGTGACGATGAAACACAGATATTGCATCGGAATTAAATCTAAGAGACACAATGTCGACTTAAGTACAGGAAGACTGAGTCTTCCTACTGTCTACGTTTTGAGCGTTTCCTGTGTCACCAGTATTACATTACGATGCACCTCTGCAGGTTTACTGTATCCATTGGAGCTTCCCATTGACGACGAAACACAGAAATTGCATCGGAATTAGATCTAAGAGTCCCAATGTCGACTTAAGTACAGGAACACTAAGTCTCCCAACTGTCTACGTTTTGAGCGATTCCTGTGTCACCAGTTTTACATTCCGATGCACCTCTGCAAGTTTACTGTATCCATTGGACCTTCCCATTGACGATGAAACACAGAAATTGCATCGGAATTAAATATAAGAGACACAATGCCGACTTAAGTACTACAAAACTGAGTCTCCTTATGGTCTATGTTTTGAGCGTTTCCTGTGTCACCAGTTTTACATTCCGATGCACCTCTGCAGGTTTAGTGTATCCATTGGACCTTCCCAGTGACCTTGAAACACAGAAATTGCATCGGAATTAAATATAAGAGAGACAATGCCGACTTAAGTACAAGACAACTGACTCTTCTTAGGGTCTATGTTTTGAGCGTTCCTGTGACACCAGTTTTACATTCCGATGGACCTGTGCAGGTTTTCTGTATGCCTTGGTCCTCCCCATCGACGATGAAACACAGAAATTGCATCGGAAATAGATCTAAGAGACACAATGTCAACTTAAGTACATGAAAACTGAGACTTCTTAGGGTCTATGTTTAGAGCGTTTCCTGTGTCACCAGTTTTACATTCCGATGCACCTCTGCATTTTTACTGTATCCATTGGACCTTCCCATTGACGATGAAACACAGAAATTGCATGGGATTTAAATATAAGAGACACAATGCCGACTTAAGTACAGGAAGACTGAGTCTTCCTACTGTCTATATTTTGAGCGTTTCCTGTGACACCAGTTTTACATTCCGATGCACCTCTGCAGGTTTACTGTATCCCTTGGACTTTCCCATTGACGATGAAACACAGAAATTGCATCGGAATTAAAAATGAGACACAATGCCGACTTAAGTACAGAAAGACTGAGTCTTCCTACTGTCTATGTTTTAAGCATTTCCTGTGTCACCAGTTTTACATTCCGATGCACCCCTGCAGGTTTACTGTATCCATTGGACCTTCCCATTGACGATGGAACACAGAAATTGCATTGGAATTAAATATAAGAGACACAATGCCGACTTAAGTACTACAAAACTGAGTCTCCTTAGGGTCTATGTTTTGAGCGTTTCCTGTGTCATCAGTTTTACATTCCGATGCACCTCCGCAGGTTTACTGTATCCATTGGACTGACGATGAAACACAGAAATTGCATCGGAATTAAATATAAGAGAGACAATGCCGACTTAAGTATAAGAAAACTGAGTCTTCTTAGGGTCTATGTTTTGAGCGTTTCCTGTGTCACCAGTTTTACATTCCGATGCACCTCTGCAGGTTTACTGTATAAATTGGACCTTCCCATTGACGATGAAACACAGAAATTGCATCGGAATTAAATATAAGAGACACAATGCCGACTTAAGTACAAGAAAACTGAGTCTTCTTACGGTCTATGCTTTGAGCGTTTCCTGTGTCACCAGTTTTACATTCCGATGCACCTCTGCAGGGTTACTGTATTCCTTGGACCTTCACAGTGACGATGAAACACAGATATTGCATCGGAATTAAATATAAGAGACACAATGCCGATTTGAGTACAGGAAGACTGAGTCTTTATACTGTCTATGTTTTCAGCGTTTCCTGTGTAATCAGTTTTACATTCCAATGCAGCTCTGCAGGTTTACTGTATTCCTTGGACCTTCCCATTGACGATGAAACACAGAAATTGCATCGGAATTAAATATAAGAGACACAATGCCTACTTAAGTACAGGAAGACTGAGTCTTCCTACTGTCTATGTTTTGCGGTATTTCTGTGTCACCAGTTTTACATTCTGATGCACCTCTGCAGGTTTACTGTATCCATTGGACCTTCACAGTGACGATGAAACACAGAAATTGCTTTGGAATTAAATATAAGAGGTACAATGCCGACTTAAGTACAGGAAGACTGTGTCTTCGTACTGTCTATGTATTGAGCGTTTCCTGTGTCACCAGGTTTACATTCCGATGCACCTCTGCAGGTTTACTGTATCCATTCGACATTCACAGTCACGATGAAACACAGAAATTGCTTTGGAATTAAATATAAGAGGTACAATGCCGACTTAAGTACAGGAAGACTGAGTCTTCCCACTGTCTACGTTTTGAGCGTTTCCTGTGTCACCAGTTTTACATTCCGATGCACCTCTGCAGGTGTAATGTATCCATTGGACCATCCCATTGACGATGAAACACAGAAATTGCATCGGATTTAAATATAAGAGACACAATGCCGACTTAAGTACAGGAAGACTGAGTCTTCCTACTGTCTATGTTTTGAGCGTTTCCTGTGTCACCTGTTTTAAGTTGCGATGCACCTCTGCAGGTTTAGTGTATCGATTAGACCTTCCCATTGACGATGAAACACAGAAATTGCATCGGAATTAAATATAAGAGACACAATGCCGACTTAAGTACAGGAAGACTGAGTCTTCCTACTGTCTACGTTTTGAGCGTTTCCTGTGTCACCAGTTTTACATTCCGATGCACCTCTGCAGGTTTACTGTATCCATTGGACCTTCCCATTGACGATGAAACACAGAAATTGCATCGGAATTAAATCTAAGAGACACAATGTCGACTTATGTACAGGAAGACTGAGTCTTCCTACTGTCAACGTTTTGAGCGTTTCCTGTGTCACCAGTTTTACATTCCGATGCACCTCTGCAGGTTTACTGTGTCCATTGGACCTTCCCATTGACGACGATACACAGAAATTGCATCGGATTTAAATATAAGAGAAACAATGCCAACTTAAGAACAGGAAGACTGAGTCTTCCTACTGTCTATGATTTGAGCGTTTCCTGTGTCACCAGTTTTACATTCCAATGCACCTCTGCGGGTTTACTGTATCCATTGGACCTTCCCAATGACGATCAAACACAGAAATTGCATCGGAATTAAATATAAGAGACACAATGCCGACTTAAGTACAAGAAAACTGAGTCAAATTAGGGTCTATGTTTGAGCGTTTCCTGTGTCACCAGTTTTACATTCCGATGGACCTCTGCAAGTTTACTGTATCCCTTGGACCTTCCCATCGACGATGAAACACAGAAATTGCATCGGAATTAAATCTAAGAGACACAATGTTGACTTAATTACAGGAAGACTGAGTCTTCCTACTGTCTACGTTTTGTGCGTTTCCTGCGTCACCAGTATTACATTCCGATGCACCTCTGCAGGTTTACTGTATCCCTCTGACCATCACAGTGACGATGAAACACAGATATTGCATCGGAATTAAATCTAAGAGACACAATGTCGACTTAAGTAGAGGAAGACTGAGGCTTCCTACTGTCTACGTTTTGAGCGTTTCCTGTGTCACCAGTATTACATTCCGATGCACCTCTGCAGGTTTACTGTATCCATTGGACCTTCCCATTGACGACGAAACACAGAAATTGCATCGGAATTAGATCTAAGAGTCCCAATGTCGACTTAAGTACAGGAACACTGAGTCTCCCAACTGCCTACGTTTTGAGCGATTCCTTTGTCACCAGTTTTACATTCCGATGCACCTCTGCAGGTTTACTGTACACATTGGACCTTCCCATTGACGATGAAACACAGAAATTGCATCAGAATTAAATATAAGAGACACAATGCCGACTTAAGTACTACAAAACTGAGTCTCCTTAGGGTCTATGTTTTGAGCGTTTCCTGTGTCATCAGTTTTACATTCCGATGCACCTCTGCAGGTTTGGTGTATCCATTGGACCTTCCCAGTGACCTTGAAACACAGAAAATGCATCGGAATTAAATATAAGAGAGACAATGCCGACTTAAGTACAAGAAAACTGACTCTTCTTAGGGTCTATGTTTTGAGCGTTCCTGTGACACCAGTTTTACATTCCGATGGACCTGTGCAGGTTTTCTGTATGCCTTGGTCCTCCCCATCGACGATGAAACACAGAAATTGCATCGGAAATAGATCTAAGAGACACAATGTCAACTTAAGTACAAGAAAACTGAGTCTTCTTAGGGTCTATGTTTCGAGCGATTCCTGTGTCACCAGTTTTACATTCCGAAGGACCTCAGCAGGTTTACTGTATCCCTTGGACTTTCCCATTGACGATGAAACACAGAAATTGCATCGGAATTAAATCTAAGGGACACAATGTCGACTTAAGTTCAGGAAGACTGAGTCTTCTTACTGTCTACGCTTTGAGCATTTCCTGTGTCACCAGTTTTACATTCCGATGCACCTCTGCATTTTTACTGTATCCATTGGACCTTCCCATTGACGATGAAACACAGAAATTGCATGGGATTTAAATATAAGAGACACAATGCCGACTTATGTACAGGAAGACTGAGTCTTCCTACTGTCTATATTTTGAGCGTTTCCTGTGACACCAGTTTTACATTCCGATGCACCTCTGCAGGTTTACTGTATCCCTTGGACCTTCCCATTGACGATGAAACACAGAAATTGCATCGGAATTAAATATGAGACACAATGCCGACTTAAGTACAGAAAGACTGAGTCTTCCTACTGTCTATGTTTTAAGCATTTCCTGTGTCACCAGTTTTACATTCCGATGCACCCCTGCAGGTTTACTGTATCCATTGGACCTTCCCATTGACGATGAAACACAGAAATTGCATTGGAATTAAATATAAGAGACACAATGCCGACTTAAGTACTACAAAACTGAGTCTCCTTACGGTCTATGTTTTGAGCATTTCCTGTGTCACCAGTTTTACATTCCGATGCACCTCCGCAGGTTTACTGTATCCATTGGACTGACGATGAAACACAGAAATTGCATCGGAATTAAATATAAGAGAGACAATGCCGACTTAGGTATAAGAAAACTGAGTCTTCTTAGGGTCTATGTTTTGAGCGTTTCCTGTGTCACCAGTTTTACATTCCGATGCACCTCTGCAGGTTTACTGTATCCATTGGACCTTCCCAGTGACGATGAAACACAGAAATTGCGTCGGAATTAAATATAAGAGAGACAATGCCGACTTCAGTACAAGAAAACTGAGTCTTCTTAGGCTCTATGTTTTAAGCGTTTCCTGTGTCACCAGTTTTACATTCCGATGCACCTCTGCACGTTTACTGTATAAATTGGACCTTCCCATTGACGATGAAACACAGAAATTGCATCGGAATTAAATATAAGAGAAACAATGCCGACTTAAGTACAAGAAATCTGAGTCTTCTTACGGTCTATGCTTTGAGCGTTTCCTGTGTCACCAGTTTTACATTCCGATGCACCTCTGCAGGTTTACTGTATCCCTTGGACCTTCACAGTGACGATGAAACACAGATATTGCATCGGAATTAAATATAAGAGACACAATGCCGATTTGAGTACAGGAAGACTGAGTCTTTATACTGTCTATGTTTTCAGCGTTTCCTGTGTAATCAGTTTTACATTCCGATGCACCTCTGCAGGTTAACTGTATTCCTTGGACCTTCCCATTGACGATGAAACACAGAAATTGCATCGGAATTAAATATAAGAGACACAATGCCTACTTAAGTACAGGAATACTGAGTCTTCCTACTGTCTATGTTTTGCCCTCTTTCTGTGTCACCAGTTTTACATTCCGATGCACCTCTGCAGGTTTACTGTATCCATTGGACCTTCACAGTGACGATGAAACACAGATATTGCTTTGGAATTAAATATAAGAGATACAATGCCGACTTAAGTACAGGAAGACTGTGTCTTCCTACTGTCTATGTATTGAGCGTTTATTGTGTCACCAGGTTTACATTCCGATGCACCTCTGCAAGTTTACTGTATCCATTGGACCTTCACAGTGACGATGAAACACAGAAATTGCATCGGAATTAAATATAAGAGACACAATGCCGACCTAAGTACTACAAAACTGAGTCTCCCTAGGGTCTATGGTTTGAGCGTTTCCTGTGTCACCAGTTTTACATTCCCCTGCACCTCTGCAGGTTTACTGTATCCATTGGACCTTCCCAGTGACGATGAAACACAGAAATTGCATCGGAATTAAGTATAAGAGACACAATGCCGACTTAAGTACAAGAAAACTGAGTCTTCTTAGGGTCTATGGTTTGAGCGTTTCCTGTGTCACCAATTTTACATTCCGATGGACCTCTGCAAGTTTTCTGTATCCCTTGGACCTTCCCATCGACGATGAAACACAGAAATTGCATCGGAATTAGATCTAAGAGTCACAATGTCGACTTAAGTACAGGAAGACTGAGTCTTCCTACTGTCTAAGTTTTGAGCGTTTCCTGTGTCACCAGTTTTACATTCCGATGCACCTCTGCAGGTTTACTGTATCCATTGGACCTTCCCATTGACGATGAAACACAGAAATTGCATCGGATTTAAATATAAGAGACACAATGCCGACTTAAGTACAGGAAGACTGAGTCTTCCTACTGTCTATGTTTTGAGCGTTTCCTGTGTCACCAGTTTTAAGTTCCGATGCACCTCTGCAGGTTTAGTGTATCGATTAGACCTTCCCATTGACGATGAAACACAGAAATTGCATCGGAATTAAATGTAAGAGACACAATGCCGACTTAAGCACAGGAAGACTGAGTCTTCCTACTGTCTACTATTTGAGCGTTTCCTGTGTCACCAGTTTTACATTCAGATGCACCTCTGCAGGTTTACTGTATCCATTGGACCTTCCCATTGACGATTAAACACAGAAATTGCATCTGATTTAAATATAAGAGACACAATGCCGACTTAAGTACAGGAAGACTGAGTCTTCCTACTGTCTATATTTAGAGCGTTTCCTGTGTCACTAGTTTTACATTCCGATGCACCTCTGCAGGTTTACTGTATCCCTTGGACCTTCACAGTGACGATGAAACACAGAAATTGCATCGGAATTAAGTATGAGACACAATGCCGACTTAAGTACAGAAAGGCTGAGTCTTCCTACTGTCAATGTTTTGCGCTATTTCTGTGTCACCAGTTTTACATTGTAATGCACCTCTGCAGGTTTACTGTATCCATTGGACCTTCACAGTGACGATGAAACACAGAAATTGCTTTGGAATTAAATATAAGAGGTACAATGCCGACTTAAGTACAGGAAGTCTGTGTCTTCCTACTGTCTATGTATTGAGCGTTTCCTGTGTCACCAGGTTTACATTCCGATGCACCTCTGCAGGTTTACTGTATCCATTCGACATTCACAGTCACGATGAAACACAGAAATTGCATCGGAATTAAATATAAGAGACACAATGCCGACTTAAGTACAAGAAAACTATGTCTTCTTAGGGTCTATGTTTTGAGCGTTTCCTGTGTCACCAGTTTTACATTCCGATGCACCTCTGCAGGTTTTCTGTATCCATTGGACCATCCCAGTGACGTTGAAGCACAGAAATTGCATCGGAATTAAATATAAGAGATTCTATTCCGACTTAAGTACAAGAAGACTGAGTCTTCTTAGGGTCTATGGTTTGAGCGTTTCCTGTGTCACCAGTTTTACATTCCGATGGACCTCTGCAGGTTTTCTGTATCCCTTGGTCCTTCCCATCGACGATGAAACACAGAAATTGCATCGGAATTAGATCTAAGAGTCACAATGTCGACTTAAGTACAGGAAGACTGAGTCTTCCTACTGTCTACGTTTTGAGCGTTTCCTGTGTCACCAGTTTTACATTCCGATGCACCTCTGCAGGTTTAATGTATCCATTGGACCATCCCATTGACGATGAAACACAGAAATTGCATCGGATTTAAATATAAGAGACACAATGCCGACTTAAGTACAGAAAGACTGAGTCTTCCTACTGTCTATGTTTTGAGCGTTTCCTGTGTCACCAGTTTTTAGTTCCGATGCACCTCTGCAGGTTTAGTGTATCGATTAGACCTTCCCATTGACGATGAAACACAGAAATTGCATCGGAATTAAATATAAGAGACACAATGCCGACTTAAGTACAGGAAGACTGAGTCTTCCTACTGTCTACGTTTTGAGCGTTTCCTGTGTCACCAGTTTTACATTCCGATGCACCTCTGCAGGTTTACTGTATCCATTGGACCTTCCCATTGACGATGAAACACAGAAATTGCATCGGAATTAAATCTAAGAGACACAATGTCGACTTATGTACAGGAAGACTGAGTCTTCCTACTGTCTACGTTTTGAGCGTTTCCTGTGTCACCAGTTTTACATTCCGATGCACCTCTGCAGGTTTACTGTGTCCATTGGACCTTCCCATTGACGACGATACACAGAAATTGCATCGGATTTAAATATAAGAGACATAATGCCGACTTAAGTACAGGAAGACTGAGTCTTCCTAATGTCTACGTTTTGAGCGTTTCATGTGACACCAGTTTTACATTCCGATGCACCTCTGCAGGTTTACTGTATCCCTCCTACCATCACAGTGACGATGAAACACAGATATTGCATCGGAATTAAATCTAAGAGACACAATGTCGACTCAAGTACCGGAAGACTGAGTCTTCCTACTGTCTACGTTTTGAGCGTTTCCTGTGTCACCAGTATTACATTCCGATGCACCTCTGCAGGTTTACTGTATCCATTGGACCTTCCCATTGACGACGAAACACAGAAATTGCATCGGAATTAGATCTAAGAGTCCCAATGTCGACTTAAGTACAGGAACACTGAGTCTCCCAACTGTCTACGTTTTGAGCGATTCCTGTGTCACCAGTTTTACATTCCGATGCACCTCTGCAGGTTTACTGTATCCATTGGACCTTCCGATTGACGATGAAACACAGAAATTGCATCGGAATTAAATATAAGAGACACAATGCCGACTTAAGTACTACAAAACTGAGTCTCCTTAGGGTCTATGTTTTGAGCGTTTCCTGTGTCACCAGTTTTGCATTCCGATGCACCTCTGCAGGTTTAGTGTATCCATTGGACCTTCCCAGTGACCTTGAAACACAGAAATTGCATCGGAATTAAATATAAGAGAGACAATGCCGACTTATGTACAAGAAAACTGACTCTTCTTAGGTTCTATGTTTTGAGCGTTCCTGTGACACCAGTTTTACATTCCGATGGACCTGTGCAGGTTTTCTGTATGCCTTGGTCCTCACCATCGACGATGAAACACAGAAATTGCATCGGAAATAGATCTAAGAGACACAATGTCAACTTAAGTACAAGAAAACTGAGTCTTCTTAGGGTCTATGTTTAGAGCGTTTCCTGTGTCACCAGTTTTACATTCCGAAGGACCTCAGCAGGTTTACTGTATCCCTTGGACCTTCCCATTGACGATGAAACACAGAAATTGCATCATAATTAAATCTAAGGGACACAATGTCGACTTAAGTTCAGGAAGACTGAGTATTCTTACTGTCTACGTTTTGAGCATTTCCTGTGTCACCAGTTTTACATTCCGATGCACCTCTGCATTTTTACTGTATCCATTGGACCTTCCCATTGACGATGAAACACAGAAATTGCATGGGATTTAAATATAAGAGACACAATGCCGACTTAAGTACAGGAAGACTGAGTCTTCCTACTGTCTATATTTTGAGCGTTTCCTGTGACACCAGTTTTACATTCCGATGCACCCCTGCAGGTTTACTGTATCCATTGGACCTTCCCATTGACGATGAAACACAGAAATTGCTTTGGAATTAAATATAAGAGACACAATGCCGACTTAAGTACTACAAAACTGAGTCTCCTTAGGGTCTATGTTTTGAGCGTTTCCTATGTCACCAGTTATACATTCCGATGCACCTTTGCAGGTTTACTGTATCCATTGGACCTTCCCATTGACGATGAAACACAGAATTTGCATCGGATAGAAATATAAGAGACACAATGCCGACTTATGTACAGGAAGACTGAGTCTTCCTACTGTCTATGTTTTGAGTGTTTCCTGTGTCACCAGTTTTACATTACGATGCACCTCTGCAGGTTTACTGTATCCCTTGGACCTTCACAGTGACGATGAAACACAGATATGGCATCGGAATTTAATATAAGAGACACAATGCCGATTTAAGTACAGGAAGACTGAGTCTTTATACTGTCTATGTTTTCAGCGTTTCCTGTGTAATCAGTTTTACATTCCGATGCAACTCTGCAGGTTTACTGTATTCCCTGGACCTTCCCATTGACGATGAAACATAGAAATTGCATTGGAATTAAATATAAGTACTAAAAAACTGAGTCTCCTTAGGGTCTATGTTTTGAGCGTTTCCTGTGTCACCAGTTTTACATTCCGATGCACCTCTGCAGGTTTACTGTATCCATAGGACCTTCCCAGTGACGATGAAACACATAAATTGCATCGGAAATAGATCTAAGAGTCACAATGTCAACTTAAGTACAAGAAAACTGTGTCTTCTTAGGGTCTATGTTTAGAGCGTTTCCTGTGTCACCAGTTTTACATTCCGAAGGACCTCATCAGGTTTACTGTATCCCTTGGACCTTCCCATTGACGATGAAACACAGAAATTGCATCGGAATTAAATCTAGGGGACACAATGTCGACTTAAGTTCAGGAAGACTGAGTCTTCCTACTGTCTACGTTTTGAGCGTTTCCTGTGTCACCAGTTTTACATTCCGATGCACCTCTGCAGGTTTACTGTATCCATTGGACCTTCCCATTGACGATGAAACACAGAAATTGCATCGGATTTAATTATAAGAGACACAATGCCGACTTAAGTACAGGAAGACCGAGTCTTCCTACTGTCTATATTTTGAGCGTTTCCTGTGACACCAGTTTTACATTCCGATGCACCTCTGCAGGTTTACTGTATCCCTTGGACCTTCACAGTGACGATGAAACACAGATATTGCATCGGAATTAAATATAAGAGACACAATGCCGATTTAAGTAGAGGAAGACTGAGTCTTTATACTGTTTATGTTTTGAGCGTTTCCTGTGTAATCAGTTTTACATTCCGATGCACCTCTGCAGGTTTACTGTATCCATTGGACCTTCCCATTGACGATGAAACACCGAAATTGCATCGGAATTAAATATAAGAGACACAATGCCGACTTAAGTACTACAAAACTGAGTCTCCTTAGGATCTATGTTTTGAGCGTTTCCTGTGTCACCAGATTACATTCCGATGCACCTCTGCAGGTTTACTGTATATATTGGACTGACGATGAAACACAGAAATTGCATCGGAATTAAATATAAGGGAGACAATGCCGACTTAAGTGCAAGAAAACTGAGTCTTCTTAGGGACTATGTTTTGAGCGTTTCCTGTGTCACCAGTTTTACATTCTGCTGCACCTCTGCAGGTTTACTGTATCCCTTCGACCTTCGCAGTAACGATGAAAAACAGATATTGCATCGGAATTAAATATAAGAGACACAATGCTGACTTAAGTACAAGAAAACTGAGTCTTCTAAGGCTCTATGTTTTGACTGTGTCCTGTGTCACCAGTTTTACATTCCGATGGACTTCTGCAGGTTTACTGTATCCCTTGGACCTTCCCATTGAGGATGAAACACAGAAATTGCATCGGAATTAAATCTACGAGACACAATGTCGACTTAAGTACAGGAAGACTGAGTCTTCCTACTGTCTACGTTTTGAGCGTTTCCTGTGTCACCAGTTTTACATTCCGATGCACCTCTGCAGGTTTACTGTATCCATTGGACCTTCCCGTTGACGATGAAACACAGAAATTGCATCGGATTTAAATATAAGAGACACAATGCCGACGTAAGTACAGGAAGACTGAGTCTTCCTACTGTCTATGTTTTGAGCGATTCCTGTGTCACCAGTTTTACATTCCGTTGCACCTCTGCAGGTTCACTGTATCCCTTGGACCTTCACAGTGACGATGACACACAGATATTGCATCGGAATTTAATATTAGAGACACAATCCCGGGTTAAGTACAGGAAGACTGAGTCTTTATACTGTGTATGTTTTCAGAGTTTACTGTGTAATCAGTTTTATATTCCGATGCAACTCTGCAGGTTTACTGTATTCCTTGGACCTTCCCATTGACGAAGAAACACAGATATTGCATCGGAATTAAATATAAGAGACACAATGCCGACTTAAGCTCTACAAAACTGAGTCTCCTTAGGGTCTATGTTTTGAGCGTTTCCTGTGTCACCAGTTTTACATTCCGATGCACCTCTGCAGGTTTACTGTATCCATTGGACTTTCCCAGTGACGATGAAACACAGAAATTGCGTCGGAAGTAAATATAAGAGAGACAATGCCGTCTTAAGTACAAGAAAACTCAGTCTTCTTAGGGTCTATGTTTTGAGCGTTTCCTGTGTCACCAGTTTTACATTCCGATGGACCTGTGCAGGTTTTCTGTATCCCTTGGACCTCCCCATCGACGATGAAACACAGAAATTGCATCGGAATTAGATCTAAGAGACACAATGTCAACTTAAGTACAAGAAAACTGAGGCTTCTTAGGGTCTACGTTTTGAGCGTTTCCTGTGTCACCAGTTTTACTTTCCGATGGACCTCAGCAGGTTTACTGTATCCCTTCGAACTTCCCATTGACGATGAAACACAGAAATTGCATCGGAATTAAATCAAATGGACACAATGTCGACTTAAGTACAGGAAGACTGAGTCTTCCTACTGTCTACGTTTTGGGCGTTTCCTGTGTCACCAGTTTTACATTCCGACGCACCTCTGCAGGTTTACTGTATCCACTGGACCTTCCCATTGACGATGATACACAGAAATTGCATCGGAATTAAATATAAGAGACACAATGCCGACTTAAGTACTGGAAGACTGAGTCTTCCTACTGTCTACGTTTTGAGCGTTACCTGTGTCACCAGTTTTACATTCCGATGCACCTCTGCAATACTGTATCCATTGGACCTTCCCATTGACGATGAAACACAGAAATTGCATCGGATTTAAATATAAGATACACAATGCCGACTTAAGTACAGGAAGACTGAGTCTTCCTACTGTCTATGTTTTGAGCGTTTCCTGTGTCACCAGTTTTACATTCCGATGCACCTCTGCAGGTTTACTGGATCCCTTGGACCCTCACAGTGACGATGAAACACAGATATTGCATCGGAATTAAATATAAGAGACACAATGCCGATTTAAGTACAGGAAGACTGAGTCTTTATACTGTCTATGTTTTCAGCGTTTCCTGTGTAATCAGTCTTACATTCCGATGCAACTCTGCAGGTTTACTGTATTCCTTGGACCTTCCCATTGACGATGAAACACAGAAATTGCATCGGAATTAAATATAAGAGACACAATGCCGACTTAAGTACTACAAAACTGAGTCTCCTTAGGGTCTATGTTTTGAGCGTTTCCTGTGTCACCAGTTTTACATTCCGATGCTCCTCTTGCAGGTTTACTGTATCCACTGGACCTTCCCAGTGACGATGAAACACAGAATTTGCATCGGAATTAAATATAAGAGACACAATGCCGACTTAAGTACAGGAAGACTGAGTCTTCCTACTGTCTATGTTTTGAGCGTTTCCTGTGTCACCAGTTTTTCTCTCCGATGCACCTCTGCAGGTTTACTGTATCCCTTGGACCTCCACATCGACGATGAAACACAGAAATTGCATCGGAATTAAATATAAGAGACACAATGCCGACTCAAGTCCTACAAAACTGAGTCTCCTTAGGGTCTATGTTTTGAGCGTTTCCTGTGTCACCAGTTTTACATTCCGATGCACCTCTGCAGGTTTACTGTATCCATCGGACCTTCCCAGTGACGATGAAACACAGAAATAGCATCGGAATTAAATATAAGAGAGACAATGCCGACATAAGTACAAGAGAACTGAGTCTTCTTAGGGTCTATGTTTTGAGCGTTTCCTGTGTCACCAGTTTTACATTCCGATGGACCTCTGCAGCTTTTCTGTATCCCTTGGACCTCCCCATCGACGATGAAACACAGAAATTGCATCGGAATTAGATCTTAGAGACATAATGTCGACTTAAGTACAGGAAGACTGAGTCTTCCTACTGTCTACGTTTTGAGCGATTCCTGTGTCACCAGTTTTACATTCCGATGCACCTCTGCAGGTTTACTGTATCCCTTCGCCCTTCGCAGTGACGATGAAAAACAGATATTGCATCGGAATTAAATATAAGAGACACAATGCCGACTTAAGTACAAGAAAACTGAGTTTTCTTAGGCTCTATATTTGAGCGTTTCCTGTGTCACCAGTTTTACATTCCGATGGACCTCTGCAGGTTTACTGTAGCCCTTGGAGCTTCCCATTGACGATGAAACACAAAAATTGCATCGGAATTAAATCTAAGAGACACAATGTCGACATAAGTACAGGAAGACTGAGTCTTCCTACTGTCTACGTTTTGAGCGTTTCCTGTGTCACAAGTTTTACATTCCGATGCACCTCTGCAGGTTTACTGGGGCCATTGGACCTTCCCATTGACGATGAAACACGGAAATTGCATCGGATTTAAATATAAGAGACACAATGCCGACTTAAGTACAGGTAGACTGAGTCTTCCTACTGTCTATGTTTTGAGCGTTTCCTGTGTCACCAGTTTTACATTCCGATGCACCTCTGCAGTTTTACTGTATCGATTGGACCTTCCCATTGACGATGAAACACAGAAATTGCAACGGAATTGAATATAAGAGACACAATGCCGACTTAAGTACAGGAAGACTGAGTCTTCCTACTGTCTACGTTTTGAGCGTTTCCTGTGTCACCAGTTTTACATTCCGATGCACCTCTGCTGGTTTATTGTATCCATTGGACCTTCCCATTGACGATGAAACCCAGAAATTGCATCGGATTTAAATATAAGGGACACAATAAAGACTTAAGTACAGGAAAACTGAGTCTTCCTACTGTCTATGTTTTGAGTGTTTCCTGTGTCATCAGTTTTACATTCCGATGCACCTCTGCAGGTTTACTGTATCCCTTGGACCTTCACAGTGACGATGAAACACATATATTGCATCGGAATTTAATATAAGAGACACAATGCCGATTTAAGTACAGGAAGACTGAGTCTTTATACTGTCTATGATTTCTGCGTTTCCTGTGTAATCAGTTTTACATTCCGATGCAACTCTGCAGGTTTACTGTATTCCTTGGACCTTCCCATTGACGAAGAAACACAGAAATTGCATCGGAATTAAATATAAGAGACACAATGCCGACTTAAGTACTACAAAACTGAGTCTCCTTAGGGTCTATGTTTTGAGCGTTTCCTGTGTCACCAGTTTTACATTCCGATGCACCTCTGCAGGTTTACTGTATCCATTGGACTTTCCCAGTGTCGATGAAACACAGAAATTGCATCGGAATTAAATATAAGAGAGACAATGCCGACTTAAGTACAAGAAAACTGAGTCTTCTTAGGGTCTAAGTTTTGAGAGTTTCCTGTGTCACCAGTTTTACATTCCGATGGACCTGTGCAGGTTTACTGTATCCATTGCACCTTCCCATTGACGATGAAACACAGAAATTGCATCGGATTTAAATATAAGTTACACAATGCCGACTTAAGTACAGGGAGACTGAGTCTTCCTACTGTCTATGTTTTGAGCGTTTCCTGTGTCACCAGTTTTACATTCCGATGCACCTCTGCAGGTTTACTGGATCCCTTGGACCCTCACAGTGACGATGAAACACAGATATTGCATCGGAATTAAATATAAGAGACACAATGCCGATTTAAGTACAGGAAGACTGAGTCATTATACTGTCTATGTTTTCAGCGTTTCTTGTGTAATCAGTCTTACATTCCGATGCAACTCTGCAGGTTTACTGTATTCCTTGGACCTTCCCATTGACGATGAAACACAGAAATTGCATCGGAATTAAATATAAGACACACAATGCCGACTTCAGTACTACAAAACTGAGTCTCCTTAGGGTCTATGTTTTGAGCGTTTCCTGTGTCACCAGTTTTACATTCCGTTGCACCTCTGCAGGTTTACTGTATCCATTCGACATTCACAGTCACGATGAAACACAGAAATTGCATCGGAATTAAATATAAGAGACACAATGCCGACTTAAATACAGGAAGACTGAGTCTTCCTACTGTCTATGTTTTGAGCGTTTCCTGTGTCGCCAGTTTTTCTCTCCGATGCACCTCTGCAGGTTTACTGTATCCCTTGGACCTCCCCATCGACGATGAAACACAGAAATTGCATCGGAATTAAATATAAGAGACACAATGCCTACTTAAGTACGAGAAAACTGAGTCGTCTTAGGGTCTATGTTTTGAGCGTTTCCATTGTCACCAGTTGTATATTCCGATACACCTCTGCAGGTTTACTGTATCCATTGGACCTTCACAGTGACGATGAAACACAGAAATTGCATCGGATTTAAATATAAGAGACACAATGCCGACTTAAGTACAGGTAGACTGAGTCTTCCTACTGTCTATGTTTTGAGCGTTTCCTGTGTCACCAGTTTTACATTCCGATGCACCTCTGCATGTTTACTGTATCGATTGGACCTTCCCATTGACGATGAAACACAGAAATTGCATCGGAATAAAATATAAGAGACACAATGCCGACATAAGTACAGGAAGACTGAGTCTTCCTACTGTCTACGTTTTGAGCGTTTCCTGTGTCACCAATTTTACATTCCGATGCACCTCTGCAGGTTTATTGTATCCATTGGACCTTCCCATTGACGATGAAACACAGAAATTGCATCGGATTTAAATATAAGGGGCACAATACCGACTTAAGTACAGGAAAACTGAGTCTTCCTACTGTCTATTTTTGAGTGGTTCCTGTGTCACCAGTTTTACATTCCGATGCACCTCTGCAGGTTTACTGTATCCCTTGGACCTTCACAGTGACGATTAAACACAGATATTGCATCGGAATGTAATAAGAGACACATTATCGATTTAAGTACAGGAAGACTGAGTCTTTATACTTTCTATGTTTTCAGCGTTTCCTGTGTAATCAGTTTTACATTCCGATGCAACTCTCCAGGTTTACTGAATTCCTTGGACCTTCCCATTGACGATGAAACACAGAAATTGCATCGGAATTAAATATAAGAGACACAATGCCGACTTAAGTACTACAAAACTGAGTCTCCTTAGGGTCTATGTTTTGAGCGTTCCTGTGTCACCAGTTTTACATTCCGATGGACCTGTGCAGGTTTTCTTTATCCCTTGGACCTCCCCATCGACGATGAAACACAGAAATTGCATCGGCATTAGATCTAAGAGACACAATGTCAACTTAAGTACAAGAAAACTGAGTCTTCTTAAGGTCTATGTTTGAGCGTTTCCTGTGTCACCAGTTTTACATTCCGATGGACCTCAGCAGGTTTACTGTATCCCTTGGACCTTCCCATTGACGATGAAACACAGAAATTGCATCGGAATTAAATCCAAGGGACACAATGTCGACTTAAGTACAGGAAGACTGAGTCTTCCTACTGTCTACGTTTTGAGCGTTTCCTGTGTCACCAGTTCTACATTCCGATGCACCTCTGCAGGTTTACTGTATCCACTGAACCTTCCCATTGACGATGAAACACAGAAATTGCATCGGATTTAAATATAAGAGACACAATGCCGACTTAAGTACAGGAAGACTGAGTCTTCCTACTGTCTATAATTTGATCGTTTCCTGTGTCACCAGTTTTACATTCCGATGGAACTCTGCAGGTTTACTGTATCCCTTGGACCTTCCCATTGACGATGAAACACAGAAATTGCATCGGAATTAAATCTAAGAGACACAATGTCGACTTAAGTACAGGAAGACTGAGTCTTCCTACTGTCTACGTTTTGAGCGTTTCCTGTGTCACCAGTTTTACATTCTAATGCACCTCTGCAGGTTTACTGTATCCATTGGACCTTCACAGTGACGATGAAACACAGAAATTGCTTTGGAATTAAATATAAGAGGTACAATGCCGACTTAAGTACAGGAAGACTGTGTCTTCCTACTGTCTATGTATTGAGCGTTTCCTGTGTCACCAGGTTTACATTCCGATGCACCTCTGCAGGTTTACTGTATCCATTCGACATTCACAGTCACGATGAAACACAGAAATTGCATCGGAATTAAATATAAGAGACACAATGCCGACTTAAGTACAAGAAAACTGAGTCTTCTTAGGGTCTATGTTTTGAGCGTTTCCTGTGTCACCAGTTTTACATTCCGATGCACCTCTGCAGGTTTACTGTATCCATTGGACCTTCCCAGTGACGTTGAAGCACAGAAATTGCACCGGAATTAAATATAAGAGATTCAATTCCGACTTAAGTACAATAAGACTGAGTCTTCTTAGGGTCTATGGTTTGAGCGTTTCCTGTGTCACCAGTTTTACATTCCGATGGACCTCTGCAGGTTTTCTGTATCCCTTGGTCCTTCCCATCGACGATGAAACACAGAAATTGCATCGGAATTAGATCTAAGCGTCACAATGTCGACTTAAGTACAGGAAGACTGAGTCTTCCTACTGTCTACGTTCTGAGCGTTTCCTGTGTTACCAGTTTTACATTCCGATGCACCTCTGCAGGTTTAATGTATCCATTGGACCATCCCATTGACGATGAAACACAGAAATTGCATCGGATTTAAATATAAGAGACAAAATGCCGACTTAAGTACAGGAAGACTGTGTCTTCCTACTGTCTACGTTTTGAGCGTTTCGTGTGTCACCAGTTTTACATTCCGATGCACCTCTGCAGGTTTACTGCATCCATTGGACCTTCCCATTGACGATGAAACACAGAAATTGCATCGGAATTAAATCTAAGAGACACAATGTCGACTTATGTACAGGAAGACTGAGTCTTCCTACTGTCTACGATTTGAGCGTTTCCTGTGTCACCAGTTTTACATTCCGATGCACCTCTGCAGGTTTACTGTGTCCATTGGACCTTCCCATTGACGACGATACACAGAAATTGCATCGGATTTAAATATAAGAGAAACAATGCCGACTTAAGTACAGGAAGACTGAGTCTTCCTACTGTCTATGATTTGAGCGTTTCCTGTGTCACCAGTTCTACATTCCGATGCACCTCTGCGGGTTTACTGTATCCATTGGACCTTCCCATCGACGATGAAACACAGAAATTGCATCGGAATTAAATCTAAGAGACACAATGTCGACTTAATTACAGGAAGACTGAGTCTTCCTACTGTCTACGTATTGAGCGTTTCCTGTGTCACCAGATTTACATTCCGATGCACTTCTACAGGTTTACTGTATCCATTGGACCTTCCCATTGACGATGAAACACAGAAATTGCATCGGATTTAAATATAAGAGACATAATGCCGACTTAAGTACAGGAAGACTGAGTCTTCCTAATGTCTACGTTTTGAGCGTTTCCTGTGACACCAGTTTTACATTCCGATGCACCTCTGCAGGTTTACTGTATCCCTCCTACCATCACAGTGACGATGATACACAGATATTGCATCGGATTTAAATCTAAGAGACACAATGTCGACATAAGTACCGGAAGACTGAGTCTTCCTACTGTCTACGTTTTGAGCGTTTCCTGTGTCACCAGTATTACATTCCGATGCACCTCTGCAGGTTTACTGTATCCATTGGACCTTCCCATTGACGACGAAACACAGAAATTGCATCGGAATTAGATCTAAGAGTCCCATGTCGACTTAAGTACAGGAACACTGAGTCTCCCAACTGTCTACGTTTTGAGCGATTCCTGTGTCACCAGTTTTACATTCCGATGCACCTCTGCAGGTTTACTGTATCCATTGGACCTTCCCATTGACGATGAAATACAGAAATTGCATCGGATTTAAATATAAGAGACATAATGCCGACTTAAGTACAAGAAAACTGAGTCACCTTAGGGTCTATGTTTGAGCGTTTCCTGTGTCACCAGTTCTACATTCCGATGGACCTCTGCAAGTTTACTGTATCCCTTGGACCTTCCCATCGACGATGAAACACAGAAATTGCATCGGAATTAAATCTAAGAGACACAATGTCGACTTAATTACAGGAAGACTGAGTCTTCCTACTGTCTACGTATTGAGCGTTTCCTGTGTCACCAGTTTTACATTCCGATGCACTTCTACAGGTTTACTGTATCCATTGGACCTTCCCATTGACGATGAAACACAGAAATTGCATCGGATTTAAATATAAGAGACATAATGCCGACTTAAGTACAGGAAGACTGAGTCTTCCTAATGTCTACATTTTGAGCGTTTCCTGTGACACCAGTTTTACATTCCGATGCACCTCTGCAGGTTTACTGTATCCCTCCTACCATCACAGTGACGATGATACACAGATATTGCATCGGAATTAAATCTAAGAGACACAATGTCGACTTAAGTACCGGAAGACTGAGTCTTCCTACTGTCTACGTTTTGAGCGTTTCCTGTGTCACCAGTATTACATTCCGATGCACCTCTGCAGGTTTACTGTATCCATTGGACCTTCCCATTGACGACGAAACACAGAAATTGCATCGGAATTAGATCTAAGAGTCCCATGTCGACTTAAGTACAGGAACACTGAGTCTCCCAACTGTCTACGTTTTGAGCGATTCCTGTGTCACCAGTTTTACATTCCGATGCACCTCTGCAGGTTTACTGTATCCATTGGACCTTCCCAGTGACCTTGAAACACAGCAATTGCATCGGAATTAAATATAAGAGAGACAATGCCGACTTAAGTACAAGAAAACTGACTCTTCTTAGGGTCTATGTTTTGAGCGTTCCTGTGACACCAGTTTTACATTCCGATGGACCTGTGCAGGTTTTCTGTATGCCTTGGTCCTCCCCATCGACGATGAAACACAGAAATTGCATCGGAAATAGATCTAAGTGACACAATGTCAACTTAAGTACAAGAAAACTGAGTCTTCTTAGGGTCTATGTTTAGAGCGTTTCCTGTGTCACCGGTTTTACATTCCGAAGGACCTCAGCAGGTTTACTGTATCCCTTGGACCTTCCCATTGACGATGAAACACAGAAATTGCATCGGAATTAAATCTAAGGGACACAATGTCGACTTAAGTTCAGGAAGACTGAGTCTTCTTACTGTCTACGTTTTGAGCATTTCCTGTGTCACCAGTTTTACATTCCGATGCACCTCTGCATTTTTACTGTATCCATTGGACCTTCCCATTGACGATGAAACACAGAAACTGCATGGGATTTAAATATAAGAGACACAATGCCGACTTAAGTACAGGAAAACTGAGTCTTCCTACTGTCTATATTTTGAGCGTTTCCTGTGACACCAGTTTTACATTCCGATGCACCCCTGCAGGTTTACTGTATCCATTGGACCTTCCCATTGACGATGAAACACAGAAATTGCATTGGAATTAAATATAAGAGACACAATGCCGACTTAAGTACTACAAAACTGAGTCTCCTTAGGGTCTATGTTTTGAGCGTTTCCTGTGTCACCAGTTATACATTCCGATGCACCTCTGCAGGTTTACTGTATCCATTGGACCTTCCCATTGACGATGAAACACAGAATTTGCATCGGATAGAAATATAAGAGACACAATGCCGACTTAAGTACAGGAAGACTGAGTCTTCCTACTGTCTATGTTTTGAGTGTTTCCTGTGTCACCAGTTTTACATTACGATGCACCTCTGCAGGTTTACTGTATCCCTTGGACCTTCACAGTGACGATGAAACACAGATATGGCATCGGAATTTAATATAAGAGACACAATGCCGATTTAAGTACAGGAAGACTGAGTCTTTATACTGTCTATGTTTTCAGCGTTTCCTGTGTAATCAGTTTTACATTCCTATGCAACTCTGCAGGTTTACTGTATTCCCTGGACCTTTCCATTGACGATGAAACATAGAAATTGCATCGGAATTAAATATAAGAGACACAATGCCGACTTAAGTACTACAAAACTGAGTCTCCTTAGGGTCTATGTTTTGAGCGTTTCCAGTGTCACCAGTTTTACATTCCGATGCACCTCTGCAGGTTTACTGTATCCATTGGACCTTCCCAGTGACGATGAAACACAGAAATTGCATCGGAAATAGATCTAAGAGACACAATGTCAACTTAAGTACAAGAAAACTGTGTCTTCTTAGGGTCTATGTTTAGAGCGTTTCCTGTGTCACCAGTTTTACATTCCGAAGAACCTCATCAGGTTTACTGTATCCCTTGGACCTTCCCATTGGCGATGAAACACAGAAATTGCATCGGAATTAAATCTAGGGGACACAATGTCGACTTAAGTTCAGGAAGACTGAGTCTTCCTACTGTCTACGTTTTGAGCGTTTCCTGTGTCACCAGTTTTACATTCCGATGCACCTCTGCAGGTTTACTGTATCCATTGGACCTTCCCATTGACGATGAAACACAGAAATTGCATCAGATTTAAATATAAGAGACACAATGCCGACTTAAGTACAGCAAGACCGAGTCTTCCTACTGTCTATATTTTGAGCGTTTCCTGTGACACCAGTTTTACATTCCGATGAACCTCTGCAGGTTTACTGTATCCCTTGGACCTTCACAGTGACGATGAAACACAGATATTGCATCGGAATTAAATATAAGAGACACAATGCCGATTTAAGTAGAGGAAGACTGAGTCTTTATACTGTTTATGTCTTGAGCGTTTCCTGTGTAATCAGTTTTACATTCCGATGCACCTCTGCAGGTTTACTGTATCCATTGGACCTTCCCATTGACGATGAAACACCGAAATTGCATCGGAATTAAATATAAGAGACACAATGCCGACTTAAGTACTACAAAACTGAGTCTCCTTAGGATCTATGTCTTGAGCGTTTCCTGTGTCACCAGATTACATTCCGATGCACCTCTGCAGGTTTACTGTATATATTGGACTGACGATGAAACACAGAAATTGCATCGGAATTAAATATAAGAGAGACAATGCCGACTTAAGTACAAGAAAACTGAGTCTTCTTAGGGACTATGTTTTGAGCGTTTCCTGTGTCACCAGTTTTACATTCCGATGCACCTCTGCAGGTTTACTGTATCCCTTCGACCTTCGCAGTAACGATGAAAAACAGATATTGCATCGGAATTAAATATAAGAGACACAATGCCGACTTAAGTACAAGAAAACTGAGTCTTCTTAGGCTCTATGTTTTGAGTGTGTCCTGTGTCACCAGTTTTACATTCCGATGGACCTCTGCAGGTTTACTGTATCCCTTGGACCTTCCCATTGAGGATGAAACACAGAAATTGCATCGGAATTAAATCTACGAGACACAATGTCGACTTAAGTACAGGAAGACTGAGTCTTCCTACTGTCTACGTTTTGAGCGTTTCCTGTGTCACCAGTTTTACATTCCGATGCACCTCTGCATTTTTACTGTATCCATTGGACCTTCCCGTTGACGATGAAACACAGAAATTGCATCGGATTTAAATATAAGAGACACAATGCCGACTTAAGTACAGGAAGACTGAGTCTTCCTACTGTCTATGTTTTGAGCGATTCCTGTGTCACCAGTTTTACATTCCGTTGCACCTCTGCAGGTTCACTGTATCCCTTGGACCTTCACAGTGACGATGACACACAGATATTGCATCGGAATATAATATTAGAGACACAATCCCGGGTTAAGTACAAGAAGACTGAGTCTTTATACTGTGTATGTTTTCAGCGTTTACTGTGTAATCAGTTTTATATTCCGATGCAACTCTGCAGGTTTACTGTATTCCTTGGACCTTCCCATTGACGAAGAAACACAGAAATTGCATCGGAATTAAATATAAGAGACACAATGCCGACTTAAGCTCTACAAAACTGAGTCTCCTTAGGGTCTATGTTTTGAGCGTTTCCTGTGTCACCAGTTTTACATTCCGATGCACCTGTGCAGGTTTACTGTATCCATTGGACTTTCCCAGTGACGATGAAACACAGAAATTGCGTCGGAATTAAATATAAGAGAGACAATGCCGACTTAAGTACAAGAAAACTCAGTCTTCTTAGGGTCTATGTTTTGAGCGTTTCCTGTGTCACCAGTTTTACATTCCGATGGACCTGTGCAAGTTTTCTGTATCCCTTGGACCTCCCCATCGACGATGAAACACAGAAATTGCATCGGAATTAGATCTAAGAGACACAATGTCAACTTAAGTACAAGAAAACTGAGTCTTCTTAGGGTCTACGTTTTGAGCGTTTCCTGTGTCACCAGTTTTACTTTCCGATGGACCTCAGCAGGTTTACTGTATCCCTTCGAACTTCCCATTGACGATGAAACACAGAAATTGCATCTGAATTAAATCAAATGGACACAATGTCGACTTAAGTACAGGAAGACTGAGTCTTCCTACTGTCTACGTTTTGGGCGTTTCCTGTGTCACCAGTTTTACATTCCGACGCACCTCTGCAGGTTTACTGTATCCACTGGACCTTCCAATTGACGATGAAACACAGAAATTGCATCGGAATTAAATCAAATGGACACAATGTCGACTTAAGTACAGGAAGACTGAGTCTTCCTACTGTCTACGTTTTGGGCGTTTCCTGTGTCACCAGTTTTACATTCCGACGCACCTCTGCAGGTTTACTGTATCCACTGGACCTTCCCATTGACGATGAAACACAGAAATTGCATCGGATTTAAATATAAGAGACACAATGCCGACTTAAGTACAGCTAGACTGAGTCTTCCTACTGTCTATGTTTTGAGCGTTTCCTGTGTCACCAGTTTTACATTCCGATGCTCCTCTGCAGGTTTACTGTATCCATTGGACCTTCCCAGTGACGATGAAACACAGAAATTGCATCGGAATTAAATATAAGAGACACAATGCCGACTGAAGTACAGAAAGACTGATTCTTCCTACTGTCTATGTTTTGAGCGTTTCCTGTGTCACCAGTTTTTCTCTCCAATGCACCTCTGCAGGTTTACTGTATCCCTTGGACCTCCCCATCGACGATGAAACACAGAAATTGCATCGGAATTAAATATAAGACACACAATGCCGACTCAAGTCCTACAAAACTGAGTCTCCTTAGGGTCTATGTTTTGAGCGTTTCCTGTGTCACCAGTTTTACATTCCGATGCACCTCTGCAGGTTTACTGTATCCATCGGACCTTCCCAGTGACGATGAAACACAGAAATAGCATCGGAATTAAATATAAGAGAGACAATGCCGACATAAGTACAAGAGAACTGAGTCTTCTTAGGGTCTATGATTTGAGCGTTTCCTGTGTCACCAGTTTTACATTCCGATGGACCTCTGCAGCTTTTCTGTATCCCTTGGACCTCCCCATCGACGATGAAACACAGAAATTGCATCGGAATTAGATCTTAGAGACACAATGTCGACTTAAGTACAGGAAGACTGAGTCTTCCTAGTGTCTACGGTTTGAGCGTTTCCTGTGTCACAAGTTTTACATTCCGATGCACCTCTGCAGGTTTACTGTATCCATTGGACCTTCCCATTGACGATGAAACACGGAAATTGCATCGGATTTAAATATAAGAGACACAATGCCGACTTAAGTACAGGAAGACTGAGTCTTCCTACTGTCTACGTTTTGAGCGTTTCCTGTGTTACCAGTTTTACATTCCGATGCACCTCTGCTGGTTTATTGTATCCATTGGACCTTCCCTTTGACGATGAAACCCAGAAATTGCATCGGATTTAAATATAAGGGACACAATAAAGACTTAAGTACAGGAAAACTGAGTCTTCCTACTGTCTATGTTTTGAGTGCTTCCTGTGTCACCAGTTTTACATTCCGATGCACCTCTGCAGGTTTACTGTATCCCTTGGACCTTCACAGTGACGATGAAACACATTTAATATAAGAGACACAATGCCGATTTAAGTACAGGAAGACTGAGTCTTTATACTGTCTATGATTTCTGCGTTTCCTGTGTAATCAGTTTTACATTCCGATGCAACTCTGCAGGTTTACTGTATTCCTTGGACCTTCCCATTGACGAAGAAACACAGAAATTGCATCGGAATTAAATATAAGAGACACAATGCCGACTTAAGTACTACAAAACTGAGTCTCCTTAGGGTCTATGTTTTGAGCGTTTCCTGTGTCACCAGTTTTACATTCCGATGCACCTCTGCAGGTTTACTGTATCTATTGGACTTTCCCAGTGTCGATGAAACACAGAAATTGCATCGGAATTAAATATAAGAGAGACAATGCCGACTTAAGTACAAGAAAACTGAGTCTTCTTAGGGTCTATGTTTTGAGAGTTTCCTGTGTCACCAGTTTTACATTCCGATGGACCTGTGCAGGTTTTCTGTATCCCTTGGACCTCCCCATCGACGATGATACACAGAAATTGCATCGGAATTAAATCTAAGCGACACAATGTCGACTTAAGTACAGGAAGACTTAGTCTTCCTACTGTCTACGGTTTGAGAGTTTCCTGTGTCACAAGTTTTACATTCCGATGCACCTCTGCAGGTTTACTGTATCCATTGGACCTTCCCATTGACGATGAAACACAGAAATTGCATCGGATTTAAATATGTGAGACACAATGCCGACTTAAGGACAGCTAGACTGAGTCTTCCAACTGTCTATGTTTTGAGCGTTTCCTGTGTCACCAGTTTTACATTCCGATGCACCTCTGCAAGTTTACTGTATCGATTGGACCTTCCCATTGACGATGAAACCCAGAAATTGCATTGGAAATAAATATAAGAGAAACAATGCCGACATAAGTACAGGAACACTCAGTCTTCCTACTGTCTACGTTTTGAGCGTTTCCTGTGTCACCAGTTTTACATTCCGATGCACCTCTGCAGGTTTACTGTATCCATTGCACCTTCCCATTGACGATGAAACACAGAAATTGCATCGGATTTAAATATAAGTTACACAATGCCGACTTAAGTACAGGGAGACTGAGTCTTCCTACTGTCTATGATTTGAGCGTTTCCTGTGTCACCAGTTTTACATTCCGATGCACCTCTGTAGGTTTACTGGATCCCTTGGACCCTCACAGTGACGATGAAACACAGATATTGCATAGGAATTTAATATAAGAGACACAATGCCGATTTAAGTACAGGAAGACTGAGTCATTATACTGTCTATGTTTTCAGCGTTTCCTGTGTAATCAGTCTTACATTCCGATGCAACTCTGCAGGTTTACTGTATTCCTTGGACCTTCCCATTGACGATGAAACACAGAAATTGCATCGGAATTAAATATAAAACACACAATGCCGACTTCAGTACTACAAAACCGAGTCTCCTTAGGGCCTATGTTTTGAGCGTTTCCTGTGTCACCAGTTTTACATTCCGTTGCACCTCTGCAGGTTTACTGTATCCATTCGACATTCACAGTCACGATGAAACACAGAAATTGCATCGGAATTAAATATAAGAGACACAATGCCGACTTAAGTACAGGAAGACTGAGTCTTCCTACTGTCTATGTTTTGAGCGTTTCCTGTGTCACCAGTTTTTCTCTCCGATGCACCTCTGCAGGTTTACTGTATCCCTTGGACCTCCCCATCGACGATGAAACACAGAAATTGCATCGGAATTAAATATAAGAGACACAATGCCTACTTAAGTACGAGAAAACTGAGTCGTCTTAGGGTCTATGTTTTGGGCGTTTCCATGGTCACCAGTTTTATATTCCGATACACCTCTGCAGGTTTTTCTCTCCGATGCACCTCTGCAGGTTTACTGTATCCCTTGGACCTCCCCATCGACGATGAAACACAGAAATTGCATCGGAATTAAATATAAGAGACACAATGCCTACTTAAGTACGAGAAAACTGAGTCGTCTTAGGGTCTAAGTTTTGAGCGTTTCCATTGTCACCAGTTTTATATTCCGATACACCCTTGCAGGTTTACTGTATCCATTGGACCTTCACAGTGACGATGAAACACAGAAATTGCATCGGATTTAAATATAAGAGACACAATGCCGACTTAAGTACAGGTAGACTGAGTCTTCCTACTGTCTATGTTTTGAGCGTTTCCTGTGTCACCAGTTTTACATTCCGATGCACCTCTGCATGTTTACTGTATCGATTGGACCTTCCCATTGACGATGAAACACAGAAATTGCATCGGAATTAAATATAAGAGACACAATGCCGACTTAAGTACAGGAAGACTGAGTCTTCCTACGGTCTACGTTTTGAGCGTTTCCTGTGTCACCAATTTTACATTCCGATGCACCTCTGCAGGTTTATTGTATCCATTGGACCTTCCCATTGACGATGAAACACAGAAATTGCATCGGATTTAAATATAAGAGGCACAATACCGACTTAAGTACAGGAAAACTGAGTCTTCCTGCTGTCTATGTTTTGAGTGGTTCCTGTGTCACCAGTTTTACATTCCGATGCACCTCTGCAGGTTTACTGTATCCCTTGGACCTTCACAGTGACGATTAAACACAGATATTGCATCGGAATTTAATAAGAGACACATTATCGATTTAAGTACAGGAAGACTGAGTCTTTATACTTTCTATGTTTTCAGCGTTTCCTGTGTAATCAGTTTTACATTCCGATGCAACTCTCCAGGGTTACTGAATTCCTTGGACCTTCCCATTGACGATGAAACACAGAAATTGCATCGGAATTAAATATAAGAGACACAATGCCGACTTAAGTACTACAAAACTGAGTCTCCTTAGGGTCTATGTTTTGAGCGTTCCTGTGTCACCAGTTTTACATTCCGATGGACCTGTGCAGGTTTTCTGTATCCCTTGGACCTCCCCATCGACGATGAAACACAGAAATTGCATCGGCATTAGATCTAAGAGACACAATGTCAACTTACGTACAAGAAAACAGAGTCTTCTTAAGGTCTATGTTTGAGCGTTTCCTGTGTCACCAGTTTTACATTCCGATGGACCTCAGCAGGTTTACTGTATCCCTTGGACCTTCCCATTGACGATGAAACACAGAAATTGCATCGGAATTAAATCCAAGGGACACAATGTCGACTTAAGTACAGGAAGACTGAGTCTTCCTACTGTCTACGTTTTGAGCGTTTCCTGTGTCACCAGTTTTACATTCCGATGCACCTCTGCAGGTTTACTGTATCCATTGAACCTTCCCATTGACGATGAAACACAGAAATTGCATCGGATTTAAATATAAGAGACACAATGCCGACTTAAGTTTAGGAAGACTGAGTCTTCCTACTGTCTATAATTTGATCGTTTCCTGTGATACCAGTTTTACATTCCGATGCACCTCTGCAGGTTTACTGTATCCCTTCGACCTTCGCAGTGACGATGAAAAACAGATATTGCATCGGAATTAAATATAAGAGACACAATGCCGACTTAAGTACAAGAAAACTGAGTCTTCTTAGGCTCTATGCTTTGAGCGTTTCCTGTGTCACAAGTTTTACATTCCGATGGAACTCTGCAGGTTTACTGTATCCCTTGGACCTTCCCATTGACGATGAAACACAGAAATTTCATCGGAATTAAATCTAAGAGACACAATGTCGACTTAAGTACAGGAAGACTGAGTCTTCCTACTGTCTACGTTTTGAGCATTTCGTGTGTCACCAGTCTTACATTCCGATACACCTCTGCAAGTTTACTGTATCCATTGGACCTTTCCATTGACGATGAAACACAGAAATTGCATCGGATTTAAATATAAGAGACACAATGCCGACATAAGTACAGGTAGACTGAGTCTTCCTACTGTCTATGTTTTGAGCGTTTCCTGTCTCACCAGTTTGACATTCCGAGCACCTCTGCAGTATTACTGTATCGATTGGACCTTCCCATTGACGATGAAACACAGAAATTGCATCGGAATTAAATATAAGAAACACAATGCCGACTTAAGTACAGGAAGACTGAGTCATCCAACTGTCTACGTTTTGAGCGTTTCCTGTGTCATCAGTTTTACATTCCGATGCACCTCTGCAGGTTTACTGTATCCATTGGACCTTCCCATTGACGATGAAACACAGAAATTACATCAGATTTAAATATAAGAGACACAATGCCGACTTAAGTACAGGAAGACTGAGTCTTCCTACTGTCTACGTTTTGAGCGTTTCCTGTGTCACCAGATTCACATTCCCATGCACCTCTGCAGGTTTACTGTATCCCTTGGACCTTCAAAGTGACGATGAAACACAGATATTGCATCGGAATTTAATATAAGAGACACAATGCCGATTTAAGTACAGGAAGACTTAGTCTTTATACTGTCTATGTTTTGAGCGTTTCCTGTGTCACCAGTTTTACATTCCGATGCACCTCTGCAAGTTTACTGTATCGATTGGACCTTCCCATTGACGATGAAACACAGAAATTGCATCGGAATTAAATATAAGAGACACAATGCCGACTTAAGTACAGGAAGACTGAGTCTTCCTACTGTCTACGTTTTGAGCGTTTCCTGTGTCACCAGTTTTACATTCCGATGCACCTCTGCAGGTTTACTGTATCCATTGGACCTTCACAGTGACGATGAAACACAGAAATAGCATCGGAATTAAATATAAGAGAGACAATGCCGAATTAAGTACAAGAGAACTGAGTCTTCTTAGGGTCTATGTTTTGAGCGTTTCCTGTGTCACTAGTTTTACATTCCGATGGACCTCTGCAGGTTTTCTGTATCCCTTGGACCTCCCCATCGACGATGAAACACAGAAATTGCATCAAAATTAGATCTAAGAGACACAATGTCGACTTTAGTACAGGAAGACTGAGTCTTCCAACTGTCTACGTTTTGAGCGATTCCTGTGTCACCAGTTTTACATTCCGATGCACCTCTGCAGGTTTACTGTATCCATTAAACCTTCCCATTGACGATGAAACACAGAAATTGCATCGGATTTAAATGTAAGAGACACAATGCCGACTTAAGTACAGGAAGACTGAGTCTTCCTACTGTCTATATTTTGAGCGTTTCCTGTGACACCAGTTTTACATTCCGATGCACCTCTGCAGGTTTACTGTATCCATTGGACCTTCACAGTGACGATGAAACACAGAAATTGCATCGGAATTAAATATAAGTGACACAATGCCGACTTAAGTACTACAAAACTGAGTCTCCTTAGGGTCTATGTTTTGAGCGTTTCCTGTGTCACCAGTTTTACTTTCCGATGCACCTCTGCAGGTTTACTGTATCCATTGGACCTTCCCAGTGACGATGAAACACAGAAATAACGTCGGAATTAAATATAAGAGAGACAATGCCGACTTAAGTACAAGAGAACTGAGTCTTCTTAGGGTCTATGTTTTGAGCGTTTCCTGTGTCAGCAGTTTTACATTCCGATGGACCTCTGCAGGTTTTCTGTATCCCTTGGACCTCCCAAACGATGATGAAACACAGATATTGCATCGGAATTAGATCTAAGAGACACAATGTCGACTTAAGTACAGGAAGACTGAGTCTTCCTACTGTCTACGTTTTGAGCGATTCCTGTATCACCAGTTTTACATTCTGATGCACCTCTGCAGGTTTACTGTATCCCTTCGACCTTCGCAGTGACGATGAAAAACAGATATTGCATCGGAATTAAATATAAGAGACACAATGCCGACTTAAGAACAAGAAAACTGAGTCTTCTTAGGCTCTATGTTTTGAGCGTTTCCATTGTCACCAGTTTTATATTCCGATACACCTCTGCAGGTTTACTGTATCCATTGGGCCTTCACAGTGTCGATGAAACGCAGAAATTGCATCGGAATTAGATCTAAGAGACACAAAGTCGACTTAAGTACAGGAAGACTGAGTCTTCCTACTGTCTATGTTTTGAGCGTTTCCTGTGTCACCAGTTTCTCTCTCCGATGCACCTCTGCAGGTTTACTGTATCCCTTGGACCTCCCCATCGACGATGAAACACAGAAATTGCATCGGAATTAAATATAAGAGACACAATGCCTACTTAAGTACGAGAAAACTGAGTCGTCTTAGGGTCTATGTTTTGAGCGTTTCCATTGTCACCAGTTTTATATTCCGATACACCTCTGCAGGTTTACTGTATCCATTGAACCTTCCCATTGACGATGAAACACAGAAATTGCATCGGATTAAAATATAAGAGACACAATGCCGACTTAAGTACAGGAAGACTGAGTCTTCCTACTGTCTATATTTTGAGCGATTCCTGTGACACCAGTTTTACATTCCGATGCACCTCTGCAGGTTTTCCCCATCCCTTGGACCTTCACAGTGACGATGAAACATAGAAATTGCATCGGAATTAAATATAAGAAACACAATGCCGACTTAAGTACAATAAAACTGTGTCTTCTTAGGGTCTATTTTTGAGCGTTTCCTGTGTCACCAGTTTTAAATTCCGATACACCTCTGCATGTTTACTGTATCCATTGGACCTTCACAGTGACGATGAAACACGGAAATTGCATCGTAATTAAATATAAGAGACACAATGCCGACTTAAGTACTACAAAACTGAGTCTCCTTAGGGTCTATGTTTTGAGCGTTTCCTGTGTCACCAGTTTTACATTCCGATGCACCTCTGCAGGTTTACTGATTCCCTTGGACCTTCCCAGTGACGATGAAACACAGAAATTGCATCGGAATTAAATATAAGAGACACAATGTCGACTTAAGTACAGGAAGACTGAGTCTTCCTACTGTCTATGTTTTGAGCGTTCCCTGTGTCACCAGTTTTTCTCTGCGAAGCACCTCTGCAGGTTTACTGTACCCCTTGGACCTCCCCATCGACGATGAAACACAGAAATAGCATCGGAATTAAATATAAGAGACACAATGCCGACTTAAGTACGAGAAAACTGAGTCTTCTTAGGGTCTATGTTTTGAGCGTTCCTGTGTCACCAGTTTTACATTCCGATGGACCTGTGCAGGTTTTCTGTATCCCTTGGACCTCCCCATCGACGATGAAACACAGAAATTGCATCGGCATTAGATCTAAGAGACACAATGTCAACTTACGTACAAGAAAACAGAGTCTTCTTAAGGTCTATGTTTGAGCGTTTCCTGTGTCACCAGTTTTACATTCCGATGGACCTCAGCAGGTTTACTGTATCCCTTGGACCTTCCCATTGACGATGAAACACAGAAATTGCATCGGAATTAAATCCAAGGGACACAATGTCGACTTAAGTACAGGAAGACTGAGTCTTCCTACTGTCTACGTTTTGAGCGTTTCCTGTGTCACCAGTTTTACATTCCGATGCACCTCTGCAGGTTTACTGTATCCATTGAACCTTCCCATTGACGATGAAACACAGAAATTGCATCGGATTTAAATATAAGAGACACAATGCCGACTTAAGTTTAGGAAGACTGAGTCTTCCTACTGTCTATAATTTGATCGTTTCCTGTGATACCAGTTTTACATTCCGATGCACCTCTGCAGGTTTACTGTATCCCTTCGACCTTCGCAGTGACGATGAAAAACAGATATTGCATCGGAATTAAATATAAGAGACACAATGCCGACTTAAGTACAAGAAAACTGAGTCTTCTTAGGCTCTATGCTTTGAGCGTTTCCTGTGTCACAAGTTTTACATTCCGATGGAACTCTGCAGGTTTACTGTATCCCTTGGACCTTCCCATTGACGATGAAACACAGAAATTTCATCGGAATTAAATCTAAGAGACACAATGTCGACTTAAGTACAGGAAGACTGAGTCTTCCTACTGTCTACGTTTTGAGCATTTCGTGTGTCACCAGTCTTACATTCCGATACACCTCTGCAAGTTTACTGTATCCATTGGACCTTTCCATTGACGATGAAACACAGAAATTGCATCGGATTTAAATATAAGAGACACAATGCCGACATAAGTACAGGTAGACTGAGTCTTCCTACTGTCTATGTTTTGAGCGTTTCCTGTCTCACCAGTTTGACATTCCGAGCACCTCTGCAGTATTACTGTATCGATTGGACCTTCCCATTGACGATGAAACACAGAAATTGCATCGGAATTAAATATAAGAAACACAATGCCGACTTAAGTACAGGAAGACTGAGTCATCCAACTGTCTACGTTTTGAGCGTTTCCTGTGTCATCAGTTTTACATTCCGATGCACCTCTGCAGGTTTACTGTATCCATTGGACCTTCCCATTGACGATGAAACACAGAAATTACATCAGATTTAAATATAAGAGACACAATGCCGACTTAAGTACAGGAAGACTGAGTCTTCCTACTGTCTACGTTTTGAGCGTTTCCTGTGTCACCAGATTCACATTCCCATGCACCTCTGCAGGTTTACTGTATCCCTTGGACCTTCAAAGTGACGATGAAACACAGATATTGCATCGGAATTTAATATAAGAGACACAATGCCGATTTAAGTACAGGAAGACTTAGTCTTTATACTGTCTATGTTTTGAGCGTTTCCTGTGTCACCAGTTTTACATTCCGATGCACCTCTGCAAGTTTACTGTATCGATTGGACCTTCCCATTGACGATGAAACACAGAAATTGCATCGGAATTAAATATAAGAGACACAATGCCGACTTAAGTACAGGAAGACTGAGTCTTCCTACTGTCTACGTTTTGAGCGTTTCCTGTGTCACCAGTTTTACATTCCGATGCACCTCTGCAGGTTTACTGTATCCATTGGACCTTCACAGTGACGATGAAACACAGAAATAGCATCGGAATTAAATATAAGAGAGACAATGCCGAATTAAGTACAAGAGAACTGAGTCTTCTTAGGGTCTATGTTTTGAGCGTTTCCTGTGTCACTAGTTTTACATTCCGATGGACCTCTGCAGGTTTTCTGTATCCCTTGGACCTCCCCATCGACGATGAAACACAGAAATTGCATCAAAATTAGATCTAAGAGACACAATGTCGACTTTAGTACAGGAAGACTGAGTCTTCCAACTGTCTACGTTTTGAGCGATTCCTGTGTCACCAGTTTTACATTCCGATGCACCTCTGCAGGTTTACTGTATCCATTAAACCTTCCCATTGACGATGAAACACAGAAATTGCATCGGATTTAAATGTAAGAGACACAATGCCGACTTAAGTACAGGAAGACTGAGTCTTCCTACTGTCTATATTTTGAGCGTTTCCTGTGACACCAGTTTTACATTCCGATGCACCTCTGCAGGTTTACTGTATCCATTGGACCTTCACAGTGACGATGAAACACAGAAATTGCATCGGAATTAAATATAAGTGACACAATGCCGACTTAAGTACTACAAAACTGAGTCTCCTTAGGGTCTATGTTTTGAGCGTTTCCTGTGTCACCAGTTTTACTTTCCGATGCACCTCTGCAGGTTTACTGTATCCATTGGACCTTCCCAGTGACGATGAAACACAGAAATAACGTCGGAATTAAATATAAGAGAGACAATGCCGACTTAAGTACAAGAGAACTGAGTCTTCTTAGGGTCTATGTTTTGAGCGTTTCCTGTGTCAGCAGTTTTACATTCCGATGGACCTCTGCAGGTTTTCTGTATCCCTTGGACCTCCCAAACGATGATGAAACACAGATATTGCATCGGAATTAGATCTAAGAGACACAATGTCGACTTAAGTACAGGAAGACTGAGTCTTCCTACTGTCTACGTTTTGAGCGATTCCTGTATCACCAGTTTTACATTCTGATGCACCTCTGCAGGTTTACTGTATCCCTTCGACCTTCGCAGTGACGATGAAAAACAGATATTGCATCGGAATTAAATATAAGAGACACAATGCCGACTTAAGAACAAGAAAACTGAGTCTTCTTAGGCTCTATGTTTTGAGCGTTTCCATTGTCACCAGTTTTATATTCCGATACACCTCTGCAGGTTTACTGTATCCATTGGGCCTTCACAGTGTCGATGAAACACAGAAATTGCATCGGAATTAGATCTAAGAGACACAAAGTCGACTTAAGTACAGGAAGACTGAGTCTTCCTACTGTCTATGTTTTGAGCGTTTCCTGTGTCACCAGTTTCTCTCTCCGATGCACCTCTGCAGGTTTACTGTATCCCTTGGACCTCCCCATCGACGATGAAACACAGAAATTGCATCGGAATTAAATATAAGAGACACAATGCCTACTTAAGTACGAGAAAACTGAGTCGTCTTAGGGTCTATGTTTTGAGCGTTTCCATTGTCACCAGTTTTATATTCCGATACACCTCTGCAGGTTTACTGTATCCATTGAACCTTCCCATTGACGATGAAACACAGAAATTGCATCGGATTAAAATATAAGAGACACAATGCCGACTTAAGTACAGGAAGACTGAGTCTTCCTACTGTCTATATTTTGAGCGATTCCTGTGACACCAGTTTTACATTCCGATGCACCTCTGCAGGTTTTCCCCATCCCTTGGACCTTCACAGTGACGATGAAACATAGAAATTGCATCGGAATTAAATATAAGAAACACAATGCCGACTTAAGTACAATAAAACTGTGTCTTCTTAGGGTCTATTTTTGAGCGTTTCCTGTGTCACCAGTTTTAAATTCCGATACACCTCTGCATGTTTACTGTATCCATTGGACCTTCACAGTGACGATGAAACACGGAAATTGCATCGTAATTAAATATAAGAGACACAATGCCGACTTAAGTACTACAAAACTGAGTCTCCTTAGGGTCTATGTTTTGAGCGTTTCCTGTGTCACCAGTTTTACATTCCGATGCACCTCTGCAGGTTTACTGATTCCCTTGGACCTTCCCAGTGACGATGAAACACAGAAATTGCATCGGAATTAAATATAAGAGACACAATGTCGACTTAAGTACAGGAAGACTGAGTCTTCCTACTGTCTATGTTTTGAGCGTTCCCTGTGTCACCAGTTTTTCTCTGCGAAGCACCTCTGCAGGTTTACTGTACCCCTTGGACCTCCCCATCGACGATGAAACACAGAAATAGCATCGGAATTAAATATAAGAGACACAATGCCGACTTAAGTACGAGAAAACTGAGTCTTCTTAGGGTCTATGTTTTGAGCGTTTCCATTGTCACCAGTTTTACATTCCGATACACCTCTGCAGGTTTACTGTATCCATTGGACCTTCACAGTGACGATGAAACACAGAAATTGCATCGGAATTAAATATAAGAGACACAATGCCGACTTAAGTACTACAAAACTGAGTCTCCTTAGGGTCTATGTTTTGAGCGTTTCCTGTGTCACCAGTTTTACATTCCGAGCACCTCTGCAGTATTACTGTATCGATTGGACCTTCCCATTGACGATGAAACACAGAAATTGCATCGGAATTAAATATAAGAGACACAATGCCGACTTAAGTACAGGAAGACTGAGTCTTCCTACTGTCTACGTTTTGAGCGTTTCCTGTGTCACCAGTTTTACATTCCGATGCACCTCTGCAGGTTTACTGTATCCATTGGACCTTCACAGTGACGATGAAACACAGAAATAGCATCGGAATTAAATATAAGAGAGACAATGCCGAATTAAGTACAAGAGAACTGAGTCTTCTTAGGGTCTATGTTTTGAGCGTTTCCTGTGTCACTAGTTTTACATTCCGATGGACCTCTGCAGGTTTTCTGTATCCCTTGGACCTCCCCATCGACGATGAAACACAGAAATTGCATCAAAATTAGATCTAAGAGACACAATGTCGACTTTAGTACAGGAAGACTGAGTCTTCCAACTGTCTACGTTTTGAGCGATTCCTGTGTCACCAGTTTTACATTCCGATGCACCTCTGCAGGTTTACTGTATCCATTAAACCTTCCCATTGACGATGAAACACAGAAATTGCATCGGATTTAAATGTAAGAGACACAATGCCGACTTAAGTACAGGAAGACTGAGCGTTCCTACTGTCTATATTTTGAGCGTTTCCTGTGACACCAGTTTTACATTCCGATGAACCTCTGCAGGTTTACTGTATCCATTGGACCTTCACAGTGACGATGAAACACAGAAATTGCATCGGAATTAAATATAAGTGACACAATGCCGACTTAAGTACTACAAAACTGAGTCTCCTTAGGGTCTATGTTTTGAGCGTTTCCTGTGTCACCAGTTTTACTTTCCGATGCACCTCTGCAGGTTTACTGTATCCATTGGACCTTCCCAGTGACGATGAAACACAGAAATAACGTCGGAATTAAATATAAGAGAGACAATGCCGACTTAAGTACAAGAGAACTGAGTCTTCTTAGGGTCTATGTTTTGAGCGTTTCCTGTGTCAGCAGTTTTACATTCCGATGGACCTCTGCAGGTTTTCTGTATCCCTTGGACCTCCCCATCGATGATGAAACACAGATATTGCATCGGAATTAGATCTAAGAGACACAATGTCGACTTAAGTACAGGAAGACTGAGTCTTCCTACTGTCTACGTTTTGAGCGATTCCTGTATCACCAGTTTTACATTCTGATGCACCTCTGCAGGTTTACTGTATCCCTTCGACCTTCGCAGTGACGATGAAAAACAGATATTGCATCGGAATTAAATATAAGAGACACAATGCCGACTTAAGTACAAGAAAACTGAGTCTTCTTAGGCTCTATGTTTTGAGCGTTTCCATTGTCACCAGTTTTATATTCCGATACACCTCTGCAGGTTTACTGTATCCATTGGGCCTTCACAGTGTCGATGAAACACAGAAATTGCATCGGAATTAGATCTAAGAGACACAAAGTCGACTTAAGTACAGGAAGACTGAGTCTTCCTACTGTCTATGTTTTGAGCGTTTCCTGTGTCACCAGTTTTTCTCTCCGATGCACCTGTGCAGGTTTACTGTATCCCTTGGACCTCCCCATCGACGATGAAACACAGAAATTGCATCGGAATTAAATATAAGAGACACAATGCCTACTTAAGTACGAGAAAACTGAGTCGTCTTAGGGTCTATGTTTTGAGCGTTTCCATTGTCACCAGTTTTATATTCCGATACACCTCTGCAGGTTTACTGTATCCATTAAACCTTCCCATTGACGATGAAACACAGAAATTGCATCGGATTTAAATATAAGAGACACAATGCCGACTTAAGTACAGGAAGACTGAGTCTTCCTACTGTCTATATTTTGAGCGTTTCCTGTGACACCAGTTTTACATTCCGATGCACCTCTGCAGGTTTTCCCCATCCCTTGGACCTTCACAGTGACGATGAAACACAGAAATTGCATCGGAATTAAATATAAGAAACACAATGCCGACTTAAGTACAATAAAACTGTGTCTTCTTAGGGTCTATTTTTGAGCGTTTCCTGTGTCACCAGTTTTAAATTCCGATACACCTCTGCATGTTTACTGTATCCATTGGACCTTCACAGTGACGATGAAACACGGAAATTGCATCGTAATTAAATATAAGAGGCACAATGCCGACTTAAGTACTACAAAACTGAGTCTCCTTAGGGTCTATGTTTTGAGCGTTTCCTGTGTCACCAGTTTTACATTCCGATGCACCTCTGCAGGTTTACTGTATCCCTTGGACCTTCCCAGTGACGATGAAACACAGAAATTGCATCGGAATTAAATATAAGAGACACAATGCCGACTTAAGTACAGGAAGACTGAGTCTTCCTACTGTCTATGTTTTGAGCGTTCCCTGTGTCACCAGTTTTTCTCTGCGAAGCACCTCTGCAGGTTTACTGTACCCCTTGGACCACCCCATCGACGATGAAACACAGAAATAGCATCGGAATTAAATATAAGAGACACAATGCCGACTTAAGTACGAGAAAACTGATTCTTCTTAGGGTCTTTGTTTTGAGCGTTTCCATTGTCACCAGTTTTACATTCCGATACACCTCTGCAGGTTTACTGTATCCATTGGACCTTCACAGTGACGATGAAACACAGAAATTGCATCGGAATTAAATATAAGAGACACAATGCCGACTTAAGTACTACAAAACTGAGTCTCCTTAGGGTCTATGTTTTGAGCGTTTCCTGTGTCACCAGTTTTACTTTCCGATGCACCTCTGCAGGTTTACTGTATCCATTGGACCTTCCCAGTGACGATGAAACACAGAAATAACGTCGGAATTAAATATAAGAGAGACAATGACGACTTAAGTACAAGAGAACTGAGTCTTCTTAGGGTCTATGTTTTGAGCGTTTCCTGTGGCAGCAGTTTTACATTCCGATGGACCTCTGCAGATTTTCTGTATCCCTGGGACCTCCCCATCGATGATGAAACACAGATATTGCATCGGAATTAGATCTAAGAGACACAATGTCGACTTAAGTACAGGAAGACTGAGTCTTCCTACTGTCTACGTTTTGAGAGATTCCTGTATCACCAGTTTTACATTCCGATGCACCTATGCAGGTTTACTGTATCCCTTCGACCTTCGCAGTGACGATGAAAAGCAGATATTGCATCGGAATTAAATATAAGAGACACAATGCCGACTTAAGTACAAGAAAACTGAGTCTTCTTAGGCTCTATGTTATGAGCGTTTCCTGTGTCACCACTTTTACATTCCGATTGACCTCTGCAGGTTTACTGTATCCCTTGGAGCTTCCCATTGACGATGAAACACAGAAATTGCATCGGAATTAAATCTAAGAGACACAATGTCGACTTAAGTACAGGAAGACTGAGTCTTCCTACTGTCTACGTTTTGAGCGTTTCCTGTGTCACCAGTTTTACATTCCGATGCACCTCTGCAGGTTTACTGTATCGATTGGACCTTCCCATTGACGATGAAACACAGATATTGGATCGGATTTAAATATAAGAGACACAATGCCGACTTAAGTACAGGTAGACTGAGTCTTCCTACTGTCTATGTTTTGAGCGTTTCCTGTGTCACCAGTTTTACATTCCGATGCACCTCTGCAGTTTTACTGTGTCGATTGGACCTTCCCATTGACGATGAAACATAGAAATTGCATCGGAATTAAATATAAGAGACACAATGCCGACTTAAGTACAGGAAGACTGAGTCTTCCTACTGTCTACGTTTTGAGCGTTTCCTGAGTCACCAATTTTACATTCCGATGCACCTCTGCAGGTTTATTGTATCCATTGGACCTTCCCATTGACGATGAAACACAGAAATTGCATAGGATTTAAATATGAGGGACACAATACCGACTTAAGTACAGGAAAACTGAGTCTTCCTACTGTCTATGTTTTGGGTGTTTCCTGTGTCACCAGTTTTACATTCCGATGCACCTCTGCAGGTTTACTGTATCCCTTGGACCTTCACAGTGACGATGAAACACAGATATTGCATCGGAATTTAATATAAGAGACACAATGCCGATTTAAGTACAGGAAGACTGAGTCTTTATAATTTCTATGTTTTCAGCGTTTCCTGTGTAATATGTTTTACATTCCGATGCAACTCTGCAGGTTTACTGAATTCCTTGGACCTTCCCATTGACGATGAAACACAGAAATTGCATCGGAATTAAATATAAGAGACACAATGCCGACTTAAGTACTACAAAACTGAGTCTCCTTAGGGTCTATGTTTTGAGCGTTCCTGTGTCACCAGTTTTACATTCCGATGGACCTGTGCAGGTTTTCTGTATCCCATGGACCTCCCCATCGACGATGAAACACAGAAATTGAATCGGCATTAGATCTAAGAGACACAATGTCAACTTAAGTACAAGAAAACTGAGTCTTCTTAGGGTCTATGTTTTGAGCGTTTCCTGTGGCACCAGTTTTACATTCCGATGGACCTCAGCAGGTTTACTGTATCCCTTGGACCTTCCCATTGACGATGAAACACAGAAATTGCATCGGAATTAAATCTAAGGGACACAATGTCGACTTAAGTACAGGAAGACTGAGTCTTCCTACTGTCTACGTTTTGAGCGTTTCCTGAGTCACCAGTTTTACATTCCGATGCACCTATGCAGGTTTACTGTATCCATTGAACCTTCCCATTGGCGATGAAACACAGAAATTGCATCGGATTTAAATATAAGAGACACAATGCCGACTTAAGTACAGGAAGACTGAGTCTTCCTACTGTCTATATTTTGATCGTTTCCTGTGACACCAGTTTTACATTCCGATGCACCTCTGCAGGTTTACTGTATCCCTTGGACCTTCACAGTGACGATGAAACACAGAAATTGCATCGGAATTAAATATAAGAGACACAATGCCGACTTAAGTACAATAAAACTGTGTCTTCTTAGGGTCTATGTTTTGAGCGTTTCCTGTGTCACCGGTTTTACATTCCGATACACCTCTGCATGTTTACTGTATCCATTGGACCTTCACAGTGACGATGAAACACAGAAATTAAATCGGAATTAAATATAAGAGACACAATGCCAACTTAAGTACTTTAAAACTGAGTCTCCTTAGGGTCCATGTTTTGAGCGTTTCCTGTGTCACCAGTTTTACATTCCGATGGACCTCTGCAGGTTTACTGTATCCCTTGGACCTCCCCATCGACGATGACACACAGAAATTGCATCGGAATTAAATCTAAGAGACACAATGTCGACTTAAGTACAGGAAGACTGAGTCTTCCTACTGTCTACGTTTTCAGCGATTCCTGTGTCACCAGTTTTACATTCCGATGCACCTCTGCAGGGTTACTGTATCCCTTCGACCTTCGCAGTGACGATGAAAAACAGATATTGCATCGGAATTAAATATAAGAGACACAATGCCGACTCAAGTACAAGAAAACTGAGTCTTCTTTGGCTCTATGCTTTGAGCGTTTCCTGTGTCACCAGTTTTACATTCCGATGGACCTCTGCAGGTTTACTGTATCCATTGGACCTTCCCATTGACGATGAAACACAGAAATTGCATCGGAATTTAATATAAGAGACACAATGCCGATTTAAGTACAGGAAGACTGAGTCTTTATACTGTCTATGTTTGAAAGTTTCCTGTGTCACCAGCTCTATATTCCGATGCACCTCTGCAAGTTTACTGTATCGATTGGACCTTCCCATTGACGATGAAACACAGAAATTGCATCGGATTTAAATATAAGATACACAATGCCGACTTAAGTACTACAAAACTGAGTCTCCATAGGGTCTATGTTTTGAGCGTTTCCTGTGTCACCAGTTTTACATTCCGATGCACCTCTGCAGGTTTACTGGATCCCTTGGACCCTCACAGTGACGATGAAACACAGATATTGCATCGGATTTAAATATAAGAGACACAATGCCGATTTAAGTACAGGAAGACTGAGTCTTTATACTGTCTATGTTTTCAGGGCTTCCTGTGTAATCAGTCTTACATTCCGATGCAACTCTGCAGGTTTACTGTATTCCTTGGACCTTCACATTGACGATGAAACACCGAAATTGCATCGGAATTAAATATAAGACACACAATGCCGACTTAAGTACTGCAAAACTGAGTGGAGACTCATAGGGTCTATGTTTTGAGCGTTTCCTGTGTCACTAGTTTTACATTCCGATGGACCTCTGCAGGTTTTCTGTATCCCTTGGATCTTCCCATCGACGATGAAACACAGAAATTGCATCGGAATTAAATCTAAGAGACACAATGTCGACTTAAGTACAGGAAGACTGAGTCTTCCTACTGTCTACGTTTTCAGCGATTCCTGTGTCACCAGTTTTATATTCCGATGCACCTCTGCAGGGTTACTGTATCCCTTCGACCTTCGCAGTGACGATGAAAAACAGATATTGCATCGGAATTAAATATAAGAGACACAATGCCGACTCAAGTACAAGAAAACTGAGTCTTCTTTGGCTCTATGCTTTGAGCGTTTCCTGTGTCACCAGTCTTACATTCCGATGGACCTCTGCAGGTTTACTGTATCCATTGGACCTTCCCATTGACGATGAAACACAGAAATTGCATCGGAATTTAATATAAGAGACACAATGCCGATTTAAGTACAGGAAGACTGAGACTTTATACTGTCTATGTTTGAGCGTTTCCTGTGTCACCAGTTTTATATTCAGATGCAACTCTGCAAGTTTACTGTATCGATTGGACATTCCCATTGACGATGAAACACAGAAATTGCATCGGATTTAAATATAAGATACACAATGCCGACTTAAGTACAGGAAGACTGAGTCTTCCTACTGTCTATGTTTTGAGCGTTTCCTGTGTCACCAGTTTTACATTCCGATGCACCTCTGCAGGTTTACTGGATCCCTTGGACCCTCACAGTGACGATGAAACACAGATATTGCATCGGATTTAAATATAAGAGACACAATGCCGATTTAAGTACAGGAAGACTGAGTCTTTATACTGCCTATGTTTTCAGCGTTTCCTGTGTAATCAGTCTTACATTCCGATGCAACTCTGCAGGTTTACTGTATTCCTTGGACCTTCCCATTGACGATGAAACACCGAAATTAAATCGGAATTACATATAAGACACACAATGCCGACTTAAGTACTACAAAACTGAGTCTCCATAGGGTCTATGTTTTGAGCGTTCCCTGTGTCACCAGTTTTACATTCCGATGCACCTCTGCAGGTTTACTGTATCCATTGGACCTTCCCAGTGACGATGAAACTCAGAAATTGCATCGGAATGAAATATAAGAGACACAATGCCGACTTAAGTACAGGAAGACTGAGTCTTCCTACTGTCTATGTTTTGAGCGTTTCCTGTGTCACCAGTTTTTCACTCCGATGCACCTCTGCAGGTTTACTGTATCCCTTGGACCTCCCAATCGACGATGAAACACAGAAATTGCATCGGAATTAAATATAAGAGACACAATGCCGACTTAAGTACAAGAGAACTGAGTCTTCTTAGGGTCTATGCTTTGAGCGTTTCCTGTGTCACCAGTTTTACATTCCGATGGACCTCTGCAGATTTTCTGTATCCCGTGGACCTCCCCATCGTCGACGAAACACAGAAATTGCATCGGAATTAGATCTAAGAGACACAATGTCGACTTAAGTACAGGAAGACTGAGTCTTCCTACTGTCTACGTTTTGAGCGATTCCTGTGTCACAAGTTTTACATTCCGATGCACCTCTGCAGGGTTACTGTATCCCTTCGACCTTCGCAGTGACGATGAAAAACAGATATTGCATCGGAATTAAATATAAGAGACACAATGCCAATTTAAGTACAAGAAAACTGAGTCTTCTTAGGCTCTATGTTTTGAGCGTTTCCTGTGTCACCAGTTTTAAATTCCGATGGACCTCTGCAGGTTTACTGTATCGATTGGACCTTCCCATTGACGATGAAACACAGAAATTGCATCGGATTTAAATATAAGAGACACAATGCCGACTTAAGTACAGGTAGACTGAGTCTTCCTACTGCCTATGTTTTGAGCGTTTCCTGTGTCACCAGTTTTACATTCCGATGCACCGATGCAGTTTTACTGTATCCATTGGACCTTCCCATTGACGATGAAACACAGAAATTGCATCGGAAGTAAATATAAGAGACACAATGCCGACTTAAGTACTGGAAGACTGAGTCTTCCTACTGTCTACGTTTTGAGCGATTCCTGTGTCGCCAGTTTTACATTCCGATGCACCTCTGCAGGTTTACTGTATCCCTTCGACCTTCGCAGTGACGATGAAAAACAGATATTGCATCGGAATTAAATATAAGAGACACAATGCCGACTTAAGTACAAGAAAACTGAGTCTTCTTAGGCTCTATGCTTTGAGCGTTTCCTGTGTCACCAGTTTTAAATTCCTATGGACCTCTGCAGGTTTACTGTATCCCTTGGAGCTTCCCATTGACGATGAAACACAGAAATTGCATCGGAATTAAATCTAAGAGACACAATGTCGACTTAAGTACTGGAAGACTGAGTCTTCCTACTGTCTACGATTTGAGCGTTTCCTGTGTCACCAGTTTTACATTGCGATGCACCTCTGCAGGTTTACTGTATCGATTGGACCTTCCCATTGACGATGAAACACAGAAATTGCATCGGATTTAAATATAAGAGACACAATGCCGACTTAAGTGCAGGTAGAATGAGTCTTCCTACTGTCTATGTTTTGAGCGTTTCCTGTGTCACCCGTTTTACATTCCGATGCCCCTCTGCGGGTTTACTGTATCCCTTGGACCTTCACAGTGACGATGAAACACAGATATTGCATCGGAATTCAATATAAGAGACACAATGCCGGTTTAAGTACAGGAAGACTGAGTCTTTATACTGTCTATGTTTTCAGCGTTTCCTGTGTCACCAGTTTTACATTCCGATGCACCTCTGCAGGTTTATTGTATCCATTGGACCTTCCCATTGACGATGAAACACAGAAATTGCATCGGATTTAAATATAAGGGGCACAATACCGACTTAAGTACAGGAAAACTGAGTCTTCCTACTGTCTATGTTTTGAGTGTTTCCTGTGTCACCCGTTTTACATTCCGATGCACCTCTGCAGGTTTACTGTATCCCTTGGACCTTCACAGTGACGATGAAACACAGATATTGCATCGGAATTTAATATAAGAGACACAATGCCGGTTTAAGTACAGGAAGACTGAGTCTTTATACTGTCTATGTTTTCAGCGTTTCCTGTGTCACCAGTTTTACATTCCGATGCAACTCTGCAGGTTTACTGTATTCCTTCGAACTTCCCATTGACGATGAAACACAGAAATTGCATCGGATTTAAATATCAGGGACACAATACCGACTTAAGTACAGGAAAACTGAGTCTTCCTACTGTCTATGATTTGAGTGTTTCCTGTGTCACCCGTTTTACATTCCGATGCACCTCTGCAGGTTTACTGTATCCCTTGGACCTTAACAGTGACGATGAAACACAGATATTGCATCGGAATTTAATATAAGAGACACAATGCCGATTTAAGTACAGGAAGACTGAGTCTTTATACTGTCTATGCTTTCAGCGTTTCCTGTGTCACCAGTTTTACATTCCGATGCAACTCTGCAGGTTTACTGTATTCCTTCGAACTTCCCATTGACGATGAAACACAGAAATTGCATCGGAATTAAATATAAGAGACACAACGCCGACTTAAGTACTACAAAACTGAGTCTCCCTAGGTCTATGTTTTGAGCGTTTCTGTGTCACCAGTTTTACATTCCGATGGACCTGTGCAGGTTTTCTGTATCCCTTGGACCTCCCCATCGACGTTGAAACACAGAAATTGCATCGGAATTAGATGTAAGAGACACAATGTCAACTTAAGTACAAGAAAACTGATTCTTCTTAGGGTCTATGTTTTGAGCGTTTCCTGTGTCAACAGTTTTACATTCCGATGGACCTGTGCAGGTTTTCTGTATCCCTTGGACCTCCCCATCGACGATGAAACACAGAAATTGCATCGGAATTTGATCTAAGAGACACAATGTCAACTTCAGTACAAGAAAACTGACTCTTCTTAGGGTCTATGTTTTCAGCGTTTCCTGTGTCAACAGTTTTACATTCCGATGCACCTCTGCAAGATTACTGTATCGATTGTACCTTCCCATTGACGATGAAACACAGAAATTGCATCGGAATTAAATATAAGAGACACAATGCCGACTTAAGTACAGGAAGACTGAGTCTTCCTACTGTCTACGTTTTGAGCGTTTCCTGTGTCATCAGTTTTGCATTCCGATGCACCTCTGCAGGTTTACTGTATCCATTGGACCTTCCCATTGACGATGAAACACAGAAATTGCATCGGATTCAAATATAAGAGACACAATGCCGACTTAAGTACAGAAAGACTGAGTCTTCCTACTGTCCATGTTTTGAGCGTTTCCTGTGTCACCAGTTTTACATTGCGATGCACCTCTGCAGGTTTACTGTACCCCTTGGACCCTCACAGTGACGATGAAACACAGATATTGCATCGGAATTAAATATAAGAGACACAATGCCGATTTAAGTACAGGAAGACTGAGTCTTTATACTGTCTATGTTTTCAGCGTTTCCTGTGTAATCAGTCTTACATTCCGATGCAACACTGCAGTTTTACTGTATACCTTGGACCTTTCCATTGACGATGAAACACAGAAATTGCATCGGAATTAAATATAAGTGACACAATGCCGACTTAAGTACTACAAAGCTGAGTCTCCTTAGGGTTTATGTTTTGAGCGTTTCCTGTGTCACCCGTTTTACATTCCGATGCACCTCTGCAGGTTTACTGTATCCATTGGACCTTCCCAGTGACGATGAAACACAGAAATTGCATCGGAATTAAATATAAGAGACACAATGCCGACTTAAGTACAAGAAAACTGAGTCTTCTTAGGGTCTATGTTTTGAGCGTTTCCTGTGTCACCAGTTTTACATTCCGATGGACCTCCGCAGGTTTTCTGTATCTCTTGGACCTCCCCATCGACGATGAAACACAGAAATTGCATCGGAATTAGATCTAAGAGACACAATGTCGACCTAAGTACAGGAAGACTGAGTCTTCCTACTGTCTACGTTTTGAGCGTTTCCTGTGTCACCAGTTTTACATACCGATGCACCTCTGCAGGTTTACTGTATCCCTTCGACCTTCACAGTGACGATGAAAAACAGATATTGCATCGGAATTAAATATAAGAGACACAATGCCGACTTAAGTACAAGAAAACTGAGTCTTCTTAGGGTCTATATTTTGAGCGTTTCCTGTGTCACCAGTTTTACATTCCGATGGACCTCTGCAGGTTTACTGTATCCCTTGGACCTTCCCATTGACGATGAAACACAGAAATTGCATCTGAATTAAATCTAAGGGAGACAATGTCGACTTAAGTACAGGAAGACAGAGTCTTCCTGCTGTCTATGTTTTGAACGTTTCCTGTGTCACCAGTTTTACATTCCGATGCACTTCTGCAGGGTTACTGTATCCATTGGACCTTCCCATTGACGATGAAACACAGAAATTGCATCGGATTTAAATGTAAGAGGCACAATGCCGACTTAAGTACAGGAAGACTGAGTCTTCCTACTGTCTATGTTTTGAGCGTTTTCTGTGTCACCAGTTTTACATTCCGATGCACCTCTGCAGGTTTACTGTATCCATTTAACCTTCACAGTGACGATGAAACACAGAAATTGCTTTGGAATTAAATATAAGAGATACAATGCCGACTTAATTACAGGAAGACTGTGTCTTCCTACTGTCTATGTATTGAGCGTTTCCTGTGTCACCAGGTTTACAATCCGATGCACCTCTGCAGGTTTAGTGTATCGATTAGACCATCCCATTGACGATGAAACACAGAAATTGCAAGGAATTAAATATAAGAGACACAATGCCGACTTAAGTACTACAAAACTGAGTCTCCTTAGGGTCTATGTTTTGAGCGTTTCCTGTGTCACCAGTTTTACATTCCGATGCACCTCTGCAGGTTGACTGTATCCATTGGACCTTCCCATTGACGATGAAACACAGAAATTGCATCGGATTTAAATATAAGAGACACAATGCCGACTTAAGTACAGGAAGACTGAGTCTTCCTACTGTCTATGTTTTGAGCGTTTCCTGTGTCACCAGTTTTACATTCCGATGCACCTCTGCAGGTTTAGTGTATCGATTAGACCTTCCCATTGACGATGAAACACAGAAATTGCATCGGAATTAAATACAAGAGACACAATGCCGACTTAAGTACTACAAAACTCAGTCTCCTTAGGGTCTATGCTTTGAGCGTTTCCTGTGTCACCAGTTTTACATTCCAATGCACCTCTGCAGGTTTACTATATCCATTGGACCTTCCAAGAGTCGATGAAACACAGAAATTGCATCGGAATTAAATATAAGAGAGACAATGCCGACTTAAGTACAAGAAAACTGAGTCTTCTTAGGGTCTATGTTTTGAGCGTTTCCTGTGTCACCAGTTTTACATTCCGATGGACCGATGCAGGTTTTCTGTATCCCTTGGACCTCCCCATCGACGATGAAACACGGAAATTGCATCGGATTTAGATCTAAGAGACACAATGTCGTCTTAAGTACAGGAAGACTGAGTCTTCCTATTGCTACGTTTTGAGCGTTTCATGTGTCACCAGTTTTACATTCCGATGCACCTCTGCAGGTTTACTGTATCCCTTCCACCTTCACAGTGACGATGAAAAACAGATATTGCATCGGAATTAAATATAGGAGACACAATGCCGACTTAAGTACAAGAAAACTGAGTCTTCTTAGGGTCCATGTTTTGAGCGTTTCCTGTGTCACCAGTTTTACATTCCGATGCATCTCTGCAGGTTTACTGTATGCATTGGACCTTCCCATTGACGATGAAACACAGAAATTGCATCGGATTCAAATATAAGAGACACAATGCCGACTTAAGTACAGAAAGAGTGAGTCTTCCTACTGTCCATGTTTTGAGCGTTTCCTGTGTCACCAGTTTTACATTGCGATGCACCTCTGCAGGTTTACTGTACCCCTTGGACCCTCACAGTGACGATGAAACACAGATATTGCATCGGAATGAAATATAAGAGACACAATGCCGATTTAAGTACAGGAATACTGAGTCTTCCTACTGTCTATGCTTTGAGCGTTTCCTGTGTCACCAGTTTTACATTCCGATCCGCCTCTGCAGGTTCTCTGTATCGATGGACCATCCCATTGACGATGAAACACAGAAATTGCATCGGATTTAAATATAAGAGACACAATGCCGACTTAAGTAGAGGTAGACTGAGTCTTCCTACTGTCTATGTTTTGAGCGTTTCCTGTGTCACCAGTTTTACATTCCGATGCACCTCTGCAGTTTTACTGTATCGATTGGACCTTCCCATTGGCGACGAAACACAGAAATTGCATCGGAATTAAATATAAGAGACACAATGCCGACTTAAGTACAGGAAGACTGAGTCTTCCAACTGTCTACGTTTTGAGCGTTTCCTGTGTCACCAGTTTTACATTCCGATGCACCTCTGCAGGTTTACTGTATACATTGGACCTTCCCATTGACGATGAAACACAGAAATTGCATCGGATTTAAATATAAGAGACACAATGCCGACTTAAGTACAGGAAGACTGAGTCTTTCTACTGTCTATGTTTTGAGCGTTTCCTGTGTCACCAGATTTACATTCCGATGCACCTCTGCAGGTTTACTGTATCCCTTGGACCTTCACAGTGACGATGAAACACAGATATTGCATCGGAATTTAATATAAGAGACACAATGCCGATTTAAGTACAGGAAGACTGAGTCTTTGTAGTGTCTATGTTTTCAGCGTTTCCTGTGTAATCAGTTTTACATTCCGATGCAATTCTGCAGGTTTACTGTATTCCTTGGACCCTCCCATTGACGAAAAAACACAGAAATTACATCGGAATTAAATATAAGAGACACAATGCACACTTAAGTACTACAAAACTGAGTATCCTTAGGGTCTATGATTTCAGCGTTTCCTGTGTCACCAGTTTTACATTCCGATGCACCTCTGCAGGTTTACTGTATCCCTTGGACCTTCCCAGTGACGATGAAACACAGAAATTGCATCGGAATTAAATATAAGAGAGACAATGCCGACTTAAGTACAAGAAAACTGAGTCTACTTAGGGTCTATGTTTTGAGCGTTTCCTGTGTCAACAGTTTTACATTCCGATGCACCTCTGCAGGTTTTCTGTATCCCTTGGACCTCCCCATCGACGATGAAACACAGAAATTGCATCGGAATTAGATCTAAGAGACACAATGTCAACTTAAGTACAAGAAAACTGACTCTTCTTAGGGTCTATGATTTGAGCGTTTCCTGTGTCACCAGATTCACATTCCGATGGACCTCAGCAGGTTTACAGTATCCCTTCGACATTCCCATTGACGATGAAACACAGAAATTGCATCGGAATTAAATCTAAGGGACACAATGTCGACTTAAGTACAGGAAGACTGAGCCTTTATACTGTCTATGTTTTAGCGTTTCCTGTGTAATCAGTCTTACATTCCGATGCAACTCTGCAGGTTTACTGTATTCCTTGGACCTTCCCATTGACGATGAAACACAGAAATTGCATCGGAATTAAATATAAGTGACACAATGCCGACTTAAGTACTACAAAACTGAGTCTCCTTAGGGTCTATGATTTGAGCGTTTCCTGTGTCACCAGTTTTACATTCCGATGCACCTCTGCAGGTTTACTGTATCCATTGGACCTTCCCAGTGACGATGAAACACAGAAATTGCATCGGAATTAAATCTAAGGGAGACAATGTCGACTTAAGTACAGGAACACAGAGCCTTCCTACTGTCTACGCTTTGAGCGTTTCCTGTGTCACCAGTTTTACATTCCGATGCACTTCTTCAGGTTTACTGTATCCATTGGACCTTCCCATTGACGATGAAACACATAAATTTCATCGGATTTAAATATAAGAGGCACAATGCCGACTTAAGTACAGGAAGACTGAGTCTTCCTACTGTCTATGTTTTGAGCGTTTTCTGTGTCACCAGATTTACATTCCGATGCACCTCTGCAGGTTTACTGTATCCATTTAACCTTCACAGTGACGATGAAACACAGAAATTGCTTTGGAATTATATATAAGAGATACAATGTCGACTTAAGTACAGGAAGACAGAGTGTTCCTACTGTCTACTCTTTGAGCGTTTCCTGTGTTACCAGTTTTACATTCCGATGCACTTCTGCAGGTTTACTGTATCCATTGAACCTTCCCATTGACGATGACACACAGAAATTGCATCGGAATTAAATATAAGAGACACAATGCCGACTTAAGTACTACAAAACTGAGTCTCCTTAGGGTCTATATTTTGAGCGTTTCCTGTGTCACCAGTTTTACATTCCGATGCACCTCTGCAGGTTTACTGTATCGCTTGGACCTTCCCATTGACGATGAAACACAGAAATTGCATCGGATTTAAATATAAAAGACACAATGCCGACTTAAGTACAGGAAGACTGAGTCTTCCTACTGTCTATGTTTTGAGCGTTTCCTGTGTCACCAGTTTTACATTCCGATGCACCTCTGCAGGTTTAGTGTATCGATTAGACCTTCGCATTGACGATGAAACACAGAAATTGCATCGGAATTAAATATAAGAGACACAATGCCGACTTAAGTACTACAAAACTGAGTCTCCTTAGGGTCTATGTTTTGAGTGTTTCATGTGTCACCAGTTTTACATTCCGATGCACCTCTGCAGGTTTACTATATGCATTGGACCTTCCCAGTGTCGATGAAACACAGAAATTGCATCGGAATTAAATATAAGAGAGACAATGCCGACTTAAGTACAAGAAAACTGAGTCTTCTTAGGGACTATGTTTTGAGCGTTTCCTGTGTCACCAGTTTTACATTCCGATGGACCTCTGCGGGTTTTCTGTATCCCTTGGACCTTCCCATTGACGATGAAACACAGAAATTGCATAGGAATTAAATCCAAGAGACACAATGTCGACTTAAGTACAGGAAGACTGAGTCTTCCTACTGTCTACGTTTTGAGCGTTTCCTGTGTCACCAGTTTTACATTCCGATGCACCTCTGCAGGTTTACTGTATCCATTGGACCTTCCCATTGACGATGAAACACAGAAATTGCATCGGATTTAAATATAAGAGACACAATGCCGACTTAAGTACAGGAAGACTGAGTCTTTCTACTGTCTATGTTTTGAGCGTTTCCTGTGTCACCAGTTTTACATTCCGATGCGCCTCTGCAGGTTTTCTGTATCGATTGGACCTTCCCATTGACGATGAAACACAGAAATTGCATCGGAATTAAATATAAGAGACACAATGCCAACTTAAGTACAGGAAGACTGAGTCTTCCTACTGTCTACGTTTTGAGCGTTTCCTGTGTCACCAGTTTTACATTCCGATGCACCTCTGCAGGTTTACTGTACCCATTGGACCTCCCCATTGACGATGAAACACAGAAATTGCCTCGGATTTAAATATAAGAGACACAATGCCGACTTAAGTACAGGAAGACTGAGTCTTCCTACTGTCTATGTTTTGATCGTTTCCTGTGTCACCAGTTTTACATTCCGATGCACCTCTGCAGGTTTACTGTATTCCTTGGACCTTCACAGTGACGATGAAATACAGATATTGCATCGGAATCAAATATAAGAGACACAATGCCGATTTAAGTACAGGAAGACTGAGCCTTTATACTGTCTATGTTTTCAGCGTTCCCTGTGTAATCAGTTTTACATTCCGATGCAACTATGCAGGTTTACTGTTTTCCCTGGACCTTCCCATTGACGATGAAACACAGAAATTGCATCGGAATTAAATATGAGACACAATGCCGACTTAAGTACAGAAAGACTGAGTCTTCCTACTGTCTATGCTATGAGCGATTCCTGTGTCACCAGTTTTACATTCCGATGCACCCCTGCAGGTTTACTGTATCCATTGGACCTTCCCATTCACGATGAAACACAGAAATTGCATCGGAATTAAATCTAAGGGACACAATGTCGACTTAAGTACAGGAAGACTGAGTCTTCCTACTGTATATGTTTTGAGCGTTTCCTGTGTCACCAGTTTGTCATTCCAATGCACCTCTGCAGGTTTACTGTATCCATTCGACCTTCACAGTGACGATGAAACACAGAAATTGCATCGGAATTAAATATAAGAGACACAATGCCGCCTTAAGTACTACAAAACTGAGTCTCCTTAGGGTCTATGTTATGAGGGTTTCCTGTGTCACCTGTTTTACATTCCGATGCACCTCTGCAGGTTTACTGTATCCATTGTACCTTCACAGTGACGATGAAACACACAAAATTGCATCGGAATTAAATCTAAAAGATACAATATCGACTTAAGTACAGGAAGACTGAGTCTTCTTACTGTCTACGTTTTGAGCGTTTCCTGTGTCACCAGTTTTACATTCCGATACACCTCTGCAGGTTTACTGTATCCATTGGACCTTCTCATCGACGGTGAAACACAGAAATTGCATCGGATTTAAATATAAGAGACACAATGCCGACTTAAGTACAGGTAGACTGAGTCTTCCTACTGTCTATGTTTTGAGCGTTTCCTGTGTCACCAGTTTTACATTCCGATGCACCTCTGCAGGTTTACTGAATCCCTTGGACCTTGACAATGACGATGAAACACAGATATTGCATCGGAATTTAATATAAGAGACACAATGCCGATTTAGGTACAGGAAGACTGAGTCTTTATACTGTCTATGTTTTCAGCGTTTCCTGTGTCACCAGTTTTACATTCCGATGCAACTCTGCAGGTTTATTGTATTCCTTGGACCTTCCCATTGACGAAGAAACCCAGAAATTACATCGGAATTAAATATAAGAGACACAATGCCGACTTAAGTACTACAAAACTGAGTCTCCTGAGGGTCTATGTTTTGAGCGTTTCCTGTGTCACCAGTTTTACATTCCGATTCACCTCTGCAGGTTTACTGTATCCATTGGACCTTCCCAGTGACGATGAAACACAGAAATTGCATCGGAATTAAATATAAGAGAGACAATGCCGACTTAAGTACAAGAAAACTTGGTCTTCTTAGGGTCTATGTTTTGAGCGTTTCCTGTGTCACCAGTTTTACATTCCGATGGACATCAGCAGCTTTACTGTATCCCTTGGACCTTCCCATTGACGATGAAACACAGAAATTGCATCGGAATTAAATCTAAGGGACAAAATGTCGACTTAAGTACAGGAAGACTGAGTCTTCCTACTGTCTACGTTTTGAGCGTTTCCTGTGTCACCAGTTTTACATTCCGATGCACCTCTGCAGGTTTACTGTATCCATTGGACCTTCCCATTGACGATGAAACACAGAAATTGCATCGGATTTAAATATAAGAGACACAATGCCGACTTAAGTACAGGTAGACTGAGTCTTCCTACTGTCTATGTTTTCAGCGTTTCCGGTGTCAACAGTTTTACATTCCGATGCACCTCTGCAGGTTTACTGTATTCCTTGGACCTTCACAGTGACGATGAAATACAGATTTTGCATCGGAATTAAATATAAGAGACACAATGCCGATTTAAGTACAGGAAGACTGAGCCTTTATACTGTCTATGTTTTCAGCGTTCCCTGTGTAATCAGTTTTACATTCCGATGCAACTATGCAGGTTTACTGTATTCCCTGGACCTTCCCATTGACGATGAAACACAGAAATTGCATCGGAATTAAATATGAGACACAATGCCGACTTAAGTACAGAAAGACTGAGTCTTCCTACTGTCTATGCTATGAGCGATTCCTGTGTCACCAGTTTTACATTCCGATGCACCCCTGCAGGTTTACTGTATCCGTTGGACCTGCCCATTGACGATGAAACACAGAAATTGAATCGGATTTAAATATAAGAGACACAATGCCGACTTAATTACAGGAAGACTGAGTCTTCCTACTGTCTATGTTTTGAGCGTATCCTGTGTCACCAGTTTTACATTCCGATGCACCTCTGCAGGTTTACTGTATCCATTCGACCATCACAGTGACGATGAAACACATAAATTGCATCGGAATTAAATATAAGAGACACTATGCCGACTTAAGTACTACAAAACTGAGTCTCCTTAGGGTCTATGTTTTGAGCGTTTCCTGTGTCACCAGTTTTACATTCCGATGCACCCCTGCAGGTTTACTGTATCCATTGGACCTTCCCATTCACGATGAAACACAGAAATTGCATCGAATTTAAATATAAAAGACACAATGCCGACTTAAGTACAGGAAGGCTGAGTCTTCCTACTGTATATGTTTTGAGCGTTTCCTGTGTCACCAGTTTGTCATTCCGATGCACCTCTGCAGGTTTACTGTATCCATTCGACCTTCACAGTGACGATGAAACACAGAAATTGCATCGGAATTAAATATAAGAGACACAATGCCGACTTAAGTACAAGAAAATTGAGTATCCTTGGGGTCTATGTTTTGAGCGTTTCCTGTGTCACCAGTTTTACATTCCGATGCACTTCTGCAGGTTTACTGTATCCATTGGACCTTCACAGTGACGATCAAACACAGAAATTGCATCGGCATTAAATATAAGAGACACAATGCCGCCTTAAGTACTACAAAACTGAGTCTCCTTAGGTTCTATGTTATGAGCGTTTCCTGTGTCACCCGTTTTACATTCCGATGCACCTCTGCAGGTTTACTGAATCCATTGGACCTTCACAGTGACGATGAAACACAGAAATTGCATCGGAATTAAATCTAAGAGATACAATATCGACTTAAGTACAGGAAGACTGAGTCTTCTTACTGTCTACGTTTTGAGCGTTTCCTGTGTCACCAGTTTTACATTCCGATACACCTCTGCAGGTTTACTGTATCCTTTGGACCTTCTCATCGACGATGAAACACAGAAATTGCATCGGATTTAAATATAAGAGACACAATGCCGACTTAAGTACAGGTAGACTGAGTCTACCTACTGTCTATGTTTTGAGCGTTTCCTGTGTCACCAGTTTTACATTCCGATGCACCTCTGCAGGTTTACTGAATCCCTTGGACCTTGACAATGACGATGAAACACAGATATTGCATCGGAATTTAATATAAGAGACACAATGCCGATTTAGGTACAGGAAGACTGAGTCTTTATACTGTCTATGTTTTCAGCGTTTCCTGTGTAATCAGTTTTACATTCCGATGCAACTCTGCAGGTTTATAGTATTCCTTGGACCTTCCCATTGACGAAGAAACCCAGAAATTACATCGGAATTAAATATAAGAGACACAATGCCGACTTAAGTACTACAAAACTGAGTCTCCTTAGGGTCTATGTTTTGAGCGTTTCCTGTGTCACCAGTTTTACATTCCGATTCACCTCTGCAGGTTTACTGTATCCATTGGACCTTCCCAGTGACGATGAAACACAGAAATTGCATCGGAATTAAATATAAGAGGGACAATGCCGACTTAAGTACAAGAAAACTTGGTCTTCTTAGGGTCTATGTTTTGAGCGTTTCCTGTGTCACCAGTTTTACATTCCGATGGACAACAGCAGGTTTACTGTATCCCTTGGACCTTCCCATTGACGATGAAACACAGAAATTGCATCGGAATTAAATCTAAGGGACAAAATGTCGACTTAAGTACAGGAAGACTGAGTCTTCCTACTGTCTACGTTTTGAGCGTTTCCTGTGTCACCAGTTTTACATTCCGATGCACCTCTGCAGGTTTACTGTATCCATTGGACGTTCCCATTGACGATGAAACACAGAAATTGCATCGGATTTAAATATAAGAGACACAATGCCGACTTAAGTACAGGTAGACTGAGTCTTCCTACTGTCTATGTTTTCAGCGTTTCCTGTGTCACCAGTTTTCCATTCCGATGCACCTCTGCAAGTTTACTGTATCGATTGGACCTTCCCATTGACGATGAAACACAGAAATTGCATCGGAATTAAATATAAGAGACACAATGCCGACATAAGTACAGGAAGACTGAGTCTTCCTACTGTCTACGTTTTGAGCGTTTCCTGTGACACCAGTTTTACATTCCGATGCACCTCTGCAGGTTTACTGTATCCATTGGACCTTCCCATTGACGATGAAACACAGAAATTGCATCGGATTTAAATATAAGAGACACAATGCCGACTTAAGTACAGGAAGACTGAGTCTTCCTACTGTCTATGTTTTGAGCGTTTCCTGTGTCACCAGTTTTACATTCCGATGCACCTCTGCAGGTTTACTGTATCCCTTGGACCCTCACAGTGACGAATAAACACAGATATTGCATCGGAATTAAATATAAGAGACACAATGCCGATTTAAGTACAGGAAGACTGAGTCTTTATACTGTCTATGTTTTCAGCGCTTCCTGAGTAATCAGTCTTACATTCCGATGCAACTCTGCAGGTTTACTGTATTCCTTGGACCTTCCCATTGACGATGAAACACAGAAATTTCATCGGAATTAAATATAAGTGACACAATGCCGACTTAAGTACTACAAAACTGAGTCTCCTTAGGGTCTATGTTTTGAGCGTCTCCTGTGTCACCAGTTTTACATTCCGATGCACCTCTGCAGGTTTACTGTATCCATTGGACATTCCCAGTGACGATGAAACACAGAAATTATATCGGAATTAAATATAAGAGAGACAATGCCGACTTAAGTACAAGAAAACTGAGTCTTCCTACTGTCTACGTTTTGAGCGTTTCCTGTGTCACTAGTTTTACATTCCGATGCACCTCTGCAGGTTTATTGTAGCCATTGGACCTTCCCATTGACGATGAAACACAGAAATTGCATCGGATTTAAATATAAGGGACACAATAGTGACTTAAGTACAGGAAAACTGAGTCTTCCGACTGTCAATGTTTTGAGTGTTTCCTGTGTCACCAGTTTTACATTCCGATGCATCTATGCAGGTTTACTGTATCCCTTGGACCTTCACAGTGACGATGAAACACAGATATTACATTGGAATTTAATATAAGAGACACGATGCCGATTTAAGTACAGGAAGACTGAGTCTTTATATTGTCTATGTTTTCAGCGTTTCCTGTGTAATCAGTTTTTCATTCCGATGCAACTCTGCAGGTTTACTGTGTCCCTTCGACCTTCCCATTGACGATGAAACACAGAAATTGCATCGGAATTAAATATAAGAGACACAAGCCGACTTAAGTACTACAAAACTGGGTCTCCCTAGGTCTATGTTTTGAGCGTTCCTGTGTCACCAGTTTTACATTCCGATGGACCTGTGCAGGTTTTCTGTATCCCTTGGACCTCCCCATCGACGATGAAACACAAAATTGCATCGGTATTAGATGTAAGAGACACAATGTCAACTTAAGTACAAGAAAACTGATTCTTCTTAGGGTCTATGTTTTGAGCGTTTCCTATGTCACCAGTTTTACATTCCGATGGACCTTAGTAGGTTTACTGTATCCCTTGGACCTTCCCATTGACGATGAAACACAGAAATTGCATCGGAATTAAATCTAAGGGACACAATGTCGACTTAAGTTCAGGAAGACTGAGTCTTCCTACTGTCTACGTTTTGAGCGTGTTCTGTGTCACCAGTTTTACATTCCGATGCACCTCTGCAGGTTTACTGTATCCATTGGACCTTCCCATTGACGATGAAACACAGAAATTGCATCGGATTTTAATATAAGAGACACAATGCCGACTTAAGTACTACAAAACTGAGTCTCCTTAGGGTCTATGTTTTGAACGTTTCCTGTGTCACCAGTCTTACATTCCGATGCTCCTCTGCAGGTTTACTGTATCCATTGGACTTTCCCAGTGACGATGAATCACAGAAATTGCATCGGAATTAAATATAAGAGAGACAATGCCTACTTAAGTACAAGAAAACTGAGTCTTCTTAGGGTCTATGTTCTGAGCGTTTCCTGTGTCACCAGTTTTATATTCCGATGGACCTCTGCAGGTTTTCTGTATCCCTTGGACCACCCCATCGACGATGAAACACAGAAATTGCATCGGAATTAAATCTAAGAGACACAATGTCGACTTAAGTACAGGAAGACTGAGTCTTCCTACTGTCTACGTTTTGAGCGATTCCTGTGTCACCAGTTTTACATTCCGATGCACCTCTGCAGGTTTACTGTATCCCTTCGACCTTCGCAGTGACGATGAAAAACAGATATTGCATCGGAATTGAATATAAGAGACACAATGCCGACTTAAGTACAAGAAAACTGAGTCTTCTTAGGCTCTATGCTTTGAGCGTTTCCTGTGTCACCAGTTTTACATTCCGATGGACCTCTGCAGGTTTACTGTATCCCTTGGACCTTCCCATTGACGATGAAACACAGAAATTGCATCGGAATTAAATCTAAGAGACACAATGTCGACCTAAGTACAGGAAGACTGAGTCTTCCTACTGTCTACGATTTGAGCGTTTCCTGTGTCACCAGTTTTACATTCCAATACACCTCTGAAGGTTTACTGTATCCATTGGACCTTCCCATTGACGATGAAACACAGAAATTGCATCGGATTTAAATATAAGAGACACAATGCCGACTTAAGTACAGTAAGACTGAGTCTTCCTACTGTCTACGTTTTGAGCGTTTCCTGTGTCACTAGTTTTACATTCCGATGCACCTCTGCAGGTTTATTGTAGCCATTGGACCTTCCCATTGACGATGAAACACAGAAATTGCATCGGATTTAAATATAAGGGACACAATAGTGACTTAAGTACAGGAAAACTGAGTCTTCCGACTGTCTATGTTTTGAGTGTTTCCTGTGTCACCAGTTTTACAATCCGATGCACCTCTGCAGGTTTACTGTATCCCTTGGACCTTCACAGTGACGATGAAACACAGATATTGCATTGGAATTTAATATAAGAGACACAATGCTGATTTAAGTACAGGAAGACTGAGTCTTTATATTGTCTATGTTTTCAGCGTTTCCTGTGTAATCAGTTTTTCATTTCGATGCAACTCTGCAGGTTTACTGTGTCCCTTCGACCTTCCCATTGACGATGAAACACAGAAATTGCATCGGAATTAAATATAAGAGACACAATGCCGACTTAAGTACTACAAAACTGGGTCTCCCTAGGTCTATGTTTTGAGCGTTCCTGTGTCACCAGTTTTACATTCCGATGGACCTGTGCAGGTTTTCTGTATCCCTTGGACCTCCTCATCGACGATGAAACACAGAAATTGCATCGGAATTAGATGTAAGAGACACAATGTCAACTTAAGTACAAGAAAACTGATTCTTCTTAGGGTCTATGCTTTGAGCGTTTCCTGTGTCACCAGTTTTACATTCCGATGGACCTCAGCAGGTTTACTGTATCCCTTGGACCTTCCCATTGACGATGAAACACAGAAATTGCATCGGAATTAAATCTAAGTGACACAATGTCGACTTAAGTACAGGAAGACTGAGTCTTCCTACTGTCTACGTTTTGCGCGTGTTCTGTGTCACCAGTTTTACATTCCGATGCACCTCTGCCGGTTTACTGTATCCATTGGACCTTCCCATTGACGATGAAACACAGAAATTGCATCGGATTTAAATATAAGAGACACAATGCCGACTTAAGTACTACAAAACTGAGTCTCCTTAGGGTCTATGTTTTGAACGTTTCTGTGTCACCAGTCTTACATTCCGATGCTCCTCTGCAGGTTTACTGTATCCATTGGACTTGCCCAGTGACGATGAAACACAGAAATTGCATCGGAATTAAATATAAGAGAGACAATGCCTACTTAAGTACAAGAAAACTGAGTCTTCTTAGGGTCTATATTCTGAGCGTTTCCTGTGTCACCAGTTTTATATTCCGATGGACCTCTGCAGGTTTTCTGTATCCCTTGGACCACCCCATCGACGATGAAACACAGAAATTGCATCGGAATTAAATATAAGAGACACAATGCCGACTTAAGTACAGGTAGACTGAGTCTTCCTACTGTCTATGTTTTGAGCGTTTCCTGTGTCACCAGATTTACATTCCGATGCACCTCTGCAGGTTTACTGTATCCCTTGGACCTTCACAGTGACGATGAAACACAGATATTGCATCGGAATTTAATATAAGAGACACAATGCCGATTTAAGTACAGGAAGACTGAGTCTTTATACTGTCTATGTTTTCAGCGTTTCCTGTGTAATCAGTTTTACATTCCGATGCAGCTCTGCAGGTTTACTGTATTCCTTGGACCTTCCCATTGACGAAGAAACACAGAAATTACATCGGAATTAAATATAAGAGACACAGTGCCGACTTAAGTACTACAAAACAGAGTATCCTTAGGGTCTATGATTTGAGCGTTTCCTGTGTCACCAGTTTTACATTCCGATGCACCTCTGCAGGTTTACTGTATCCATTGGACCTTCCCAGTGACGATGAAACACAGAAATTGCATCGGAATTAAATATAACAGAGACAATGCCGACTTAAGTACAATAAAACTGAGTCTACTTAGGGTCTATGTTTTGAGCGTTTCCTGTGTCAACAGTTTTACATTCCGATGGACCTGTGCAGGTTTTCTGTATCCCTTGGACCTCCCCATCGACGATGAAACACAGAAATTGCATCGGAATTAGATCTAAGAGACACAATGTCATCTTAAGTACAACAAAACTGACTCTTCTTAGGGTCTATGTTTTGAGTGTTTCCTGTGTCACCAGTTTTACATTTCGATGGACCTTAGCAGGTTTACTGTATCCCTTGGACCTTCCCATTGACGATGAAACACAGAAATTGCATCGGAATTAAATCTAAGGGACACAATGTCGACTTAATTACAGGAAGACTGAGTCTCCTTACTGTCTACGTTTTGAGCGTTTCCTGTGTCTCCAGTTTTACATTCTGATGCACCTCTGCAGGTTTACTGTATCCATTGGAACTTCCCATTGACGATGAAACACAGAAATTGCATCGGATTTAAATATAAGAGACACAATGCCGACTTAAGTACAGGTAGACTGAGTCTTCCTACTGTCTATGTTTTGAGCGTTTCCTGTGTCATCAGTTTTACATTCCGATGCACCTCTGCAAGTTTACTGTATCAATTGGACCTTCCCATTGACGATGAAACACAGAAATTGCATCGGAATTAAATATAAGAGACACAATGCCGACTTAAGTACAGGAAGAGTGAGTCTTCCTACTGTCTACGTTTTGAGCGTTTCCCATGTCATCAGTTTTACATTCCGATGCACCTCTGCAGGTTTACTGTATCCATTGGACCTTCCCATATACGATGAAACACAGAAATTGCATCGGATTCAAATATAAGAGACACAATGCCGACTTAAGTACAGGAAGACTGAGTCTTCCTACTGTCCATGTTTTGAGCGTTTCCTGTGTCACCAGTTTTACATTGCGATGCACCTCTGCAGGTTTACTGTATCCCTTGGACCCTCACACTGACGATGAAACACAGATATTGCATCGGAATTAAATATAAGAGACACAATGCCGATTTAAGTACAGGAAGACTGAGTCTTTATACTCTCTATGTTTTCAGCGTTTCCTGTGTAATCAGTCTTACAATCCGATGCAACTCTGCAGGTTTACTGTATTCCTTGGACCTTCCCATTGACGATGAAACACAGAAATTGCATCGGAATTAAATATAAGTGACACAATGCCGACTTAAGTACTACAAAACTGAGTCTCCTTAGGGTCTATGTTTTCAGCGTTTCCTGTGTCACCAGTTTTACATTCCGATGCACCTCTGCAGGTTTACTGTATCCATTGGACCTTCCCAGTGACGATGAAACACAGAAATTGCGTCGGAATTAAATAGAAGAGACACAATGCCGACTTAAGTACAAGAAAACTGAGTCTTATTAGGGTCTATGTTTTGAGCGTTTCCTGTGTCACCAGTTTTACATTCCGATGGAACTCTGCAGGTTTTCTGCATCTCTTGGACATCCCCATCGACGATGAAACACAGAAATTGCATCGGAATTAGATCTAAGAGACACAATGTCGACTTAAGTACAGGAAGACTGAGTCTTCCTACTGTCTACGTTTTGAGCGTTTCCTGTGTCACCAGTTTTACATTCCGATGCACCTCTGCGGGTTTACTGTATCCCTTCGACCTTCACAGTGACGATGAAAAACAGATATTGCATCGGAATTAAATGTAAGAGACACAATGCCGACTTAAGTACAAGGAATCTGGGTCTTCTTAGGGTCTATGTTTTGAGCGTTTCCTGTGTCACCAGTTTTACATTCCGATGAACCTCTGCAGGTTTACTGTATCCCTTGGAAATTCACATTGACGATGAAACACAGAAATTGCATCGGAATTAAATCTAAGGGAGACAATGTCGACTTAAGTACAGGAAGACAGAGTCTTCCTACTGTCTACGCTTTGAGCGTTTCCTGTGTCACCAGTTTTACATTCCGATGCACTTCTGCAGGTTTACTGTATCCATTGGACCTTCCCAATGACAATGAGACACAGAAATTGCATCGGATTTAAATATAAGAGGCACAATGCCGATTTAAGAACAGGAAGACTGAGTCTTCCTACTGTCTATGTTTTGAGCGTTTTCTGTGTCACCAGTTTTACATTCCGAGGCACCTCTGCAGGTTTACTCTATCCATTTAACCTTCACAGTGACGATGAAACACAGATATTGCTTTGGAATTAAATATAAGAGATACAATGCCGACTTAATTACAGGAAGACTGTGTCTTCCTACTGTCTATGTATTGAGCGTTTCCTGTGTCACCAGTTTTACATTCCGATGCACTTCTGCAGGTTTACTGTATCCATTGGACCTTCCCAATGACAATGAAACACAGAAATTGCATCGGATTTAAATATAAGAGGCACAATGCCGATTTAAGAACAGGAAGACTGAGTCTTCCTACTGTCTATGTTTTGAGCGTTTTCTGTGTCACCAGTTTTACATACCGAGGCCCCTCTGCAGGTTTAGTGTATCGATTAGACCTTCCCATTGACGATGAAACACAGAAATTGCATCGGAATTAAATATAAGAGACACAATGCCGACTTAAGTACTACAAAACTGAGTCTCCTTAGGGTCTATGTTTTGAGCGTTTCCTGTGTCACCAGTTTTACATTCCGATGCACCTCTGCATGTTTACTGTATCCATTGGACCTTCCCATTGACGATGAAACACAGAAATTGCATCGGATTTAAATATAAGAGACACAATGCCGACATAAGTACAGGAAGACTGAGTCTTCCTATTGTCTATGTTTTGAGCGTTTCCTGTGTCACCAGTTTTACATTCCGATGCACCTCTGCAGGTTTAGTGTATCGATTAGACCTTCCCATTGACGATGGAACACAGAAATTGCATCGGAATTAAAAATAAGAGACACAATGCCGACTTAAGTACTACAAAACTGAGTCTTCTTAGGGTCTATGTTTTGGGCGTTTCCTGTGTCACCAGTTTTACATTCCGATGCACCTCTGCAGTTTTACTGTATCGATTGGACCTTCCCATTGACGATGAAACACAGAAATTGCATCGGAATTAAATATAAGAGAGACAATGCCGACTTAAGTACAGGAAGACTGAGTCTTCCTACAGTCTACGATTTGAGCGTTTCCTGTGTCACCAGTTTTACATTCCGATGCACCTCTGCAGGTTTACTGTATCCATTGGACCTTCCCATTGACGATGAAACACAGAAATTGCATCGGATTTAAACATAAGAGACACAATGCCGGCTTAAGTACAGGAAGACTGAGTCTTCCTACTGTCTATGTTTTGAGCGTTTCCTGTTTCACCAGATTTACATTCCGATGCACCTCTGCAGGTTTACTGTATCCCTTGAACCTTCACAATGACGATGAAACACAGATATTGCATCGGAATTTAATATAAGAGACACAATGCCGATTTAAGTACAGGAAGACTGAGTCTTTATACTGTCTATGTTTTCAGCGTTTCCTGTGTAATCAGTTTTACATTCCGATGCAACTCTGCAGGTTTATTGTATTCCTTGGACCTTCCCATTGACGAAGAAACACAGAAATTACATCGGAATTAAATATAAGAGACACAATGCCGACTTAAGTACTACAAAACTGAGTCTCCTTAGGGTCTATGTTTTGAGCGTTTCCTGTGTCACCAGTTTTACATTCCGATTCACCTCTGCAGGTTTACTGTATCCATTGGACCTTCCCAGTGACGAGGAAACACAGAAATTGCATCGGAATTAAATATAAGAGAGACAATGCCGACTTAAGTACAAGAAAACTTGGTCTTCTTAGGGTCTATGTTTTGAGCGTTTCCTGTGTCACCAGTTTTACATTCCGATGGACATCAGCAGGTTTACTGTATCCCTTGGACCTTCCCATTGACGATGAAACACAGAAATTGCATCGGAATTAAATCTAAGGGACACAATGTCGACTTAAGTACAGGAAGGCTGAGTCTTCCTACTGTCTACGTTTTGAGCGTTTCCTGTGTCACCAGTTTTACATTCCGATGCACCTCTGCAGGTTTACTGTATCCATTGGACCTTCCCATTGACGATGAAACACAGAAATTGCATCGGATTTAAATATAAGAGACATAATGCCGACTTCAGTACAGGTAGACTGAGTCTTCCTACTGTCTATGTTTTCAGCGTTTCCTGTGTCACCAGTTTTCCTTTCCGATGCACCTCTGCAAGTTAACTGTATCGATTGGACCTTCACATTGACGATGAAACACAGAAATTGCATCGGAATTAAATATAAGAGACACAATGCCGACATAAGTACAGGAAGACTGAGTCTTCCTACTGTCTACGTTTTGAGCGTTTCCTGTGTCACCAGTTTTACTTTCCGATGCACCTCTGCAGGTTTACTGTATCCATTGGACCTTCCCATTGACGATGAAACACAGAAATTGCATCGGATTTAAATATAAGAGACACAATGACGACTTAAGTACCTGTAGACTGAGTCTTCCTACTGTCTATGTTTTGAGCGTTTCCTGTGTCACCAGTTTTACATTCCGATGCACTTCTGCAGGTTTACTGTATCCATTGGACCTTCCCAATGACAATGAAACACAGAAATTGCATCGGATTTTAATATAAGAGGCACAATGCCGATTTAAGAACAGGAAGACTGAGTCTTCCTACTGTCTATGTTTTGAGCGTTTTCTGTGTCACCAGTTTTACATTCCGAGGCACCTCTGCAGGTTTACTGTATCCATTTAACCTTCACAGTGAGGATGAAACACAGAAATTGCTTTGGAATTAAATATAAGAGATACAATGCCGACTTAATTACAGGAAGACTGTGTCTTCCTACTGTCTATGTATTGAGCGTTTCCTGTGTCACCAGTTTTACATTCCGATGCACTTCTGCAGGTTTACTGTATCCATTGGACCTTCCCAATGACAATGAAACACAGAAATTGCATCGGATTTAAATATAAGAGGCACAATGCCGATTTAAGAACAGGAAGACTGAGTCTTCCTACTGTCTATGTTTTGAGCGTTTTCTGTGTCACCAGTTTTACATACCAAGGCACCTCTGCAGGTTTAGTGTATCGATTAGACCTTCCCATTGACGATGAAACACAGAAATTGCATCGGAATTAAATATAAGAGACACAATGCCGACTTAAGTACTACAAAACTGAGTCTCCTTAGGGTCTATGTTTTGAGCGTTTCCTGTGTCACCAGTTTTACATTCCGATGCACCTCTGCATGTTTACTGTATCCATTGGACCTTCCCATTGACGATGAAACACAGAAATTGCATCGGATTTAAATATAAGAGACACAATGCCGACATAAGTACAGGAAGACTGAGTCTTCCTATTGTCTATGTTTTGAGCGTTTCCTGTGTCACCAGTTTTACATTCCGATGCACCTCTGCAGGTTTAGTGTATCGATTAGACCTTCCCATTGACGATGGAACACAGAAATTGCATCGGAATTAAATATAAGAGACACAATGCCGACTTAAGTACTACAAAACTGAGTCTCCTTAGGGTCTATGTTTTGAGCGTTTCCTGTGTCACCAGTTTTACATTCCGATGCACCTCTGCAGTTTTACTGTATCGATTGGACCTTCCCATTGACGATGAAACACAGAAATTGCATCGGAATTAAATATAAGAGACACAATGCCGACTTAAGTACAGGAAGACTGAGTCTTCCTACAGTCTACGATTTGAGCGTTTCCTGTGTCACCAGTTTTACATTCCGATGCACCTCTGCAGGTTTACTGTATCCATTGGACCTTCCCATTGACGATGAAACACAGAAATTGCATCGGATTTAAACATAAGAGACACAATGCCGGCTTAAGTACAGGAAGACTGAGTCTTCCTACTGTCTATGTTTTGAGCGTTTCCTGTTTCACCAGATTTACATTCCGATGCACCTCTGCAGGTTTACTGTATCCCTTGGACCTTCACAATGACGATGAAACACAGATATTGCATCGGAATTTAATATAAGAGACACAATGCCGATTTAAGTACAGGAAGACTGAGTCTTTATACTGTCTATGTTTTCAGCGTTTCCTGTGTAATCAGTTTTACATTCCGATGCAACTCTGCAGGTTTATTGTATTCCTTGGACCTTCCCATTGACGAAGAAACACAGAAATTACATCGGAATTAAATATAAGAGACACAATGCCGACTTAAGTACTACAAAACTGAGTCTCCTTAGGGTCTATGTTTTGAGCGTTTCCTGTGTCACCAGTTTTACATTCCGATTCACCTCTGCAGGTTTACTGTATCCATTGGACCTTCCCAGTGACGAGGAAACACAGAAATTGCATCGGAATTAAATATAAGAGAGACAATGCCGACTTAAGTACAAGAAAACTTGGTCTTCTTAGGGTCTATGTTTTGAGCGTTTCCTGTGTCACCAGTTTTACATTCCGATGGACATCAGCAGGATTACTGTATCCCTTGGACCTTCCCATTGACGATGAAACACAGAAATTGCATCGGAATTAAATCTAAGGGACACAATGTCGACTTAAGTACAGGAAGGCTGAGTCTTCCTACTGTCTACGTTTTGAGCGTTTCCTGTGTCACCAGTTTTACATTCCGATGCACCTCTGCAGGTTTACTGTATCCATTGGACCTTCCCATTGACGATGAAACACAGAAATTGCATCGGATTTAAATATAAGAGACATAATGCCGACTTCAGTACAGGTAGACTGAGTCTTCCTACTGTCTATGTTTTCAGCGTTTCCTGTGTCACCAGTTTTCCTTTCCGATGCACCTCTGCAAGTTTACTGTATCGATTGGACCTTCACATTGACGATGAAACACAGAAATTGCATCGGAATTAAATATAAGAGACACAATGCCGACATAAGTACAGGAAGACTGAGTCTTCCTACTGTCTACGTTTTGAGCGTTTCCTGTGTCACCAGTTTTACTTTCCGATGCACCTCTGCAGGTTTACTGTATCCATTGGACCTTCCCATTGACGATGAAACACAGAAATTGCATCGGATTTAAATATAAGAGACACAATGACGACTTAAGTACAGGTAGACTGAGTCTTCCTACTGTCTATGTTTTGAGCGTTTCCTGTGTCACCAGTTTTACATTCCGATGCACCTCTGCAGGTTTACTGTATCCCTTGGACCCTCACAGTGACGAATAAACACAGATATTGCATCGGAATTAAATATAAGAGACACAATGCCGATTTAAGTACAGGAAGACTGAGTCTTTATACTGTCTATGTTTTCAGCGCTTCCTGTGTAATCAGTCTTACATTCCGATGCAACTCTGCAGGATTACTGTATTCCTTGGACCTTCCCATTGACGATGAAACACAGAAATTTCATCGGAATTAAATATAAGTGACACAATGCCGACTTAAGTACAACAAAACTGAGTCTCCTTAGGGTCTATGCTTTGAGCGTTTCCTGTGTCACCAGTTTTACATTCCGATGCACCTCTGCAGGTTTACTGTATCCATTGGACATTCCCAGTGACGATGAAACACAGAAATTGTATCGGAATTAAATATAAGAGAGACAATGCCGACTTAAGTACAAGAAAACTGAGTCTCCTTCGGGTCTATGTTTTGAGAGTTTCCTGTGTCACCAGTTTTACATTCCGATGGACCTCTGCAGGTTTTCTGTATCCCTTGGACCTCCCCATCGACGATGAAACACAAAAATTGCATCGGAATTAGATCTAAGAGCCACAATGTCGACTTAAGTACAGGAAGACTGAGTCTTCCTACTGTCTACGTTTTGAGCGTTTTCTGTGTCACCAGTTTTACATTCCGATGCACCTCTGCAGGTTTACTGTATCCCTTCGACCTTCACAGTGACGATGAAAAACAGATATTGCATCGGAATTAAATATAAGAGACACAATGCCGACTTAAGTACAAGAAAACTGATTCTTCTTAGGGTCTATGTTTTGAGCGTTTCCTGTGTCATCAGTTTTACATTCCGATGGACCTCTGCAGGTTTACTGTATCCCTTGGACCTTCCCATTGACGATGAAACACAGAAATTGCATCGGAATTAAATCTAAGGGACACAATGTCGACTTAAGTACAGGAAGACTGAGTCTTCCTACTCTCTACGTTTTGAGCGTTTCCTGTGTCACCAGTTTTACATTCCGATGCACCTCTGCAGTTTTACTGTATCGATTGGACCTTCCCATTGACGATGAAACACAGAAATTGCATCGGAAATAAATATAAGAGACACAATGCTTACTTAAGTACAGGAAGACTGAGTCTCCTTACTGTCTACGTTTTGAGCGTTTCCTGTGTCACTAGTTTTACATTCCGATGCACCTCTGCAGGTTTATTGTATCCATTGGACCTTCCCATTGACGATGAAACACAGAAATTGCATCGGATTTAAATATAAGGGACACAATACTGACTTAAGCACAGGAAAACTGAGTCTTCCTACTGTCTATGTTTTGAGTGTTTCCTGTGTCACCAGTTTTACATTCCGATGCACCTCTGCAGCTTTACTGTATCGATTGGACCTTCCCATTGACGATGAAACACAGAAATTGCATCGGAATGAAATATAAGAGACACAATGCCGACTTAAGTACAGGAAGACTGAGTCTTCCAACTGTCTACGTTTTGAGCGTTTCCTGTGTCACCAGTTTTACATTCCGATGCACCTCTACATGTTTACTGTATCCATTGGACCTTCCCATTGACGATGAAACACAGAAATTACATCGGATTTAAATATAAGAGACACAATGCCGACTTAAGTACAGGAAGACTGAGTCTTTCTACTGTCTATGTTTTGAGCGTTTCCTATGTCACCAGATTTACATTCCGATGCACCTCTGCAGGTTTACTGTATCCCTTGGACCTTCACAGTGACGATGAAACACAGATATTGCATCGGAATTTAATATAAGAGACACAATGCCGATTTAAGTACAATAAGATTGAATCTTTATACTCTCTATGTTTTCAGGGTTTCCTGTGTAATCAGTTTTACATTCCGATGCAGCTCTGCAGGTTTACTGTATTCCTTGGACCTTCCCATTGACGAAGAAACACAGAAATTACATCGGAATTAAATATAAGAGACACAATGCCGACTTAAGTACTACAAAACTGAGTATCCTTAGGGTCTATGATTTGAGCGTTTCCTGTGTCACCAGTTTTACATTCCGATGCACCTCTGCAGGTTTACTGTATCCATTGGACCTTCCCAGTGACGATGAAACACAGAAATTGCATCGGAATTAAATATAAGAGAGACAATGCCGACTTAAGTACAATAAAAGTGAGTCTACTTAGGGTCTATGTTTTGAGCGTTTCCTGTGTCAACAGTTTTACATTCCGATGGACCTGTGCAGGTTTTCTGTATCCCTTGGACCTCCCCATCGACGATGAAACACAGAAATTGCATCGGAATTAGATCCAAGAGACACAATGTCAACTTAAGTACAAGAAAACTAACTCTTCTTAGGGTCTATGTTTGAGTGTTTCCTGTGTCACCAGTTTTACATTCCGATGGACTTAGCAGGTTTACTGTATCCCTTGGACCTTCCCATTGACGATGAAACACAGGAATTGCATCGGAATTAAATCTAAGGGACACAATGTCGACTTAAGTACAGGAAGACTGAGTCTTCTTACTGTCTACGTTTTGAGCGCTTCCTGTGTCACCAGTTTTACATTCCGATGCACCTCTGCAGGTTTACTGTATCCATTGGACCTTCCCATTGACGATGAAACACAGAAATTGCATCGGATTTAAATATAAGAGACACAATGCCGACTTAAGTACAGGTAGACTGAGTCTTCCTACTGTCTATGTTTTGAGCGTTTCCTGTGTCACCAGTTTTACATTCCGATGCACCTCTGCAAGTTTACTGTATCGATTGGACCTTCCCATTGACGATGAAACACAGAAATTGCATCGGAATTAAATATAAGAGACACAATGCCGACTTAAGTACAGGAAGACTGAGTCTTCCTATTGTCTACGTTTTGAGCGTTTCCCATGTCATCAGTTTTACATTCCGATGCACCTCTGCAGGTTTACTGTATCCATTGGACCTTCCCATTGACGATGAAACACAGAAGTTGCATCGGATTCAAATATAAGAGACACAATGCCGACTTAAGTACAGGAAGACTGAGTCTTCCTACTGTCCATGTTTTGAGCGTTTCCTGTGTCTCCAGTTTTACATTGCGATGCACCTCTGCAGGTTTACTGTATCCCTTGGACCCTCACACTGACGATGAAACACAGATATTGCATCGGAATTAAATATAAGAGACACAATGCCGATTTAAGTACAGGAAGACTGAGTCTTTATACTCTCTATGTTTTCAGCGTTTCCTGTGTAATCAGTCTTACAATCCGATGCAACTCTGCAGGTTTACTGTATTCCTTGGACCTTCCCATTGACGATAAAACACAGAAATTGCATCGGAATTAGATATAAGTGACACAATGCCGACTTAAGTACTACAAAACTGAGTCTCCTTAGGGTCTATGTTTTGAGCGTTTCCTGTGTCACCAGTTTTACATTCCGATGCACCTCTGCAGGTTTACTGTATCCATTGGACCTTCCCAGTGACGATGAAACACAGAAATTGCATCGGAATTAAATATAAGAGAGACAATGCCGACTTAAGTACAATAAAAGTGAGTCTACTTAGGGTCTATGTTTTGAGCGTTTCCTGTGTCAACAGTTTTACATTCCGATGGACCTGTGCAGGTTTTCTGTATCCCTTGGACCTCCCCATCGACGATGAAACACAGAAATTGCATCGGAATTAGATCCAAGAGACACAATGTCAACTTAAGTACAAGAAAACTAACTCTTCTTAGGGTCTATGTTTGAGTGTTTCCTGTGTCACCAGTTTTACATTCCGATGGACCTTAGCAGGTTTACTGTATCCCTTGGACCTTCCCATTGACGATGAAACACAGGAATTGCATCGGAATTAAATCTAAGGGACACAATGTCGACTTAAGTACAGGAAGACTGAGTCTTCTTACTGTCTACGTTTTGAGCGCTTCCTGTGTCACCAGTTTTACATTCCGATGCACCTCTGCAGGTTTACTGTATCCATTGGACCTTCCCATTGACGATGAAACACAGAAATTGCGTCGGATTTAAATATAAGAGACACAATGCCGACTTAAGTACAGGTAGACTGAGTCTTCCTACTGTCTATGTTTTGAGCGTTTCCTGTGTCACCAGTTTTACATTCCGATGCACCTCTGCAAGTTTACTGTATCGATTGGACCTTCCCATTGACGATGAAACACAGAAATTGCATCGGAATTAAATATAAGAGACACAATGCCGATTTAAGTACAGGAAGACTGAGTCTTTATACTCTCTATGTTTTCAGCGTTTCCTGTGTAATCAGTCTTACAATCCGATGCAACTCTGCAGGTTTACTGTATTCCTTGGACCTTCCCATTGACGATAAAACACAGAAATTGCATCGGAATTAAATATAAGTGACACAATGCCGACTTAAGTACTACAAAACTGAGTCTCCTTAGGGTCTATGTTTTGAGCGTTTCCTGTGTCACCAGTTTTACATTCCGATGCACCTCTGCAGGTTTACTGTATCCATTGGACCTTCCCAGTGACGATGAAACACAGAAATTGCATCGGAATTAAATATAAGAGACACAATGCCGACTTAAGTACAAGAAAACTGAGTCTTATTAGGGTCTATGTTTTGAGCGTTTCCTGTGTCACCAGTTTTACATTCCGATGGACCTCTGCAGGTTTTCTGTATCTCTTGGACCTCCCCATCGACGATGAAACACAGAAATTGCATCGGAATTAGATCTAAGAGACACAATGTCGACTTAAGTACAGGAAGACTGAGTCTTCCTACTGTCTACGTTTTGAGCGTTTCCTGTGTCACCAGTTTTACATTCCGATGCACCTCTGCAGGTTTACTGTATCCCTTCGACCTTCACAGTGACGATGAAAAACAGATATTGCATCGGAATTAAATATAAGAGACACAATGCCGACTTAAGTACAAGGAAACTGGGTCTTCTTAGGGTCTATGTTTTGAGCGTTTCCTGTGTCACCAGTTTTACATTCCGATGGACCTCTGCAGGTTTACTGTATCCCTTGGACCTTCCCATTGACGATGAAACACAGAAATTGCATCGGAATTATATCTAAGGGAGACAATGTCGACTTAAGTACAGGAAGACAGAGTCTTCCTACTGTCTACGCTTTGAGCGTTTCCTGTGTCACCAGTTTTACATTAAGATGCACTTCTGCAGGTTTACTGTATCCATTGGACCTTCCCAATGACAATGAAACACAGAAATTGCATCGGATTTAAATATAAGAGGCACAATGCCGACTTAAGTACAGGAAGACTGAGTCTTCCTACTGTCTATTTTTTGAGCGTTTTCTGTGTCACCAGTTTTACATTCCGAGGCACCTCTGCAGGTTTACTGTTTCCATTTAACCTTCACAGTGACGATGAAACACAGAAATTGCTTTGGAATTAAATATAAGAGATACAATGCCGACTTAATTACAGGAAGACTGTGTCTTCCTACTGTCTATGTATTGAGCGTTTCCTGTGTCACCAGGTTTACATTCCGATGCACCTCTGCAGGTTTAGTGTATCGATTAGACCTTCCCATTGACGATGAAACACAGAAATTGCATCGGAATTAAATATAAGAGACACAATGCAGACTTAAGTACTACAAAACTGAGTCTCCTTAGGGTCTATGTTTTGAGCGTTTCCTGTGTCACCAGTTTTACATTCCGATGCACCTCTGCAGGTTTACTGTATCCATTGGACCTTCCCATTGACGATGAAACACAGAAATTGCATCGGATTTAAATATAAGAGACACAATGCCGACATAAGTACAGGAAGACTGAGTCTTCCTACTGTCTATGTTTTGAGCGTTTCCTGTGTCACCAGTTTTACATTCCGATGCACCTCTGCAGGTTTAGTGTATCGATTAGACCTTCCCATTGACGATGAAACACAGAAATTGCATCGGAATTAAATATAAGAGACACAATGCCGACTTAAGTACTACAAAACTGAGTCTCCTTATGGTGTATGTTTTGAGCGTTTCCTGTGTCACCAGTTTTACATTCCGATGCACCTCTGCAGTTTTACTGTATCGATTGGACCTTCCCATTGACGATGAAACACAGAAATTGCATCGGAATTAAATATAAGAGACACAATGCCGACTTAAGTACAGGAAGACTGAGTCTTCCTACTGTCTACGATTTGAGCGTTTCCTGTGTCACCAGTTTTACATTCCGATGCACCTCTGCAGGTTTACTGTATCCCTTGGACCTTCACAATGACGATGAAACACAGATATTGCATCGGAATTTAATATAAGAGACACAATGCCGATTTAAGTACAGGAAGACTGAGTCTTTATACTGTCTATGTTTTCAGCGTTTCCTGTGTAATCAGTTTTACATTCAGATGCAACTCTGCAGGTTTATTGTATTCCTTGGACCTTCCCATTGACGAAGAAACACAGAAATTACATCGGAATTAAATATAAGAGACACAATGCCGACTTAAGTACTACAAAACTGAGTCTCCTTAGTGTCTATGCTTTGAGCGTTTCCTGTGTCACCTGTTTTACATTCCGATTCACCTCTGCAGGTTTACTGTATCCATTGGACCTTCCCAGTGACGATGAAACACAGAAATTGCATCGGAATTAAATATAAGAGAGACAATGCCGACTTAAGTACAAGAAAACTTGGTCTTCTTAGGGTCTATGTTTTGAGCGTTTCCTTTGTCAACAGTTTTACATTCCGATGGACATCAGCAGGTTTACTATATCCCTTGGACCTTCCCATTGACGATGAAACACAGAAATTGCATCGGAATTAAATCTAAGGGACACAATGTCGACTTAAGTACAGGAAGACTGAGTCTTCTTACTGTCTACGTTTTGAGCGTTTCCTGTGTCACCAGTTTTACATTCCGATGCACCTCTGCAGGTTTACTGTATCCATTGGACCTTCCCATTTACGATGAAACACAGAAATTGCATCGGATTTAAATATAAGAGACACAATGCCGACTTAAGTACAGGTAGACTGAGTCTTCCAACTGTCTATGTTTTCAGCGTTTCCTGTGTCACCAGTTTTCCATTCCGATGCACCTCTGCAAGTTTACTGTATCGATTGGACCTTCCCATTGACGATGAAACACAGAAATTGCATCGGAATTAAATATAAGAGACACAATGCCGACATAAGTACAGGAAGACTGAGTCTTCCTACTGTCTACGTTTTGAGCGTTTCCTGTGTCACCAGTTTTACATTCCGATGCACCTCTGCAGGTTTACTGTATCCTTTGGACCTTCCCATTGACGATGAAACACAGAAATTGCATCGGATATAAATATAAGAGACACAATGCCGACTTAAGTACAGGAAGACTGAGCCTTCCTACTGTCTATGTTTTGAGCGTTTCCTGTGTCACCAGTTTTACATTCCGATGCACCTCTGCAGGTTTACTGTGTCCCTTGGACCCTCACAGTGACGAATAAACACAGATATTGCATCGGAATTAAATATAAGAGACACAATGCCGATTTAAGTACAGGAAGACTGAGTCTTTATACTGTCAATGTTTTCAGCGCTTCCTGTGTAATCAGTCTTACATTCCGATGCAACTCTGCAGGTTTACTGTATTCCTTGGACCTTCCCATTGACGATGAAACACAGAAATTTCATCGGAATTAAATATAAGTGACACAATGCCGACTTAATTACTACAAAACTGAGTCTCCTTAGGGTCTATGATTTGAGCGTTTCCTGTGTCACCAGTTTTACATTCCGATGCACCTCTGCAGGTTTACTGTATCCATTGGACATTCCCAGTGACGATGAAACACAGAAATTGTATCGGAATTAAATATAAGAGAGACAATGCCGACTTAAGTACAAGAAAACTGAGTCTTCTTAGGGTCTATGTTTTGAGCGTTTCCTGTGTCACCAGTTTTACATTCCGATGGACCTCTGCAGGCTTTCTGTATCCCTTGGACCTCCCCATCGACGATGAAACACAGAAATTGCATCGGAATTAGATCTAAGGGACACAATGTCGACTTAAGTACAGGAAGACTGAGTCTTCCTACCGTCTACGTTTTGAGCGTTTCCTGTGTCACCAGTTTTACATTCCGATGCACCTCTGCAGTTTTACTGTATCGATTGGACCTTCCCATTGACGATGAAACACAGAAATTGCATCGGAATTAAATATAAGAGACACAATGCCGACTTAAGTACAGGAAGACTGAGTCTTCCATCTGTCTACGTTTTGAGCGTTTCCTGTGTCACTAGTTTTACATTCAGATGCACCTCTGCAGGTTTATTGTATCCATTGGACCTTCCCATTGACGATGAAACACAGAAATTGCATCGGAATTAAATATAAGGGACACAATACTGACTTAAGTACAGGAAAACTGAGTCTTCCTACTGTCTACGCTTTGAGCGTTTCCTGTGTCACCAGTTTTACATTCCGATGCACTTCTGCAGGTTTACTGTATCCATTGGACCTTCCCAATGACAATGAAACACAGAAATTGCATCGGATTTAAATATAAGAGGCACAATGCAGACTGAAGTACAGGAAGACTGAGTCTTCCTACTGTCTATGTTTTGAGCGTTTTCTGTGTCACCAGTTTTACATTCCGAGGCACCTATGCAGGTTTACTGTATCCATTTAACCTTCACAGTGACGATGAAACACGGAAATTGCTTTGGAATTAAATATAAGAGATACAATGCCGACTTAATTACAGGAAGACTGTGTCTTCCTACTGTCTATGTATTGAGCGTTTCCTGTGTCACCAGGTTTACATTCCGATGCACCTCTGCAGGTTTACTGTATCCATTGGACCTTCCCATTGACAATGAAACACAGAAATTGCATCGGATTTAAATATAAGAGACACAATGCCGACATAAGTACAGGAAGACTGAGTCTTCCTACTGTCTATGTTTTGAGCGTTTCCTGTGTCACCAGTTTTACATTCCGATGCACCTCTGCAGGTTTAGTGTATCGATTAGACCTTCCCATTGACGATGAAACACAGAAATTGCATCGGAATTAAATATAAGAGACACAATGCAGACTTAAGTACTACAAAACTGAGTCTCCTTAGGGTCTATGTTTTGAGCGTTTCCTGTGTCACCAGTTTTACATTCCGATGCACCTCTGCAGGTTTACTGTATCCATTGGACCTTCCCATTGACAATGAAACACAGAAATTGCATCGGATTTAAATATAAGAGACACAATGCCGACATAAGTACAGGAAGACTGAGTCTTCCTACTGTCTATGTTTTGAGCGTTTCCTGTGTCACCAGTTTTACATTCCGATGCACCTCTGCAGGTTTAGTGTATCGATTAGACCTTCCCATTGACGATGAAACACAGAAATTGCATCGGAATTAAATATAAGAGACACAATGCCGACTTAAGTACTACAAAACTGAGTCTCCTTAGGGTCTATGTTTTGAGCGTTTCCTGTGTCACCAGTTTTACATTCCGATGCACCTCTGCAGTTTTACTGTATCGATTGGACCTTCCCATTGACGATGAAACACAGAAATTGCATCGGAATTAAATATAAGAGACACAATGCCGACTTAAGTACAGGAAGACTGAGTCTTCCTACTGTCTACGATTTGAGCGTTTCCTGTGTCACCAGTTTTACATTCCGATGCACCTCTGCAGGTTTACTGTATACATTGGACCTTCCCATTGACGATGAAACACAGAAATTGCATCGGATTTAAATATAAGAGACACAATGCCGACTTAAGTACAGGAAGACTGAGTCTTCCTACTGTCTATGTTTTGAGCGTTTCCTGTGTCACCAGATTTACATTCCGATGCACCTCTGCAGGTTTACTGTATCCCTTGGACCTTCACAATGACGATGAAACACAGATATTGCATCGGAATTTAATATAAGAGACACAATGCCGATTTAAGTACAGGAAGACTGAGTCTTTATACTGTCTATGTTTTCAGCGTTTCCTGTGTAATCAGTTTTACATTCCGATGCAACTCTGCAGGTTTATTGTATTCCTTGGACCTTCCCATTGACGAAGAAATACAGAAATTACATCGGAATTAAATATAAGAGACACAATGCCGACTTAAGTACTACAAAACTGAATCCCCTGAGGGTCTATGTTTTGAGCGTTTCCTGTGTCACCTGTTTTACATTCCGATTCACCTCTGCAGGTTTAATGTATCCGTTGGACCTTCCCAGTGACGATGAAACACAGATATTGCATCGGAATTAAATATAAGAGAGACAATGCCGACTTAAGTACAAGAAAACTTGGTCTTCTTAGGGTTTATGTTTTGAGCGTTTCCTGTGTCACCAGTTTTACATTGCGATGGACATCAGCAGGTTTACTGTATCCCTTGGACCTTCCCATTGACGATGAAACACAGAAATTGCATCGGATTTAAATATAAGAGACACAATGCCGACTTAAGTACAGGAAGACTGAGTCTTCCTACTGTCTATGTTTTGAGCGTTTCCTGTGTCACCAGTTTTACATTCCGATGCACCTCTGCAGGTTTACTGTGTCCCTTGGACCCTCACAGTGACGAATAAACACAGATATTGCATCGGAATTAAATATAAGAGACACATTGCCGACTTAAGTACAGGAAGACTGAGTCTTCCTACTGTCTACGATTTGAGCGTTTCCTGTGTCACCAGTTTTACATTCCGATGCACCTCTGCAGGTTTACTGTATCCATTGGACCTTCCCATTGACGATGAAACACAGAAATTGCATCGGATTTAAATATAAGAGACACAATGCCGACTTAAGTACAGGAAGACTGAGTCTTCCTACTGTCTATGTTTTGAGCGTTTCCTGTGTCACCAGATTTACATTCCGATGCACCTCTGCAGGTTTACTGTATCCCTTGGACCTTCACAATGACGATGAAACACAGATATTGCATCGGAATTTAATATAAGAGACACAATGCCGATTTAAGTACGGGAAGACTGAGTCTTTATACTGTCTATGTTTTCAGCGTTTCCTGTGTAATCATTTTTACATTCCGATGCAACTCTGCAGGTTTATTGTATTCCTTGGACCTTCCCATTGACGAAGAAACACAGAAATTACATCGGAATTAAATATAAGAGACACAATGCCGACTTAAGTACTACAAAACTGAGTCTCCTTAGGGTCTATGCTTTGAGCGTTTCCTGTGTCACCAGTTTTACATTCCGATTCACCTCTGCAGGTTTACTGTATCCATTGGACCTTCCCAGTGACGATGAAACACAGAAATTGCATCGGAATTAAATATAAGAGAGACAATGCCGACTTAAGTACAAGAAAACTTGGTCTTCTTAGGGTCTATGTTTTGAGCGTTTCCTTTGTCAACAGTTTTACATTCCGATGGACATCAGCAGGTTTACTGTATCCCTTGGACCTTCCCATTGACGATGAAACACAGAAATTGCATCGGAATTAAATCTAAGGGACACAATGTCGACTTAAGTACAGGAAGACTGAGTCTTCTTACTGTCTACGTTTTGAGCGTTTCCTGTGTCACCAGTTTTACATTCCGATGCACCTCTGCAGGTTTACTGTATCCATTGGACCTTCCCATTGACAATGAAACACAGAAATTGCATCGGATTTAAATATAAGAGACACAATGCCGACTTAAGTACAGGTAGACTGAGTCTTCCAACTGTCTATGTTTTCAGCGTTTCCTGTGTCACCAGTTTTCCATTCCGATGCACCTCTGCAAGTTTACTGTATCGATTGGACCTTCCCATTGACGATGAAACACAGAAATTGCATCGGAATTAAATATAAGAGACACAATGCCGACATAAGTACAGAAATACTGAGTCTTCCTACTGTCTACGATTTGAGCGTTTCCTGTGTCACCAGTTTTACATTCCGATGCACCTCTGCAGGTTTACTGTATCCATTGGAGCTTCCCATTGACGATGAAACACAGAAATTGCATCGGATTTAAATATAAGAGACACAATGCCGACTTAAGTACAGGAAGACTGAGTCTTCCTACTGTCTATGTTTTGAGCGTTTCCTGTGTCACCAGTTTTACATTCCGATGCACCTCTGCAGGTTTACTGTGTCCCTTGGACCCTCACAGTGACGAATAAACACAGATATTGCATCGGAATTAAATATAAGAGACACAATGCCGATTTAAGTACAGGAAGACTGAGTCTTTATACTGTCAATGTTTTCAGCGCTTCCTGTGTAATCAGTCTTACATTCCGATGCAACTCTGCAGGTTTACTGTATTCCTTGGACCTTCCCATTGACGATGAAACACAGAAATTTCATCGGAATTAAATATAAGTGACACAATGCCGACTTAAGTACTACAAAACTGAGTCTCCTTAGGGTCTATGATTTGAGCGTTTCCTGTGTCACCAGTTTTACATTCCGATGCACCTCTGCAGGTTTACTGTATCCATTGGACATTCCCAGTGACGATGAAACACAGAAATTGTATCGGAATTAAATATAAGAGAGACAATGCCGACTTAAGTACAAGAAAACTGAGTCTTCTTAGGGTCTATGTTTTGAGCGTTTCCTGTGTCACCAGTTTTACATTCCGATGGACCTCTGCAGGTTTTCTGTATCCCTTGGACCTCCCCATCGACGATGAAACACAGAAATTGCATCGGAATTAGATCTAAGGGACACAATGTCGACTTAAGTACAGGAAGACTGAGTCTTCCTACTGTCTACGTTTTGAGCGTTTCCTGTGTCACCAGTTTTACATTCCGATGCACCTCTGCAGTTTTACTGTATCGATTGGACCTTCCCATTGACGATGAAACACAGAAACTGCATCGGAATTAAATATAAGAGACACAATGCCGACTTAAGTACAGGAAGACTGAGTCTTCCATCTGTCTACGTTTTGAGCGTTTCCTGTGTCACTAGTTTTACATTCAGATGCACCTCTGCAGGTTTATTGTATCCATTGGACCTTCCCATTGACGATGAAACACAGAAATTGCATCGGATTTAAATATAAGGGACACAATACTGACTTAAGTACAGGAAAACTGAGTCTTCCTACTGTCTACGCTTTGAGCGTTTCCTGTGTCACCAGTTTTACATTCCGATGCACTTCTGCAGGTTTACTGTATCCATTGGACCTTCCCAATGACAATGAAACACAGAAATTGCATCGGATTTAAATATAAGAGGCACAATGCCGACTTAAGTACAGGAAGACTGAGTCTTCCTACTGTCTACGTTTTGAGCGTTTTCTGTGTCACCAGTTTTACATTCCGAGGCACCTCTGCAGGTTTACTGTATCCATTTAACCTTCACAGTGACGATGAAACACAGAAATTGCTTTGGAATTAAATATAAGAGATACAATGCCGACTTAATTACAGGAAGACTGTGTCTTCCTACTGTCTATGTATTGAGCGTTTCCTGTGTCACCAGGTTTACATTCCGATGCCCCTCTGCAGGTTTACTGTATCCATTGGACCTTCCCATTGACAATGAAACACAGAAATTGCATCGGATTTAAATATAAGAGACACAATGCCGACATAAGTACAGGAAGACTGAGTCTTCCTACTGTCTATGTTTTGAGCGTTTCCTGTGTCACCAGTTTTACATTCTGATGCACCTCTGCAGGTTTAGTGTATCGATTAGACCTTCCCATTGACGATGAAACACAGAAATTGCATCGGAATTAAATATAAGAGACACAATGCAGACTTAAGTACTACAAAACTGAGTCTCCTTAGGGTCTATGTTTTGAGCGTTTCCTGTGTCACCAGTTTTACATTCCGATGCACCTCTGCAGGTTTACTGTATCCATTGGACCTTCCCATTGACAATGAAACACAGAAATTGCATCGGATTTAAATATAAGAGACACAATGCCGACATAAGTACAGGAAGACTGAGTCTTCCTACTGTCTATGTTTTGAGCGTTTCCTGTGTCACCAGTTTTACATTCCGATGCACCTCTGCAGGTTTAGTGTATCGATTAGACCTTCCCATTGACGATGAAACACAGAAATTGCATCGGAATTAAATATAAGAGACACAATGCCGACTTAAGTACTACAAAACTGTGTCTCCTTAGGGTCTATGTTTTGAGCGTTTCCTGTGTCACCAGTTTTACATTCCAATGCACCTCTGCAGTTTTACTGTATCGATTGGACCTTCCCATTGACGATGAAACACAGAAATTGCATCGGAATTAAATATAAGAGACACAATGCCGACTTAAGTACAGGAAGACTGAGTCTTCCTACTGTCTACGATTTGAGCGTTTCCTGTGTCACCAGTTTTACATTCCGATGCACCTCTGCAGGTTTACTGTATACATTGGACCTTCCCATTGACAATGAAACACTGAAATTGCATCGGATTTAAATATAAGAGACACAATGCCGACTTAAGTACAGGAAGACTGAGTCTTCCTACTGTCTATGTTTTGAGCGTTTCCTGTGTCACCAGATTTACATTCCGATGCACCTCTGCAGGTTTACTGTATCCCTTGGACCTTCACAATGACGATGAAACACAGATATTGCATCGGAATTTAATATAAGAGACACAATGCCGATTTAAGTACAGGAAGACTGAGTCTTTATACTGTCTATGTTTTCAGCGTTTCCTGTGTAATCAGTTTTACATTCCGATGCAACTCTGCAGGTTTATTGTATTCCTTGGACCTTCCCATTGACGAAGAAACACAGAAATTACATCGGAATTAAATATAAGAGACACAATGCCGACTTAAGTACTACAAAACTGAGTCTCCTTAGGGTCTATGTTTTGAGCGTTTCCTGTGTCACCTGTTTTACATTCCGATTCACCTCTGCAGGTTTAATGTATCCGTTGGACCTTCCCAGTGACGATGAAACACAGAAATTGCATCGGAATTAAATATAAGAGAGACAATGCCGACTTAAGTACAAGAAAACTTGGTCTTCTTAGGGTTTATGTTTTGAGCGTTTCCTGTGTCACCAGTTTTACATTCCGATGGACATCAGCAGGTTTACTGTATCCCTTGGACCTTCCCATTGACGATGAAACACAGAAATTGCATCGGATTTAAATATAAGAGACACAATGCCGACTTAAGTACAGGAAGACTGAGTCTTCCTACTGTCTATGTTTTGAGCGTTTCCTGTGTCACCAGTTTTACATTCCGATGCACCTCTGCAGGTTTACTGTGTCCCTTGGACCCTCACAGTGACGAATAAACACAGATATTGCATCGGAATTAAATATAAGAGACACAATGCCGATTTAAGTACAGGAAGACTGAGTCTTTATACTGTCTATGTTTTCGGCGCTTCCTGTGTAATCAGTCTTACATTCCGATGCAACTCTGCAGGTTTACTGTATTCCTTGGACCTTCCCATTGACGATGAAACACAGAAATTTCATCGGAATTAGATCTAAGAGACACAATGTCGACTTAAGTACAGGAAGACTGAGTCTTCCTACTGTCTACGTTTTGAGCGTTTCCTGTGTCACCAGTTTTACATTCCGATGCACCTCTGCAGGTTTACTGTATCCCTTCGACCTTCACAGTGACGATGAAAGACAGATATTGCATCGGAATTAAATATAAGAGACACAATGCCGACTTAAGTACAAGAAAACTGATTCTTCTTAGGCTCTATGTTTTGAGCGTTTCCTGTGTCATCAGTTTTACATTCCGATGGACCTCTGCAGGTTTACTGTATCCCTTGGACCTTCCCATTGACGATCAAACACAGAAATTGCATCGGAATTAAATCTAAGGGACACAATGTCGACTTAAGTACAGGAAGACTGAGTCTTCCTACTGTCTACGTTTTGAGCGTTTCCTGTGTCACCAGTTTTACATTCCGATGCACCTCTGCAGTTTTACTGTATCGATTGGACCTTCCCATTGACGACGAAACACAGAAATTGCATCGGAATTAAATATAAGAGACACAATGCCGACTTAAGTACAGGAAGACTGAGTCTTCCTACTGTCTACGTTTTGAGCGTTTCCTGTGTCACTAGTTTTACATTCAGATGCACCTCTGCAGGTTTATTGTATCCATTGGACCTTTCCATTGACGATGAAACACAGAAATTGCATCGGATTTAAATATAAGGGACACAATACTGACTTAAGTACAGGAAAACTGAGTCTTCCTACTGTCTATGTTTGAGTGTTTCCTGTGTCACCAGTTTTACATTCCGATGCACCTCTGCAGGTTTACTGTATCCCTTGGACCTTCACAGTGACGATGAAACACAGATATTGCATCGGAATTTAATATAAGTGACACAATGCCGATTTAAGTACAGGAAGACTGAGTCTTTATATTGTCTATGTTTTCAGCGTTTCCTGTGTAATCAGTTTTTCATTCCGATGCAACTCTGCAGGTTTACTGTGTCCCTTCGACCTTCCCATTGACGATGAAACACAGAAATTGCATCGGAATTAAATATAAGAGACACAATGCCGACTTAAGTACTACAAAACTGGGTCTCCCTAGGTCTATGTTTTGAGCGTTCCTGTGTCACCAGTTTTACATTCCGATGGACCTGTGCAGGTTTTCCGTATCCCTTGGACCTCCCCATCGACGATGAAACACAGAAATTGCATCGGAATTAGATGTAAGAGACACAATGTCAGCTTAAGTACAAGAAAACTGATTCTTCTTAGGGTCTATGTTTTGAGCGTTTCCTGTGTCACCAGTTTTACATTCCGATGGACCTCAGCAGGTTTACTGTATCCCTTGGACCTTCCCATTGACGATGAAACACAGAAATTGCATCGGAATTAAATCTAAGAGACACAATGTCGACCTAAGTACAGGAAGACTGAGTCTTCCTACTGTCTACGATTTGAGCGTTTCCTGTGTCACCAGTTTTACATTCCGATGCACCTCTGCAGGTTTACTGTATCCATTGGACCTTCCCATTGACGATGAAACACAGAAATTGCATCGGATTTAAATATAAGAGACACAATGCCGACTTAAGTACAGGAAGACTGAGTCTTCCTACTGTCTATGTTTTCAGCGTTTCCTGTGTCACCAGTTTTACATTCCGATGCACCTCTGCAGGTTTACTGTGTCCCTTGGACCCTCACAGTGCCGAATAAACACAGATATTGCATCGGATTTAAATATAAGAGACACAATGCCGACTTAAGTACAGGAAGACTGAGTCTTCCTACTGTCTATGTTTTGAGCGTTTCCTGTGTCACCAGTTTTACATTCCGATGCACCTCTGCAGGTTTACTGTGTCCCTTGGACCCTCACAGTGACGAATAAACACAGATATTGCATCGGAATTAAATATAAGAGACACAATGCCGATTTAAGTACAGGAAGACTGAGTCTTTATACTGTCTATGTTTTCGGCGCTTCCTGTGTAATCAGTCTTACATTCCGATGCAACTCTGCAGGTTTACTGTATTCCTTGGACCTTCCCATTGACGATGAAACACAGAAATTTCATCGGAATTAAATATAAGTGACACAATGCCGACTTAAGTACTACAAAACTGAGTCTCCTTAGGGTCTATGTTTTGAGCGTTTCCTGTGTCACCAGTTTTACATTCCGATGCACCTCTGCAGGTTTACTCTATCCATTGGACATTCCCAGTGACGATGAAACACAGAAATTGTATCGGAATTAAATATAAGAGAGACAATGCTTACTTAAGTACAAGAAAACTGAGTCTTCTTAGGGTCTATGTTTTGAGCGTTTCCTGTGTCACCAGTTTTACATTCCGATGGACCTCTGCAGGTTTTCTGTATCCCTTGGACCTCCCCATCGACGATGAAACACAGAAATTCCATCGGAATTAGATCTAAGAGACACAATGTCGACTTAAGTACAGGAAGACTGAGTCGTCCTACTGTCTACGTTTTGAGCGTTTCCTGTGTCACCAGTTTTACATTCCGATGCACCTCTGCAGGTTTACTGTATCCCTTCGACCTTCACAGTGACGATGAAAAACAGATATTGCATCGGAATTAAATATAAGAGACACAATGCCGACTTAAGTACAAGAAAACTGATTCTTCTTAGGCTCTATGTTTTGAGCGTTTCCTGTGTCATCAGCTTTATATTCCGATGGACATCTGCAGGTTTACTGTATCCCTTGGACGCTCCCATTGACGATCAAACACAGAAATTGCATCGGAATTAAATCTAAGGGACACAGTGTCGACTTAAGTACAGGAAGACTGAATCTTCCTACTGTCTACGTTTTGAGCGTTTCCTGTGTCACCAGTTTTACATTCCGATGCACCTCTGCAGTTTTACTGTATCGATTGGACCTTCCCATTGACGATGAAACACAGAAATTGCATCGGAATTAAATATAAGAGACACAATGCCGACTTAAGTACAGGAAGACTGAGTCTTCCTACTGTCTACGTTTTGAGCGTTTCCTATGTCACTAGTTTTACATTCAGATGCACCTCTGCAGGTTTATTGTATCCATTGGACCTTCCCATTGACGATGAAACACAGAAATTGCATCGGATTTAAATATAAGGGACACAATACTGACTTAAGTACAGGAAAACTGAGTCTTCCTACTGTCTATGTTTTGAGTGTTTCCTGTGTCACCAGTTTTACATTCCGATGCACCTCTGCAGGTTTACTGTATCCCTTGGACCATCACAGTGACGATGAAACACAGATATTGCATCGGAATTTAATATAAGAGACACAATGCCGATTTAAGTACAGGAAGACTGAGTCTTTATATTGTCTATGTTTTCAGCGTTTCCTGTGTAATCTGTTTTTCATTCCGATGCAACTATGCAGGTTTACTGTGTCCCTTCGACCTTCCCAATGACGATGAAACACAGAAATTGCATCGGAATTAAATATAAGAGACACAATGCCGACTTAAGTACTACAAAACTGGGTCTCCCTAGGTCTATGTTTTGAGCGTTCCTGTGTCACCAGTTTTACATTCCGATGGACCTGTGCAGGTTTTCCGTATCCCTTGGACCTCCCCATCGACGATGAAACACAGAAATTGCATCGGAATTAGATGTAAGAGACACAATGTCAACTTAAGTACAAGAAAACTGATTCTTCTTAGGGTCTATGATTTGAGAGTTTCCTGTGTCACCAGTTTTACATTCCGATGGACCTCAGCAGGTTTACTGTATCCCTTGGACCTTCCCATTGACGATGAAACACAGAAATTGCATCGGAATTAAATCTAAGAGACACAATGTCGACCTAAGTACAGGAAGACTGAGTCTTCCTACTGTCTACGATTTGAGCGTTTCCTGTGTCACCAGTTTTACATTCTGATGCACCTCTGCAGGTTTACTGTATCCATTGGACCTTCCCATTGACGATGAAACACAGAAATTGCATCGGATTTAAATATAAGAGACACAATGCCGACTTAAGTACAGGAAGACTGAGTCTTCCTACTGTCTATGTTTTGAGCGTTTCCTGTGTCACCAGATTTACATTCCGATGCACCTCTGCAGGTTTACTGTATCCCTTGGACCTTCACAATGACGATGAAACACAGATATTGCATCGGAATTTAATATAAGAGACACAATGCCGATTTAAGTACAGGTAGACTGAGTCTTTATACTGTCTATGTTTTCAGCGTTTCCTGTGTAATCAGTTTTACATTCCGATGCAACTCTGCAGGTTTATTGTATTCCTTGGACCTTCCCATTGACGAAGAAACACAGAAATTACATCGGAATTAAATATAAGAGACACAATGCCGACTTAAGTACTACAAAACTGAGTCTCCTTAGGGTCTATGTTTTGAGCGTTTCCTGTGTCACCAGTTTTACATTCCGATGCACCTCTGCAGGTTTACTGTATCCATTGGACATTCCCAGTGACGATGAAACACAGAAATTGTATCGGAATTAAATATAAGAGAGATAATGCTTACTTAAGTACAAGAAAACTGAGTCTTCTTAGGGTCTATGTTTTGAGCGTTTCCTGTGTCACCAGTTTTACATTCCGATGGACCTCTGCAGGTTTTCTGTATCCCTTGGACCTCCCCATCGACGATGAAACACAGAAATTCCATCGGAATTAGATCTAAGAGACACAATGTCGACATAAGTACAGGAAGACTGAGTCTTCCTACTGTCTACGTTTTGAGCGTTTCATGTGTCACCAGTTTTACATTCCGATGCACCTCTGGAGGTTTACTGTATCCCTTCGACCTTCACAGTGACGATGAAAAACAGATATTGCATCGGAATTAAATATAAGAGACACAATGCCGACTTAAGTACAAGAAAACTGATTCTTCTTAGGCTCTATGTTTTGAGCGTTTCCTGTGTCATCAGCTTTACATTCCGATGGACCTCTGCAGGTTTACTGTATCCCTTGGACCTTCCCATTGACGATCAAACACAGAAATTGCATCGGAATTAAATCTAAGGGACACAATGTCGACTTAAGTACAGGAAGACTGAGTCTTCCTACTGTCTACGTTTTGAGCGATTCCTGTGTCACCAGTTTTACATTCCGATGCACCTCTGCAGTTTTACTGTATCGATTGGACCTTCCCATTGACGATGAAACACAGAAATTGCATCGGAATTAAATATAAGAGACACAATGCCGACTTAAGTACAGGAAGACTGAGTCTTCCTACTGTCTACGTTTTGAGCGTTTCCTGTGTCACTAGTTTTACATTCAGATGCACCTCTGCAGGTTTATTGTATCCATTGGACCTTCCCATTGACGATGAAACACAGAAATTGCATCGGATTTAAATATAAGGGACACAATACTGACTTAAGTACAGGAAAACTGAGTCTTCCTACTCTCTATGTTTTGAGTGTTTCCTGTGTCACCAGTTTTACATTCCGATGCACCTCTGCAGGTTTACTGTATCCCTTGGACCATCACAGTGACGATGAAACGCAGATATTGCATCGGAATTTAATATAAGAGACACAATGCCGATTTAAGTACAGGAAGACTGAGTCTTTATATTGTCTATGTTTTCAGCGTTTCCTGTGTAATCAGTTTTTCATTCCGATGCAACTCTGCAGGTTTACTGTGTCCCTTCGACCTTCCCAATGACGATGAAACACAGAAATTGCATCGGAATTAAATATAAGAGACACAATGCCGACTTAAGTACTACAAAACTGGGTCTCCCTAGGTCTATGTTTTGAGCGTTCCTGTGTCACCAGTTTTACATTCCGATGGACCTGTGCAGGTTTTCCGTATCCCTTGGACCTCCCCATCGACGATGAAACACAGATATTGCATCGGAATTAGATGTAAGAGACACAATGTCAACTTAAGTACAAGAAAACAGATTCTTCTTAGGGTCTATGATTTGAGCGTTTCCTGTGTCACCAGTTTTACATTCCGATGGACCTCAGCAGGTTTACTGTATCCCTTGGACCTTCCCATTGACGATGAAACACAGAAATTGCATCGGAATTAAATCTAAGAGACACAATGTCGACCTAAGTACAGGAAGTCTGAGTCTTCCTACTGTCTACGATTTGAGCGTTTCCTGTGTCACCAGTTTTACATTCCGATGCACCTCTGCAGGTTTACTGTATCCATTGGACCTTCCCATTGACGATGAAACACAGAAATTGCATCGGATTTAAATATAAGAGACACAATGCCGACTTAAGTACAGGAAGACTGAGTCTTCCTACTGTCTATGTTTTGAGCGTTTCCTGTGTCACCAGATTTACATTCCGATGCACCTCTGCAGGTTTACTGTATCCATTGGACCTTCCCATTGACGATGAAACACAGAAATTGCATCGGATTTAAATATAAGAGACACAATGCCGGCTTAAGTACAGGTAGACTGAGTCTTCCTACTGTCTATGTTTTCAGCGTTTCCTGTGTCACCAGTTTTCCATTCCGATGCACCTCTGCAAGTTTACTGTATCGATTGCACCTTCCCATTGACGATGAAACACAGAAATTGCATAGGAATTAAATATAAGAGGCACAATGCCGACATAAGTACAGGAAGACTGAGTCTTCCTACTGTCTACGTTTTGCGCGTTTCCTGTGTCACCAGTTTTACATTCCGATGCACCTCTGCAGGTTTACTGTATCCATTGGACCTTCCCATTGACGATGAAACACAGAAATTGCATCGGATATAAATATAAGAGACACAATGCCGACTTAAGTACTGGAAGACTGAGTCTTCCTACTGTCTACGTTTTGAGCGTTTCCTGTGTCACCAGTTTTACATTCCGATGCACCTCTGCAGGTTTACTGTTTCCCTTGGACCCTCACAGTGACGAACAAACACAGATATTGCATCGGAATTAAATATAAGAGACACAATGCCGATTTAAGTACAGGAAGACTGAGTCTTTATACTGTCTATGTTTTCAGCGCTTCCTGTGTAATCAGTCTTACATTCCGATGCAACTCTGCAGGTTTACTGTATTCCTTGGACCTTCCCATTGACGATGAAACACAGAAATTTCATCGGAATTAAATATAAGTGACACAATGCCGACTTAAGTACAGGAAGACTGAGTCTTCCTACTGTCTACGTTTTGAGCGTTTCCTGTGTCACCAGTTTTACATTCCGATGCACCTCTGCAGGTTTACTGTATCCATTGGACATTCCCAGTGACGATGAAACACAGAAATTGTATCGGAATTAAATATAAGAGAGACAATGCCGACTTAAGTACAAGAAAACTGAGTCTTCTTAGGGTCTATGTTTTGAGCGTTTCCTGTGCCACCAGTTTTACATTCCGATGGACCTCTGCAGGTTTTCTGTATCCCTTGGACCTCCCCAACGACGATGAAACACAGAAATTGCATCGGAATTAGATGTAAGAGACACAATGTCAACTTAAGTACAAGAAAACTGATTCTTCTTAGGGTCTATGTTTTGAGAGTTTCCTGTGTCACCAGTTTTACATTCCGATGGACCTCAGCAGGTTTACTGTATCCCTTGGACCTTCCCATTGACGATGAAACACAGAAATTGCATCGTAATTAAATCTAAGAGACACAATGTCGACCTAAGTACAGGAAGACTGAGTCTTCCTACTGTCTACGTTTTGAGCGTTTCCTGTGTCACCAGTTTTACATTCCAATACACCTCTGAAGGTTTACTGTATCCATTGGACCTTCCCATTGACGATGAAACACAGAAATTGCATCGGATTTAAATATAAGAGTCACAATGCCGACTTAAGTACAGGTAGACTGAGTCTTCCTACTGTCTATGCTTTGAGCGTTTCCTGTGTCACCAGTTTTACATTCCGATGCACCTCTGCAGCTTTACTGTATCGATTGGACCTTCCCATTGACGATGAAACACAGAAATTTCATCGGAATTAAATATAAGTGACACAATGCCGACTTAAGTACAGGAAGACTGAGTCTTACTACTGTCTACGTTTTGAGCGTTTCCTGTGTCACCAGTTTTACATTCCGATGCACCTCTGCAGGTTTACTGTATCCATTGGACATTCCCAGTGACGATGAAACACAGAAATTGTATCGGAATTAAATATAAGAGAGACAATGCCGACTTAAGTACAAGAAAACTGAGTCTTCTTAGGGTCTATGTTTTGAGCGTTTCCTGTGCCACCAGTTTTACATTCCGATGGACCTCTGCAGGTTTTCTGTATCCCTTGGACCTCCCCATCGACGATGAAACACAGAAATTGCATCGGAATTAGATGTAAGAGACACAATGTCAACTTAAGTACAAGAAAACTGATTCTTCTTAGGGTCTATGTTTTGAGAGTTTCCTGTGTCACCAGTTTTACATTCCGATGGACCTCAGCAGGTTTACTGTATCCCTTGGACCTTCCCATTGACGATGAAACACAGAAATTGCATCGTAATTAAATCTAAGAGACACAATGTCGACCTAAGTACAGGAAGACTGAGTCTTCCTACTGTCTACGTTTTGAGCGTTTCCTGTGTCACCAGTTTTACATTCCAATACACCTCTGAAGGTTTACTGTATCCATTGGACCTTCCCATTGACGATGAAACACAGAAATTGCATCGGATTTAAATATAAGAGACACAATGCCGACTTAAGTACAGGTAGACTGAGTCTTCCTACTGTCTATGTTTTGAGCGTTTCCTGTGTCACCAGTTTTACATTCCGATGCACCTCTGCAGCTTTACTGTATCGATTGGACCTTCCCATTGACGATGAAACACAGAAATTACATCGGAATGAAATATAAGAGACACAATGCCGACTTAAGTACAGGAAGACTGAGTCTTCCAACTGTCTACGTTTTGAGCGTTTCCTGTGTCACCAGTTTTACATTCCGATGCACCTCTGCAGGTTTACTGTATCCATTGGACCTTCCCATTGACGATGAAACACAGAAATTGCATCGGATTTAAATATAAGAGATACAATGCCGACTTAAGTACAGGAAGACTGAGTCTTTCTACTGTCTATGTTTTGAGCGTTTCCTGTGTCACCAGATTTACATTCCGATGCACCCCTGCAGGTTTACTGTATCCCTTGGACCTTCACAGTGACGATGAAACACAGATATTGCATCGGAATTTAATATAAGAGACACAATGCCGATTTAAGTACTGGAAGACTGAGTCTTTATACTGTCTATGTTTTCAGCGTTTCCTGTGTAATCAGTTTTACATTCCGATGCAGCTCTGCAGGTTTACTGTATACCTTGGACCTTCCCATTGACGAAGAAACACAGAAATTACATCGGAATTAAATATAAGAGACACAATGCCGACTAAAGTACTACAAAACTGAGTATCCTTAGGGTCTATGATTTGAGCGTTTCCTGTGTCACCAGTTTTACATTCCGATGCACCTCTGCAGGTTTATTGTATCCATTGGACCTTCCCAGTGACGATGAAACACAGAAATTGCATCGGAATTAAATATAAGAGAGACAATGCCGACTTAAGTACAATAAAACTGAGTCTACTTAGGGTCTATGTTTTGAGCGTTTCCTGTGTCAACAGTTTTACATTCCGATGGACCTGTGCAGGTTTTCTGTATCCCTTGGACCTCCCCATCGACGATGAAACACAGAAATTGCATCGGTATTAGATCTAAGAGACACAATGTCAACTTAAGTACAAGAAAACTGACTCTTCTTAGGGTCTATGTTTTGAGTGTTTCCTGTGTCACCAGTTTTACATTCCGATGGACCTTAGCAGGTTTACTGTATCCCTTGGACCTTCCCATTGACGATGAAACACAGAAATTGCATCGGAATTAAATCTAAGGGACACAATGTCGACTTAAGTACAGGAAGACTGAGTCTTCTTACTGTCTATGTTTTGAGCGTTTCCTGTGTCACCAGGTTTACATTCCGATGCACATCTGCAGGTTTACTGTATCCATTGGACCTTCCCATTGACGATGAAACACAGAAATTGCATCGGATTTAAATATAAGGGACACAATACTGACTTAAGTACAGGAAAACTGAGTCTTCCTACTGTCTATGTTTTGAGTGTTTCCTGTGTAATCAGTTTTTCATTCCGATGCAACTCTGCAGGTTTACTGTGTCCCTTCGACCTTCCCAATGACGATGAAACACAGAAATTGCATCGGAATTAAATATAAGAGACACAATGCCGACTTAAGTACTACAAAACTGGGTCTCCCTAGGTCTATGTTTTGAGCGTTCCTGTGTCACCAGTTTTACATTCCGATGGACCTGTGCAGGTTTTCCGTATCCCTTGGACCTCCCCATCGACGATGAAACACAGAAATTGCATCGGAATTAGATGTAAGAGGCACAATGTCAACTTAAGTACAAGAAAACTGATTCTTCTTAGGGTCTATGATTTGAGCGTTTCCTGTGTCACCAGTTTTACATTCCGATGGACCTCAGCAGGTTTACTGTATCCCTTGGACCTTCCCATTGACGATGAAACACAGAAATTGCATCGGAATTAAATCTAAGAGACACAATGTCGACCTAAGTACAGGAAGACTGAGTCTTCCTACTGTCTACGATTTGAGCGTTTCCTGTGTCACCAGTTTTACATTCCGATGCACCTCTGCAGGTTTACTGTATCCATTGGACCTTCCCATTGACGATGAAACACAGAAATTGCATCGGATTTAAATATAAGAGACACAATGCCGACTTAAGTGCAGGAAGACTGAGTCTTCCTACTGTCTATGTTTTGAGCGTTTCCTGTGTCACCAGTTTTACATTCCGATGCACCTCTGCAGGTTTACTGTGTCCCTTGGACCCTCACAGTGGCGAATAAACACAGATATTGCATCGGAATTAAATATAAGAGACACAATGCCGATTTAAGTACAGGAAGACTGAGTCTTTATACTGTCTATGTTTTCAGCGCTTCCTGTGTAATCAGTCTTACATTCCGATGCAACTCTGCAGGTTTACTGTATTCCTTGGACCTTCCCATTGACGATGAAACACAGAAATTTCATCGGAATTAAATATAAGTGACACAATGCCGACTTAAGTACTACAAAACTGAGTCTCCTTAGGGTCTATGTTTTGAGCGTTTCCTGTGTCACCAGTTTTACATTCCGATGCACCTCTGCAGGTTTACTGTATCCATTGGACATTCCCAGTGACGATGAAACACAGAAATTGTATCGGAATTAAATATAAGAGAGACAATGCTTACTTAAGTACAAGAAAACTGAGTCTTCTTAGGGTCTATGTTTTGAGCGTTTCCTGTGTCACCAGTTTTACATTCCGATGGACCTCTGCAGGTTTTCTGTATCCCTTGGACCTCCCCATCGACGATGAAACACAGAAATTCCATCGGAATTAGATCTAAGAGACACAATGTCGACTTAAGTACAGGAAGACTGAGTCGTCCTACTGTCTACGTTTTGAGCGTTTCCTGTGTCACCAGTTTTACATTCCGATGCACCTCTGCAGGTTTACTGTATCCCTTCGACCTTCACAGTGACGATGAAAAACAGATATTGCATCGGAATTAAATAAAAGAGACACAATGCCGACTTAAGTACAAGAAAACTGATTCTTCTTAGGCTCTATGTTTTGAGCGTTTCCTGTGTCATCAGCTTTACATTCCGATGGACCTCTGCAGGTTTACTGTATCCCTTGGACGTTCCCATTGACGATCAAACACAGAAATTGCATCGGAATTAAATCTAAGGGACACAATGTCGACTTAAGTACAGGAAGACTGAGTCTTCCTACTGTCTACGTTTTGAACGTTTCCTGTGTCACCAGTTTTACATTCCGATGCACCTCTGCAGTTTTACTGTATCGATTGGACCTTCCCATTGACGATGAAACACAGAAATTGCATCGGAATTAAATATAAGAGACACAATGCCGACTTAAGTACAGGAAGACTGAGTCTTCCTACTGTCTACGTTTTGAGCGTTTCCTGTGTCACTAGTTTTACATTCAGATGCACCTCTGCAGGTTTAATGTATCCATTGGACCTTCCCATTGACGATGAAACACAGAAATTGCATCGGATTTAAATATAAGGGACACAATACTGACTTAAGTACAGGAAAACTGAGTCTTCCTACTATCTATGTTTTGAGTGTTTCCTGTGTCACCAGTTTTACATTCCGATGCACCTCTGCAGGTTTACTGTATCCCTTGGACCATCACAGTGACGATGAAACACAGATATTGCATCGGAATTTAATATAAGAGACACAATGCTGATTTAAGTACAGGAAGACTGAGTCTTTATATTGTCTATGTTTTCAGCGTTTCCTGTGTAATCAGTTTTTCATTCCGATGCAACTCTGCAGGTTTACTGTGTCCCTTCGACCTTCCCAATGACGATGAAACACAGAAATTGCATCGGAATTAAATATAAGAGACACAATGCCGACTTAAGTACTACAAAACTGGGTCTCCCTAGGTCTATGTTTTGAGCGTTCCTGTGTCACCAGTTTTACATTCCGATGGACCTGTGCAGGTTTTCCGTATCCCTTGGACCTCCCCATCGACGATGAAACACAGAAATTGCATCGGAATTAGATGTAAGAGACACAATGTCAACTTAAGTACAAGAAAACTGATTCTTCTTAGGGTCTATGATTTGAGCGTTTCCTGTGTCACCAGTTTTACATTCCGATGGACCTCAGCAGGTTTACTGTATCCCTTGGACCTTCCCATTGACGATGAAACACAGAAATTGCATCGGAATTAAATCTAAGAGACACAATGCCGACCTAAGTACAGGAAGACTGAGTCTTCCTACTGTCTACGATTTGAGCGTTTCCTGTGTCACCAGTTTTACATTCCGATGCACCTCTGCAGGTTTACTGTATCCATTGGACCTTCCCATTGACGATGAAACACAGAAATTGCATCGGATTTAAATATAAGAGACACAATGCCGACTTAAGTACAGGAAGACTGAGTCTTCCTACTGTCTATGTTTTGAGCGTTTCCTGTGTCACCAGATTTACATTCCGATGCACCTCTGCAGGTTTACTGTATCCCTTGGACCTTCACAATGACGATGAAACACAGATATTGCATCGGAATTTAATATAAGAGACACAATGCCGATTTAAGTACAGGAAGACTGAGTCTTTATACTGTCTATGTTTTCAGCGTTTCCTGTGTAATCAGTTTTACATTCCGATGCAACTCTGCAGGTTTATTGTATTCCTTGGACCTTCCCATTGACGAAGAAACACAGAAATTACATCGGAATTAAATATAAGAGACACAATGCCGACTTAAGTACTACAAAACTGAGTCTCCTTAGGGTCTATGTTTTGAGCGTTTCCTGTGTCACCAGTTTTACATTCCGATGCACCTCTGCAGGTTTACTGTATCCATTGGACATTCCCAGTGACGATGAAACACAGAAATTGTATCGGAATTAAATATAAGAGAGATAATGCTTACTTAAGTACAAGAAAACAGAGTCTTCTTAGGGTCTATGTTTTGAGCGTTTCCTGTGTCACCAGTTTTACATTCCGATGGACCTCTGCAGGTTTTCTGTATCCCTTGGACCTCCCCATCGACGATGAAACACAGAAATTGCATCGGAATTAGATGTAAGAGACACAATGTCAACTTAAGTACAAGAAAACTGATTCTTCTTAGGGTCTATGATTTGAGCGTTTCCTGTGTCACCAGTTTTACATTCCGATGGACCTCAGCAGGTTTACTGTATCCCTTGGACCTTCCCATTGACGATGAAACACAGAAATTGCATCGGAATTAAATCTAAGAGACACAATGCCGACTTAAGTACAGGAAGACTGAGTCTTCCTACTGTCTACGTTTTGAGCATTTCCTGTGTCACTAGTTTTACATTCAGATGCACCTCTGCAGGTTTATTGTATCCATTGGACCTTCCCATTGACGATGAAACACAGAAATTGCATCGGATTTAAATATAAGGGACACAATACTGACTTAAGTACAGGAGAACTGAGTCTTCCTACTGTCTATGTATGGATACTGTAAACCTGCAGAGGTGCATCGGAATGTAAAACTGGTGACACAGGAAACGCTCAAATCGTAGACAGTAGGAAGACTCAGTCTTCCTGTACTTAGGTCGACATTGTGAAACACAGATATTGTATCGGAATTTAATATAAGAGACACAATGCCGATTTAAGTACAGGAAGACTGAGTCTTTATATTGTCTATGTTTTCAGCGTTTCCTGTGTAATCAGTTTTTCATTCCGATGCAACTCTGCAGGTTTACTGTGTCCCTTCGACCTTCCCAATGACGATGAAACACAGAAATTGCATCGGAATTAAATATAAGAGACACAATGCCGACTTAAGTACTACAAAACTGGGTCTCCCTAGGTCTATGTTTTGAGCGTTCCTGTGTCACCAGTTTTACATTCCGATGGACCTGTGCAGGTTTTCCGTATCCCTTGGACCTCCCCATCGACGATGAAACACAGAAATTGCATCGGAATTAGATGTAAGAGACACAATGTCAACTTAAGTACAAGAAAACTGATTCTTCTTAGGGTCTATGATTTGAGCGTTTCCTGTGTCACCAGTTTTACATTCCGATGGACCTCAGCAGGTTTACTGTATCCCTTGGACCTTCCCATTGACGATGAAACACAGAAATTGCATCGGAATTAAATCTAAGAGACACAATGTCGACCTAAGTACAGGAAGACTGAGTCTTCCTACTGTCTACGATTTGAGCGTTTCCTGTGTCACCAGTTTTACATTCCGATGCACCTCTGCAGGTTTACAGTATCCATTGGACCTTCCCATTGACGATGAAACACAGAAATTGCATCGGATTTAAATATAAGAGACACAATGCCGACTTAAGTACAGGAAGACTGAGTCTTCCTACTGTCTATGTTTTGAGCGTTTCCTGTGTCACCAGATTTACATTCCGATGCACCTCTGCAGGTTTACTGTATCCCTTGGACCTTCACAATGACGATGAAACACAGATATTGCATCGGAATTTAATATAAGAGACTCAATGCCGATTTAAGTACAGGAAGACTGAGTATTTATACTGTCTATGTTTTCAGCGTTTCCTGTGTAATCAGTTTTACATTCCGATGCAAATCTGCTGGTTTATTGTATTCCTTGGACCTTCCCATTGACGAAGAAACACAGAAATTACATCGGAATTAAATATAAGAGACACAATGCCGACTTAAGTACTACAAAACTGAGTCTCCTTAGGGTCTATGTTTTGAGCGTTTCCTGTGTCACCAGTTTTACATTCCGATTCACCTCTGCAGGTTTACTGTATCCATTGGACCTTCCCAGTGACGATGAAACACAGAAATTGCATCGGAATTAAATATAAGAGAGACAATGCCGACTTAAGTACAAGAAAACTTGGTCTTCTTACGGTCTATGTTTTGAGCGTTTCCTGTGTCACCAGTTTTACATTCCGATGCACCTCTGCAGGTTTACTGTGTCCCTTGGACCCTCACAGTGACGAATAAACACAGATATTGCATCGGAATTAAATATAAGAGACACAATGCCGATTTAAGTACAGGAAGACTGAGTCTTTATACTGTCTATGTTTTCAGCGCTTCCTGTGTAATCAGTCTTACATTCCGATGCAACTCTGCAGGTTTACTGTATTCCTTGGACCTTCCCATTGACGATGAAACACAGAAATTTCATCGGAATTAAATATAAGTGACACAATGCCGACTTAAGTACTACAAAACTGAGTCTCCTTAGGGTCTATGTTTTGAGCGTTTCCTGTGTCACCAGTTTTACATTCCGATGCACCTCTGCAGGTTTACTGTATCCATTGGACATTCCCAGTGACGATGAAACACAGAAATTGTATCGGAATTAAATATAAGAGAGACAATGCCGACTTAAGTACAAGAAAACTGAGTCTTCTTAGGGTCTATGTTTTGAGCGTTTCCTGTGCCACCAGTTTTACATTCCGATGGACCTCTGCAGGTTTTCTGTATCCCTTGGACCTCCCCATCGACGATGAAACACAGAAATTGCATCGGAATTAGATGTAAGAGACACAATGTCAACTTAAGTACAAGAAAACTGATTCTTCTTAGGGTCTATGTTTTGAGAGTTTCCTGTGTCACCAGTTTTACATTCCGATGGACCTCAGCAGGTTTACTGTATCCCTTGGACCTTCCCATTGACGATGAAACACAGAAATTGCATCGTAATTAAATCTAAGAGACACAATGTCGACCTAAGTACAGGAAGACTGAGTCTTCCTACTGTCTACGTTTTGAGCGTTTCCTGTGTCACCAGTTTTACATTCCAATACACCTCTGAAGGTTTACTGTATCCATTGGACCTTCCCATTGACGATGAAACACAGAAATTGCATCGGATTTAAATATAAGAGACACAATGCCGACTTAAGTACAGGTAGACTGAGTCTTCCTACTGTCTATGTTTTGAGCGTTTCCTGTGTCACCAGTTTTACATTCCGATGCACCTCTGCAGCTTTACTGTATCGATTGGACCTTCCCATTGACGATGAAACACAGAAATTACATCGGAATGAAATATAAGAGACACAATGCCGACTTAAGTACAGGAAGACTGAGTCTTCCAACTGTCTACGTTTTGAGCGTTTCCTGTGTCACCAGTTTTACATTCCGATGCACCTCTGCAGGTTTACTGTATCCATTGGACCTTCCCATTGACGATGAAACACAGAAATTGCATCGGATTTAAATATAAGAGATACAATGCCGACTTAAGTACAGGAAGACTGAGTCTTTCTACTGTCTATGTTTTGAGCGTTTCCTGTGTCACCAGATTTACATTCCGATGCACCTCTGCAGGTTTACTGTATCCCTTGGACCTTCACAGTGACGATGAAACACAGATATTGCATCGGAATTTAATATAAGAGACACATTGCCGATTTAAGTACTGGAAGACTGAGTCTTTATACTGTCTATGTTTTCAGCGTTTCCTGTGTAATCAGTTTTACATTCCGATGCAGCTCTGCAGGTTTACTGTATTCCTTGGACCTTCCCATTGACGAAGAAACACAGAAATTACATCGGAATTAAATATAAGAGACACAATGCCGACTAAAGTACTACAAAACTGAGTATCCTTAGGGTCTATGATTTGAGCGTTTCCTGTGTCACCAGTTTTACATTCCGATGCACCTCTGCAGGTTTATTGTATCCATTGGACCTTCCCAGTGACGATGAAACACAGAAATTGCATCGGAATTAAATATAAGAGAGACAATGCCGACTTAAGTACAATAAAACTGAGTCTACTTAGGGTCTATGTTTTGAGCGTTTCCTGTGTCAACAGTTTTACATTCCGATGGACCTGTGCAGGTTTTCTGTATCCCTTGGACCTCCCCATCGACGATGAAACACAGAAATTGCATCGGTATTAGATCTAAGAGACACAATGTCAACTTAAGTACAAGAAAACTGACTCTTCTTAGGGTCTATGTTTTGAGTGTTTCCTGTGTCACCAGTTTTACATTCCGATGGACCTTAGCAGGTTTACTGTATCCCTTGGACCTTCCCATTGACGATGAAACACAGAAATTGCATCGGAAATAAATCTAAGGGACACAATGTCTACTTAAGTACAGGAAGACTGAGTCTTCTTACTGTCTATGTTTTGAGCGTTTCCTGTGTCACCAGGTTTACATTCCGATGCACCTCTGCAGGTTTACTGTATCCATTGGACCTTCCCATTGACGATGAAACACAGAAATTGCATCGGATTTAAATATAAGAGACACAATGCCGACTTAAGTACAGGTAGACTGATTCATCCTACAGTCTATGTTTTGAGCGTTTCCTGTGTCACCAGTTTTACATTCCGATGCACCTCTGCAAGTTTACTGTATCGATTGGACCTTCCCATTGACGATGAAACACAGAAATTGCATCGGAATTAAATATAAGAGACACAATGCCGACTTAAGTACAGGAAGACTGAGTCTTCCTACTGTCTACGTTTTGAGCGTTTCCCATGTCATCAGTTTTACATTCCGATGCACCTCTGCAGGTTTACTGCATCCATTGGACCTTCCCATTGACGATGAAACACAGAAATTGCATCGGATTCAAATATAAGAGACACAATGCCGACTTAAGTACAGGAAGACTGAGTCTTCTTACTGTCCATGTTTTGAGCGTTTCCTGTGTCACCAGTTTTACATTGCGATGCACCTCTGCAGGTTTACTGTATCCCTTGGACCCTCACACTGACGATGAAACACAGATATTGCATCGGAATTAAATATAAGAGACACAATGCCGATTTAAGTAGCGGAACACTGAGTCTTTATACTCTCTATGTTTTCAGCGTTTCCTGTGTAATCAGTCTTACAATCCGATGCAACTCTGCAGGTTTACTGTATTCCTTGCACCTTCCCATTGACGATGAAACACAGAAATTGCATCGGAATTAAATATAAGTGACACAATGCCGACTTAAGTACTACAAAACTGAGTCTCCTTAGGGTCTATGTTTTGAGCGTTTCCTGTGTCACCAGTTTTACATTCCGATGCACCTCTGCAGGTTTACTGTATCCATTGGACATTCCCAGTGACGATGAAACACAGAAATTGTATCGGAATTAAATATAAGAGAGACAATGCCGACTTAAGTACAAGAAAACTGAGTCTTCTTAGGGTCTATGTTTTGAGCGTTTCCTGTGTCACCAGTTTTACATTCCGATGGACCTCTGCAGGTTTTCTGTATCCCTTGGACCTCCCCATCGACGTTGAAACACAGAAATTGCATCGGAATTAGATCTAAGAGACACAATGTCGACTTAAGTACAGGAAGACTGAGTCTTCCTACTGTCTACGTTTTGAGCGTTTCCTGTGTCACCAGTTTTACATTCCGATGCACCTCTGCAGGTTTACTGTATCCCTTCGACCTTCACAGTGACGATGAGAAACAGATATTGCATCGGAATTAAATATAAGAGACACAATGCCGACTTAAGTACAAGAAAACTGATTCTTCTTAGGCTCTATGTTTTGAGCGTTTCCTGTGTCATCAGTTTTACATTCCGATGGACCTCTGCAGGTTTACTGTATCCCTTGGACCTTCCCATTGACGATCAAACACAGAAATTGCATCGGAATTAAATCTAAGGGACACAATGTCGACTTAAGTACAGGAAACTGAGTCTTCCTACTGTCTACGTTTTGAGCGTTTCCTGTGTCACCAGTTTTACATTCCGATGCACATCTGCAGTTTTACTGTATCGATTGGACCTTCCCATTGACGATGAAACACAGAAATTGCATCGGAATTAAATATAAGAGACACAATGCCGACTTAAGTACAGGAAGACTGAGTCTTCCTACTGTCTACGTTTTGAGCGTTTCCTGTGTCACTAGTTTTACATTCAGATGCACCTCTGCAGGTTTATTGTATCCATTGGACCTTCCCATTGACGATGAAACACAGAAATTGCATCGGATTTAAGTATAAGGGACACAATACTGACTTAAGTACAGGAAAACTGAGTCTTCCTACTGTCTATGTTTAGAGTGTTTCCTGTGTCACCAGTTTTACATTCCGATGCACCTCTGCAGGTTTACTGTATCCCTTGGACCTTCACAGTGACGATGAAACACAGATATTGCATCGGAATTTAATATAAGAGACACAATGCCGATTTAAGTACAGGAAGACTGAGTCTTTATATTGTCTATGTTTTCAGCGTTTCCTGTGTAATCAGTTTTTCATTCCGATGCAACTCTGCAGGTTTACTGTGTCCCTTCGACCTTCCCATTGACGATGAAACACAGAAATTGCATCGGAATTAAATATAAGAGACACAATGCCGACTTAAGTACTACAAAACTGGGTCTCCCTAGGTCTATGTTTTGAGCGTTCCTGTGTCACCAGTTTTACATTCCGATGGACCTGTGCAGGTTTTCCGTATCCCTTGGACCTCCCCATCGACGATATTACACAGAAATTGCATCGGAATTAGATGTAAGAGACACAATGTCAACTTAAGTACAAGAAAACTGATTCTTCTTAGGGTCTATATTTTGAGCGTTTCCTGTGTCACCAGTTTTACATTCCAATGCACCTCAGCAGGTTTACTGTATCCCTTGGACCTTCCCATTGACGATGAAACACAGAAATTGCATCGGAATTAAATCTAAGAGACACAACGTCGACCTAAGTACAGGAAGACTGAGTCTTCCTACTGTCTACGATTTGAGCGTTTCCTGTGTCACCAGTTTTACATTCCGATGCACCTCTGCAGGTTTACTGTATCCATTGGACCTTCCCATTGACGATGAAACACAGAAATTGCATCGGATTTAAATATAAGAGACACAATGCCGACTTAAGTACAGGAAGACTGAGTCTTCCTACTGTCTATGTTTTGAGCGTTTCCTGTGTCACCAGATTTACATTCCGATGCACCTCTGCAGGTTTACTGTATCTCTTGGACCTTCACAATGACGATGAAACACAGATATTGCATCGGAATTTAATATAAGAGACACAATGCCGATTTAAGTACAGGAAGACTGAGTCTTTATACTGTCTATGCTTTCAGCGTTTCCTGTGTAATCAGTTTTACATTCCGATGCAACTCTGCATATTTATTGTATTCCTTGGACCTTTCCCATTGACGAAGAAACACAGAAATTACATCGGAATTAAATATAAGAGACACAATGCCGACTTAAGTACTACAAAACTGAGTCTCCTTAGGGTCTATGTTTTGAGCGTTTCCTGTGTCACCAGTTTTACATTCCGATTCATCTCTGCAGGTTTACTGTATCCATTGGACCTTCCCAGTGACGATGAAACACAGAAATTGCATCGGAATTAAATATAAGAGAGACACTGCCGACTTAAGTACAAGAAAACTTGGTCTTTTTAGGGTCTATGTTTTGAGCGTTTCCTGTGTCACCAGTTTTACATTCCGATGGACATCAGCAGGTTTACTGTATCCCTTGGACCTTCCCATTGACGATGAAACACAGAAATTGCATCGGAATTAAATCTAAGGGACACAATGTCGACTTAAGTACAGGAAGACTGAGTCTTCCTACTGTCTACGTTTTGAGCGTTTCCTGTGTCACCAGTTATAAATTCCGATGCACCTCTGCAGGTTTACTGTATCCATTGGACCTTCCCATTGACGATGAAACACAGAAATTGCATCGAATTTAAATATAAGAGACACAATGCCGACTTAAGTACAGGAAGACTGAGTCTTCCTACTGTCTATATTTTGAGCGTTTCCTGTGTCACCAGTTTTACATTCCGATGCACCTCTGCAGGTTTACTGTGTCCCTTGGACGCTCACAGTGACGAATAAACACAGATATTGCATCGGAATTAAATATAAGAGACACAATGCCGATTTAAGTACAGGAAGAGTGAGTCTTTATACTGTCTATGTTTTCAGCGCTTCGTGTGTAATCAGTTTTACATTCCGATGCAACTCTGCAGGTTTATTGTATTCCTTGGACCTTCCCATTGACGAAGAAACACAGAAATTACATCGGAATTAAATATAAGAGTAACAATGCCGACTTAAGTACTACAAAACTGAGTTTCCTTAGGGTCTATGTTTTGAGCGTTTCCTGTGTCACCAGTTTTACATTCCGATTCACCTCTGCAGGTTTACTGTATCCATTGGACCTTCCCAGTGACGATGAAACACAGAAATTGCATCGGAATTAAATATAAGAGAGACAATGCCGACTTAAGTACAAGAAAACTTGGTCTTCTTAGGGTCTATGTTTTGAGCGTTTCCTGTGTCACCAGTTTTACATTCCGATGGACATCAGCAGGTTTACTGTATCCCTTGGACCTCCCCATCGACGATGAAACACAGAAATTGCATCGGAATTAGATCTAAGAGACACAATGTCGACTTAAGTACAGGAAGACTGAGTCTTCCTACTGTCCACGTTTTGAGCGTTTCCTGTGTCACCAGTTTTACATTCCGATGCACCTCTGCAGGTTTACTGTATCCCTTCGACCTTCACAGTGACGATGAAAAACAGATATTGCATCGTAATTAAATATAAGAGACACAATGCCGACTTAAGTACAAGAAAACTGATTCTTCTTAGGCTCTATGTTTCGAGCGTTTCCTGTGTCGTCAGTTTTACATTCCGATGGACCTCTGCAGGTTTACTGTATCCCTTGGACCTTCCCATTGACGATCAAACACAGAAATTGCATCGGAATTAAATCTAAAGGACACAATGTCGACTTAAGTACAGGAAGACTGAGTCTTCCTACTGTCTACGATTTGAGCGTTTCCTGTGTCACCAGTTTTACATTCCGATGCACCTCTGCAGTTTTACTGTATCGATTGGACCTTCCCATTGACGATGAAACACAGAAATTGCATCGGAATTAAATATAAGAGACACAATGCCGACTTAAGTACAGGAAAACTGAGTCTTCCTACTGTCTATGTTTTGAGTGTTTCCTGTGTCACCAGTTTTACATTCCGATGCACCTCTGCAGGTTTACTGTATCCCTTGGACCTTCACAGTGACGATGAAACACAGATATTGCATCGGAATTTAATATAAGAGACACAATGCCGATTTAAGTACAGGAAGACTGAGTCTTTATATTGTCTATGTTTTCAGCGATTCCTGTGTAATCAGTTTTTCATTCCGATGCAACTCTGCAGGTTTACTGTGTCCCTTCGACCTTCCCATTGACGATGAAACACAGAAATTTCATCGGAATTAAATATAAGAGACACAATGCCGACTTAAGTACTACAAAACTGGGTCTCCCTAGGTCTATGTTTTGAGCGTTCCTGTGTCACCAGTTTTACATTCCGATGGACCTGTGCAGGTTCTACGTATCCCTTGGACCTCCCCATCGACGATGAAACACAGAAATTGCATCGGAATTAGATGTAAGAGACACAATGTCAACTTAAGTACAAGAAAACTGATTCTTCTTAGGGTCTATGTTTTGAGCGTTTCCTGTGTCACCAGTTTTACATTCCGATGCACCTCTGCAGGTTTACTGTATCCCTTGGACCTTCCCATTGACGATGAAACACAGAAATTGCATCGGAATTAAATCTAAGAGACACAATGTCGACCTAAGTACAGGAAGACTGAGTCTTCCTACTGTCTACGTTTTGAGCGTTTCCTGTGTCACCAGTTTTACATTCCAATACACCTCTGAAGGTTTACTGTATCCATTGGACCTTCCCATTGACGATGAAACACAGAAATTGCATCGGATTTAAATATAAGAGACACAATGCCGACTTAAGTACAGGTAGACTGAGTCTTCCTACTGTCTATGTTTTGAGCGTTTCCTGTGTCACCAGTTTTACATTCCGATGCACCTCTGCAGCTTTACTGTATCGATTGGACCTTCCCATTGACGATGAAACACAGAAATTGCATCGGAATGAAATATAAGAGAAACAATGCCGACTTAAGTACAGGAAGACTGAGTCTTTCTACTGTCTATGCTTTGAGCGTTTCCTGTGTCACCAGATTTACATTCCGATGGACCTCTGCAGGTTTACTGTATCCCTTGGACCTTCACAGTGACGATGAAACACAGATATTGCATCGGAATTTAATATAAGAGACACAATGCCGATTTAAGTACAGGATGACTGAGTCTTTCTACTGTCTATGTTTTCAGCGCTTCCTGTGTAATCAGTTTTACATTTTGATGCAGCTCTGCAGGTTTACTGTATTCCTTGGACCTTCCCATTGACGAAGAAACACAGAAATTACATCGGAATTAAATATAAGAGACACAATGCCGACTTAAGTACTACAAAACTGAGTATCCTTAGGGTCTATGATTTGAGCGTTTCCTGTGTCACCAGTTTTACATTCCGATGCACCTCTGCAGGTTTACTGGATCCAGTGGACCTTCCCAGTGACGATGAAACACAGAAATTGCATCGGAATTAAATATAAGAGAGACAATGCCGACTTAAGTACAATAAAACTGAGTCTACTTAGGGTCTATGTTTTGAGCGTTTCCTGTGTCAACAGTTTTACATTCCGATGGACCTGTGCAGGTTTTCTGTATCCCTTGGACCTTCCCATTGACGATGAAACACAGAAATTGCATCGGAATTAAATCTAAGGGACACAATTTCGACTTAAGTACAGGAAGACTGAGTCTTCTTACTGTCTACGTTTTGAGCGTTTCCTGTGTCACCAGCTTTACATTCCGATGCACCTCTGCAGGTTTACTGTATCCATTGGACCTTCCCATTGACGATGAAACACAGAAATTGCATCGGATTTAAATATAAGAGACACAATGCCGACTTAAGTACAGGTAGACTGATTCTTCCTACTGTCTATGTTTTGAGCGTTTCCTGTGTCACCAGTTTTACATTCCGATGCACCTCTGCAAGTTTACTGTATCGATTGGACCTTCCCATTGACGATGAAACACAGGAATTGCATCGAAATTAAATATAAGAGACACAATGCCGACTTAAGTACAGGAAGACTGAGTCTTCCTACTGTCTACGTTTTGAGCGTTTCCCATGTCATCAGTTTTACATTCCGATGCACCTCTGCAGGTTTACTGTATCCATTGGACCTTCCCATTGACGATGAAACACAGAAATTGCATCGGATTCAAGTATAAGAGACACAATGCCGACTTAAGTACAGGAAGACTGAGTCTTCCTACTGTCCATGTTTTGAGCGTTTCCTGTGTCACCAGTTTTACATTGCGATGCACCTCTGCAGGTTTACTGTATCCCTTGGACCCTCACACTGACGATGAAACACAGATATTGCATCGGAATTAAATATAAGAGACACAATCCCGATTTAAGTACCGGAAGACTGAGTCTTTATACTCTATATGTTTTCAGCGTTTCCTGTGTAATCAGTCTTACATTCCGATGCAACTCTGCAGGTTTACTGTATTCCTTGGACCTTCCCATTGACGATGAAACACAGAAATTGCATCGGAATTAAATATAAGTGACACAATGCCGACTTAAGTACTACAAAACTGAGTCTCCTTAGGGTCTATGTTTTGAGCGTTTCCTGTGTCACCAGTTATACATTCCGATGCACCTCTGCAGGTTTACTGTATCCATTGGACCTTCCCAGTGACGATGAAACACAGAAATTGCATCGGAATTAAATATAAGAGACACAATGCCGACTTAAGTACAAGAAAACTGAGTCTTCTTAGGGTCTATGTTTTGAGCGTTTCCTGTGTCACCAGTTTTACATTCCGATGGACCTCTGCAGGTTTTCTGTATCTCTTGGACCTCCCCATCGACGATGAAACACAGAAATTGCATCGGAATTAGATCTAAGAGACACAATGTCGACTTAAGTACAGGAAGACTGAGTCTTCCTACTGTCTACGTTTTGAGCGTTTCCTGTGTCACCAGTTTTACATTCCGATGCACCTCTGCAGGTTTACTGTATCCCTTCGACCTTCACAGTGACGATGAAAAACAGATATTGCATCGGAATTAAATATAAGAGACACAATGCCGACTTAAGTACAAGGAAACTGGGTCTTCTTAGGGTCTATGTTTTGAGCGTTTCCTGTGTCACCAGTTTTACATTCCGATGGACCTCTGCAGGTTTACTGTATCCCTTGGACCTTCCCATTTGACGATGAAACACAGAAATTGCATCGGAATTAAATCTAAGGGAGACAATGTCGACTTAAGTACAGGAAGACAGAGTCTTCCTACTGTCTACGCTTTGAGCGTTTCCTGTGTCACCAGTTTTACATTCAGATGCATTTCTGCAGGTTTACTGTATCCATTGGACCTTCCCAATGACAATGAAACACAGAAATTGCATCGGATTTAAATATAAGAGGCCCAATGCCGACTTAAGTACAGGAAGACTGAGTCTTCCTACTGTCTATGTTTTGACCGTTTTCTGTGTCACCAGTTTTACATTCCGAGGCACCTCTGCAGGTTTACTGTATCCATTTAACCTTCACAGTGACGATGAAACACAGAAATTGCTCTGGAATTAAATATAAGAGATACAATGCCGACTTAATTACAGGAAGACTGTGTCTTCCTACTGTCTATGTATTGAGCGTTTCCTGTGTCACCAGTTTTACATTCCGATGCACCTCTGCAGTTTTACTGTATCGATTCGACCTTCCCATTGACGATGAAACACAGAAATTGCATCGGAATTAAATATAAGAGACACAATGCCGACTTAAGTACAGGAAGACTGAGTCTTCCTACTGTCTACGTTTTGAGCGTTTCCTGTGTCACTAGTTTTACATTCAGATGCACCTCTGCAGGTTTATTGTATCCATTGGACCTTCCCATTGACGATGAAACACAGAAATTGCATCGGATTTAAATATAAGGGACACAATACTGACTTAAGTACAGGAAAACTGAGTCTTCCTACTGTCTATGTTTTGAGTGTTTCCTGTGTCACCAGTTTTACATTCCGATGCACCTCTGCAGGTTTACTGTATCCCTTGGACCATCACAGTGACGATGAAACACAGATATTGCATCGGAATTTAATATAAGAGACACAATGCCGATTTAAGTACAGGAAGACTGAGTCTTTATATTGTCTATGTTTTCAGCGTTTCCTGTGTAATCAGTTTTTCATTCCGATGCAACTCTGCAGGTTTACTGTGTCCCTTCGACCTTCCCAATGACGATGAAACACAGAAATTGCATCGGAATTAGATGTAAGAGACACAATGTCAACTTAAGTACAGGAAGACTGAGTCTTCCTACTGTCCATGTTTTGAGCGTTTCCTGTGTCACCAGTTTTACATTCCGATGGACCTGTGCAGGTTTTCCGTATCCCTTGGACCTCCCCATCGACGATGAAACACAGAAATTGCATCGGAATTAGATGTAAGAGACACAATGTCAACTTAAGTACAAGAAAACTGATTCTTCTTAGGGTCTATGATTTGAGCGTTTCCTGTGTCACCAGTTTTACATTCCGATGGACCTCAGCAGGTTTACTGTATCCCTTGGACCTTCCCATTGACGATGAAACACATAAAATTGCATCGGAATTAAATCTAAGAGACACAATGTCGACCTAAGTACAGGAAGACTGAGTCTTCCTACTGTCTACGATTTGAGCGTTTCCTGTGTCACCAGTTTTACATTCCGATGCACCTCTGCAGGTTTACTGTATCCATTGGACCTTCCCATTGACGATGAAACACAGAAATTGCATCGGATTTAAATATAAGAGACACAATGCCGACTTAAGTACAGGAAGACTGAGTCTTCCTACTGTCTATGTTTTGAGCGTTTCCTGTGTCACCAGTTTTACATTCCGATGCACCTCTGCAGGTTTACTGTATCGATTGGACCTTCCCATTGACGATGAAACACAGAAATTGCATCGAAATTAAATATAAGAGACACAATGCCGACTTAAGTACAGGAAGACTGAGTCTTCCTACTGTCTACGTTTTGAGCGTTTCCCATGTCAGCAGTTTTACATTCCGATGCACCTCTGCAGGTTTACTGTATCCATTGGAATTTCCCATTGACGATGAAACACAGAAATTGCATCGGATTCAAATATAAGAGACACAATGCCGACTTAAGTACAGGAAGACTGAGTCTTCCTACTGTCCATGTTTTGAGCGTTTCCTGTGTCACCAGTTTTACATTTCGATGCACCTCTGCAGGTTTACTGTATCCCTTGGACCCTCACACTGACGATGAAACACAGATATTGCATCGGAATTAAATATAAGAGACACAATCCCGATTTAAGTACCGGAAGACTGAGTCTTTATACTCTATATGTTTTCAGCGTTTCCTGTGTAATCAGTCTTACAATCCGATGCAACTCCGCAGGTTTACTGTATTCCTTGGACCTTCCCATTGACGATGAAACACAGAAATTGCATCGGAATTAAATATAAGTGACACAATGCCGACTTAAGTACTACAAAACTGAGTCTCCTTAGGGTCTATGTTTTGAGCGTTTCCTGTGTCACCAGTTATACATTCCGATGCACCTCTGCAGGTTTACTGTATCCATTGGACCTTCCCAGTGACGATGAAACACAGAAATTGCATCGGAATTAAATATAAGAGACACAATGCCGACTTAAGTACAAGAAAACTGAGTCTTCTTAGGGTCTATGTTTTGAGCGTTTCCTGTGTCACCAGTTTTACATTCCGATGGACCTCTGCAGGTTTTCTGTATCTCTTGGACCTCCCCATCGACGATGAAACACAGAAATTGCATCGGAATTAGATCTAAGAGACACAATGTCGACTTAAGTACAGGAAGACTGAGTCTTCCTACTGTCTACGTTTTGAGCGTTTCCTGTGTCACCAGTTTTACATTCCGATGCACCTCTGCAGGTTTACTGTATCCCTTCGACCTTCACAGTGACGATGAAAAACAGATATTGCATCGGAATTAAATATAAGAGACACAATGCCGACTTAAGTACAAGGAAACTGGGTCTTCTTAGGGTCTATGTTTTGAGCGTTTCCTGTGTCACCAGTTTTACATTCCGATGGACCTCTGCAGGTTTACTGTATCCCTTGGACCTTCCCATTTGACGATGAAACACAGAAATTGCATCGGAATTAAATCTAAGGGAGACAATGTCGACTTAAGTACAGGAAGACTGAGTCTTCCTACTGTCTACGCTTTGAGCGTTTCCTGTGTCACCAGTTTTACATTCCGATGCATTTCTGCAGGTTTACTGTATCCATTGGACCTTCCCAATGACAATGAAACACAGAAATTGCATCGGATTTAAATATAAGAGGCCCAATGCCGACTTAAGTACAGGAAGACTGAGTCTTCCTACTGTCTATGTTTTGAGCGTTTTCTGTGTCACCAGTTTTACATTCCGAGGCACCTCTGCAGGTTTACTGTATCCATTTAACCTTCACAGTGACGATGAAACACAGAAATTGCTCTGGAATTAAATATAAGAGATACAATGCCGACTTAATTACAGGAAGACTGTGTCTTCCTACTGTCTATGTATTGAGCGTTTCCTGTGTCACCAGTTTTACATTCCGATGCACCTCTGCAGTTTTACTGTATCGATTGGACCTTCCCATTGACGATGAAACACAGAAATTGCATCGGAATTAAATATAAGAGACACAATGCCGACTTAAGTACAGGAAGACTGAGTCTTCCTACTGTCTACGTTTTGAGCGTTTCCTGTGTCACTAGTTTTACATTCAGATGCACCTCTGCAGGTTTATTGTATCCATTGGACCTTCCCATTGACGATGAAACACAGAAATTGCATCGGATTTAAATATAAGGGACACAATACTGACTTAAGTACAGGAAAACTGAGTCTTCCTACTGTCTATGTTTTGAGTGTTTCCTGTGTCACCAGTTTTACATTCCGATGCACCTCTGCAGGTTTACTGTATCCCTTGGACCATCACAGTGACGATGTAACACAGATATTGCATCGGAATTTAATATAAGAGACACAATGCCGATTTAAGTACAGGAAGACTGAGTCTTTATATTGTCTATGTTTTCAGCGTTTCCTGTGTAATCAGTTTTTCATTCCGATGCAACTCTGCAGGTTTACTGTGTCCCTTCGACCTTCCCAATGACGATGAAACACAGAAATTGCATCGGAATTAAATATAAGAGACACAGTGCCGACTTAAGTACTACAAAACTGGGTCTCCCTAGGTCTATGTTTTGAGCGTTTCCTGTGTCACCAGATTTACATTCCGATGCAACTCTGCAGGTTTACTGTATCCCTTGGACCTTCACAATGACGATGAAACACAGATATTGCATCGGAATTTAATATAAGAGACACAATGCCGATTTAAGTACAGGAAGACTGAGTCTTTATACTGTCTATGTTTTCAGCGTTTCCTGTGTAATCAGTTTTACATTCCGATGCAACTCTGCAGGTTTATTGTATTCCTTGGACCTTCCCATTGACGAAGAAACACAGAAATTACATCGGAATTAAATATAAGAGACACAATGCCGACTTGTTGTTGTTGTGGTCTTCAGTCCTGAGACTGGTTTGATGCAGCTCTCCATGCTACTCTATCCTGTGCAAGCTTCTTCATCTCCCAGTACCTACTGCAACCTACATCCTTCTGAATCTGCTTAGTGTATGCATCTCTTGGTCTCCCCCTACGATTTTTACCCTCCACGCTGCCCTCCAATACTAAATTGGTGATCCCTTGATGCCTCAGAACATGTCCTACCAACCGATCCCTTCTTCTGGTCAAGTTGTGCCACAAACTCCTCTTCTCCCCAATCCTATTCAGTACCTCCTCATTAGTTATGTGATCTACCCATCTAATCTTCAGCATTCTTCTGTAGCACCACATTTCGAAAGCTTCTATTCTCTTCTTGTCCAAACTATTTATCGTCCATGTTTCACTTCCATACATGGCTACACTCCATACAAATACTTTCAGAAAAGACTTCCTGACACTTAAATCTATACTCGATGTTAACAAATTTCTCTTCTTCAGAAAAGCTATCCTTGCCATTGCCAGTCTACATTTTATATCCTCTCTACTTCGTCCATCATCAGTTATTTTGCTCCCCAAATAGCAAAACTCCTTTACTACTTTAAGTGTCTCATTTCCTAATCTAATACCTTCAACATCACCCGACTTAATTCGACTACATTCCATTATCCTCGTTTTGCTTTTGTTGATGTTCATCTTATACCCTCCTTTCAAGACACTGTCCATTCCGTTCAACTGCTCTTCCAAGTCCTTTGCTGTCTCTGACAGAATTACAATGTCATCGGCGAACCTCAAAGTTTTTATTTCTTCTCCATGGATTTTAATACCTACTCCGAATTTTCTTTTGTTTCCTTTACTGCTTGCTCAATATACAGATTGAATTATATCGGGGAGAGGCTACAACCCTGTCTTACTCCCTTCCCAACCACTGCTTCCCTTTCATGCCCCTCGACTCTTATAACCGCCATCTGGTTTCTGTACAAATTGTAAATAGCCTTTCGCTCCCTGTATTTTACCCCTGCCACCTTTAGAATTTGAAAGAGAGTATTCCAGTCAACATTGTCAAAAGCTTTCTCTAAGTCTACAAATGCTAGAAACGTAGGTTTGCCTTTCCTTAATCTTTCTTCTAAGATAAGTCGTAAGGTCAGTATTGCCTCACGTGTTCCAGTATTTCTACGGAATCCAAACTGATCTTCCCCGAGGTCCGCTTCTACTAGTTTTTCCATTCGTCTGTAAAGAATTCGCATTAGTATTTTGCAGCTGTGGCTTATTAAACTGATTGTCCGGTAATTCTCACATCTGTCAACACCTGCTTTCTTTGGAATTGGAATTATTATATTCTTCTTGAAGTCTGAGGGTATTTCGCCTGTTTCATACATCTTGCTTACCAGATGGTAGAGTTTCGTCAGGGCTGGCTCTCCCAAAGCCGTCAGTAGTTCCAATGGAATGTTGTCTACTCCGGGGGCCTTGTTTCGACTCAGGTCTTTCAGTGCTCTGTCAAATTCTTCACGCAGTATCGTATCTCCCATTTCATCTTCATCTACATCCTCTTCCATTTCCATAATATTGTCCTCAAGTACATGGCCCTTGTATAGACCCTCTATATACTCCTTCCACCTTTCTGCTTTCCCTTCTTTGCTTAGAACTGGGTTTCCATCTGAGCTCTTGATGTTCATACAAGTGGTTCTCTTATCTCCAAAGGTCTCTTTAATTTTCCTGTAGGCAGTACCTATCTTACCCCTAGTGAGATAAGCCTCTACATCCTTACATTTGTCCTCTAGCCATCCCTGCTTAGCCATTTTGCACTTCCTGTCGATCTCATTTTTGAGACGTTTGTATTCCTTTTTGCCTGCTTCATTTACTGCATTTTTATATTTTCTCCTTTCATCAATTAAATTCAATATTTCTTCTGTTACCCAAGGATTTCTACTAGCCCTCGTCTTTTTACCTACTTGATCCTCTGCTGCCTTCACTACTTCATCCCTCAAAGCTACCCATTCTTCTTCTACTGTATTTCTTTCCCCCATTCCCGTCAATTGTTCCCTTATGCTCTCCCTGAAACTCTGTACAACCTCTGGTTCTTTCAGTTTATCCAGTTTTTTTTTATGCCGACTTAAGTACTACAAAACTGAGTCTCCTTAGGGTCTATGTTTTGAGCGTTTCCTGTGTCACCAGTTTTACATTCCGATTCACCTCTGCAGGTTTACTGTATCCATTGGACCTTCCCAGTGACGATGAAACACAGAAATTGAATCGGAATTAAATATAAGAGAGACAATGCCGACTTAAGTACAAGAAAACTTGGTCTTCTTAGGGTCTATGTTTTGAGCGTTTCCTGTGTCACCAGTTTTACATTCCGATGGACATCAGCAGGTTTACTGTATCCCTTGGACCTTCCCATTGACGATGAAACACAGAAATTGCATCGGAATTAAATCTAAGGGACACAATGTCGACTTAAGTACAGGAAGACTGAGTCTTCCTACTGTCTACGTTTTGAGCGTTTCCTGTGTCACCAGTTTTACATTCCGATGCACCTCTGCAGGTTTAATGTATCCATTGGACCTTCCCATTGACGATGAAACACAGAAATTGCATCGGATTTAAATATAAGAGACACAATGCCGACTTAAGTACAGGTAGACTGAGTCTTCCTACTGTCTATGTTTTCAGCGTTTCCTGTGTCACCAGTTTTCCATTCCGATGCACCTCTGCAATTTTACTGTATCGATTGCACCTTCCCATTGACGATGAAACACAGAAATTGCATCGGAATTAAATATAAGAGACACAATGCCGACATAAGTACAGGAAGACTGAGTCTTCCTACTGTCTACGTTTTGAGCGTTTCCTGTGTCACCAGTTTTACATTCCGATGCACCTCTGCAGGTTTACTGTATCCATTGGACCTTCCCATTGACGATGAAACACAGAAATTGCATCGGATTTAAATATTAGAGACACAATGCCGACTTAAGTACAGGAAGACTGAGTCTTCCTACTGTCTATGTTTTGAGCGTTTCCTGTGTCACCAGTTTTACATTCCGATGCACCTCTGCAGGTTTACTGTGTCCCTTGGACCCTCACAGTGACGAATAAACACAGATATTGCATCGGAATTAAATATAAGAGACACAATGCCGATTTAAGTACAGGAAGACTGAGTCTTTATACTGTCTATGTTTTCAGCGCTTCCTGTGTAATCAGTCTTACATTCCGATGCAACTCTGCAGGTTTACTGTATTCCTTGGACCTTCCCATTGACGATGAAACACAGAAATTTCATCGGAATTAAATATAAGTGACACAATGCCGACTTAAGTACTACAAAACTGAGTCTCCTTAGGATCTATGTTATGAGCGTTTCCTGTGTCACCAGTTTTACATTCCGATGCACCTCTGCAGGTTTTCTGTATCCCTTCGACCTCCCCATCGACGATGAAACACAGAAATTGCATCGGAATTAGATGTAAGAGACACAATGTCAACTTAAGTACAAGAAAACTGATTCTTCTTAGGGTCTATGTTTTGAGCGTTTCCTGTGTCACCAGTTTTACATTCCGATGGACCTCAGCAGGTTTACTGTATCCCTTGGACCTTCCCATTGACGATGAAACACAGAAATTGCATCGTAATTAAATCTAAGAGGAGGAGGAGGAGGAGATTAGTGTTTAACGTCCCGCCGACAACGAGGTCATTAGAGACGGAGCGCAAGCTCGGGTGAGGGAAGGATGGGGAAGGAAATCGGCCGTGCCCTTTCAAAGGAACCATCCCGGCATTTGCCTGAAGCGATTTAGGGAAATCACGGAAAACCTAAATCAGGATGGCCGGAGACGGGATTGAACCGTCGTCCTCCCGAATGCGAGTCCAGTGCGCTAACCACTGCGCCACTAAATCTAAGAGACACAATGTCGACCTAAGTACAGGAAGACTGAGTCTTCCTACTGTCTACGTTTTGAGCGTTTCCTGTGTCACCAGTTTTACATTCCAATACACCTCTGAATGTTTACTGTATCCATTGGACCTTCCCATTGACAATGAATCACAGAAATTGCATCGGATTTAAATATAAGAGACACAATGCCGACTTAAGTACAGGTAGACTGAGTCTTCCTACTGTCTATGTTTTGAGCTTTTCCTGTGTCACCAGTTTTACATTCCGATGCACCTCTGCAGCTTTACTGTATCGATTGGACCTTCTCATTGACGATGAAACACAGAAATTGCATCGGATTTAAATATAAGAGATACAATGCCGACTTAAGTACAGGAAGACTGAGTCTTTCTACTGTCTATGTTTTGAGCGTTTCCTGTGTCACCAGATTTACATTCCGAAGCACCTCTGCAGGTTTACTGTATCCCTTGGACCTTCACAGTGACGATGAAACACAGATATTGCATCGGAATTTAATATAAGAGACACAATGCCGATTTAAGTACTGGAAGACTGAGTCTTTATACTGTCTATGTTTTCAGCGTTTCCTGTGTAATCGGTTTTACATTCCGATGCAGCTCTGCAGGTTTACTGTATTCCTTGGACCTTCCCATTGACGAAGAAACACAGAAATTACATCGGAATTAAGTATAAGAGACACAATGCCGACTTAAGTACTACAAAACTGAGTATCCTTAGGGTCTATGATTTGAGCGTTTCCTGTGTCACCAGTTTTACATTCCGATGCACCTCTGCAGGTTTATTGTATCCATTGGACCTTCCCAGTGACGATGAAACACAGAAATTGCATCGGAATTAAATATAAGAGAGACAATGCCGACTTAAGTACAATAAAACTGAGTCTACTTAGGGTCTATGTTTTGAGCGTTTCCTGTGTCAACAGTTTTACATTCCGATGGACCTGTGCAGGTTTTCTGTATCCCTTGGACCTCCCCATCGACGATGAAACACAGAAATTGCATCGGAATTAGATCTAAGAGACACAATGTCAACTTAAGTACAAGAAAACTGACTCTTCTTAGGGTCTATGTTTTGAGTGTTTCCTGTGTCACCAGTTTTACATTCCGATGGACCTTAGCAGGTTTACTGTATCCCTTGGACCTTCCCATTGACGATGAAACACAGAAATTGCATCGGAATTAAATCTAAGGGACACAATGTCGACTTAAGTACAGGAAGACTGAGTCTTCTTACTGTCTATGTTTTGAGCGTTTCCTGTGTCACCAGTTTTACATTCCGATGCACCTCTGCAGGTTTACTGTATCCATTGGACCTTCCCATTGACGATGAAACACAGAAATTGCATCGGATTTAAATATAAGAGACACAATGCCGACTTAAGTACAGGTAGGCTGATTCATCCTACTGTCTATGTTTTGAGCGTTTCCTGTGTCACCTGTTTTACATTCCGATGCACCTCTGCAAGTTTACTGTATCGATTGGACCTTCCCATTGACGATGAAACACAGAAATTGCATCGGAATTAAATATAAGAGACACAATGCCGACTTAAGTACAGGAAGACTGAGTCTTCCTACTGTCTACGTTTTGAGCGTTTCCCATGTCATCAGTTTTACATTCCGATGCACCTCTGCAGGTTTACTGTATCCATTGGACCTTCCCATTGACGATGAAACACAGAAATTGCATCGGATTCAAATATAAGAGACACAATGCCGACTTAAGTACAGGAAGACTGAGTCTTCTTACTGTCCATGTTTTGAGCGTTTCCTGTGTCACCAGTTTTACATTGCGATGCACCTCTGCAGGTTTACTGTATCCCTTGGACCCTCACACTGACGATGAAACACAGATATTGCATCGGAATTAAATATAAGAGACACAATGCCGATTTAAGTACCGGAACACTGAGTCTTTATACTCTCTATGTTTTCAGCGTTTCCTGTGTAATCAGTCTTACAATCCGATGCAACTCTGCAGGTTTACTGTATTCCTTGGACCTTCCCATTGACGATGAAACACAGAAATTGCATCGGAATTAAATATAAGTGACACAATGCCGACTTAAGTACTACAAAACTGAGTCTCCTTAGGGTCTATGTTTTGAGCGTTTCCTGTGTCACCAGTTTTACATTCCGATGCACCTCTGCAGGTTTACTGTATCCATTGGACATTCCCAGTGACGATGAAACACAGAAATTGTATGGGAATTAAATATAAGAGAGACAATGCCGACTTAAGTACAAGAAAACTGAGTCTTCTTAGGGTCTATGTTTTGAGCGTTTCCTGTGTCATCAGTTTTACATTCCGATGGACCTCTGCAGGTTTTCTGTATCCCTTGGACCTCCCCATCGACGATGAAACACAGAAATTGCATCGGAATTAGATCTAAGAGACACAATGTCGACTTAAGTACAGGAAGACTGAGTCTTCCTACTGTCTACGTTTTGAGCGTTTCCTGTGTCACCAGTTTTACATTCCGATGCACCTCTGCAGGTTTACTGTATCCCTTCGACCTTCACAGTGACGATGAAAAACAGATATTGCATCGGAATTAAATATAAGAGACACAATGCCGACTTAAGTACAAGAAAACTGATTCTTCTTAGGCTCTATGTTTTGAGCGTTTCCTGTGTCATCAGTTTTACATTCCGATGGACCTCTGCAGGTTTACTGTATCCCTTGGACCTTCCCATTGACGATCAAACACAGAAATTGCATCGGAATTAAATCTAAGGGACACAATGTCGACTTAAGTACAGGAAGACTGAGTCTTCCTACTGTCTACGTTTTGAGCGTTTCCTGTGTCACCAGTTTTACATTCCGATGCACCTCTGCAGTTTTACTGTATCGATTGGACCTTCCCATTGACGATGAAACACAGAAATTGCATCGGAATTAAATATAAGAGACACAATGCCGACTTAAGTACAGGAAGACTGAGTCTTCCTACTGTCTACGTTTTGAGCGTTTCCTGTGTCACTAGTTTTACATTCAGATGCACCTCTGCAGGTTTATTGTATCCATTGGACCTTCCCATTGACGATGAAACACAGAAATTGCATCGGATTTAAGTATAAGGGACACAATACTGACTTAAGTACAGGAAAACTGAGTCTTCCTACTGTCTATGTTTTGAGTGTTTCCTGTGTCACCAGTTTTACATTCCGATGCACCTCTGCAGGTTTACTGTATCAATTGGACCTTCACAGTGACGATGAAACACAGATATTGCATCGGAATTTAATATAAGAGACACAATGCCGATTTAAGTACAGGAAGACTGAGTCTTTATATTGTCTATGTTTTCAGCGTTTCCTGTGTAATCAGTTTTTCATTCCGATGCAACTCTGCAGGTTTACTGTGTCCCTTCGACCTTCCCATTGACGATGAAACACAGAAATTGCATCGGAATTAAATATAAGAGACACAATGCCGACTTAAGTACTACAAAACTGGATCTCCCTAGGTCTATGTTTTGAGCGTTCCTGTGTCACCAGTTTTACATTCCGATGGACCTGTGCAGGTTTTCCGTATCCCTTGGACCTCCCCATCGACGATATTACACAGAAATTGCATCGGAATTAGATGTAAGAGACACAATGTCAACTTAAGTACAAGAAAACTGATTCTTGTTAGGGTCTATGTTTTGAGCGATTCCTGTGTCACCAGTTTTACATTCCGATGGACCTCAGCAGGTTTACTGTATCCCTTGGACCTTCCCATTGACGATGGAACACAGAAATTGCATCGGAATTAAATATAAGAGACACAATGTCGACCTAAGTACAGGAAGACTGAGTCTTCCTACTGTCTACGATTTGAGCGTTTCCTGTGTCACCAGTTTTACATTCCGATGCACCTCTGCAGGTTTACTGTATCCATTGGACCTTCCCATTGACGATGAAACACAGAAATTGCATCGGATTTAAATATAAGAGACACAATGCGGACTTAAGTACAGGAAGACTGAGTCTTCCTACTGTCTATGCTTTGAGCTTTTCCTGTGTCACCAGATTTACATTCCGATGCACCTCTGCAGGTTTACTGTATCTCTTGGACCTTCACAATGACGATGAAACACAGATATTGCATCGGAATTTAATATAAGAGACACAATGCCGATTTAAGTACAGGAAGACTGAGTCTTTATACTGTCTATGTTTTCAGCGTTTCCTGTGTAATCAGTTTTACATTCCGATGCAACTCTGCATATTTATTGTATTCCTTGGACCTTCCCATTGACGAAGAAACACAGAAATTACATCGGAATTAAATATAAGAGACACAATGCCGACTTAAGTACTACAAAACTGAGTCTCCTTAGGGTCTATGTTTTGAGCGTTTCCTGTGTCACCAGTTTTACATTCCGATTCACCTCTGCAGGTTTACTGTATCCATTGGACCTTCCCAGTGACGATGAAACACAGAAATTGCATCGGAATTAAATATAAGAGAGACACTGCCGACTTAAGTACAAGAAAACTTGGTCTTCTTAGGGTCTATGTTTTGAGCGTTTCCTGTGTCACCAGTTTTACATTCCGATGGACATCAGCAGGTTTACTGTATCCCTTGGACCTTCCCATTGACGATGAAACACAGAAATTGCATCGGAATTAAATCTAAGGGACACAATGTCGACTTAAGTACAGGAAGACTGAGTCTTCCTACTGTCTACGTTTTGAGCGTTTCCTGTGTCACCAGTTTTACATTCCGATGCACCTCTGCAGGTTTACTGTATCCATTGGACCTTCCCATTGACGATGAAACACAGAAATTGCATCGGATTTAAATATAAGAGACACAATGCCGACTTAAGTACAGGTAGACTGAGTCTTCCTACTGTCTATGTTTTCAGCGTTTCCTGTGTCACCAGTTTTCCATTCCGATGCACCTCTGCAAGTTTACTGTATCGATTGGACCTTCCCATTGACGATGAAACACAGAAATTGCATCGGAATTAAATATAAGAGACACAATGTCGACATAAGTACAGGAAGACTGAGCCTTCCTACTGTCTACGTTTTGAGCGTTTCCTGTGTCACCAGTTTTACATTCCGATGCACCTCTGCAGGTTTACTGTATCCCTTGGACCTTCCCATTGACGATGAAACACAGAAATTGCATCGGATTTAAATATAAGAGACACAATGCCGACTTAAGTACAGGAAGACTGAGTCTTCCTACTGTCTATGTTTTGAGCGTTTCCTGTGTCACCAGTTTTACATTCCGATGCACCTCTGCAGGTTTACTGTGTCCCTTGGACCCTCACAGTGACGAATAAACACAGATATTGCATCGGAATTAAATATAAGAGACACAATGCTGACTTAAGTACTACAAAACTGAGTTTCCTTAGGGTCTATGTTTTGAGCGTTTCCTGTGTCACCAGTTTTACATTCCGATTCACCTCTGCAGGTTTACTGTATCCATTGGACCTTCCCAGTGACGATGAAACACAGAAATTGCATCGGAATTAAATATAAGAGAGACAATGCCGACTTAAGTATAAGAAAACTTGGTCTTCTTAGGGTCTATGATTTGAGCGTTTCCTGTGTCACCAGTTTTACATTCCGATGGACATCAGCAGGTTTACTGTATCCCTTGGACCTCCCCATCGACGATGAAACACAGAAATTTCATCGGAATTAGATCTAAGAGACACAATGTCGACTTAAGTACAGGAAGACTGAGTCTTCCTACTGTCTACGTTTTGAGCGTTTCCTGTGTCACCAGTTTTACATTCCGATGCACCTCTGCAGGTTTACTGTATCCCTTCGACCTTCACAGTGATGATGAAAAACAGATATTGCATCGGAATTAAATATAAGAGACACAATGCCGACTTAAGTACAAGAAAACTGATTCTTCTTAGGCTCTATGTTTTGAGCGTTTCCTGTGTCGTCAGTTTTACATTCCGATGGACCTCTGCAGGTTTACTGTATCCCTTGGACCTTCCCATTGACGATCGAACACAGAAATTGCATCGGAATTAAATCGAAGGGACACAATGTCGACTTAAGTACAGGAAGACTGAGTCTTCCTACTGTCTACGATTTGAGCGTTTCCTGTGTCACCAGTTTTACATTCCGATGCACCTCTGCAGTTTTACTGTATCGATTGGACCTTCCCATTGACGATGAAACACAGAAATTGCATCGGAATGAAATATAAGAGACACAATGCCGACTTAAGTACAGGAAGACTGAGTCTTCCTACTGTCTACGTTTGGAGCGTTTCCTGTGTCACTAGTTTTACATTCAGATGCACCTCTGCAGGTTTATTGTATCCATTGGACCTTCCCATTGACGATGAAACACAGAAATTGCATCGGATTTAAATATAAGGGACACAATACTGACTTAAGTACAGGAAAACTGAGTCTTCCTACTGTCTATGTTTTGAGTGTTTCCTGTGTCACCAGTTTTACATTCCGATGCACCTCTGCAGGTTTACTGTATCCCTTGGACCTTCAAAGTGACGATGAAACACAGATATTGCATCGGAATTTACTATAAGAGACACAATGCCGATTTAAGTACAGGAAGACTGAGTCTTTATATTGTCTATGTTTTCAGCGTTTCCTGTGTAATCAGTTTTTCATTCCGATGCAACTCTGCAGGTTTACTGTGTCCCTTCGACCTTCCCATTGACGATGAAACACAGAAATTGCATCGGAATTAAATATAAGAGACACAATACCGACTTAAGTACTACAAAACTGGGCTTTCCCTAGGTCTATGTTTTGAGCGTTCCTGTGTCACCAGTTTTACATTCCGATGGACCTGTGCAGGTTCTCCGTATCCCTTGGACCTCCCCATCGACGATGAAACACAGAAATTGCATCGGAATTAGATGTAAGAGACACAATGTCAACTTAAGTACAAGAAAACTGATTCTTCTTAGGGTCTATGTTTTGAGCGTTTCCTGTGTCACCAGTTTTACATTCCGATGCACCTCTGCAGGTTTACTGTATCCCTTGGACCTTCCCATTGACGATGAAACACAGAAATTGCATCGTAATTAAATCTAAGAGACACAATGTCGACCTAAGTACAGGTAGACTGAGTCTTCCTACTGTCTATGTTTTGAGCGTTTCCTGTGTCACCAGTTTTACATTCCGATGCACCTCTGCAGCTTTACTGTATCGATTGGACCTTCCCATTGACGATTAAACACAGAAATTGCATCGGAATGAAATATAAGAGAAACAATGCCGACTTAAGTACAGGAAGACTGAGTCTTCCAACTGTCTACGTTTTGAGCGTTTCCTGTGTCACCCGTTTTACATTCCGATGCACCTCTGCAGGTTTAGTGTATCCATTGGACCTTCCCATTGACGAGGAAACACAGAAATTGCATCGGATTTAAATATAAGAGACACAATGCCGACTTAAGTACAGGAAGACTGAGTCTTTCTACTGTCTATGTTTTGAGCGTTTCCTGTGTCACCAGATTTACATTCCGATGCACCTCTGCAGGTTTACTGTATCCCTTGGACCTTCACAGTGACGATGAAACACAGATATTGCATCGGAATTTAATATAAGAGACACAATGCCGATTTAAGTACAGGATGACTGAGTCTTTATACTGTCTATGTTTTCAGCGTTTCCTGTGTAATCAGTTTTACATTTTGATGCAGCTCTGCAGGTTTACTGTATTCCTTGGACCTTCCCATTGACGAAGAAACACAGAAATTACATCGCAATTAAATATAAGAGACACAATGCCGACTTAAGTACTACAAAACTGAGTATCCTTAGGGTCTATGATTTGAGCGTTTCCTGTGTCACCAGTTTTACATTCCGATGCACCTCTGCAGGTTTACTGTATCCATTGGACCTTCCCAGTGACGATGAAACACAGAAATTGGATCGGAATTAAATATAAGAGAGACAATGCCGACTTAAGTACAATAAAACTGAGTCTACTTAGGGTCTATGTTTTGAGCGTTTCCTGTGTCAACAGTTTTACATTCCGATGGACCTGTGCAGGTTTTCTGTATCCCTTGGACCTTCCCATTGACGATGAAACACAGAAATTGCATCGGAATTAAATCTAAGGGACACAATGTCGACTTAAGTACAGGAAGACTGAGTCTTCTTACTGTCTACGTTTTGAGCGTTTCCTGTGTCACCAGTTTTACATTCTGATGCACCTCTGCAGGTTTATTGTATCCATTGGACCTTCCCATTGACGATGAAACACAGAAATTGCATCGGATTTAAATATAAGAGACACAATGCCGACTTAAGTACAGGTAGAATGATTCTTCCTACTGTCTATGTTTTGAGCGTTTCCTGTGTCACCAGTTTTACATTCCGATGCACCTCTGCAAGTTTACTGTATCGATTGGACCTTCCCATTGACGATGAAACACAGAAATTGCATCGAAATTAAATATAAGAGACACAATGCCGACTTAAGTACAGGAAGACTGAGTCTTCCTACTGTCTACGTTTTGAGCGTTTCCCATGTCATCAGTTTTACATTCCGATGCACCTCTGCAGGTTTACTGTATCCATTGGACCTTCCCATTGACGATGAAACACAGAAATTGCATCGGAATCAAATATAAGAGACACAATGCCGACTTAAGTACAGGAAGACTGAGTCTTCCTACTGTCCATGTTTTGAGCGTTTCCTGTGTCACCAGTTTTACATTGCGATGCACCTCTGCAGGTTTACTGTATCCCTTGGACCCTCACACTGACGATGAAACACAGATATTGCATCGGAATTAAATATAAGAGACACAATCCCGATTTAAGTACCGGAAGACTGAGTCTTTATACTCTATATGTTTTCAGCGTTTCCTGTGTAATCAGTCTTACAATCCGATGCAACTCTGCAGGTTTACTGTATTCCTTGGACCTTCCCATTGACGATGAAACACAGAAATTGCTTCGGAATTAAATATAAGTGACACAATACCGACTTAAGTACTACAAAACTGAGTCTCCTTAGGGTCTATGTTTTGAGCGTTTCCTGTGTCACCAGTTATACATTCCGATGCACCTCTGCAGGTTTACTGTATCCATTGGACCTTCCCAGTGACGATGAAACACAGAAATTGCATCGGAATTAAATATAAGAGACACAATGCCGACTTAAGTACAAGAAAACTGAGTCTTCTTAGGGTCTATGTTTTGAGCGTTTCCTGTGTCACCAGTTTTACATTCCGATGGACCTCTGCAGGTTTTCTGTATCCCTTGGACCTCCCCATCGACGATGAAACACGGAAATTGCATCGGAATTAGATCTAAGAGACACAATGTAGTCTTAAGTACAGGAAGACTGAGTCTTCCTACTGTCTACGTTTTGAGCGTTTCCAGTGTCACCAGTTTTACATTCCGATGCACCTCTGCAGGTTTTCTGTATCGATTGGACCTTCCCATTGACGATGAAACACAGAAATTGCATCGGAATTAAATATAAGAGACACAATGCCAACTTAAGTACAGGAAGACTGAGTCTTCCTACTGTCTACGTTTTGAGCGTTTCCTGTGTCACCAGTTTTACATTCCGATGCACCTCTGCAGGTTTACTGTATCCATTGGACCTTCCCATTGAGGATGAAACTCAGAAATTGCATCGGATTTCAATATAAGAGACACAATACCGACTTAAGTACAGGAAGACTGAGTCTTCCTACTGTCTATGTTTTGATCGTTTCCTGTGTCACCAGTTTTACATTCCGATGCACCTCTGCAGGTTTACTGTATCCATTGGACCTTCCCAGTGTCGATGAGACACAGAAATTGCATCGGAATTAAATATAAGAGAGACAATGCCGACTTAAGTACAAGAAAACTGAGTCTTCTTAGGGTCTATGTTTTGAGCGTTTCCTGTGTCACCAGTTTTACATTCCGATGGACCTCTGCAGGTTTTCTGTATCCCTTGGACCTCCCCATCGACGATGAAACACGGAAATTGCATCGGAATTAGATCTAAGAGACACAATGTAGTCTTAAGTACAGGAAGACTGAGTCTTCCTACTGTCTACGTTTTGAGCGTTTCCAGTGTCACCAGTTTTACATTCCGATGCACCTCTGCAGGTTTACTGTATCCATTGGACCTTCCCATTGACGATGAAACACAGAAATTGCATCGGATTTAAATATAAGAGACACAATGCCGACTTAAGTACAGGAAGATTGAGTCTTCCTACTGTCTATGTTTTGAGCGTTTCCTGTGTCACCAGTTTTACATTCCGATGCGCCTCTGCAGGTTTTCTGTATCGATTGGACCTTCCCATTGACGATGAAACACAGAAATTGCATCGGAATTAAATATAAGAGACACAATGCCAACTTAAGTACAGGAAGACTGAGTCTTCCTACTGTCTACGTTTTGAGCGTTTCCTGTGTCACCAGTTTTACATTCCGATGCACCTCTGCAGGTTTACTGTATCCATTGGACCTTCCCATTGAGGATGAAACTCAGAAATTGCATCGGATTTCAATATAAGAGACACAATACCGACTTAAGTACAGGAAGACTGAGTCTTCCTACTGTCTATGTTTTGATCGTTTCCTGTGTCACCAGTTTTACATTCCGATGCACCTCTGCAGGTTTACTGTATTCCTTGGACATTCACAGTGACGATGAAATACAGATATTGCATCGGAATTAAATATAAGAGACACAATGCCGATTTAAGTACAAGAAGACTGAGCCTTTATACTGTCTATGTTTTCAGCGTTTCCTGTGTAATCAGTTTTACATTCCGATGCAACTCTGCAGGTTTACTGTATTCCCTGGACCTTCCCAGTGACGATGAAACACAGAAATTGCATCGGAATTAAATATGAGACACAATGCCGACTTAAGTACAGAAAGACTGAGCCTCCCTACTGTCTATGCTTTGAGCGTTTCCTGTGTCACCAGTTTTACATTCCGATGCACCCCTGCAGGTTTACTGTATCCATTGGACCTTCCCATTGACGATGAAACACAGAAATTGAATCGGATTTAAATATTAGAGACACAATGCCGACTTAAGTACAGGAAGACTGAGTCTTCCTACTGTCTATGTTTTGAGCGTTTCCTGTGTCACCACTTTTTCATTCCGATGCACCTCTGCAGGTTTACTGTATCCATTCGACCATCACAGTGACGATGAAACACATAAATTGCATCGGAAATAAATATAAGAGACACTATGCCGACTTAAGTACTACAAAACAGAGTCTCCTTAGGGTCTATGTTTTGAGCGTTTCCTGTGTCACCAGTTTTACATTCCGATGCACCTCTGCAGGTTTACTGTATCCATTGGACCTTCCAAGTGACGATGAAACACAGAAATTGCATCGGAATTAAATAGAAGAGACACAATGCCGACTTAAGTACAAGAAAACTGAGTCTTCTTAGGGTCTATGTTTTGAGCGTTTCCTGTGTCACCAGTTTTACATTCCGATGGACCTCTGCAGGTTTTCTGTATCCCTTGGACCTCCCCATCGATATGAAACACAGAAATTGCATCGGAATAGGATATAAGAGACACAATGTCGAATTACGTACAGGAAGACTGAGTCTTCCTACTGTCTACGTTTTGAGCGTTTCCTGTGTCACCAGTTTTACATTCCGATGCACCTCTGCAGGTTTACTGTATCCATTGGACCTTCCCATTGACGATGAAACACAGAAATTGGAACGGTTTTAAATATAAGAGACACAATGCCGACTTAAGTACAGGAAGACTGAGTCTTCCTACTGTCTATGTATTGAGCGTTTCCTGTTACACCAGTTTTACATTCCGATGCACCTCTGCAGGTTTACTGTATCCATTGGACCTTCCCATTGACGATGAAACACAGAAATTGCATCGGATTTAAATATAAGAGACACAATGCCGACTTAAGTACAGGAAGACTGAGTCTTCCTACTGTCTATGTTTTGAGCGTTTCCTGTGTCACCACATTTACATTCCGATGCACCTCTGCAGGTTTACTGTATCCATTGGACCTTCCCAGTGACGATGAAACACAGATATTGCATCGGAATTAAATATAAGAGAGACAATGCCGACTTAAGTACAAGAAAACTTGGTCTTCTTAGGGTCTATGTTTTGAGCGTTTCCTATGTCACCAGTTTTACATTCCGATGGACCTCAGCAGGATTACTGTATCCCTTGGACCATCCCATTGACGATGAAACACAGAAATTGCATCGGAATTAAATCTAAGGGACACAATGTCGACTTAAGTACAGGAAGACTGAGTCTTCCTACTGTCTACGTTTTGAGCGTTTCCTGTGTCACCAGTTTTACATTCCGATGCACCTCTGAAGGTTTACTGTATCCATTGGACCTTCCCATTGACGATGAAACACAGAAATTGCATCGGATTTAAATATAAGAGGCACAGTGCCGACTTAAGTACAGGTAGACTGAGTCTTCTTACTGTCTATGTCTTCAGCGTTTCCTGTGTAATCAGTCTTACATTCCGATGCAACTCTGCAGGTTTACTGTATTCCTTGGACCTTCCCATTGACGATGAAACACAGATATTGCATCGGAATTAAATATAAGTGACACAATGCCGACTTAAGTACAACAAAACTGAGTCTCCTTAGGGTCTATGTTTTGAGCGTTTCCTGTGTCACCAGTTTTACATTCCGATGCACCTCTGCAGATTTACTGTATGCATTGAACCTTCCCAGTGATGATGAAGCACAGAAATTGTATCGGAATTAAATATAAGAGAGACAATGCCGACTTAAGTACAAGAAAACTGAGTCTTCTTAGGGTCTATGTTTTGAGCGTTTCCTGTGTCACCACTTTTACATTCCGATGGACCTCTGCAGGTTTTCTGTATTCCTTGGACCTCCCCATCGACGATGAAACACAGAAATTGCATCGGAATTAGATCTAAGTGACACAATGTCGACTTAAGTACAGGAAGACTGAGTCTTCCTACTGTCTACGTTTTGAGCGTTTCCTGTGTCACCGGTTTTACATTCCGATGCACCTCTGCAGGTTTACTGTATCCCTTCGACCTTCACAGTGACGATGAAAAACAGATATTGCATCGGAATTAAATATAAGAGACACAATGCCGACTTAAGTACAAGAAAACTGATTCTTCTTAGGCTCTATGTTTTGAGCGTTTCCTGTGTCATCAGTTTTACATTCCGATGGACCTCTGCAGGTTTTCTGTATCCCTTGGACCTTCCCATTGACGATGAAACACAGAAATTGCATCGGAATTAAATCTAAGGGACACAATGTCGACTTAAGTACAGGAAGACTGAGTCTTCCTACTGTCTACGTTTTGAGCGTTTCCTGTGTCACCAGTTTTACACTCCGATGCACCTCTGCAGGTTTACTGTATCCATTGGACCTTCCCATTGACGATGAAACACAGAAATTGCATCGGATTTAAATATAAGAGACACAATGCCGTCTTAAGTACAGGTAGACTGAGTCTTCCTACTGTCTATGTTTTGAGCGTTTCCTGTGTCACCAGTTTTACATGCCGATGCACCTCTGCAAGTTTACTGTATCCATTGGACCTTCCCATTGACGATGAAACACAGAAATTGCATCGGATTTAAATATAAGAGACACAATGCCGATTTAAGTACAGGAAGACTGAGCCTTTATACTGTCTATGTTTTCAGCGTTTCCTGTGTCACCAGTTTTACATTCCGATGCAACTCTGCAGGTTTACTGTATTCCCTGGACCTTCCCATTGACGATGAAACAGAGGAATTGCATCGGAATTAAATATAAGAGACACAATGCCGACTTAAGTACAGAAAGACTGAGTCTTCCTACTGTCTATGATTTGAGCGTTTCCTGTGTCACCAGTTTTACATTCCGGTGCACACCTGCAGGTTCACTCTATCCATTGGACCTTCCCATTGACGATGAAACACAGAATTTGAATCGGATTTAAATATAAGAGACACAATGCCGACTTAAGTACAGGATGACTGAGTCTTCCTACTGTCTATGTTTTGAGCGTTTCCTGTGTCACCAGTTTTTCATTCCGATGCACCTCTGCAGGTTTACTGTATCCATTCGATCATCACAGTGACGATGAAACACATAAATTGCATCGGAATTAAATATAAGAGACACAATGCCGACACAAGTACTACAAAACTGAGTCTCCTTAGGGTCTATCTTTTGAGCGTTTCCTGTGTCACCAGTTTTACATTCCGATGCACCTCTGCAGGTTTACTGTATTCCTTGGACCTTCACAGTGACGATGAAACACAGATATTACATCATAATTAAATATAAGAGACACTATGCCGATTAAAGTACAGGAAGACTGTTTTCAGCGTTTCCTGTGTAATCAGTTTTAAATTCCTATGGACCTCTGCAGGTTTACTGTATCCCTTGGACCTTCCCATTGACGATGAAACACAGAAATTGCATCGGAATTAAATCTAAGGGACACAATGTCGGTTTAAGTACAGGAAGACTGAGTCTTCCTACTGTCTACGTTTTGAGCATTTCCTGTGTCACCAGTTTTACACTCCGATGCACCTCTGCAGGTGTACTGTATCCATTGGACCTTCCCATTGACGATGAAACACTGAAATTGCATCGGATTTAAATATGAGACACAATGCCGACTTAAGTACAGGTAGACTGAGTCTTCCTACTGTCTATGTTTTGAGCGTTTCCTGTCACCAGTTTTACATTCCGATGCACCTCTGCAGTTTTACTGTATCGATTGGACCTTCCCATTGACGATGAAACACAGAAATTGCATCGGAATTAAATATAAGAGACACAATGCCGACATAAGTACAGGAAGACTGAGTCTTCCTACTGTCTACGTTTTGAGCGTTTCCTGTGTCACTAGTTTTACATTCCGATGCACCTCTGCAGGTTTATTGTATCCATTGGACCTTCCCATTGACGATGAAACACAGAAATTGCATCGGGTTTAAATAGAAGGGTCACAATACCGACTTAAGTACAGGAAAACTGAGTCTTCCTACTGTCTATGTTTTGAGTGTTTCCTGTGTCACCAGTTTTACATTCCGATGCACCTCTGCAGGTTTACTGTATCTCTTGGACCTTCACAGTGACGATGAAACACAGATATTGCATCGGAATTTAATATAAGAGACACAATGCCGATTTAAGTACAGGAAGACTGAGTCTTTATATTTTTTATGTTTTCAGCGTTTCCTGTGTAATCAGTTTTACATTCCGATGAAACTCTGCAGGTTTACTGTATCCCTTCGACCTTCCCATTGACGATGAAACACAGAATTTGCATCGGATTTAAATATAAGAGACACAATGCCGACTTAAGTACAGGAAGACTGAGTCTTCCTACTGTCTATGTTTTGGGCGTTTCCTGCGTCACCAGTTTTACATTCCGGTGCACCTCTGCAGGTTTACTGTATCGATTGGACCTTCCCATTGACGATGAAACACAGAAATTGCATCGGAATAAATATAAGAGACACAATGCCGACTTAAGTACAGGAAGACTGAGTCTTCCTACTGTCTACGTTTTGAGCGTTTCCTGTGTCACCAGTTTTATATTCCGATACACCTCTGCAGAATTTCTGTATCCATTGGACCTTCCCATTGACGATGAAACACAGAATTTGCATCGGATTTAAATATAAGAGGCACAATGCCGAATTAAGTACAGGAATACTGAGTCTTCCTACTGTCTATGTTTTGAGCGTTTTCTGTGTCACCAGTTTTACATTCCGATGCACCTCTGCAGGTTTACTGTATCCATTGGACCTTCACAGTGACGATGAAACACAGAAATTGCCTCGGATTTAAATATAAGAGACACAATGCCGACATAAGTACCGGAAGACTGAGTCTTCCTACTGTCTACGTTTTGAGCGTTTCCTGTGTCCCCAGTTTTACATTCCGATGCACCTCTGCAGGTTTACTGTATCCATTGGACCTTCCCATTGACGATGAAACACAGAAATTGCATCGGATTTTAATATAAGAGACACAATGCCGACTTAAGTACAGGAAGACTGAGTCTTCCTACTGTCTATGTTTTGAGCGTTTCCTGTGTGACCAGTTTTACATTCCGATGCACCTCTGCAGGTTTACTGTATCCCTTGGACCCTCACAGTGACGAATAAACACAGATATTGCATCGGAATTCAATATAAGAGACACAATGCCGATTTAAGTACAGGAAGACTGAGTCTTTATACTGTCTATGTCTTCAGCGTTTCATGTGTAATCAGTCTTACATTCCGATGCAACTCTGCAGGTTTACTGTATTCCTTGGACCTTCCCATTGACGATGAAACACAGAAATTGCATCGGAATTAAATATAAGTGACACAATGCCGACTTAAGTACAACAAAACTGAGTCTCCTTAGGGTCTATGTTTTGAGCGTTTCCTGTGTCACCAGTTTTACATTCCGATGCACCTCTGCAGATTTACTGTATGCATTGAACCTTCCCAGTGATGATGAAGCACAGAAATTGTATCGGAATTAAATATAAGAGAGACAATGCCGACTTAAGTACAAGAAAACTGAGTCTTCTTAGGGTCTATGTTTTGAGCGTTTCCTGTGTCACCACTTTTACATTCCGATGGACCTCTGCAGGTTTTCTGTATTCCTTGGACCTCCCCATCGACGATGAAACACAGAAATTGCATCGGAATTAGATCTAAGTGACACAATGTCGACTTAAGTACAGGAAGACTGAGCCTTTATACTGTCTATGTTTTCAGCGTTTCCTGTGTCACCAGTTTTACATTCCGATGCAACTCTGCAGGTTTACTGTATTCCCTGGACCTTCCCATTGACGATGAAACAGAGAAATTGCATCGGAATTAAATATGAGACACAATGCCGACTTAAGTACAGAAAGACTGAGTCTTCCTACTGTCTATGATTTGAGCGTTTCCTGTGTCACCAGTTTTACATTCCGATGCACACCTGCAGGTTCACTGTATCCATTGGACCTTCCCATTGACGATGAAACACAGAATTTGAATCGGATTTAAATATAAGAGACACAATGCCGACTTAAGTACAGGATGACTGAGTCTTCCTACTGTCTACGTTTTGAGCGTTTCCTGTGTCACCAGTTTTACATTCCGATGCACCTCTGAAGGTTTACTGTATCCATTGGACCTTCCCATTGACGATGAAACACAGAAATTGCATCGGATTTAAATATAAGAGGCACAGTGCCGACTTAAGTACAGGTAGACTGAGTCTTCTTACTGTCTATGTTTTCAGCGTGTCCTGTGCCACCAGTTTTACATTCCGATGCACCTCTGCAAGTTTACTGTATCGATTGGACCTTCCCATTGACGATGAAACACAGAAATTGCATCGGAATTAAATATAAGAGACACAATGCCGACATAAGTACCGGAAGACTGAGTCTTCCTACTGTCTACGTTTTGAGCGTTTCCTGTGTCCCCAGTTTTACATTCCGATGCACCTCTGCAGGTTTACTGTATCCATTGGACTTTCCCATTGACGATGAAACACAGAAATTGCATCGGATTTTAATATAAGAGACACAATGCCGACTTAAGTACAGGAAGACTGAGTCTTCCTACTGTCTATGTTTTGAGCGTTTCCTGTGTCACCAGTTTTACATTCCGATGCACCTCTGCAGGTTTACTGTATCCCTTGGACCCTCACAGTGACGAATAAACACAGATATTGCATCGGAATTAAATATAAGAGACACAATGCCGATTTAAGTACAGGAAGACTGAGTCTTTATACTGTCTATGTCTTCAGCGTTTCCTGTGTAATCAGTCTTACATTCCGATGCAACTCTGCAGGTTTACTGTATTCCTTGGACCTTCCCATTGACGATGAAACACAGATATTGCATCGGAATTAAATATAAGTGACACAATGCCGACTTCAGTACAACAAAACTGAGTCTCCTTAGGGTCTATGTTTTGAGCGTTTCCTGTGTCACCAGTTTTACATTCCGATGCACCTCTGCAGATTTACTGTATGCATTGAACCTTCCCAGTGATGATGAAGCACAGAAATTGTATCGGAATTAAATATAAGAGAGACAATGCCGACTTAAGTACAAGAAAACTGAGTCTTCTTAGGGTCTATGTTTTGAGCGTTTCCTGTGTCACCACTTTTACATTCCGATGGACCTCTGCAGGTTTTCTGTATTCCTTGGACCTCCCCATCGACGATGAAACACAGAAATTGCATCGGAATTAGATCTAAGTGACACAATGTCGACTTAAGTACAGGAAGACTGAGTCTTCCTACTGTCTACGTTTTGAGCGTTTCCTGTGTCACCAGTTTTACATTCCGATGCACCTCTGCAGGTTTACTGTATCCCTTCGACCTTCACAGTGACGATGAAAAACAGATATTGCATCGTAATTAAATATACGAGACACAATGCCGACTTAAGTACAAGAAAACTGATTCTTCTTAGGCTCTATGTTTTGAGCGTTTCCTGTGTCATCAGTTTTACATTCCGATGGACCTCTGCAGGTTTACTGTATCCCTTGGACCTTCCCATTGACGATGAAACACAGAAATTGCATCGGAATTAAATCTAAGGGACACAATGTCGACTTAAGTACAGGAAGACTGAGTCTTCCTACTGTCTACGTTTTGAGCGTTTCCTGTGTCACCAGTTTTACACTCCGATGCACCTCTGCAGGTTTACTGTATCCATTGGACCTTCCCATTGACGATGAAACACAGAAATTGCATCGGATTTAAATATAAGAGACACAATGCCGTCTTAAGTACAGGTAGACTGAGTCTTCCTACTGTCTATGTTTTGAGCGTTTCCTGTGTCACCAGTTTTACATGCCGATGCACCTCTGCAAGTTTACTGTATCCATTGGACCTTCCCATTGACGATGAAACACAGATATTGCATCGGATTTAAATATAAGAGACACAATGCCGATTTAAGTACAGGAAGACTGAGCCTTTATACTGTCTATGTTTTCAGCGTTTCCTGTGTCACCAGTTTTACATTCCGATGCAACTCTGCAGGTTTACTGTATTCCCTGGACCTTCCCATTGACGATGAAACAGAGAAATTGCATCGGAATTAAATATGAGACACAATGCCGACTTAAGTACAGAAAGACTGAGTCTTCCTACTGTCTATGATTTGAGCGTTTCCTGTGTCACCAGTTTTACATTCCGATGCACACCTGCAGGTTCACTGTATCCATTGGACCTTCCCATTGACGATGAAACACAGAATTTGAATCGGATTTAAATATAAGAGACACAATGCCGACTTAAGTACAGGATGACTGAGTCTTCCTACTGTCTACGTTTTGAGCGTTTCCTGTGTCACCAGTTTTACATTCCGATGCACCTCTGAAGGTTTACTGTATCCATTGGACCTTCCCATTGACGATGAAACACAGAAATTGCATCGGATTTAAATATAAGAGGCACAGTGCCGACTTAAGTACAGGTAGACTGAGTCTTCTTACTGTCTATGTTTTCAGCGTGTCCTGTGCCACCAGTTTTACATTCCGATGCACCTCTGCAAGTTTACTGTATCGATTGGACCTTCCCATTGACGATGAAACACAGAAATTGCATCGGAATTAAATATAAGAGACACAATGCCGACATAAGTACCGGAAGACTGAGTCTTCCTACTGTCTACGTTTTGAGCGTTTCCTGTGTCCCCAGTTTTACATTCCGATGCACCTCTGCAGGTTTACTGTATCCATTGGACCTTCCCATTGACGATGAAACACAGAAATTGCATCGGATTTTAATATAAGAGACACAATGCCGACTTAAGTACAGGAAGACTGAGTCTTCCTACTGTCTATGTTTTGAGCGTTTCCTGTGTCACCAGTTTTACATTCCGATGCACCTCTGCAGGTTTACTGTATCCCTTGGACCCTCACAGTGACGAATAAACACAGATATTGCATCGGAATTAAATATAAGAGACACAATGCCGATTTAAGTACAGGAAGACTGAGTCTTTATACTGTCTATGTCTTCAGCGTTTCCTGTGTAATCAGTCTTACATTCCGATGCAACTCTGCAGGTTTACTGTATTCCTTGGACCTTCCCATTGACGATGAAACACAGATATTGCATCGGAATTAAATATAAGTGACACAATGCCGACTTCAGTACAACAAAACTGAGTCTCCTTAGGGTCTATGTTTTGAGCGTTTCCTGTGTCACCAGTTTTACATTCCGATGCACCTCTGCAGATTTACTGTATGCATTGAACCTTCCCAGTGATGATGAAGCACAGAAATTGTATCGGAATTAAATATAAGAGAGACAATGCCGACTTAAGTACAAGAAAACTGAGTCTTCTTAGGGTCTATGTTTTGAGCGTTTCCTGTGTCACCACTTTTACATTCCGATGGACCTCTGCAGGTTTTCTGTATTCCTTGGACCTCCCCATCGACGATGAAACACAGAAATTGCATCGGAATTAGATCTAAGTGACACAATGTCGACTTAAGTACAGGAAGACTGAGTCTTCCTACTGTCTACGTTTTGAGCGTTTCCTGTGTCACCAGTTTTACATTCCGATGCACCTCTGCAGGTTTACTGTATCCCTTCGACCTTCACAGTGACGATGAAAAACAGATATTGCATCGTAATTAAATATAAGAGACACAATGCCGACTTAAGTACAAGAAAACTGATTCTTCTTAGGCTCTATGTTTTGAGCGTTTCCTGTGTCATCAGTTTTACATTCCGATGGACCTCTGCAGGTTTACTGTATCCCTTGGACCTTCCCATTGACGATGAAACACAGAAATTGCATCGGAATTAAATCTAAGGGACACAATGTCGACTTAAGTACAGGAAGACTGAGTCTTCCTACTGTCTACGTTTTGAGCGTTTCCTGTGTCACCAGTTTTACACTCCGATGCACCTCTGCAGGTTTACTGTATCCATTGGACCTTCCCATTGACGATGAAACACAGAAATTGCATCGGATTTAAATATAAGAGACACAATGCCGTCTTAAGTACAGGTAGACTGAGTCTTCCTACTGTCTATGTTTTGAGCGTTTCCTGTGTCACCAGTTTTACACGCCGATGCACCTCTGCAAGTTTACTGTATCCATTGGACCTTCCCATTGACGATGAAACACAGATATTGCATCGGATTTAAATATAAGAGACACAATGCCGATTTAAGTACAGGAAGACTGAGCCTTTATACTGTCTATGTTTTCAGCGTTTCCTGTGTCACCAGTTTTACATTCCGATGCAACTCTGCAGGTTTACTGTATTCCCTGGACCTTCCCATTGACGATGAAACAGAGAAATTGCATCGGAATTAAATATGAGACACAATGCCGACTTAAGTACAGAAAGACTGAGTCTTCCTACTGTCTATGATTTGAGCGTTTCCTGTATCACCAGTTTTACATTCCGATGCACACCTGCAGGTTCACTGTATCCATTGGACCTTCCCATTGACGATGAAACACAGAATTTGAATCGGATTTAAATATAAGAGACACAATGCCGACTTAAGTACAGGATGACTGAGTCTTCCTACTGTCTACGTTTTGAGCGTTTCCTGTGTCACCAGTTTTACATTCCGATGCACCTCTGAAGGTTTACTGTATCCATTGGACCTTCCCATTGACGATGAAACACAGAAATTGCATCGGATTTAAATATAAGAGGCACAGTGCCGACTTAAGTACAGGTAGACTGAGTCTTCTTACTGTCTATGTTTTCAGCGTGTCCTGTGTCACCAGTTTTACATTCCGATGCACCTCTGCAAGTTTACTGTATCGATTGGACCTTCCCATTGACGATGAAACACAGAAATTGCATCGGAATTAAATATAAGAGACACAATGCCGACATAAGTACCGGAAGACTGAGTCTTCCTACTGTCTACGTTTTGAGCGTTTCCTGTGTCCCCAGTTTTACATTCCGATGCACCTCTGCAGGTTTACTGTATCCATTGGACCTTCCCATTGACGATGAAACACAGTAATTGCATCGGATTTTAATATAAGAGACACAATGCCGACTTAAGTACAGGAAGACTGAGTCTTCCTACTGTCTATGTTTTGAGCGTTTCCTGTGTCACCAGTTTTACATTCCGATGCACCTCTGCAGGTTTACTGTATCCCTTGGACCCTCACAGTGACGAATAAACACAGATATTGCATCGGAATTAAATATAAGAGACACAATGCCGATTTAAGTACAGGAAGACTGAGTCTTTATACTGTCTATGTCTTCAGCGTTTCCTGTGTAATCAGTCTTACATTCCGATGCAACTCTGCAGGTTTACTGTATTCCTTGGACCTTCCCATTGACGATGAAACACAGATATTGCATCGGAATTAAATATAAGTGACACAATGCCGACTTAAGTACAACAAAACTGAGTCTCCTTAGGGTCTATGTTTTGAGCGTTTCCTGTGTCACCACTTTTACATTCCGATGCACCTCTGCAGATTTACTGTATGCATTGAACCTTCCCAGTGATGATGAAGCACAGAAATTGTATCGGAATTAAATATAAGAGAGACAATGCCGACTTAAGTACAAGAAAACTGAGTCTTCTTAGGGTCTATGTTTTGAGCGTTTCCTGTGTCACCAGTTTTACATTCCGATGCACCTCTGCAGGTTTACTGTATCCCTTCGACCTTCACAGTGACGATGAAAAACAGATATTGCATCGGAATTAAATATAAGAGACACAATGCCGACTTAAGTACAAGAAAACTCATTCTTCTTAGGCTCTATGTTTTGAGCGTTTCCTGTGTCATCAGTTTTACATTCCGATGGACCTCTGCAGGTTTACTGTATCCCTTGGACCTTCCCATTGACGATGAAACACAGAAATTGCATCGGAATTAAATCTAAGGGACACAATGTCGACTTAAGTACAGGAAGACTGAGTCTTCCTACTGTCTACGTTTTGAGCGTTTCCTGTGTCACCAGTTTTACACTCCGATGCACCTCTGCAGGTTTACTGTATCCATTGGACCTTCCCATTGACGATGAAACACAGAAATTGCATCGGATTTAAATATAAGAGACACAATGCCGTCTTAAGTACAGGTAGACTGAGTCTTCCTACTGTCTATGTTTTGAGCGTTTCCTGTGTCACCAGTTTTACATGCCGATGCACCTCTGCAAGTTTACTGTATCCATTGGACCTTCCCATTGACGATGAAACACAGATATTGCATCCGATTTAAATATAGGAGACACAATGCCGATTTAAGTACAGGAAGGCTGAGCCTTTATACTGTCTATGTTTTCAGCGTTTCCTGTGTCACCAGTTTTACATTCCGATGCAACTCTGCAGGTTTACTGTATTCCCTGGACCTTCCCATTGACGATGAAACAGAGAAATTGCATCGGAATTAAATATGAGACACAATGCCGACTTAAGTACAGAAAGACTGAGTCTTCCTACTGTCTATGATTTGAGCGTTTCCTGTGTCACCAGTTTTACATTCCGATGCACCTCTGCAGGTTTAATGTATCCATTGGACCTTCCCATTGACGATGAAACCCAGCAATTGCATCGGATTTAAATATAAGAGACACAATGCCGACTTAAGTACAGGAAGACTGAGTCTTCCTACTGTCTTTGCTTTGAGCGTTTCCTGTGTCACCAGTTTTAAGTTCCGATGCACCTCTGCAGGTTTAGTGTATCGATTAGACCTTCCCATTGACGATGAAACACAGAAATTGCATCGGAATTAAATATAAGAGACACAATGCCGACTTAAGTACAGGAAGACTGAGTCTTCCTACTGTCTATATTTTGAGCGTTTCCTGTGTCACTAGTTTTACATTCCGATGCACCTATGCAGGTTTACTGTATCCCGTGGACCTTCACAGTGACGATGAAACACAGATATTACTTCATAATTAAATATAAGAGACACTATGCCGATTAAAGTACAGGAAGACTGAGTCTTTATATTGTCTATGTTTTCAGCGTTTCCTGTGTAATCAGTTTTACATTCCGATGGACCTCTGCAGGTTTACTGTATCCCTTGGACCTTCCCATTGACGATGAAACACAGAAATTGCATCGGAATTAAATCCAAGGGACACAATGTCGGTTTAAGTACAGGAAGACTGAGTCTTCCTACTGTCTACGTTTTGAGCATTTCGTGTGTCACCAGTTTTACACTTCGATGCACCTCTGCAGGTGTACTGTATCCATTGGACCTTCCCATTGACGATGAAACACTGAAATTGCATCGGATTTAAATATGAGACACAATGCCGACTTAAGTACAGGTAGACTGAGTCTTCCTACTGTCTATGTTTTGAGCGTTTCCTGTCACCAGTTTTACATTCCGATGCACCTCTGCAGTTTTACTGTATTGATTGGACCTTCCCATTGACGATGAAAAACAGAAATTGCATCGGAATTAAATATAAGAGACACAATGCCGACATAAGTACAGGAAGACTGAGTCTTCCTACTGTCTACGTTTTGAGCGTTTCCTGTGTCACTAGTTTTACATTCCGATGCACCTCTGCAGGTTTATTGTATCCATTGGACCTTCCGATTGACGATGAAACACAGATATTGCATCGGGTTTAAATATAAGGGTCACAATACCGACTTAAGTACAGGAAAACTGAGTCTTCCTACTGTCTATGTTTTGAGTGTTTCCTGTGTCACCAGTTTTACATTCCGATGCACCTCTGCAGGTTTACTGTATCTCTTGGACCTTCACAGTGACGATGAAACACAGATATTGCATCGGAATTTAATATAAGAGACACAATGCCGATTTAAGTACAGGAAGACTGAGTCTTTATATTTTTTATGTTTTCAGCGTTTCCTGTGTAATCAGTTTTACATTCCGATGAAACTCTGCAGGTTTACTGTATCCCTTCGACCTTCCCATTGACGATGAAACACAGAATTTGCATCGGATTTAAATATAAGAGACACAATGCCGACTTAAGTACAGGAAGACTGAGTCTTCCTACTGTCTATGTTTTGGGCGTTTCCTGCGTCACCAGTTTTACATTCCGGTGCACCTCTGCAGGTTTACTTTATCGATTGGACCTTCCCATTGACGATGAAACACAGAAATTGCATCGGAATAAATATAAGAGACACAATGCCGACTTAAGTACAGGAAGACTGAGTCTTCCTACTGTCTACGATTTGAGCGTTTCCTGTGTCACCAGTTTTATATTCCGATACACCTCTGCAGAATTTCTGTATCCATTGGACCTTCCCATTGACGATGAAACACAGAATTTGCATCGGATTTAAATATAAGAGGCACAATGCCGAATTAAGTACAGGAATACTGAGTCTTCCTACTGTCTATGTTTTGAGCGTTTTCTGTGTCACCAGTTTTACATTCCGATGCACCTCTGCAGGTTTGCTGTATCCATTGGACCTTCACAGTGACGATGAAACACAGAAATTGCCTCGGATTTAAATATAAGAGACACAATGCCGACATAAGTACCGGAAGACTGAGTCTTCCTACTGTCTACGTTTTGAGCGTTTCCTGTGTCCCCAGTTTTACATTCCGATGCACCTCTGCAGGTTTACTGTATCCATTGGACCTTCCCATTGACGATGAAACACAGAAATTGCATCGGATTTTAATATAAGAGACACAATGCCGACTTAAGTACAGGAAGACTGAGTCTTCCTACTGTCTATGTTTTGAGCGTTTCCTGTGTCACCAGTTTTACATTCCGATGCACCTCTGCAGGTTTACTGTATCCCTTGGACCCTCACAGTGACGAATAAACACAGATATTGCATCGGAATTAAATATAAGAGACACAATGCCAATTTAAGTACAGGAAGACTGAGTCTTTATACTGTCAATGTCTTCAGCGTTTCCTGTGTAATCAGTCTTACATTCCGATGCAACTCTGCAGGTTTACTGTATTCCTTGGACCTTCCCATTGACGATGAAACACATTAATTGCATCGGAATTAAATATAAGTGACACAATGCCGACTTAAGTACAACAAAACTGAGTCTCCTTAGGGTCTATGTTTTGAGCGTTTCCTGTGTCACCAGTTTTACATTCCGATGCACCTCTGCAGATTTACTGTATGCATTGAACCTTCCCAGTGATGATGAAGCACAGAAATTGTATCGGAATTAAATATAAGAGAGACAATGCCGACTTAAGTACAAGAAAACTGAGTCTTCTTAGGGTCTATGTTTTGAGCGTTTCCTGTGTCACCACTTTTACATTCCGATGGACCTCTGCAGGTTTTCTGTATTCCTTGGACCTCCCCATCGACGATGAAACACAGAAATTGCATCGGAATTAGATCTAAGTGACACAATGTCGACTTAAGTACAGGAAGACTGAGTCTTCCTACTGTCTACGTTTTGAGCGTTTCCTGTGTCACCAGTTTTACATTCCGATGCACCTCTGCAGGTTTACTGTATCCCTTCGACCTTCACAGTGACGATGAAAAACAGATATTGCATCGGAATTAAATATAAGAGACACAATGCCGACTTAAGTACAAGAAAACTGATTCTTCTTAGGCTCTATGTTTTGAGCGTTTCCTGTGTCATCAGTTTTACATTCCGATGGACCTCTGCAGGTTTACTGTATCCCTTGGACCTTCCCATTGACGATGAAACACAGAAATTGCATCGGAATTAAATCTAAGGGACACAATGTCGACTTAAGTACAGGAAGACTGAGTCTTCCTACTGTCTACGTTTTGAGCGTTTCCTGTGTCACCAGTTTTACACTCCGATGCACCTCTGCAGGTTTACTGTATCCATTGGACCTTCCCATTGACGATGAAACACAGAAATTGCATCGGATTTAAATATAAGAGACACAATGCCGTCTTAAGTACAGGTAGACTGAGTCTTCCTACTGTCTATGTTTTGAGCGTTTCCTGTGTCACCAGTTTTAAATGCCGATGCACCTCTGCAAGTTTACTGTATCCATTGGACCTTCCCATTGACGATGAAACACAGAAATTGCATCGGATTTAAATATAAGAGACACAATGCCGATTTAAGTACAGGAAGACTGAGCCTTTATATTGTCTATGTTTTCAGCGTTTCCTGTGTCACCAGTTTTACATTCCGATGCAACTCTGCAGGTTTACTGTATTCCCTGGACCTTCCCATTGACGATGAAACAGAGAAATGGCATCGGAATTAAATATGAGACACAATGCCGACTTAAGTACAGAAAGACTGAGTCTTCCTACTGTCTATGATTTGAGCGTTTCCTGTGTAACCAGTTTTACATTCCGATGCACACCTGCAGGTTCACTGTATCCATTGGACCTTCCCATTGACGATGAAACACAGAATTTGAATCGGATTTAAATATAAGAGACACAATGCCGACTTAAGTACAGGATGACTGAGTCTTCCTACTGTCTATGTTTTGAGCGTTTCCTGTGTCACCAGTTTTTCATTCCGATGCACCTCTGCAGGTTTACTGTATCCATTCGATCATCACAGTGACGATGAAACACATAAATTGCATCGGAATTAAATATAAGAGACACAATGCCGACTTAAGTACTACAAAACTGAGTCTCCTTAGGGTCTATCTTTTGAGCGTTTCCTGTGTCACCAGTTTTACATTCCGATGCACCTCTGCAGGTTTACTGTATTCCTTGGACCTTCACAGTGACGATGAAACACAGATATTACATCATAATTAAATATAAGAGACACTATGCCGATTAAAGTACAGGAAGACTGAGTCTTTATATTGTCTATGTTTTCAGCGTTTCCTGTGTAATCAGTTTTACATTCCGATGGACCTCTGCAGGTTTACTGTATCCCTTGGACCTTCCCATTGACGATGAAACACAGAAATTGCATCGGAATTAAATCTAAGGGACACAATGTCGGTTTAAGTACAGGAAGACTGAGTCTTCCTACTGTCTACGTTTTGAGCATTTCCTGTGTCACCAGTTTTACACTCCGATGCACCTCTGCAGGTGTACTGTATCCATTGGACCTTCCCATTGACGATGAAACACTGAAATTGCATCGGATTTAAATATGAGACACAATGCCGACTTAAGTACAGGTAGACTGAGTCTTCCTACTGTCTATGTTTTGAGCGTTTCCTGTCACCAGTTTTACATTCCGATGCACCTCTGCAGTTTTACTGTATCGATTGCACCTTCCCATTGACGATGAAACACAGAAATTGCATCGGAATTAAATATAAGAGACACAATGCCGACATAAGTACAGGAAGACTGAGTCTTCCTACTGTCTACGTTTTGAGCGTTTCCTGTGTCACTAGTTTTACATTCCGATGCACCTCTGCAGGTTTATTGTATCCATGGACCTTCCCATTGACGATGAAACACAGAAATTGCATCGGGTTTAAATATAAGGGTCACAATACCGACTTAAGTACAGGAAAACTGAGTCTTCCTACTGTCTATGTTTTGAGTGTTTCCTGTGTCACCAGTTTTACATTCCGATGCACCTCTGCAGGTTTACTGTATCTCTTGGACCTTCACAGTGACGATGAAATACAGATATTGCATCGGAATTTAATATAAGAGACACAATGCCGATTTAAGTACAGGAAGACTGAGTCTTTATATTTTCTATGTTTTCAGCGTTTCCTGTGTAATCAGTTTTACATTCCGATGCACCTCTGCAGGTTTACTTTATCCCTTCGACCTTCCCATTGACGATGAAACACAGAATTTGCATCGGATTTAAATATAAGAGACACAATGCCGACTTAAGTACAGGAAGACTGAGTCTTCCTACTGTCTATGTTTTGGGCGTTTCCTGCGTCACCAGTTTTACATTCCGGTGCACCTCTGCAGGTTTACTGTATCGATTGGACCTTCCCATTGACGATGAAACACAGAAATTGCATCGGTATAAATATAAGAGACACAATGCCGACTTAAGTACAGGAAGACTGAGTCTTCCTACTGTCTACGTTTTGAGCGTTTCCTGTGTCACCAGTTTTATATTCCGATACACCTCTGCAGAATTTCTGTATCCATTGGACCTTCCCATTGACGATGAAACACAGAATTTGCATCGGATTTAAATATAAGAGGCACAATGCCGAATTAAGTACAGGAATACAGAGTCTTCCTACTGTCTATGTTTTGAGCGTTTTCTGTGTCACCAGTTTTACATTCCGATGCACCTCTGCAGGTTTACTGTATCCATTGGACCTTCACAGTGACGATGAAACACAGATATTGCCTCGGATTTAAATATAAGAGACACAATGCCGACTTAAGTACAGGAAGACTGAGTCTTCCTACTGTCTATGTTTTGATCGTTTCCTGTGTCACCAGTTTTACATTCCGATGCACCTCTGCAGGTTTACTGTATTCCTTGGACATTCACAGTGACGATGTAATACAGATATTGCATCGGAATTAAATATAAGAGACACAATGCCGATTTAAGTACAGGAAGACTGAGCCTTTATACTGTCTATGTTTTCAGCGTTTCCTGTGTAATCAGTTTTACATTCCGATGCAACTCTGCAGGTTTACTGTATTCCCTGGACCTTCCCATTGACGATGAAACAGAGAAATTGCATCGGAATTAAATATGAGACACAATGCCGACTTAAGTACAGAAGGACTGAGTCTTCCTACTGTCTATGTTTTGAGCGTTTCCTGTGTCACCAGTTTTACATTCCGATGCACACCTGCAGGTTCACTGTATCCATTGGACCTTCCCATTGACGATGAAACACAGAATTTGAATCTGATTTAAATATAAGAGACACAATGCCGACTTAAGTACAGGAAGACTGAGTCTTCCTACTGTCTATGTTTTGAGCGTTTCCTGTGTCACCAGTTTTTCATTCCGATGCACCTCTGCAGGTTTACTGTATCCATTCGACCATCACAGTGACGATGAAACACATAAATTGCATCGGAATTAAATATAAGAGACACAATGCCGACTTAAGTACTACAAAACTGAGTCTCCGTAGGGTCTATCTTTTGAGCGTTTCCTGTGTCACCAGTTTTACATTCCGATGCACCTCTGCAGGTTTACTGTATTCCTTGGACCTTCACAGTGACGATGTAACACAGATATTACATCATAATTAAATATAAGAGACACTATGCCGATTAAAGTACAGGAAGACTGAGTCTTTATATTGTCTATGTTTTCAGCGTTTCCTGTGTAATCAGTTTTACATTCCGATGGACCTCTGCAGGTTTACTGTATCCCTTGGACCTTCCCATTGACGATGAAACACAGAAATTGCATCGGAATTAAATCTAAGGGACACAATGTCGGTTTAAGTACAGGAAGACTGAGTCTTCCTACTGTCTACGTTTTGAGCATTTCCTGTGTCACCAGTTTTACACTCCGATGCACCTCTGCAGGTGTACTGTATCCATTGGACCTTCCCATTGACGATGAAACACTGAAATTGCATCGGATTTAAATATGAGACACAATGCCGACTTAAGTACAGGTAGACTGAGTCTTCCTACTGTCTATGTTTTGAGCGTTTCCTGTCACCAGTTTTACATTCCGATGCACCTCTGCAGTTTTACTGTATCGATTGCACCTTCCCATTGACGATGAAACACAGAAATTGCATCGGAATTAAATATAAGAGACACAATGCCGACATAAGTACAGGAAGACTGAGTCTTCCTACTGTCTACGTTTTGAGCGTTTCCTGTGTCACTAGTTTTACATTCCGATGCACCTCTGCAGGTTTATTGTATCCATGGACCTTCCCATTGACGATGAAACACAGAAATTGCATCGGGTTTAAATATAAGGGTCACAATACCGACTTAAGTACAGGAAAACTGAGTCTTCCTACTGTCTATGTTTTGAGTGTTTCCTGTGTCACCAGTTTTACATTCCGATGCACCTCTGCAGGTTTACTGTATCTCTTGGACCTTCACAGTGACGATGAAATACAGATATTGCATCGGAATTTAATATAAGAGACACAATGCCGATTTAAGTACAGGAAGACTGAGTCTTTATATTTTCTATGTTTTCAGCGTTTCCTGTGTAATCAGTTTTACATTCCGATGCACCTCTGCAGGTTTACTTTATCCCTTCGACCTTCCCATTGACGATGAAACACAGAATTTGCATCGGATTTAAATATAAGAGACACAATGCCGACTTAAGTACAGGAAGACTGAGTCTTCCTACTGTCTATGTTTTGGGCGTTTCCTGCGTCACCAGTTTTACATTCCGGTGCACCTCTGCAGGTTTACTGTATCGATTGGACCTTCCCATTGACGATGAAACACAGAAATTGCATCGGAATAAATATAAGAGACACAATGCCGACTTAAGTACAGGAAGACTGAGTCTTCCTACTGTCTACGTTTTGAGCGTTTCCTGTGTCACCAGTTTTATATTCCGATACACCTCTGCAGAATTTCTGTATCCATTGGACCTTCCCATTGACGATGAAACACAGAATTTGCATCGGATTTAAATATAAGAGGCACAATGCCGAATTAAGTACAGGAATACAGAGTCTTCCTACTGTCTATGTTTTGAGCGTTTTCTGTGTCACCAGTTTTACATTCCGATGCACCTCTGCAGGTTTACTGTATCCATTGGACCTTCACAGTGACGATGAAACACAGATATTGCCTCGGATTTAAATATAAGAGACACAATGCCGACTTAAGTACAGGAAGACTGAGTCTTCCTACTGTCTATGTTTTGATCGTTTCCTGTGTCACCAGTTTTACATTCCGATGCACCTCTGCAGGTTTACTGTATTCCTTGGACATTCACAGTGACGATGTAATACAGATATTGCATCGGAATTAAATATAAGAGACACAATGCCGATTTAAGTACAGGAAGACTGAGCCTTTATACTGTCTATGTTTTCAGCGTTTCCTGTGTAATCAGTTTTACATTCCGATGCAACTCTGCAGGTTTACTGTATTCCCTGGACCTTCCCATTGACGATGAAACAGAGAAATTGCATCGGAATTAAATATGAGACACAATGCCGACTTAAGTACAGAAGGACTGAGTCTTCCTACTGTCTATGTTTTGAGCGTTTCCTGTGTCACCAGTTTTACATTCCGATGCACACCTGCAGGTTCACTGTATCCATTGGACCTTCCCATTGACGATGAAACACAGAATTTGAATCTGATTTAAATATAAGAGACACAATGCCGACTTAAGTACAGGAAGACTGAGTCTTCCTACTGTCTATGTTTTGAGCGTTTCCTGTGTCACCAGTTTTTCATTCCGATGCACCTCTGCAGGTTTACTGTATCCATTCGACCATCACAGTGACGATGAAACACATAAATTGCATCGGAATTAAATATAAGAGACACAATGCCGACTTAAGTACTACAAAACTGAGTCTCCGTAGGGTCTATCTTTTGAGCGTTTCCTGTGTCACCAGTTTTACATTCCGATGCACCTCTGCAGGTTTACTGTATTCCTTGGACCTTCACAGTGACGATGTAACACAGATATTACATCATAATTAAATATAAGAGACACTATGCCGATTAAAGTACAGGAAGGCTGAGTCTTTATATTGTCTATGTTTTCAGCGTTTCCTGTGTAATCAGTTTTACATTCCGATGGACCTCTGCAGGTGTACTGTATCCCTTGGACCTTCCCATTGACGATGAAACACAGAAATTGCATCGGAATTAAATCTAAGGGACACAATGTCGGTTTAAGTACAGGAAGACTGAGTCTTCCTACTGTCTACGTTTTGAGCGTTTCCTGTGTCACCAGTTTTACACTCCGATGCACCACTGCAGGTGTACCGTATCCATTGGACCTTCCCATTGACGATGAAACACAGAAATTGCATCGGAATTAAATATAAGAGACACAATGCCGACATAAGTACAGGTAGACTGAGTCTTCCTACTGTCTATGATTTGAGCGTTTCCTGTGTCACCAGTTTTACAGTCCGATGCACCTCTGCAGTTTTACTGTATCGATTGGACCTTCCCATTGACGATGAAACACAGAAATTGCATCGGGTTTAAATATAAGGGTCACAATACCGACTTAAGTACAGGAAAACTGAGTCTTCCTACTGTCTATGTTTTGAGTGTTTCCTGTGTCACCAGTTTTACATTCCGATGCACCTCTGCAGGTTTACTGTATCCCTTGGACCTTCACAGTGACGATGAAACACAGATATTGCATCGGAATTTAATATAATAGACACAATGCCGATTTAAGTACAGGAAGACTGAGTCTTCCTACTGTCTACGTTTTGAGCGTTTCCTGTGTCACTAGTTTTACATTCCGATGCACCTCTGCAGGTTTATTGTATCCATTGGACCTTCCCATTGACGATGAAACACAGAAATTGCATCGGGTTTAAATATAAGGGTCACAATACCGACTTAAGTACAGGAAAACTGAGTCTTCCTACTGTCTATGTTTTGAGTGTTTCCTGTGTCACCAGTTTTACATTCCGATGCACCTCTGCAGGTTTACTGTATCCCTTGGACCTTCACAGTGACGATGAAACACAGATATTGCATCGGAATTTAATATAATAGACACAATGCCGATTTAAGTACAGGAAGACTGAGTCTTTATATTTTTTATGTTTTCAGCGTTTCCTGTGTAATCAGTTTTGCATTCCGATGCAACTCTGCAGGTTTACTGTATCCCTTCGACCTTCCCATTGACGATGAAACACAGAAATTGCATCGGAATTAAATATAAGAGACACAATGCCGACTTAAGTACTACAGAACTGAGTCTCCCTAGGTCTATGTTTTGAGCGTTCTTTGTCACCAGTTTTACATTCCGATGGACCTGTGCAGGATTTCTGTATCCCTTGGACCTCCCCATTGACGATGAAACACAGAAATTGCATCGGAATTAGATGTAAGAGACACAATGTCAACTTAAGTACAAGAAAACTGATTCTTCTTAGGGTCTATGTTTCGAGCGTTTCCTGTGTCACCAGTTTTACATTCCGATGCACCTCTGCAGGTTTACTGTATCCATTGGACCTTCCCATTGACGATGAAACACAGAAATTGCATCGGATTTTAATATAAGAGACACAATGCCGACTTAAGTACTACAAAACTGAGTCTCCTTAGGGTCTATGTTTTGAACGTTCCTGTGTCACCAGTCTTACATTCCGATGCTCCTCTGCAGGTTTACTGTATCCATTGGACTTTCCCAGTGACGATGAAACACAGAAATTGCATCGGAATTAAATATAAGAGAGACAATGCCGACTTAAGTACAAGAAAATTGAGTCTTCTTAGGGTCTATGTTCTGAGCGTTTCCTGTGTCACCAGTTTTATATTCCGATGGACCTCTGCAGGTTTTCTGTATCCATTGGACCACCCCATCGACGATGAAACACAGAAATTGCATCGGAATTAAATCTAAGAGACACAATGTCGACTTAAGTACAGGAAGACTGAGTCTTCCTACTGTCTACGTTTTGAGCGTTTCCTGTGTCACCAGTTTTACATTCCGATACTCCTCTGAAGGGTTCCTGTATCCATTGGACCTTCCCAGTGACGATGAAACACAGAAATTGCATCGGATTTAAATATAAGAGACACAATGCCGACTTAAGTACAGGTAGACTGAGTCTTCCTACTGTCTATGTTTTGAGCGTTTCCAGTGTCACCAGTTTTACATTCCGATGCACCTCTGCAGTTTTACTGTATCGATTGGACCTTCCCATTGACGATGAAACACAGTAATTGCATCGGAATTAAATATAAGAGACACAATGCCGACTTAAGTACAGGAAGACTGAGTCTTCCAACTGTCTACGTTTTGAGCGTTTCCTGTGTCACCAGTTTTACATTCCGATGCACCTCTGCAGGTTTACTGTATCCATTGGACCTTCCCATTGACGATGAAACACAGAAATTGCATCGGATTTAAATATAAGAGACACAATGCCGACTTAAGTACAGGAAGACTGAGTCTTTCTACTGTCTATGTTTTGAGCGTTTCCTGTGTCACCAGATTTACATTCCGATGCACCTCTGCAGGTTTACTGTATCCCTTGGACCTTCACAGTGACGATGAAACACAGATATTGCATCGGAATTTAATATAAGAGACACAATGCCGATTTAAGTACAGGAAGACTGAGTCTTTATACTGTCTATGTTTTCAGCGTTTCCTGTGTAATCAGTTTTACATTCCGATGCAACTCTGCAGGTTTACTGTATACATTGGACCTTCCCATTGACGAAGAAACACAGAAATTACATCGGAATTAAATATAAGAGACACAATGCCGACTTAAGTACTACAAAACTGAGTATCCTTAGGGTCTATGATTTGAGCGTTTCCTGTGTCACCAGTTTTACATTCTGATGCACCTCTGCAGGTTTACTGTATCCATTGGACCTTCCCAGTGACGATGAAACACAGAAATTGCATCGGAATTAAATATAAGAGAGACAATGCCGACTTAAGTACAAGGAAACTGAGTCTACTTAGGGTCTATGTTTTGAGCGTTTCCTGTGTCAACAGTTTTACATTCCGATGGACCTGTGCAGGTTTTCTGTATCCCTTGGACCTCCCCATCGACGATGAAACACAGAAATTGCATCGGAATTAGATCTAAGAGACAATGTCAACTTAAGTACAAGAAAACTGACTCTTCTTAGGGTCTATGTTTTGAGCGTTTCCTGTGTCACCATTTTTACATTCCGATGGACCTCAGCAGGTTTACTGTATCCCTTGGACCTTCTCATTGACGATGAAACACAGAAATTGCATCGGAATGAAATCTAAGGGACACAATGTCGACTTAAGTACAGGAAGACTGAGTCTTCCTACTGCCTACGTTTTGAGCGTTTCCTGTGTCACCGGTTTTACATTCCGATGCACCTCTGCAGGTTTACTGTATCCATTGGACCTTCCCATTGACGATGAAACACAGAAATTGCATCGGATTTAAATATAAGAGACACAATGCCAACTTAAGTACAGGTAGACTGAGTCTTCCCACTGTCTATGCTTTGAGCGTTTCCTGTGTCACCAGTTTTACATTCCGATGCACCTCTGCAACTTTACTGTATCGATTGGACCATCCCATTGACGAGGAAACACAGAAATTGCATCGGAATTAAATATAAGAGACACAATGCCGACTTAAGTACACGAAGACTGAGTCTTCCTACTGTCTACGTTTTGAGCGATTCCTGTGCATCAGTTTTACATTCCGATGCACCTCTGCAGGTTTACTGTATCCATTGGACCTTCCCATTGACGATGAAACACAGAAATTGCATCGGATTCAAATATAAGAGACACAATGCCGTGTTAAGTACAGGAAGACTGAGTCTTCCTACTGTCCATGTTTTCAGCGTTTCCTGTGTCACCAGTTTTACATTGCGATGCACCTCTGCAGGTTTACTGTATCCCTTGGACCCTCACAGTGACGATGAAACACAGATATTGCATCGGAATTAAATATAAGAGACACAATGCCGATTTAAGTACAGGAAGACTGGGTCTTTATACTCTCTATGTTTTCAGCGTTTCCTGTGTTATCAGTCTTACATTCCGATGCAACTCTGCAGGTTTACGGTATTCCTTGGACCTTCCCATTGACGATGAAACATAGAAATTGCATCGGAATTAAATATAAGTGACACAATGCCGACTTAAGTACTACAAAACTGAGTCTCCTTAGGGTCTATGTTTTGAGCGTTTCCTGTGTCACCAGTTTTACATTCCGATGCACCTCTGCAGGTTTACTGTATCCATTGGACCTTCCCATTGACGATGAAACACAGAAATTGCATCGGAATTAAATCTAAGGGGCACAATGTCGACTTAAGTACAGGAAAACTGAGTCTTCCTACTGTCTACGTTTTGAGCGTTTCCTGTGTCACCAGTTTTACACTCTGATGCACCTCTGCAGGTTTACTGTATCCATTGTACCTTCCCATTGATGATGAAACACAGAAATTGCATCGGATTTAAATATTAGAGACACAATGCCGACTTAAGTACAGGTGGACTGAGTCTTCCTACTGTCTATGTTTTGAGCGTTTCCTGTGTCACCAGTTTTACATTCCGATGCACCTCAGCAAGTTTACTGTATCCATTGGACCTTCCCATTGACGATGAAACACAGAAACTGCATCGGATTTAAATATAAGAGACACAATGCCGACTTAAGTACTACAAAACTGAGTCTCTTTAGGGTCTATGTTTTGAACGTTCCTGTGTCACCAGTCTTACATTCCGATGCTCCTCTGCAGGTTTACTGTATCCATTGGACTTTCCCAGTGACGATGAAACACAGAAATTGCATCGGAATTAAATATAAGAGAGACAATGCCGACTTAAGTACAAGAAAACTGAGTCTACTTAGGGTCTATGTTCTGAGCGTTTCCTGTGTCACCAGTTTTATATTCCGATGGACCTCTGCAAGTTTTCTGTATCAATTGGACCACCCCATCGACGATGAAACACAGAAATTGCATCGGAATTAAATCTAAGAGACACAATGTCGACTTAAGTACAGGAAGACTGAGTCTTCCTACTGTCTACGTTTTGAGCGATTATTCTGTCACCAGTTTTACATTCCGATGCACCTCTGCAGGTTTACTGTATCCCTTCGACCTTCGCAGTGACGATGAAAAACAGATATTGCATCGGAATTAAATATAAGAGACACAATGCCGACTTAAGTACAAGAAAACTGAGTCTTCTTAGGCTCTATGCTTTGAGCGTTTCCTGTGTCACCAGTTTTACATTCCGATGGACCTCTGCAGGTTTACTGTATCCCTTGGACCTCCCCATTGACGATGAAACACAGAAATTGCATCGGAATTAAATCTAAGAGACACAATGTCGACATAAGTACAGGAAGACTGAGTCTTCCTACTGTCTACGTTTTGAGCGTTTCCTGTGTCACCAGTTTTACATTCCGATACACCTCTGAAGGTTTGCTGTATCCACTGGACCTTCCCATTGACGATGAAACACAGAAATTGCATCGGATTTAAATATAAGAGACACAATGCCGACTTAAGTACAGGTAGACTGAGTCTTCCTACTGTCTATGTTTTGAGCGTTTCCAGTGTCACCAGTTTTTCATTCCGATGCACCTCTGCAGTTTTACTGTATCGATTGGACTTTCACAGTGACGATGAAACACAGAAATTGCATCGGAATTAAATATAAGAGACACAATGCCGACTTAAGTACAGGAAGACTGAGTCTTCCAACTGTCTACGTTTTGAGCGCTTCCTGTGTCACCAGTTTTACATTCCAATGCACCTCTGCAGGTTTACTGTATCCATTGGACCTTCCCATTGACGATGAAACACAGAAATTGCATCGGATTTAAATATAAGAGACACAATGCCGACTTAAGTACAGGAAGACTGAGTCTTTCTACTGTCTATGTTTTGAGCGTTTCCTGTGTCACCAGATTTACATTCCGATGCACCTCTGCAGGTTTACTGTATCCCTTGGACATTCACAGTGACGATGAAACAAAGATATTGCATCGGAATTTAATATAAGAGACACAATGCCGATTTAAGTACAGGAAGACTGAGTCTTTATACTGTCTATGTTTTCTGCGTTTCCTGTGTAATCAGTTTTACATTCCGATGCAACTCTGCAGGTTTACTGTATTCCTTGGACCCATTGACGAAGAAACACAGAAATTACATCGGAATTAAATATAAGAGACACAATGCCGACTTAAGTACTACAAAACTGAGTATCCTTAGGGTCTATGATTTGAGCGTTTCCTGTGTCACCAGTTTTACATTCCGATGCACCTCTGCAGGTTTACTGTATCCATTGGACCTTCCCATTGACGATAAAACACAGAAATTGCATCGGAATTAAATCTAAGGGACACAATGTCGACTTAAGTACAGGAAGACTGAGTCTTCCTACTGTCTACGATTTGAGCGTTTCCTGTGTCACCAGTTTTACACTCCGATGCACCTCTGCAGGTTTACTGTATCCATTGGACCTTCCCATTGACGATGAAACACAGAAATTGCATCGGATTTAAATATTAGAGACACAATGCCGACTTAAGTACAGGTGGACTGAGTCTTCCTACTGTCTATGTTTTGAGCGTTTCCTGTGTCACCAGTTTTACATTCCGATGCACCTCTGCAAGTTTACTGTATCCATTGGACCTTCCCATTGACGATGAAACACAGAAATTGCATCGGATTTAAATATAAGAGACACAATTCCGACTTAAGTACAGGAAGACTGAGTCTTCCTACTGTCTATGTTTTGAGCGTTTCCTGCGTCACCAGTTTTACATTCCGATGCACCTCTGCAGGTTTACTGTATCGATTGGACCTTCCCATTGACGATGAAACACAGAAATTGCATCGGAATAAATATAAGAGACACAATGCCGACTTAAGTACAGGAAGACTGAGTCTTCCTACTGTCTACGTTTTGAGCGTTTCCTGTGTCACCAGTTTTACTTTCCGATACACCTCTGCAGAATTTCTGTATCCATTGGACCTTCCCATTGACGATGAAACACAGAAATTGCATCGGATTTAAATATAAGAGGCACAATGCCGAATTAAGTACAGGAATACTGAGTCTTCCTACTGTCTATGTTTTGAGCGTTTCCTGTGTCACCAGTTTTACATTCCGACGCACACCTGCAGGTTCACTGTATCCATTGGACCTTCCCATTGACGATGAAACACAGAATTTGAAACGGATATAAATATAAGAGACACAATGCCGACTTAAGTACAGGAAGACTGAGTCTTCCTACTGTCTATGTTTTGAGCGTTTCCTGTGTCACCAGTTTTTCATTCCGATGCACCACTGCAGGTTTACTGTATCCATTCGACCATCACAGTGACGATGAAACACATAAATTGAATCGGAATTAAATATGAGAGACACAATGCCGACTTAAGTACTACAAACTGAGACTCTTAGGGTCTATCTTTTGAGCGTTTCCTGTGTCACCAGTTTTACATTCCGATGCACGTCTGCAGGTTTACTGTATTCCTTGGACCTTCACAGTGCCGATGAAACACAGATATTACATCATAATTAAATATAAGAGACACTATGCCGATTAAAGTACAGGAAGACTGAGTCTTTATATTGTCTATGTTTTCAGCGTTTCCTGTGTAATCAGTGTTACATTCCGATGGACCTCTGCAGGTTTACTGTATCCCTTGGACCTTCGCATTGACGATGAAACACATAAATTGCATCGGAATTTAATCTAAGGGACACAATGTCGACTTAAGTACTGGAAGACTGAGTCTTCCTACTGTCTACGTTTTGAGCGTTTCCTGTGTCACCAGTTTTACACTCCGATGATCCTTTGCAGGTGTACTGTATCCATTGGACCTTCCCATTGACGATGAAACACAGAAATTGCATCGGATTTAAATATAAGAGGCACAATGCCGAATTAAGTACAGGAATACTGAGTCTTCCTACTGTCTATGTTTTGAGCGTTTCCTGTGTCACCAGTTATACATTCCGTTGCATGTCTGCAGGTTTACTGTATCCCTTGGACCTTCCCATTGACGATGAAACACAGAAATTGCATCGGAATTTAATCTAAGGGGCACAATGTCGACTTAAGTACAGGAAGACTGAGTCTTCCTACTGTCTACGTTTTGAGCGTTTCCTGTGTCACCAGTTTTACATTCCGATACACCTCTGAAGGTTTGCTGTATCCACTGGACCTTCCCATTGACGATGAAACACAGAAATTGCATCGGATTTAAATATAAGAGACACAATGCCGACTTAAGTACAGGTAGACTGAGTCTTCCTACTGTCTATGTTTTGAGCGTTTCCAGTGTCACCAGTTTTTCATTCCGATGCACCTCTGCAGTTTTACTGTATCGATTGGACTTTCACAGTGACGATGAAACACAGAAATTGCATCGGAATTAAATATAAGAGACACAATGCCGACTTAAGTACAGGAAGACTGAGTCTTCCAACTGTCTACGTTTTGAGCGCTTCCTGTGTCAGCAGTTTTACATTCCAATGCACCTCTGCAGGTTTACTGTATCCATTGGACCTTCCCATTGACGATGAAACACAGAAATTGCATCGGATTTAAATATAAGAGACACAATGCCGACTTAAGTACAGGAAGACTGAGTCTTTCTACTGTCTATGTTTTGAGCGTTTCCTGTGTCACCAGATTTACATTCCGATGCACCTCTGCAGGTTTACTGTATCCCTTGGACATTCACAGTGACGATGAAACAAAGATATTGCATCGGAATTTAATATAAGAGACACAATGCCGATTTAAGTACAGGAAGACTGAGTCTTTATACTGTCTATGTTTTCTGCGTTTCCTGTGTAATCAGTTTTACATTCCGATGCAACTCTGCAGGTTTACTGTATTCCTTGGACCCATTGACGAAGAAACACAGAAATTACATCGGAATTAAATATAAGAGACACAATGCCGACTTAAGTACTACAAAACTGAGTATCCTTAGGGTCTATGATTTGAGCGTTTCCTGTGTCACCAGTTTTACATTCCGATGCACCTCTGCAGGTTTACTGTATCCATTGGACCTTCCCATTGACGATGAAACACAGAAATTGCATCGGAATTAAATCTAAGGGACACAATGTCGACTTAAGTACAGGAAGACTGAGTCTTCCTACTGTCTACGATTTGAGCGTTTCCTGTGTCACCAGTTTTACACTCCGATGCACCTCTGCAGGTTTACTGTATCCATTGGACCTTCCCATTGACGATGAAACACAGAAATTGCATCGGATTTAAATATTAGAGACACAATGCCGACTTAAGTACAGGTGGACTGAGTCTTCCTACTGTCTATGTTTTGAGCGTTTCCTGTGTCACCAGTTTTACATTCCGATGCACCTCTGCAAGTTTACTGTATCCATTGGACCTTCCCATTGACGATGAAACACAGAAATTGCATCGGATTTAAATATAAGAGACACAATTCCGACTTAAGTACAGGAAGACTGAGTCTTCCTACTGTCTATGTTTTGAGCGTTTCCTGCGTCACCAGTTTTACATTCCGATGCACCTCTGCAGGTTTACTGTATCGATTGGACCTTCCCATTGACGATGAAACACAGAAATTGCATCGGAATAAATATAAGAGACACAATGCCGACTTAAGTACAGGAAGACTGAGTCTTCCTACTGTCTACGTTTTGAGCGTTTCCTGTGTCACCAGTTTTACTTTCCGATACACCTCTGCAGAATTTCTGTATCCATTGGACCTTCCCATTGACGATGAAACACAGAAATTGCATCGGATTTAAATATAAGAGGCACAATGCCGAATTAAGTACAGGAATACTGAGTCTTCCTACTGTCTATGTTTTGAGCGTTTCCTGTGTCACCAGTTTTACATTCCGACGCACACCTGCAGGTTCACTGTATCCATTGGACCTTCCCATTGACGATGAAACACAGAATTTGAAACGGATATAAATATAAGAGACACAATGCCGACTTAAGTACAGGAAGACTGAGTCTTCCTACTGTCTATGTTTTGAGCGTTTCCTGTGTCACCAGTTTTTCATTCCGATGCACCACTGCAGGTTTACTGTATCCATTCGACCATCACAGTGACGATGAAACACATAAATTGAATCGGAATTAAATATGAGAGACACAATGCCGACTTAAGTACTACAAACTGAGACTCTTAGGGTCTATCTTTTGAGCGTTTCCTGTGTCACCAGTTTTACATTCCGATGCACGTCTGCAGGTTTACTGTATTCCTTGGACCTTCACAGTGCCGATGAAACACAGATATTACATCATAATTAAATATAAGAGACACTATGCCGATTAAAGTACAGGAAGACTGAGTCTTTATATTGTCTATGTTTTCAGCGTTTCCTGTGTAATCAGTGTTACATTCCGATGGACCTCTGCAGGTTTACTGTATCCCTTGGACCTTCGCATTGACGATGAAACACATAAATTGCATCGGAATTTAATCTAAGGGACACAATGTCGACTTAAGTACTGGAAGACTGAGTCTTCCTACTGTCTACGTTTTGAGCGTTTCCTGTGTCACCAGTTTTACACTCCGATGATCCTTTGCAGGTGTACTGTATCCATTGGACCTTCCCATTGACGATGAAACACAGAAATTGCATCGGATTTAAATATAAGAGGCACAATGCCGAATTAAGTACAGGAATACTGAGTCTTCCTACTGTCTATGTTTTGAGCGTTTCCTGTGTCACCAGTTATACATTCCGTTGCATGTCTGCAGGTTTACTGTATCCCTTGGACCTTCCCATTGACGATGAAACACAGAAATTGCATCGGAATTTAATCTAAGGGGCACAATGTCGACTTAAGTACAGGAAGACTGAGTCTTCCTACTGTCTACGTTTTGAGCGTTTCCTGTGTCACCAGTTTTACACTCCGATGCACCTCTGCAGGTGTACTGTATCCATTGGACCTTCCCATTGACGATGAAACACAGAAATTGCATCGGATTTAAATATAAGAGACACAATGCCGACTTAAGTACAGGTAGACTGAGTCTTCCTACTGTCTATGTTTTGAGCGTTTCCTGTGTCACCAGTTTTACATTCCGATGCACCTCTGCAGTTTTACTGTATCGATTGGACCTTCCCATTGACGATGAAACACAGAAATTGCATCGGAAATAAATATAAGAGACACAATGCCGACTTAAGTACAGGAAGACTGAGTCTTCCTACTGTCTACGTTTTGAGCGTTTCCTGTGTCACTAGTTTTACATTCCCATGCACCTCTGCAGGTTTATTGTATCCATTGGACCTTCCCATTGGCGATGAAACACAGAAACTGCAACGGATTTAAATATAAGGGACACAATACCGACTTAAGTACAGGAAAACTGAGTCTTCCTACTGTCTATGTTTTGAGTGTTTCCTGTGTCACCAGTTTTACATTCCGATGCACCTCTGCAGGTTTACTGTATCCCTTGGACCTTCACAGTGACGATGAAGCACAGATATTGCATCGGAATTTAATATAAGAGACACAATGCCGATTTAAGTACAGGAAGACTGAGTCTTTATATTGTTTATGTTTTGAGCGTTTCCTGTGTCACCAGTTTTTCATTCCGATGCACCTCTGCAGGTTTACTGTATCCCTTGGACCTTCCCATTGACGATGAAACACAGAAATTGCATCGGAATTTAATCTAAGGGACACAATGTCGACTTAAGTACAGGAAGACTGAGTCTTCCTACTGTCTACGTTTTGAGCGTTTCCTGTGTCACCAGTTTTACACTCCGATGCACCTCTGCAGGTGTACTGTATCCATTGGACCTTCCCATTGACGATGAAACACAGAAATTGCATCGGATTTAAATATAAGAGACACAATGCCGACTTAAGTACAGGAAAACTGAGTCTTCCTACTGTCTATGTTTTGAGTATTTCCTGTGTCACCAGTTTTACATTCCGATGCACCTCTGCAGGTTTACTGTATCCCTTGGACCTTCACAGTGACGATGAAACACAGATATTGCATCGGAATTTAATATAAGAGACACAATGCCGATTTAAGTACAGGAAGACTGAGTCTTTATATTGTCTATGTTTTCAGCGTTTCCTGTGTAATCAGTTTTACATTCCGATGTAACTCTGCAGGTTTACTGTATCCCTTCGACCTTCCCATTGACGATGAAACACAGAAATTGCATCGGAATTAAATATAAGAGACACAATGCCGACTTAAGTACTACAAAACTGAGTCTCCCTAGGTCTATGTTTTGAGCGTTCCTGTGTCACCAGTTTTACATTCCGATGGACCTGTGCAGGTTTTCTGTATCCCTTGGACCTCCCCATCGACGATGAAACGCAGAAATTTCATCGGAATTAGATGTAAGAGACACAATGTCAACTTAAGTACAAGAAAACTGATTCTTCTTAGGGTCTATTTTGAGCGTTTCCTGTGTCACCAGTTTTACAATCCGATGGACCTCAGCAGGTTTACCGTATCCCTTGGACCTTCCCATTGACGATGAAACACAGAAATTGCATCGGAATTAAATCTAAGGGACACAATGTCGACTTAAGTACAGGAAGACTGAGTCTTCCTACTGTCTACGTTTTGAGCGTTTCCTGTGTCACCAGTTTTACATTCCGATGCACCTCTGCAGGTTTACTGTATCCATTGGACCTTCCCATTGACGATGAAACACAGAAATTGAATCGGATTTAAATATAAGAGACACAATGCCGACTTAAGTACTACAAAACTGAGTCTCCTTAGGGTCTATGTTTTGAACGTTCCAGTGTCACCAGTCTTACATTCCGATGCTCCTCTGCCGGTTTACTGTATCCATTGGACTTTCCCAGTGACGATGAAACACAGAAATTGCATCGGAATTAAATATAAGAGAGACAATGCCGACTTAAGTACCAGAAAACTGAGTCTTCTAAGGGTCTATGTTCTGAGCGTTTCCTGTGTCACCAGTTTTATATTCCGATGGACCTCTGCAGGTTTTCTGTATCCCTTGGACCACCCCATCGACGATGAAACACAGAAATTGCATCGGAATTAAATCTAAGAGACACAATGTCGACTTAAGTACAGGAAGACTGAGTCTTCCTAGTGTCTACGTTTTGAGCGACTCCTGTGTCACCAGTTTTACATTCCGATGCACCTCTGCAGGTTTACTGTATCCCTTCGACCTTCGCAGTGACGATGAACAGATATTGCATCGGAATTAGATATAAGAGACACAATGCCGACTTAAAAACAAGAAAACTGAGTCTTCTTAGGCTCTATGCTTTGAGCGTTTCCTGTGTCACCAGTTTTACATTCCGATGGACCTCTGCAGGTTTACTGTATCCCTTGGACCCTCCCATTGACGATGAAACACAGAAATTGCATCGGAATTAAATCTAAGAGACACAATGTCGACCGAAGTACAGGAAAACTGAGTCTTCCTACTGTCTACGTTTTGAGCGTTTCCTGTGTCACCAGTTTTACATTCCGATACACCTCTGAAGGTTTACTGTGTCCATTGGACCTTCCCATTGACGATGAAACACAGAAATTGCATCGGATTTAAATATAAGAGACACAATGCCGACTTAAGTACAGGTAGACTGAGTCTTCCTACTGTCTATGTTTTGATCGTTTCCTGTGTCACCAGTTTTACATTCCGATGCACGTCTGCAGGTTTACTGTATCCCTTGGACCTTCCCATTGACGATGAAACACAGAAATTGCATCGGAATTTAATCTAAGGGGCACAATGTCGACTTAAGTACAGGAAGACTGAGTCTTCCTACTGTCTACGTTTTGAGCGTTTCCTGTGTCACCAGTTTTACACTCCGATGCACCTCTGCAGGTGTACTGTATCCATTGGACCTTCCCATTGACGATGAAACACAGAAATTGCATCGGATTTAAATATAAGAGACACAATGCCGACTTAAGTACAGGTAGACTGAGTCTTCCTACTGTCTATGTTTTGAGCGTTTCCTGTGTCACCAGTTTTACATTCCGATGCACCTCTGCAGTTTTACTGTATCGATTGGACCTTCCCATTGACGATGAAACACAGAAATTGCATCGGAAATAAATATAAGAGACACAATGCCGACTTAAGTACAGGAAGACTGAGTCTTCCTACTGTCTACGTTTTGAGCGTTTCCTGTGTCACTAGTTTTACATTCCGATGCACCTCTGCAGGTTTATTGTATCCATTGGACCTTCCCATTGGCGATGAAACACAGAAACTGCAACGGATTTAAATATAAGGGACACAATACCGACTTAAGTACAGGAAAACTGAGTCTTCCTACTGTCTATGTTTTGAGTGTTTCCTGTGTCACCAGTTTTACATTCCGATGCACCTCTGCAGGTTTACTGTATCCCTTGGACCTTCACAGTGACGATGAAGCACTGATATTGCATCGGAATTTAATATAAGAGACACAATGCCGATTTAAGTACAGGAAGACTGAGTCTTTATATTGTTTATGTTTTGAGCGTTTCCTGTGTCACCAGTTTTTCATTCCGATGCACCTCTGCAGGTTTACTGTATCCCTTGGACCTTCCCATTGACGATGAAACACAGAAATTGCATCGGAATTTAATCTAAGGGACACAATGTCGACTTAAGTACAGGAAGACTGAGTCTTCCTACTGTCTACGTTTTGAGCGTTTCCTGTGTCACCAGTTTTACACTCCGATGCACCTCTGCAGGTGTACTGTATCCATTGGACCTTCCCATTGACGATGAAACACAGAAATTGCATCGGATTTAAATATAAGAGACACAATGCCGACTTAAGTACAGGAAAACTGAGTCTTCCTACTGTCTATGTTTTGAGTATTTCCTGTGTCACCAGTTTTACATTCCGATGCACCTTTGCAGGTTTACTGTATCCCTTGGACCTTCACAGTGACGATGAAACACAGATATTGCATCGGAATTTAATATAAGAGACACAATGCCGATTTAAGTACAGGAAGACTGAGTCTTTATATTGTCTATGTTTTCAGCGTTTCCTGTGTAATCAGTTTTACATTCCGATGTAACTCTGCAGGTTTACTGTATCCCTTCGACCTTCCCATTGACGATGAAACACAGAAATTGCATCGGAATTAAATATAAGAGACACAATGCCGACTTAAGTACTACAAAACTGAGTCTCCCTAGGTCTATGTTTTGAGCGTTCCTGTGTCACCAGTTTTACATTCCGATGGACCTGTGCAGGTTTTCTGTATCCCTTGGACCTCCCCATCGACGATGAAACGCAGAAATTTCATCGGAATTAGATGTAAGAGACACAATGTCAACTTAAGTACAAGAAAACTGATTCTTCTTAGGGTCTATTTTGAGCGTTTCCTGTGTCACCAGTTTTACAATCCGATGGACCTCAGCAGGTTTACCGTATCCCTTGGACCTTCCCATTGACGATGAAACACAGAAATTGCATCGGAATTAAATCTAAGGGACACAATGTCGACTTAAGTACAGGAAGACTGAGTCTTCCTACTGTCTACGTTTTGAGCGTTTCCTGTGTCACCAGTTTTACATTCCGATGCACCTCTGCAGGTTTACTGTATCCATTGGACCTTCCCATTGACGATGAAACACAGAAATTGAATCGGATTTAAATATAAGAGACACAATGCCGACTTAAGTACTACAAAACTGAGTCTCCTTAGGGTCTATGTTTTGAACGTTCCTGTGTCACCAGTCTTACATTCCGATGCTCCTCTGCCGGTTTACTGTATCCATTGGACTTTCCCAGTGACGATGAAACACAGAAATTGCATCGGAATTAAATATAAGAGAGACAATGCCGACTTAAGTACCAGAAAACTGAGTCTTCTTAGGGTCTATGTTCTGAGCGTTTCCTGTGTCACCAGTTTTATATTCCGATGGACCTCTGCAGGTTTTCTGTATCCCTTGGACCACCCCATCGACGATGAAACACAGAAATTGCATCGGAATTAAATCTAAGAGACACAATGTCGACTTAAGTACAGGAAGACTGAGTCTTCCTAGTGTCTACGTTTTGAGCGACTCCTGTGTCACCAGTTTTACATTCCGATGCACCTCTGCAGGTTTACTGTATCCCTTCGACCTTCGCAGTGACGATGAAGAACAGATATTGCATCGGAATTAGATATAAGAGACACAATGCCGACTTAAAAACAAGAAAACTGAGTCTTCTTGGACTCTATGCTTTGAGCGTTTCCTGTGTCACCAGTTTTACATTCCGATGGACCTCTGCAGGTTTACTGTATCCCTTGGACCCTCCCATTGACGATGAAACACAGAAATTGCATCGGAATTAAATCTAAGAGACACAATGTCGACCGAAGTACAGGAAAACTGAGTCTTCCTACTGTCTACGTTTTGAGCGTTTCCTGTGTCACCAGTATTACATTCCGATACACCTCTGAAGGTTTACTGTATCCATTGGACCTTCCCATTGACGATGAAACACAGAAATTGCATCGGATTTAAATATAAGAGACACAATGCCGACTTAAGTACAGGTAGACTGAGTCTTCCTACTGTCTATGTTTTGATCGTTTCCTGTGTCACCAGTTTTACATTCCGATGCACCTCTGCAGTTTTACTGTATCGATTGTACCTTCCCATTGACGATGAAACACAGAAATTGCATCGGAATTAAATATAAGAGACACAGTGCCGACTTAAGTACAGGAAGACTGAGTCTTCCAACTCTCTACGTTTTGAGCGTTTCCTGTGTCACCAGTTTTACATTCCGATGCACCTCTGCAGGTTTACTGTATCCATTGGGCCTTCCCATTGACTATGAAACACGGAAATTGCATCGGATTTAAATATAAGAGACACAATGCCGACTTAAGTACAGGAAGACTGAGTCTTTCTACTGTCTATGTTTTGAGCGTCTCCTGTGTCACCAGATTTACATTCCGATGCACCTCTGCATGTTTACTGTATCCCTTGGACCTTCACAGCGACGATGAAACACAGATATTGCATCGGCATCTAATATAAGAGACACAATGCCGATTTAAGTACAGGAAGACTGAGTCTTTATACTGTCTATGTTTTCAGCGTTTCCTGTGTAATCAGTTTTACATTCCGATGCAACTCTGCAGGTTTACTGTATTCCTTGGACCTTCCCATTGACGAAGAAACACAGAAATTACATCGGATTTAAATATAAGAGACACAATGCCGACTTAAGTACTACAAAACTGAGTATCCTTAGGGTCTATGATTTGAGCGTTTCCTGTGTCACCAGTTTTACATTCCGATGCACCTCTGCAGGTTTACTGTATCCATTGGACCTTCCCAGTGACGATGAAACACAGAAATTGCATCGGAATTAAATATAAGAGAGAGAATGCCGACTTGAGTACAAGATAACTGAGTCTACTTAGGGTCTATGTTTTGAGCGTTTCCTGTGTCAACAGTTTTACTTTCCGATGGACCTGTGCAGGTTTTCTGTATCCCTCGGACCTCCCCATCGACGATGAAACACAGAAATTGCATCGGAATTAGATCTAAGAGACACAATGTCAACTTAAGTACAAGAAAACTGACTCTTCTTAGGCTCTATGTTTTGAGCGTTTCCTGTGTCACCAGTTTTACATTCCGATGGACCTCAGCAGGTTTACTGTATCCCTTGGACCTTCCCATTGACGATGAAACACAGAAATTGCATCGGAATTAAATCTAAGGGACACAATGTTGACTTAAGTACAGGAAGACTGAGTCTTCCTACTGTCTACGTTTTGAGCGTTTCCTGTGTCACCAGTTTTACATTCCGATGCACCTCTGCAGGTTTACTGTATCGATTGGACCTTCCCACTGACGATGAAACACAGAAATAGCATCGGATTTAAATATAAGAGACACAATGCCGACTTAAGTACAGGTAAACTGAGTCTTCCTACTGTCTATGTTTTGAGCGTTTCCTGTGTCATCAGTTTTACATTCCGATGCACCTCTGCAGGTTTACTGTATCCATTGGACCTTCCCATTGACGATGAAACACAGAAATTGCATTAGATTCAAATATAAGAGACACAATGCCGACTTAAGTACAGGAAGACTGAGTCTTCCTACTGTCCATGTTTTGAGCGTTTCCTGTGTTACCAGTTTTACATTGCGATGCACCTCTGCAGGTTTACTGTATCCCTTGGAACATCACAGTGACGATGAAACACAGATATTGCATCGGAATTAAATATAAGAGACACAATGCCGATTTAAGTACAGGAAGACGGTCTTTGTACTCTCTATGTTTTCGGCGTTTCCTGTGTCATCAGTCTTACATTCCGATGCAACTCTGCAGGTTTACGGTATTCCTTGGACCTTCCCATTGACGATGAAACACAGAAATTGCATCGTAATTAAATATAAGTGACACAATGCCGACTTAAGTACTACAAAACTGAGTCTCCTTAGGGTCTACGTTTTGAGCGTTTCCTGTGTCACCAGTTTTACATTCCGATGCACCTCTGCAGGTTTACTGTATCCATTGGACCTTCCCAGTGACGATGAAACACAGAAATTGCATCGGAATTAAATATAAGAGACACAATGCCGACTTAAGTACAAGAAAAATGAGTCTTCTTAGGGTCTATGTTTTGAGCGTTTCCTGTGTCACCAGTTTTACATTCCGATGGACCTGTGCAGGTTTTCTGTATCCCTTGGACCTCCCCATCGACGATGAAACACAGATATTGCATCGGAATTAGATGTAAGAGACACAATGTCAACTTAAGTACAAGAAAACTGATTCTTCTTAGGGTCTATTTTGAGCGTTTCCTGTGTCACCAGTTTTACATTCCGATGGACCTCAGCAGGTTTACCGTATCCCTTGGACCTTCCCATTGACGATGAAACACAGAAATTGCATCGGAATTAAATCTAAGGGACACAATGTCGACTTAAGTACAGGAAGGCTGAGTCTTCCTACTGTCTACGTTTTGAGCGTTTCCTGTGTCACCAGTTTTACATTCCGATGCACCTCTGCAGGTTTACTGTATCCATTGGACCTTCCCATTGACGATGAAACACAGAAATTGCATCGGATTTAAATATAAGAGACACAATGCCGACTTAAGTACTACAAAACTGAGTCTCCTTAGGGTCTATGTTTTGAACGTTCCTGTGTCACCAGTCTTACATTCCGATGCTCCTCTGCACGTTTACTGTATCCATTGGACTTTCCCAGTGACGATGAAACACAGAAATTGCATCGGAATTAAATATAAGAGAGACAATGCCGACTTGAGTACAAGATAACTGAGTCTACTTAGGGTCTATGTTTTGAGCGTTTCCTGTGTCACCAGTTTTACATTCCGATGGACCTCTGCAGGTTTACTGTATCCCTTGGACCTTCCCATTGACGATGAAACACAGAAATTGCATCGGAATTAAATCTAAGGGATACAATGTCGACTTAAGTACAGGAAGACTGAGTCTTCCTACTGTCTACGTTTTGAGCGTTTCCTGTGTCACCAGTTTTACATTCCGATGCACCTCTGCAGGTTTACTGTATCCATTGGACCTTCCCATTGACGATGAAACACAGAAATGGCATCGGATTTAAATATAAGAGACACAATGCCGACTTAAGTACTACAAAACTGAGTCTACTTAGGGTCTATGTTTTGAACGTTCCTGTGTCACCAGTCTTACATTCCGATGCTCCTCTGCAGGTTTACTGTATCCATTGGACTTTCCCAGTGACGATGAAACACAGAAATTGCATCGGAATTAAATATAAGAGAGACAATGCCGACTTGAGTACAAGATAACTGAGTCTCCTTAGGGTCTATCTTTTGAACGTCCCTGTGTCACCAGTTTTACATTCCGATGGACCTCTGCAGGTTTACTGTATCCCTTCGACCTTCACAGTGACGATGAAACACAGATATTGCATCGGAATGAAATATAAGAGACACAATGCCGACTTAAGTACAAGGAAACTGAGTCTTCTTAGGGTCTATGTTTTGAGCGTTTGCTGTGTCACCAGTTTTACATTCCGATGGACCTCTGCAGGTTTACTGTATCCCTTGGACCTTCCCATTGACGATGAAACACAGAAATTGCATCGGAATTAAATCTAAGGGAGACAATGTCGACTTAAGTACAGGAAGACAGAGTCTTCCTACTGTCTACGCTTTGAGCGTTTCCTGTGTCACCAGTTTTACATTCCGATGCACTTCTGCAGGTTTACTGTATCCATTGGACCTTCCCAATGACGATGAAACACAGAAATTGCATCGGATTTAAATATAAGAGGCACAATGCCGACTTAAGTACAGGAAGACTGAGTCTTCCTACTGTCTATGTTTTGAGCGTTTTCTGTGTCACCAGTTTTACATTCCGATGCACCTCTGCAGGTTTACCGTATCCATTTAGCCTTCACAGTGACGATGAAACACAGAAATTGCTTTGGAATTAAATATAAGAGATACAATGCCGACTTAATTACAGGAAGACTGTGTCTTCCTACTGTCTATGTATTGAGCGCTTCCTGTGTCACCAGGTTTACATTCCGAAGCACCTCTGCAGGTTTAGTGTATCGATTAGACCTTCCCATTGACGATGAAACACAGATATTGCATCGGAATTAAATATAAGAGACACAATGCCGACTTAAGTACTACAAAACTGAGTCTCCTTAGGGTCTATGTTTTGAGCGTTTCCTGTGTCACCAGTTTTACATTCCGATGCACCTCTGCAGGTTTACTGTATCCATTGTACTTTCCCATTGACGATGAAACACAGAAATTGCATCGGATTTAAATATAAGAGACACAATGCCGACTTAAGGAAAGGAAGACTGAGTCTTCCTACTGTCTATGTTTTGAGCGTTTCCTGTGTCACCAGTTTTACATTCCGATGCACCTCTGCAGGTTTAGTGTATCGATTAGACCTTCCCATTGACGATGAAACACAGAAATTGCATCGGAATTAAATCTAAGAGACACAATGTCAACCTAAGTACAGGAAAACTGAGTCTTCCTACTGTCTACGATTTGAGCGTTTCCTGTGTCACCAGTTTTACATTCGGATACACCTCTGAAGGTTTACTGTATCCATTGGACCTTCCCATTGACGATGAAACACAGAAATTGCATCGGATTTAAATATAAGAGACACAATGCCGACTTAAGTACAGGTAGACTGAGTCTTCCTACTGTCTATGTTTTGATCGTTTCCTGTGTCACCAGTTTTACATTCCGATGCACCTCTGCAGTTTTACTGTATCGATTGGACCTTCCCATTGACGATGAAACACAGAAATTGCATCGGAATTAAATATAAGAGACACAATGCCGACTTAAGTACAGGAAGACTGAGTCTTCCAACTCTCTACGTTTTGAGCGTTTCCTGTGTCACCAGTTTTACATTCCGATGCACCTCTGCATGTTTACTGTATCCATTGGACCTTCCCATTGACGATGAAACACAGAAATTGCATCGGATTTAAATATAAGAAACACAATGCCGACTTAAGTACAGGAAGACTGAGTCTTTCTACTGTCTATGTTTTGAGCGTCTCCTGTGTCACCAGATTTACATTCCGATGCACCTCTGCAGGATTTCTGTATCCCTTGGACCTTCACAGTGACGATGAAACACAGATATTGCATCGGCATCTAATATAAGAGACACAATGCCGATTTAAGTACAGGAAGACTGAGTCTTTATACTGTCTATGTTTCAGCGTTTCCTGTGTAATCAGTTTTACATTCCGATGCACCTCTGCAGGTTTACTGTATCCATTGGACCTTCCCAGTGACGATGAAACACAGAAATTGCATCGGAATTAAATATAAGAGAGACAATGCCGACTTGAGTACAAGAAAACTGAGTCTACTTAGGGTCTATGTTTTGAGCGTTTCCTGTGTCAACAGTTTTACTTTCCGATGGACCTGTGCAGGTTTTCTGTATCCCTTGGACCTCCCCATCGACGATGAAACACAGAAATTGCATCGGAATTAGATCTAAGAGACACAATGTCAACTTAAGTACAAGAAAACTGACTCTTCTTAGGCTCTATGTTTTGAGCGTTTCCTGTGTCACCAGTTTTACATTCCGATGCACCTCTGCAGGTTTACTGTATCCATTGGACCTTCCCATTGACGATGAAACACAGAAATTGAATCGGATTTAAATATAAGAGACACAATGCCGACTTAAGTACTACAAAACTGAGTCTCCTTAGGGTCTATGTTTTGAACGTTCCTGTGTCACCAGTCTTACATTCCGATGCTCCTCTGCCGGTTTACTGTATCCATTGGACTTTCCCAGTGACGATGAAACACAGAAATTGCATCGGAATTAAATATAAGAGAGACAATGCCGACTTAAGTACCAGAAAACTGAGTCTTCTTAGGGTCTATGTTCTGAGCGTTTCCTGTGTCACCAGTTTTATATTCCGATGGACCTCTGCAGGTTTTCTGTATCCCTTGGACCACCCCATCGACGATGAAACACAGAAATTGCATCGGAATTAAATCTAAGAGACACAATGTCGACTTAAGTACAGGAAGACTGAGTCTTCCTAGTGTCTACGTTTTGAGCGACTCCTATGTCACCAGTTTTACATTCCGATGCACCTCTGCAGGTTTACTGTATCCCTTCGACCTTCGCAGTGACGATGAAGAACAGATATTGCATCGGAATTAGATATAAGAGACACAATGCCGACTTAAAAACAAGAAAACTGAGTCTTCTTAGACTCTATGCTTTGAGCGTTTCCTGTGTCACCAGTTTTACATTCCGATGGACCTCTGCAGGTTTACTGTATCCCTTGGACCCTCCCATTGACGATGAAACACAGAAATTGCATCGGAATTAAATCTAAGAGACACAATGTCGACCGAAGTACAGGAAAACTGAGTCTTCCTACTGTCTACGTTTTGAGCGTTTCCTGTGTCACCAGTATTACATTCCGATACACCTCTGAAGGTTTACTGTATCCATTGGACCTTCCCATTGACGATGAAACACAGAAATTGCATCGGATTTAAATATAAGAGACACAATGCCGACTTAAGTACAGGTAGACTGAGTCTTCCTACTGTCTATGTTTTGATCGTTTCCTGTGTCACCAGTTTTACATTCCGATGCACCTCTGCAGTTTTACTGTATCGATTGTACCTTCCCATTGACGATGAAACACAGAAATTGCATCGGAATTAAATATAAGAGACACAGTGCCGACTTAAGTACAGGAAGACTGAGTCTTCCAACTCTCTACGTTTTGAGCGTTTCCTGTGTCACCAGTTTTACATTCCGATGCACCTCTGCAGGTTTACTGTATCCATTGGGCCTTCCCATTGACTATGAAACACGGAAATTGCATCGGATTTAAATATAAGAGACACAATGCCGACTTAAGTACAGGAAGACTGAGTCTTTCTACTGTCTATGTTTTGAGCGTCTCCTGTGTCACCAGATTTACATTCCGATGCACCTCTGCATGTTTACTGTATCCCTTGGACCTTCACAGCGACGATGAAACACAGATATTGCATCGGCATCTAATATAAGAGACACAATGCCGATTTAAGTACAGGAAGACTGAGTCTTTATACTGTCTATGTTTTCAGCGTTTCCTGTGTAATCAGTTTTACATTCCGATGCAACTCTGCAGGTTTACTGTATTCCTTGGACCTTCCCATTGACGAAGAAACACAGAAATTACATCGGATTTAAATATAAGAGACACAATGCCGACTTAAGTACTACAAAACTGAGTATCCTTAGGGTCTATGATTTGAGCGTTTCCTGTGTCACCAGTTTTACATTCCGATGCACCTCTGCAGGTTTACTGTATCCATTGGACCTTCCCAGTGACGATGAAACACAGAAATTGCATCGGAATTAAATATAAGAGAGAGAATGCCGACTTGAGTACAAGATAACTGAGTCTACTTAGGGTCTATGTTTTGAGCGTTTCCTGTGTCAACAGTTTTACTTTCCGATGGACCTGTGCAGGTTTTCTGTATCCCTCGGACCTCCCCATCGACGATGAAACACAGAAATTGCATCGGAATTAGATCTAAGAGACACAATGTCAACTTAAGTACAAGAAAACTGACTCTTCTTAGGCTCTATGTTTTGAGCGTTTCCTGTGTCACCAGTTTTACATTCCGATGGACCTCAGCAGGTTTACTGTATCCCTTGGACCTTCCCATTGACGATGAAACACAGAAATTGCATCGGAATTAAATCTAAGGGACACAATGTTGACTTAAGTACAGGAAGACTGAGTCTTCCTACTGTCTACGTTTTGAGCGTTTCCTGTGTCACCAGTTTTACATTCCGATGCACCTCTGCAGGTTTACTGTATCGATTGGACCTTCCCACTGACGATGAAACACAGAAATAGCATCGGATTTAAATATAAGAGACACAATGCCGACTTAAGTACAGGTAAACTGAGTCTTCCTACTGTCTATGTTTTGAGCGTTTCCTGTGTCATCAGTTTTACATTCCGATGCACCTCTGCAGGTTTACTGTATCCATTGGACCTTCCCATTGACGATGAAACACAGAAATTGCATTAGATTCAAATATAAGAGACACAATGCCGACTTAAGTACAGGAAGACTGAGTCTTCCTACTGTCCATGTTTTGAGCGTTTCCTGTGTTACCAGTTTTACATTGCGATGCACCTCTGCAGGTTTACTGTATCCCTTGGAACATCACAGTGACGATGAAACACAGATATTGCATCGGAATTAAATATAAGAGACACAATGCCGATTTAAGTACAGGAAGACGGTCTTTGTACTCTCTATGTTTTCGGCGTTTCCTGTGTCATCAGTCTTACATTCCGATGCAACTCTGCAGGTTTACGGTATTCCTTGGACCTTCCCATTGACGATGAAACACAGAAATTGCATCGTAATTAAATATAAGTGACACAATGCCGACTTAAGTACTACAAAACTGAGTCTCCTTAGGGTCTACGTTTTGAGCGTTTCCTGTGTCACCAGTTTTACATTCCGATGCACCTCTGCAGGTTTACTGTATCCATTGGACCTTCCCAGTGACGATGAAACACAGAAATTGCATCGGAATTAAATATAAGAGACACAATGCCGACTTAAGTACAAGAAAAATGAGTCTTCTTAGGGTCTATGTTTTGAGCGTTTCCTGTGTCACCAGTTTTACATTCCGATGGACCTGTGCAGGTTTTCTGTATCCCTTGGACCTCCCCATCGACGATGAAACACAGATATTGCATCGGAATTAGATGTAAGAGACACAATGTCAACTTAAGTACAAGAAAACTGATTCTTCTTAGGGTCTATTTTGAGCGTTTCCTGTGTCACCAGTTTTACATTCCGATGGACCTCAGCAGGTTTACCGTATCCCTTGGACCTTCCCATTGACGATGAAACACAGAAATTGCATCGGAATTAAATCTAAGGGACACAATGTCGACTTAAGTACAGGAAGGCTGAGTCTTCCTACTGTCTACGTTTTGAGCGTTTCCTGTGTCACCAGTTTTACATTCCGATGCACCTCTGCAGGTTTACTGTATCCATTGGACCTTCCCATTGACGATGAAACACAGAAATTGCATCGGATTTAAATATAAGAGACACAATGCCGACTTAAGTACTACAAAACTGAGTCTCCTTAGGGTCTATGTTTTGAACGTTCCTGTGTCACCAGTCTTACATTCCGATGCTCCTCTGCACGTTTACTGTATCCATTGGACTTTCCCAGTGACGATGAAACACAGAAATTGCATCGGAATTAAATATAAGAGAGACAATGCCGACTTGAGTACAAGATAACTGAGTCTACTTAGGGTCTATGTTTTGAGCGTTTCCTGTGTCACCAGTTTTACATTCCGATGGACCTCTGCAGGTTTACTGTATCCCTTGGACCTTCCCATTGACGATGAAACACAGAAATTGCATCGGAATTAAATCTAAGGGACACAATGTCGACTTAAGTACAGGAAGACTGAGTCTTCCTACTGTCTACGTTTTGAGCGTTTCCTGTGTCACCAGTTTTACATTCCGATGCACCTCTGCAGGTTTACTGTATCCATTGGACCTTCCCATTGACGATGAAACACAGAAATTGCATCGGATTTAAATATAAGAGACACAATGCCGACTTAAGTACTACAAAACTGAGTCTACTTAGGGTCTATGTTTTGAACGTTCCTGTGTCACCAGTCTTACATTCCGATGCTCCTCTGCAGGTTTACTGTATCCATTGGACTTTCCCAGTGACGATGAAACACAGAAATTGCATCGGAATTAAATATAAGAGAGACAATGCCGACTTGAGTACAAGATAACTGAGTCTCCTTAGGGTCTATCTTTTGAACGTCCCTGTGTCACCAGTTTTACATTCCGATGGACCTCTGCAGGTTTACTGTATCCCTTCGACCTTCACAGTGACGATGAAACACAGATATTGCATCGGAATGAAATATAAGAGACACAATGCCGACTTAAGTACAAGGAAACTGAGTCTTCTTAGGGTCTATGTTTTGAGCGTTTGCTGTGTCACCAGTTTTACATTCCGATGGACCTCTGCAGGTTTACTGTATCCCTTGGACCTTCCCATTGACGATGAAACACAGAAATTGCATCGGAATTAAATCTAAGGGAGACAATGTCGACTTAAGTACAGGAAGACAGAGTCTTCCTACTGTCTACGCTTTGAGCGTTTCCTGTGTCACCAGTTTTACATTCCGATGCACTTATGCAGGTTTACTGTATCCATTGGACCTTCCCAATGACGATGAAACACAGAAATTGCATCGGATTTAAATATAAGAGGCACAATGCCGACTTAAGTACAGGAAGACTGAGTCTTCCTACTGTCTATGTTTTGAGCGTTTTCTGTGTCACCAGTTTTACATTCCGATGCACCTCTGCAGGTTTACCGTATCCATTTAGCCTTCACAGTGACGATGAAACACAGAAATTGCTTTGGAATTAAATATAAGAGATACAATGCCGACTTAATTACAGGAAGACTGTGTCTTCCTACTGTCTATGTATTGAGCGCTTCCTGTGTCACCAGGTTTACATTCCGAAGCACCTCTGCAGGTTTAGTGTATCGATTAGACCTTCCCATTGACGATGAAACACAGATATTGCATCGGAATTAAATATAAGAGACACAATGCCGACTTAAGTACTACAAAACTGAGTCTCCTTAGGGTCTATGTTTTGAGCGTTTCCTGTGTCACCAGTTTTACATTCCGATGCACCTCTGCAGGTTTACTGTATCCATTGTACCTTCCCATTGACGATGAAACACAGAAATTGCATCGGATTTAAATATAAGAGACACAATGCCGACTTAAGGAAAGGAAGACTGAGTCTTCCTACTGTCTATGTTTTGAGCGTTTCCTGTGTCACCAGTTTTACATTCCGATGCACCTCTGCAGGTTTAGTGTATCGATTAGACCTTCCCATTGACGATGAAACACAGAAATTGCATCGGAATTAAATCTAAGAGACACAATGTCAACCTAAGTACAGGAAAACTGAGTCTTCCTACTGTCTACGATTTGAGCGTTTCCTGTGTCACCAGTTTTACATTCGGATACACCTCTGAAGGTTTACTGTATCCATTGGACCTTCCCATTGACGATGAAACACAGAAATTGCATCGGATTTAAATATAAGAGACACAATGCCGACTTAAGTACAGGTAGACTGAGTCTTCCTACTGTCTATGTTTTGATCGTTTCCTGTGTCACCAGTTTTACATTCCGATGCACCTCTGCAGTTTTACTGTATCGATTGGACCTTCCCATTGACGATGAAACACAGAAATTGCATCGGAATTAAATATAAGAGACACAATGCCGACTTAAGTACAGGAAGACTGAGTCTTCCAACTCTCTACGTTTTGAGCGTTTCCTGTGTCACCAGTTTTACATTCCGATGCACCTCTGCATGTTTACTGTATCCATTGGACCTTCCCATTGACGATGAAACACAGAAATTGCATCGGATTTAAATATAAGAAACACAATGCCGACTTAAGTACAGGAAGACTGAGTCTTTCTACTGTCTATGTTTTGAGCGTCTCCTGTGTCACCAGATTTACATTCCGATGCACCTCTGCAGGATTTCTGTATCCCTTGGACCTTCACAGTGACGATGAAACACAGATATTGCATCGGCATCTAATATAAGAGACACAATGCCGATTTAAGTACAGGAAGACTGAGTCTTTATACTGTCTATGTTTCAGCGTTTCCTGTGTAATCAGTTTTACATTCCGATGCACCTCTGCAGGTTTACTGTATCCATTGGACCTTCCCAGTGACGATGAAACACAGAAATTGCATCGGAATTAAATATAAGAGAGACAATGCCGACTTGAGTACAAGAAAACTGAGTCTACTTAGGGTCTATGTTTTGAGCGTTTCCTGTGTCAACAGTTTTACTTTCCGATGGACCTGTGCAGGTTTTCTGTATCCCTTGGACCTCCCCATCGACGATGAAACACAGAAATTGCATCGGAATTAGATCTAAGAGACACAATGTCAACTTAAGTACAAGAAAACTGACTCTTCTTAGGCTCTATGTTTTGAGCGTTTCCTGTGTCACCAGTTTTACATTCCGATGGACCTCAGCAGGTTTACTGTATCCCTTGGACCTCCCCATCGACGATGAAACACAGAAATTGCATCGGAATTAAAACTAAGGGACACAATATCGACTTAAGTACAGGAAGACTGAGTCTTCCTACTGTCTACGTTTTGAGCGTTTCCTGTGTCACCAGTTTTACATTCCGATGCACCTCTGCAGGTTTACTGTATCCATTGGAACTTCCCATTGACGATGAAACACGGAAATAGCATCGGATTTAAATATAAGAGACACAATGCCGACTTAAGTACAGGTAGACTGAGTCTTCCTACTGTCTATGTTTTGAGCTTTTCCTGTGTCACCAGTTTTACATTCCGATGCACCTCTGCAAGTTTACTGTATGGATTGGACCTTCCCATTGACGATGAAACACAGTAATTGCATCGGAATTAAATATAAGAGACACAATGCCGATTTAAGTACAGGAAGACTGGGTCTTTATACTCTCTATGTTTTCGGCGTTTCCTGTGTAATCAGTCTTACATTCCGATGCTACTCTGCAGGTTTACGGTATTCCTTGGACCTTCCCATTGACGATGAAACACAGAAATTGCATCGGAATTATATATAAGTGACACAATGCCGACTTAAGTACTACAAAACTGAGTCTCCTTAGGGTCTATGTTTTGAGCGTTTCCTGTGTCACCAGTTTTACATTCCGATGCACCTCTGCGGGTTTACTGTATCCATTGGACCTTCCCAGTGACGATGAAACACAGAAATTGCATCGGAATTAAATATAAGAGACACAATGCCGACTTAAGTACAAGAAAACTGAGTCTTCTTAGGGTCTATGATTTGAGCGTTTCCTGTGTCACCAGTTTTACATTCCGATGGACCTCTGCAGGTTTTCTGTATCTCTTGGACCTCCCCATCAACGATGAAACACAGAAATTGCATCGGAATTAGATCTAAGAGACACAATGTCGACTTAAGTACAGGAAGACTGAGTCTTCTTAGGGTCTATGTTTTGAGCGTTTCCTGTGTCACCAGTTTTACATTCCGATGGACCTCTGCAGGTTTACTGTATCCCTTGGACCTTCCCATTGACGATGAAACACAGAAATTGCATCGGAATTAAATCTAAGGGAGACAATGTCGACTTAAGTACAGGAAGACAGAGTCTTCCTACTGTCTACGCTTTGAGCGTTTCCTGTGTCACCAGTTTTACATTCCGATGCACTTTTGCAGGTTTACTGTATCCATTGGACCTTCCCAATGACGATGAAACACAGAAATTGCATCGGATTTAAATATAAGAGGCACAATGCCGACTTAAGTACAGGAAGACTGAGTCTTCCTACTGTCTATGTTTTGAGCGTTTTCAGTGTCACCAGTTTTACATTCCGATGCACCTCTGCAGGTTTACTGTATCCATTTAACCTTCACAGTGACGATGAAACACAGAAATTGCTTTGGAATTATATATAAGAGATACAATGTCGACTTAATTACAGGAAGACTGTGTCTTCCTACTGTCTATGTATTGAGCGTTTCCTGTGTCACCAGGTTTACATTCCGATGCACATCTGCAGTTTTAGTGTATCGATTAGACCTTCCCATTGACGATGAAACACAGAAATTGCATCGGAATTAAATATAAGAGACACAATGCCGACTTAAGTACTACAAAACTGAGTCTCCTTAGGGTCTATGTTTTGAGCGTTTCCTGTGTCACCAGTTTTACATTCCGATGCACCTCTGCAGGTTTACTGTATCCATTGGACCTTCCCATTGACGATGAAACACAGAAATTGCATCGGATTTAAATATAAGACACACAATGCCGACTTAAGTAAAGGAAGACTGAGTCTTCCTACTGTCTATGTTTTGAGCGTTTCCTGTGTCACCAGTTTTACATTCCGATGCACCTCTGCAGGTTTAGTGTATCGATTAGACCTTCCCATTGACGATGAAACACAGAAATTGCATCGGAATTAAATATAAGAGACACAATGCCGACTTAAGTACTACAAAACTGAGTCTCCTTAGTGTCTATGCTTTGAGCGTTTCCTGTGTCACCAGTTTTACATTCCGATGCACATCAGCAGGTTTACTATATCCATTGGACCTTCTCAGTGTCGATGAAACACAGAAATTGCATCGGAATTAAATATAAGAGAGACAATGCCGACTTAAGTACAAGAAAACTGAGTCTTCTTAGGGTCTATGTTTTGAGCGTTTCCTGTGTCACCAGTTTTACATTCCGATGGACCTCTGCAGGTTTTCTGTTTCCCATGGACCTCCCCATCGACGATGAAACACGGAAATTGCATCGGAATTACATCTAAGAGACACAATGTCGTCTTAAGTACAAGAAGACTGACTCTTCCTACTGTCTACGGTTTTAGCGTTTCCTCTGTCACCAGTTTTACATTCCGATGCACCTCTGCAGGTTTACTGTATCCATTGGACCTTCCCATTGACGATGAAACACAGAAATTGCATCGGATTTAAATATAAGAGACACAATGCCGACTTAAGTACAGGAAGACTGAGTCTTCCTACTGTCTATGTTTTGAGCGTTTCCTGTGTCACCAGTTTTACATTCCGATGCGCCTCTGCAGGTTTTCTGTATCGATTGGACCTTCCCATTGACGATGAAACACAGAAATTGCATCGGAATTAAATATAAGAGACACAATGCCAACTTAAGTACAGGAAGACTGAGTCTTCCTACTGTCTATGTTTTGAGCGTTTTCTGTGTCACCACGTTTACATTCCGATGCACCTCTGCAGGTTTAGTGTATCGATTAGACCTTCCCATTGACGATGAAACACAGAAATTGCATCGGAATGAAATATAAGAGACACAATGCCGACTTAAGTACTACAAAACTGAGTCTCCTTATGGTCTATGTTTTGAGCGTTTCCTGTGTCACCAGTTTTACATTCCGATGCACCTCTGCAGGTTTACTGTATCCATTGGACCTTCCCAGTGACGATGAAACACAGAAATTGCATCGGAATTAAATATAAGAGAGACAATGCCGAATTAAGTATAAGAAAACTGAGTCTACTTAGGGTCTATGCTTTGAGCGTTTCCTGTGTCAACAGTTTTACATTCCGATGGACCTGTGCAGGTTTTCTGTATCCCTTGGACCTCCCCATCGACGATGAAACACAGAAATTGCATCGGAATTAGATCTAAGAGACACAATGTCAACTTAAGTACAAGAAAACTGACTCTTCTTAGGTTCTATGCTTTGAGCGTTTCCTGTGTCACCAGTTTTACATTCCGATGGACCTCAGCATGTTTACTGTATCCCTTGGACCTTCCCATTGACGATGAAACACAGAAATTGCATCGGAATTAAATCTAAGGGACACAATGTCGACTTAAGTACAGGAAGACTGAGTCTTCCTACTGTCTACGTTTTGTGCGTTTCCTGTGTCACCAGTTTTACATTCCGATGCACCTCTGCAGGTTTACTGTATCCATTGGACCTTCCCATTGACGATGAAACACAGAAATAGCATCGGATTTAAATATAAGAGACACGATGCCGACTTAAGTACAGGTAGACTGAGTCTTCCTACTGTCTATGTTTTGAGCGTTTCCTGTGTCACCAGTTTTACATTCCGATGCACCTCTGCAAGTTTACTATATCGATTGGACCTTCCCATTGACGATGAAACACAGAAATTGCATCGGAATTAAATATAAGAGACACAATGCCGACTTAAGTACAGGAAGTCTGAGTCTTCGTGCTCTCTACGTTTTGAGCGTTTCCTGTGTCATCAGTTTTACTTTCCGATGCACCTCTGCAGGTTTACTGTATCCATTGGACCTTCCCATTGACGATGAAACACAGATATTGCATCGGATTCAAATTTAAGAGACACAATGCCGACTTAAGTACAGGAAGACTGAGTCCTCCTACTGTCCATGTTTTGAGCGTTTCCTGTGTCACCAGTTTTACATTGCGATGCACCTCTGCAGGTTTACTGTATCCCTTGGACCCTCACAGTGACGATGAAACACAGATATTGCATCGGAATTAAATATAAGAGACACAATTCCGATTTAAGTACAGGAAGACTGGGTCTTTATACTCTCTATGTTTTCGGCGTTTCCTGTGTAATCAGTCTTATATTCCGATGCAACTCTGCAGGTTTACGGTATTCCTTGGACCTTCCCATTGACGATGAAACACAGAAATTGCATCGGAATTAAATATAAGTGACACAATGCCGACTTAAGTACTACAAAACTGAGTCTCCTTAGGGTCTATGTTTTGAGCGTTTCCTGTGTCACCAGTTTTACATTCCGATGCACCTCTGCAGGTTTTCTGTATCCATTGGACCTTCCCAGTGACGATGAAACACAGAAATTGCATCGGAATTAGATCTAAGAGACACAATGTCGACTTAAGTACAGGAAGACTGAGTCTTCCTTCTGTCTACGTTTTGAGCGTTTCCTGTGTCACCAGTTTTACATTCCGATGCACCTCTGCAGGTTTACTGTATCCCTTCGACCTTCACAGTGACGATGAAACACAGATATTGCATCGGAATGAAATATAACAGACACAATGCCGACTTAAGTACAAGGAAACTGAGTCTTCTTAGGGTCTATGTTTTGAGCGTTTCCTGTGTCACCAGTTTTACATTCCGATGGACCTCTGTAGGTTTACTGTATCCCTTGGACCTTCCCATTGACGATGAAACACAGAAATTGCATCGGAATTAAATCTAAGGGAGACAATGTCGACTTAAGTACAGGAAGACAGAGTCTTCCTACTGTCTACGCTTTGAGCGTTTCCTGTGTCACCAGTTTTACATTCCGATGCGCCTCTGCAGGTTTTCTGTATCGATTGGACCTTCCCATTGACGATGAAACACAGAAATTGCATCGGAATTAAATATAAGAGACACAATGCCAACTTAAGTACAGGAAGACTGAGTCTTCCTACTGTCTATGTTTTGAGCGTTTTCTGTGTCACCAGTTTTACATTCCGATGCACCTCTGCAGGTTTACTGTATCCATTTAACCTTCACAGTGACGATGAAACACAGAAATTGCTTTGGAATTAAATATAAGACATACAATGCCGACTTAATTACAGGAAGACTGTGTCTTCCTACTGTCTATGTATTGAGCGTTTCCTGTGTCACCAGGTTTACATTCCGATGCACCTCTGCAGGTTTAGTGTATCGATTAGACCTTCCCATTGACGATGAAACACAGAAATTGCATCGGAATTAAATATAAGAGACACAATGCCGACTTAAGTACTACAAAACTGAGTCTCCTTAGGGTCTATGTTTTGAGCGTTTCCTGTGTCACCAGTTTTACATTCCGATGCACCTCTGCAGGTTTACTGTATCCATTGGACCTTCCCATTGACGATGAAACACAGAAATTGCATCGGATTTAAATATAAGAGACACAATGCCGACTTAAGTACAGGAAGACTGAGTCTTCCTACTGTCTATGTTTTGAGCGTTTCCTGTGTCACCAGTTTTACATTCCGATGCGCCTCTGCAGGTTTTCTGTATCGATTGGACATTCCCATTGACGATGAAACACAGAAATTGCATCGGAATTAAATATAAGAGACACAATGCCAACTTAAGTACAGGACGACTGAGTCTTCCTACTGTCTATGTTTTGAGCGTTTCCTGTGTCACCAGTTTTACATTCCGATGCACCTCTGCAGGTTTAGTGTATCGATTAGACCTTCCCATTGACGATGAAACACAGAAATTGCATCGGAATTAAATATAAGAGACACAATGCCGACTTAAGTACTACAAAACTGAGTCTCCTTAGGGTCTATGTTTTGAGCGTTTCCTGTGTCACCAGTTTTACATTCCGATGCACCTCTGCAGGTTTACTATATCCATTGGACCTTCCCAGTGTCGATGAAACACAGAAATTGCATCGGAATTAAAAATAAGAGAGACAATGCCGACTTAAGTACAAGAAAACTGAGTCTTCTTAGGGTCTATGTTTTGAGCGTTTCCTGTGTCACCAGTTTTACATTCCGATGGACCTCTGCAGGTTTTCTGTATCCCTTGGACCTCCCCATCGACGATGAAACACGGAAATTGCATCGGAATTACATCTAAGAGATACAATGTCGTCTTAAGTACAGGAAGACTGAGTCTTCCTACTGTCTACGTTTTGAGCGTTTCCTCTGTCACCAGTTTTACATTCCGATGCACCTCTGCAGGTTTACTGTATCCATTGGACCTTCCCATTGACGATGAAACACAGAAATTGCATCGGATTTAAATATAAGAGACACAATGCCGACTTAAGTACAGGAAGACTGAGTCTTCCTACTGTCTATGTTTTGAGCGTTTCCTGTGTCACCAGTTTTACATTCCGATGCGCCTCTGCAGGTTTTCTGTATCGATTGGACATTCCCATTGACGATGAAACAAAGAAATTGCATCGGAATTAAATATAAGAGACACAATGCCAACTTAAGTACAGGAAGACTGAGTCTTCCTACTGTGTACGTTTTGAGCGTTTCCTGTGTCACCAGTTTTACATTCCGATGCACCTCTGCAGGTTTACTGTATCCATTGGACCATCCCATTGACGATGAAACACAGAAATTGCCTCGGATTTAAATATAAGAGACACAATGCCGACTTAAGCACAGGAAGACTGAGTCTTCCTACTGTCTATGTTTTGATCGTTTCCTGTGTCATCAGTTTTACATTCCGATGCACCACTGCAGGTTTACTGTATTCCTTGGACCTTCACAGTGACGATGAAATACAGATATTGCATCGGAATTAAATATGAGACACAATGCCGACTTAAGTACAGAAAGACTGAGTCTTCCTACTGTCTATGCTTTGAGCGTTTCCTGTGTCACCAGTTTTACATTCCGACGCACCCCTGCAGGTTTACTGTATCCATTGGACCTTCCCATTGACGATGAAACACAGAAATTGAATCGGATTTCAATATAAGAGACATAATGCCGACTTAAGTACAGGAAGACTGAGTCTTCCTACTGTCTATGTTTTGAGCGTTTCCTGTGTCACCAGTTTTTCATTCCGATGCACCTCTGCAGGTTTACTGTATCCATTCGACCATCACAGTGACGATGAAACACATAAATTACATCGGAAATTAATATAAGAGACACTATGCCGACTTAAGTACTACAAAACTGAGTCTCCTTAGGGTCTATGTTTTGAGCGCTTCCTGTGTCACCAGTTTTACATTCCGATGCACCTCTGCAGGTTTACTGTATCCATTGGACCTTCCCATTGACGATGAAACACAGAAATTGCATCGGATTTAAATATAAGAGACACAATGCCGACTTAAGTACAGGAAGACTGAGTCTTCCTACTGTCTATGTTTTCAGCGTTTCCTGTGTAATCAGTTTTACATTCCGATGCAACTCTGCAGGTTTATTGTATTCCTTGGACCTTCCCATTGACGAAGAAACACAGAAATTACATCGGAATTAAATATAAGAGACACAATGCCGACTTAAGTACAAGAAAACTGAGTCTTCTTAGGGTCTATGATTTGAGCGTTTCCTGTGTCACCAGTTTTACATTCCGATGGACCTCTGCAGGTTTTCTGTATCCCTTGGACCTCCCGATCGACGATGAAACACGGAAATTGCATAGGAATTACATCTAAGAGACACAATGTCGTCTTAAGTACAGGAAGACTGAGTCTTCTTACTGTCTACGTTTTGAGCGTTTCCTCTGTCACCAGTTTTACATTCCGATGCACCTCTGCAGGTTTACTGTATCCATTGGACCTTCCCATTGACGATGAAACACAGGAATTGCATCGGATTTAAATATAAGAGACACAATGCCGACTTAAGTACAGGAAGACTGAGTCTTCCTACTGTCTATGTTTTGAGCTTTTCCTGTGTCACCAGTTTTACATTCCGATTCGCCTCTGCAGGTTTTCTGTATCGATTGGACCTTCCCATTGACGATGAAACACAGAAATTGCATCGGAATTAAATATAAGAGACACAATGCCAACTTAAGTACAGGAAGACTGAGTCTTCCTACTGTCTATGTTTTGAGCGTTTTCTGTGTCACCAGTTTTACATTCCGATGCACCTCTGCAGGTTTACTGTATCCATTTAACCTTCACAGTGACGATGAAACACAGAAATTGCTTTGGAATTAAATATAAGACATACAATGCCGACTTAATTACAGGAAGACTGTGTCTTCCTACTGTCTATGTATTGAGCGTTTCCTGTGTCACCAGGTTTACATTCCGATGCACCTCTGCAGGATTAGTGTATCGATTAGACCTTCCCATTGACGATGAAACACAGAAATTGCATCGGAATTAAATATAAGAGACACAATGCCGACTTAAATACTACAAAACTGAGTCTCCTTAGGGTCTATGTTTTGAGCGTTTCCTGTGTCACCAGTTTTACATTCCGATGCACCTCTGCAGGTTTACTGTATCCATTGGACCTTCCCATTGACGATGAAACACAGAAATTGCATCGGATTTAAATATAAGAGACACAATGCCGACTTAAGTACAGGAAGACAGAGTCTTCCTACTGTCTATGTTTTTAGCGTTTCCTGTGTAATCAGTTTTACATTCCGATGCAACTCTGCAGGTTTATTGTATTCCTTGGACCTTCCCATTGACGATGAAACACAGAAATTACATCGGAATTAAATATAAGAGACACAATGCCGACTTAAGTACAAGAAAACTGAGTCTTCTTAGGGTCTATGTTTTGAGCGTTTCCTGTGTCACCAGTTTTACATTCCGATGGACCTCTGCAGGTTTTCTGTATCCCTTGGACCTCCCTATCGACGATGAAACACGGAAATTGCATCGGAATTACATCTAAGAGACACAATGTCGTCTTAAGTACAGGAAGACTGAGTCTTCCTACTGTCTACGTTTTGAGCGTTTCCTCTGTCACCAGTTTTACATTCCGATGCACCTCTGCAGGTTTACTGTATCCATTGGACCTTCCCATTGGCGATGAAACACAGAAATTGCATCGGATTTAAATATAAGAGACACAATGCCGACTTAAGTACAGGAAGACTGAGTCTTCCTACTGTCTATGTTTTGAGCGTTTCCTGTGTCACCAGTTTTACATTCCGATGCACCTCTGCAGGTTTACTGTATCCATTTAACCTTCACAGTGACGATGAAACACAGAAATTGCTTTGGAATTAAATATAAGACATACAATGCCGACTTAATTACAGGAAGACTGTGTCTTCCTACTGTCTACGCTTTGAGCGTTTCCTGTGTCACCAGGTTTACATTCCGATGCACCTCTGCAGGTTTAGTGTATCGATTAGACCTTCCCATTGACGATGAAACACAGAAATAGCATCGGAATTAAATATAAGAGACACAATGCCGACTTAAGTACTACAAAACTGAGTCTCCTTAGGGTCTATGTTTTGAGCGTTTCCTGTGTCACCAGTTTTACATTCCGATGCACCTCTGCAGGTTTACTGTATCCATTGGACCTTCCCATTGACGATGAAACACAGAAATTGCATCGGATTTAAATATAAGAGACACAATGCCGACTTAAGTACAGGAAGACTGAGTCTTCCTACTGTCTATGTTTTGAGCGTTTCCTGTGTCACCAGTTTTACATTCCGATGCACCTCTGCAGGTTTACTGTATCGATTAGACCTTCCCATTGACGATGAAACACAGAAATTGCATCGGAATTAAATATAAGAGACACAATGCCGACTTAAGTACTACAAAACTGAGTCTCCTTAGGGTCTATGTTTTGAACGTTTCCTGTGTCACCAGTTTTACATTCCGATGCACCTCTGCAGGTTTACTATATCCATTGGACCTTCCCAGTGTCGATGAAACACAGAAATTTCATCGGAATTAAATATAAGAGAGACAATGCCGACTTAAGTACAAGAAAACTGAGTCTTCTTAGGGTCTATTTTTTAAGCGATTCCTGTGTCACCAGTTTTACATTCCGATGGACCTCTGCAGGTTTTCTGTATCCCTTGGACCTCCCCATCGACGATGAAACACGGAAATTGCATCGGAATTACATCTAAGAGACACAATGTCGTCTTAAGTACAGGAAGACTGAGTCTTCCTACTGTCTACGTTTTAAGCGTTTCCTCTGTCACCAGTTTTACATTCCGATGCACCTCTGCAGGTTTACTGTATCCAGTGGACCTTCCCATTGACGATGAAACACAGAAATTGCATCGGATTTAAATATAAGAGACACAATGCCGACTTAAGTACAGGAAGACTGAGTCTTCCTACTGTCTATGTTTTGAGCGTTTCCTGTGTCACCAGTTTTACATTCCGATGCGCCTCTGCAGGTTTTCTGTATCGATTGGACCTTCCCATTGACGATGAAACACAGAAATTGCATCGGAATTGAATATAAGAGACACAATGCCAACTTAAGTGCAGGAAGACTGAGTCTTCCTACTGTGTACGTTTTGAGCGTTTCCTGTGTCACCAGTTTTACATTCCGATGCACCTCTGCAGGTTTACTGTATCCATTGGACCTTCCCATTGACGATGAAACACAGAAATTGCCTCGGATTTAAATATAAGAGACACAATGCCGACTTAAGTACAGGAAGACTGAGTCTTCCTACTGTCTATGTTTTGATCGTTTCCTGTGTCACCAGTTTTACATTCCGATGCACCACTGCAGGTTTACTGTATTCCTTGGACCTTCACAGTGACGATGAAATACAGATATTGCATCGGAATTAAATATAAGAGACACAATGCCGATTTAAGTACAGGAAGACTGAGCCTTTATACTGTCTATGTTTTCAGCGTTTCCTGTGTAATCAGTTTTACATTCCGATGCAACTCTGCAGGTTTACTGTATTCCCTGGACCTTCCCAGTGACGATGAAACACAGAAATTGCATCGGAATTAAATATGTGACACAATGCCGACTTAAGTACAGAAAGACTGAGTCTTCCTACTGCGTATGCTTTGAGCGTTTCCTGTGTCACCAGTTTTACATTCCGACGCACCCCTGCAGGTTTACTGTATCCATTGGACCTTCCCATTGACGATGAAACACAGAAATTGAATCGGATTTCAATATAAGAGACACAATGCCGACTTAAGTACAGGAAGACTGAGTCTTCCTACTGTCTATGTTTTGAGCGTTTCCTGTGTCACCAGTTTTTCATTCCCATGCACCTCTGCAGGTTTACTGGATCCATTCGACCATCACAGTGACGATGAAACACATAAATTACATCGGAATTAAATATAAGAGACACTATGCCGACTTAAGTACTACAAAACTGAGTCTCCTTAGGGTCTATGTTTTGAGCGTTTCCTGTGTCACCAGTTTTACATTCCGATGGACCTCTGCAGGTTTTCTGTATCCCTTGGACCTCCCCATCGACGATGAAACACAGAAATTGCATCGGAATAGGATCTAAGAGACAGAATGTCGAATTAAGTACAGGAAGACTGAGTCTTCCTACTGTCTACGTTTTGAGCGTTTCCTGTGTCACCAGTTTTACATTCCGATGCAACTCTGCAGGTTTACTGTATTCCTTGGACCTTCCCATTGACGATGAAACACAGAAATTGCATCGGCATTAAATATGAGACACAATGTCGACTTAAGTACAGAAAGACTGAGTCTTCCTAATGTCTATGTTTTGAGCGTCTCCTGTGTCACCAGTTTTACATTCCGATGCACCCCTGCAGGTTTACTGTATCCATTGGACCTTCCCATTGACGATGAAATACAGAAATTGCATCGGATTTAAATATAAAAGACACAATGCCGACTTCAGTGCAGGAAGACTGAGTCTTCCTACTGTCTATGTTTTGAGCGTTTCCTGTGTCACCAGTTTGTCACTCCGATGCACCTCTGCAGGTTTACTGTATCCATTCGACCTTCACAGTGACGATGAAACACAGAAATTGCATCGGAATTAAATATAAGAGACACAATGTCGACTTAAGTACAGGAAGACTGAGTCTTCTTACTGTCTACGTTTTGAGCGTTTCCTGTGTCACCAGTTTTACATTCCGATACACCTCTGCAGGTTTACTGTATCCATTGGACCTTCCCATTGACGATGAAACACAGAAATTGCATCGGATTTAAATATAAGAGACACAATGCCGACTTAAGTACAGGTAGACTGAGTCTTCCTACTGTCTATGTTTTGAGCGTTTCCTGTGTCACCAGTTTTACATTCCGATGCACCTCTGCAGGTTTACTGTATCGATTGGACCTTCCCATTGACGATGAAACACAGAAATTGCATCGGAATTAAATATAAGAGACACAATGCCGACTTAAGTACAGGAAGACTGAGTCTTCCTACTGTCTACGATTTGAGCGTTTCCTGTGTCACCAGTTTTACATTCCGATGCACCTCTGCAGGTTTACTGTATCCATTGGACCTTCCCATTGACGATGAAACACAGAAATTGCATCGGATTTAAATATAAGAGACACAATGCCGACTTAAGTACAGGAATACTGGGTCTTTATACTGTCTATGTTTTCAGCGTTTCCTGTGTAATCAGTTTTACATTCCGATGCAACTCTGCAGATTTATTGTATTCCTTGGACCTTCCCATTGACGAAGAAACACAGAAATTACATCGGAATTAAATATAAGAGACACAATGCCGACTTAGGTACTACAAAACTGAGTCTCCTTAGGGTCTATGTTTTGAGCGTTTCCTGTGTCACCAGTTTTACATTCCGATGCACCTCTGCAGGTTTACTGTATCCATTGGACCTTTCCAGAGACGATGAAACACAGAAATTGCATCGGAATTAAATATAAGAGAGACAATGCCGACTTAAGTACAAGAAAACTTGGTCTTCTTAGGGTCTATGTTTTGATCGTTTCCTGTGTCACCAGTTTTACATTCCGATGCACCTCTGCAGGTTTACTGTATTCCTTGGACCTTCACAGTGACGATGAAATACAGATATTGCATCGGAATTAAATATAAGAGACACAATGCCGATTTAAGTACAGGAAGACTGATCCTTTATACTGTCTATGCTTTCAGCGTTTCCTGTGTAATCAGTTTTTTATTCCGATGCAACTCTGCAGGTTTACTGTATTCCCTGGACCTTCCCAGTGACGATTAAACACAGAAATTGCATCGGAATTAAATATGAGACACAATGCCGACTTAAGTACAGAAAGACTGAGTCTTCCTACTGTCTATGCTTTGAGCGTTTCCTGTGTCACCAGTTTTACATTTCGACGCACCCCTGCAGGTTTACTGTATCCATTGGACCTTCCCATTGACGATGAAACACAGAAATTGAATCGGATTTCAATATAAGAGAGACAATGCCGACTTAAGTACAAGAAAACTTGGTCTTCTTAGGGTCTATGTTTTGATCGTTTCCTGTGTCACCAGTTTTACATTCCGATGCACCTCCGCAGGTTTACTGTATCCATTCGACCATCACAGTGACGATGAAACACATAAATTACATCGGAAATTAATATAAGAGACACTATGCCGACTTAAGTACTACAAAACTGAGTCTCCTTAGGGTCTATGTTTTGAGCGCTTCCTTTGTCACCAGTTTTACATTCCGATGCCCCTCTGCAGGTTTACTGTATCCATTGGACCTTCCCAGTGACGATGAAACACAGAAATTGCATCGGAATTAAATAGAAGAGACACAATGCCGACTTAAGTACAAGAAAACTGAGTCTTCTTAGGGTCTATGTTTTGAGCGTTTCCTGTGTCACCAGTTTTACATTCCGATGGACCTCTGCAGGTTTTCTGTATCCCTTGGACCTCCCCTTCGACGATGAAACACAGAAATTGCATCGGAATAGGATCTAAGAGACAGAGTGTCGAATTAAGTGCAGGAAGACTGAGTCTTCCTACTGTCTACGTTTTGAGCGTTTCCTGTGTCAACAGTTTTACATTCCGATGCAACTCTGCAGGTTTACTGTATTCCTTGGACCTTCCCATTGACGATGAAACACAGAAATTGCATCGGATTTAAATATAAGAGACACAATGCCGACTTAAGTACAGGAAGACTGAGTCTTCCTACTGCCTATGTTTTGAGCGTTTCCTGTAACACCAGTTTTACATTCCGATGCACCCCTGCAGGTTTACTGTATCCATTGGACTTTCCCATTGACGATGAAACACAGAAATTGCATCGGATTTAAATATAAAAGACACAATGCCGACTTCAGTACAGGAAGACTGAGTCTTCCTACTGTCTATGTTTTGAGCGTTTCCTGTGTCACCAGTTTGTCACTCCGATGCACCTCTGCAGGTTTACTGTATCCATTCGACCTTCACAGTGACGATGAAACACAGAAATTGCATCGGAATTAAATATAAGAGACACAATGTCGACTTAAGTACAGGAAGACTGAGTCTTCCTACTGTCTACGATTTGAGCGTATCCTGTGTCACCAGTTTTACATTCCGATGCACCTCTGCAGGTTTACTGTATCCATTGGACCTTCCCATTGACGATGAAACACAGAAATTGCATCGGATTTAAAGAGACACAATGCCGACTTAAGTACAGGAAGACTGAGTCTTCCTACTGTCTATGTTTTCAACGTTTCCTGTGTAATCAGTTTTACATTCCGATGCAACTCTGCAGGTTTATTGTATTCCTTGGACCTTCCCATTGACGAAGAAACACAGAAATTACATCGGAATTAAATATAAGAGACACAATGCCGACTTAAGTACAAGAAAACTGAGTCTTCTTAGGGTCTATGTTTTGAGCGTTTCCTGTGTCACCAGTTTTACATTCCGATGGACCTCTGCAGGTTTTCTGTATCCCTTGGACCTCCCCATCGACGATGAAACACGGAAATTGCATCGGAATTACATCTAAGAGACACAATGTCGTCTTAAGTACAGGAAGACTGAGTCTTCCTACTGTCTACGGTTTGAGCGTTTCCTCTGTCACCAGTTTTACATTCCGATGCACCTCTGCAGGTTTACTGTATCCATTGGACCTTCCCATTGACGATGAAACACAGAAATTGCATCGGATTTAAATATAAGAGACACAATTCCGACTTAAGTACAGGAAGACTGAGTCTTCCTACTGTCTATGCTTTGAGCGTTTCCTGTGTCACCAGTTTTACATTCCGATGCGCCTCTGCAGGTTTTCTGTATCGATTGGACCTTCCCATTGACGATGAAACACAGAAATTGCATCGGAATTAAATATAAGAGACACAATGCCAACTTAAGTACAGGAAGACTGAGTCTTCCTACTGTCTATGTTTTGAGCGTTTTCTGTGTCACCAGTTTTACATTCCGATGCACCTCTGCAGGTTTACTGTATCCATTTAACCTTCACAGTGACGATGAAACACAGAAATTGCATCGGAATTAAATATAAGAGACACAATGCCAACTTAAGTACAGGAAGACTGAGTCTTCCTACTGTCTATGTTTTGAGCGTTTTCTGTGTCACCAGTTTTACATTCCGATGCACCTCTGCAGGTTTACTGTATCCATTTAACCTTCACAGTGACGATGAAACACAGAAATTGCATCGGAATTAAATATAAGAGACACAATGCCAACTTAAGCACAGGAAGACTGAGTCTTCCTACTGTGTACGTTTTGAGCGTTTCCTGTGTCACCAGTTTTACATTCCGATGCACCTCTGCAGGTTTACTGTATCCATTGGACCTTCCCATTGACGATGAAACACAGAAATTGCCTCGGATTTAAATATAAGAGACACAATGCCGACTTAAGTACAGGAAGACTGAGTCTTCCTACTGTCTATGTTTTGATCGTTTCCTGTGTCACCAGTTTTACATTCCGATGCACCACTGCAGGTTTACTGTATTCCTTGGACCTTCACAGTGACGATGAAATACAGATATTGCATCGGAATTAAATATAAGAGACACAATGCCGATTTAAGTACAGGAAGACTGAGCCTTTATACTGTCTATGTTTTCAGCGTTTCCTGTGTAATCAGTTTTACATTCCGATCCAACTCTGCAGGTTTACTGTATTCCCTGGACCTTCCCAGTGACGATGAAACACATAAATTACATCGGAATGAAATATAAGAGACACTATGCCGTCTTAAGTACTACAAAACTGAGTCTCCTTAGGGTATATGTTTTGAGCGCTTCCTGTGTCACCAGTTTTACATTCCGATGCACCTCTGCAGGTTTACTGTATCCATTGGACCTTCCCATTGACGATGAAACACAGAAATTGCATCGGATTTAAATATAAGAGACCCAATGCCGACTTAAGTACAGGAAGACTGAGTCTTCCTACTGTCTATGTTTTGAGCGTTTCCTGTAACACCAGTTTTACATTCCGATGCACCTCTTCAGGTTTACTGTATCCATTGGACCTTCCCAGTGACGATGAAACACAGAAATTGCATCGGAATTAAATATAAGAGACACAATGCCGACTTAAGTACAAGAAAACTGAGTCTTCTTAGGGTCTATGTTTTGAGCGTTTACTGTATCACCAGTTTTACATTCCGATGCACCTCTGCAGGTTTACTGTATTCCTTGGACCTTCACAGTGACGATGAAAAACACAGATATTGCATCGGAATTAAATATAAGAGACACAATGCCGATTTAAGTACAGGAAGACTGAGTCTTTATACAGTCTATGTTTTCAGCGTTTCCTGTGTAATCAGTTTTACATTCCAATGCAACTCTGCAGGTTTACTGTATCCATTGGACCTTCCCATTGACGATGAAACACAGAAATTGCATCGGCATTAAATATGAGACACAATGTCGACTTAAGTACAGGTAGACTGAGTCTTCCTACTGTTTATGTTTTGAGCGTTTCCTGTGTCACCAGTTTTACATTCCGATGCACACCTGCAGGTTTACTGTATCCATTGGACCTTCCCATTGACGATGAAATACAGAAATTGCATCTGATTTAAATATAAAAGACACAATGCCGACTTCAGTACAGGAAGACTGAGTCTTCCTACTGTCTATGTTTTGAGCGTTTCCTGTGTCACCAGTTTGTCACTCCAATGCACCTCTGCAGGTTTACTGTATCCATTCGACCTTCACAGTGACGATGAAACACAGAAATTGCATCGGAATTAAATATAAGAGACACAATGTCGACTTAAGTACAGGAAGACTGAGTCTTCTTACTGTCTACGTTTTGAGCGTTTCCTGTGTCACCAGTTTTACATTCCGATACACCTCTGCAGGTTTACTGTATCCATTGGACCTTCCCATTGACGATGAAACACAGAAATTGCATCGGATTTAAATATAAGAGGCACAATGCCGACTTAAGTACAGGTAGACTGGGTCTTCCTACTGTTTATGTTTTGAGCGTTTCCTGTGTCACCAGTTTTACATTCCGATGCACCTCTGCAGGTTTACTGTATCGATTGGACCTTCCCATTGACGATGAAACACAGAAATTGCATCGGAATTAAATATAAGAGACACAATGCCGACTTAAGTACAGGAAGACTGAGTCTTCCTACTGTCTACGATTTGAGCGTTTCCTGTGTCACCAGTTTTACATTCCGATGCACCTCTGCAGGTTTACTGTATCCATTGGACCTTCCCATTGACGATGAAACACAGAAATTGCATCGGATTTAAATATAAGAGACACAATGCCGACTTAAGTACAGGAAGACTGGGTCTTTATACTGTCTATGTTTTCAGCGTTTCCTGTGTAATCAGTTTTACATTCCGATGCAACTCTGCAAGTTTATTGTATTCCTTGGACCTTCCCATTGACGAAGAAACACAGAAATTACATCGGAATTAAATATAAGAGACACAATGCCGACTTAAGTACTACAAAACTGAGTCTCCTTAGGGTCTATGTTTTGAGCGTTTCCTGTGTCACCAGTTTTACATTCCGATGCACCTCTGCAGGTTTACTGTATCCATTGGACCTTTCCAGTGACGATGAAACACAGAAATTGCATCGGAATTAAATATAAGAGACGCAATGCCGACTTAAGTACAAGAAAACTTGGTCTTCTTAGGGTCTATGTTTTATGCGTTTCCTGTGTCACCAGTTTTACATTCCGAAGCACCTCAGCAGGTTTACTGTATCCCTTGGACCTTCCCATTGACGATGAAACACAGAAATTGCATCGGAATTAAATCTAAGGGACACAATGTCGACTTAAGTACAGGACGACTGAGTCTTCCTACTGTCTACGTTTTGATCGTTTCCTGTGTCACCAGTTTTACATTCCGATGCACCACTGCAGGTTTACTGTATTCCTTGGACCTTCACAGTGACGATGAAATACAGATATTGCATCGGAATTAAATATAAGAGACACAATGACGATTTAAGTACAGGAAGACTGAGCCTTTATACTGTCTATGTTTTCAGCGTTTCCTGTGTAATCAGTTTTACATTCCGATGCAACTCTGCAGGTTTACTGTATTCCCTGGACCTTCCCAGTGACGATGAAACACAGAAATTGCATCGGAATTAAATATAAGAGACACAATGCCGACTTAAGTACAGGAAGACTGAGTCTTCCTACTGTCTATGTTTTGAGCGTTTCCTGTGTCACCAGTTTTTCATTCCGATGCACCTCTGCAGGTTTACTGTATCCATTCGACCATCACAGTGACGATGAAACACATAAATTACATAGGAATTAAATATAAGAGACACTATGCCGACTTAAGTAATACAAAACTGAGTCTCCTTAGGGTCTATGTTTTGAGCGCTTCCTGTGTCACCAGTTTTACATTCCGATGCACCTCTGCAGGTTTACTGTATCCATTGGACCTTCCCAGTGACGATGAAACACAGAAACTGCATCGCAATTAAATAGAAGAGACACAATGCCGACTTAAGTACAAGAAAACTGAGTCTTCTTAGGGTCTATGTTTTGAGCGTTTCCTGTGTCACCAGTTTTACATTCCGATGGACCTCTGCAGGTTTTCTGTATCCCTTGGACCTCCCCATCGACGATGAAACACAGAAATTGCATCGGAATAGGATCTAAGAGACAGAATGTCGAATTAAGTACAGGAAGACTGAGTCTTCCTACTGTCTACGTTTTGAGCGTTTCCTGTGTTACCAGTTTTACATTCCGATGCACCTCTGCAGTTTTACTGTATCCATTGGACCTTCCCATTGACGATGAAACACAGAAATTGCATCGGATTTAAATATAAGAGACACAATGCCGACTTAAGTACAGGAAGACTGATTCTTCCTATTGTCTATGTTTTGAGCGTTTCCTGTAACACCAGTTTTACATTCCAATGCACCTCTGCAGGTTTACTGTATCCATTGGACCTTCCCAGTGACGATGAAACACAGAAATTGCATCGGAATTAAATATAAGAGACACAATGCCGACTTAAGTACAAGAAAACTGAGTCTTCTTAGGGTCTATGTTTTGAGCGTTTCCTGTATCACCAGTTTTACATTCCGATGCACCTCTGCAGGTTTACTGTATTCCTTGGACCTTCACAGTGACGATGAAAAACACAGATATTGCATCGGAATTAAATATAAGAGACGCAATGCCGATTTAAGTACAGGAAGACTGAGTCTTTATACAGTCTATGTTTTCAGCGTTTCCTGTGTAATCAGTTTTACATTCCGATGCAACTCTGCAGGTTTACTGTATTCCTTTGACCTTCCCATTGACGATGAAACACAGAAATCGCATCGGCATTAAATATGAGGCACAATGTCGACTTAAGTACAGAAAGACTGAGTCTTCCTACTGTCTATGTTTTGAGCGTTTCCTGTGTCACCTGTTTTACATTCCGATGCACCCCTGCAGGTTTACTGTATCCATTGGACCTTCCCATTGACGATGAAACACAGAAATTGCATCGGATTTAAATATAAAAGACACAATGCCGACTTCAGTACAGGAAGACTGAGTCTTCCTACTGTCTATGTTTTGAGCGTTTCCTGTGTCACCAGTTTGTCACTCCGATGCACCTCTGCAGGTTTACTGTATCCATTCGACCTTCACAGTGACGATGAAACACAGAAATTGCATCGGAATTAAATATAAGAGACACAATGTCGACTTAAGTACAGGAAGACTGAGTCTTCTTTCTGTCTACGTTTTGAGCGTTTCCTGTGTCACCAGTTTTACATTCCGATACACCTCTGCAGGTTTACTGTATCCATTGGACCATCCCATTGACGATGAAACACAGAAATTGCATCGGATTTAAATATAAGAGACACAATGCCGACTTAAGTACAGGTAGACAGAGTCTTCCTACTGTCTATGTTTTGAGCGTTTCCTGTGTCACCAGTTTTACATTCCGATGCACCTCTGCAGATTTACTGTATCGATTGGACCTTCCCATTGACGATGAAACACAGAAATTGCATCGGAATAAATATAAGAGACACAATGCCGACTTAAGTACAGGAAGACTGAGTCTTCCTACTGTCTACGTTTTGATCGTTTCCTGTGTCACCAGTTTTACATTCCGATGCACCACTGCAGGTTTACTGTATTCCTTGGACCTTCACAGTGACGATGAAATACAGATATTGCATCGGAATTAAATATAAGAGACACAATGACGATATAAGTACAGGAAGACTGAGCCTTTATACTGTCTATGTTTTCAGCGTTTCCTGTGTAATCAGTTTTACATTCCGATCCAACTCTGCAGGTTTCCTGTATTCCCTGGACCTTCCCAGTGACGATGACACACAGAAATTGCATCGGAATTAAATATGAGACACAATGCCGACTTAAGTACAGAAAGACTGAGTCTTCCTACTGTCTATGCTTTGAGCGTTTCCTGTGTCACCAGTTTTACATTCCGACGCACCCCTCCAGGTTTACTGTATCCATTGGACCTTCCCATTGACGATGAAACACAGAAATTGAATCGGATTTCAATATAAGAGACACAATGCCGACTTAAGTACAGGAAGACTGAGTCTTCCTACTGTCTATGTTTTGAGCGTTTCCTGTGTCACCAGTTTTTCATTCCGATGCACCTCTGCAGGTTTACTGTATCCCTTCGACCTTCACAGTGAAGATGAAAAACAGATATTGCATCGGAATTAAATATAAGAGACACAATGCCGACTTAAGTACAAGAAAACTGATTCTTCTTAGGCTCTATGTTTTGAGCGTTTCCTGTGTCATCAGTTTTACATTCCGATGCACCTCTGCAGGTTTACTGTATCCCTTGGACCTTCCCATTGACGATGAAACACAGAAATTGCAACGGAATTAAATCTAAGGGACACAATGTCGACTTAAGTACAGGAAGACTGAGTCTTCCTACTGTCTATGTTTTGAGCGTTTCCTGTGTCACCAGTTTTACACTCCGATGCACCTCTGCAGGTTTACTTTATCCATTGGACCTTCCCATTGACGATGAAACACAGAAATTGCATCGGATTTAAATATTAGAGACACAATGCCGACTTAAGTACAGGTAGACAGAGTTTTCCTACTGTCTATGTTTTGAGCTTTTCCTGTGTCACCAGTTTTACATTCCGATGCACCTCTGCAAGTTTACTGTATCCATTGGAACTTCCCATTGACGATGAAACACAGAAATTGCATCGGATTTAAATATAAGAGACACAATGCCGACTTAAGTACAGGAAGACTGATTCTTCCTATTGTCTATGTTTTGAGCGTTTCCTGTAACACCAGTTTTACATTCCGATGCACCTCTGCAGGTTTAATGTATCCATTGGACCTTCCCAGTGACGATGAAAAACACAGATATTGCTTCGGAATTAAATATAAGAGACACAATGCCGATTTAAGTACAGGAAGACTGAGTCTTTATACAGTCTATGTTTTCAGCGTTTCCTGTGTAATCAGTTTTACATTCCGATGCAACTCTGCAGGTTTACTGTATTCCTTTGACCTTCCCATTGACGATGAAACACAGAAATTGCATCGGCATTAAATATGAGACACAATGTCGACTTAAGTACAGAAAGACTGAGTCTTCCTACTGTCTATGTTTTGAGCGTTTCCTGTGTCACCTGTTTTACATTCCGATGCACCCCTGCAGGTTTACTGTATCCATTGGACCTTCCCATTGACGATGAAACACAGAAATTGCATCGGATTTAAATATAAAAGACACAATGCCGACTTCAGTACAGGAAGACTGAGTCTTCCTACTGTCTATGTTTTGAGCGTTTCCTGTGTCACCAGTTTTACATTCCGATGCACCTCTGCAGGTTTACTGTATCCATTGGACCTTCCCATTGACGATGAAACACAGAAATTGCATCGGATTTAAATATAAGAGACACAATGCCGACTTAAGTACAGAAAGACTGAGTCTTTATACTGTCTATGTTTTCAGCGTTTCCTGTGTAATCAGTCTTACATTCCGATGCAACTCTGCAGGTTAACTGTATTCCTTGGACCTTCCCATTGACGATGAAACACAGAAATTGCATCGGAATTAAATATAAGTGACACAATGCCGACTTAAGTACAACAAAACTGAGTCTCCTTAGGGTCTATGTTTTGAGCGTTTCCTGTGTCACCAGTTTTACATTCCGATGGACCTCTGCAGGTTTTCTGTACCCCTTGGACCTCCCCATCGACGATGAAACACAGAAATTGCATCGGAATTAGATCTAAGAGACACAATGTCGACTTAAGTACAGGCAGACTGAGTCTTCCTACTGTCTACGTTTTGAGCGTTTCCTGTGTCACCAGTTTTACATTACGATGCACCTCTGCGGGTTTACTGTATCCCTTCGACCTTCACAGTGAAGATGAAAAACAGATATTGCATCGGAATTAAATATAAGAGACACAATGCCGACTTAAGTACAAGAAAACTGATTCTTCTTAGGCTCTATGTTTTGAGCGTTTCCTGTGTCATCAGTTTTACATTCTGATGGACCTCTGCAGGTTTACTGTATCCCTTGGACCTTCCCATTGACGATGAAACACAGAAATTGCAACGGAATTAAATCTAAGGGACACAATGTCGACTTAAGTACAGGAAGACTGAGTCTTCCTACTGTCTATGTTTTGAGCGTTTCCTGTGTCACCAGTTTTACACTCCGATGCACCTCTGCAGGTTTACTTTATCCATTGGACCTTCCCATTGACGATGAAACACAGAAATTGCATCGGATTTAAATATTAGAGACACAATGCCGACTTAAGTACAGGTAGACAGAGTCTTTCTACTGTCTATGTTTTGAGCTTTTCCTGTGTCACCAGTTTTACATTCCGATGCACCTCTGCAAGTTTACTGTATCCATTGGAACTTCCCATTGACGATGAAACACAGAAATTGCATCGGATTTAAATATAAGAGACACAATGCCGACTTAAGTACAGGAAGACTGTGTCTTCCTACTGTCTATGTTTTGAGCGTTTCCTGTGTCACCAGTTTTACATTCCGATGCACCTCTGCAGGTTTACTGTATCGATTGGACCTTCCCATTGACGATGAAACACAGAAATTGCATCGGAATAAATATAAGAGACACAATGGCGACTTAAGTACAGGAAGACTGAGTCTTCCTACTGTCTACGTTTTGATCGTTTCCTGTGTCACCAGTTTTACATTCCGATGCACCACTGCAGGTTTACTGTATTCCTTGGACCTTCACAGTGACGATGAAATACAGATATTGCATCGGAATTAAATATAAGAGACACAATGACGATTTAAGTACAGGAAGACTGAGCCTTTATACTGTCTATGTTTTCAGCGTTTCCTGTGTAATCAGTTTTACATTCCGATGCAACTCTGCAGGTTTACTGTATTCCCTGGACCTTCCCAGTGACGATGAAACACAGAAATTGCATCGGAATTAAATATGAGACACAATGCCGACTTAAGTACAGAAAGACTGAGTCTTCCTACTGTCTATGCTTTGAGCGTTTCCTGTGTCACCAGTTTTACATTCCGACGCACCCCTCCAGGTTTACTGTATCCATTGGACCTTCCCATTGACGATGAAACACAGAAATTGAATCGGATTTCAATATAAGAGACACAATGCCGACTTAAGTACAGGAAGACTGAGTCTTCCTACTGTCTATGTTTTGAGCGTTTCCTGTGTCACCAGTTTTTCATTCCGATGCACCTCTGCAGGTTTACTGTATCCATTCGACCATCACAGTGACGATGAAACAGATAAATTACATAGGAATTAAATATAAGAGACACTATGCCGACTTAAGTACTACAAAACTGAGTCTCCTTAGGGTCTATGTTTTGAGCGCTTCCTGTGTCACCAGTTTTACATTCCGATGCACCTCTGCAGGTTTACTGTATCCATTGGACCTTCCCAGTGACGATGAAACACAGAAACTGCATCGGAATTAAATAGAAGAGACACAATGCCGACTTAAGTACAAGAAAACTGAGTCTTCTTAGGGTCTATGTTTTGAGCGTTTCCTGTGTCACCAGTTTTACATTCCGATGGACCTCTGCAGGTTTTCTGTATCCCTTGGACCTCCCCATCGACGATGAAACACAGAAATTGCATCGGAATAGGATCTAAGAGACAGAATGTCGAATTAAGTACAGGAAGACTGAGTCTTCCTACTGTCTACGTTTTGAGCGTTTCCTGTGTCACCAGTTTTACATTCCGATGCACCTCTGCAGGTTTACTGTATCCATTGGACCTTCCCATTGACGATGAAACACAGAAATTGCATCGGATTTAAATATAAGAGACACAATGCCGACTTAAGTACAGGAAGACTGATTCTTCCTATTGTCTATGTTTTGAGCGTTTCCTGTAACACCAGTTTTACATTCCGATGCACCTCTGCAGGTTTACTGTATCCATTGGACCTTCCCAGTGACGATGAAACACAGAAATTGCATCGGAATTAAATATAAGAGACACAATGCCGACTTAAGTACAAGAAAACTGAGTCTTCTTAGGGTCTATGTTTTGAGCGTTTCCTGTATCACCAGTTTTACATTCCGATGCACCTCTGCAGGTTTACTGTATTCCTTGGACCTTCACAGTGACGATGAAAAACACAGATATTGCATCGGAATTAAATATAAGAGACGCAATGCCGATTTAAGTACAGGAAGACTGAGTCTTTATACAGTCTATGTTTTCAGCGTTTCCTGTGTAATCAGTTTTACATTCCGATGCAACTCTGCAGGTTTACTGTATTCCTTTGACCTTCCCATTGACGATGAAACACAGAAATTGCATCGGCATTAAATATGAGACACAATGTCGACTTAAGTACAGAAAGACTGAGTCTTCCTACTGTCTATGTTTTGAGCGTTTCCTGTGTCACCTGTTTTACATTCCGATGCACCCCTGCAGGTTTACTGTATCCATTGGACCTTCCCATTGACGATGAAACACAGAAATTGCATCGGATTTAAATATAAAAGACACAATGCCGACTTCAGTACAGGAAGACTGAGTCTTCCTACTGTCTATGTTTTGAGCGTTTCCTGTGTCACCAGTTTGTCACTCCGATGCACCTCTGCAGGTTTACTGTATCCATTCGACCTTCACAGTGACGATGAAACACAGAAATTGCATCGGAATTAAATATAAGAGACACAATGTCGACTTAAGTACAGGAAGACTGAGTCTTCTTTCTGTCTACGTTTTGAGCGTTTCCTGTGTCACCAGTTTTACATTCCGATACACCTCTGCAGGTTTACTGTATCCATTGGACCTTCCCATTGCCGATGAAACACAGAAATTGCATCGGATTTAAATATAAGAGACACAATGCCGACTTAGGTACAGGTAGACTGAGTCTTCCTACTGTCTATGTTTTGAGCGTTTCCTGTGTCACCAGTTTTACATTCCGATGCACCTCTGCAGGTTTACTGTATCGATTGGACCTTCCCATTGACGATGAAACACAGAAATTGCATCGGAATAAATATAAGAGACACAATGCCGACTTAAGTACAGGAAGACTGAGTCTTCCTACTGTCTACGTTTTGATCGTTTCCTGTGTCACCAGTTTTACATTCCGATGCACCACTGCAGGTTTACTGTATTCCTTGGACCTTCACAGTGACGATGAAATACAGATATTGCATCGGAATTAAATATAAGAGACACAATGACGATATAAGTACAGGAAGACTGAGCCTTTATACTGTCTATGTTTTCAGCGTTTCCTGTGTAATCAGTTTTACATTCCGATGCAACTCTGCAGGTTTCCTGTATTCCCTGGACCTTCCCAGTGACGATGACACACAGAAATTGCATCGGAATTAAATATGAGACACAATGCCGACTTAAGTACAGAAAGACTGAGTCTTCCTACTGTCTATGCTTTGAGCGTTTCCTGTGTCACCAGTTTTACATTCCGACGCACCCCTCCAGGTTTACTGTATCCATTGGACCTTCCCATTGACGATGAAACACAGAAATTGAATCGGATTTCAATATAAGAGACACAATGCCGACTTAAGTACAGGAAGACTGAGTCTTCCTACTGTCTATGTTTTGAGCGTTTCCTGTGTCACCAGTTTTTCATTCCGATGCACCTCTGCAGGTTTACTGTATCCATTCGACCATCACAGTGACGATGAAACACATAAATTACATAGGAATTAAATATAAGAGACACTATGCCGACTTAAGTACTACAAAACTGAGTCTCCTGAGGGTCTATGTTTTGAGCGCTTCCTGTGTCACCAGTTTTACATTCCGATGCACCTCTGCAGGTTTACTGTATCCATTGGACCTTCCCAGTGACGATGAAACACAGAAACTGCATCGGAATTAAATAGAAGAGACACAATGCCGACTTAAGTACAAGAAAACTGAGTCTTCTTAGGGTCTATGTTTTGAGCGTTTCCTGTGTCACCAGTTTTACATTCCGATGGACCTCTGCAGGTTTTCTGTATCCCTTGGACCTCCCCATCGACGATGAAACACAGAAATTGCATCGGAATAGGATCTAAGAGACACAATGTCGAATTAAGTACAGGAAGACTGAGTCTTCCTACTGTCTACGTTTTGAGCGTTTCCTGTGTCACCAGTTTTACATTCCGATGCACCTCTGCAGGTTTACTGTATCCATTGGACCTTCCCATTGACGATGAAACACAGAAATTGCATCGGATTTAAATATAAGAGACACAATGCCGACTTAAGTACAGGAAGACTGATTCTTCCTATTGTCTATGTTTTGAGCGTTTCCTGTAACACCAGTTTTACATTCCGATGCACCTCTGCAGGTTTAATGTATCCATTGGACCTTCCCAGTGACGATGAAAAACACAGATATTGTATCGGAATTAAATATAAGAGACACAATGCCGATTTAAGTACAGGAAGACTGAGTCTTTATACAGTCTATGTTTTCAGCGTTTCCTGTGTAATCAGTTTTACATTCCGATGCAACTCTGCAGGTTTACTGTATTCCTTTGACCTTCCCATTGACGATGAAACACAGAAATTGCATCGGCATTAAATATGAGACACAATGTCGACTTAAGTACAGAAAGACTGAGTCTTCCTACTGTCTATGTTTGAGCGTTTCCTGTGTCACCTGTTTTACATTCCGATGCACCCCTGCAGGTTTACTGTATCCATTGGACCTTCCCATTGACGATGAAACACAGAAATTGCATCGGATTTAAATATAAAAGACACAATGCCGACTTCAGTACAGGAAGACTGAGTCTTCCTACTGTCTATGTTTTGAGCGTTTCCTGTGTCACCAGTTTTACATTCCGATGCACCTCTGCAGGTTTACTGTATCCATTGGACCTTCCCATTGACGATGAAACACAGAAATTGCATCGGATTTAAATATAAGAGACACAATGCCGACTTAAGTACAGGAAGACTGAGTCTTTATACTGTCTATGTTTTCAGCGTTTCCTGTGTAATCAGTTTTACATTCCGATTCAACTCTGCAGGTTTATTGTATTCCTTGGACCTTCCCATTGACGAAGAAAAACAGAAATTACATCGGAATTAAATATAAGAGACACAATGCCGACTTAAGTACTACAAAACTGAGTCTCCTTAGGGTCTATGTTTTGAGCGTTTCCTGTGTCACCAGTTTTACATTCCGATGCACCTCTGCAGGTTTACTGTATCCATTGGACCCTTCCAGTGACGATGAAACACAGAAATTGCATCGTAATTAAATATAAGAGAGACAATGCCGACTTAAGTACAAGAAAACTTGGTCTTCTTAGGGTCTATGTTTTGAGCGTTTCCTGTGTCACCAGTTTTACATTCCCATGGACCTCAGCAGGTTTACTGTATCCCTTGGACCTTACCATTGACGATGAAACACAGAAATTGCATCGGAATTAAATCTAAGGGACACAATGTCGACTTAAGTACAGGACGACTGAGTCTTCCTACTGTCTACGTTTTGAGCGTTTCCTGTGTCACCAGTTTTACATTCCGATGCACCTCTGCAGGTTTACTGTATCCATTGGACCTTCCCATTGACGATGAAACACAGAAATTGCATCAGAATTAAATATAAGAGACACAATGCCGACATAAGTACAGGAAGACTGAGTGTTCCTACTGTCTACGATTTGAGCGTTTCCTGTGTCACCAGTTTTACATTGCGATGCACCTCTGCAGGTTTACTGTATTCCCTGGACCTTCCCAGTGACGATGAAACACAGAAATTTCATCGGAAGTAAATATGAGACACAATGCCGACTTAAGTACAGAAATACTGAGTCTTCCTACTGTCTATGCTTTGAGCGTTTCCTGTGTCACCAGTTTTACATTCCGATGCACCCCTGCGGGATTACTGTATCCATTGGACCTTCCCATTGAGGATGAAACACAGAAATTGAATCGGATTTCAATATAAGAGACACAATGCCGACTTAAGTACAGGAAGACTGAGTCTTTATACTGTCTATGTCTTCAGCGTTTCCTGTGTAATCAGTCTTACATTCCGATGCAACTCTGCAGGTTTACTGTATTCCTTGGACCTTCCCATTGACGATGAAACACAGAAATTGCGTCGCAATTAAATATAAGTGACACAATGCCGACTTAAGTACAACAAAACTGAGTCTCCTTAGGGTCTATGTTTTGAGCATTTCCTGTGTCACCACTTTTACATTCCGATGCACCTCTGCAGGTTTACTGTATCCATTGGACCTTCCCAGTGACGATGAAACACATAAATTGTATCGGTATTAAATATAAGAGTGACAATGCCGACTTAAGTACAAGAAAACTGAGTCTTCTTAGGGTCTATGTTTTGAGCGTTTCCTGTGTCACCAGTTTTACATTCCGATGGACCTCTGCAGGTTTTCTGTATCCCTTGGACCTCCCCATCGACGATGAAAAACAGAAATTGCATCGGAATTAGATCTAAGAGACACAATGTCGACATAAGTACAGGTAGACTGAGTCTTCCTACTGTCTACGTTTTGAGCGTTTCCTGTGTCACCAGTTTTACATTCCGATGCACCTCTGCAGGTTTACTGTATCCCTTCGACCTTCACAGTGACGATGAAATACAAATATTGCATCGGAATTAAATATAAGATTCACAATGCCTACTTAAGTACAAGAAAACTGAGTCTTCTTAGGGTCTATGTTTTGAGCGTTTCCTGTGTCACCAGTTTTTCATTCCGATGGACCTCTGCAGGTTTACTGTATTCCTTGGACCTTCACAGTGACGATGATACACAGATATTGCATCGGAATTAAATATAAGAGACACAATGCCGATTTAAGTACAGGAAGACTGAGTCTTTATACTGTCTATGTTTTCAGCGTTTCTTGTGGAATCAGGTTTACATTCCGATGCAACTCTGCAGGTTTACTGTATTCCTTCGACCTTCCCATTGACGATGAAACACAGAAGTTGCATCGGCATTAAACATGAGACACAATGCCGACTTAGGTACAGAAAGACTGAGTCTTCCTACTGTCTATGTTTTGAGGGTTTCCTGTGTCACCTTTTTACATTCCGATGCACCCCTGCAGGTTTACTGTATTCATTGGACATTCCCACTGACGATGAAACACAGAACTTGCATCGGATTTAAATATAAAATACACAATGCCGACTTAAGTACAGGAAGACTGAGTCTTTATACTGTCTATGTTTTCAGCGTTTCCTGTGGAATCAGCTTTACATTCCGATGCAACTCTGCAGGATTACTGTATTCCTTCGACCTTCCCATTGACGATGAAACACAGAAGTTGCATCGGCATTAAACATGAGACACAAAGCCGACTTAAGTACAGAAAGACTGAGTCTTCCTACTGTCTATGTTTTGAGCGTTTCCTGTGTCACCAGTTTTTCATTCCGATGCACCTCTGCAGGTTTACTGTATCCATTCGACCATCACAGTGACGATGAAACACAGAAATTGCATCGGAATTAAATATAAGAGGCACAATGCCGACTTAAGAACAAGAAAACTGAGTAATCTTGGGGTCTATGTTTTGAGTGTTTCCTGTGTCACCAGTTTTACATTCCGATGCACTTCTGCAGGTTTACTGTATCCATTGGACCTTCACAGTGACGATGAAACAGAGAAATTGCATCGGAATTAAATATAAGAGACACAATGCCGCCTTAAGTTCTTCAAAACTGAGTCTCCTTAGGGTCTATGTTTTGAGCGTTTCCTGTGTCACCAGTTTTACATTCCGATGCACCTCTGCAGGTTTACTGTATCCATTGGACCTTCCCATTGACGATGAAACACAGAAATTGCATCAGAATTAAATATAAGAGACACAATGCCGACATAAGTACAGGAAGACTGAGTGTTCCTACTGTCTACGGTTTGAGCGTTGCCTGTGTCACCAGTTTTACATTGCGATGCACCTCTGCAGGTTTACTGTATTCCCTGGACCTTCCCAGTGACGATGAAACACAGAAACTGCATCGGAATTAAATATGAGACACAATGCCGACTTAAGTACAGAAAGACTGAGTCTTCCTACTGTCTATGCTTTGAGCGTTTATTGTGTCACCAGTTTTACATTCCGTTGCACCCCTGCAGGTTTACTGTATCCATTGGACCTTCCCATTGACGATGAAACACAGAAATTGAATCGGATTTCAATATAAGAGACACAATGCCGACTTAAGTACAGGAAGACTGAGTCTTCCTACTGTCTATGTTTTGAGCGTTTCCTGTGTCACCAGTTTTTCATTCCGATGCACCTCTGCAGGTTTACTGTATCCATTCGACCATCACAGTGACGATGAAACACATAAATTTCATCGGAATTCAATATAAGAGACACTATGCCGACTTAAGTACAAGAAAATAGAGTATCCTTGGGGTCTATGTTTTGAGCGTTTCCTGTTTCACCAGTTTTACATTCCGATGCACCTCTGCAGGTTTACTGTATCCCTTGGACCCTCACAGTGACGAATAAACACAGAAATTGCAACGGAATTAAATATAAGAGACACAATGCCGATTCAAGTACAGGAAGACTGAGTCTTTATACTGTCTATGTTTTCAGCGTTTCCTGTGTAATCAGTCTTACATTCCGATGCAACTCTGCAAGTTAACTGTATTCCTTGGACCTTCCCATTGACGATGAAACACAGAAATTGCATCGGAATTAAATATAAGTGACACAATGCCGACTTAAGTACAACAAAACTGAGTCTCCTTAGGGTCTATGTTTTGAGCGTTTCCTGTGTCACCAGTTTTACATTCCGATGCACCTCTGCAGGTTTACTGTATCCATTGGACCTTCCCAGTGACGATGAAACACAGAAATTGTATCGGAATTCAATATAAGAGAGACAATGCCGACTTAAGTACAAGAAAACTGAGTCTTCTTAGGGTCTATGTTTTGAGCGTTTCCTGTGTCACCAGTTTTACATTCCGATGCACCTCTGCAGGTTTACTGTATCCATTGGACCTTCCCATTGACGATGAAACACAGAAATTGCATCGGATTTAAATATAAGAGACACAATGCCGACTTAAGTACAGGAAGACTGAGTCTTCCTACTGTCTACGTTTTGAGCGTTTCCTGTGTCACCAGTTTTAGATTCCGATGCACCTCTGCAGAGTTACTGTTTCCCTTCGACCTTCACAGTGAAGATGAAAAACAGATATTGCATCGGAATTAAATATAAGGGACACAATGCCGACTTAAGTCCAAGAAAACTGATTCTTCTTAGGCTCTAAGTTTTGAGCGTTTCCTGTGTCATCAGTTTTACATTCCGATGCACCTCTGCAAGTTTACTGTATCCATTGGACCTTCCCATTGACGATGAAACACAGAAATTGCATCGGATTTAAATATAAGAGACACAATGCCGACTTAAGAACAGGAAGACTGAGTCTTCCTACTGTCTATGTTTTGAGCGTTTCCTGTGTCGCCAGTTTTACATTCCGATGCACCTCTGCAGGTTTACTGTATCGATTGGACCTTCCCATTGACGATGAAACACAGAAATTGCATCGGAATAAATATAAGAGACACAATTCCGACTTAAGTACAGGAAGACTGAGTCTTCCTACTGTCTACGTTTTGATCGTTTCCTGTGTCACCAGTTTTACATTCCGATGCACCACTGCAGGTTTACTGTATTCCTTGGACCTTCACAGTGACGATGAAATACAGATATTGCATCGGAATTAAATATAAGAGACACAATGCCGATTTAAGTACAGGAAGACTGAGCCTTTATACTGTCTATGTTTTCAGCGTTTCCTGTGTAATCAGTTTTACATTCCGATGCAACTCTGCAGGTTTACTGTATTCCCTGGACCTTCCCAGTGACGATGAAACACAGAAATTGCATCGGAATTAAATATGAGACACAATGCCGACTTAAGTACAGAAAGACTGAGTCTTCCTACTGTCTATGCTTTGAGCGTTTCCTGTGTCACCAGTTTTACATTCCGACGCACCCCTGCAGGTTTACTGTATCCATTGGACCTTCCCATTGACGATGAAACACAGAAATTGAATCGGATTTCAATATAAGAGACGGAATGCCGACTTAAGTACAGGAAGACTGAGTCTTCCTACTGTCTATGTTTTGAGCGTTTCCTGTGTCACCAGTTTTTCATTCCGATGCACCTCTGCAGGTTTACTGTATCCATTCGACCATCACAGTGACGATGAAACACATTAATTACATCGGAATTAAATATAAGAGACACTATGCCGACTTAAGTACTACAAAACTGAGTCTCCTTATGGTCTACGTTTTGAGCGCTTCCTGTGTCACCAGTTTTACATTCCGATGCACCTCTGCAGGTTTACTGTATCCATTGGACCTTCCCAGTGACGATGAAACACAGAAATTGCATCGGAATTAAATAGAAGAGACACAATGCCGACTTAAGTACAAGAAAACTGAGTCATCTTAGGGTCTATGTTTTGAGCGTTTCCTGTGTCACCAGTTTAACATTCCGATGGACCTCTGCAGGATTTCTGTATCCCTTGGACCTCCCCATCGACGATGAAACACAGAAATTGCATCGGAATAGGATCTAAGAGACAGAATGTCGAATTAAGTACAGGAAGACTGAGTCTTCCTACTGTCTACGTTTTGAGCGTTTCCTGTGTCACCAGTTTTACATTCCGATGCACCTCTGCAGGTTTACTGTATCCATTGGACCTTCCCATTGACGATGAAACACAGAAATTGCATCGGATTTAAATATAAGAGACACAATGCCGACTTAAGTACAGGAAGACTGAGTCTTCCTATTGTCTATGTTTTGAGCGTTTCCTGTAACACCAGTTTTACATTCCGATGGACCTCTGCAGGTTTACTGTATCCATTGGACCTTCCCAGTGACGATGAAACACAGAAATTGCATCGGAATTAAATATAAGAGACACAATGCCGACTTAAGTACAAGAAAACTGAGTCTTCTTAGGGTCTATGTTTTGAGCGTTTCCTGTATCACCAGTTTTACATTCCGATGCACCTCTGCAGGTTTACTGTGTTCCTTGGACCTTCACAGTGACGATGAAAAACACAGATATTGCATCGGAATTAAATATAAGAGACACAATGCCGATTTAAGTACAGGAAGACTGAGTCTTTATACAGTCTATGTTTTCAGCGTTTCCTGTGTGATCAGTTTTACATTCCGATGCAACTCTGCAGGTTTACTGTATTCCTTTGACCTTCCCATTGACGATGAAACACAGAAATTGCATCGGCATTAATTATGAGACACAATGTCGACTTAAGTAGAGAAAGACTGAGTCTTCCTACTGTCTATGTTTTGAGCGTTTCCTGTGTCACCAGTTTTACATTCCGATGCACCCCTGCAGGTTTGCTGTATCCATTGGACCTTCCCATTGACGATGAAACACAGAAATTGCATTGGATTTAAATATAAAAGACACAATGCCGACTTCAGTACAGGAAGACTGAGTCTTCCTACTGTCTATGTTTTGAGCGTTTCCTGTGTCACCAGTTATTCATTCCGTTGCACCTCTGCAAGTTTACTGTATCCATTCGACCATCAGAGTGACGATGAAACACATAAATTGCATCGGAATTAAATATAAGAGACACAATGCCGACTTAAGTACTACAAAAGTGAGTCTACTTACGGTCTATCCTTTGAGCGTTTCCTGTGTCACCCGTTTTACATTCCGATGCACCTCTGCAGGTTTACTGTATTCCTTGGACCTTCACAGTGACGATGAAACACAGATATTGCATCATAATTAAATATAAGAGACACTGTGACGATTAAAGTACAGGAAGACTGAGTCTTTATACTGTCTATGTTTTCAGCGTTTCCTGTGGAATCAGTTTTACATTCCGATGCAACTCTGCAGGTTTACTGTATTCCTTGGACCTATCCATTGACGATGAAACACAGTAATTGCATCGGCATTAAATATGAGACACAATGCCGACTTAAGTACAGAAAGACTGAGTCTTCCTACTGTCTATGTTTTGAGCGTTTCCTGTGTCACCAGTTTTACATTCCGATGCACCCCTGCAGGTTTACTGTATCCATTGGACCTTCCCATTGACGATGAAACACAGAAATTACATCGGATTTAAATATAAAAGACACAATGCCGACTTAAGTACAGGAAGACTGAGTCTTCCTACTGTCTATGTTTTGAGCGTTTCCTGTGTCACCAGTTTTACATTCCGATGCACCTCGGCAGGTTTACTGTATCCCTTCGACCTTCACAGTGAAGTTGAAAAACAGATATTGCATCGGAATTAAATATAAGAGACACAATGCCGACTTAAGTACAAGAAAACTGAGTCTTCTTAGGGTCTATGTTTTGAGCATTTCCTGTGTCACCAGTTTTACATTCCGATGCACCTCTTCAGGTTTACTGTATCCATTGGACCTTCACAGTCACGATAAAACACAGAAATTGCATCGGAATTAAATATAAGAGACACAATGCCGACTTAAGTACAAGAAAACTGAGTCTTCTTAGGGTCTATGTTTTGAGCATTTCCTGTGTCACCAGTTTTACATTCCGATGGACCTCTGCAGGTTTTCTGTATCCCTTGGACCTCCCCATCGACGATGAAACACAGAAATTGCATCGGAATTAGATCTAAGAGACACAATGTCGACTTAAGTACAGGAAGACTGAGTCTTCCTACTGTCTACGTTTTGAGCGTTTCCTGTGTCACCAGTTTTACATTCCGATGCACCTCTGCAGGTTTACTGTATCCATTGGACCTTCCCATTGACGATGAAACACAGAAATTGCATCGGATTTAAATATAAGAGACACAATGCCGACTTAAGTACAGGAAGACTGAGTCTTCCTACTGTCTATGTTTTGAGCGTTACCTGTAACACCAGTTTTACATTCCGATGCACCTCTGCAGGTTTACTGTATCCATTGGACCTTCCCAGTGACGATGGAACACATACATTGCATCGGAATTAAATATAAGATTCACAATGCCTACTTAAGAACAAGAAAACTGAGTCTTCTTAGGGTCTATGTTTTGAGCGTTTCCTGTTTCACCAGTTTTACATTCCGATGGACCTCTGCAGGTTTACTGTATTCCTTGGACCTTCACAGTGACGATGAAACACAGATATTGCATCGGAATTAAATATAAGAGACACAATGCCGACTTAAGTACAGGAAGACTGGGTCTTCCTACTGTCTATGTTTTGAGCGTTTCCTGTAACACCAGTTTTACATTCCGATGCACCTCTGCAGGTTTACTGTATCCATTGGACCTTCCCAGTGACGATGAAACACAGAAATTGCATCGGAATTAAATATAAGAGACACAATGCTGACTTAAGTACAAGAAAACTGAGTCTTCTTAGGGTCTATGTTTTGAGCGTTTCCTGTGTCACCAGTTTTACATTCCGATGCACCTCTGCAGGTTTACTGTATTCCTTGGACCTTCACAGTGACGATGGAACACAGATATTGCATCAGAATTAAATATAAGAGACACAATGCCGATTTAAGTACAGGAAGACTGAGTTTTTATACTGTCTATGTTTTCAGCGTTTCCTGTGGAATCAGCTTTACATTCCGATGCAACTCTGCAGGTTTACTGTATTCCTTCGACCTTCCCATTGACGATGAAACACAGAAGTTGCATCGGCATTAAACATGAGACACAATGCCGACTTAAGTACAGAAAGACTGAGTCTTCCTACTGTCTATGTTTTGAGGGTTTCCTGTGTCACCTTTTTACATTCCGATGCACCCCTGCAGCTTTACTGTATCCATTGGACCTTCCCATTGACGATGAAACACAGAAATTGCATCGGATTTAAATATAAAATACACAATGCCGACTTAAGTACAGGAAGTCTGAGTCTTCCTACTGTCTATGTTTTGAGCGTTTCCTGTGTCACCAGTTTTTCATTACGATGCACCTCTGCAGGTTTACTGTATCCATTCGACCTTCACAGTGACGATGAAACACAGAAATTGCATCGGAATTAAATATAAGAGGCACAATGCCGACTTAAGAACAAGAAAACTGAGTAATCTTGGGGTCTATGTTTTGAGTGTTTCCTGTGTCACCAGTTTTACATTCCGATGCACTTCTGCAGGTTTACTGTATCCATTGGACCTTCACAGTGACGATGAAACACAGAAATTGCATCGGAATTAAATATAAGAGACACAATGCCGCCTTAAGTTCTTCAAAACTGAGTCTCCTTAGGGTCTATGTTTTGAGCGTTTCCTGTGTCACCAGTTTTACATTCCGATGCACCTCTGCAGGTTTACTGTATCCATTGGACCTTCCCATTGACGATGAAACACAGAAATTGCATCAGAATTAAATATAAGAGACACAATGCCGACATAAGTACAGGAAGACTGAGTGTTCCTACTGTCTACGTTTTGAGCGTTTCCTGTGTCACCAGTTTTACATTGCGATGCACCTCTGCAGGTTTACTGTATTCCCTGGACCTTCCCAGTGACGATGAAACACAGAAATTGCATCGGAATTAAATATAAGAGACACTATGCCGACTTAAGTACAAGAAAATGGAGTATCCTTGGGGTCTATGTTTTGAGCGTTTCCTGTGTCACCAGTTTTACATTCCGATGCACCTCTGCAGGTTTACTGTATCCCTTGGACCCTCACAATGACGAATAAACACAGATATTGCATCGGAATTAAATATAAGAGACACAATGCCGATTTAAGTACAGGAAGACTGAGTCTTTATACTGTCTATGTTTTCAGCGTTTCCTGTGTAATCAGTCTTACATTCCGATGCAACTCTGCAGGTTAACTGTATTCCTTGGACCTTCCCATTGACGATGAAACACAGAAATTGCAACGGAATTAAATATAAGTGACACAATGCCGACTTAAGTACAACAAAACTGAGTCTCCTTAGGGTCTATGTTTTGAGCGTTTCCTGTGTCACCAGTTTTACATTCCGATGCACCTCTGGAGGTTTACTGTATCCATTGGACCTTCCCAGTGACGATGAAACACAGAAATTGTATCGGAATTAAATATAAGAGAGACAATGCCGACTTAAGTACAAGAAAACTGAGTCTTCTTAGGGTCTATGTTTTGAGCGTTTCCTGTGTCACCAGTTTTACATTCCGATGGACCTCTGCAGGTTTTCTGTACCCCTTGGACCTCCCCATCGACGATGAAACACAGAAATTGCATCGGAATTAGATCTAAGAGACACAATGTCGACTTAAGTACAGGCAGACTGAGTCTTCCTACTGTCTACGTTTTGAGCGTTTCCTGTGTCACCAGTTTTACATTCCGATGCACCTCTGCAGGTTTACTGTATCCCATCGACCTTCACAGTGAAGATGAACAACAGATATTGCATCGGAATTAAATATAAGAGACACAATGCCGACATAAGTACAAGAAAACTGATTCTTCTTAGGCTCTATGTTTTGAGCGTTTCCTGTGTCATCAGTTTTACATTCTGATGGACCTCTGCAGGTTTACTGTATCCCTTGGACCTTCCCATTGACGATGAAACACAGAAATTGCATCGGAATTAAATCTAAGGGACACAATGTCGACTTAAGTACAGGAAGACTGAGTCTTCCTACTGTCTACGTTTTGAGCGTGTCCTGTGTCACCAGTTTTACACTCCGATGCACCTCTGCAGGTTTACTGTATCCATTGGACCTTCCCATTGACGATGAAACACAGAAATTGCATCGGATTTAAATATTAGAGACACAATGCCGACTTAAGTACAGGTAGACAGAGTCTTCCTACTGTCTATGTTTTGAGCTTTTCCTGTGTCACCAGTTTTACATTCCGATGCACCTCTGCAAGTTTACTGTATCCATTGGACCTTCCCATTGACGATGAAACACAGAAATTGCATCGGAATAAATATAAGAGACACAATGCCGACTTAAGTACTACAAAACTGAGTCTCCTTAGGGTCTATGTTTTGAGCGCTTCCTGTGTCGCCAGTTTTACATTCCGATGCACCTCTGCAGGTTTACTGTATCCATTGGACCTTCCCAGTGACGATGAAACACAGAAATTGCATCGGAATTAAATAGAAGAGACACAATGCCGACTTAAGTACAAGAAAACTGAGTCTTCTTAGGGTCTATGTTTTGAGCGTTTCCTGTGTCACCAGTTTTACATTCCGATGGACCTCTGCAGGTTTTCTGTATCCCTTGGACCTCCCCATCGACGATGAAACACAGAAATTGCATCGGAATAGGATCTAAGAGACAGAATGTCGAATTAAGTACAGGAAGACTGAGTCTTCCTACTGTCTACGCTTTGAGCATTTCCTGTGTCACCAGTTTTACATTCCGATGCACCTCTGCATGTTTACTGTATCCATTGGATCTTCCCATTGACGATGAAACACAGAAATTACATCGGATTTAAGTATAAGAGACACAATGCCGACTTAAGTACAGGAAGACTGAGTCTTTATACAGTCTATGTTTTCAGCGTTTCCTGTTTAATCAGTTTTACATTCCGATGCAACTCTGCAGGTTTACTGTATTCCTTTGACCTTCCCATTGACGATGAAACACAGAAATTGCATCGGCATTAAATATGAGACACAATGTCGACTTAAGTACAGAAAGACTGAGTCTTCCTACTGTCTATGTTTTGAGCGTTTCCTGTGTCACCAGTTTTACATTCCGATGCACCCCTGCAGGTTTACTGTATCCATTGGACCTTCCCATTGACGATGAAACACAGAAATTGCATCGGAATTAAATATAAGAGACACAATGCCGACTTAAGTACAAGAAAACTGAGTCTTCTTAGGGTCTATGTTCTGAGCGTTTCCTGTATCACCAGTTTTACATTCCGATGCACCTCTGCAGGTTTACTGTGTTCCTTGGACCTTCACAGTGACGATGAAAAACACAGATATTGCATCGGAATTAAATATAAGAGACACAATGCCGATTTAAGTACAGGAAGACTGAGTCTTTATACAGTCTATGTTTTCAGCGTTTCCTGTTTAATCAGTTTTACATTCCGATGCAACTCTGCAGGTTTACTGTATTCCTTTGACCTTCCCATTGACGATGAAACACAGAAATTGCATCGGCATTAAATATGAGACACAATGTCGACTTAAGTACAGAAAGACTGAGTCTTCTTACTGTCTATGTTTTGAGCGTTTCCTGTGTCACCAGTTTTACATTCCGATGCACCCCTGCAGGTTTACTGTATCCATAGGACCTTCCCATTGACGATGAAACACAGAAATTGCATCGGATTTAAATATAAAAGACACAATGCCGACTTCAGTACAGGAAGACTGAGTCTTCCTACTGTCTATGATTTGAGCGTTTCCTGTGTCACCAGTTTGTCACTCCGATGCACCTCTGCAGGTTTACTGTATCCATTCGACCTTCACAGTGACGATGAAACACAGAAATTGCATCGGAATTAGATCTAAGAGACACAATGTCGACTTAAGTACAGGAAGACTGAGTCTTCCTACTGTCTACGTTTTGAGCGTTTCCTGTGTCACCAGTTTTACATTCCGATGCACCTCTGCAGGTTTACTGTATCCATTGGACCTTCCCATTGACGATGAAACACAGAAATTGCATCGGATTTAAATATAAGAGACACAATGCCGACTTAAGTACAGGAAGACTGAGTCTTCCTACTGTCTATGTTTTGAGCGTTTCCTGTAACACCAGTTTTACATTCCGATGCACCTCTGCAGGTTTACTGTATCCATTGGACCTTCCCAGTGACGATGGAACACATACATTGCATCGGAATTAAATATAAGATTCACAATGCCTACTTAAGAACAAGAAAACTGAGTCTTCTTAGGGTCTATGTTTTGAGCGTTTCCTGTTTCACCAGTTTTACATTCCGATGGACCTCTGCAGGTTTACTGTATTCCTTGGGCCTTCACAGTGACGATGAAACACAGATATTGCATCGGAATTAAATATAAGAGACACAATGCCGACTTAAGTACAGGAAGACTGGGTCTTCCTACTGTCTATGTTTTGAGCGTTTCCTGTAACACCAGTTTTACATTCCGATGCACCTCTGCAGGTTTACTGTATCCATTGGACCTTCCCAGTGACGATGAAACACAGAAATTGCATCGGAATTAAATATAAGAGACACAATGCTGACTTAAGTACAAGAAAACTGAGTCTTCTTAGGGTCTATGTTTTGAGCGTTTCCTGTGTCACCAGTTTTACATTCCGATGCACCTCTGCAGGTTTACTGTATTCCTTGGACCTTCACAGTGACGATGGAACACAGATATTGCATCAGAATTAAATATAAGAGACACAATCCGATTTAAGTACAGGAAGACTGAGTTTTTATACTGTCTATGTTTTCAGCGTTTCCTGTGGAATCAGCTTTACATTCCGATGCAACTCTGCAGGTTTACTGTATTCCTTCGACCTTCCCATTGACGATGAAACACAGAAGTTGCATCGGCATTAAACATGAGACACAATGCCGACTTAAGTACAGAAAGACTGAGTCTTCCTACTGTCTATGTTTTGAGGGTTTCCTGTGTCACCTTTTTACATTCCGATGCACCCCTGCAGCTTTACTGTATCCATTGGACCTTCCCATTGACGATGAAACACAGAAATTGCATCGGATTTAAATATAAAATACACAATGCCGACTTAAGTACAGGAAGTCTGAGTCTTCCTACTGTCTATGTTTTGAGCGTTTCCTGTGTCACCAGTTTTTCATTACGATGCACCTCTGCAGGTTTACTGTATCCATTCGACCTTCACAGTGACGATGAAACACAGAAATTGCATCGGAATTAAATATAAGAGGCACAATGCCGACTTAAGAACAAGAAAACTGAGTAATCTTGGGGTCTATGTTTTGAGTGTTTCCTGTGTCACCAGTTTTACATTCCGATGCACTTCTGCAGGTTTACTGTATCCATTGGACCTTCACAGTGACGATGAAACACAGAAATTGCATCGGAATTAAATATAAGAGACACAATGCCGCCTTAAGTTCTTCAAAACTGAGTCTCCTTAGGGTCTATGTTTTGAGCGTTTCCTGTGTCACCAGTTTTACATTCCGATGCACCTCTGCAGGTTTACTGTATCCATTGGACCTTCCCATTGACGATGAAACACAGAAATTGCATCAGAATTAAATATAAGAGACACAATGCCGACATAAGTACAGGAAGACTGAGTGTTCCTACTGTCTACGTTTTGAGCGTTTCCTGTGTCACCAGTTTTACATTGCGATGCACCTCTGCAGGTTTACTGTATTCCCTGGACCTTCCCAGTGACGATGAAACACAGAAATTGCATCGGAATTAAATATAAGAGACACTATGCCGACTTAAGTACAAGAAAATGGAGTATCCTTGGGGTCTATGTTTTGAGCGTTTCCTGTGTCACCAGTTTTACATTCCGATGCACCTCTGCAGGTTTACTGTATCCCTTGGACCCTCACAATGACGAATAAACACAGATATTGCATCGGAATTAAATATAAGAGACACAATGCCGATTTAAGTACAGGAAGACTGAGTCTTTATACTGTCTATGTTTTCAGCGTTTCCTGTGTAATCAGTCTTACATTCCGATGCAACTCTGCAGGTTAAATGTATTCCTTGGACCTTCCCATTGACGATGAAACACAGAAATTGCAACGGAATTAAATATAAGTGACACAATGCCGACTTAAGTACAACAAAACTGAGTCTCCTTAGGGTCTATGTTTTGAGCGTTTCCTGTGTCACCAGTTTTACATTCCGATGCACCTCTGGAGGTTTACTGTATCCATTGGACCTTCCCAGTGACGATGAAACACAGAAATTGTATCGGAATTAAATATAAGAGAGACAATGCCGACTTAAGTACAAGAAAACTGAGTCTTCTTAGGGTCTATGTTTTGAGCGTTTCCTGTGTCACCAGTTTTACATTCCGATGGACCTCTGCAGGTTTTCTGTACCCCTTGGACCTCCCCATCGACGATGAAACACAGAAATTGCATCGGAATTAGATCTAAGAGACACAATGTCGACTTAAGTACAGGCAGACTGAGTCTTCCTACTGTCTACGTTTTGAGCGTTTCCTGTGTCACCAGTTTTACATTCCGATGCACCTCTGCAGGTTTACTGTATCCCATCGACCTTCACAGTGAAGATGAACAACAGATATTGCATCGGAATTAAATATAAGAGACACAATGCCGACTTAAGTACAAGAAAACTGATTCTTCTTAGGCTCTATGTTTTGAGCGTTTCCTGTGTCATCAGTTTTACATTCTGATGGACCTCTGCAGGTTTACTGTATCCCTTGGACCTTCCCATTGACGATGAAACACAGAAATTGCATCGGAATTAAATCTAAGGGACACAATGTCGACTTAAGTACAGGAAGACTGAGTCTTCCTACTGTCTACGTTTTGAGCGTGTCCTGTGTCACCAGTTTTACACTCCGATGCACCTCTGCAGGTTTACTGTATCCATTGGACCTTCCCATTGACGATGAAACACAGAAATTGCATCGGATTTAAATATTAGAGACACAATGCCGACTTAAGTACAGGTAGACAGAGTCTTCCTACTGTCTATGTTTTGAGCTTTTCCTGTGTCACCAGTTTTACATTCCGATGCACCTCTGCAAGTTTACTGTATCCATTGGACCTTCCCATTGACGATGAAACACAGAAATTGCATCGGAATAAATATAAGAGACACAATGCCGACTTAAGTACTACAAAACTGAGTCTCCTTAGGGTCTATGTTTTGAGCGCTTCCTGTGTCACCAGTTTTACATTCCGATGCACCTCTGCAGGTTTACTGTATCCATTGGACCTTCCCAGTGACGATGAAACACAGAAATTGCATCGGAATTAAATAGAAGAGACACAATGCCGACTTAAGTACAAGAAAACTGAGTCTTCTTAGGGTCTATGTTTTGAGCGTTTCCTGTGTCACCAGTTTTACATTCCGATGGACCTCTGCAGGTTTTCTGTATCCCTTGGACCTCCCCATCGACGATGAAACACAGAAATTGCATCGGAATAGGATCTAAGAGACAGAATGTCGAATTAAGTACAGGAAGACTGAGTCTTCCTACTGTCTACGCTTTGAGCATTTCCTGTGTCACCAGTTTTACATTCCGATGCACCTCTGCATGTTTACTGTATCCATTGGACCTTCCCATTGACGATGAAACACAGAAATTACATCGGATTTAAGTATAAGAGACACAATGCCGACTTAAGTACAGGAAGACTGAGTCTTTATACAGTCTATGTTTTCAGCGTTTCCTGTTTAATCAGTTTTACATTCCGATGCAACTCTGCAGGTTTACTGTATTCCTTTGACCTTCCCATTGACGATGAAACACAGAAATAGCATCGGCATTAAATATGAGACACAATGTCGACTTAAGTACAGAAAGACTGAGTCTTCCTACTGTCTATGTTTTGAGCGTTTCCTGTGTCACCAGTTTTACATTCCGATGCACCCCTGCAGGTTTACTGTATCCATTGGACCTTCCCATTGACGATGAAACACAGAAATTGCATCGGAATTAAATATAAGAGACACAATGCCGACTTAAGTACAAGAAAACTGAGTCTTCTTAGGGTCTATGTTCTGAGCGTTTCCTGTATCACCAGTTTTACATTCGGATGCACCTCTGCAGGTTTACTGTGTTCCTTGGACCTTCACAGTGACGATGAAAAACACAGATATTGCATCGGAATTAAATATAAGAGACACAATGCCGATTTAAGTACAGGAAGACTGAGTCTTTATACAGTCTATGTTTTCAGCGTTTACTGTTTAATCAGTTTTACATTCCGATGCAACTCTGCAGGTTTACTGTATTCCTTTGACCTTCCCATTGACGATGAAACACAGAAATTGCATCGGCATTAAATATGAGACACAATGTCGACTTAAGTACAGAAAGACTGAGTCTTCCTACTGTCTATGTTTTGAGCGTTTCCTGTGTCACCAGTTTTACATTCCGATGCACCCCTGCAGGTTTACTGTATCCATAGGACCTTCCCATTGACGATGAAACACAGAAATTGCATCGGATTTAAATATAAAAGACACAATGCCGACTTCAGTACAGGAAGACTGAGTCTTCCTACTGTCTATGATTTGAGCGTTTCCTGTGTCACCAGTTTGTCACTCCGATGCACCTCTGCAGGTTTACTGTATCCATTCGACCTTCACAGTGACGATGAAACACAGAAATTGCATCGGAATTAGATCTAAGAGACACAATGTCGACTTAAGTACAGGAAGACTGAGTCTTCCTACTGTCTACGTTTTGAGCGTTTCCTGTGTCACCAGTTTTACATTCCGATGCACCTCTGCAGGTTTACTGTATCCATTGGACCTTCCCATTGACGATGAAACACAGAAATTGCATCGGATTTAAATATAAGAGACACAATGCCGACTTAAGTACAGGAAGACTGAGTCTTCCTACTGTCTATGTTTTGAGCGTTTCCTGTAACACCAGTTTTACATTCCGATGCACCTCTGCAGGTTTACTGTATCCATTGGACCTTCCCAGTGACGATGGAACACATACATTGCATCGGAATTAAATATAAGATTCACAATGCCTACTTAAGAGCAAGAAAACTGAGTCTTCTTAGGGTCTATGTTTTGAGCGTTTCCTGTTTCACCAGTTTTACATTCCGATGGACCTCTGCAGGTTTACTGTATTCCTTGGGCCTTCACAGTGACGATGAAACACAGATATTGCATCGGAATTAAATATAAGAGACACAATGCCGACTTAAGTACAGGAAGACTGGGTCTTCCTACTGTCTATGTTTTGAGCGTTTCCTGTAACACCAGTTTTACATTCCGATGCACCTCTGCAGGTTTACTGTATCCATTGGACCTTCCCAGTGACGATGAAACACAGAAATTGCATCGGAATTAAATATAAGAGACACAATGCTGACTTAAGTACAAGAAAACTGAGTCTTCTTAGGGTCTATGTTTTGAGCGTTTCCTGTGTCACCAGTTTTACATTCCGATGCACCTCTGCAGGTTTACTGTATTCCTTGGACCTTCACAGTGACGATGGAACACAGATATTGCATCAGAATTAAATATAAGAGACACAATGCCGATTTAAGTACAGGAAGACTGAGTTTTTATACTGTCTATGTTTTCAGCGTTTCCTGTGGAATCAGCTTTACATTCCGATGCAACTCTGCAGGTTTACTGTATTCCTTCGACCTTCCCATTGACGATGAAACACAGAAGTTGCATCGGCATTAAACATGAGACACAATGCCGACTTACGTACAGAAAGACTGAGTCTTCCTACTGTCTATGTTTTGAGGGTTTCCTGTGTCACCTTTTTACATTCCGATGCACCCCTGCAGCTTTACTGTATCCATTGGACCTTCCCATTGACGATGAAACACAGAAATTGCATCGGATTTAAATATAAAATACACAATGCCGACTTAAGTACAGGAAGTCTGAGTCTTCCTACTGTCTATGTTTTGAGCGTTTCCTGTGTCACCAGTTTTTCATTACGATGCACCTCTGCAGGTTTACTGTATCCATTCGACCTTCACAGTGACGATGAAACACAGAAATTGCATCGGAATTAAATATAAGAGGCACAATGCCGACTTAAGAACAAGAAAACTGAGTAATCTTGGGGTCTATGTTTTGAGTGTTTCCTGTGTCACCAGTTTTACATTCCGATGCACTTCTGCAGGTTTACTGTATCCATTGGACCTTCACAGTGACGATGAAACACAGAAATTGCATCGGAATTAAATATAAGAGACACAATGCCGCCTTAAGTTCTTCAAAACTGAGTCTCCTTAGGGTCTATGTTTTGAGCGTTTCCTGTGTCACCAGTTTTACATTCCGATGCACCTCTGCAGGTTTACTGTATCCATTGGACCTTCCCATTGACGATGAAACACAGAAATTGCATCAGAATTAAATATAAGAGACACAATGCCGACATAAGTACAGGAAGACTGAGTGTTCCTACTGTCTACGTTTTGAGCGTTTCCTGTGTCACCAGTTTTACATTGCGATGCACCTCTGCAGGTTTACTGTATTCCCTGGACCTTCCCAGTGACGATGAAACACAGAAATTGCATCGGAATTAAATATAAGAGACACTATGCCGACTTAAGTACAAGAAAATGGAGTATCCTTGGGGTCTATGTTTTGAGCGTTTCCTGTGTCACCAGTTTTACATTCCGATGCACCTCTGCAGGTTTACTGTATCCCTTGGACCCTCACAATGACGAATAAACACAGATATTGCATCGGAATTAAATATAAGAGACACAATGCCGATTTAAGTACAGGAAGACTGAGTCTTTATACTGTCTATGTTTTCAGCGTTTCCTGTGTAATCAGTTTTACATTCCGATGCAACTCTGCAGGTTTACTGTATACATTGGACCTTCCCATTGACGATGAAACACAGAAATTGCATCGGAATTAAATATAAGAGACACAATGCCGACTTAAGTACAAGAAAACTGAGTCTTCTTAGGGTCTATGTTCTGAGCGTTTCCTGTATCACCAGTTTTACATTCCGATGCACCTCTGCAGGTTTACTGTGTTCCTTGGACCTTCACAGTGACGATGAAAAACACAGATATTGCATCGGAATTAAATATAAGAGACACAATGCCGATTTAAGTACAGGAAGACTGAGTCTTTATACAGTCTATGTTTTCAGCGTTTCCTGTTTAATCAGTTTTACATTCCGATGCAACTCTGCAGGTTTACTGTATTCCTTTGACCTTCCCATTGACGATGAAACACAGAAATTGCATCGGCATTAAATATGAGACACAATGTCGACTTAAGTACAGAAAGACTGAGTCTTCCTACTGTCTATGTTTTGAGCGTTTCCTGTGTCACCAGTTTTACATTCCGATGCACCCCTGCAGGTTTACTGTATCCATAGGACCTTCCCATTGACGATGAAACACAGAAATTGCATCGGATTTAAATATAAAAGACACAATGCCGACTTCAGTACAGGAAGACTGAGTCTTCCTACTGTCTATGATTTGAGCGTTTCCTGTGTCACCAGTTTGTCACTCCGATGCACCTCTGCAGGTTTACTGTATCCATTCGACCTTCACAGTGACGATGAAACACAGAAATTGCATCGGAATTAGATCTAAGAGACACAATGCCGACTTAAGTACAGGAAGACTGAGTCTTCCTACTGTCTATGTTTTGAGCGTTTCCTGAAACACCAGTTTTACATTCCGATGCACCTCTGCAGGTTTACTGTATCCATTGGACCTTCCCAGTGACGATGGAACACATACATTGCATCGGAATTAAATATAAGATTCACAATGCCTACTTAAGAACAAGAAAACTGAGTCTTCTTAGGGTCTATGTTTTGAGCGTTTCCTGTTTCACCAGTTTTACATTCCGATGGACCTCTGCAGGTTTACTGTATTCCTTGGGCCTTCACAGTGACGATGAAACACAGATATTGCATCGGAATTAAATATAAGAGACACAATGCCGACTTAAGTACAGGAAGACTGGGTCTTCCTACTGTCTATGTTTTGAGCGTTTCCTGTAACACCAGTTTTACATTCCGATGCACCTCTGCAGGTTTACTGTATCCATTGGACCTTCCCAGTGACGATGAAACACAGAAATTGCATCGGAATTAAATATAAGAGACACAATGCTGACTTAAGTACAAGAAAACTGAGTCTTCTTAGGGTCTATGTTTTGAGCGTTTCCTGTGTCACCAGTTTTACATTCCGATGCACCTCTGCAGGTTTACTGTATTCCTTGGACCTTCACAGTGACGATGGAACACAGATATTGCATCAGAATTAAATATAAGAGACACAATGCCGATTTAAGTACAGGAAGACTGAGTTTTTATACTGTCTATGTTTTCAGCGTTTCCTGTGGAATCAGCTTTACATTCCGATGCAACTCTGCAGGTTTACTGTATTCCTTCGACCTTCCCATTGACGATGAAACACAGAAGTTGCATCGGCATTAAACATGAGACACAATGCCGACTTAAGTACAGAAAGACTGAGTCTTCCTACTGTCTATGTTTTGAGGGTTTCCTGTGTCACCTTTTTACATTCCGATGCACCCCTGCAGCTTTACTGTATCCATTGGACCTTCCCATTGACGATGAAACACAGAAATTGCATCGGATTTAAATATAAAATACACAATGCCGACTTAAGTACAGGAAGTCTGAGTCTTCCTACTGTCTATGTTTTGAGCGTTTCCTGTGTCACCAGTTTTTCATTACGATGCACCTCTGCAGGTTTACTGTATCCATTCGACCTTCACAGTGACGATGAAACACAGAAATTGCATCGGAATTAAATATAAGAGGCACAATGCCGACTTAAGAACAAGAAAACTGAGTAATCTTGGGGTCTATGTTTTGAGTGTTTCCTGTGTCACCAGTTTTACATTCCGATGCACTTCTGCAGGTTTACTGTATCCATTGGACCTTCACAGTGACGATGAAACACAGAAATTGCATCGGAATTAAATATAAGAGACACAATGCCGCCTTAAGTTCTTCAAAACTGAGTCTCCTTAGGGTCTATGTTTTGAGCGTTTCCTGTGTCACCAGTTTTACATTCCGATGCACCTCTGCAGGTTTACTGTATCCATTGGACCTTCCCATTGACGATGAAACACAGAAATTGCATCAGAATTAAATATAAGAGACACAATGCCGACATAAGTACAGGAAGACTGAGTGTTCCTACTGTCTACGTTTTGAGCGTTTCCTGTGTCACCAGTTTTACATTGCGATGCACCTCTGCAGGTTTACTGTATTCCCTGGACCTTCCCAGTGACGATGAAACACAGAAATTGCATCGGAATTAAATATGAGACACAATGCCGACTTAAGTACAGAAAGACTGAGTCTTCCTACTGTCTATGCTTTGAGCGTTTCCTGTGTCACCAGTTTTACATTCCGATGCACCCCTGCAGGTTTACTGTATCCATTGGACCTTCCCATTGACGAAGAAACACAGAAATTGAATCGGATTTCAATATAAGAGACACTATGCCGACTTAAGTACAGGAAGACTGAGTCTTCCTACTGTCTATGATTTGAGCGTTTCCTGTGTCACCAGTTTCTCATTCCGATGCATCTCTGCAGGTTTACTGTATCCATTCGACCATCACAGTGACGATGAAACACATAAATTACATCGGAATTAAATATAAGAGACACTATGCCGACTTAAGTACAAGAAAATTGAGTATCCTTGGGGTCTATGTTTTGAGCGTTTCCTGTGTCACCAGTTTTACATTCCGATGCACCTCTGCAGGTTTACTGTATCCCTTGGACCCTCACAATGACGAATAAACACAGATATTGCATCGGAATTAAATATAAGAGACACAATGCCGATTTAAGTACAGGAAGACTGAGTCTTTATACTGTCTATGTTTTCAGCGTTTCCTGTGTAATCAGTCTTACATTCCGATGCAACTCTGCAGGTTAACTGTATTCCTTGGACCTTCCCATTGACGATGAAACACAGAAATTGCAACGGAATTAAATATAAGTGACACAATGCCGACTTAAGTACAACAAAACTGAGTCTCCTTAGGGTCTATGTTTTGAGCGTTTCCTGTGTCACCAGTTTTACATTCCGATGCACCTCTGCAGGTTATCTGTACCCCTTGGACCTCCCCATCGCCGATGAAACACAGAAATTGCATCGGAATTAGATCTAAGAGACACAATGTCGACTTAAGTACAGGCAGACTGAGTCTTCCTACTGTCTACGTTTTGAGCGTTTCCTGTGTCACCAGTTTTACATTCCGATGCACCTCTGCAGGTTTACTGTATCCCATCGACCTTCACAGTGAAGATGAACAACAGATATTGCATCGGAATTAAATATAAGAGACACAATGCCGACTTAAGTACAAGAAAACTGATTCTTCTTAGGCTCTATGTTTTGAGCGTTTCCTGTGTCATCAGTTTTACATTCTGATGGACCTCTGCAGGTTTACTGTATCCCTTGGACCTTCCCATTGACGATGAAACACAGAAATTGCATCGGAATTAAATCTAAGGGACACAATGTCGACTTAAGTACAGGAAGACTGAGTCTTCCTACTGTCTACGTTTTGAGCGTGTCCTGTGTCACCAGTTTTACACTCCGATGCACCTCTGCAGGTTTACTGTATCCATTGGACCTTCCCATTGACGATGAAACACAGAAATTGCATCGGATTTAAATATTAGAGACACAATGCCGACTTAAGTACAGGTAGACAGAGTCTTCCTACTGTCTATGTTTTGAGCTTTTCCTGTGTCACCAGTTTTACATTCCGATGCACCTCTGCAAGTTTACTGTATCCATTGGACCTTCCCATTGACGATGAAACACAGAAATTGCATCGGAATAAATATAAGAGACACAATGCCGACTTAAGTACTACAAAACTGAGTCTCCTTAGGGTCTATGTTTTGTGCGCTTCCTGTGTCACCAGTTTTACATTCCGATGCACCTCTGCAGGTTTACTGTATCCATTGGACCTTCCCAGTGACGATGAAACACAGAAATTGCATCGGAATTAAATAGAAGAGACACAATGCCGACTTAAGTACAAGAAAACTGAGTCTTCTTAGGGTCTATGTTTTGAGCGTTTCCTGTGTCACCAGTTTTACATTCCGATGGACCTCTGCAGGTTTTCTGTATCCCTTGGACCTCCCCATCGACGATGAAACACAGAAATTGCATCGGAATAGGATCTAAGAGACAGAATGTCGAATTAAGTACAGGAAGACTGAGTCTTCCTACTGTCTACGCTTTGAGCATTTCCTGTGTCACCAGTTTTACATTCCGATGCACCTCTGCATGTTTACTGTATCCATTGGACCTTCCCATTGACGATGAAACACAGAAATTACATCGGATTTAAGTATAAGAGACACAATGCCGACTTAAGTACAGGAAGACTGAGTCTTTATACAGTCTATGTTTTCAGCGTTTCCTGTTTAATCAGTTTTACATTCCGATGCAACTCTGCAGGTTTACTGTATTCCTTTGACCTTCCCATTGACGATGAAACACAGAAATTGCATCGGCATTAAATATGAGACACAATGTCGACTTAAGTACAGAAAGACCGAGTCTTCCTACTGTCTATGTTTTGAGCGTTTCCTGTGTCACCAGTTTTACATTCCGATGCACCCCTGCAGGTTTACTGTATCCATTGGACCTTCCCATTGACGATGAAACACAGAAATTGCATCGGAATTAAATATAAGAGACACAATGCCGACTTAAGTACAAGAAAACTGAGTCTTCTTAGGGTCTATGTTCTGAGCGTTTCCTGTATCACCAGTTTTACATTCCGATGCACCTCTGCAGGTTTACTGTGTTCCTTGGACCTTCACAGTGACGATGAAAAACACAGATATTGCATCGGAATTAAATATAAGAGACACAATGCCGATTTAAGTACAGGAAGACTGAGTCTTTATACAGTCTATGTTTTCAGCGTTTCCTGTTTAATCAGTTTTACATTCCGATGCAACTCTGCAGGTTTACTGTATTCCTTTGACCTTCCCATTGACGATGAAACACAGAAATTGCATCGGCATTAAATATAAGACACAATGTCGACTTAAGTACAGGAAGACTGAGTCTTCTTACTGTCTACGTTTTGAGCGTTTCCTGTGTCACCAGTTTTACATTCCGATACACCTCTGCAGGTTTACTGTATCCATTGGACCTTCCCATTGACGATGAAACACAGAAATTGCATCGGATTTAAATATAAGAGACACAATGCCGACTTAAGTACAGGTAGACTGAGTCTTCCTACTGTCTATGTTTTGAGCGTTTCCTGTGTCACCAGTTTTACATTCCGATGCACCTCTGCAGTTTTACTGTATCGATTGGACCTTCCCATTGACGATGAAACACAGAAATTGCATCGGAATTAAATATAAGAGACACAATGCCGACTTAAGTACAGAAAGACTGAGTCTTCCTACTGTCTACGATTTGAGCGTTTCCTGTGTCACCAGTTTTACATTCCGATGCACCTCTGCAGGTTTACTGTATCCATTGGACCTTTCCAGTGACGATGAAACACAGAAATTGCATCGGAATTAAATATAAGAGAGACAATGCCGACTTAAGTACAAGAAAACTTGGTCTTCTTAGGGTCTATGTTTTGAGCGTTTCCTGTGTCACCAGTTTTACATTCCGATGGACCTCAGCAGGTTTACTGTATCCCTTGGACCTTCCCATTGACGATGAAACACAGAAATTGCATCGGAATTAAATCTAAGGGACACAATGTCGACTTAAGTACAGGACGACTGAGTCTTCCTACTGTCTACGTTTTGAGCGTTTCCTGTGTCACCAGTTTTACGTTCCGATGCACCTCTGCAGGTTTACTGTATCCATTGGACCTTCCCATTGACGATGAAACACAGAAATTGCATCAGAATTAGATCTAAGAGACACAATGTCGACTTAAGTACAGGCAGACTGAGTCTTCCTACTGTCTACGATATGAGCGTTTCCTGTGTCACCAGTTTTACATTCCAATGCACCTCTGCAGGTTTACTGTATCCCTTCGACCTTCACAGTGGAGATGAAAAACAGATATTGCATCGGAATTAAATATAAGAGACACAATGCCGACTTAAGTACAGGAAAACTGAGTCTTCTTAGGCTCTATGTTTTCAGCGTTTCCTGTGTCATCGGTTTTACATTCTGATGGACCTCTGCAGGTTTACTGTATCCCTTGGACCTTCCCATTGACGATGAAACACAGAAATTGCATCGGAATTAAATCTAAGGGACACAATGTCGACTTAAGTACAGGAAGACTGAGTCTTCCTACTGTCTACGTTTTGAGCGTTTCCTGTGTCACCAGTTTTACACTCCGATGCACCTCTGCAGGTTTACTGTATCGATTGGACCTTCCCATTGACGATGAAACACAGAAATTGCATCGGAATAAATATAAGAGACACAATGCCGACTTAAGTACAGGAAGACTGAGTCTTCATACTGTCTACGTTTTGAGCGTTTCCTGTGTCACCAGTTTTACATTCCGATACACCTCTGCAGAATTTCTGTATCCATTGGACCTTCCCATTGACGATGAAACACAGAAATTGCATCGGATTTAAATATGAGACACAATGCCGACTTAAGTACAGAAAGACTGAGTGTTCCTACTGTCTATGTTTTGAGCGTTTCCTGTGTCACCAGTTTTACATTCCGATGCACACCTGCAGGTTCACTGTATCCTTTGGACCTTCCCATTCACGATGAAACACAGAATTTGAATCGGATTTAAATATAAGAGACACAATGCCGACTTAAGTACAGGAAGACTGAGTCTTCCTACTGTCTATGTTTTGAGCGTTTCCTGTGTCACCAGTTTTTCATTCCGTTGCACCTCTGCAGGTTTACTGTATCCATTCGACCATCACAGTGACGATGAAACACATAAATTGCATCGGAATTAAATATAAGAGACACAATGCCGACTTAAGTACTACAAAACTGACTCTCCTTACGGTCTATTTTTTGAGCGTTTCCTGTGTCACCCGTTTTACATTCCGATGCACCTCTGCAGGTTTACTGTATTCCTTGGACCTTCACAGTGACGATGAAACACAGATATTGCATCATAATTAAATATAAGAGACACTATGCCGATTAAAGTACAGGAAGACTGAGTCTTTATACTGTCTATGTTTTCAGCGTTTCCTGTGGAATCAGTTTTACATTCCGATGCAACTCTGCAGGTTTAGTGTATTCCTTGGACCTATCCATTGACGATGAAACACAGTAATTGCATCGGCATTAAATATGAGACACAATGCCGACTTAAGTACAGAAAGACTGAGTCTTCCTACTGTCTATGTTTTAAGCGTTTCCTGTGTCACCAGTTTTACATTCCGATGCACCCCTGCAGGTTTACTGTATCCATTGGACCTTCCCATTGACGATGAAACACAGAAATTACATCGGATTTAAATATATAAGACACAATGCCGACTTAAGTACAGGAAGACTGAGTCTTCCTACTGTCTATGTTTTGAGCGTTTCCTGTGTCACCAGTTTTTCATTCCGATGCACCTCTGCAGGTTTACTGTATCCATTCGACCTTCACAGTGACGATGAAACACATAAATTGCATCGGAATTAAATATAAGAGACACAATGCCGCCTTAAGTACTACAAAACTGAGTCTCCATAGGGTCTATGTTTTGAGCGTTTCCTGTGTCACCGTTTTACATTCCGATGCACCTCTGCAGGTTTAGTGTTTCCGTTGGACCTTCCCAGTGACGATGAAACACAGAAATTGCATCGGATTTAAATATAAGAGACACAATGCCGACTTAAGTACAGGAAGACTGAGTCTTCCTACTGTCTATGTTTTGAGCGTTTCCTGTAACACCAGTTTTACATTCCGATGCACCTCTGCAGGTTTACTGTATCCATTGGACCTTCCCAGTGACGATGGAACACAGATATTGCATCGGAATTAAATATAAGATTCACAATGCCTACTACAGTACAAGAAAACTGAGTCTTCTTAGGGTCTATGTTTTGAGCGTTTCCTGTGTCACCAGTTTTACATTCCGATGGACCTCTGCAGGTTTACTGTATTCCTTGGACCTTCACAGTGACGATGAAACACAGATATTGCATCGGAATTAAATATAAGAGACACAATGCCGACTTAAGTACAGGAAGACTGAGTCTTCCTACTGTCTATGTTTTGAGCGTTTCCTGTAACACCAGTTTTACATTCCGATGCACCTCTGCAGGTTTACTGTATCCATTGGACCTTCCCAGTGACGATGAAACACAGAAATTGCATCGGAATTAAATATAAGAGACACAATGCTGACTTAAGTACAAGAAAACTGAGTCTTCTTAGGGTCTATGTTTTGAGCGTTTCCTGTGTCACCAGTTTTACATTCCGATGCACCTCTGCAGCTTTACTGTATTCCTTGGACCTTCACAGTGACGATGAAACACAGATATTGCATCGGAATTAAGTATAAGAGACACAATGCCGAATTAAGTACAGGAAGACTGAGTCTTTATACTGTCTATGTTTTCAGCGTTTCCTGTGGAATCAGCTTTACATTCCGATGCAACTCTGCAGGTTTACTGTATTCCTTCGACCTTCCCATTGACGATGAAACACAGAAGTTGCATCGGCATTAAACATGAGACACAATGCCGACTTAAGTACAGAAAGACTGAGTCTTCCTACTGACTATGTTTTGAGGGTTTCCTGTGTCACCTTTTTACATTCCGATGCACCCCTGCAGGTTTACTGTATCCATTGGACCTTCCCATTGACGATGAAACACAGAAACTGCATCGGATTTAAATATAAAATACACAATGCCGACTTAAGTACAGGAAGACTGAGTCTTCCGACTGTCTATGTTTTGAGCGTTTCCTGTGTCACCAGTTTTTCATTCCGATGCACCTCTGCAGGTTTACTGTATCCATTGGACCTTCACACTGACGATGAAACACAGAAATTGCATCGGAATTAAATATAAGAGACACAATGCCGCCTTAAGTTCTTCAAAACTGAGTCTCCTTAGGGTCTATGTTTTGAGCGTTTCCTGTGTCACCCGTTTTACATTCCGATGAACCTCTGCTGGTTTACTGTTTCCATTGGACCTTCCCAGTGACGACGAATCACAGAAATTGCTTCGGATTGAAATATAAGAGACACAATGCCGACTTAAGTACAGGAAGACTGAGTCTTCCTACTGTCAATGTTTTGAGCGTTTCCTGTGTCACCAGTTTTACATTCCGATGCACCTTGGCAGGTTTACTGTATCCCTTCGACCTTCACAGTGAAGTTGAAGAACAGATATTGCATCGGAATTAAATATAAGAGACACAATGCCGACATAAGTACAAGAAAACTGAGTCTTCTTAGGGTCTATGTTTTGAGCGTTTCCTGTGTCACCAGTTTTACATTCCGATGGACCTCTGCAGGTTTTCTGTATCCCTTGGACCTCCCCATCGACGATGAAACACAGAAATTGCATCGGAATTAGATCTAAGTGACACAATGTCGACTTAAATACAGGAAGACTGAGTCTTCCTACTGTCTACGTTTTGAGCGCTTCCTGTGTCACCAGTTTTACATTCCGATGCACCTCTCCTGGTTTACTGTGTCCATTGGACCTTCCCATTGACGATGAAACACAGAAATTGCTTCGGATTTAAATATAAGAGTCACAATGCCGACTTAAGTACAGGAAGACTGAGTCTTCCTACTGTCTATGTTTTAAGCGTTTCCTGTAACACCAGTTTTACATTCCGATGCACCTCTGCAGGTTTACTGTATCCACTGGACCTTCCCAGTGACGATGGAACACAGAAATTGCATCGGAATTAAATATAAGTGTCACAATGCCGACTTAAGTACAAGAAAACTGAGTCTTCTTAGGGTCTATGATTTGAGCATTTCCTGTGTCACCAGTTTTACATTCCGATGCATCTCTGGAGGTTTACTGTATCCATTGCACCTTCCCAGTGACGATGGAACACAGAAATTGCATCGGAATTAAATATAAGAGACACAATGCTGACTTAAGTACAAGAAAACTGAGTCTTCTTAGGGTCTATGTTTTGAGCGTTTCCTGCGTCACCAGTTTTACATTCCGATGCACCTCTGCAGGTTTACTGTATTCCTTGGACCTTCACAGTGACGATGAAACACAGATATTGCATCGGAATTAAATATAAGAGACACAATGCCGATTTAAGTACAGGAAGCCTGAGTCTTTATACTGTCTATGTTTTCAGCGTTGCCTGTGGAATCAGCTTTACATTCCGATGCAACTCTGCAGGTTTACTGTATTCCTTGGACCTTCCCATTGACGATGAAACACAGAAGTTGCATCGGCATTATATATGAGACACAATGCCGACTTAAGTACAGAAAGACTGAGTCTTCCTACTGTCTATGTTTTGAGCGTTTCCTGTGACACCTTTTTACATTCCGATGCACCCCTGCAGGTTTACTGTATCCATTGGACCTTCCCATTGACGATGAAACACAGAAATTGCATCGGATTTAAATATAAAAGACACAATGCCGACTTAAGTACAGGAAGACTGAGTCTTCCTACTGTCTATGTTTTGAGCGTTTCCTGTGTCACCAGTTTTTCATTCCGATGCACCTCTGCAGGTTTACTGTATCCATTCGACCTTCACAGTGACGATGAAACACAGAAATTGCACCGGAATTAAATATAAGAGACACAATGCCGACTTAAGTACAAGAAAATTGAGTAATCTTGGGGTCTATGTTTTGAGTGTTTCCTGTGTCACCAGTTTTAAATTCCGATGCACTTCTGCAGGTTTACTGTATCCATTGGACCTTCACAGTGACGATGAAACACAGAAATTGCATCGGAATTAAATATAAGAGACACAATGCCGCCTTAAGCACTACAAAACTGAGTCTCCTTAGGGTCTATGTTTTGAGCGTTTCCTGTGTCACCCGTTTTACATTCCGATGAACCTCTGCAGGTTTACTGTTTCCGTTGGACCTTCCCAGTGACGATGAAACACAGAAATTGCATCGGAATTAAATATAAGAGACACAATGCCGACTTAAGTACAAGAAAACTGAGTCTCCTTAGGGTCTATGTTTTGAGCATTTCCTGTGTCACCGGTTTTACATTCCGATGGACCTCTGCAGGTTTTCTGTATCCCTTGGACCTCCCCATCGACGATGAAACACAGAAATTGCATCGGAATTAGATCTAAGAGACACAATGTCGACTTAGGTACAGGAAGACTGAGTCTTCCTACTGTATACGGTTTGAGCGTTTCCTGTGCCACCAGTTTTACATTCCGATGCACCTCTGCAGGTTTACTGTATCCATTGGACCTTCCCATTGACGATGAAACACAGAAATTGCATCGGATTGAAATATAAGAGACACAATGCCGACTTAAGTACAGGAAGACTGAGTCTTCCTACTGTCTATGTTTTGAGCGTTTCCTGTGTCATTAGTTTTACATTCCGATGCACCTCTGCAGGTTTACTGTATCCATTGGACCTTCCCAGTGACGATGGAACACAGAAATTGCATCGGAATTGAATATAAGAGTCACAATGCTGACTTAAGTACAAGAAAACTGAGTCTTCTTAGGGTCTATGTTTTGAGCGTTTCCTGTGTCATCAGTTTTACATTCCGATGCACCTCTGCAGGTTTACTGTATCCCTTGGACCTTCACAGTGTCGATGAAACACAGATATTGCAACGGAATTAAATATAAGAGACACAATGCCGATTTAAGTACAGGAAGACTGAGTCTTTATACTGTCTATGTTTTCAGCGTTTCCTGTGTAATCAGTTTTACATTCCGATGCAACTCTGCAGGTTTACTGTATTCCTTGGACCTTCCCATTGACGATGAAACACAGAAATTGGATCGGAATTAAATATGAGACACAATGCCGACTTAAGTAGAGAAAGACTGAGTCTTCCTACTGTCTATGTTTTGAGCGTTTCCTGTGTCACCAGTTTTACATTCCGATGCACCCCTGCAGGTTTACTGTATCCATTGGACCTTCCCATTGACGATGAAACACAGAAATTGCATCGGATTTAAATATAAGAGACACAATGCCGACTTAAGTACAGGAAGACTGAGTCTTCCTACTGTCTATGTTTTGAGCGTTTCCTGTGTCACCAGTTTTTCATTCCGATGCACCTCTGCAGGTTTACTGTATCCAATCGACCTTCACAGTGACGATGAAACACAGAAATTGCATCGGAATTTAATATAAGAGACACAATGCCGACTTAAGTACAAGAAAACTGAGTCTTCTTAGGGTCTATGTTTTGAGCGTTTCCTGTGTCACCAGTTTTACATTCCGATGGACCTCTGCAGGTTTACTGCATCCCTTGGACCTTCCCATCGACGATGAGACACAGAAATTGCATCGGATTTAAATATAAGAGACACAATGTAGACTTAAGTACAAGAAAACTGAGTCTTCTTAGGGTCTATGTTTTGAGCGTTTCCTGTGTCACCGGTTTTACATTCCGATGGACCTCAGCAGGTTTTCTGTATCCCTTGGACCTCCCCATCAACGATGAAACACAGAAATTGCATCGGAATTAGATCTAAGAGACACAATGTCGACTTAAGTACAGGAAGACTGAGTCTTCCTACTGTCTACGTTTTGAGCGTTTCCTCTGTCACCAGTTTTACATTCCGATGCACCTCTGCAGGTTTACTGTATCCATTGGACCTTCCCATTGACGATGAAACACCGAAATTGCATCGGATTTAAATATAAGAGACACAATGCCGACTTAAGTACAGGAAGACTGAGTCTTCCTACTGTCTATGTTTTGAGCGTTTCCTGTGTCACCAGTTTTTCATTCCGATGCACCTCTGCAGGTTTACTGTATCCATTGGACCTTCACAGTGACGATGAAACACAGAAATTGCATCGGAATTAAATATAAGAGACACAATGCCGCCTTAAGTTCTTCAAAACTGAGTCTCCATAGGGTCTATGTTTTGAGCGTTTCCTGTGTCACCCGTTTTACATTCCGATGAACCTCTGCTGGTTTACTGTTTCCATTGGACCTTCCCAGTGACGATGAATCACAGAAATTGCATCGGATTGAAATATAAGAGACACAATGCCGACTTAAGTACAGGAAGACTGAGTCTTCCTACTGTCTATGTTTTGAGCGTTTCCTGTGTCACCAGTTTTACATTCCGATGCACCTTGGCAGGTTTACTGTATCCCTTCGAACTTCACAGTGAAGTTGAAGAACAGATATTGCATCGGAATTAAATATAAGAGACACAATGCCGACATAAGTACAAGAAAACTGAGTCTTCTTAGGGTCTATGTTTTGAGCGTTTCCTGTGTCACCAGTTTTACATTCCGATGGACCTCTGCAGGTTTTCTGTATCCCTTGGACCTCCCCATCGACGATGAAACACAGAAATTGCATCGGAATTAGATCTAAGTGACACAATGTCGACTTAAATACAGGAAGACTGAGTCTTCCAACTGTCTACGTTTTGAGCGCTTCCTGTGTCACCAGTTTTACATTCCGATGCACCTCTGCTGGTTTACTGTATCCATTGGACCTTCCTATTGACGATGAAACACAGAAATTGCTTCGGATTTAAATATAAGAGTCACAATGCCGACTTAAGTACAGGAAGACTGAGTCTTCCTACTCTCTATGTTTTGAGCGTTTCCTGTAACACCAGTTTTACATTCCGATGCACCTCTGCAGGTTTACTGTATCCACTGGACCTTCCCAGTGACGATGGAACACAGAAATTGCATCGGAATTAAATATAAGTGTCACAATGCCGACTTAAGTACAAGAAAACTGAGTCTTCTTAGGGTCTATGATTTGAGCGTTTCCTGTGTCACCAGTTTTACATTCCGATGCATCTCTGGAGGTTTACTGTATCCATTGCACCTTCCCAGTGACGATGAAACACAGAAATTGCATCGGAATTAAATATAAGAGACACAATGCTGACTTAAGTACAAGAAAACTGAGTCTTCTTAGGGTCTATGTTTTGAGCGTTTCCTGTGTCACCAGTTTTACATTCCGATGCACTTGTGCAGGTTTACTGTATTCCTTGGACCTTCACAGTGACGATGAAACACAGATATTGCATCGGAATTAAATATAAGAGACACAATGCCGATTTAAGTACAGGAAGCCTGAGTCTTTATACTGTCTATGTTTTCAGCGTTGCCTGTGGAATCAGCTTTACATTCCGATGCAACTCTGCAGGTTTACTGTATTCCTTGGACCTTCCCATTGACGATGAAACACAGAAGTTGCATCGGCATTATATATGAGACACAATGCCGACTTAAGTAGAGAAAGACTGAGTCTTCCTACTGTCTATGTTTTGAGCGTTTCCTGTGTCACCAGTTTTACATTCCGATGCACCCCTGCAGGTTTACTGTATCCATTGGACCTTCCCATTGACGATGAAACACAGAAATTGCATCGGATTTAAATATAAGAGACACAATGCCGACTTAAGTACAGGAAGACTGAGTCTTCCTACTGTCTATGTTTTGAGCGTTTCCTGTGTCACCAGTTTTTCATTCCGATGCACCTCTGCAGGTTTACTGTATCCATTCGACCTTCACAGTGTCGATGAAACACAGAAATTGCATCGGAATTAAAAATAAGAGACACAATGCCGACTTAAGTACAAGAAAACTGAGTCTTCTTAGGGTCTATGTTTTGAGCGTTTCCTGTGTCACCGGTTTTATATTCCGATGCACCTCTGCAGGTTTACTGTTTCCATTGGACCTTCTCAGTGACGATGAAACACAGAAATTGCATCGGAATTAAATAGAAGAGACACAATGCCGACTTAAGTACAAGAAAACTGAGTCTTCTTAGGGTCTATGTTTTGAGCGTTTCCTGTGTCACCGGTTTTACATTCCGATGGACCTCAGCATGTTTTCTGTATCCCTTGGACCTCCCCATCAACGATGAAACACAGAAATTGCATCGGAATTAGATCTAAGAGACACAATGTCGACGTAAGTACAGGAAGACTGAGTCTTCCTACTGTCTACGTTTTGAGCGTTTCCTCTGTCACCAGTTTTACATTCCGATGCACCTCTGCAGGTTTACTGTATCCATTGGACCTTCCCATTGACGGTGAAACACCAAAATTGCATCGGATATAAATATAAGAGACACAATGCCGACTTAAGTACAGGAAGACTGAGTCTTCCTACTGTCTATGTATTGAGCGTTTCCTGTGTCACCAGTTTTATATTCCGATGCACATCTGCAGGTTTACAGTATTCCTTGGACCTTCACAGTGACGATGAAACACAGATATTGCATCGGAATTAAATATAAGAGACACAATGCCGATTTAAGTACAGGAAGACTGAGTCTTTATACTATCTATGTTTTCAGCGTTTCCTGTGAAATCAGTTTTACATTCCGATGCAACTCTGCAGGTTTACTGTATTCCTTGGACCTTCCCATTGACGACGAAACACAGAAATTGCATCGGAATTAAATATAAGAGGCACAATGCCGACTTAAGAACAAGAAAACTGAGTAATCTTGGGGTCTATGTTTTGAGTGTTTCCTGTGTCACCCGTTTTATATTCCGATGAACCTCTGCAGGTTTACTGTTTCCATTGGACCTTCTCAGTGACGATGAAACACAGAAATTGCATCGGAATTAAATAGAAGAGACACAATGCCGACTTAAGTACAAGAAAACTGAGTCTCCTTAGGGTCTAGGTTTTGAGCGTTTCCTGTGTCACCGGTTTTACATTCCGATGGACCTCTGCAGGTTTTCTGTATCCCTTGGACCTCCCCATCGACGATGAAACACAGAAATTGCATCGGAATTAGTTCTAAGAGACACAATGTCTACTTAAGTACAGGAAGACTGAGTCTTCCTACTGTCTACGAGTTGAGCGTTTCCTGTGTCACCAGTTTTACATTACGATGCACCTCTGCAGGTTTACTGTATCCATTGGACCTTCCCATTGACGATGAAACACAGAAATTGCATCGGATTGAAATATAAGAGACACAATGCCGACTTAAGTACAGGAAGACTGTGTTTTCCTACTGTCTATGTTTTGAGCGTTTCCTGTGTCACCAGTTTTACATTCCGATGCACCTTGGCAGGTTTACTGTATCCCTTCGACCTTCACAGTGAAGTTGAAGAACAGATATTGCATCGGAATTAAATATAAGAGACACAATGCCGACTTAAGTACAAGAAAACTGAGTCTTCTTAGGGTCTATGTTTTGAGCGTTTCCTGTGTCACCAGTTTTACATTCCGATGGACCTCTGCAGGTTTTCTGTATCCCTTGGACCTCCCCATAGACGATGAAACACAGCAATTGCATCGGAATTAGATCTAAGAGGCACAATGTCGACTTAAGTACAGGAAGACTGAGTCTTCCTACTGTCTACGTTTTGAGCGTTTCCTGTGTCACCAGTTTTACATTCCGATGCACCTCTGCTGGTTTACTATATCCATTGGACCTTCCCATTGACGATGAAACACAGAAACTGCATCGGATTTAAATATAAGAGACACAATGCCGACTTAAGTACAGGAAGACTGAGTCTTCCTACTGTCTATGTATTGAGCGTTTCCTGTAACACCAGTTTTACATTCCGATGCACCTCTGCAGGTTTACTGTATCCACTGGACCTTCCCAGTGACGATGGAACACAGAAATTGCATCGGAATTAAATATAAGAGTCACAATGCCGACTTAAGTACAAGAAAACTGAGTCTTGTTAGGGTCTATGTTTTGAGCGTTTCCTGTGTCACCAGTTTTACATTCCGATGCACCTCTGCAGGTTTACTGTATCCATTGGACCTTCCCAGTGACGATGAAACACAGAAATTGCATCGGAATTAAATATAAGAGACACAATGCTGACTTAAGTACAAGAAAACTGAGTCTTCTTAGGGTCTATGTTTTGAGTGTTTCCTGTGTCACCAGTTTTACATTCCGATGCACCTCTGCAGGTTTACTGTATTCCTTGGCCCTTCACAGTAACGATGAAACACAGATATTGCATCGGAATTAAATATAAGACACACAATGCCGATTTAAGTACAGGAAGACTGAGTCTTTATACTGTCTATGTTTTCAGCGTTTCCTGTGGAATCAGCTTTACATTCCGATGCAACTCTGCAGGTTTACTGTATTCCTTGGACCTTCCCATTGACGATGAAACACAGAAGTTGCATCGGCATTAAATATGAGACACGATGCCGACTTAAGTACGGAAAGACTGAGTCTTCCTACTGTCTAAGTTTTGAGCGTTTCCTGTGTCACCTTTTTACATTCCGATGCACACCTGCAGGTTTACTGTATCCATTGGACCTTCCCATTGACGATGAAACACAGAAATTGCATCGGATTTAAATATAAAAGACACAATGCCGACTTAAGTACAGGAAGACTGAGTCTTCCTACTGTCTATGTTTTGAGCGTTTCCTGTGTCACCAGTTTTTCAATCCGATGCACTTCTGCAGGTTTACTGTATCCATTCGACCTTCACAGTGACGATGATACACAGAAATTGCACCGGAATTATATATAAGAGACACAATGCCGACTTAAGTACAAGAAAACTGAGTAATCTTGGGGTCTATGTTTTGAGTGTTTCCTGTGTCACCAGTTTTACATTCCGATGCACTTCTGCAGGTTTACTGTATCCATTGGACCTTCTCAGTGACGATGAAACACAGAAATTGCATCGGAATTAAATATAAGAGACACAATGCCGCCTTAAGTACTACAAAACTGAGTCTCCTTAGGGTCTATGTTTTGAGCGTTTCCTGTGTCACCCGTTTTACATTCCGATGAACCTCTGCAGGTTTACTGCATCCCTTGGACCTTCCCATAAACGATGAAACACAAAAATTGCATCGGAATTAAATATAAGAGACACAATGTAGACTTAAGAACAAGAAAACTGAGTAATCTTGGGGTCTATGTTTTGAGCGTTTCCTGTGTCACCGGTTTTACATTCCGATGGACCTCTGCAGGTTTTCTGTATCCCTTGGACCTCCCCATCGACGATGAAACACAGAAATTGCATCGGAATTAGTTCTAAGAGACACAATGTCGACTTAAGTACAGGAAGACTGAGTCTTCCTACTGTCTACGATTTGAGCGTTTCCTGTGTCACCAGTTTTACATTCCGATGGACCTCTGCAGGTTTTCTGTATCACTTGGACCTCCCCATCGACGATGAAACACAGAAATTGCATCGGAATTAGATCTAAGAGACACAATGTCGACTTAAGTACAGGAAGACTGAGTCTTCCTACTGTCTACGTTTTGAGCGTTTCCTGTGTCACCAGTTTTACATTCCGATGAACCTCTGCTGGTTTACTGTATCCCTTTTACCTTCCCATTGACGATGAAACACAGAAATTGCATCGGATTTAAAAATAAGAGTCACAATGCCGACTTAAGTACAGGAAGACTGAGTCTTCCTACTGTCTATGTTTTGAGCGTTTCCTGTAACACCAGTTTTACATTCCGATGCACCTCTGCAGGTTTACTGTATCCACTGGACCTTCCCAGTGACGATGGAACACAGAAATTGCATCGGAATTAAATATAAGAGTCACAATGCCGACTTAAGTACAAGAAAACTGAGTCTTCTTAGGGTCTATGTTTTGAGCGTTTCCTGTGTCACCAGTTTTACATTCCGATGCACCTCTGCAGGTTTACTGTATTCCTTGGACCTTCCCATTGACGATGAAACACAGATATTGCATCGGCATCTAATATAAGAGACACAATGCCGACTTAAGTACAGAAAGACTGAGTCTTCCTACTGTCTATGTTTTGAGCGTTTCCTGTGTCACCTTTTTACATTCCGATGCACCCCTGCAGGTTTACTGTATCCACTGGACCTTCCCATTGACGATGAAACACAGAAATTGCATCGGATTTAAATATCAAAGACACAATGCCGACTTAAGTACAAGAAAACTGAGTAATCTTGGGGTCTATGTTTTGAGTGTTTCCTGTGTCACCAGTTTTACATTCCGATGCTCTTCTGCAGGTTTACTGTATCCATTGGACCTTCACAGTGACGATGAAACACAGAAATTGCATCGGAATCAAATATAAGAGACACAATGCCGACTTAAGTACTACAAAACTGAGTCTCCTTAGGGTCTATGTTTTCAGCGTTTCCTGTGGCACCCGTTTTACATTCCGATGAAACTCTGCAGGTTTACTGTTTCCGTTGGACCTTCCCAGTGACGATGAAACACAGAAATTGCATCGGAATTAAATATAAGAGACACAATGCCGACTTAAGTACAGGAAGACTGAGTCTTCCTACTGTCTATGTTTTGAGCGTTTCCTGTGTCACCAGTTTTACATTCCGATGCACCTCGGCAGGTTTACTGCATCCCTTCGACTTTCACAGTGAAGTTGAAGAACAGATATTGCATCGGAATTAAATATAAGAGACACAATGCCGACTTAAGTACAAGAAAACTGAGTCTTCTTAGGGTCTATGTTTTGAGCGTTTCCTGTGTCACCAGTTTTACATTCCGATGCACCTCTGCAGGTTTACTGTATCCCTTGGACCTTCACAGTGACGATGAAACACAGATATTGCAACGGAATTAAATATAAGAGACACAATGCCGATTTAAGTACAGGAAGACTGAGTCTTTATACTGTCTATGTTTTCAGCGTTTCCTGTGTAATCAGTTTTACATTCCGAAGCAACTCTGCAGGTTTACTGTATTCCTTGGACCTTCCCATTGACGATGAAACACAGAAATTGGATCGGAATTAAATATGAGACACAATGCCGACTTAAGTACAGGAAGACTGAGTCTTCCTACTGTCTATGTTTTGAGCGTTTCCTGTGTCACCATATTTTCATTCCGATGCACCTCTGCAGGTTTACTGCATCCCTTGGACCTTCCCATAAACGATGAAACACAAAAATTCCATCGGAAATCAATATAAGAGACACAATGTAGACTTAAGTACAAGAAAACTGAGTCTTTTTAGGGTCTATGTTTTGAGCGTTTCCTGTGTCACCAGTTTTACATTCCGATGCACTTCTGCAGGTTTACTCTATCCATTGGACCTTCACAGTCACGATGAAACACAGAAATTGCATCGGAATTAAATATAAGAGGCACAATGCCGCCTTAAGTACTACAAAACTGAGTCTCCTTAGGGTCTATGTTTTGAGCGTTTCCTGTGTCACCCGTTTTACATTCCGATGAACCTCTGCAGGTTTACTGTTTCCATTGGACCTTCCCAGTGACGATGAAACACAGAAATTGCATCGGAATTAGATCTAAGAGACACAATGTCGACTTAAGTACAGGAAGACTGAGTCTTGCTACTGTCTACATTTTGAGCGTTTCCTGTGTCAACAGTTTTACATTCCGATGCACCTCTGCTGGTTTACTGTATCCATTGGACCTTCCCATTGACGATGAAACACAGAAATTGCATCGCATTTACATATAAGAGACACAATGCCGACTTAAGTACAGGAAGACTGAGTCTTCTTACTGACTATGTTTTGAGCGTTTCCTGTGTAACCAGTTTTACATTCCGATGCACCTCTGCAGGTTTACTGTATCCCTTCGACCGTCACAGTGAAGTTGAAAACAGATATTGCATCGGAATTAAATATAAGAAACACAATGTAGACTTAAGTACAAGAAAACTGAGTCTTTTTAGGGTCTATGTTTTGAGCGTTTCCTGTGTCACCAGTTTTACATTCCGATGCACTTCTGCAGGTTTACTCTATCCATTGGACCTTCACAGTCACGATGAAACACAGAAATTGCATCGGAATTAAATATAAGAGGCACAATGCCGCCTTAAGTACTACAAAACTGAGTCTCCTTAGGGTCTATGTTTTGAGCGTTTCCTGTGTCACCCGTTTTACATTCCGATGAACCTCTGCAGGTTTACTGTTTCCATTGGACCTTCCCAGTGACGATGAAACACAGAAATTGCATCGGAATTAGATCTAAGAGACACAATGTCGACTTAAGTACAGGAAGACTGAGTCTTGCTACTGTCTACGTTTTGAGCGTTTCCTGTGTCACCAGTTTTACATTCCGATGCACCTCTGCTGGTTTACTGTATCCATTGGACCTTCCCATTGACGATGAAACACAGAAATTGCATCGGATTTAAATATAAGAGTCACAATGCCGACTTAAGTACAGGAAGACTGAGTTTTCCTACTGTCTATGTTTTGAGCATTTCCTGTAACACCAGTTTTACATTCCGATGCACCTCTGCAGGTTTACTGTATCCACTGGACCTTCCCAGTGACGATGGAACACAGAAATTGCATCGGAATTAAATATAAGAGTCACAATGCCGACTTAAGTACAAGAAAACTGAGTCTTCTTAGGGTCTATGTTTTGAGCGTTTCCTGTGTCACCAGTTTTACATTCCGATGCACCTCTGCAGGTTTACTGTATCCATTGGACCTTCCCAGTGACGATGAAACACAGAAATTGCATCGGAATTAAATATAAGAGACACAATGCTGACTTAAGTACAAGAAAACTGAGTCTTCTTAGGGTCTATGTTTTGAGCGTTTCCTGTGTCACCAGTTTTACATTCCGATGCACCTCTGCAGCTTTACTGTATTCCTTGGACCTTCCCATTGACGATGAAACACAGATATTGCATCGGAATTAAACATAAGTGACACAATGCCGATTTAAGTACAGGAAGACTGAGTCTTTATACTGTCTATGTTTTCAGCGTTTCCTGTGGAATCAGCTTTACATTCCGATGCAACTCTGCAGGTTTACTGTATTCCTCGGACCTTCCCATTGACGATGAAACACAGAAGTTGGATCGGCATTAAATATGAGACACAATGCCGACTTAAGTACAGAAAGACTGAGTCTTCCTACTGTCTATGTTTTGAGCGTTTCCTGTGTCACCTTTTTACATTCCGATGCACCCCTGCAGGTTTACTGTATCCATTGGACCTTCCCATTGACGATGAAACACAGAAATTGCATCGGATTTAAATATAAAAGAGACAATGCCGACTTAAGTACAGGAAGACTGAGTCTTCCTACTGTCTATGTTTTGAGCGTTTCCTGTGTCACCAGTTTTTCATTCCGATGCACCTCTGCAGGTTTACTATATCCATTCGACCTTCACAGTGACGATGAAACACAGAAATTGCACCGGAATTAAATATAAGAGACACAGTGCCGACTTAAGTACAAGAAAACTGAGTAATCTTGGGGTCTATGATTTGAGTGTTTCCTGTGTCACCAGTTTTACATTCCGATGCACTTCTGCAGGTTTACTGTATCCATTGGACCTTCACAGTGACGATGAAACACAGAAATTGCATCGGAATTAAATATAAGAGACACAATGCCGCCTTAAGTACTACAAAATTGAGTCTCCTTAGGGTCTATGTTTTGAGCGTTTCCTGTGTCACCCGTTTTACATTCCGATGAACCTCTGCAGGTTTACTGTTTCCGTTGGACCTTCCCAGTGACGATGAAACACAGAAATTGTATCGGAATTAAGTATAAGAGACACAATGCCGACTTAAGTACAGGAAGACTGAGTCTTCCTACTGTCTATGTTTTGAGCGTTTCCTGTGTCACCAGTTTTACATTCCGATGCACCTCGGCAGGTTTACTGCATCCCTTCGACCTTCACAGTGAAGTTGAAGAACAGATATTGCATCGGAATTAAATATAAGAGGCACAATGCCGATTTAAGTACAAGAAAACTGAGTCTTCTTAGGGTCTATGTTTTGAGCATTTCCTGTGTCACCAGTTTTACATTCCGATGGACCTCTGCAGGTTTACTGTATCCCTTGGACCTCCCCATCGACGATGAAACACAGAAATTGCATCGGAATTAGATCTAAGAGACACAATGTCGACTTAAGTACAGGAAGACTAAGTCTTCCTACTGTCTACGTTTTGAGCGTTTCCTGTGTCACCAGTTTTACATTCCGATGCACCTCTGCAGGTTTACTGTATCCATTGGACCATCCCAATGACGATGAAACACAGAAATTGCATCGGATTTAAATATAAGAGACACAATGCCGACTTAAGTACAGGAAGACTGAGTCTTCCTACTGTCTATGTTTTGAGCGTTTCCTGTAACACCAGTTTTACATTCCGATGCACCTCTGCAGGTTTACTGTCTCCATTGGACCTTCCCAGTGACGATGGAACACAGAAATTGCATCGGAATTAAATATAAGAGACACAATGCCGCCTTAAGTACTACAAAACTGAGCCACCTTAGGGTCTATGTTTTGAGCGTTTCCTGTGTCACCCGTTTTACATTCCGATGCACCTCTGCAGGTTTACTGTATCCATTGGACCTTCCCATTGACGATGAAACACAGAAATTGCATCGCATTTACATATAAGAGACACAATGCCGACTTAAGAACAGGAACACTGAGTCTTCCTACTGACTATGTTTTCAGCGTTTCCTGTGTCACCAGTTTTACATTCCGATGGACCTCTGCAGGTTTACTGCATCCCTTGGACCTTCCCATTGACGATGAAACACAGAAATTGCATCGGAATTAAATATAAGAGGCACAGTGCCGACTTAAGAACAAGAAAACTGAGTAATCTTGGGGTCTATGCTTTGAGTGTTTCCTGTGTCACCAGTTTTACATTCCGATGCACTTCTGCAGGTTTACTGTATCCATTGGACCTTCACAGTGACGATGAAACACTGAAATTGCATCGGAATTAAATATAAGAGACACAATGCCGCCTTAAGTACTACAAAACTGAGTCTCCTTAGGGTCTATGTTTTGAGCGTTTCCTGTGTCACCCGTTTTACATTCCGATGAACCTCTGCAGGTTTACTGTTTCCGTTGGACCTTCCCAGTGACGATGAAACACAGAAATTGCATCGGAATTAAATATAAGAGACACAATGCCGACTTAAGTACAGGAAGACTGAGTCTTCCTACTGTCTATGTTTTGAGCGTTTCCTGTGTCACCAGTTTTACATTCCGATGCACCTCGGCAGGTTTACTGCATCCCTTCGACCTTCACAGTGAAGTTGAAGAACAGATATTGCATCGGAATTAAATATAAGAGACACAATGCCGATTTAAGTACAAGAAAACTGAGTCTTCTTAGGGTCTATGTTTTGAGCATTTCCTGTGTCACCAGTTTTACATTCCGATGGACCTCTGCAGGTTTACTGTATCCCTTGGACCTCCCCATCGACGATGAAACACAGAAATTGCATCGGAATTAGATCTAAGAGACACAATGTCGACTTAAGTACAGGAAGACTAAGTCTTCCTACTGTCTACGTTTTGAGCGTTTCCTGTGTCACCAGTTTTACATTCCGATGCACCTCTGCAGGTTTACTGTATCCATTGGACCATCCCAATGACGTTGAAACACAGAAATTGCTTCGGATTTAAATATAAGAGACACAATGCCGACTTAAGTACAGGAAGACTGAGTCTTCCTACTGTCTATGTTTTGAGCGTTTCCTGTAACACCAGTTTTACATTCCGATGCACCTCTGCAGGTTTACTGTCTCCATTGGAACTTCCCAGTGACGATGGAACACAGAAATTGCATCGGAATTAAATATAAGAGACACAATGCCGCCTTAAGTACTACAAAACTGAGCCACCTTAGGGTCTATGTTTTGAGCGTTTCCTGTGTCACCCGTTTTACATTCCGATGCACCTCTGCAGGTTTACTGTATCCATTGGACCTTCCCATTGACGATGAAACACAGAAATTGCATCGCATTTACATATAAGAGACACAATGCCGACTTAAGTACAGGAAGACTGAGTCTTCCTACTGACTATGTTTTGAGCGTTTCCTGTGTCACCAGTTTTACATTCCGATGGACCTCTGCAGGTTTACTGCATCCCTTGGACCTTCCCATTGACGATGAAACACAGAAATTGCATCGGAATTAAATATAAGAGGCACAGTGCCGACTTAAGAACAAGAAAACTGAGTAATCTTGGGGTCTGTGCTTTGAGTGTTTCCTGTGTCACCAGTTTTACATTCCGATGCACTTCTGCAGGTTTACTGTATCCATTGGACCTTCACAGTGACGATGAAACACAGAAATTGCATCGGAATTAAATATAAGAGACACAATGCCGCCTTAAGTACTACAAAACTGAGTCTCCTTAGGGTCTATGTTTTGAGCGTTTCCTGTGTCACCCGTTTTACATTCCGATGAACCTCTGCAGGTTTACTGTTTCCGTTTGACCTTCCCAGTGACGATGAAACACAGAAATTGCATCGGAATTAAATATAAGAGTCACAATGCCGACTTAAGTACAAGAAAACTGAGTCTTCTTAGGGTCTATGTTTTGAGCGTTTCCTGTGTCACCAGTGTTACATTCCGATGCACCTCTGCAGGTTTACTGTATCCCTTGGACCTTCACAGTGACGATGAAACACAGAAATTGCAACGGAATTAAATATAAGAGACACAAAGCCGATTTAAGTACAGGAAGACGGAGTCTTTATACTGTCTATGTTTTCAGCGTTTCCTGTGTAATCAGTTTTACATTCCGATGCAACTCTGCAGGTTTACTGTATTCCTTGGACCTTCCCATTGACGATGAAACACAGAAATTGGATCGGAATTAAATATGAGACACAATGCCGACTTAAGTACAGAAAGACTGAGTCTTCCTACTGTCTATGTTTTGAGCGTTTCCTGTGTCACCAGTTTTACATTCCGATGCACCCCTGCAGTTTACTGTATCCATTGGACGTTCCCATTGACGATGAAACACAGAAATTGCATCGGATTTAAATATAAGAGACACAATGCCGACTTAAGTAAAGGAAGACTGAGTCTTCCTACTGTCTATGTTTTGAGCGTTTCCTGTGTCACCATATTTTCATTCCGATGCACCTCTGCAGGCTTACTGTATCCATTCGACCTTCACAGTGACGATGAAACACAGAAATTGCATCGGAATTAAATATAAGAGACACAATGCCGCCTTAAGTACTACAAAACTGAGACTCCTTAGGGTCTATGTTTTGAGCGTTTTCTGTGTCACCCGTTTTACATTCCGATGCACCTCTGCAGGTTTACTGTATCCATTGGATCTTCCCATTGACGATGAAACACAGAAATTGCATCGCAATTACATATAAGAGACACAATGGCGACTTAAGTACAGGAAGACTGAGTGTTCCTACTGTCTATGTTTTGAGCGGTTCCTGTGTCACCAGTTTTACATTCCGATGCACCTTGGCAGGTTTACTGTATCCCTTCGACCTTCACAGTGAAGTTGAAGAACAGATATTGCATCGGAATTAAATATAAGAGACTCAATGCCGACTTAAGTACTACAAAACTGAGTCTCCTTAGGGTCTATGTTTTGACCGTTTCCTGTGTCACCAGTTTCCATTCCGATGGACCTCTGCAGGTTTTCTGTATCCCTTGGACCTCCCCATCGACGATGAAACACAGAAATTGCATCGGAATTAGATCTAAGAGACACAATGTCGACTTAAGTACAGGAAGACTGAGTCTTCCTACTGTCTACGTTTTGAGCGTTTCCTGTGTCACCAGTTTTACATTCCGATGCACCTCTGCTGGTTTACTGTATCCATTGGACCTTCCCATTGACGATGAAACACAGAAATTGCATCGGATTTAAATATAAGAGTCACAATGCCGACTTAAGTATAGGAAGACTGAGTCTTCCTACTGTCTATGTTTTGAGCGTTTCCTGTGTCACCATATTTTCATTCCGATGCACCTCTGCAGGTTTACTGTATCCATTCGACCTTCACAGTGACGATGAAACACAGAAATTGCATCGGAATTAAATATAAGAGACACAATGCCGCCTTAAGTACTACAAAACTGAGCCACCTTAGGATCTATGTTTTGAGCGTTTCCTGTGTCACCCGTTTTACATTCCGATGCACCTCTGCAGGTTTACTGTATCCATTGGACCTTCCCATTGACGATGAAACACAGATATTGCATCGCATTTACATATAAGAGACACAATGCCGACTTAAGTACAGGAAGACTGAGTCTTCCTACTGACTATGTTTTGAGCGTTTCCTGTGTCACCAGTTTTACATTCCGATGGACCTCTGCAGGTTTACCGCATCCCTTGGACCTTCCCATTGACGATGAAACACAGAAATTGCATCGGAATTAAATATAAGAGGCACAATGCCGACTTAAGAACAAGAAAACTGAGTAATCTTGGGGTCTATGTTTTGAGTGTTTCCTGTGTCACCAGTTTTACATTCCGATGCACTTTTGCAGGTTTACTGTATCCATTGGACCTTCACAGTGACGATGAAACACAGAAATTGCATCGGAATTAAATATAAGAGACACAATGCCGCCTTAAGTACTACAAAACTGAGTCTCCTTAGGGTCTATGCTTTGAGCGTTTCCTGTGTCACCCGTTTTACATTCCGATGAACCTCTGCAGGTTTACTGTTTCCATTGGACCTTCCCAGTGACGATGAAACACAGAAATTGCATCGGAATTAAATATAAGAGACACAATGCTGACTTAAGTACAAGAAAACTGAGTCTTCTGAGGGTCTATGTTTTGAGTGTTTCCTGTGTCATCAGTTTTACATTCCGATGCACCTCTGCAGGTTTACTGTATTCCTTGGACCTTCCCATTGACGATGAAACACAGAAGTTGCATCGGCATTAAATATGAGACACAATGCCGACTTAAGTACAGAAAGAGTGAGTCTTCCTACTGTCTATGTTTTGAGCGTTTCCTGTGTCACCTTTTTACATTCCGATGCACCCCTGCAGGTTTACTGTATCCATTGGACCTTCCCATTGACGATGAAACACAGAAATTGCATCGGATTTAAATATAAAAGACACAATGCCGACTTAAGTACAGGAAGACTGAGTCTTCCTACTGTCTATGTTTTGAGCGTTTCCTGTGTCACCAGTTTTTCATTCCGATGCACCTCTGCAGGTTTACTGTCTCCATTGGACCTTCCCAGTGACGATGGAACACAGAAATTGCATCGGAATTGAATATAAGAGTCACAATGCCGACTTAAGTACAAGAAAAGTGAGTCTTCTTAGGGTCTATGTTTTGAGCGTTTCCTGTGTCACCAGTTTTACATTCCGATGCACTTCTGCAGGTTTACTGTATCCCTTGGACCTTCACAGTGACGATGAAAAACAGATATTGCAACGGAATTAAATATAAGAGACACAATGCCGATTTAAGTACAGGAAGACTGAGTCTTTATACTGTCTATGTTTTCAGCGTTTCCTGTGTAATCAGTTTTACATTCCGATGCAACACTGCCGGTTTACTGTATTCCTTGGACCTTCCCATTGACGATGAAAGACAGAAATTGGATCGGAATTAAATATGAGACACAATGCCGACTTAAGTACAGAATGACTGAGTCTTCCTTCTGTCTATGTTTTGAGCGTTTCCTGTGTCACCAGTTTTACATTCCGATGCACCCCTGCAGGTTTACTGTATCCATTGGACCTTCCCATTGACGATGAAACACAGAAATTGCATCGGATTTAAATATAAGAGACACAATGCCGACTTAAGTAAAGGAAGACTGAGTCTTCCTACTGTCTATGTTTTGAGCGTTTCCTGTGTCACCATATTTTCATTCCGATGCACCTCTGCAGGTTTACTGTATCCATTCGACCTTCACAGTGACGATGAAACACAGAAATTGCATCGGAATTAAATATAAGAGACAAAATGCCGCCTTAAGTTATACAAAACTGAGCCACCTTAGGGTCTATGTTTTGAGCGTTTCCTGTGTCACCCGTTTTACATTCCGACGCACCTCGGCAGGTTTACTGTATCCATTGGACCTTCCCATTGACGATGAAACACAGAAATTGCATCGCATTTACATATAAGAGACACAATGCCGACTTAAGTACAGGAAGACTGAGTCTTCCTACTGACTATGTATTGAGCGTTTCCTGTGTCACCAGTTTTACATTCCGATGGACCTCTGCAGGTTTACTGCATCCCTTGGACCTTCCCATTGACGATGAAACACAGAAATTGCATCGGAATTAAATATAAGAGGCACAATGCCGACTTAAGAACAAGAAAACTGAGTAATCTTGGGGTCTATGTTTTGAGTGTTTCCTGTGTCACCAGTTTTATATTCCGATGCACTTCTGCAGGTTTACTGTATCCATTGGACCTTCAAAGTGACGATGAAACACAGAAATTGCATCGGAATTAAATATAAGAGACACAATGCCGCCTTAAGTACTACAAAACTGAGTCTCCTTAGGGTCTGTGTTTTGAGCGTTTCCTGTGTCACCCGTTTTACATTCCGATGAACCTCTGCAGGTTTACTGTTTCCATTGGACCTTCCCAGTGACGATGAAACACAGAAATTGCATCGGAATTAAATATAAGAGACACAATGCCGCCTTAAGTACTACAAAACTGAGCCACCTTAGGATCTATGTTTTGAGCGTTTCCTGTGTCACCCGTTTTACATTCCGATGCACCTCTGCAGGTTTACTGTATCCATTGGACCTTCCCATTGACGATGAAAGACAGATATTGCATCGCATTTACATATAAGAGACACAATGCCGACTTAAGTACAGGAAGACTGAGTCTTCCTACTGACTATGTTTTGAGCGTTTCCTGTGTCACCAGTTTTACATTCCGATGGACCTCTGCAGGTTTACCGCATCCCTTGGACCTTCCCATTGACGATGAAACACAGAAATTGCATCGGAATTAAATATAAGAGGCACAATGCCGACTTAAGAACAAGAAAACTGAGTAATCTTGGGGTCTATGTTTTGAGTGTTTCCTGTGTCACCAGATTTACATTCCGATGCACTTTTGCAGGTTTACTGTATCCATTGGACCTTCACAGTGACGATGAAACACAGAAATTGCATCGGAATTAAATATAAGAGACACAATGCCGCCTTAAGTACTACAAAACTGAGTCTCCTTAGGGTCTATGCTTTGAGCGTTTCCTGTGTCACCCGTTTTACATTCCGATGAACCTCTGCAGGTTTACTGTTTCCATTGGACCTTCCCAGTGACGATGAAACACAGAAATTGCATCGGAATTAAATATAAGAGACACAATGCTGACTTAAGTACAAGAAAACTGAGTCTTCTGAGGGTCTATGTTTTGAGCGTTTCCTGTGTCACCAGTTTTACATTCCGATGCACCTCTGCAGGTTTACTGTATTCCTTGGACCTTCCCATTGACGATGAAACACAGAAGTTGCAGCGGCATTAAATATGAGACACAATGCCGACTTAAGTACAGAAAGAGTGAGTCTTCCTACTGTCTATGTTTTGAGCGTTCCCTGTGTCACCTTTTTACATTCCGATGCACCCCTGCAGGTTTACTGTATCCATTGGACCTTCCCATAGACGATGAAACACAGAAATTGCATCGGATTTAAATATAAAAGACACAATGCCGACTTAAGTACAGGAAGACTGAGTCTTCCTACTGTCTATGTTTTGAGCGTTTCCTGTGTCACCAGTTTTTCATTCCGATGCACCTCTGCAGGTTTACTGTCTCCATTGGACCTTCCCAGTGACGATGGAACACAGAAATTGCATCGGAATTGAATATAAGAGTCACAATGCCGACTTAAGTACAAGAAAAGTGAGTCTTCTTAGGGTCTATGTTTTGAGCGTTTCCTGTGTCACCAGTTTTACATTCCGATGCACCTCTGCAGGTTTACTGTATCCCTTGGACCTTCACAGTGACGATGAAAAACAGATATTGCAACGGAATTAAATATAAGAGACACAATGCCGATTTAAGTACAGGAAGACTGAGTCTTTATACTGTCTATGTTTTCAGCGTTTCCTGTGTAATCAGTTTTACATTCCGATGCAACACTGCCGGTTTACTGTATTCCTTGGACCTTCCCATTGACGATGAAAGACAGAAATTGGATCGGAATTAAATATGAGACACAATGCCGACTTAAGTACAGAATGACTGAGTCTTCCTACTGTCTATGTTTTGAGCGTTTCCTGTGTCACCAGTATTACATTCCGATGCACCCCTGCAGGTTTACTGTATCCATTGGACCTTCCCATTGACGATGAAACACAGAAATTGCATCGGATTTAAATATAAGAGACACAATGCCGACTTAAGTAAAGGAAGACTGAGTCTTCCTACTGTCTATGTTTTGAGCGTTTCCTGTGTCACCATATTTTCATTCCGATGCACCTCTGCAGGTTTACTGTATCCATTCGACCTTCAGAGTGACGATGAAACACAGAAATTGCATCGGAATTAAATATAAGAGACAAAATGCCGCCTTAAGTTCTACAAAACTGAGCCACCTTAGGGTCTATGTTTTGAGCGTTTCCTGTGACACCCGTTTTACATTCCGACGCACCTCTGCAGGTTTACTGTATCCATTGGACCTTCCCATTGACGATGAAACACAGAAATTGCATCGCATTTACATATAAGAGACACAATGCCGACTTAAGTACAGGAAGACTGAGTCTTCCTACTAACTATGTATTGAGCGTTTCCTGTGTCACCAGTTTTACATTCCGATGGACCTCTGCAGGTTTACTGCATCCCTTGGACCTTCCCATTGACGATGAAACACAGAAATTGCATCGGAATTAAATATAAGAGGCACAATGCCGACATAAGAACAAGAAAACTGAGTAATCTTGGGGTCTATGTTTTGAGTGTTTCCTGTGTCACCAGTTTTATATTCCGATGCACTTCTGCAGGTTTACTGTATCCATTGGACCTTCACAGTGACGATGAAACACAGAAATTGCATCGGAATTAAATATAAGAGACACAATGCCGCCTTAAGTACTACAAAACTGAGTCTCCTTAGGGTCTGTGTTTTGAGCGTTTCCTGTGTCACCCGTTTTACATTCCGATGAACCTCTGCAGGTTTACTGTTTCCATTGGACCTTCCCAGTGACGATGAAACACAGAAATTGCATCGGATTGAAATATAAGAGACACAATGCCGACTTAAGTACAGGAAGACTGAGTCTTCCTCCTGTCTATGTTTTGAGCGTTTCCTGTGTCACCAGTTTTACATTCCGATGCACCTTGGAAGGTTTACTGTATCCCTTCGACCTTCACAGTGAAGTTGAAGAACAGATATTGCATCGCAATTAAATATAAGAGACACAATGCCGACTTAAGTACAGGAAGACTGAGTCTTCCTACTGTATACGGTTTGAGCGTTTCCTGTGTCACCAGTTTTACATTCCGATGCACCTCTGCAGGTTTACTGTATCCATTGGACCTTCCCATTGACGATGAAACACAGAAATTGCATCGGATTGAAATATGAGAGACACAATGCCGACTTAAGTACAGGAAGACTGAGTCTTCCTACTGTCTATGCTTTGAGCGTTTCCTGTGTCACCAGTTTTACATTCCGATGCACCTCGGCAGGTTTACTGCATCCCTTCGACCTACACAGTGAAGTTGAAGAACAGATATTGCATCGGAATTAAATATAAGAGACACAATGCCGACTTAAGTACAAGAAAACTGAGTCTTCTTAGGGTCTATGTTTTGAGCATTTCCTGTGTCACCAGTTTTACATTCCGATGGACCTCTGCAGGGTTTCTGTATCCCTTGGACCTCCCCTTCGACGATGAAACACAGAAATTGCATCGGAATTAGATCTAAGAGACACAATGTCGAGCCGGTCGAAGTGGCCGTGCGGTTAAAGGCGCTGCAGTCTGGAACCGCAAGACCGCTACGGTCGCAGGTTTGAATCCTGCCTCGGGCATGGATGTTTGTGATGTCCTTAGGTTAGTTAGGTTTTACTAGTTCTAAGTTCTAGGGGACTAATGACCTCAGCAGTTGAGTCCCATAGTGCTCAGAACCATTTGAACCATTTTGAACCAACCACAATGTCGACTTAAGTACAGGAAGACTGAGTCTTCCTACTGTCTACGTTTTGAGCGTTTCCTGTGTCACCAGTTTTACATTCCGATACACCTCTGCAGGTTTACTGTATCCACTGGACCTTCCCAGTGACGATGGAACACAGAAATTGCATCGGAATTAAATATAAGAGTCACAATGCCGACTTAAGTACAAGAAAACTGAGTCTTCTTAGTGTCTATGTTTTGAGCGTTTCCTGTGTCACCAGTTTTACATTCCGATGCACCTCTGCAGGTTTACTGTATCCATTGGACCTTCCCAGTGACGAAAACACAGAAATTGCATCGGAATTTAAGAGACACAATGCTGATATAAGTACAAGAAAACTGAGTCTTCTTAGGGTCTATGTTTTGAGCGTTTCCTGTGTCACCAGTTTTACATTCCGATGCACCTCTGCAGGTTTACTGTATTCCTTGGACCTTAACAGTGACGATGAAACACAGATATTGCATCGGAATTAAATATAAGAGACACAATGCCGATTTAAGTACAGGAAGACTGAGTCTTTATACTGTCTATGTTTTAAGCGTTTCCTGTGGAATCAGCTTTACATTCCGATGCAACTCTGCAGGTTTACTGTATTCCTTGGACCTTCCCATTGACGATGAAACACAGAAGTTGCCTCGGCATTAAATATGAGACACAATGCCGACTTAAGTACAGAAAGACTGAGTCTTCCTACTGTCTATGTTTTGAGCGTTTCCTGTGTCACCCGTTTTACATTCCGATGCACCTCTGCAGGTTTACTGTATCCATTGGACCTTCCCATTGACGATGAAACACAGAAATTGCATCGGATTTAAATATAAAAGACACAATGCCGACTTAAGTACAGGAAGACTGAGTCTTCCTACTGTCTATGTTTTGAGCGTTTCCTGTGTCACCAGTTTTTCATTCCGATGCACCTCTGCAAGTTTACTGTATCCATTCGACCGTCACAGTGACGATGAAACACAGAAATTGCACCGGAATTAAATATAAGAGACACAATGCCGACTTAAGTACAAGAAAACTGAGTAATCTTGGGGTCTATGCTTTGAATGTTTCCTGTGTCACCAGTTTTACATTCCGATGCACTTCTGCAGGTTTACTGTATCCATTGGACCTTCTCAGTGACGATGAAACACAGAAATTGCATCGGAATTAAATATAAGAGACACAATGCCGCCTTAAGTACTACAAAACTGAGTCTCCTTAGGGTCTATGTTTTGAGCGTTTCCTGTGTCACCCGTTTTACATTTCGATGAACCTCTGCAGGTTTACTGTTTCCGTTGGTCCTTCCCAGTGACGATGAAACACAGAAATTGCATCGGAATTAAATATAAGAGACACAATGCCGACTTAAGTACAAGAAAACTGAGTCACCTTAGGGTCTATGTTTTGAGCGTTTCCTGTGTCACCGATTTTACATTCCGATGGACCTCTGCAGATTTTCTGTATCCCTTGGACCTCCCCATCGACGATGAAACACAGAAATTGCATCGGAATTAGATCTAAGAGACACAATGTCGACTTAAGTACAGGAAGACTGAGTCTTCCTACTGTATACGGTTTGAGCGTTTCCTGTGTCACCAGTTTTACATTCCGATGCACCTCTGCAGGTTTACTGTATCCATTGGACCTTCCCATTGACGATGAAACACAGAAATTGCATCGGATTGAAATATAAGAGACACAATGCCGACTTAAGTACAGGAAGACTGAGTCTTCCTACTGTCTATATTTTGAGCGTTTCCTGTGTCACCAGTTTTACATTCCGATGCAACTCGGCAGGTTTACTGCATCCCTTCGACCTACACAGTGAAGTTGAAGAACAGATATTGCATCGGAATTAAATATAAGAGACACAATGCCGACTTAAGTACAAGAAAACTGAGTCTTCTTAGGGCCTATGTTTTGAGCATTTCCTGTGTCACCAGTTTTACATTCCGATGGACCTCTGCAGGTTTTCTGTATCCCTTGGACCTCCCCATCGACGATGAAACACAGAAATTGCATCGGAATTAGATCTAAGAGACACAATGTCGACTTAAGTACAGGAAGACTAAGTCTTCCTATTGTCTACGTTTTGAGCGTTTCCTGTGTCACCAGTTTTACATTCCGATGCACCTCTGCAGGTTTACTGTATCCATTGGACCTTCCCATTGACGATGAAACACAGATTTAAATATAAGAGACACAATGCCGACTTCAGTACAGGAAGACTGAGTCTTCCTACTGTCTATGTTTTGAGCGTTTCCTGTAACACCAGTTTTACATTCCGATGCACCTCTGCAGGTTTAATTGGACCTTCCCAATGACGATGGAACACAGAAATTGCATCGGAATTGAATATAAGAGTCACAATGCCGACTTAAGGAAAAGAAAACTGAGTCTTCCTAGGGTCTATGTTTTGAGCGTTTCCTGTGTCACCAGTTTTACATTCCGATGCACCTCTGCAGGTTTACTGTATCCCTTGGACCTTCACTGTGACGATGAAACACAGAAATTGCATCGGAATTAAATATAAGAGACACAATGCCGATTTAAGTACAGGAAGACTGAGTCTTTATACTATGTTTTCAGCGTTTCCTGTGTAATCAGTTTTACATTCCGATGCAACTCTGCAGGTTTACTGTATTCCTTGGACCTTCCCATTGACGATGAAACACAGCAATTGGATCGGAATTAAAAATGAGACACAATGCCGACTTAAGTACAGAAAGACTGAGTCTTCCTACTGTCTATGTTTTGAGCGTTTCCTGTGTCACCAGTTTTACATTCCGATGCACCCCTGCAGTTTACTGTATCCCTTGGACCTTCCCATTGACGATGAAACACAGAAATTGCATCGGTTTTAAATATAAGAGACACAATGCCGACTTAAGTACAGGAAGACTGAGTCTTCCTACTGTCTATGTTTTGAGCGTTTCCTGTGTCACCATATTTTCATTCCGATGCACATCTGCAGGTTTACTGTATCCATTCGACCTTCACAGTGACGATGAAACACAGAAATTGCATCGGAATTAAATATAAGAGACACAATGCCGCCTTAAGTACTACAAAACTGAGCCTCCTTAGGGTCTATGTTTTGAGCGTTTCCTGTGTCACCCGTTTTACATTCCGATGCACCTCTGCAGGTTTACTGTATCCATTGGACCTTCCCATTGACGATGAAACACAGAAATTGCATCGCATTACATATAAGAGACACAATGCCGACTTAAGTACAGGAAGACTGAGTCTTGATACTGACTATGTTTTGAGCGTTTCCTGTGTAACCAGTTTTACATTCCGATGCACCTCTGCAGGTTTACTGTATCCCTTCGACCTTCACAGTGAAGTTGAAAAACAGATATTGCATCGGAATTAAATGTAAGAGACACAATGCCGACTTAAGTACAAGAAAACTGAGTCTTCTGAGGGTCTATGTTTTGAGCGTTTCCCGTGTCACCAGTTTTACATTCCGATGGACCTCTGCAGGTTTACTGCATCCCTTGGACCTTCCCATCGACGATGAGACACAGAAATTGCATCGGATTTAAATATAAGAGACACAATGTAGACTTAAGTACAAGAAAACTGAGTCTTATTAGGGTCTATGTTTTGAGCGTTTCCTGTGTCACCGGTTTTACATTCCGATGGACCTCAGCAGGTTTTCTGTATCCCTTGGACCTCTCCATCAACGATGAAACACAGAAATTGCATCGGAATTAGATCTAAGAGACACAATGTCGACTTAAGTACAGGAAGACTGAATCTTCCTACTGTCTACGTTTTGAGCGTTTCCTCTGTCACCAGTTTTACATTCCGATGCACCTCTGCAGGTTTACTGTATCCATTGGACCTTCCCATTGACGATGAAACACAGAAATTGCATTGGATTTAAATATAAGAGACACAATGCCGACTTAAGTACAGGAAGACTGAGTCTTCCTACTGTCTATGCTTTGAGCGATTCCTGTGTCACCAGTTTTACATTCCGATGCACCTCTGCAGGTTTACTGTATCCCTTCGACCTTCACTGTGACGATGAAACACAGAAATTGCATTGGATTTAAATATAAGAGACACAATGCCGACTTAAGTACAGGAAGACTGAGCCTTCCTACTGTCTATGTTTTGAGCGTTTCCTGTGTCACCCGTTTTACATTCCGATGCACCTCTGCAGGTTTACTGTATCCATTGGACCTTCCCATTGACGATGAAACACAGAAATTGCATCGGATTTAAATATAAAAGACACAATGCCGACTTAAGTACAGGAAGACTGAGTCTTCCTACTGTCTATGTTTTGAGCGTTTCCTGTGTCACCAGTTTTTCATTCCGATGCACCTCTGCAAGTTTACTGTATCCATTCGACCGTCACAGTGACGATGAAACACAGAAATTGCACCGGAATTAAATATAAGAGACACAATGCCGACTTAAGTACAAGATAACTGAGTAATCTTGGGGTCTATGTTTTGAATGTTTCCTGTGTCACCAGTTTTACATTCCGATGCACTTCTGCAGGTTTACTGTATCCATTGGACCTTCACAGTGACGATGAAACACAGAAATTGCATCGGAATTAAATATAAGAGACACAATGCCGCCTTAAGTACTACAAAACTGAGTCTCCTTGGGGTCTATGTTTTGAGCGTTTCCTGTGTCACCCGTTTTACATTCCGATGAACCTCTGCAGGTTTACTGTTTCCGTTGGACCTTCCCAGTGACGATGAAACACAGAAATTGCATCGGAATTAAATATAAGAGACACAATGCCGACTTAAGTACAAGAAAACTGAGTCACCTTAGGGTCTATGTTTTGAGCGTTTCCTGTGTCACCGGTTTTTCATTCCGATGGACCTCTGCAGATTTTCTGTATCCCTTGGACCTCCCCATCGACGATGAAACACCGAAATTGCATCGGAATTAGATCTAAGAGACACAATGTCGACTTAAGTACAGGAAGACTGAGTCTTCCTACTGTATACGGTTTGAGCGTTTCCTGTGTCACCAGTTTTACATTCCGATGCACCTCTGCAGGTTTACTGTATCCATTGGACCTTCCCATTGACGATGAAACACAGAAATTGCATCGGATTGAAATATAAGAGACACAATGCCGACTTAAGTACAGGAAGACTGAGTCTTCCTACTGTCTATATTTTGAGCGTTACCTGTGTCACCAGTTTTACATTCCGATGCAACTCGGCAGGTTAACTGCATCCCTTCGACCTACACAGTGAAGTTGAAGAATAGATATTGCATCGGAATTAAATATAAGAGACACAATGCCGACTTAAGTACAAGAAAACTGAGTCTTCTTAGGGTCTATGTATTGAGCGTTTCCTGTGTCACCAGTTTTACATTCCGATGCACCTCTGCAGGTTTACTTTATCCATTGGACATTCCCAGTGACGATGAAACACAGAAATTGCATCGGAATTAAATATAAGAGACACAATGCTGACTTAAGTACAAGAAAACTGAGTCTTCTTAGGGTCTATGTTTTGAGCGTTTCCTGTGTCACCAGTTTTACATTCCGATGCACCTCTGCAGGTTTACTGTATTCCTTGGACCTTAACAGTGACGATGAAACGCAGACATTGCATCGGAATTAAATATAAGAGACACAATGCCGATTTAAGTACAGGAAGACTGAGTCTTTATACTGTCTATGTTTTCAGCTTTTCCTGTGGAATCAGCTTTACATTCCGATGCAACTCTGCAGGTTTACTGTATTCCTTGGACCTTCCCATTGACGATGAAACACAGAAGTTGCCTCAGCATTAAATATGAGACACAATGCCGACTTAAGTACAGAAAGACTGAGTCTTCCTACAGTCTATGTTTTGAGCGTTTCCTGTGTCACCTTTTTACATTCCGATGCACCCCTGCAGGTTTACTGTATCCATTGGACCTTCCCATTGACGATGAAACACAGAAATTGCATCGGATTTATATATAAAAGACACAATGCCGACTTAAGTACAGGAAGACTGAGTCTTCCTACTGTCTATGATTTGAGCGTTTCCTGTGTCACCAGTTTTACATTCCGATGCACCTCTGCAAGTTTACTGTATCCATTCGACCTTCACAGTGACTATGAAACACAGAAATTGCACCGGAATTAAATATAAGAGACACAATGCCGACTTAAGTACAAGAAAACTGAGTAATCTCTGGGTCTATGTTTTGAATGTTTCCTGTGTCACCAGTTTTACATTCCGATACACTTCTGCAGGTTTACTGTATCCATTGGACCTTCACAGTGACGATGAAACACAGAAATTGCATCGGAATTAAATATAAGAGACACAATGCCGCCTTAAGTACTACAAAACTGAGTCTCCTTAGGGTCTATGTTTTGAGCGTTTCCTGTGTCACCCGTTTTACATTCCGATGAACCTCTGCAGGTTTACTGTTTCCGTTGGACCTTCCCAGTGACGATGAAACACAGAAATTGCATCGGAATTAAATATAAGAGACACAATGCCGACTTAAGTACAAGAAAACTGAGTCACCTTAGGGTCTATGTTTTGAGCGTTTCCTGTGTCACCGGTTTTACATTCCGATGGACCTCTGCATATTTTCTGTATCCCTTTGACCTCCCCATCGACGATGAAACACAGAAATTGCATCGGAATTAGATCTAAGAGACACAATGTCGACTTAAGTACAGGAAGACTGAGTCTTCCTACTGTATACGGTTTGAGCGTTCCCATGACGATGAAAGACAGAAATTGCATCGGATTGAAATATATGAGACACAATGCCGACTTAAGTACAGGAAGACTGAGTCTTCCTACTGTCTATGTTTTGAGCGTTTCCTGTGTCACCAGTTTTACATTCCGATGCACCTCGGCAGGTTTACTGCATCCCTTCGACCTACACAGTGAAGTTGAAGAGCAGATATTGCATCGGAATTAAATATAAGAGAAACAATGCCGACTTAAGTACAAGAAAACTGAGTCTTCTTAGGGCCTATGTTTTGAGCATTTCCTGTGTCACCAGTTTTACATTCCGATGGACCTCTGCAGGTTTTCTGTATCCCTTGGACCTCCCCATCGACGATGAAACACAGAAATTGCATCGGAATTAGATCTAAGAGACACAATGTCGACTTAAGTACAGGAAGACTAAGTCTTCCTATTGTCTACGTTTTGAGCGTTTCCTGTGTCACCAGTTTTACATTCCGATGCACCTCTGCAGGTTTACTGTATCCATTGGACCTTCCCATTGACGAAGAAACACAGATTTAAATATAAGAGACTCAATGCCGACTTCAGTACAGGAAGACTGAGTCTTCCTACTGTCTATGTTTTGAGCGTTTCCTGTAACACCAGTTTTACATTCCGATGCACCTCTGCAGGTTTAATTGGACCTTCCCAGTGACGATGGAACACAGAAATTGCATAGGAATTGAATATAAGAGTCACAATGCCGACTTAAGGAAAAGAAAACTGAGTCTTCCTAGGGTCTATGTTTTGAGCGTTTCCTGTGTCACCAGTTTTACATTCCGATGCACCTCTGCAGGTTTACTGTATCCCTTCGACCTTCACAGTGAAGTTGAAAAACAGATATTGCATCGGAATTAAATATAAGAGACACAATGCCGACTTAAGTACAAGAAAACTGAGTCTTCTGAGGGTCTATGTTTTGAGCGTTTCCCGTGTCACCAGTTTTACATTCCGATGGACCTCTGCAGGTTTACTGCATCCCTTGGACCTTCCCATCGACGATGAGACACAGAAATTGCATCGGATTTAAATATAAGAGACACAATGTAGACTTAAGTACAAGAAAACTGAGTCTTATTAGGGTCTATGTTTTGAGCGTTTCCTGTGTCACCGGTTTTACATTCCGATGGACCTCAGCAGGTTTTCTGTATCCCTTGGACCTCTCCATCAACGATGAAACACAGAAATTGCATCGGAATTAGATCTAAGAGACACAATGTCGACTTAAGTACAGGAAGACTGAGTCTTCCTACTGTCTACGTTTTGAGCGTTTCCTCTGTCACCAGTTTTACATTCCGATGCACCTCTGCAGGTTTACTGTATCCATTGGACCTTCCCATTGACGATGAGACACAGAAATTGCATTGGATTTAAATATAAGAGACACAATGCCGACTTATGTACAGGAAGACTGAGTCTTTCTACTGTCTATGCTTTGAGCGATTCCTGTGTCACCAGTTTTACATTCCGATGCACCTCTGCAGGTTTACTGTATCCCTTCGACCTTCACTGTGACGATGAAACACAGAAATTGCAACGGAATTAAATATAAGAGACACAATGCCGATTTAAGTACAGGAAGACTGAGTCTTTATACTATGTTTTCAGCGTTTCCTGTGTAATCAGTTTTACATTCCGATGCAACTCTGCAGGTTTACTGTATTCCTTGGACCTTCCCATTGACGATGAAACACAGCAATTGGATCGGAATTAAATATTAGACACAATGCCGACTTAAGTACAGAAAGACTGAGTCTTCCTACTGTCTATGTTTTGAGCGTTTCCAGTGTCACCAGTTTTACATTCCGATGCACCCCTGCAGTTTACTGTATCCATTGGACCTTCCCATTGACGATGAAACACAGAAATTGCATCGGATTTAAATATAAGAGACACAATGCCGACTTAAGTACAGGAAGACTGAGTCTTCCTACTGTCTATGTTTTGAGCGTTTCCTGTGTCACCAGTTTTACATTCCGATGCACCCCTGCAGGTTTACTATATCCATTGGACCTTCCCATTGACGATGAAACACTGAAATTGCATCGGATTTAAATATAAGAGACACAATGCCGACTTAAGTACAGGAAGACTGAGTCTTCCTACTGACTATGTTTTGAGCGTTTCCTGTGTCACCAGTTTTACATTCCGATGCACCTCTGCAGGTTTACTGTATCCCTTCGACCTTCACAGTGAAGTTGAAATACAGATATTGCATCGGAATTAAAAATAAGAGACACAATGCCGACTTAAGTACAAGAAAACTGAGTCTTCTTAGGGTCTATGTTTTGAGCTTTTCCTGTGTCACCAGTTTTACATTGCGATGGAGCTCTGCAGGTTTACTGCATCCCTTGGACCTTCCCATCGACGATGAAACACAGAAATTGCATCGGATTTAAATATAAGAGACACAATGTAGACTTAAGTACAAGAGAACTGAGTCTTCTTAGGGTCTATGTATTGAGCGTTTCCTGTGTCACCAGTTTTACTTTCCGATGCACCTCTTCAGGTTTACTGTATCCATTGGACCATCCCAGTGACGGTGAAACACAGAAATTGCATCGCAATTAAATATAAGAGACACAATGCCGACTTAAGTACAAGAAAACTGACTCTTCTTAGGGTCTATGTTTGGAGCGTTTCCTGTGTCACCGGTTTTACATTCCGATGGACCTCTGCAGGTTTTCTGTATCTCTTGGACCTCCCCATCGACGATGAAACACAGAAATTGCATCGGAATTAGATCTAAGAGACACAATGTCGACTTAAGTACAGGAAGACTGAGTCTTCCGACTGTCTACGTTTTGAGCGTTTCCTCATTCACCGGTTTTACATTCCGATGCACCTCTGCAGGTTTACTGTATCCATTGGACCTTCCCATTGACGATGAAACACAGAAATTGCATCGCATTTAAATATAAGAGACTCAAAGCCGACTTAAGTACAGGAAGACTCTGTCTTCCTACTGTCTATGTTTTGAGCGTTTCCTGTGTCACCAGTTTTACATTCCGATGCACCTCTGCAGGTTTACTGTATCCCTTCGACCTTCACAGTGAAGTTGATAAACAGATATTGCATCGGAATTAAATATAAGAGACACAATGCTGACTTAAGTACAAGAAAACTGAGTCTTCTTAGGGTCTATGTTTTGAGCGTTTCCTGTGTCACCAGTTTTACATTCCGATGGACCTCTGCAGGTTTACTGCATCCCTTAGACCTTCCCATCGACGATGAAACACAGAAATTGCATCGGATTTAAATATACGAGACACAATGCCGACTGAAGTACAGGAAGACTGAGTCTTCCTACTGTCTATGTTTTGAGCGTTCCTGTAACACCAGTTTCATTCCGATGCACCTCTGCAGGTGTACTGTATCCATTGGACCTTCCCAGTGACGATGGAACACAGAAATTGCATCGGAATTAAATATAAGAGTCACAATGCCGACTTAAGTACAAGAAAACTGAGTCTTCTTAGGGTCTATGTTTTGAGCGTTTCCTGTGTCACCAGTTTTACATTCCGATGCACGTCTGCAGGTTTACTGTATTCCTTGGACCTTCACAGTGACGATGAAACACAGATATTGCATCGGAATTAAATATAAGAGACACAATGCCGATTTAAGTACAGGAAGACTGAGTCTTTATACTGTCTATGTTTTCAGCGTTTCCTGTGTAATCAGTTTTACATTCCGATGCAACTCTGCAGGTTTACTGTATTCCTTGGACCTTCCCATTGACGATGAAACACAGAAATTGCATCGGAATTAAATATGAGACACAATGCGGACTTAAGTACAAAAAGACTGAGTCTTCCTACTGTCTATGTTTTGAGCGTTTCCTGTCTCACCAGTTTTACATTCCGATGCACCCCTGCAGGTTTACTGTATCCATTGGACCTTCCCATTGACGATGAAACACTGAAATTGCATCGGATTTATATATAAGAGACACAATGCCGACTTAAGTACAGGAAGACTGAGTCTTCCTACTGTCTATGTTTTGAGCGTTTCCTGTGTCACCAGTTTTTCATTCCGATGCACCTCTGCAGGTTTACTGTATCCATTCGGCCTTCACAGTGACGATGAAACACAGAAATTGCATCGGAAATAAATATAAGAGACACAATGCCGACTTAAGTACAGGAAGACTGAGTCTTCCTACTCTCTATGTTTTGAGCGTTTCCTGTGGCACCAGTTTTACATTCCGATGCACCTCTGCAGGTTTACTGTATCCATTGGACCTTCACAGAGACGATGAAACACAGAAATTGCATCGGAATTAATTATAAGAGACACAATGCCGACTTAAGTACAGAAAGACTGAGTCTTCCTACAGTCTATGTTTTGAGCGTTTCCTGTGTCACCTGTTTTACATTCCGATGAACCTCTGCAGGTTTACTGTTTCCGTTGGACCTTCCCAGTGACGATGAAACACAGAAATTGCATCGGAATTAAATATAAGAGACACAATGCCGACTTAAGTACAAGAAAACTGAGTCACCTTAGGGTCTATGTTTTGAGCGTTTCCTGTGTCACCGGTTTTACATTCCGATGCACCTCTGCAGGTTTACTGTATCCATTGGACCTTCCCATTGACGATGAAACACAGAAATTGTATCGGATTTAAATATAAGAGACACAATGCCGACTTAAGTACAGGAAGACTGAGTCTTCCTACTGTCTATGTTTTGAGCGTTTCCTGTGTCACCAGTTTTACATTCCGATGCACCTCGGCAGGTTTACTGCATCCCTTCGACCTACACAATGAAGTTGAAGAGCAGATATTGCATCGGAATTAAATATAAGAGACACAATGCCGACTTAAGTACAAGAAAACTGAGTCTTCTTAGGGTCTATGTTTTGAGCATTTCCTGTGTCACCAGTTTTACATTCCGATGGACCTCTGCAGGTTTTCTGTATCCCTTGGACCTCCCCATCGACGATGAAACACAGAAATTGCATCGGAATTAGATCTAAGAGACACAATGTCGACTTAAGTACAGGAAGACTAAGTCTTCCTACTGTCTACGTTTTGAGCGTTTCCTGTGTCACCAGTTTTACATTCCGATGCACCTCTGCAGGTTTACTGTATCCATTGGACCTTCCCATTGACGATGAAACACAGAAATTGCATCGGATTTAAATATAAGAGACACAATGCCGACTTCAGTACAGGAAGACTGAGTCTTCCTACTGTCTATGTTTTGAGCGTTTCCTGTAACGCCAGTTTTACATTCCGATGCACCTCTGCAGGTTTAATGTATCCATTGGACCTTCCCAGTGACGATGGAACACAGAAATTGCATCGGAATTGAATATAAGAGTCACAATGCCGACTTAAGGAAAAGAAAACTGAGTCTTCCTAGGGTCTATGTTTTGAGCGTTTCCTGTGTCACCAGTTTTACATTCCGATGCACCTCTGCAGGTTTACTGTATCCCTTGGACCTTCACTGTGACGATGAAACACAGAAATTGCAACGGAATTAAATATAAGAGACACAATGCCGATTTAAGTACAGGAAGACTGAGTCTTTATACTATGATTTCAGCGTTTCCTGTGTAATCAGTTTTACATTCCGATGCAACTCTGCAGGTTTACTGTATTCCTTGGACCTTCCCATTAACGATGAAACACAGCAATTGGATCGGAATTAAATATGAGACACAATGCCGACTTAAGAACAGAAAGACTGAGTCTTCCTACTGTCTATGTTTTGAGCGTTTCCTGTGTCACCAGTTTTACATTCCGATGCACCCCTGCAGTTTACTGTATCCATTGGACCTTCCCATTGACGATGAAACACAGAAATTGCATCGGATTTTAATATAAGAGACACAATGCCGACTTAAGTACAGGAAGACTGAGTCTTCCTACTGTCTATGTTTTGAGCGTTTCCTGTGTCACCATATTTTCATTCCGTTGCACATCTGCAGGTTTACTGTATCCATTCGACCTTCACAGTGACGATGAAACACAGAAATTGCATCGGAATTAAATATAAGAGACACAATGCCGCCTTAAGTACTACAAAACTGAGCCTCCTCAGGGTCTATGTTTTGAGCGTTTCCTGTGTCACCCGTTTTACATTCCGATGGACCTCTGCAGGTTTACTGCATCCCTTAGAGCTTCCCATTGACGATGAAACACAGAAATTGCATCGGATTTAAATATACGAGACACAAGGCCGACTGAAGTACAGGAAGACTGAGCCTTCCTACTGTCTATGTTTTGAGTGTTTCCTGTAACACCAGTTTCATTCCGATGCACCTCTGCAGGTTTACTGTATCCATTGGACCTTCCCAGTGACGATGGAACACAGAAATTGCATCGGAATTTAATATAAGAGTCACAATGCCGACTTAAGTACAAGAAAACTGAGTCTTCTTAGGGTCTATGTTTTGAGCGTTTCCTGTGTCACCAGTTTTACATTCCGATGCACGTCTGCAGGTTTACTGTATTCCTTGGACCTTCACAGTGACGATGAAACTCAGATATTGCATCGGAATTAAATATAAGAGACACAATGCCGATTTAAGTACAGGAAGACTGAGTCTTTATACTGTCTATGTTTTCAGCGTTTCCTGTGTAATCAGTTTTACATTCCGATGCAACTCTGCAGGTTTACTGTATTCCTTGGACATTCCCATTGACGATGAAACACAGAAATTGCATCGGAATTAAATATGAGACACAATGCCGACTTAAGTACAAAAAGACTGAGTCTTCCTACTGTCTATGTTTTGAGCGTTTCCTGTGTCACCAGTTTTACATTCCGATGCACCCCTGCAGGTTTACTGTATCCATTGGACCTTCCCATTGACGATGAAACACTGAAATTGCATCGGATTTAAATATAAGAGACACAATGCCGACTTAAGTACAGGAAGACTGAGTCTTCCTACTGTCTATGTTTTGAAAGTTTCCTGTGTCACCAGTTTTTCATTCCGATGCACCTCTGCAGGTTTAATTGGACCTTCCCAGTGACGATGGAACACAGAAATTGCATCGGAATTGAATATAAGAGTCACAATGCCGACTTAAGGAAAAGAAAACTGAGTCTTCCTAGGGTCTATGTTTTGAGCGTTTCCTGTGTCACCAGTTTTACATTCCGATGCACCCCTGCAGTTTACTGTATCCATTGGACCTTCCCATTGACGATGAAACACAGATATTGCATCGGTTTTAAATATAAGAGACACAATGCCGACTTAAGTACAGGAAGACTGAGTCTTCCTACTGTCTATGTTTTGAGCGTTTCCTGTGTCACCATATTTTCATTCCGATGCACATCTGCAGGTTTACTGTATCCATTCGACCTTCACAGTGACGATGAAACACAGAAATTGCATCGGAATTAAATATAAGAGACACAATGCCGCCTTAAGTACTACAAAACTGAGCCTCCTTAGGGTCTATGTTTTGAGCGTTTCCTGTGTCACCCGTTTTACATTCCGATGCACCTCTGCAGGTTTACTGTATCCATTGGACCTTCCCATTGACGATGAAACACAGAAATTGCATCGCATTTACATATAAGAGACACAATGCCGACTTAAGTACAGGAAGACTGAGTCTTGATACTGACTATGTTTTGAGCGTTTCCTGTGTAACCAGTTTTACATTCCGATGCACCTCTGCAGGTTTACTGTATCCCTTCGACCTTCACAGTGAAGTTGAAAAACAGATATTGCATCGGAATTAAATATAAGAGACACAATGCCGACTTAAGTACAAGAAAACTGAGTCTTCTGAGGGTCTATGTTTTGAGCGTTTCCCGTGTCACCAGTTTTACATTCCGATGGACCTCTGCAGGTTTACTGCATCCCTTGGACCTTCCCATCGACGATGAGACACAGAAATTGCATCGGTTTAAATATAAGAGACACAATGTAGACTTAAGTACAAGAAAACTGAGTCTTATTAGGGTCTATGTTTTGAGCGTTTCCTGTGTCACGGGTTTTACATTCCGATGGACCTCAGCAGGTTTTCTGTATCCCTTGGACCTCTCCATCAACGATGAAACACAGAAATTGCATCGGAATTAGATCTAAGAGACACAATGTCGACTTAAGTACAGGAAGACTGAGTCTTCCTACTGTCTACGTTTTGAGCGTTTCCTCTGTCACCAGTTTTACATTCCGATGCACCTCTGCAGCTTTACTGTATCCATTGGACCTTCCCATTGACGATGAAACACAGAAATTGCATTGGATTTAAATATAAGAGACACAATGCCGACTTAAGTACAGGAAGACTGAGTCTTCCTACTGTCTATGCTTTGAGCGATTCCTGTGTCACCAGTTTTACATTCCGATGCACCTCTGCAGGTTTACTGTATCCCTTCGACCTTCACTGTGACGATGAAACACAGAAATTGCAACGGAATTAAATATAAGAGACACAATGCCGATTTAAGTACAGGAAGACTGAGTCTTTATACTATGTTTTCAGCGTTTCCTGTGTAATCAGTTTTACATTCCGATGCAACTCTGCAGGTTTACTGTATTCCTTGGACCTTCCCATTGACGATGAAACACAGCAATTGGATGGGAATTAAATATTAGACACAATGCCGACTTAAGTACAGAAAGACTGAGTCTTCCTACTGTCTATGTTTTGAGCGTTTCCTGTGTCACCAGTTTTACATTCCGATGCAACCCTGCAGTTTACTGTATCCATTGGACCTTCCCATTGACGATGAAACACAGAAATTGCATCGGATTTAAATATAAGAGACACAATGCCGACTTAAGTACAGGAAGACTGAGTCTTCCTACTGTCTATGTTTTGAGCGTTTCCTGTGTCACCATATTTTCATTCCGATGCACATCTGCAGGTTTACTGTATCCATTCGACCTTCACAGTGACGATGAAACACAGAAATTGCATCGGAATTAAATATAAGAGACACAATGCCGCCTTAAGTACTACAAAACTGAGCCTCCTTAGGGTCTATGTTTTGAGCGTTTCCTGTGTCACCCGTTTTACATTCCGATGCACCTCTGCAGGTTTACTGTATCCATTGGACCTTCCCATTGACGATGAAACACAGAAATTGCATTGGATTTAAATATAAGAGACACAATGCCGACTTAAGTACAGGAAGACTGAGTCTTCCTACTGTCTACGTTTTGAGCGTTTCCTCATTCACCGGTTTTACATTCCGATGCACCTCTGCAGGTTTACTGTATCCATTGGACCTTCCCATTGACGATGAAACACAGAAATTGCATCGCATTTAAATATAAGAGACTCAAAGCCGACTTAAGTACAGGAAGACTCTGTCTTCCTACTGTCTATGTTTTGAGCGTTTCCTGTGTCACCAGTTTTACATTCCGATGCACCTCTGCAGGTTTACTGTATCCCTTCGACCTTCACAGTGAAGTTGAAAAACAGATATTGCATCGGAATTAAATATAAGAGACACAATGCTGACTTAAGTACAAGAAAACTGAGTCTTCTTAGGGTCTATGTTTTGAGCGTTTCCTGTGTCACCAGTTTTACATTCCGATGGACCTCTTCAGGTTTACTGCATCCCTTATACCTTCCCATTGACGATGAAACACAGAAATTGCATCGGATTTAAATATACGAGACACAATGCCGACTGAAGTACAGGAAGACTGAGTCTTCCTACTGTCTATGTTTTGAGCGTTTCCTGTAACACCAGTTTCATTCCGATGCACCTCTGCAGGTGAACTGTATCCATTGGACCTTCCCAGTGACGATGGAACACAGAAATTGCATCGGAATTAAATATAAGAGTCACAATGCCGACTTAAGTACAAAAAGACTGAGTCTTCCTACTGTCTATGTTGTGAGCGTTTCCTGTGTCACCAGTTTTACATTCCGATGCACCCCTGCAGGTTCACTGTATCCATTGGACCTTCCCATTGACGATGAAACACTGAAATTGCATCGGATTTAAATATAAGAGACACAATGCCGACTTAAGTACAGGAAGACTGAGTCTTCCTACTGTCTATGTTTTGAGCGTTTCCTGTGTCACCAGTTTTTCATTCCGATGCACCTCTGCAGGTTTACTGTATCCATTCGACCTTCGCAGTGACGATGAAACACAGAAATTGCATCGGAAATAAATATAAGAGACAAAATGCCGACTTAAGTACAGGAAGACTGAGTCTTCCTACTCTCTATGTTTTGAGCGTTTCCTGTGGCACCAGTTTTACATTCCGATGCACCTCTGCAGGTTTACTGTATCCATTGGACCTTCACAGAGACGATGAAACACAGAAATTGCATCGGAATTAATTATAAGAGACACAATGCCGACTTAAGTACAGAAAGACTGAGTCTTCCTACAGTCTATGTTTTGAGCGTTTCCTGTGTCACCCGTTTTACATTCCGATGAACCTCTGCAGGTTTACTGTTTCCGTTGGACCTTCCCAGTGACGATGAAACACAGAAATTGCATCGGAATTAAATATAAGAGACACAATGCCGACTTAAGTACAAGAAAACTGAGTCACCTTAGGGTCTATGTTTTGAGCGTTTCCTGTGTCACCGGTTTTACATTCCGATGCACCTCTGCAGGTTTACTGTATCCATTGGACCTTCCCATTGACGATGAAACACAGAAATTGTATCGGATTTAAATATAAGAGACACAATGCCGACTTAAGTACAGGAAGACTGAGTCTTCCTACTGTCTATAGTTTGAGCGTTTCCTGTGTCACCAGTTTTACATTCCGATGCACCTCGGCAGGTTTACTGCATCCCTTCGACCTACACAGTGAAGTTGAAGAGCAGATATTGCATCGGAATTAAATATAAAAGACACAATGCCGACTTAAGTACAAGAAAACTGAGTCTTCTTAGGGTCTATGTTTTGAGCATTTCCTGTGTCACCAGTTTTACATTCCGATGGACCTCTGCAGGTTTTCTGTATCCCTTGGACCTCCCCATCGACGATGAAACACAGAAATTGCTTCGGAATTAGATCTAAGAGACACAATGTCGACCTAAGTACAGGAAGACTAAGTCTTCCTTCTGTCTACGTTTTGAGCGTTTCCTGTGTCACCAGTTTTACATTCCGATGCACCTCTGCAGGTTTACTGTATCCATTGGACCTTCCCATTGACGATGAAACACAGAAATTGCATCGGATTTAAATATAAGAGACACAATGCCGACTTCAGTACAGGAAGACTGAGTCTTCCTACTGTCTATGTTTTGAGCGTTTCCTGTCACACCAGTTTTACATTCCGATGCACCTCTGCAGGTTTAATGTATCCATTGGACCTTCCCAGTGACGATGGAACACAGAAATTGCATCGGAATTGAATATAAGAGTCACAATGCCGACTTAAGGAAAAGAAAACTGAGTCTTCCTAGGGTCTATGTTTTGAGCGTTTCCTGTGTCACCAGTTTTACATTCCGATGCACCTCTGCAGGTTTACTGTATCCCTTGGACCTTCACTGTGACGATGAAACACAGAAATTGCAACGGAATTAAATATAAGAGACACAATGCCGATTTAAGTACAGGAAGACTGAGTCTTTATACTATGTTTTCAGCGTTTCCTGTGTAATCAGTTTTACATTCCGATGCAACTCTGCAGGTTTACTGTATTCCTTGGACCTTCCCATTAACGATGAAACACAGCAATTGGATCGGAATTAAATATGAGACACAATGCCGACTTAAGTACAGAAAGACTGAGTCTTCCTACTGTCTATGTTTTGAGCGTTTCCTGTGTCACCAGTTTTACATTCCGATGCACCCCTGCAGGTTTACTGTATCCATTGGACCTTCCCATTGACGATGAAACACTGAAATTGCATCGGATTTAAATATAAGAGACACAATGTCGACTTAAGTACAGGAAGACTGAGTCTTCCTACTGTCTATGTTTTGAGCGTTTCCTGTGTCACCATATTTTCATTCCGTTGCACATCTGCAGGTTTACTGTATCCATTCGAACTTCACAGTGACGATGAAACACAGAAATTGCATCGGAATTAAATATAAGAGACACAATGCCGCCTTAAGTACTACAAAACTGAGCCTCCTTAGGGTCTATGTTTTGAGCGTTTCCTGTGTCACCCGTTTTACATTCCGATGGACCTCTGCAGGTTTACTGCATCCCTTAGAGGTTCCCATTGACGATGAAACACAGAAATTGCATCGGATTTAAATATACGAGACACAATGCCGACTGAAGTACAGGAAGACTGAGTCTTCCTACTGTCTATGTTTTGAGTGTTTCCTGTAACACCAGTTTCATTCCGATGCACCTCTGCAGGTTTACTGTATCCATTGGACCTTCCCAGTGACGATGGAACACAGAAATTGCATCGGATTTTAATATAAGAGTCACAATGCCGACTTAAGTACAAGAAAACTGAGTCTTCTTAGGGTCTATGTTTTGAGCGTTTCCTGTGTCACCGGTTTTACATTCCGATGCACCTCTGCAGGTTTACTGTATCCATTGGACCTTCACATTGACGATGAAACACAGAAATTGTATCGGATTTAAATATAAGAGACACAATGCCGACTTAAGTACAGGAAGACTGAGTCTTCCTACTGTCTATGTTTTGAGCGTTTCCTGTGTCACCAGTTTTACATTCCGATGCACCTCGGCAGGTTTACTGCATCCCTTCGACCTACACAGTGAAGTTGAAGAGCAGATATTGCATCGGAATTAAATATCAGAGACACAATGCCGACTTAAGTACAAGAAAACTGAGTCATCTTAGGGTCTATGTTTTGAGCATTTCCTGTGTCACCAGTTTTACATTCCGATGGACCTCTGCAGGTTTTCTGTATCCCTTGGACCTCCCCATCGACGATGAAACACAGAAATTGCATCGGAATTAGATCTAAGAGACACAATGTCGACTTAAGTACAGGAAGACTAAGTCTTCCTACTGTCTACGTTTTGAGCGTTTCCTGTGTCACCAGTTTTACATTCCGATGCACCTCTGCAGGTTTACTGTATCCATTGGACCTTCCCATTGACGATGAAACACAGAAATTGCATCGGATTTAAATATAAGAGACACAATGCCGACTTCAGTACAGGAAGACTGAGTCTTCCTACTGTCTATATTTTGAGCGTTTCCTGTAACACCAGTTTTACATTCCGATGCACCTCTGCAGGTTTAATGTATCCATTGGACCTTCCCAGTGACGATGGATCACAGAAATTGCATCGGAATTGAATATAAGAGTCACAATGCCGACTTAAGGAAAAGAAAACTGAGTCTTCCTAGGGTCTATGTTTTGAGCGTTTCCTGTGTCACCAGTTTTACATTCCGATGCACCTCTGCAGGTTTACTGTATCCCTTGGACCTTCACAGTGACGATGAAACACAGAAATTGCATCGGATTTTAATATAAGAGACACAATGCCGACTTAAGTACAGGAAGACTGAGTCTTCCTACTGTCTATGTTTTGAGCGTCTCCTGTGTCACCATATTTTCATTCCGTTCCACATCTGCAGGTTTACTGTATCCATTCGACCTTCACAGTGACGATGAAACACAGAAATTGCATCGGAATTAAATATAAGAGACACAATGCCGCCTTAAGTACTACAAAACTGAGCCTCCTTAGGGTCTATGTTTTGAGCGTTTCCTGTGTCACCCGTTTTACATTCCGATGGACCTCTGCAGGTTTACTGCATCCCTTAGAGCTTCCCATTGACGATGAAACACAGAAATTGCATCGGATTTAAATATACGAGACACAATGCCGACTGAAGTACAGGAAGACTGAGTCTTCCTACTGTCTATGTTTTGAGTGTTTCCTGTAACACCAGTTTCATTCCGATGCACCTCTGCAGGTTTACTGTATCCATTGGACCTTCCCAGTGACGATGGAACACAGAAATTGCATCGGAATTTAATATAAGAGTCACAATGCCGACTTAAGTACAAGAAAACTGAGTCTTCTTAGGGTCTATGTTTTGAGCGTTTCCTGTGTCACCAGTTTTACATTCCGATGCACGTCTGCAGGTTTACTGTATTCCTTGGACCTTCACAGTGACGATGAAACTCAGATATTGCATCGGAATTAAATATAAGAGACACAATGCCGATTTAAGTACAGGAAGACTGAGTCTTTATACTGTCTATGATTTCAGCGTTTCCTGTGTAATCAGTTTTACATTCCGATGCAACTCTGCAGGTTTACTGTATTCCTTGGACCTTCCCATTGACGATGAAACACAGAAATTGCATCGGAATTAAATATGAGACACAATGTCGACTTAAGTACAAAAAGACTGAGTCTTCCTACTGTCTATGTTTTGAGCGTTTCCTGTGTCACCAGTTTTACATTCCGATGCACCCCTGCAGGTTTACTGTATCCATTGGACCTTCCCATTGACGATGAAACACTGAAATTGCATCGGATTTAAATATAAGAGACACAATGCCGACTTAAGTACAGGAAGACTGAGTCTTCCTACTGTCTATGTTTTGAGCGTTTCCTGTGTCACCAGTTTTTCATTCCGATGCACCTCTGCAGGTTTACTGTATCCATTCGACCTTCAAAGTGACGATGAAACACAGAAATTGCATCGGAAATAAATATAAGAGACACAATGCCGACTTAAGTACAGGAAGACTGAGTCTTCCTACTGTCTATGTTTTGAGCGTTTCCTGTGTCACCAGTTTTACATTCCGATGCACCTCTGCAGGTTTACTGTATCCATTGGACCTTCACAGAGACGATGAAACACAGAAATTGCATCGGAATTAATTATAAGAGACACAATGCCGACTTAAGTACAGAAAGACTGAGTCTTCCTACAGTCTATGTTTTGAGCGTTTCCTGTGTCACCTTTTTACATTCCGATGCACCCCTGCAGGTTAACTGTATCCATTGGACCTTCCCATTGACGATGAAACACAGAAATTGCATCGGATTTAAATATAAAAGACACAATGCCGCCTTAAGTACTACAAAACTGAGTCTCCTTAGGGTCTATGTTTTGAGCGTTTCCTGTGTCACCCGTTTTACATTCTGATGAACCTCTGCAGGTTTACTGTTTCCGTTAGACCTTCCCAGTGACGATGAAAGACAGAAATTGCATCGGATTGAAATATATGAGACACAATGCCGACTTAAGTACAGGAAGACTGAGTCTTCCTACTGTCTATGTTTTGAGCGCTTCCTGTGTCACCAGTTTTACATTCCGATGCACCTCGGCAGGGTTACTGCATCCCTTCGACCTACACAGTGAAGTTGAAGAGCAGATATTGCATCGGAATTAAATATAAGAGACACAATGCCGACTTAAGTACAAGAAAACTGAGTCTTCTTAGGGTCTATGTTTTGAGCATTTCCTGTGTCACCAGTTTTACATTCCGATGGACCTCTGCAGGTTTTCTGTATCCCTTGGACCTCCCCATCGACGATGAAACACAGAAATTGCATCGGAATTAGATCTAAGAGACACAATGTCGACTTAAGTACAGGAAGACTAAGTCTTCCTACTGTCTACGTTTTGAGCGTTTCCTGTGTCACCAGTTTTACATTCCGATGCACCTCTGCAGGTTTACTGTATCCATTGGACCTTCCCATTGACGATGAAACACAGAAATTGCATCGGATTTAAATATAGGAGACACAATGCCGACTTCAGTACAGGAAGACTGAGTCTTCCTACTGTCTATGTTTTGAGCGTTTCCTGTAACACCAGTTTTACATTCCGATGCACCTCTGCAGGTTTAATGTATCCATTGGACCTTCCCAGTGACGATGGAACACAGAAATTGCATCGGAATTGAATATAAGAGTCACAATGCCGACTTAAGGAAAAGAAAACTGAGTCTTCCTAGGGTCTATGTTTTGAGCGTTTCCTGTGTCACCAGTTTTACATTCCGATGCACCTCTGCAGGTTTACTGTATCCCTTGGACCTTTACTGTGACAATGAAACACAGAAATTGCAACGGAATTAAATATAAGAGACACAATGCCGATTTAAGTACAGGAAGACTGAGTCTTTATACTATGTTTTCAGCGTTTCCTGTGTAATCAGTTTTACATTCCGATGCAACTCTGCAGGTTTACTGTATTCCTTGGACCTTCCCATTGACGATGAAACACAGCAATTGGATCGGAATTAAATATGAGACACAATGCCGACTTAAGTACAGAAAGACTGAGTCATCCTACTGTCTATGTTTTGAGCGTTTCCTGTGTCTCCAGTTTGACATTCCGATGCACCCCTGCAGTTTACTGTATCCATTGGACCTTCCCATTGACGATGAAACACAGAAATTGCATCGGATTTAAATATAAGAGACACAATGCCGACTTAAGTACAGGAAGACTGAGTCTTCCTACTGTCTATGTTTTGAGCGTTTCCTTTGTCACCATATTTTCATTCCGATGCACATCTGCAGGTTTACTGTATCCATTCGACCTTCACAGTGACGATGAAACACAGAAATTGCATCGGAATTAAATATAAGAGACACAATGCCGCCTTAAGTACTACAAAACTGAGCCTCCTTAGGGTCTATGTTTTGAGCGTTTCCTGTGTCACCCGTTTTACATTCCGATGCACCTCTGCAGGTTTACTGTATCCAATGGACCTTCCCATTGACGATGAAACACAGAAATTGCATCGCATTTACATATAAGAGACACAATGCCGACTTAAGTACAGGAAGACTGAGTCTTCCTACTGACTATGTTTTGAGCGTTTCCTGTGTAACCAGTTTTACATTCCGATGCACCTCTGCAGGTTTACTGTATCCCTTCGACCTTCACAGTGAAGTTGAAAAACAGATATTGCATCGGAATTAAATATAAGAGACACAATGCCGACTTAAGTACAAGAAAACTGAGTCTTCTTAGGGTCTATGTTTTGAGCGTTTCCCGTGTCACCAGTTTTACATTCCGATCGACCTCTGCAGGTTTACTGCATCCCTTGGACCTTCCCATCGACGATGAGACACAGAAATTGCATCGGATTTAAATATAAGAGACACAATGCCGACTTAAGTACAGGAAGACTGAGTCTTCCTACTGTCTATGTTTTGAGCGTTTCCTGTGTCACCAGTTTTACATTCCGATGCACCTCGGCAGGTTTACTGCATCCCTTCGACCTACACAGTGAAGTTGAAGAGCAGATATTGCATCGGAATTAAATATAAGAGACACAATGCCGACTTAAGTACAAGAAAACTGAGTTTTCTTAGGGTCTATGTTTTGAGCATTTCCTGTGTCACCAGTTTTACATTCCGATGGACCTCTGCAGGTTTTCTGTATCCCTTGGACCTCCCCATCGACGATGAAACACAGAATTTGCATCGGAATTAGATCTAAGAGACACAATGTCGACTTAAGTACAGGAAGACTAAGTCTTCCTACTGTCTACGTTTTGAGCGTTTCCTGTGTCACCAGTTTTACATTCCGATGCACCTCTGCAGGTTTACTGTATCCATTGGACCTTCCCATTGACGATGAAACACAGAAATTGCATCGGATTTAAATATAAGAGACACAATGCCGACTTCAGTACAGGAAGACTGAGTCTTCCTACTGTCTATGTTTTGAGCGTTTCCTGTGTCACCATATTTTCATTCCGATGCACATCTGCAGGTTTACTGTATCCATTCGACCTTCACAGTGACGATGAAACACAGAAATTGCATCGGAATTAAATATAAGAGACACAATGCCGCCTTAAGTATTACAAAACTGAGCCTCCTTAGGATCTATGTTTTGAGCGTTTCCTGTGTCACCCGTTTTACATTCCGATGCACCTCTGCAGGTTTACTGTATCCATTGGACCTTCCCATTGACGATGAAACACAGAAATTGCATCGCATTTACATATAAGAGACACAATGCCGACTTAAGTACAGGAAGACTGAGTCTTCCTACTGACTATGTTTTGAGCGTTTCCTGTGTAACCAGTTTTACATTCCGATGCACCTCTGCAGGTTTACTGTATCCCTCTGACCTTCACAGTGAAGTTGAAAAACAGATATTGCATCGGAATTAAATATAAGAGACACAATGCCGACTTAAGTACAAGAAAACTGAGTCTTCTTAGGGTCTATGTTTTGAGCGTTTCCCGTGTCACCAGTTTTACATTCCGATCGACCTCTGCAGGTTTACTGCATCCCTTGGACCTTCCCATCGACGATGAGACACAGAAATTGCATCGGATTTAAATATAAGAGACACAATGCCGACTTAAGTACAGGAAGACTGAGTCTTCCTACTGTCTATGTTTTGAGCGTTTCCTGTGTCACCAGTTTTAAATTCCGATGCACCTCGGCAGGTTTACTGCATCCCTTCGACGTACACAGTGAAGTTGAAGAGCAGATATTGCATCGGAATTAAATATAAGAGACACAATGCCGACTTAAGTACAAGAAAACTGAGTCTTCCTAGGGTCTATGTTTTGAGCGTTTCCTGTGTCACCAGTTTTACATTCCGATGCACCTCTGCAGGTTTACTGTATCCATTGGACCTTCCCATTGACGATGAAACACAGAAATTGCATCGGATTTTAATATAAGAGACACAATGCCGACTTAAGTACAGGAAGACTGAGTCTTCCTACTGTCTATGTTTTGAGTGTTTCCTGCAACACCAGTTTCATTCCGATGCACCTCTGCAGGTTTACTGTATCCATTGGACCTTCCCAGTGACGATGGATCACAGAAATTGCATCGGAATTGAATATAAGAGTCACAATGCCGACTTAAGGAAAAGAAAACTGAGTCTTCCTAGGGTCTATGTTTTGAGCGTTTCCTGTGTCACCAGTTTTACATTCCGATGCACCTCTGCAGGTTTACTGTATCCCTTGGACCTTCACTGTGACGATGAAACACAGAAATTGCAACGGAATTAAATATAAGAGACACAATGCCGATTTAAGTACAGGAAGACTGAGTCTTTGTACTATGTTTTCAGCGTTTCCTGTGTAATCAGTTTTACATTCCGATGCAACTCTGCAGGTTTACTGTATTCCTTGGACCTTCCCAATAACGATGAAACACAGCAATTGGATCGGAATTAAATATGAGACACAATGCCGACTTAAATACAGAAAGACTGAGTCTTCCTACTGTCTATGTTTTGAGCGTTTCCTGTGTCACCAGTTTTACATTCCGATGCACCCCTGCAGTTTACTGTATCCATTGGACCTTCCCATTGACGATGAAACACAGAAATTGCATCGGATTTTAATATAAGAGACACAATGCCGACTTAAGTACAGGAAGACTGAGTCTTCCTACTGTCTATGTTTTGAGCGTTTCCTGTGTCACCATATTTTCATTCCGTTGCACATCTGCAGGTTTACTGTATCCATTCGACCTTCACAGTGACGATGAAACACAGAAATTGCATCGGAATTAAATATAAGAGACACAATGCCGCCTTAAGTACTACAAAACTGAGCCTCCTTAGGGTCTATGTTTTGAGCGTTTCCTGTGTCACCCGTTTTACATTCCGATGGACCTCTGCAGGTTTACTGCATCCCTTAGAGCTTCCCATTGACGATGAAACACAGAAATTGCATCGGATTTAAATATACGAGACACAATGCCGACTGAAGTACAGGAAGACTGAGTCTTCCTACTGTCTATGTTTTGAGTGTTTCCTGTAACACCAGTTTCATTCCGATGCACCTCTGCAGGTTTACTGTATCCATTGGACCTTCCCAGTGACGATGGAACACAGAAATTGCATCGGAATTTAATATAAGAGTCACAATGCCGACTTAAGTACAAGAAAACTGAGTCTTCTTAGGGTCTATGTTTTGAGCGTTTCCTGTGTCACCAGTTTTACATTCCGATGCACGTCTGCAGGTTTACTGTATTCCTTGGACCTTCACAGTGACGATGAAACTCAGATATTGCATCGGAATTAAATATAAGAGACACAATGCCGATTTAAGTACAGGAAGACTGAGTCTTCATACTGTCTATGATTTCAGCGTTTCCTGTGTAATCAGTTTTACATTCCGATGCACCTCTGCAGGTTTACTGTATCCCTTGGACCTTTACTGTGACAATGAAACACAGAAATTGCAACGGAATTAAATATAAGAGACACAATGCCGATTTAAGTACAGGAAGACTGAGTCTTTATACTATGTTTTCAGCGTTTCCTGTGTAATCAGTTTTACATTCCGATGCAACTCTGCAGGTTTACTGTATTCCTTGGACCTTCCCTTTGACGATGAAACACAGCAATTGGATCGGAATTAAATATGAGACACAATGCCGACTTAAGTACAGAAAGACTGAGTCTTCCTACTGTCTATGTTTTGAGCGTTTCCTGTGTCACCAGTTTTACATTCCGATGCACCCCTGCAGTTTACTGTATCCATTGGACCTTCCCATTGACGATGAAACACAGAAATTGCATCGGATTTAAATATAAGAGACACAATGCCGACTTAAGTACAGGAAGACTGAGTCTTCCTACTGTCTATGTTTTGAGCGTTTCCTGTGTCACCATATTTTCATTCCGATGCACATCTGCAGGTTTACTGTATCCATTCGACCTTCACAGTGACGATGAAACACAGAAATTGCATCGGAATTAAATATAAGAGACACAATGCCGCCTTAAGTACTACAAAACTGAGCCTCCTTAGGGTCTATGTTTTGAGCGTTTCCTGTGTCACCCGTTTTACATTCCGATGCACCTCTGCAGGTTTACTGTATCCATTGGACCTTCCCATTGACGATGAAACACAGAAATTGCATCGCATTTACATATAAGAGACACAAGGCCGACTTAAGTACAGGAAGACTGAGTCTTCCTACTGACTATGTTTTGAGCGTTTCCTGTGTAACCAGTTTTACATTCCGATGCACCTCTGCAGGTTTACTGTATCCCTTCGACCTTCACAGTGAAGTTGAAAAACAGATATTGCATCGGAATTAAATATAAGAGACACAATGCCGACTTAAGTACAAGAAAACTGAGTCTTCTTAGGGTCTATGTTTTGAGCGTTTCCCGTGTCACCAGTTTTACATTCCGATCGACCTCTGCAGGTTTACTGCATCCCTTGGACCTTCCCATCGACGATGAGACACAGAAATTGCATCGGATTTAAATATAAGAGACACAATGCCGACTTAAGTACAGGAAGACTGAGTCTTCCTACTGTCTATGTTTTGAGCGTTTCCTGTGTCACCAGTTTTACATTCCGATGCACCTCGGCAGGTTTACTGCATCCCTTCGACCTACACAGTGAAGTTGAAGAGCAGATATTGCATCGGAATTAAATATAAGAGACACAATGCCGACTTAAGTACAAGAAAACTGAGTCTTCTTAGGGTCTATGTTTTGAGCATTTCCTGTGTCACCAGTTTTACATTCCGATGGACCTCTGCAGGTTTTCTGTATCCCTTGGACCTCCCCATCGACGATGAAACACAGAAATTGCATCGGAATTAGATCTAAGAGACACAATGTCGACTTAAGTACAGGAAGACTAAGTCTTCCTACTGTCTACGTTTTGAGCGTTTCCTGTGTCACCAGTTTTACATTCCGATGCACCTCTGCAGGTTTAATGTATCCATTGGACCTTCCCAGTGACGATGGATCACAGAAATTGCATCGGAATTGAATATAAGAGTCACAATGCCGACTTAAGGAAAAGAAAACTGAGTCTTCCTAGGGTCTATGTTTTGAGCGTTTCCTGTGTCACCAGTTTTACATTCCGATGCACCTCTGCAGGTTTACTGTATCCCTTGGACCTTCACTGTGACGATGAAACACAGAAATTGCAACGGAATTAAATATAAGAGACACAATGCCGATTTAAGTACAGGAAGACTGAGTCTTTATACTATGTTTTCAGCGTTTCCTGTGTAATCAGTTTTACATTCCGATGCAACTCTGCAGGTTTACTGTATTCCTTGGACCTTCCCATTAACGATGAAACACAGCAATTGGATCGGAATTAAATATGAGACACAATGCCGACTTAAGTACAGAAAGACTGAGTCTTCCTACTGTCTATGTTTTGAGCGTTTCCTGTGTCACCAGTTTTACATTCCGATGCACCCCTGCAGTTTACTGTATCCATTGGACCTTCCCATTGACGATGAAACACAGAAATTGCATCGGATTTTAATATAAGAGACACAATGCCGACTTAAGTACAGGAAGACTGAGTCTTCCTACTGTCTATGTTTTGAGCGTTTCCTGTGTCACCATATTTTCATTCCGTTGCACATCTGCAGGTTTACTGTATCCATTCGACCTTCACAGTGACGATGAAACACAGAAATTGCATCGGAATTAAATATAAGAGACACAATGCCGCCTTAAGTACTACAAAACTGAGCCTCCTTAGGGTCTATGTTTTGAGCGTTTCCTGTGTCACCCGTTTTACATTCCGATGGACCTCTGCAGGTTTACTGCATCCCTTAGAGCTTCCCATTGACGATGAAACACAGAAATTGCATCGGATTTAAATATACGAGACACAATGCCGACTGAAGTACAGGAAGACTGAGTCTTCCTACTGTCTATGTTTTGAGTGTTTCCTGCAACACCAGTTTCATTCCGATGCACCTCTGCAGGTTTACTGTATCCATTGGACCTTCCCAGTGACGATGGAACACAGAAATTGCATCGGAATTTAATATAAGAGTCACAATGCCGACTTAAGTACAAGAAAACTGAGTCTTCTTAGGGTCTATGTTTTGAGCGTTTCCTGTGTCACCAGTTTTACATTCCGATGCACGTCTGCAGGTTTACTGTATTCCTTGGACCTTCACAGTGACGATGAAACTCAGATATTGCATCGGAATTAAATATAAGAGACACAATGCCGATTTAAGTACAGGAAGACTGAGTCTTTATACTGTCTATGATTTCAGCGTTTCCTGTGTAATCAGTTTTACATTCCGATGCAACTCTGCAGGTTTACTGTATTCCTTGGACCTTCCCATTGACGATGAAACACAGAAATTGCATCGGAATTAAATATGAGACACAATGCCGACTTAAGTACAAAAAGACTGAGTCTTCCTACTGTCTATGTTTTGAGCGTTTCCTGTGTCACCAGTTTTACATTCCGATGCACCCCTGCAGGTTTACTGTATCCATTGGACCTTCCCATTGACGATGAAACACTGAAATTGCATCGGATTTAAATATAAGAGACACAATGCCGACTTAAGTACAGGAAGACTGAGTCTTCCTACAGTCTATGTTTTGAGCGTTTCCTGTGTCACCAGTTTTTCATTCCGATGCACCTCTGCAGGTTTACTGTATCCATTCGACCTTCACAGTGACGATGAAACACAGAAATTGCATCGGAAATAAATATAAGAGACACAATGCCGACTTAAGTACAGGAAGACTGAGTCTTCCTACTGTCTATGTTTTGAGCGTTTCCTGTGTCACCAGTTTTACATTCCGATGCACCTCTGCAGGTTTACTGTATCCATTGGACCTTCACAGAGACGATGAAACACAGAAATTGCATCGGAATTAATTATAAGAGACACAATGCCGACTTAAGTACAGAAAGACTGAGTCTTCCTACAGTCTATGTTTTGAGCGTTTCCTGTGTCACCTTTTTACATTCCGAAGCACCCCTGCAGGTTAACTGTATCCATTGGACCTTCCCATTGACGATGAAACACAGAAATTGCATCGGATTTAAATATAAAAGACACAATGCCGCCTTAAGTACTACAAAACTGAGTCTCCTTAGGGTCTATGTTTTGAGCGTTTCCTGTGTCACCCGTTTTACATTCTGATGAACCTCTGCAGGTTTACTGTTTCCGTTAGACCTTCCCAGTGACGATGAAAGACAGAAATTGCATCGGATTGAAATATATGAGACACAATGCCGACTTAAGTACAGGAAGACTGAGTCTTCCTACTGTCTATGTTTTGAGCGCTTCCTGTGTCACCAGTTTTACATTCCGATGCACCTCGGCAGGTTTACTGCATCCCTTCGACCTACACAGTGAAGTTGAAGAGCAGATATTGCATCGGAATTAAATATAAGAGACACAATGCCGACTTAAGTACAAGAAAACTGAGTCTTCTTAGGGTCTATGTTTTGAGCATTTCCTGTGTCACCAGTTTTACATTCCGATGGACCTCTGCAGGTTTTCTGTATCCCTTGGACCTCCCCATCGACGATGAAACACAGAAATTGCATCGGAATTAGATCTAAGAGACACAATGTCGACTTAAGTACAGGAAGACTAAGTCTTCCTACTGTCTACGTTTTGAGCGTTTCCTGTGTCACCAGTTTTACATTCCGATGCACCTCTGCAGGTTTACTGTATCCATTGGACCTTCCCATTGACGATGAAACACAGAAATTGCATCGGATTTAAATATAAGAGACACAATGCCGACTTCAGTACAGGAAGACTGAGTCTTCCTACTGTCTATGTTTTGAGCGTTTCCTGTAACACCAGTTTTACATTCCGATGCACCTCTGCAGGTTTAATGTATCCATTGGACCTTCCCAGTGACGATGGAACACAGAAATTGCATCGGAATTGAAAATAAGAGTCACAATGCCGACTTAAGGAAAAGAAAACTGAGTCTTCCTAGGGTCTATGTTTTGAGCGTTTCCTGTGTCACCAGTTTTACATTCCGATGCACATCTGCAGGTTTACTGTATCCCTTGGACCTTCACTGTGACGATGAAACACAGAAATTGCAACGGAATTAAATATAAGAGACACAATGCCGATTTAAGTACAGGAAGACTGAGTCTTTATACTATGTTTTCAGCGTTTCCTGTGTAATCAGTTTTACATTCCGATGCAACTCTGCAGGTTTACTGTATTCCTTGGACCTTCCCACTGACGATGAAACACAGCAATTGGATCGGAATTAAATATGAGACACAATGCCGACTTAAGTACAGAAAGACTGAGTCTTCCTACTGTCTATGTTTTGAGCGTTTCCTGTGTCACCATATTTTCATTCCGATGCACATCTGCAGGTTTACTGTATCCATTCGACCTTCACAGTGACGATGAAACACAGAAATTGCATCGGATTTAAATATACGAGACACAATGCCGACTTAAGTACAGGAAGACTGAGTCTTCCTACTGTCTATGTTTTGAGCGTTTCCTGTAACACCAGTTTTACATTCCGATGCACCTCTGCAGGTTTACAGTATCCATTGGACCTTCCCAGTGACGATGGAACACAGAAATTGCATCGGAATTAAATATAAGAGTCACAATGCGACTTAAGTACAAGAAAACTGAGTCTTCTTAGGGTCTATGTTTTGAGCGTTTCCTGTGTCACCAGTTTTACATTCCGATGCACCTCTGCAGGTTTACTGTATTCCTTGGACCTTCACAGTGACGATGAAACACAGATATTGCATCAGAATTAAATATAAGAGACACAATGCCGATTTAAGTACAGGAAGACTGAGTCTTTATACTGTCTATGTTTTCAGCGTTTCCTGTGTAATCAGTTTTACATTCCAATGCAACTCTGCAGGTTTACTGTATTCCTTGGACCTTCCCATTGACGATGAAACACAGAAATTGCATCGGAATTAAATATGAGACACAATGCCGACTTAAGTACAAAAAGACTGAGTCTTCCTACTGTCTATGTTTTGAGCGTTTCCTGTGTCACCAGTTTTACATTCCGATGCACCCCTGCAGGTTTACTATATCCATTGGACCTTCCCATTGACGATGAAACACTGAAATTGCATCGGATTTAAATATAAGAGACACAATGCCGACTTAAGTACAGGAAGACTGAGTCTTCCTACTGACTATGTTTTGAGCGTTTCCTGTGTCACCAGTTTTACATTCCGATGCACCTCTGCAGGTTTACTGTATCCCTTCGACCTTCACAGTGAAGTTCAAAAACAGATATTGCATCGGAATTAAAAATAAGAGACACAATGCCGACTTAAGTACAAGAAAACTGAGTCTTCTTAGGGTCTATGTTTTGAGCGTTTCCTGTGTCACCAGTTTTACTTTCCGATGCACCTCTTCAGGTTTACTGTATCCATTGGACCATCCCAGTGACGGTGAAACACAGAAATTGCATCGGAATTAAATATAAGAGACACAATGCCGACTTAAGTACAAGAAAACTGACTCTTCTTAGGGTCTATGTTTTGAGCGTTTCCTGTGTCACCGGTTTTACATTCCGATGGACCTCTGCAGGTTTTCTGTATCTCTTGGACCTCCCCATCGACGATGAAACACAGAAATTGCATCGGAATTAGATCTAAGAGACACAATGTCGACTTAAGTACAGGAAGACTGAGTCTTCCTACTGACTATGTTTTCAGCGTTTCCTGTGTAATCAGTTTTACATTCCAATGCAACTCTGCAGGTTTACTGTATTCCTTGGACCTTCACATTGACGATGAAACACAGAAATTGCATCGGAATTAAATATGAGACACAATGCCGACTTAAGTACAAAAAGACTGAGTCTTCCTACTGTCTATGTTTTGAGCGTTTCCTGTGTCACCAGTTTTACATTCCGATGCACCCCTGCAGGTTTACTATATCCATTGGACCTTCCCATTGACGATGAAACACAGAAATTGCATCGCATTTAAATATAAGAGACTCAAAGCCGACTTAAGTACAGGAAGACTCTGTCTTCCTACTGTCAATGTTTTGAGCGTTTCCTGTGTCACCAGTTTTACATTCCGATGCACCTCTGCAGGTTTACTGTATCCCTTCGACCTTCACAATGAAGTTGAAAAACAGATATTGCATCGGAATTAAATATAAGAGACACAATGCAGACTTAAGTACAAGAAAACTGAGTCTTCTTGGGGTCTATGTTTTGAGCGTTACCTGTGTCACCAGTTTTACATTCCGATGGACTTCTGCAGGTTTACTGCATCCCTTAGACCTTCCCATTGACGATGAAACACAGTAATTGCATCGGATTTAAATATACGAGACACAATGCCGACTGAAGTACAGGAAGACTGAGTCTTCCTACTGTCTATGTTTTGAGCGTTTCCTGTAACACCAGTTTCATTCCGATGCACCTCTGCAGGTTTACTGTATTCATTGGACCTTCCCAGTGACGATGGAACACAGAAATTGCATCGGAATTAAATATAAGAGTCACAATGCCGACTTAAGTACAAGAAAACTGAGTCATCTTAGGGTCTATGTTTTGAGCGTTTCCTGTGTCACCAGTTTTACATTCCGATGCACCTCTGCCGGTTTACTGTATTCCTTGGACCTTCACAGTGACGATGAAACACAGATATTGCATCGGAATTAAATATAAGAGACACAATGCCGATTTAAGTACAGGAAGTCTGAGTCTTTATACTGTCTATGTTTTCAGCGTTTCCTGTGTAATCAGTTTTACATTCCGATGCAACTCTGCAGGTTTACTGTATTCCTCGGACCTTCCCATTGACGATGAAACACAGAAATTGCATCGGAATTAAATATGAGACACAATGCCGACTTAAGTACAAAAAGACTGAGTCTTCCTACTGTCTATGTTTTGAGCGTTTCCTGTGTCACCAGTTTTACATTCCGATGCACCCCTGCAGGTTTACTGTATCCATTGGACCTTCCCATTGACGATGAAACACTGAAATTGCATCGGATTTAAATATAAGAGACACAATGCCGACTTAAGTACAGGAAGACTGAGTCTTACTACTGTCTATGTTTGGAGCGTTTCCTGTGTCACCAGTTTTTCATTCCGATGCACCTCTGCAGGTTTACTGTATCCATTCGACCTTCACAGTGACGATGAAACACAGAAATTGCATCGGAAATAAATATAAGAGACACAATGACGACTTAAGTACAGGAAGACTGAGTCTTCCTACTGTCTATGTTTTGAGCGTTTCCTGTGTCACCAGTTTTACATTCCGATGCACCTCTGCAGGTTTACTGTATCCATTGGACCTTCACAGAGACAATGAAACACAGAAATTGCATCGGAATTAATTATAAGAGACACAATGCCGCCTTAAGTACTACAAAACTGAGTCTCCTTAGGGTCTATGTTTTGAGCGTTTCCTGTGTCACCCGTTTTACATTCCGATGCACCTCTGCAGGTTTACTGTATCCATTGGACCTTCCCAGTGACGATGAAACACAGAAATTGCATCGGAATTAAATATAAGAGACACAATGCCGACTTAAGTACAAGAAAACTGAGTCTTCATAGGGTCTATGTTTTGAGCGTTTCCTGTGTCACCGGTTTTACATTCCGATGGACCTCTGCAGGTTTTCTGTATCCGTTGGACCTCCCCATCGACGATGAAACACAGAAATTGCATCGGAATTAGATCTAAGAGACACAATGCCGACTTAAGTACAGGAAGACTGAGTCTTCCTACTGTCTATGTTTTGAGCGTTTCCTGTGTCACCAGTTTTACATTACGATGCACCTCTGCAGGTTTACTGTATCCATTGGACCTTCAAAGTGACGATGAAACACAGAAATTGCATCGGAATTAAATATAAGAGACACAATGCCGCCTTAAGTACTACAAAACTGAGTCTCCTTAGGGTCTGTGTTTTGAGCGTTTCCTGTGTCACCCGTTTTACATTCCGATGAACCTCTGCAGGTTTACTGTTTCCATTGGACCTTCCCAGTGACGATGAAACACAGAAATTGCATCGGAATTCAATATGAGAGACACAATGTAGACTTAAGTACAAGAAAACTGAGTCTTCTTAGGGTCTATGCTTTGAGCGTTCCTGTGTCACCAGTTTTACATTCCAATGGACCTCTGCAGGTTTTCTGTATCCGTTGGACCTTCCCATCGACGATGAAACACAGAAATTGCATCGGAATTAAAACTAAGTGGCCCAATGTCGACTTAAGTACAGGAAGACTGAGTCTTCCAACTGTCTACGTTTTGAGCGTTTCCTGTGTCACAAGTTTTACATTCCGATGCACCTCTGCAGGTTTACTGTATCCATTGGACCTTCCATTTACGATGAAACACAGAAATTGCATCGGATTTAAATATAAGAGACACAATGCCGACTTAAGTACACGAAGACTGGGTCCTCCTACTGTCTATGTTTTGAGCGTTTCCTGTGTCACCAGTTTTACATTCCGATGCACCTCTGCAGGTTTACTGTATCCATTGGACCTTCCCAGTGACGATGAAACAGAGAAATTGCATCGGAATTAAATATAAGAGACACAATGCCGACTTATGTACTAGAAAACTGAGTCTTCTTAGGGTCTATGATTTAAACGTTTCCTGTGTCACCAGTTTTACATTCCGATGCACCTCTGCAGGTTTACTGTATCCATTGGACCTTCCCAGTGACGATGAAACACAGAAATTGCATCGGAAATAAATATAAGAGACACAATGCTGACTTAAGTACAAGAAAACTGAGTCTTCTTAGTGTCTATGTTTTGAGCGTTTCCTGTGTCACCAGTTTTACATTCCGATGCACCTCTGCAGGTTTACTGTATTCCTTGGACCTTAACAGTGACGATGAAACACAGATATTGCATCGGAATTAAATATAAGAGACACAATGCCGATTTAAGTACAGGAAGACTGAGTCTTTATACTGTCTATGTTTTCAGCGTTTCCTGTGGAATCAGCTTTACATTCCGATGCAACTCTGCAGGTTTACTGTATTCCTTGGACCTTCCCATTGACGATGAAACACAGAAGTTGCCTCAGCATTAAATATGAGACACAATGCCGACTTAAGTACAGAAAGACTGAGTCTTCCTACTGTCTATGTTTTGAGCGTTTCCTGTGTCACCTTTTTACAATCCGATGCACCCCTGCAGGTTTACTGTATCCATTGGACCTTCCCATTGACGATGAAACACAGAAATTGCATCGGATTTAAATATAAAAGACACAATGGCGACTTAAGTACAGGAAGACTGAGTCTTCCTACTGTCTATGTTTTGAGCGTTTCCTGTGTCACCAGTTTTTCATTCCGATGCACCTCTGCAAGTTTACTGTATCCATTCGACCTTCACAGTGACGATGAAACACTGAAATTGCACCGGAATTAAATATAAGAGACACAATGCCGACTTAAGTACAAGAAAACTGAGTAATCTTGGGGTCTATGTTTTGAATGTTTCCTGTGTCACCAGTTTTAGATTCCGATGCACTTCTGTAGGTTTACTATATCCATTGGACCTTCACAGTGACGATGAAACACAGAAATTGCATCGGAATTAAATATAAGAGACACAATGCCGCCTTAAGTACTACAAAACTGAGTCTCCTTAGGGTCTATGTTTTGAGCGTTTCCTGTGTCACCCGTTTTACATTCCGATGAACCTCTGCAGGTTTACTGTTTCCGTTGGACCTTCCCAGTGACGATGAAACACAGAAATTGCATCAGAATTAAATATAATAGACACAATGCCGACTTAAGTACAAGAAAACTGAGTCTCCTTAGGGTCTATGTTTTGAGCGTTTCCTGTGTCACCGGTTTTACATTCCGATGGACCTCTGCAGATTTCCTGTATCCCTTGGACCTCCCCATCGACGATGAAACACAGAAATTGCATCGGAATTAGATCTAAGAGACACAATGTCAACTTAAGTACAGGAAGACTGAGTCTTCCTACTGTATACGGTTTGAGCGTTTCCTGTGTCACCAGTTTTACATTCCGATGCACCTCTGCAGGTTTACTGTATCCATTGGACCTTCCCATTGACGATGAAACACAGAAATTGCATCGCATTTACATATAAGAGACACAATGCCGACTTAAGTACAGGAAGAATGAGTCTTCCTACTGACTATGTTTTGAGCGTTTCCTGTGTAACCAGTTTTACATTCCGATGCACCTCTGCAGGTTTACTGTATCCCTTCGACCTTCACAGTGAAGTTGAAAAACAGATATTGCATCGGAATTAAATGTAAGAGACACAATGCCGACTTAAGTACAAGAAAACTGAGTCTTCTTAGGGTCTATGTTTTGAGCGTTTCCCGTGTCACCAGTTTTACATTCCGATGGACCTCTGCAGGTTTACTGCATCCCTTGGACCTTCCCATCGACGATGAGACTCAGAAATTGCATCGGATTTAAATATAAGAGACACAATGTAGACTTAAGTACAAGAAAACTGAGTCTTCTTAGGGTCTATGTTTTGAGCGTTTCCTGTGTCACCGGTTTTACATTCCGATGGACCTCAGCAGGTTTTCTGTATCCCTTGGACCTCCCCATCAACGATGAAACACAGAAATTGCATCGGAATTAGATCAAAGAGACAAAATGTCGACTTAAGTACAGGAAGACTGAGTCTTCCTACTGTCTACGTTTTGAGCGTTTCCTCTGTCACCAGTTTTACATTCCGATGCACCTCTGCAGGTTTACTGTATCCCTTCGACCTTCACAGTGAAGTTGAAAAACAGATATTGCATCGGAATTAAATATAAGAGACACAATGCCGACTTAAGTACAAGAAAACTGAGTCTTCTTAGGGTCTATGGTTTGAGCGTTTCCTGTGTCACCAGTTTTACATTCCGATGGACCTCTGCAGGTTTACTGCATCCCTTGGACATTCCCATTGACGTTGAAACACAGAAATTGCATGGGATTTAAATATACGAGACACAATGCCGACTTAAGTACAGGAAGACTGAGTCTTCCTACTGTCTATGATTTGAGCGTTTCCTGTAACACCAGTTTTACATTCCGATGCACCTCTGCAGGTTTACTGTATCCATTGGACCTTCCCAGTGACGATGGAACACAGAAATTGCATCGGAATTAAATATAAGAGTCACAAAGCCGACTTAAGTACAAGAAAACTGAGTCTTCTTAGGGTCTATGTTTTGAGCGTTTCCTGTGTCACCAGTTTTACATTCCGATGCACCTCTGCAGCTTTACTGTATTCCTTGGACCTTCACAGTGACGATGAAACACAGATATTGCATCGGAATTAAATATAAGAGACACAATGCCGATTTAATTACAGGAAGACTGAGTCTTTATACTGTCTATGTTTTCAGCGTTTCCTGTGTAATCAGTTTTACATTCCAATGCAACTCTGCAGGTTTACTGTATTCCTTGGACCTTCCCATTGACGATGAAACACAGAAATTGCATCGGAATTAAATATGAGACACAATGCCGACTTAAGTACAAAAAGACTGAGTCTTCCTACTGTCTATGTTTTGAGCGTTTCCTGTGTCACCAGTTTTACATTCCGATGCACCCCTGCAGGTTTACTATATCCATTGGACCTTCCCATTGACGATGAAACACTGAAATTGCATCGGATTTAAATATAAGAGACACAATGCCGACTTAAGTACAGGAAGACTGAGTCTTCCTACTGACTATGTTTTGAGCGTTTCCTGTGTCACCAGTTTTACATTCCGATGCACCTCTGCAGGTTTACTGTATCCCTTCGACGTTCACAGTGAAGTTGAAAAACAGATATTGCATCGGAATTAAAAATAAGAGACACAATGCCGACTTAAGTACAAGAAAACTGAGTCTTCTTAGGGTCTATGTTTTGAGCTTTTCCTGTGTCACCAGTTTTACATTGCGATGGACCTCTGCAGGTTTACTGCATCCCTTGGACCTTCCCATCGACGATGAAACACAGAAATTGCATCGGATTTAAATATAAGAGACACAATGTAGACTTAAGTACAAGAAAACTGAGTCTTCTTAGGGTCTATGTTTTGAGCGTTTCCTGTGTCACCAGTTTTACTTTCCGATGCACCTCTTCAGGTGTACTGTATCCATTGGACCATCCCAGTGACGGTGAAACACAGAAATTGCATCGGAATTAAATATAAGAGACACAATGCCGACTTAAGTACAAGAAAACTGACTCTTCTTTGGGTCTATGTTTTGAGTGTTTCCTGTGTCACCGGTTTTACATTCCGATGGACCTCTGCAGGTTTTCTGTATCTCTTGGACCTCCCCATCGACGATGAAACACAGAAATTGCATCGGAATTAGATCTAAGAGACACAATGTCGACTTAAGTACAGGAAGACTGAGTCTTCCTACTGTCTATGTTTTGAGCGTTTCCTGTAACACCAGTTTCATTCCGATGCACCTCTGCAGGTTTACTGTATCCATTGGACCTTCCCAGTGACGATGGAACACAGAAATTGCATCGGAATTAAATATAAGAGTCACAATGCCGACTTAAGTACAAGAAAACTGAGTCTTCTTAGGGTCTATGTTTTGAGCGTTTCCTGTGTCACCCGTTTGACATTCCGATGCACGTCTGCAGGTTTACTGTATTCCTTGGACCTTCACAGTGACGATGAAACACAGATATTGCATCGGAATTAAATATAAGAGACACAATGCCGATTTAAGTACAGGAAGACTGAGTCTTTATACTGTCTATGTTTTCAGCGTTTCCTGTGTAATCAGTTTTACATTCCGATGGAACTCTGCAGGTTTACTGTATTCCTTGGACCTTCCCATTGACGATGAAACACAGAAATTGCATCGGAATTAAATATGAGACACAATGCCGACTTAAGTACAAAAAGACTGAGTCTTCCTACTGTCTATGTTTTGAGCGTTTCCTGTGTCACCAGTTTTACATTCCGATGCACCCTGCAGGTTTACTGTATCCATTGGACCTTCCCATTGACGATGAAACACTGAAATTGCATCGGATTTAAATATAAGAGACACAATGCCGACTTAAGTACAGGAAGACTGAGTCTTCCTACTGTCTATGTTTTGAGCGTTTCCTGTGTCACCAGTTTTTCATTCCGATGCACCTCTGCAGGTTTACTGTATCCATTCGACCTTCACAGTGACGATGAAACACAGAAATCGCATCGGAAATAAATATAAGAGACACAATGCCGACTTAAGTACAGGAAGACTGAGTCTTCCTACTGTCTATGTTTTGAGCGTTTCCTGTGTCACCAGTATTACATTCCGATGCACCTCTGCAGGTTTACTGTATCCATTGGACCTTCACAGAGACGATGAAACACAGAAATTGCATCGGAATTAATTATAAGAGACACAATGCCGCCTTAAGTACTACAAAACTGAGTCTCCTTAGGGTCTATGTTTTGAGCGTTTCCTGTGTCACCCGTTTTACATTCCGATGCACCTCTGCAGGTTTTCTGTATCCGTTGGACCTTCCCATCGACGATGAAACACAGAAATTGCATCGGAATTAAAACTAAGAGGCCCAATGTCGACTTAAGTACAGGAAGACTGAGTCTTCCAACTGTCTACGTTTTGAGCGTTTCCTGTGTCACAAGTTTTACATTCCGATGCACCTCTGCAGGTTTACTGTATCCATTGGACCTTCCATTTACGATGAAACACAGAAATTGCTTCGGATTTAAATATAAGAGACACAATAGCGACTTAAGTACACGAAGACTGGGTCCTCCCACTGTCTATGTTTTGAGCGTTTCCTGTGTCACCAGTTTTACATACCGATGCACCTCTGCAGGTATACTGTATCCATTGGACCATCCCAGTGACGATGAAACACAGAAATTGCATCGGAATTAAATATAAGAGACACAATGCCGACTTATGTACTAGAAAACTGAGTCTTCTTAGGGTCTATGATTTAAGCGTTTCCTGTGTCACCAGTTTTACATTCCGATGCACCTCTGCAGGTTTACTGTATCCATTGGACCTTCCCAGTGACGATGAAACACAGAAATTGCATCGGAATTAAATATAAGAGACACAATGCTGACTTAAGTACAAGAAAACTGAGTCTTCTTAGTGTCTATGTTTTGAGCGTTTCCTGTGTCACCAGTTTTACATTCCGATGCACCTCTGCAGGTTTACTGTATTCCTTGGACCTTAACAGTGACGATGAAACACAGATATTGCATCGGAATTAAATATAAGAGACACAATGCCGATTTAAGTACAGGAAGACTGAGTCCTTATACTGTCTATGTTTTCAGCGTTTCCTGTGGAATCAGCTTTACATTCCGATGCAACTCTGCAGGTTTACTGTATTCCTTGGACCTTCCCATTGACAATGAAACACAGAAATTGCATCGGAATTAAATATAAGAGACACAATGCCGCCTTAAGTACAGGAAGACTGAGTCTTCCTACTGTCTATGTTTTGAGCGTTTCCTGTGTCACCAGTTTTACATTCCGATGCACCTCGGCAGGTTTACTGCATCCCTTCGACCTACACAGTGAAGTTGAAGAACAGATATTGCATCGGAATTAAATATAAGAGACACAATGCCGACTTAAGTACAAGAAAACTGAGTCTTCTTAGGGTCTATGTTTTGAGCGTTTCCTGTGTCACCCGTTTTACATTCCGATGAACCTCTGCGGGTTTACTGTTTCCGTTGGACCTTCCCAGTGACGATGAAACACAGAAATTGCATCGGAATTAAATATAAGAGACACAATGCCGACTTAAGTACAAGAAAACTGAGTCTCCTTAGGGTCTATGTTTTGAGCGTTTCCTGTGTCACCGGTTTTACATTCCGATGGACCTCTGCAGATTTTCTGTATCCCTTGGACCTCCCCATCGACGATGAAACACAGAAATTGCATCGGAATTAGATCTAAGAGACACAATGTCGACTTAAGTACAGGAAGGCTGAGTCTTCCTACTGTATACGGTTTGAGCGTTTCCTGTGCCACCAGTTTTACATTCCGATGCACATCTGCAGGTTTACTGTATCCATTGGACCTTCCCATTGACGATGAAACATAGAAATTGCATCGGATTGAAATATAAGAGACACAATGCCGACTTAAGTACAGGAAGACTGAGTCTTCCTACTGTCTATGTTTTGAGCGTTTCCTGTGTCACCAGTTTTACATTCCGATGCACCTCGGCAGGTTTACTGCATCCCTTCGACCTACACAGTGAAGTTGAAGAACAGATATTGCATCGGAATTAAATATAAGAGACACAATGCCGACTTAAGTACAAGAAAACTGAGTCTTCTTAGGGTCTATGTTTTGAGCATTTCCTGTGTCACCAGTTTTACGTTCCGATGGACCTCTGCAGGTTTTCTGTATCCCTTGGACCTCCCCATCGACGATGAAACACAGAAATTGCATCGGAATTAGATCTAAGAGACCCAATGTCGACTTAAGTACAGGAAGACTGAGTCTTCCTACTGTCTACGTTTTGAGCGTTTCCTGTGTCACCAGTTTTACATTCCGATGCACCTCTGCAGGTTTACTGTATCCATTGGACCTTCCCAGTGACGATGAAACACAGAAATTGCATCGGAATTAAATATAAGAGACACAATGCTGACTTAAGTACAAGAAAACTGAGTCTTCTTAGTGTCTATGTTTTGAGCGTTTCCTGTGTCACCAGTTTTACATTCCGATGCACCTCTGCAGGTTTACTGTATTCCTTGGACCTTAACAGTGACGATGAAACACAGATATTGCATCGGAATTAAATATAAGAGACACAATGCCGATTTAAGTACAGGAAGACTGAGTCTTTATACTGTCTATGTTTTCAGCGTTTCCTGTGGAATCAGCTTTACATTCCGATGCAACTCTGCAGGTTTACTGTATTCCTTGGACCTTCACATTGACAATGAAACACAGAAGTTGCCTCGGCATTAAATATGAGACACAATGCCGACTTAAGTACAGAAAGACTGAGTCTTCTTACTGTCTATGTTTTGAGCGTTTCCTGTGTCACCTTTTTACATTCCGATGCACCCCTGCAGGTTTACTGTATCCATTGGACCTTCCCATTGACGATGAAACACAGAAATTGCATCGGATTTAAATATAAAAGACACAATGGCGACTTAAGTACAGGAAGACTGAGTCTTCCTACTGTCTATGTTTTGAGCGTTTCCTGTGTCACCAGTTTTTCATTCCGATGCACCTCTGCAAGTTTACTGTATCCATTCGACCTTCACAGTGACGATGAAACACAGAAATTGCACCGGAATTAAATATAAGAGACACAATGCCGACTTAAGTACAAGAAAACTGAGTAATCTTGGGGTCTATGTTTTGAATGTTTCCTGTGTCACCAGTTTTACATTCCGATGCACTTCTGTAGGTTTACTATATCCATTGGACCTTCACAGTGACGATGAAACACAGAAATTGCATCGGAATTAAATATAAGAGACACAATGCCGCCTTAAGTACTACAAAACTGAGTCTCCTTAGGGTCTATGTTTTGAGCGTTTCCTGTGTCACCCGTTTTACATTCCGATGAACCTCTGCAGGTTTACTGTTTCCGTTGGACCTTCCCAGTGACGATGAAACACAGAAATTGCATCGGAATTAAATATAAGAGACACAATGCCGACTTAAGTACAAGAAAACTGAGTCTCCTTAGGGTCAATGTTTTGAGCGTTTCCTGTGTCACCGGTTTTACATTCCGATGGACCTCTGCAGATTTTCTGTATCCCTTGGACCTCCCCATCGACGATGAAACACAGAAATTGCATCGGAATTAGATCAAAGAGACACAATGTCGACTTAAGTACAGGAAGACTGAGTCTTCCTACTGTATACGGTTTGAGCGTTACCTGTGCCACCAGTTTTACATTCCGATGCACCTCTGCAGGTTTACTGTATCCATTGGACCTTCCCATTGACGATGAAACACAGAAATTGCATCGGATTGAAATATAAGAGACACAATGCCGACTTAAGTACAGGAAGACTGAGTCTTCCTACTGTCTATGTTTTGAGCGTTTCCTGTGTCACCAGTTTTACATTCCGATGCACCTCGGCAGGTTTACTGCATCCCTTCGACCTACACAGTGAAGTTGAAGAACAGATATTGCATCGGAATTAAATATAAGAGACACAATGCCGACTTAAGTACAAGAAAACTGAGTCTTCTTAGGGTCTATGTTTTGAGCATTTCCTGTGTCACCAGTTTTACATTCCGATGGACCTCTGCAGGTTTTCTGTATCCCTTGGACCTCCCCATCGACGATGAAACACAGAAATTGCATCGGAATTAGATCTAAGAGACCCAATGTCGACTTAAGTACAGGAAGACTGAGTCTTCCTACTGTCTACGTTTTGAGCGTTTCCTGTGTCACCAGTTTTACATTCCGATGCACCTCTGCAGGTTTACTGTATCCATTGGACCTTCCCATTGACGATGAAACACAGATATTGCATCGGATTTAAATATAAGAGGCACAATGCCGACTTCAGTACAGGAAGACTGAGTCTTCCTACTGTCTATGTTTTGAGCGCTTCCTGTAACACCAGTTTTACATTCCGATGCACCTCTGCAGGTTTACTGTATCCATTGGACCTTCCCAGTGACGATGGAACACAGAAATTGCATCGGAATTGAATATAAGAGTCACAATGCCAACTTAAGTACAAGAAAACTGAGTCTTCCTAGGGTCTATGTTTGAGCGTTTCCTGTGTCACCAGTTTTACATTCCGATGCACCTCTGCAGTTTACTGTATCCATTGGACCTTCACAGTGACGATGAAACACAGAAATTGCAACGGAATTAAATATAAGAGACACAATGCCGATTTAAGTACAGGAAGACTGAGTCTTTATACTGTCTATGTTTTCAGCGTTTCCTGTGTAATCAGTTTTACATTCCGATGCAACTCTGCAGGTTTACTGTATTCCTTGGACCTTCCCATTGACGATGAAACACAGAAACTGGATCGGAATGAAATATGAGACAAAATGCCGACTTAAGTACAGAAAGACTGAGTCTTCCTACTGACTATGTTTTGAGCGTTTCCTGTGTAACCAGTTTTACATTCCGATGCACCTCTCCAGGTTTACTGTATCCCTTCAACCTTCACAGTGAAGTTGAAAAACAGATATTGCATCGGAATTAAATATAAGAGACACAATGCCGACATAAGTAGAAGAAAACTGAGTCTTCTTAGGGTCTATGTTTTGAGCGTTTCCTGTGTCACCAGTTTTACATTCCGATGGACCTCTGCAGGTCTACTGCATCCCTTGGACCTTCCCATCGACGATGAGACACAGAAATTGCATCGGATTTAAATATAAGAGACACAATGTAGACTTAAGTACAAGAAAACTGAGTCTTCTTAGGGTCATTGTTTTGAGCGTTTCCTGTGTCACCGGTTTTACATTCCGATGGACCTCAGCAGGTTTTCTGTATCCCTTGGACCTCCCCATCAACGATGAAACACAGAAATTGCATCGGAATTAGATCTAAGAGACACAATGTCGACTTAAGTACAGGAAGACTGAGTCTTCCTACTGTCTACGTTTTGAGCGTTTCCTCTGTCACCAGTTTTACATTCCGATGCACCTCTGCAGGTTTACTGTATCCATTGGACCTTCCCATTGACGATGAAACACAGAAATTGCATCGGATTTAAATATAAGAGACACAATGCCGACTGAAGTCCAGGAAGACTGAGTCTTCCTACTGTCTATGTTTTGAGCGTTCCCTGTGTCACCAGTTTTACATTCCGATGCACCTCTGCAGGTTTACTGTATCCTTTCGACCTTCACAGTGAAGTTGAAAAACAGATATTGCATCGGAATTAAATATAAGAGACACAATGCCGACTTAAGTACAAGAAAACTGAGTCTTCTCAGGGTCTATGTTTTGAGCGTTTCCTGTGTCACCAGTTTTACATTCCGATGGACCTCTGCAGGTTTACTGCATCCCTTGGACATTGCTATTGACGATGAAACACAGAAATTGCATCGGATTTAAATATACGAGACACAATGCCGACTTAAGTACAGGAAGACTGAGTCTTCTTACTGTCTTGGTTTGAGCGTTTCCTGTAACACCAGTTTTACATTCCGATGCACCTCTGCCGGTTTACTGTATCCATTGGACCTTCCCAGTGACGATGGAACACAGAAATTGCATCGGAATTAAATATAAGAGTCACAATGCCGACTTAAGTACAAGAAAACTGAGTCTTCTTAGGGTCTATGTTTTGAGCGTTTCCTGTGTCACCAGTTTTACATTCCGATGCACCTCTGCCGGTTTACTGTATTCCTTGGACCTTCACAGTGACGATGAAACACAGATATTGCATCGGAATTAAATATAAGAGACACAATGCCGATTTAAGTACAGGAAGACTGAGTCTTTATACTGTCTTTGTTTTCAGCGTTTCCTGTGTAATCAGTTTTACATTCCAATGCAACTCTGCAGGTTTACTGTATTCCTTGGACCTTCCCATTGACGATAAAACACAGAAATTGCATCGGAATTAAATATGAGACACAATGCCGACTTAAGTACAAAAAGACTGAGTCTTCCTACTGTCTATGTTTTGAGCGTTTCCTGTGTCACCAGTTTTACATTCCGATGCACCCCTGCAGGTTTACTATATCCATTGGACCTTCCCATTGACGATGAAACACTGAAATTGCATCGGATTTAAATATAAGAGACACAATGCCGACTTAAGTACAGGAAGACTGAGTCTTCCAACTGACTATGTTTTGAGCGTTTCCTGTGTCACCAGTCATACATTCCGATGCACCTCTGCAGGTTTACTGTATCCCTTCGACCTTCACAGTGAAGTTGAAAAACAGATATTGCATCGGAATTAAATATAAGAGGCACAATGCCGACTTAAGTACAAGAAAACTGAGTCTCCTTAGGGTCTATGCTTTGAGCGTTTCCTGTGTCACCAGTTTCACATTGCGATGGACCTCTGCAGGTTTACTGCATCCCTTGGACCTTCCCATCGACGATGAAACACAGATATTGCATCGGATTAAAATATAAGAGACACATTGTAGACTTAAGTACAAGAAAACTGAGTCTTCTTAGGGTGTTTGTTTTGAGCGTTTCCTGTGTCACCAGTTTTACTTTCCGATGCACCTATTCAGGTTTACTGTATCCATTGGACCTTCCCAGTGACGGTGAAACACAGAAATTGCATCGGAATGAAATATAAGAGACACAATGCCGACTTAAGTACAAGAAAACTGACTCTTCTTAGGGTCTATGTTTTGAGCGTTTCCTGTGTCACCGGTTTTACATTCCGATGGACCTCTGCAGGTTTTCTGTATCCCTTGGACCTCCCCATCGACGATGAAACACAGAAATTGCATCGGAATTAGATCTAAGAGACACAATGTCGACTTAAGTACAGGAAGTCTGAGTCTTCCTACTGTCTACGTTTTGAGCGTTTCCTCATTCACCAGTTTTACATTCCGATGCACCTCTGCAGGTTTACTGTATCCATTGGACCTTCCCATTGACGATGAAACACAGAAATTGCATCGCATTTAAATATAAGAGACTCAAAGCCGACTTAAGTACAGGAAGACTCTGTCTTCCTACTGTCTATGTTTTGAGCGTTTCCTGTGTCACCAGTTTTACATTCCGATGCACCTCTGCAGGTTTACTGTATCCCTTCGACCTTCACAGTGAAGTTGAAAAACAGATATTGCATCGGAATTAAATATAAGAGACACAATGCTGACTTAAGTACAAGAAAACTGAGTCTTCTTAGGGTCTATGTTTTGAGCGTTTCCTGTGTCACCAGTTTTACATTCCGATGGACCTCTGCCGGTTTACTGCATCCCTTAGACCTTCCCATTGACGATGAAACACAGGAATTGCATCGGATTTAAATATACGAAACACAATGCCGACTGAAGTACAGGAAGACTGAGTCTTCCTACTGTCTATGTTTTGAGCGTTTCCTGTAACACCAGTTTCATTCCGATGCACCTCTGCAGGTTTACTGTATCCATTGGACCTTCCCAGTGACGATGGAACACAGAAATTGCATCGGAATTAAATATAAGAGTCACAATGCCGACTTCAGTACAAGAAAACTGAGTCTTCTTAGGGTCTATGTTTTGAGCGTTTCCTGTGTCACCAGTTTTACATTCCGATGCACCTCTGCAGGTTTACTGTATTCCTTGGACCTTCACAGTGACGATGAAACACAGATATTGCATCGGAATTAAATATAAGAGACACAATGCCGATTTAAGTACAGGAAGACTGAGTCTTTATACTGTCTATGTTTTCAGCGTTTCCTGTGTAATCAGTTTTACATTCCGATGCAACTCTGCAGGTTTACTGTATTCCTTGGACCTTCCCATTGACGATGAAACACAGAAATTGCATCGGAATTAAATATGAGACACAATGCCGACTTAAGTACAAAAAGACTGAGTCTTCCTACTGTCTATGTTTTGAGCGTTTCCTGTGTCACCAGTTTTACATTCCGATGCACCCCTGCAGGTTTACTGTATCCATTGGACCTTCCCATTGACGTTGAAACACAGAAATTGCATCGGATTTAAATATACGAGACACAATGCAGACTTAAGTACAGGAAGACTGGGTGTTCCTACTGTCTATGTTTTGAGGGTTTCCTGTGTCACCAGTTTTTCATTCCGATGCACCTCTGCAGGTTTACTGTATCCATTCGACCTTCACAGTGACGATGAAACACAGAAATTGCATCGGAAATAAATATAAGAGACACAATGCCGACTTAAGTACAGGAAGACTGAGTCTTCCTACTGTCTATGTTTTGAGCGTTTCCTGTGTCACCAGTTTTACATTCCGATGCACTTCTGCAGGTTTACTGTATCCATTGGACCTTCACAGAGACGATGAAACACAGAAATTGCATCGGAATTAATTATAAGAGACACAATGCCGCCTTAAGTACTACAAAAGTGAGTCACCTTAGGGTCTATGTTTTGAGCGTTTCTTGTGTCACCCGTTTTACATTCCGATGCACCTCTGCAGGTTTACTGTATCCATTGGACCTTCCCATTGACGATGAAACACAGAAATTGCATCGGAATTAAATATGAGACACAATGCCGACTTAAGTACAAAAAGACTGAGTCTTCCTACTGTCTATGTTTTGAGCGTTTCCTGTGTCACCAGTTTTACATTCCGATGCACTTCTGCAGGTTTACTGTATCCATTGGACCTTCACAGAGACGATGAAACACAGAAATTGCATCGGAATTAAATATAAGAGACACAATGCCGACTTAAGTACAAGAAAACTGAGTCTTCTTAGGGTCTATGTTTTGAGCGTTTCCTGTGTCACCGGTTTTACAATCCGATGGACCTCTGCAGGTTTTCTGTATCCGTTGGACCTCCACATCGACGATGAAACACAGAAATTGCATCGGAATTAGATCAGAGACACAATGCCGACTTAAGTACAGGAAGACTGAGTCTTCCTACTGTCTATGTTGTGAGCGTTTCCTGTGTCACCAGTTTTACATTACGATGCACCTCTGCAGGTTTACTGTATCCCTTCGACCTTCACAGTGAAGTTGAAAAACAGATATGGCATCGGAATTAAATATAAGAGACACAATGCCGACTTAAGTACAAGAAAACTGAGTCTTCTTAGGGTCTATGTTTTGAGCGTTTCCTGTGTCACCAGTTTTACATTCCGATGGACCTCTGCAGGTTTACTGCACCCCTTGGACCTTCCCATAAACGATGAAACACAAAAATTGCATCGGAATTCAATATAAGAAACACAATGTAGACTTAAGTACAAGAAAACTGAGTCTTTTTAGGGTCTATGTTTTGAGCGTTTCCTGTGTCACCAGTTTTACATTCCGATGCAGCTCTTCAGGTTTACTGTATCCATTGGACCTTCCCATAAACGATGAAACACAAAAATTGCATCGGAATTCAATATAAGAGACACAATGTAGACTTAAGTACAAGAAAACTGAGTCTTCTTAGGGTCTATGCTTTGAGCGTTCCTGTGTCACCAGTTTTACATTCCGATGGACCTCTGCAGGTTTACTGCATCCCTTGAACCTTCCCATCGACGATGAAACACAGAAATTGCATGGGAATTAAAACTAAGAGGCCCAATGTCGACTTAAGTACAGGAAGACTGAGTCTTCCTACTGTCTACGTTTTGAGCGTTTCCTGTGTCACCAGTTTTACATTCCGATGCACCTCTGCAGGTTTACTGTATCCATTGGACCTTCCATTAACGATGAAACACAGAAATTGCATCGGATTTAAATATAAGAGACACAATGCCGACTTAAGTACACGAAGACTGGGTCGTCCTACTGTCTATGTTTTGAGCATTTCCTGTGTCACCAGTTTTACATTCCGATGCACCTCTGCAGGTTTACTGTATCCATTGGACCTTCCCAGTGACGATGAAACACAGAAATTGCATCGGAATTAAATATAAGAGACACAATGCCGACTTATGTACTAGAAAACTGAGTCTTCTTAGGGTCTATGATTTAAGCGTTTCCTGTGTCACCAGTTTTACATTCCGATGCACCTCTGCAGGTTTACTGTATCCATTGGACCTTCCCAGTGACGATGAAACACAGAAATTGCATCGGAATTAAATATAAGAGACACAATGCCGACTTAAGTACAAGAAAACTGAGTCTTCTTAGGGTCTATGTTTTGAGCGTTTCCTGTGTCACCGGTTTTACATTCCGATGGACCTCTGCAGGTTTTCTGTATCCGTTGGACCTCCCCATCGACGATGAAACACAGAAATTGCATCGGAATTAGATCTAAGAGACACAATGCCGTTTTAAGTACAGGAAGACTGAGCCTTCCTACTGTCTATGTTTTGAGCGTTTCCTGTGTCGCCAGTTTTATATTACGATGCACCTCTGCAGGTTTACTGTAACCCTTCGACCTTCACAGTGAAGTTGAAAAAGAGATATGGCATCGGAATTAAATATAAGAGACACAATGCCGACGTAAGTACAAGAAAACTGAGTCTTCTTAGGGTCTATGTTTTGAGCGTTTCCTGTGTCACCAGTTTTACATTGCGATTGACCTCTGCAGGTTTACTGCATCCCTTGGACCTTCCCATAAACGATGAAACACAAAAATTGCATCGGAATTCAATATAAGAGACACAATGTAGACTTAAGTACAAGAAAACTGAGTCTTTTTAGGGTCTATGTTTTGAGCGTTTCCTGTGTCACCAGTTTTACATTCCGATGCACCTCTTCAGGTTTACTGTATCCATTGGACCTTCCCATGAACGATGAAACACAAAAATTGCATCGGAATTCAATATAAGAGACACAATGTAGACTTAAGTACAAGAAAACTGAGTCTTCTTAGGGTCTATGCTTTGAGCGTTCCTGTGTCACCAGTTTTACATTCCGATGGACCTCTGCAGGTTTACTGCATCCCTTGGACCTTCCCATCGACGATGAAACACAGAAATTGCATCGGAATTAACACTAAGAGGCCCAATGTCGACTTAAGTACAGGAAGACTGAGTCTTCCTACTGTCTACGTTTTGAGCGTTTCCTGTGTCACCAGTTTTACATTCCGATGCACCTCTGCAGGTTTACTGTATCCATTGGACCTTCCCAGGGACGATGAAACTCAGATATTGCATCGGAATTAAATATAAGAGACACAATGCCGATTTAAGTACAGGAAGACTGAGTCTTTATACTGTCTATGATTTCAGCGTTTCCTGCGTAATCAGTTTTACATTCCGATGCAACTCTGCAGGTTTACTGTATTCCTTGGACCTTCCCATTGACGATGAAACACAGAAATTGCATCGGAATTAAATATGAGACACAATGCAGACTTAAGTACAGAAAGACTGAGTCTTCCTACTGTCTATGTTTTGAGCGTTTCCTGTGTCACCAGTTTTACATTCCGATGCACCCCTGCAGGTTTACTGTATCCATTGGACCTTCCCATTGACGATGAAACACTGAAATTGCATCGGATTTAAATATAAGAGACACAATGCCGACTTAAGTACAGGAAGACTGAGTCTTCCTACTGTCTATGTTTTGAGCGTTTCCTGTGTCACCAGTTTTTCTTTCCGATGCACCTCTGCAGGTTTACTGTATCCATTCGACCTTCACAGTGACGATGAAACACAGAAATTGCATCGGAATTAAATATAAGAGACACAATACCGACATAAGTACAAGAAAACTGAGTATTCTTGGGGTCTATGTTTTGAGCGTTTCCTGTGTCACCAGTTTTACATTCCGATGCACCTCTGCAGGTTTACTGTATCCATTGGACCTTCACAGAGACGATGAAACACAGAAATTGCATCGGAATTAATTATAAGAGACACAATGCCGCCTTAAGTACTACAAAACTGAGTCTCCTTAGGGTCTATGTTTTCAGCGTTTCCTGTGTCACCCGTTTTAAATTCCGATGCACCTCTGCAGGTTTACTGTATCCCTTCGACCTTCACAGTGAAGTTGAAAAACAGATATTGCATCGGAATTAAATATAAGAGACACAATGTCGACTTAAGTACAACAAAACTGAGGCCTCTTAGGGTCTATGTTTTGAGCGTTTCCTGTGTCACCAGTTTTACATTCCGATGCACCTCTGCAGGTTTACTGTATAGATTGGACCTTCTCAGTGACGATGAAACACAGAAATTGCATCGGAATTAAATATAAGAGACACAATGCCGACTTAAGTACAAGAAAACTGAGTCTTCTTTGGATCTATGTTTTGAGCGTTTTCTGTGTCACCAGTTTTGCATTACGATGCACTTTTGCAGGTTTACTGTATCCATTGGTCCTTCCTATTGCCGATGAAACGCAGAAATTGCATCGGATTTAAATATAAGAGGCACAATGCCTACTTAAGTACAGGAAGGCTGAGTCTTCCTACTGTCTATGCTTTGAGCGTTTCCTGTGTCACCAGTTTTACATTCCAATGCACCTTTGCAGCTTTACTGTATCCATTGGACCTTCCTATTGCCGATGAAACGCAGAAATTGCATCGGATTTAAATATAAGAGGCACAATGCCGACTGAAGTACAGGAAGGCTGACTCTTCCTACTGTCTATGCTTTGAGCGTTTCCTGTGTCATCAGTTTTACATTCCGATGCATCTCTGCAGGTTTACTGCATCCATTCGACCTTCACTGTGACGATGAAACACAGAAATTGCATCGGAATTAAATATTAGAGACACAATGCCGACTTAAGAACAGGAAGACTGAGTCTTCCTACTGTCTATGTTTTGAGCGTTTCCTGTAACACCAGTTTTACATTCCGATGCACCTCTGCAGGTTTGCTGTATCCATTGGAAATTCCCAGTGACGATGAAACACAGAAATTGCATTGGAATTAGATATAAGAGACACAATGCCGACTTAAGTACAAGAAAACTGAGACTTCTTAGGGTCTATGCTTTGAGCGTTTCCTGTGTCACGAGTTTTACATTCCCATGGACCTCTGCAGGTTTACTGTATCCCTTGGACCTTCCCATCGACGATGAAACACAGAAACTGCATCGGAATTAAATATAAGAGACACAATGCCGATTTAAGTACAGGAAGACTGAGTCTTTATACTGTCTATGTTTTCAGCGTTTCCTGTGTAATCAGTTTTACATTCCGATGCAACTCTGCAGGTTTACTGTATTCCTTGGACCTTCCCATTGACGATGAAACACAGAAATTGCATCGGAATTAAAAATGAGACACAATGCCGACTTAAGTACAGAAAGACTGAGTCTTCCTACTGTCTATGTTTTGAGCGTTTCCTGTGTCAACAGTTTTACATTCCGATTCACCCCTGCAGGTTTACTGTATCCATTGGACCTTCCCATTGACGATGAAACACAGAAATTGCAGCGGATTTAAATATAAGAGACACAATTCGACTTAAGTACAGGAAGACTGAGTCTACCTACTGTCAACATTTTGAGCGTTTCCTGTGTCACCAGTTTTTCATTCCGATGCACCTCTGCAGGTTTACTGTATCCATTCGACCTTCACAGTGACCATGAAACACAGAAATTGCATCGGAATTAAATATAAGAGACACAATGCCGCCTTAAGTACTACAAAACGGAGTCTCCTTAGGGTCTATGTTTTGAGCGTCTCCTGTGTCACCCGTTTTACATTACGATGCACCTCTGCAGGTTTACTGTATCCATTGGACCTTCCCAGTGACGATGAAACACAGAAATTGCATCGGAATTAAATATAAGAGACACAATGCCGCCTTAAGTACTACAAAACTGAGTCTCCTTAGGGTCTATGTTTTGAGCGTTTCCTGTGTCACCCGTTTTACATTCCGATGCACCTCTGCAGGTTTACTGTATCCATTGGACCTTCCCAGTGACGATGAAACACAGAAATTGCATCGGAATTAGATCTAAGAGACACAATGTCGACTTAAGTACCTGAAGACTGAGTCTTCCTACTGTCTACGTTTTGAGCGTTTCCTGTGTCACCAGTTTTACATTCCGATGCACCCCTGCAGGTTTACTGTACCCATTGGACCTTCCCATTGACGATGAAACACTGAAATTGCATCGGATTTAAATATAAGAGACACAATGCCGACTTAAGTACAGGAAGACTGAGTCTTCCTACTGTCTATGTTTTGAGCGTTTCCTGTGTCACCAGTTTTTCATTCCGATGCACCTCTGCAGGTTTACTGTATCCATTCGACCTTCACAGTGACGATGAAACAGAGAAATTGCATCGGAATTAAATATAAGAGACACAATGCCGACATAAGTACAAGATAACTGAGTATTCTTGGGGTCTATGTTTTGAGCGTTTCCTGTGTCACCAGTTTTACATTCCGATGCACCTCTGCAGGTTTACTGTATCCATTGGACCTTCACAGAGACGATGAAACACAGAAATTGCATCGGAATTAATTATAAGAGACACAATGCCGCCTTAAGTACTACAAAACTGAGTCTCCTTAGGGTCTATGTTTTGAGCGTTTCCTGTGTCACCCGTTTTACATTCCGATGCACCTCTGCAGGTTTACTGTATCCATTGGACCTTCCCAGTGACGATGAAACACAGAAATTGCATCGGAATTAAATATAAGAGACACAATGCCGACATAAGTACAAGAAAACTGAGTCTTCTTAGGGTCTATGTTTTGAGCGTTTCCTGTGTCACCGGTTTTACATTCCGATGGACCTCTGCAGGTTTTTCTGTATCCGTTGGACCTCCCCATCGACGATGAAACACAGAAATTGCATCGGAATTAGATCTAAGAAACACAATGCCGACTTAAGTACAGGAAGACTGAGTCTTCCTACTATCTATGATTTGAGCGTTTCCTGTGTCACCAGTTTTACATTCCGATGCACCTCTGCAGGTTTACTGCATCCCTTCGACTTTCACAGTGAAGTAGAAAAACAGATATTGCATCGGAATTAAATATAAGAGACACAACGCCGACTTAAGTACAAGAAAACTGAGTCTTCTTAGGGTCTATGTTTTGAGCGTTTCCTGTGTCACCAGTTTTACATTCTGATGGGCCTCTGCAGGTTTACTGCATCCCTTGGACCTTCCCATAAACGATGAAACACAAAAATTGCATCGGAATTCAATATAAGAGACACAATGTAGACCTAAGTACAAGAAAACTGAGTTTTTTTAGGGTCTATGTTTTGAGCGTTTCCTGTGTCACCAGTTTTACATTCCGATGCACCTCTTCAGGTTTACTGTATCCATTGGATCTTCACAGTGACGATGAAATACAGATATTGCATCGGAATTAAATCTAAGAGACACAATGCCGACTTAAGTACAAGAAAACTGAGTCTTCTTACGGTCTATGATTTGAGCGTATCCTGTGTCACCAGTTTTACATTCCGACGCACCTCTGCAGGTCTACTGTATCCCTTGGACCTTCCCATTGTCGATGAAACACAGAAATTGCATCGGAATTAAATATTAGAGACACAATGCCGACTTAAGTACAGGAAGACTGATTCTTCCTACAGTCTATGTTTTGAGCGTTTCCTGTAACACCAGTTTTACATTCCGATGCACCTCTGCAGGTTTACTGTATCCATTGGACCTTCACAGTGACGATGAAACACAGAAATTGCATCGGAATTAAATATAAGAGACACAATGCCGACTTAAGTACAAAAAACCTGAGTCTTCTAAGGGTCTATGTTTTGAGCGTTTCCTGTGTCACCAGTTTTACATTCCGACGCACCTCTGCAGGTTTACTGTATCTCTTGGACCTTCCCATTGTCGATGAAACACAGAAATTGCATCGGAATTAAATATTAGAGACACAATGCCGACTTAAGAACAGGAAGACTGAGTCTTCCTACTGTCTATGATTTGAGCGTTTCCCGTAACACCAGTTTTTCATTCCGATGCACCTCTGCAGGTTTACTGTATCCATTGGAAATTCCCAGTGACGATGAAACACAGAAATTGCATTGGAATTAGATATGAGAGACACAATGCCGACTTAAGTACAAGAAAACTGAGTCTTCTTAGGGTCTATGCTTTGAGCGTTTCCTGTGTCACCAGTTTTACATTCCGATGCACCTCTGCAGCTTTACTGTATCCCTTGGACCTTCCCATCGACGATGAAACACAGAAATTTCATCGGAATTAAATCTAAGAGACCCAATGACGACTTAAGTACAGGAAGACTGAGTCTTCCTACTGTCTACGTTTTGAGTGTTTCCTGTGTCACCAGTTTTACATTCCGATGCACCTCTGCAGGTTTACTGTATCCATTGGACCTTCCGATTTACGATGAAACACAGAAATTGCATCGGATTTAAAAATAAGAGACACAATGCCGACTTAAGTACTCGAAGACTCCGTCTTCCTACTATCTATGTTTTGAGCGTTTCCTGTGTCACCAGTTTTACATTCCGATGCACCTCTGCCGGTTTACTGTATCCATTGGACCTTCCCAGTGACGATGAAACACAGAAATTGCATCGGAATTAAATATAAGAGACACAATGCCGACTTAAGTACTAGAAAACTGCGTCTTCTTAGGGTCTATGATTTAAGCGTTTCCTGTGTCACCAGTTTTACATTCCGATGCACCGCTGCAGGTTTACTGTATCCCTTGGACCTTCCCAGTGACGATGAAACACAGATATTGCATCGGAAATAAATATAAGAGACACAATGCCGATTTAAGTACAGGAAGGCTGAGTCTTTATACTGTCTATGTTTTGAGCGTTTCCTGTGTCACCGGTTTTACATTCCGATGGACCTCTGCAGGTTTTCTGTATCCCTTGGACCTCCCCATCGACGATGAAACACAGAAATTGCATCGGAATTAGATCTAAGAGACACAATGTCGACTTAAGTACAGAAAGACTGAGTCTTCCTACTGTCTACGTTTTGAGCGTTTCCTCTGTCACCAGTTTTACATTCCGATGCTCCTCTGCAGGTTTACTGTATCCATTGGTCCTTCCCAGTGACGATGGAACACAGAAATTGCATCAGAAATAAATATAAGTCACAATGCCGACTTAAGTACAAGAAAACTGAGTCTTCTTAGGGTCTATGTTTTGAGCGTTTCCTGTGTCACCAGTTTTACATTCCGATGCACCTCTGCAGGTTTACTGTATTCCTTGGACCTTCACAGTGACGATGAAACACAGATATTGCATCGGAATTAAATATAAGAGACACAATGCCGATTTAAGTACAGGAAGGCTGAGTCTTTATACTGTCTATGTTTTCAGCGTTTCCTGTGTAATCAGTTTTACATTCCGAAGCACCTCTTCAGGTTTACTGTATTCCTTGGACCTTCCCATTGACGATGAAACACAGAAATTGCATCGGAATTAAATATAAGAGACACAATGCCGACTTAAGTACAGGAAGACCGAGTCTTCCTTTTGTCTATGTTTTGAGCGTTTTCTGTGTCACCAGTTTTACATTCCGATGCACCTCTGCAGGATACTGTATCTTTGGACCTTCACAGTGACGATGAAACACAGAAATTGCTTTGGAATTAAATATAAGAGATACAATGCCGAAATAAGTTTAGGAAGACTGTGTGATCCTACTGTCTATGTATTGAGCGTTTCCTGTGTCATCATTTTTACATTCCGATGCACCTCTGCAGGTTTTCTGTATCCATTGGACCTTCCCACCGACGATGAAACACAGAAATAGCATCGGATTTAAATATAAGAGACACAATGCTGACTTAAGTACAGGAAGACTGAGTCTTCCTACTGTCTATGATTTGAGCGTTTCCGGTGTCACCACTATTACATTCCGATGCACCTCTGCAGGTTTACTGTATCTCTTCGACCTTCACAGTGACGATGAAAAACAGATATTGCATCGGAATTAAATATAAGAGACACAATGCCGACTTAAGTTCACAAAAACTGAGACTTCTTAAGGTCTATGATTTGAGCGTTTCCTGTGTCACCAGTTTTACATTCCGATGCACCTCTGCAGGTTTATTGTATTCCTTGGACCTTCACAGTGACGATGAAACACAGATATTGCATCGGAATTAAATATAAGAGACACAATGCCGATTTAAGTACAGGAAGACTGAGTCTTTATACTGTCTATGTTTTCAGCGTTTCCTGTGTAATCAGTTTTACATTCCGATGCAACTCTGCAGGTTTACTGTATTCCTTGGACGTTCCCATTGACGATGAAACACAGAAATTGCATCGGAATTAAAAATGAGACACAATGCCGACTTAAGTACAGAAAGACTGAGTCTTCCTACTGTCTATGCTTTGAGCGTTTCCTGTGTCACCAGTTTTACATTCCGATGCATCCCTGCAGGTTTACTGTATCCATTGGACCTTCCCACTGACGATGAAACACAGAAATTGCAGCGGATTTAAATATAAGAGACACAATGCCGACTTAAGTACAGGAAGACTGAGTCTTCCTACTGTCTACGTTTTGAGCGTTTCCTGTGTCACCAGTTTTTCATTCCGATGCACCTCTGCAGGTTTACTGTATCAATTCGACCTTCACAGTGACGATGAAACACAGAAATTGCATCGGAATTAAATATAAGAGACACAATGCCGCCTTAAGTACTACAAAACGGAGTCTCCTTAGGGTCTATGTTTTGAGCGTTTCCTGTGTCACCCGTTTTACATTCCGATGCACCTCTGCAGGTTTACTGTATCCATTGGACCTTCCCAGTGACGATGAAACACAGAAATTGCATCGGAATTAAATATAGGAGACACAATGCCGACTTAAGTACAAGAAAACTGAGTCTTCTTAGGGTCTATGTTTTGAGCGTTTCCTGTGTCACCGGTTTTATATTCCGATGGACCTCTGCAGGTTTTCTGTATCCCTTGGACCTCCCTATCGACGATGAAACACAGAAATTGCATCGGAATTAGATCTAAGAGACACAATGTCGACTTAAGTACAGGAAGACTGAGTCTTCCTACTGTCTACGTTTTGAGCGTTTCCTCTGTCACCAGTTTTACATTCCGATGCACCTCTGCAGGTTTACTGTATCCATTGGACCTTCGCATTGACGATGAAACACTGAAATTGCATCGGATTTAAATATAAGAGACACAATGCCGACTTAAGTACAGGAAGACTGAGTCCTCCTACTGTCTATGTTTTGAGCGTTTCATGTGTCACCAGTTTTTCATTCCGATGCACCTCTGCAGGTTTACTGTATCCATTCGAGCTTCACAGTGACGATGAAACACAGAAATTGCTTTGGAATTAAATATAAGAGATACGATGCCGAAATAAGTACAGGAAGACTGTGTGATCCTACTGTCTATGTATTGAGCGTTTCCTGTGTCACCAGGTTTACATTCCGATGCACCTCTGCAGGTTTACTGTATTCCTTGGCCCTTCCCATTGACGGTGAAACACAGAAATTGCATCGGAATTAAATATAAGAGACACAATGTCGACTTAAGTACAGGAAGACTGAGTCTTACTACTGTCTATGTTTTGAGCGTTTCCTGTGTCACCAGTTTTACATTCCGATGCACCTCTGCAGGTTTACTGTATCCATTCGACTTTCACAGTGACGATGAAACACAGAAATTGCATCGGAATTAAATATAAGAGACACAATGCCGACTTAAGTACTACAAAACTGTGTCTTCTTAGGGTCTATGTTTTGCGAGTTTCCTGTGACACCAGTTTTACATTCCGATGCACCTCTGCAGGTTTTCTGTATCCCTTGGACCTTCCCATTGACGATGAAACACAGAAATTGCATCGGAATTAGACATAAGAGACACAATGTCGACTTAAGTACACGAAGACTGAGTCTTCCTACTGTCTATGTTTTGAGCGTTTCCTGTGTCACCATTTTTACATTCCGATGCACCTCTGCAGGTTTTCTGTATCCATTGGACCTTCCCACCGACGATGAAACACAGAAATAGCATCGGATTTAAATATAAGAGACACAATGCTGACTTAAGTACAGGAAGACTGAGTCTTCCTACTGTCTATGATTTGAGCGTTTCCGGTGTCACCACTATTACATTCCGATGCACCTCTACAGGTTTACTGTATCCCTTCGACCTTCACAGTGACGATGAAAAACAGATATTGTATCGGAATTAAATATAAGAGACACAATGCCGACTTAAGTTCACAAAAACTGAGACTTCTTAAGGTCTATGATTTGAGCGTTTCCTGTGTCACCAGTTTTACATTCCGATGCACCTCTGCAGGTTTACTGTATTCCTTGGACCTTCACAGTGACGATGAAACACAGATATTGCATCGGAATTAAATATAAGAGACACAATGCCGATTTAAGTACAGGAAGACTGAGTCTTTATACTGTCTATGTTTTCAGCGTTTCCTGTGTAATCAGTTTTACATTCCGATGCAACTCTGCAGGTTTACTGTATTCCTTGGACGTTCCCATTGACGATGAAACACAGGAATTGCATCGGAATTAAAAATGAGACACAATGCCGACTTAAGTACAGAAAGACTGAGTCTTCCTACTGTCTATGCTTTGAGCGTTTCCTGTGTCACCAGTTTTACATACCGATGCACCCCTGCAGGTTTACTGTATCCATTGGACCTTCCCATTGACGATGAAACACAGAAATTGCAGCGGATTTAAATATAAGAGACACAATGCCGACTTAAGTACAGGAAGACTGAGTCTTCCTACTGTCTACGTTTTGAGCGTTTCCTGTGTCACCATTTATACATTCCGATGCACCTCTGCAGGTTTACTGTATCCATTCGACTTTCACAGTGACGATGAAACACAGAAATTGCATCGGAATTAAATATAAGAGACACAATGCCGACTTAAGTACAGGAAGACTGAGTCTTACTACTGTCTATGTTTTGAGCGTTTCCTGTGTCACCAGTTTTACATTCCGATGCACCTCTGCAGGTTTACTGTATCCATTCGACTTTCACAGTGACGATGAAACACAGAAATTGCATCGGAATTAAATATAAGAGACACAATGCCGACTTAAGTACTACAAAACTGTGTCTTCTTAGGGTCTATGTTTTGAGAGTTTCCTGTGTCACCAGTTTTACATTCCGATGCACCTCTGCAGGTTTTCTGTATCCCTTGGACCTTCCCATTGACGATGAAACACAGAAATTGCATCGGAATTAGACATAAGAGACACAATGTCGACTTAAGTACACGAAGACTGAGTCTTCCTACTGTCTATGTTTTGAGCGTTTCCTGTGTCACCATTTATACATTCCGATGCACCTCTGCAGGTTTTCTGTATCCATTGGACCTTCCCACCGACGATGAAACACAGAAATAGCATCGGATTTAAATATAAGAGACACAATGCTGACTTAAGTACAGGAAGACTGGGTCTTCCTACTGTCTATGATTTGAGCGTTTCCGGTGTCACCACTATTACATTCCGATGCACCTCTGCAGGTTTACTGTATCCCTTCGACCTTCACAGTGACGATGAAAAACTGATATTGCATCGGAATTAAAAATAAGAGACACAATGCCGACTTAAGTTCACAAAAACTGAGACTTCTTAAGGTCTATGATTTGAGCGTTTCCTGTGTCACCAGTTTTACATTCCGATGCACCTCTGCAGGTTTACTGTATTCCTTGGACCTTCACAGTGACGATGAAACACAGATATTGCATCGGAATTAAATATAAGAGACACAATGCCCATTTAAGTACAGGAAGACTGAGTCTTTATACTGTCTATGTTTTCAGCGTTTCCTGTGTAATCAGTTTTACATTCCGATGCAACTCTGCAGGTTTACTGTATTCCTTGGACGTTCCCATTGACGATGAAACACAGAAATTGCATCGTAATTAAAAATGAGACACAATGCCGACTTAAGTACAGAAAGACTGAGACTTCCTACTGTCTATGCTTTGAGCGTTTCCTGTGTCACCAGTTTTACATTCCGATGCACCCCTGCAGGTTTACTGTATCCATTGGACATTCCCATTGACGATGAAACACAGAAATTGCAGCGGATTTAAATATAAGAGACACAATGCCGACTTAAGTACAGGAAGACTGAGTCTTCCTACTGTCTACGTTTTGAGCGTTTCCTGTGTCACCAGTTTTTCATTCCGATGCACCTCTGCAGGTTTACTGTATCAATTCGACCTTCACAGTGACGATGAAACACAGAAATTGCATCGGAATTAAATATAAGAGACACAATGCCGCCTTAAGTACTACAAAACGGAGTCTCCTTAGGGTCTATGTTTTGAGCGTTTCCTGTGTCACCCGTTTTACATTCCGATGCACCTCTGCAGGTTTACTGTATTCCTTGGACCTTCACAGTGACGATGAAACACAGATATTGCATCGGAATTAAATATAAGAGACACAATGCCGATTTAAGTACAGGAAGACTGAGTCTTTATACTGTCTATGTTTTCAGCGTTTCCTGTGTAGTCAGTTTTACATTCCGATGCACCCCTGCAGGTTTACTGTATCCATTGGACCTTCGCATTGACGATGAAACACTGAAATTGCATCGGATTTAAATATAAGAGACACAATGCCGACTTAAGTACAGGAAGACTGAGTCTTCCTACTGTCTATGTTTTGAGCGTTTCCTGTGTCACCAGTTTTTCATTCCGATGCACCTCTGCAGGTTTACTGTATCCATTCGAGCTTCACAGTGACGATGAAACACAGAAATTGCTTTGGAATTAAATATAAGAGATACAATGCCGAAATAAGTACAGGAAGACGGTGTGATCCTACTATCTATGTATTGAGCGTTTCCTGTGTCACCAGGTTTACATTCCGATGCACCTCTGCAGGTTTACTGTATTCCTTGGCCCTTCCCATTGACGGTGAAACACAGAAATTGCATCGGAATTAAATATAAGAGACACAATGCCGACTTAAGTACAGGAAGACTGAGTCTTCCTACTGTCTACGTTTTGAGCGTTTCCTGTGTCACCAGTTTTACATTCCGATGCACCTCTGCAGGTTTTCTGTATCCCTTGGACCTTCCCATTGACGATGAAACACAGAAATTGCATCGGAATTAGATCTAAGAGACACAATGTCGACTTAAGTACACGAAGACTGAGTCTTCCTACTGTCTATGTTTTCAGCAATTCCTGTGTCACCATTTTTACATTCCGATGCACCTCTGCAGGTTTTCTGTATCCATTGGACCTTCCCACTGACGATGAAACACAGAAATAGCATCGGATTTAAATATAAGAGACACAATGCTGACTTAAGTACAGGAAGACTGAGTCTTCCTACTGTCTATGATTTGAGCGTTTCCGGTGTCACCACTATTACATTCCGATGCACCTCTGCAGGTTTACTGTATCTCTTCGACCTTCACAGTGACGATGAAAAACAGATATTGCATCGGAATTAAATATAAGAGACACAATGCCGACTTAAGTTCACAAAAACTGAGACTTCTTAAGGTCTATGATTTGAGCGTTTCCTGTGTCACCAGTTTTACACTCCGATGCACCTCTGCAGGTTTACTGTATTCCTTGGACCATCACAGTGACGATGAAACACAGATATTGCATCGGAATTAAATATAAGAGACACAATGCCGATTTAAGTACAGGAAGACTGAGTCTTTATACTGTCTATGTTTTCAGCGTTTCCTTTGTAATCAGTTTTACATTCCGATGCAACTCTGCAGGTTTACTGTATTCCTTGGACGTTCCCATTGACGATGAAACACAGAAATTGCATCGGAATTAAAAATGAGACACAATGCCGACTTAAGTACAGAAAGACTGAGTCTTCCTACTGTCTATGTTTTGAGCGTTTCCTGTGTCACCAGTTTTACATTCCGATGCACCCCTGCAAGTTTACTGTATCCATTGGACCTTCCCATTGACGATGAAACACAGAAATTGCAGCGGATTTAAATATAAGAGACACAATGCCGACTTAAGTACAGGAAGACTGAGTCTTCCTACTGTCTACGTTTTGAGCGTTTTCTGTGTCACCAGTTTTTCATTCCGATATACCTCTGCAGGTTTACTGTATCAATTCGACCTTCACAGTGACGATGAAACACAGAAATTGCATCGGAATTAAATATAAGAGACACAATGCCGCCTTAAGTACTACAAAACGGAGACTCCTTAGGGTCTATGATTTGAGCGTTTCCTGTGTCACCGGTTTTACATTCCGATGGACCTCTGCAGGTTTTCTGTATCCCTTGGACCTCCCTATCGACGATGAAACACAGAAATTGCATCGGAATTAGATCTAAGAGACACAATGTCGACTTAAGTACAGGAAGACTGAGTCTTCCTACTGTCTACATTTTGAGCGTTTCCTCTGTCACCAGTTTTACATTCCGATGCACCTCTGCAGGTTTTCTGTATCCCTTGGACCTTCCCATTGACGATGAAACACAGAAATTGCATCGGAATTAGACATAAGAGACACAATGTCGACTTAAGTACACGAAGACTGAGTCTTCCTACTGTCTATGTTTTGAGCGCTTCCTGTGTCACCATTTTTACATTCCGATGCACCTCTGCAGGTTTTCTGTATCCATTGGACCTTCCCACCGACGATGAAACACAGAAATAGCATCGGATTTAAATATAAGAGACACAATGCTGACTTAGGTACAGGAAGACTGAGTCTTCCTACTGTCTATGATTTGAGCGTTTCCGGTGTCACCACTATTACATTCCGATGCACCTCTACAGGTTTACAGTATCCCTTCGACCTTCACAGTGACGATGAAAAACAGATATTGCATCGGAATTAAATATAAGAGACACAATGCCGACTTAAGTTCACAAAAACTGAGACTTCTTAAGGTCTATGATTTGAGCGTTTCCTGTGTCACCAGTTATACATTCCGATGCACCTCTGCAGGTTTACTGTATTCCTTGGACCTTCACAGTGACGATGAAACACAGATATTGTATCGGAATTAAATATAAGAGACACAATGCCCATTTAAGTACAGGAAGACTGAGTCTTTATACTGTCTATGTTTTCAGCGTTTCCTGTGTAATCAGTTTTACATTCCGATGCAACTCTGCAGGTTTACTGTATTCCTTGGACGTTCCCATTGACGATGAAACACAGAAATTGCATCGCAAATTAAATATAAGAGACACTATGCCGACTTAAGTACAAGAAAACTGAGTCTTCTTAGGGTCTATGTTTTGAGCGTTTCCTGTGTCACCGGTTTTACATTCCGATGGACCTCTGCAGGTTTTCTGTATCCCTTGGACCTCCCTATCGACGATGAAACACAGAAATTGCATCGGAATTAGATCTAAGAGACACAATGTCGACTTAAGTACAGGAAGACTGAGTCTTCCTACTGTCTACGTTTTGAGCGTTTCCTCTGTCACCAGTTTTACATTGCGATGCACCTCTGCAGGTTTACTGTATCCATTGGACCTTCGCATTGACGATGAAACACTGAAATTGCATCGGAATTAAATATGAGACACAATGCCGACTTAAGTACAGGAAGACTGAGTCTTCCTACTGTCTACGTTTTGAGCGTTTCCTCTGTCACCAGTTTTACATTCCGATGCACCTCTGCAGGTTTACTGTATCCATTTGACCTTCGCATTGACGATGAAACACTGAAATTGCATCGGATTTAAATATAAGAGACACAATGCCGACTTAAGTACAGGAAGACTGAGTCTTCCTACTGTCTATGATTTGAGCGTTTCCGGTGTCACCACTATTACATTCCGATGCACCTCTGCAGGTTTACTGTATCCCTTCGACCTTCACGGTGACGATGAAAAACAGATATTGCATCGGAATTAAATATAAGAGACACAATGCCGACTTAAGTTCACAAAAACTGAGACTTCTTAAGGTCTATGATTTGAGCGTTTCCTGTGTCACCAGTTTTACATTCCGATGCACCTCTGCAGGTTTACTGTATTCCTTGGACATTCACAGTGACGATGAAACACAGATATTGCATCGGAAATAAATATAAGAGACACAATGCCGACTTAAGTACTACAAAACTGTGTCTTCTTAGGGTCTATGTTTTGACAGTTTCCTGTGTCACCAGTTTTACATTCCGATGCACCTCTGCAGGTTTTCTGTATCCCTTGGACCTTCCCATTGACGATGAAACACAGAAATTGCATCGGAATTAGACATAAGAGACACAATGTCGACTTAAGTACACGAAGACTGAGTCTTCCTACTGTCTATGTTTTGAGCGTTTCCTGTGTCACCATTTTTACATTCCGATGCACCTCTGCAGGTTTTCTGTATCCATTGGACCTTCCCACCGACGATGAAACACAGAAATAGCATCGGATTTAAATATAAGAGACACAATGCCGACTTAAGTACAGGAAGACTGAGTCTTCCTACTGTCTACGTTTTGAGCGTTTCCTGTGTCACCAGTTTTTCATTCCGATGCACCTCTGCAGGTTTACTGTATCAATTCGACCTTCACAGTGACGATGAAACACAGAAATTGCATCGGAATTAAATATAAGAGACACAAATTCGCCTTAAGTACTACAAAACGGAGTCTCCTTAGGGTCTATGTTTTGAGCGTATCCTGTGTCACCCGTTTTACATTCCGATGCACCTCTGCAGGTTTACTGTATCCATTGGACCTTCCCAGTGACGATGAAACACAGAAATTGCATCGGAATTAAATATAAGAGACACAATGCCGACTTAAGTACAAGAAAACTGAGTCTTCTTAGGGTCTATGTTTTGAGCGTTTCCTGTGTCACCGGTTTTACATTCCGATGGACCTCTGCAGGTTTTCTGTATCCCTTGGACCTCCCTATCGACGATGAAACACAGAAATTGCATCGGAATTAGATCTAAGAGACACAATGTCGACTTAAGTACAGGAAGACTGAGTCTTCCTACTGTCTACGTTTTGAGCGTTTCCTCTGTCACCAGTTTTACATTCCGATGCACCTCTGCAGGTTTACTGTATCCATTGGACCTTCGCATTGACGATGAAACACTGAAATTGCATCGGATTTAAATATAAGAGACACAATGCCGACTTAAGTACAGGAAGACTGAGTCTTCCTACTGTCTACGTTTTGAGCGTTTCCTCTGTCACCAGTTTTACATTCCGATGCACCTCTGCAGGTTTACTGTATCCATTGGACCTTCGCATTGACGATGAAACACTGAAATTGCATCGGATTTAAATATAAGAGACACAATGCCGACTTAAGTACAGGAAGACTGAGTCTTACTACTGTCTATGTTTTGAGCGTTTCCTGTGTCACCAGTTTTACATTCCGATGCACCTCTGCAGGTTTACTGTATCCATTCGACTTTCACAGTGACGATGAAACACAGAAATTGCATCGGAATTAAATATAAGAGACACAATGCCGACTTAAGTACTACAAAACTGTGTCTTCTTAGGGTCTATGTTTTGAGAGTTTCCTGTGTCACCAGTTTTACATTCCGATGCACCTCTGCAGGTTTTCTGTATCCCTTGGACCTTCCCATTGACGATGAAACACAGAAATTGCATCGGAATTAGACATAAGAGACACAATGTCGACTTAAGTACACGAAGACTGAGTCTTCCTACTGTCTATGTTTTGAGCGTTTCCTGTGTCACCATTTATACATTCCGATGCACCTCTGCAGGTTTTCTGTATCCATTGGACCTTCCCACCGACGATGAAACACAGAAATAGCATCGGATTTAAATATAAGAGACACAATGCTGACTTAAGTACAGGAAGACTGGGTCTTCCTACTGTCTATGATTTGAGCGTTTCCGGTGTCACCACTATTACATTCCGATGCACCTCTGCAGGTTTACTGTATCCCTTCGACCTTCACAGTGACGATGAAAAACTGATATTGCATCGGAATTAAAAATAAGAGACACAATGCCGACTTAAGTTCACAAAAACTGAGACTTCTTAAGGTCTATGATTTGAGCGTTTCCTGTGTCACCAGTTTTACATTCCGATGCACCTCTGCAGGTTTACTGTATTCCTTGGACCTTCACAGTGACGATGAAACACAGATATTGCATCGGAATTAAATATAAGAGACACAATGCCCATTTAAGTACAGGAAGACTGAGTCTTTATACTGTCTATGTTTTCAGCGTTTCCTGTGTAATCAGTTTTACATTCCGATGCAACTCTGCAGGTTTACTGTATTCCTTGGACGTTCCCATTGACGATGAAACACAGAAATTGCATCGTAATTAAAAATGAGACACAATGCCGACTTAAGTACAGAAAGACTGAGACTTCCTACTGTCTATGCTTTGAGCGTTTCCTGTGTCACCAGTTTTACATTCCGATGCACCCCTGCAGGTTTACTGTATCCATTGGACATTCCCATTGACGATGAAACACAGAAATTGCAGCGGATTTAAATATAAGAGACACAATGCCGACTTAAGTACAGGAAGACTGAGTCTTCCTACTGTCTACGTTTTGAGCGTTTCCTGTGTCACCAGTTTTTCATTCCGATGCACCTCTGCAGGTTTACTGTATCAATTCGACCTTCACAGTGACGATGAAACACAGAAATTGCATCGGAATTAAATATAAGAGACACAATGCCGCCTTAAGTACTACAAAACGGAGTCTCCTTAGGGTCTATGTTTTGAGCGTTTCCTGTGTCACCCGTTTTACATTCCGATGCACCTCTGCAGGTTTACTGTATTCCTTGGACCTTCACAGTGACGATGAAACACAGATATTGCATCGGAATTAAATATAAGAGACACAATGCCGATTTAAGTACAGGAAGACTGAGTCTTTATACTGTCTATGTTTTCAGCGTTTCCTGTGTAGTCAGTTTTACATTCCGATGCACCCCTGCAGGTTTACTGTATCCATTGGACCTTCGCATTGACGATGAAACACTGAAATTGCATCGGATTTAAATATAAGAGACACAATGCCGACTTAAGTACAGGAAGACTGAGTCTTCCTACTGTCTATGTTTTGAGCGTTTCCTGTGTCACCAGTTTTTCATTCCGATGCACCTCTGCAGGTTTACTGTATCCATTCGAGCTTCACAGTGACGATGAAACACAGAAATTGCTTTGGAATTAAATATAAGAGATACAATGCCGAAATAAGTACAGGAAGACGGTGTGATCCTACTATCTATGTATTGAGCGTTTCCTGTGTCACCAGGTTTACATTCCGATGCACCTCTGCAGGTTTACTGTATTCCTTGGCCCTTCCCATTGACGGTGAAACACAGAAATTGCATCGGAATTAAATATAAGAGACACAATGCCGACTTAAGTACAGGAAGACTGAGTCTTCCTACTGTCTACGTTTTGAGCGTTTCCTGTGTCACCAGTTTTACATTCCGATGCACCTCTGCAGGTTTTCTGTATCCCTTGGACCTTCCCATTGACGATGAAACACAGAAATTGCATCGGAATTAGATCTAAGAGACACAATGTCGACTTAAGTACACGAAGACTGAGTCTTCCTACTGTCTATGTTTTCAGCAATTCCTGTGTCACCATTTTTACATTCCGATGCACCTCTGCAGGTTTTCTGTATCCATTGGACCTTCCCACCGACGATGAAACACAGAAATAGCATCGGATTTAAATATAAGAGACACAATGCTGACTTAAGTACAGGAAGACTGAGTCTTCCTACTGTCTATGATTTGAGCGTTTCCGGTGTCACCACTATTACATTCCGATGCACCTCTGCAGGTTTACTGTATCTCTTCGACCTTCACAGTGACGATGAAAAACAGATATTGCATCGGAATTAAATATAAGAGACACAATGCCGACTTAAGTTCACAAAAACTGAGACTTCTTAAGGTCTATGATTTGAGCGTTTCCTGTGTCACCAGTTTTACACTCCGATGCACCTCTGCAGGTTTACTGTATTCCTTGGACCATCACAGTGACGATGAAACACAGATATTGCATCGGAATTAAATATAAGAGACACAATGCCGATTTAAGTACAGGAAGACTGAGTCTTTATACTGTCTATGTTTTCAGCGTTTCCTTTGTAATCAGTTTTACATTCCGATGCAACTCTGCAGGTTTACTGTATTCCTTGGACGTTCCCATTGACGATGAAACACAGAAATTGCATCGGAATTAAAAATGAGACACAATGCCGACTTAAGTACAGAAAGACTGAGTCTTCCTACTGTCTATGTTTTGAGCGTTTCCTGTGTCACCAGTTTTACATTCCGATGCACCCCTGCAAGTTTACTGTATCCATTGGACCTTCCCATTGACGATGAAACACAGAAATTGCAGCGGATTTAAATATAAGAGACACAATGCCGACTTAAGTACAGGAAGACTGAGTCTTCCTACTGTCTACGTTTTGAGCGTTTTCTGTGTCACCAGTTTTTCATTCCGATATACCTCTGCAGGTTTACTGTATCAATTCGACCTTCACAGTGACGATGAAACACAGAAATTGCATCGGAATTAAATATAAGAGACACAATGCCGCCTTAAGTACTACAAAACGGAGACTCCTTAGGGTCTATGATTTGAGCGTTTCCTGTGTCACCGGTTTTACATTCCGATGGACCTCTGCAGGTTTTCTGTATCCCTTGGACCTCCCTATCGACGATGAAACACAGAAATTGCATCGGAATTAGATCTAAGAGACACAATGTCGACTTAAGTACAGGAAGACTGAGTCTTCCTACTGTCTACATTTTGAGCGTTTCCTCTGTCACCAGTTTTACATTCCGATGCACCTCTGCAGGTTTTCTGTATCCCTTGGACCTTCCCATTGACGATGAAACACAGAAATTGCATCGGAATTAGACATAAGAGACACAATGTCGACTTAAGTACACGAAGACTGAGTCTTCCTACTGTCTATGTTTTGAGCGCTTCCTGTGTCACCATTTTTACATTCCGATGCACCTCTGCAGGTTTTCTGTATCCATTGGACCTTCCCACCGACGATGAAACACAGAAATAGCATCGGATTTAAATATAAGAGACACAATGCTGACTTAGGTACAGGAAGACTGAGTCTTCCTACTGTCTATGATTTGAGCGTTTCCGGTGTCACCACTATTACATTCCGATGCACCTCTACAGGTTTACTCTATCCCTTCGACCTTCACAGTGACGATGAAAAACAGATATTGCATCGGAATTAAATATAAGAGACACAATGCCGACTTAAGTTCACAAAAACTGAGACTTCTTAAGGTCTATGATTTGAGCGTTTCCTGTGTCACCAGTTATACATTCCGATGCACCTCTGCAGGTTTACTGTATTCCTTGGACCTTCACAGTGACGATGAAACACAGATATTGTATCGGAATTAAATATAAGAGACACAATGCCCATTTAAGTACAGGAAGACTGAGTCTTTATACTGTCTATGTTTTCAGCGTTTCCTGTGTAATCAGTTTTACATTCCGATGCAACTCTGCAGGTTTACTGTATTCCTTGGACGTTCCCATTGACGATGAAACACAGAAATTGCATCGCAAATTAAATATAAGAGACACTATGCCGACTTAAGTACAAGAAAACTGAGTCTTCTTAGGGTCTATGTTTTGAGCGTTTCCTGTGTCACCGGTTTTACATTCCGATGGACCTCTGCAGGTTTTCTGTATCCCTTGGACCTCCCTATCGACGATGAAACACAGAAATTGCATCGGAATTAGATCTAAGAGACACAATGTCGACTTAAGTACAGGAAGACTGAGTCTTCCTACTGTCTACGTTTTGAGCGTTTCCTCTGTCACCAGTTTTACATTGCGATGCACCTCTGCAGGTTTACTGTATCCATTGGACCTTCGCATTGACGATGAAACACTGAAATTGCATCGGAATTAAATATGAGACACAATGCCGACTTAAGTACAGGAAGACTGAGTCTTCCTACTGTCTACGTTTTGAGCGTTTCCTCTGTCACCAGTTTTACATTCCGATGCACCTCTGCAGGTTTACTGTATCCATTTGACCTTCGCATTGACGATGAAACACTGAAATTGCATCGGATTTAAATATAAGAGACACAATGCCGACTTAAGTACAGGAAGACTGAGTCTTCCTACTGTCTATGATTTGAGCGTTTCCGGTGTCACCACTATTACATTCCGATGCACCTCTGCAGGTTTACTGTATCCCTTCGACCTTCACGGTGACGATGAAAAACAGATATTGCATCGGAATTAAATATAAGAGACACAATGCCGACTTAAGTTCACAAAAACTGAGACTTCTTAAGGTCTATGATTTGAGCGTTTCCTGTGTCACCAGTTTTACATTCCGATGCACCTCTGCAGGTTTACTGTATTCCTTGGACATTCACAGTGACGATGAAACACAGATATTGCATCGGAAATAAATATAAGAGACACAATGCCGACTTAAGTACTACAAAACTGTGTCTTCTTAGGGTCTATGTTTTGACAGTTTCCTGTGTCACCAGTTTTACATTCCGATGCACCTCTGCAGGTTTTCTGTATCCCTTGGACCTTCCCATTGACGATGAAACACAGAAATTGCATCGGAATTAGACATAAGAGACACAATGTCGACTTAAGTACACGAAGACTGAGTCTTCCTACTGTCTATGTTTTGAGCGTTTCCTGTGTCACCATTTTTACATTCCGATGCACCTCTGCATGTTTTCTGTATCCATTGGACCTTCCCACCGACGATGAAACACAGAAATAGCATCGGATTTAAATATAAGAGACACAATGCTGACTTAAGTACAGGGAGACTGAGTCTTCCTACTGTCTATGATTTGAGCGTTTCCGGTGTCACCACTATTACATTCCGATGCACCTCTGCAGGTTTACTGTATCCCTTCGACCTTCACAGTGACGATGAAAAACAGATATTGCATCGGAATTAAATATAAGAGACACAATGCCGACTTAAGTTCACAAAAACTGAGACTTCTTAAGGTCTATGATTTGAGCGTTTCCTGTGTCACCAGTTTTACATTCCGATGCACCTCTGCAGGTTTACTGTATTCCTTGGACCTTCACAGTGACGATGAAACACAGATATTGCATCGGAATTAAATATAAGAGACACAATGCACATTTAAGTACAGGAAGACTGAGTCTTTATACTGTCTATGTTTTCAGCGTTTCCTGTGTAATCAGTTTTACATTCCGATGCAACTCTGCAGGTTTACTGTATTCCTTGGACGTTCCCATTGACGATGAAACACAGAAATTGCATCGGAATTAAAAATGAGACACAATGCCGACTTAAGTACAGAAAGACTGAGTCTTCCTACTGTCTATGCTTTGAGCGTTTCCTGTGTCACCAGTTTTACATTCCGATGCACACCTGCAGGTTTACTGTATCCATTGGACCTTCCCATTGACGATGAAACACAGAAATTGCAGCGGATTTAAATATAAGAGACACAATGCCGACTTAAGTACAGGAAGACTGAGTCTTCCTACTGTCTACGTTTGAGCGTTTCCTGTGTCACCAGTTTTTCATTCCGATGCACCTCTGCAGGTTTACTGTATCAATTCGACCTTCACAATGACGATGAAACACAGAAATTGCATCGGAATTAAATATAAGAGACACAATGCCGCCTTAAGTACTACAAAACGGAGTCTCCTTAGGGTCTATGTTTTGAGCGTTTCCTGTGTCACCCGTTTTACATTCCGATGCACCTCTGCAGGTTTACTGTATTCCTTGGACCTTCACAGTGACGATGAAACACAGATATTGCATCGGAATTAAATATAAGAGACACAATGCCGATTTAAGTACAGGAAGACTGAGTCTTTATACTGTCTATGTTTTCAGCGTTTCCTGTGTAATCAGTTTTACATTCCGATGCACCCCTGCAGGTTTACTGTATCCATTGGACCTTCGCATTGACGATGAAACACTGAAATTGCATCGGAGTTAAATATAAGAGACACAATGCCGACTTAAGTACAGGAAGACTGAGTCTTCCTACTGTCTATGTTTTGAGCGTTTCCTGTGTCACCAGTTTTTCATTCCGATGCACCTCTGCAGGTTTACTGTATCCATTCGAGCTTCACAGTGACGATGAAACACAGAAATTGCTTTGGAATTAAATATAGGAGATACAATGCCGAAATAAGTACAGGAAGACGGTGTGATCCTACTGTCTATGTATTGAGCGTTTCCTGTGTCACCAGGTTTACATTCCGATGCACCTCTGCAGGTTTACTGTATTCCTTGGCCCTTCCCATTGACGGTGAAACACAGAAATTGCATCTTAATTAAATATAAGAGACACAATGCCGACTTAAGTACAGGAAGACCGAGTCTTCCTACTGTCTACGTTTTGAGCGTTTCCTGTGTCACCAGTTTTACATTCCGATGCACCTCTGCAGGTTTACTGTATCCATTGGACCTTCCCATTGACGATGAAACACAGAAATTGCATCGGATTTAAATATAAGAGACACAATGCCGACTTAAGTACAAGAAAACTGAGTCTTCTTAGGGTCTATGTTTTGAGCGTTTCCTGTGTCACCGGTTTCACATTCCGATGGACCTCTGCAGGTTTTCTGTATCCCTTGGACCTCCCCATCGACGATGAAACACAGAAATTGCATCGTAAGTAGATATAAGAGACACAATGTCGACTTAAGTACAGGAAGACTGAGTCTTCCTACTGTCTACGTTTTGAGCGTTTCCCCTGTCACCAGTTTCACATTCCGATGCACCTCTGCAGGTTTTCTGTATCCATTGGACCTTCCCAGTGACGATGGAACACAGAAATTGCATCGGAATTAAATATAAGAGTCACAATGCCGACTTAAGTACAAGAAAACTGAGTCTTCTTAGGGACTATGTTTTGAGCGTTTCCTGTGTCACCAGTTTTACATTCCGATGCACCTCTGCAGGTTTACTGTATTCCTTGGACCTTCACAGTGACGATGAAACACAGATATTGCATCGGAATTAAATATAAGAGACACAATGCCGATTTAAGTACAGGAAGACTAAGTCTTTATACTGTCTATGTTTTCAGCGATTCCTGTGTAATCAGTTTTACATTCCGATGCAACTCTGCAGGTTTACTGTATTCCTTGGACCTTCCCATTGACGATGAAACACAGAAATTGCATCGGAATTAAATATGAGACACAATGCCGACCTAAGTACAGAAAGTCTGAGTCTTCCTACTGTCTATGTTTTGAGCGTTTCCTGTGTCACCAGTTTTACATTCCGATGCACCCCTGCAGGTTTACTGTATCCATTGGACCTTCCCATTGACGATGAAACACTGAAATTGCATCGGATTTAAATATAAGAGACACAATGCCGACTTAAGTACAGGAAGACTGAATCTTCCTAATGTCTATGTTTTGAGCGTTTCCTTTGTCACCAGTTTTTCATTTCGATGCACCTCTGCAGGTTTACTGTATCCATTCGAGCTTCACAGTGACGATGAAACACAGAAATTGCTTTGGAATTAAATATAAGAGATACAATGCCGAAATAAGTACAGGAAGACTGTGTGATCCTACTGTCTATGCATTGAGCGTTTCCTGTGTCACCAGTTTTTCATTCCGATGCACCTCTGCAGGTTTACTGTATTCCTTGGCCCTTCCCATTGACGGTGAAACACAGAAATTGAATCGGAATTAAATATAAGAGACACAATGCCGATTTAAGGACAGGAAGACTGAGTCTTCCTACTGTCTATGTTTTGAGCGTTTCCTGTGTCACCAGTTTTACATTCCGATACATCTCTGCAGGTATACTGTATCCATTCGACTTTCACAGTGACGATGAAACACAGAAATTGCATCGGAATTAAATATAAGAGACACAATGCCGATTTAAGTACAGGAAGACTGAGTCTTCCTACTGTCTATGTTTTGAGAGTTTCCTGTGTCACCAGTTTTACATTCCGATGCACCTCTGCAGGTTTTCTGTATCCCTTGGACCTTCCCATCGACGATGAAACACAGAAATTGCATCGGAATTAGATCTAAGAGACACAATGTCGACTTAAGTACAGGAAGACTGAGTCTTCCTACTGTCTACGTTTTGAGCGTTTCCTGTGTCACCAGTTTTACATTCCGATGCACCTCTGCAGGTTTACTATATCCATTGGACCTTCCCATTGACGATGAAACACAGAAATTGCATCGGAATTAAATATGAGACACAATGCCGACCTAAGTACAGAAAGTCTGAGTCTTCCTACTGTCTATGTTTTGAGCGTTTCCTGTGTCACCAGTTTTACATTCCGATGCACCCCTGCAGGTTTACTGTATCCATTGGACCTTCCCATTGACGATGAAACACTGAAATTGCATCGGATTTAAATATAAGAGACACAATGCCGACTTAAGTACAGGAAGACTGAGTCTTCCTAATGTCTATGTTTTGAGCGATTCCTTTGTCAACAGTTTTTCATTTCGATGCACCTCTGCAGGTTTACTGTATCCATTCGAGCTTCACAGTGACGATGAAACACAGAAATTGCTTTGGAATTAAATATAAGAGATACAATGCCGAAATAAGTACAGGAAGACTGTGTGATCCTACTGTCTATGCATTGAGCGTTTCCTGTGTCACCAGTTTTTCATTCCGATGCACCTCTGCAGGTTTACTGTATTCCTTGGCCCTTCCCATTGACGGTGAAACACAGAAATTGAATCGGAATTAAATATAAGAGACACAATGCCGATTTAAGTACAGGAAGACTGAGTCTTCCTACTGTCTATGTTTTGAGCGTTTCCTGTGTCACCAGTTTTACATTCCGATACACCTCTGCAGGTTTACTGTATCCATTCGACTTTCACAGTGACGATGAAACACAGAAATTGCATCGGAATTAAATATAAGAGACACAATGCCGACTTAAGTACTACAAAACTGAGTCTTCTTAGGGTCTATGTTTTGAGAGTTTCCTGTGTCACCAGTTTTACATTCCGATGCACCTCTGCAGGTTTACTGTATCCATTGGACCTTCCCATTGACGATGAAACACAGAAATTGCATCGGATTTAAATATAAGAGACACAATGCCGACTTAAGTGCTGGAAGAATGAGTCTTCCTACTGTCTATGTTTTGAGCGTTTCCTGTATCACCATTTTTACTTTCCGATGTACCTCTGCAGGTTTTCTGTATCCATTGGACCTTCCCACCGACGATGAAACACAGAAATAGCATCGGATTTAAATATAAGAGACACAATGCTAACTTAAGTACAGGAAGACTGAGTCTTCCTACTGTCTATGATTTGAGCGTTTCCGGTGTCACCACTATTACATTCCGATGCACCTCTGCAGGTTTACTGTATCCCTTCGACCTTCACAGTGACGAAGATAAACAGATATTGCATCGGAATTAAATATAAGAGACACAATGCCGACTTAAGTACACAAAAACTGAGACTTCTTAAGGTCTATGATTTGAGCGTTTCCTGTGTCACCAGTTTTACATTCCGATGCACCTCTGCAGGTTTACTGTATTCCTTGGACCTTCACAGTGACGATGAAACACAGATATTGCATCGGAATTAAATATAAGAGACACAATGCCGATTTAAGTACAGAAAGACTGAGTCTTTATACTGTCTATGTTTTCAGCGTTTCCTGTGTAATCAGTTTTACATTCCGATGCAACTCTGCAGGTTTACTGTATTCCTTGGACCTTCCCATTGACGATGAAACACAGAAATTGCATCGGAATTAAAAATGAGACACAATGCCGACTTAAGTACAGAAAGACTGAGTCTTCCTACTGTCTATGTTTGAGCGTTTCCTGTGTCACCAGTTTTAAATTCCGATGCACCCCTGCAGGTTTACTGTATCCATTGGACCTTCCCATTGACGATGAAACACAGAAATTGCAGCGGATTTAAATATAAGAGACACAATGCCGACTTAAGTACAGGAAGACTGAGTCTTCCTACTGTCTACGTTTTGAGCGTTTCCTGTGTCACCAGTTTTTCATTCCGATGCACCTCTGCAGGTTTACTGTATCCATTCGACCTTCACAGTGACGATGAAACACAGAAATTGCATCAGAATTAAATATAAGAGACACAATGCCGCCTTAAGTACTACAAAACGGAGTCTCCTTAGGGTCTATGTTTTGAGCGTTTCCTGTGTCACCCGTTTTACATTCCGATGCACCTCTGCATGTTTACTGTATCCTTTCGACCTTCCCAGTGACGATGAAACACAGAAATTGCATCGGAATTAAATATAAGAGACACAATGCCGACTTAAGTACAAGAAAACTGAGTCTTCTTAGGGTCCATATTTTGAGCGTTTCCTGTGTCACCGGTTTTACATTCCGATGGACCTCTGCAGGTTTTCTGTATCCCTTGGACCTCCCCATCGACGATGAAACACAGAAATTGCATCGGAATTAGATATAAGAGACACAATGTCGACTTAAGTACAGGAAGACTGAGTCTTCCTACTGTCTACGTTTTGAGCGTTTCCTCTGTCACCAGTTTTACATTCCGATGCACCTCTGCAGGTTTACTGTATCCATTTGTCCTTCCCATTGACGATGAAACACAGAAATTGCAGCGGATTTAAATATAAGAGACACAATGCCGACTTAAGTACAGGAAGACTGAGTCTTCCTACTGTCTACGTTTTGAGCGTTTCCTGTGTCACCAGTTTTTCATTCCGATGCACCTCTGCAGGTTTACTGTATCAATTCGACCTTCACAGTGACGATGAATCACAGAAATTGCATCGGAATTAAATATAAGAGACACAATGCCGCCTTAAGTACTACAAAACGGAGTCTCCTTAGGGTCTATGTTTTGAGCGTTTCCTGTGTCACCCGTTTTACATTCCGATGCACCTCTGCAGGTTTACTGTATTCCTTGGACCTTCACAGTGACGATGAAACACAGATATTGCATCGGAATTAAATATAAGAGACACAATGCCGATTTAAGTACAGGAAGACTGAGTCTTTATACTGTCTATGTTTTCAGCGTTTCCTGTGTAATCAGTTTTACATTCCGATGCACCCCTGCAGGATTACTGTATCCATTGGACCTTCGCATTGACGAAGAAACACTGAAATTGCATCGGATTTAAATATAAGAGACACAATGCCGACTTAAGTACTGTAAGACTGAGTCTTCCTACTGTCTATGTTTGAGCGTTTCCTGTGACACCAGTTTTACATTCCGATGCACTTCCGTAGGTTTACTGTATCCATTCGACCTTCACAGTGACGATGAAACACAGAAATTGCTTTGGAATTAAATATAAGAGATACAATGCCGAAATAAGTACAGGAAGACTGTGTGATCCTACTGTCTATGTATTGAGCGTTTCCTGTGTCACCAGGTTTACATTCCGATGCACCTCTGCAGGTTTACTGTATTCCTTGGCCCTTCCCATTGACGGTGAAACACAGAAATTGCATCGGAATTAAATATAAGAGACACAATGCCGACTTAAGTACAGGAAGACTGAGTCTTCCTACTGTCTATGTTTTGAGCGTTTCCTGTGTCACCAGTTTTACATTCCGATGCACCTCTGCAGGTTTACTGTATCCATTCGACTTTCACAGTGACGATGAAACACAGAAATTGCATCGGAATTAAATATAAGAAACACAATGCCGACTTAAGTACTACAAAACTGAGTCTTCTTAGGGTCTATGTTTTGAGAGTTTCCTGTGTCACCAGTTTTACTTTCCGATGCACCTCTGCAGGTTTTCTGTATCCCTTGGACCTTCCCATCGACGATGAAACACAGAAATTGCATAGGAATTAGATCTAAGAGACACAATGTCGACTTAAGTACAGGAAGACTGAGTCTTCCTACTGTCTACGTTTTGAGCGTTTCCTGTGTCACCAGTTTTACATTCCGATGCACCTCTGCAGGTTTACTGTATCCATTGGACCTTCCCATTGACGATGAAACACAGAAATTGCATCGGATGTAAATATAAGAGACACAATGCCGACTTAAGTGCTGGAAGAATGAGTCTTCCTACTGTCTATGTTTTGAGCGTTTCCTGTGTCACCATTTTTACATTCCGATGCACCTCTGCAGGTTTTCTGTATCCATTGGACCTTCCCACCGACGATGAAACACAGAAATAGCATCGGATTTAAATATAAGAGACACAATGCTGACTTAAGTACAGGAAGACTGAGTCTTCCTACTGTCTATGATTTGAGCGTTTCCGGTGTCACCACTATTACATTACGATGCACCTCTGCAGGTTTACTGTATCCCTTCGACCTTCATAGTGACGATGAAAAACAGATATTGCATCGGAATTAAATATAAGAGACACAATGCCGACTTAAGTACACAAAAACTGAGACTTCTTAAGGTCTATGATTTGAGCGTTTCCTGTGTCACCAGTTTTACATTCCGATGTACCTCTGCAGGTTTACTGTATTCCTTGGACCTTCACAGTGACGATGAAACACAGATATTGCATCGGAATTAAATATAAGAGACACAATGCCGATTTAAGTACAGGAAGACTGAGTCTTTATACTGTCTATGTTTTCAGCGTTTCCTGTGTAATCAGTTTTACATTCCGATGCAACTCTGCAGGTTTACTGTATTCCTTGGACCTTCCCATTGACGATGAAACATAGAAATTGCATCGGAATTAAATATGAGACACAATGCCGACTTAAGTACAGAAAGTCTGAGTCTTCCTACTGTCTATGTTTTGAGCGTTTCCTGTGTCACCAGTTTTACATTCCGATGCACCCCTGCAGGTTTACTGTATCCATTGGACCTTCCCATTGACGATGAAACACTGAAATTGCATCGGATTTAAATATAAGAGACACAATGCCGACTTAAGTACAGGAAGACTGAGTCTTCCTACTGTCTATGTTTTGAGCGTTTCCTGTGTCACCAGTTTTACATTCCGATACACCTCTGCAGGTTTACTGTATCCATTCGACTTTCACAGTGACGATGAAACACAGAAATTGAATCGGAATTAAATATAAGAGACACAATGCCGACTTATGTACTACAAAACTGAGTCTTCTTAGGGTCTATGTTTTGAGAGTTTCCTGTGTCACCAGTTTTACTTTCCGATGCACCTCTGCAGGTTTTCTGTATCCCTTGGACCTTCCCATCGACGATGAAACACAGAAATTGCATCGGAATTATATCTAAGAGACACAATGTCGACTTAAGTACAGGAAGACTGAGTCTTCCTACTGTCTACGTTTTGAGCGTTTCCTGTGTCACCAGTTTTACATTCCGATGCACCTCTGCAGGTTTACTGTATCCATTGGACCTTCCCATTGACGATGAAACACAGAAATTGCAGCGGATTTAAATATAAGAGACACAATGCCGACTTAAGTACAGGAAGACTGAGTCTTCCTACTGTCTACGTTTTGAGCGTTTCCTGTGTCACCAGTTTTTCATTCCGTGCACCTCTGCAGGTTTAGTGTATCAATTCGACCTTCACAGTGACGATGAAACACAGAAATTGCATCGGAATTAAATATAAGAGACACAATGCCGCCTTAAGTACTACAAAACGGAGTCTCCTTAGGTTCTATGTTTTGAGCGTTTCCTGTGTCACCCGTTTTACATTCCGATGCACCTCTGCAGGTTTACTGTATCCCTTGGACCTTCACAATGACGATGAAACACAGATATTGCATCGGAATTTAATATAAGAGACACAATGCCGATTTAAGTACAGGAAGACTGAGTCTTTATACTGTCTATGTTTTCAGCGTTTCCTGTGTAATCAGTTTTACATTCCGATCCACCCCTGCAGGATTACTGTATCCATTGGACCTTCGCATTGACGAAGAAACACTGAAATTGCATCGGATTTAAATATAAGAGACACAATGCCGACTTAAGTACAGGAAGACTGAGTCTTCCTACTGTCTATGTTTTGAGCGTTTCCTGTGTCACCAGTTTTTCATTCCGATGCACCTCTGCAGGTTTACTGTATCCATTCGAGCTTCACAGTGACGATGAAACACAGAAATTGCTTTGGAATTAAATATAAGAGATACAATGCCGAAATAAGTACAGGAAGACTGTGTGATCCTACTGTCTATGTATTGAGCGTTTCCTGTGTCACCAGGTTTACATTCCGATGCTCCTCTGCAGGTTTACTGTATTCCTTGGCCCTTCCCATTGACGGTGAAACACAGAAATTGCATCGGAATTAAATATAAGAGACACAATGCCGACTTAAGTACAGGAAGACTGAGTCTTCCTACTGTCTATGTTTTGAGCGTTTCCTGTGTCACCAGTTTTACATTCCGATGCACCTCTGCAGGTTTACTGTATCCATTCGACTTTCACAGTGACGATGAAACACAGAAATTGCATCGGAATTAAATATAAGAGACACAATGCCGACTTAAGTACTACAAAACTGAGTCTTCTTAAGGTCTATGTTTTGAGAGTTTCCTGTGTCACCATTTTTACTTTCCGATGCACCTCTGCAGGTTTTCTGTATCCCTTGGACCTTCCCATCGACGATGAAACACAGAAATTGCATCGGAATTAGATCTAAGAGACACAATGTCGACTTAAGTACAGGAAGACTGAGTCTTCCTACTGTCTACGTTTTGAGCGTTTCCTGTGTCACCAGTTTTACATTCCGATGCACCTCTGCAGGTTCACTGTATCCATTGGACCTTCCCATTGACGATGAAACACAGAAATTGCATCGGATTTAAATATAAGAGACACAATGCCGACTTAAGTGCTGGAAGAATGAGTCTTCCTACTGTCTATGTTTTGAGCGTTTCCTGTGTCACCATTTTTACATTCCGATGCACCTCTGCAAGTTTTCTGTATCCATTGGACCTTCCCACCAACGATGAAACACAGAAATAGCATCGGATTTAAATATAAGAGACACAATGCTGACTTAAGTACAGGAAGACTGAGTCTTCCTACTGTCTATGATTTGAGCGTTTCCGGTGTCACCACTATTACATTCCGATGCACCTCTGCAGGTTTACTGTATCCCTTCGACCTTCATAGTGACGATGAAAAACAGATATTGCATCGGAATTAAATATAAGAGACACAATGCCGACTTAAGTACACAAAAACTGAGACTTCTTAAGGTCTATGATTTGAGCGTTTCCTGTGTCACCAGTTTTACATTCCGATGCACCTCTGCAGGTTCACTGTATTCCTTGGACCTTCACAGTGACGATGAAACACAGATATTGCATCGGAATGAAATATAAGAGACACAATGCCGATTTAAGTACAGGAAGATTGAGTCTTTATACTGTCTATGTTTTCAGCGTTTCCTGTGTAATCAGTTTTACATTCCGATGCAACTCTGCAGTTTTACTGTATTCCTTGGACCTTCCCATTGACGATGAAACACAGAAATTGCATCGGAATTAAAAATGAGATACAATGCCGACTTAAGTACAGAAAGACTGAGTCTTCCTACTGTCTATGTTTTGAGCGTTTCCTGTGTCACCAGTTTTACATTCCGATGCACCCCTGCAGGTTTACTGTATCCATTGGACCTTCCCATTGACGATGAAACACAGAAATTGCAGCGGATTTAAATATAAGAGACACAATGCCGACTTAAGTACAGGAAGACTGAGTCTTCCTACTGTCTATGTTTTGAGCGTTTCCTGTGTCACCAGTTTTACATTCCGATGCACCCCTGCAGGTTTACTGTATCCATTCGACTTTCACAGTGACGATGAAACACAGAAATTGCATCGGAATTAAATATAAGAGACACAATGCCGACTTAAGTACAAGAAAACTGAGTCTTCTTAGGGTCTATGTTTTGAGCGTTTCCTGTGTCACCGGTTTTACATTCCGATGGACCTCTGCAGGTTTTCTGTATCCCTTGGACCTCCCCATCGACGATGAAACACAGAAATTGCATCGTAATTAGATATAAGAGACACAATGTCGACTTAAGTACAGGAAGACTGAGTCTTCCTACTGTCTACGTTTTGAGCGTTTCCTCTGTCACCAGTTTCACATTCCGATGCACCTCTGCAGGGTTTCTGTATCCATTGGACCTTCCCAGTGACGATGGAACACAGAAATTGCATCGGAATTAAATATAAGAGTCACAATGCCGACTTAAGTACAAGAAAACTGAGTCTTCTTAGGGTCTATGTTTTGAGCGTTTCCTGTGTCACCAGTTTTACATTCCGATGCACCCCTGCAGGTTTACTGTATCCATTCGACTTTCACAGTGACGATGAAACACAGAAATTGCATCGGAATTAAATATAAGAGACACAATGCCGACTTAAGTACAAGAAAACTGAGTCTTCTTAGGGTCTATGTTTTGAGCGTTTCCTGTGTCACCGGTTTTACATTCCGATGGACCTCTGCAGGTTTTCTGTATCCCTTGGACCTCCCCATCGACGATGAAACACAGAAATTGCATCGTAATTAGATATAAGAGACACAATGTCGACTTAAGTACAGGAAGACTGAGTCTTCCTACTGTCTACGTTTTGAGCGTTTCCTCTGTCACCAGTTTCACATTCCGATGCACCTCTGCAGGGTTTCTGTATCCATTGGACCTTCCCAGTGACGATGGAACACAGAAATTGCATCGGAATTAAATATAAGAGTCACAATGCCAACTTAAGTACAAGAAAACTGAGTCTTCTTAGGGTCTATGTTTTGAGCGTTTCCTGTGTCACCAGTTTTACATTCCGATGCACCTCTGCAGGTTTACTGTATTCCTTGGACCTTCACAGTGACGATGAAACACAGATATTGCATCGGAATTAAATATAAGAGACACAATGCCGATTTAAGTACAGGAAGACTGAGTCTTTATACTGTCTATGTTTTCAGCGTTTCCTGTGTAATCAGTTTTACATTCCGATGCAACTCTGCAGGTTTACTGTATTCCTTGGACCTTCCCATTGACGATGAAACATAGAAATTGCATCGGAATTAAATATGAGACACAATGCCGACTTAAGTACAGAAAGTCTGAGTCTTCCTACTGTCTATGTTTTTAGCGTTTCCTGTGTCACCAGTTTTACATTCCGATGCACCCCTGCAGGTTTACTGTATCCATTGGACCTTCCCATTGACGATGAAACACTGAAATTGCATCGGATTTAAATATAAGAGACACAATGCCGACTTAAGTACAGGAAGACTGAGTCTTCCTAATGTCTATGTTTTGAGCGTTTCCTGTGTCACCAGTTTTACATTCCGATGCACCTCTGCAGGTTTACTGTATCCATTGGACCTTCCCAGTGACGATGAAACACAGAAATTGCATCGGAATTAAATATAAGAGACACAATGCCGACTTAAGTACTACAAAACTGAGTCTTCTTAGGATCTATGCTTTGAGAGTTTCCTGTGTCACCAGTTTTACTTTCCGATGCACCTTTGCAGGTTTTCTGTATCCCTTGGACCTTCCCATCGACGATGAAACACAGAAATTGCATCGGATTTAAATATAAGAGACACAATGCCGATTTAAGTGCTGGAAGAATGAGTCTTCCTACAGTCTATGTTTTGAGCGTTTCCTGTGTCACCATTTTTACATTCCGATGCACCTCTGCTGGTTTTCTGTATCCATTGGACCTTCCCACCGACGATGAAACACAGACATAGCATCGGATTTAAATATAAGAGACACAATGCTGACTTAAGTACAGGAAGACTGAGTCTTCCTACTGTCTATGATTTGAGCGTTTCCGGTGTCACCACTATTACATTCCGATGCAACTCTGCAGGTTTACTGTATCCCTTCGACCTTCATAGTGACGATGAAAAACAGATATTGCATCGGAATTAAATATAAGAGACACAATGCCGACTTAAGTACACAAAAACTGAGACTTCTTAAGGTCTATGATTTGAGCGTTTCCTGTGTCACCAGTTTTACATTCCGATGTACCTCTGCAGGTTTACTGTATTCCTTGGACCTTCACAGTGACGATGAAACACAGATATTGCATCGGAATTAAATATAAGAGACACAATGCCGATTTAAGTACAGGAAGATTGAGTCTTTATACTGTCTATGTTTTCAGCGTTTCCTGTGTAATCAGTTTTACATTCCGATGCAACTCTGCAGGTTTACTGTATTCCTTGGACCTTCCCATTGACGATGAAACACAGAAATTGCATCGGAATTAAAAATGAGACACAATGCCGACGTAAGTACAGAAAGACTGAGTCTTCCTACTGTCTATGTTTTGAGCGTTTCCTGTGTCACCAGTTTTACATTCCGATGCACCCCTGCAGGTTTACTGTATCCATTGGACCTTCCCATTGACGATGAAACACAGAAATTGCAGCGGATTTAAATATAAGAGACACAATGCCGACTTAAGTACAGGAAGACTGAGTCTTCCTACTGTCTATGTTTTGAGCGTTTCCTGTGTCACCAGTTTTACATTCCGATGCACCCCTGCAGGTTTACTGTACCCATTCGACTTTCACAGTGACGATGAAACACAGAAATTGCATCGGAATTAAATATAAGAGACACAATGCCGCCTTAAGTACTACATAACGGAGTCTCCTTAGGGTCTATGTTTTGTGCGTTTCCTGTGTCACCCGTTTTACATTCCGATGCACCTCTGCAGGTTTACTGTATCCATTGGACCTTCCCAGTGACGATGAAACACAGATATTGCATCGGAATTAAATATAAGAGACACAATGCCGACTTAAGTACAAGAAAACTGAGTCTTCTTAGGGTCTATGTTTTGAGCGTTTCCTGTGTCACCGGTTTTACATTCCGATGGACCTCTGCAGGCTTTCTGTATCCCTTGGACCTCCCCATCGACGATGAAACACAGAAATTGCATCGTAATTAGATATAAGATACACAATGTCGACTTAAGTACAGGAAGACTGAGTCTTCCTACTGTCTACGTTTTGAGCGTTTCCTCTGTCACCAGTTTCACATTCCGATGCACCTCTGCAGGTTTTCTGTATCCATTGGACCTTCCCAGTGACGATGGAACACAGAAATTGCATCGGAATTAAATATAAGAGTCACAATGCCGACTTAAGTACAAGAAAACTGAGTCTTCTTAGGGTCTATGTTTTGAGCGTTTCCTGTGTCACCAGTTTTACATTCCGATGCACCTCTGCAGGTTTACTGTATTCCTTGGACCTTCACAGTGACGATGAAACACAGATATTGCATCGGAATTAAATATAAGAGACACAATGCCGATTTAAGTACAGGAAGACTGAGTCTTTATACTGTCTATGTTTTCAGCGTTTCCTGTGTAATCAGTTTTACATTCCGATGCAACTCTGCAGGTTTACTGTATTCCTTGGACCTTCCCATTGACGATGAAACACAGAAATTGCATCGGAATTAAATATGAGACACAATGCCGACTTAAGTACAGAAAGTCTGAGTCTTCCTACTGTCTATGTTTTGAGCGTTTCCTGTGTCACCAGTTTTACATTCCGATGCACCCCTGCAGGTTTACTGTATCCATTGGACCTTCCCATTGACGATGAAACACTGAAATTGCATCGGATTTAAATATAAGAGACACAATGCCGACTTAAGTACAGGAAGACTGAGTCTTCCTAATGTCTATGTTTTGAGCGTTTCCTTTGTCACCAGTTTTTTCATTCCGATGCACCTCTGCAGGTTAACTGTATCCATACGAGCTTCACAGTGACGATGAAACACAGAAATTGCTTTGGAATTAAATATAAGAGATACAATGCCGAAATAAGTACAGGAAGACTGTGTGATCCTACTGTCTATGCATTGAGCGTTTCCTGTGTCACCAGGTTTTCATTCCGATGGACCTCTGCAGGCTTTCTGTATACCTTGGACCTTCCCATCGACGATGAAACACAGAAATTGCATCGGAATTAGATCTAAGAGACACAATGTCGACTTAAGTACAGGAAGACAGAGTCTTCCTACTGTCTACGTTTTGAGCGTTTCCTGTGTCACCAGTTTTACATTCCGATGCACCTCTGCAGGTTTACTGTATCCATTGGACCTTCCCATTGACGATGAAACACAGAAATTGCATCGGATTTAAATATAAGAGACACAATGCCGACTTAAGTGCTGGAAGAATGAGTCTTCCTACTGTCTATGTTTTGAGCGTTTCCTGTGTCACCATTTTTACATTCCGATGCACCTCTGCAGGTTTACTGTATTCCTTGGACCTTCACAGTGACGATGAAACACAGATATTGCATCGGAATTAAATATAAGAGACACAATGCCGATTTAAGTACAGGAAGATTGAGTCTTTATACTGTCTATGTTTGCAGCGTTTCCTGTGTAATCAGTTTTACATTCCGATGCAACTCTGCAGGTTTACTGTATTCCTTGGACCTACCCATTGACGATGAAACACAGAAATTGCATCGGAATTAAAAATGAGACACAATGCCGACTTAAGTACAGAAAGACTGAGTCTTCCTACTGTCTATGTTTTGAGCGTTTCCTGTGTCACCAGTTTTACATTCCGATGCACCCCTGCAGGTTTACTGTATCCATTGGACCTTCCCATTGACGATGAAACACAGAGATTGCAGCGGATTTAAATATAAGAGACACAATGCCGACTTAAGTACAGGAAGACTGAGTCTTCCTACTGTCTATGTTTTGAGCGTTTCCTGTGTCACCAGTTTTACATTCCGATGCACCCCTGCAGGTTTACTGTATCCATTCGACTTTCACAGTGACGATGAAACACAGAAATTGCATCGGAATTAAATATAAGAGACACAATGCCGCCTTAAGTACTACAAAACGGAGTCTCCTTAGGGTCTATGTTTTTAGCGTTTCCTGTGTCACCCGTTTTACATTCCGATGCACCTCTGCAGGTTTACTGTATCCATTGGACCTTCCCAGTGACGATGAAACACAGAAATTGCATCGGAATTAAATATAAGAGACACAATGCCGACTTAAGTACAAGAAAACTGAGTCTTCTTAGGGTCTATGTTGTGAGCGTTTCCTGTGTCACCAGTTTTACATTCCGATGCACCTCTGCAGGTTTACTGTATTCCTTGGACCTTCACAGTGACGATGAAACACAGATATTGCATCGGAATTAAATATAAGAGACACAATGCCGATTTAAGTACAGGAAGACTGAGTCTTTATACTGTCTATGTTTTCAGCCTTTCCTGTGTAATCAGTTTTACATTCCGATGCAACTCTGCAGGTTTACTGTATTCCTTGGACCTTCCCATTGACGATGAAACACAGAAATTGCATCGGAATTAAATATGAGACACAATGCCGACTTAAGTACAGAAAGTCTGAGTCTTCCTACTGTCCATGTTTTGAGCGTTTCCTGTGTCACCAGTTTTACATTCCGATGCACCCCTGCAGGTTTACTGTATCCATTGGACCTTCCCATTGACGATGAAACACTGAAATTGCATCGGATTTAAATATAAGAGACACAATGCCGACTTAAGTACAGGAAGACTGAGTCTTCCTAATGTCTATGTTTTGAGCGTTTCCTTTGTCACCAGTTTTTCATTCCGATGCACCTCTGCAGGTTTACTGTATCCATTCGAGCTTCACAGTGACGATGAAACACAGAAATTGCTTTGGAATTAAATATAAGAGATACAATGCCGAAATAAGTACAGGAAGACTGTGTGATCCTACTGTCTATGCATTGAGCGTTTCCTGTGTCACCAGGTTTTCATTCCGATGCACCTCTGCAGGTTTACTGTATTCCTTGGCCCTTCCCATTGACGGTGAAACACAGAAATTGAATCGGAATTAAATATAAGAGACACAATGCCGATTTAAGTACAGGAAGACTGAGTCTTCCTACTGTCTATGTTTGAGCGTTTCCTGTGTCACCAGTTTTACATTCCGATTCACCTCTGCAGGTTTACTGTATCCATTCGACTTTCACAGTGACGATGAAACACAGAAATTGCATCGGAATTAAATATAAGAGACACAATGCCGACTTAAGTACTACAAAACTTAGTCTTCTTAGGGTCTATGTTTTGAGAGTTTCCTGTGTCACCAGTTTTACATTCCGATGCACCTCTGCAGGTTTTCTGTATCCCTTGGACCTTCCCATCGACGATGAAACACAGAAATTGCATCGGAATTAGACCTAAGAGACACAATGTCGACTTAAGTACAGGAAGACTGAGTCTTCCTACTGTCTACGTTTTGAGCGTTTCCTGTGTCACCATTTTTACATTCCGATGTACCTCTGCAGGTTTTCTGTATCCATTGGACCTTCCCACCGACGATGAAACACAGAAATAGCATCGGATTTAAATATAAGAGACACAATGCTGACTTAAGTACAGGAAGACTGAGTCTTCCTACTGTCTATGATTTGAGCGTTTCCGGTGTCACCACTATTACATTCCGATGCACCTCTGCAGGTTTACTGTATCCCTTCGACCTTCACAGTGACGAAGATAAACAGATATTGCATCGGAATTAAATATAAGAGACACAATGCCGACTTAAGTACACAAAAACTGAGACTTATTATGGTCTATGATTTGAGCGTTTCCTGTGTCACCAGTTTTACATTCCGATGCACCTCTGCAGGTTCACTGTATTCCTTGGACCTACACAGTGTCGATGAAACACAAATATTGCATCGGAATTAAATATAAGAGACACAATGCCGATTTAAGTACAGAAAGACTGAGTCTTTATACTGTCTATGTTTTCAGCGTTTCCTGTGTAATCAGTTTTACATTCCGATGCAACTCTGCAGATTTACTGTATTCCTTGGACCTTCCCATTGACGATGAAACACAGAAATTGCATCGGAATTAAAAATGAGACACAATGCCGACTTAAGTACAGAAAGACTGAGTCTTCCTACTGTCTATGTTTGAGCGTTTCCTGTGTCACCAGTTTTACATTCCGATGCACCCCTGCAGGTTTACTGTATCCATTGGACCTTCCCATTGACGATGAAACACAGAAATTGCAGCGGATTTAAATATAAGAGACACAATGCCGACTTAAGTACAGGAAGACTGAGTCTTCCTACTGTCTACTTTTTCTGCGTTTCCTGTGTCACCAGTTTTTCATTCCGATGCACCTCTGCAGGTTTACTGTATCCATTCGACCTTCACAGTGACGATGAAACACAGAAATTGCATCAGAATTAAATATAAGAGACACAATGCCGCCTTAAGTACTACAAAACGGAGTCTCCTTAGGGTCTATGTTTTGAGCGTTTCCTGTGTCACCCGTTTTACATTCCGATGCACCTCTGCACGTTTACTGTATCCATTGGACCTTCCCAGTGACGATGAAACACAGAAATTGCATCGGAATTACATATAAGAGACACAATGCCGACTTAAGTACAAGAAAACTGAGTCTTCTTAGGGTCTATGTTTTGAGCGTTTCCTGTGTCACCGGTTTTACATTCCGATGGACCTCTGCAGGTTTTCTGTATCCCTTGGACCTCCCCATCTACGATGAAACACAGAAATTGCATCGGAATTAGATATAAGAGACACAATGTCGACTTAAGTACAGGAAGAGTGAGTCTTCCTACTGTCTACGTTTTGAGCGTTTCCTCTGTCACCAGTTTTACATTCCGATGCACCTCTGCAGGTTTACTGTATCCATTGGCCCTTCCCATTGACGATGAAACACAGAAATTGCATCGGAATTAAATATAAGAGACACAATGGCGACTTAAGTACAGGAAGACTGAGTCTTCCTACTGTCTATGTTTTGAGCGTTTCCTGTGTCACCAGTTTTACATTCCGATGCACCTCTGCAGGTTTACTGTATCCATTCGACTTTCACAGTGACGATGAAACACAGAAATGTCATCGGAATTAAATATAAGAGACACAATTCCGACTTAAGTACTACAAAACTGAGTCTTCTTAGGGTCTATGTTTTGAGAGTTTCCTGTGTCACCAGTTTTACATTCCGATGCACCTCTGCAGGTTTTCTGTATCCCTTGGACCTTCCCATCGACGATGAAACACAGAAATTGCATCGGAATTAGATCTAAGAGACACAATGTCGACTTAAGTAGAGGAAGACTGAGTCTTCCTACTGTCTACGTTTTGAGCGTTTCCTGTGTCACCAGTTTTACATTCCGATGCACCTCTGCAGGTTTACTGTATCCATTGGACCTTCCCATTGACGATGAAACACAGAAATTGCATCGGATTTAAATATAAGAGACACAATGCCGACTTAAGTGCTGGAAGACTGAGTCTTCCTACTGTCTACGTTTTGAGCGTTTCCTCTGTCACCAGTTTTACATTCCGATGCACCTCTGCAGGTTTACTGTATCCATTGGACCTTCCCAGTGACGATGGAACACAGAAATTGCATCGGAATTAAATATAAGAGTCACAATGCCGACTTAAGTACAAGAAAACTGAGTCTTCTTAGGGTCTATGTTTTGAGCGTTTCCTGTGTCACCAGTTTTACATTCCGATGCACCTCTGCAGGTTTACTGTACTCCTTGGACCTTCACAGTGACGATGAAACACAGATATTGCATCGGAATTAAATATAAGAGACACAATGCCGATTTAAGTACAGGAAGACTGAGTCTTTATACTGTCTATGTTTTCAGCGTTTCCTGTGTAATCAGTTTTACATTCCGATGCAACTCTGCAGGTTTACTGTATTCCTTGGACCTTCCCATTGACGATGAAACACAGAAATTGCATCGGAATTAAATATGAGACACAATGCCGACTTAAGTACAGAAAGTCTGAGTCTTCCTACTGTCTATGCTTTGAGCGTTTCCTGTGTCACCAGTTTTACATTCCGATGCACCCCTGCAGGTTTACTGAATCCATTGGACCTTCCCATTGACGATGAAACACTGAAATTGCATCGGATTTAAATATAAGAGACACAATGCCGACTTAAGTACAGGAAGACTGAGGCTTCCTACTGTCTATGTTTTGAGCGTTTCCTGTGTCACCAGTTTTTCATTCCGATGCACCTCTGCAGGTTTACTGTATCCATTCGACCTTCACAGTGACGATGAAACACAGAAATTGCTTTGGAATTAAATATAAGAGATACAATGCCGAAATAAGTACAGGAAGACTGTGTGATCCTATTGTCTATGTATTGAGCGTTTCCTGTGTCACCAGGTTTACATTCCGATGCACCTCTGCAGGTTTACTGTATTCCTTGGCCCTTCCCATTGACGGTGAAACACAGAAATTGCATCGGAATTAAATATAAGAGACACAATGCCGACTTAAGTACAGGAAGACTGAGTCTTCCTACTGTCTATGTTTTGAGCGTTTCCTGTGTCACCAGTTTTACATTCCGATGCACCTCTGCAGGTTTACTGTATCCATTCGACTTTCACAGTGACGATGAAACACAGAAATTGCATCGGAATTAAATATCAGAGACACAATGCCGACTTAAGTACTACAAAACTGAGTCTTCTTAGGGTCTATGTTTTGAGCGTTTCCTGTGTCACCATTTTTACATTCCGATGCACCTCTGCAGGTTTTCTGTATCCATTGGACCTTCCCACCGACGATGAAACACAGAAATAGCATCGGATTTAAATATAAGAGACACAATGCTGACTTAAGTACAGGAAGACTGAGTCTTCCTACTGTCTATGATTTGAGCGTTTCCGGTGTCACCACTATTACATTCCGATGCACCTCTGCAGGTTTACTGTATCCCTTCGACCTTCACAGTGACGATGAAAAACAGATATTGCATCGGAATTAAATATAAGAGACACAATACCGACTTAAGTACACAAAAACTGAGACTTCTTAAGGTCTATGATTTGAGCGTTTCCTGTGTCACCAGTTTTACATTCCGATGCACCTCTGCATGTTTACTGTATTCCTTGGACCTTCACAGTGACGATGAAACACAGATATTGCATCGGAATTAAATATAAGAGACACAATGCCGATTTAAGTACAGGAAGACTGAGTCTTTATACTGTCTATGATTTCAGCGTTTCCTGTGTAATCAGTTTTACATTCCGATGCTACTCTGCAGGTTTACTGTATTCCTTGGACCTTCCCATTGACGATGAAACACAGAAATTGCATCGGAATTAAAATTGAGACACAATGCCTACTTAAGTACAGAAAGACTGAGTCTTCCTACTATCTATGTTTTGAGCGTTTCCTGTGTCACCAGTTTTACATTCCGATGCACCCCTGCAGGTTTACTGTATCCATTTGACCTTCCCATTGACGATGAAACACAGAAATTGCAGCGGATTTAAATATAAGAGACACACTGCCGACTTAAGTACAGGAAGACTGAGTCTTCCTACTGACTACGTTTTGAGCGTCTCCTGTGTCACCAGTTTTTCATTCCGATGCACCTCTGCAGGTTTACTGTATCCATTCGACATTCACAGTGACGATGAAACACAGAAATTGCATCGGAATTAAATATAAGAGACACAATGCCGCCTTAAGTACTACAAAACGGAGTCTCCTTAGGGTCTATGTATTGAGCGTTTGCTGTGTCACCCGTTTTACATTCCGATGCACCCCTGCAGGTTTACTGTATCCATTGGACCTTCCCATTGACGATGAAACACAGAAATTGCAGCGGATTTAAATATAAGAGACACAATGCCGACTTAAGTACAGGAAGACTGAGTCTTCTTACTGTCTACGTTTTGAGCGTTTCCTGTGTCACCAGTTTTTCATTCCGATGCACCTCTGCAGGTTTACTGTATCCATTCGACCTTCACAGTGAGGATGAAACACAGAAATTGCATCGGAATTAGATCTAAGAGACACAATGTCGACTTAAGTACAGGAAGACTGAGTCTTCCTACTGTCTACGTTTTTAGCGTTTCCTCTGTCACCAGTTTTACATTCCGATGCACCTCTGCAGGTTTACTGTATCCATTGGACCCTCCCAGTGACGATGGAACACAGAAATTGCATCGGAATTAAATATGAGACACAATGCCGACTTAAGTACAGAAAGTCTGAGTCTTCCTACTGTCTATGTTTTGAGCGTTTCCTGTGTCACCAGTTTTACATTCCGATGCACCCCTGCAGGTTTACTGTATCAATTGGACCTTCCAATTGACGATGAAACACTGAAATTGCATCGGATTTAAATATAAGAGACACAATGCCGACTTAAGTACAGGCAGACTGAGTCTTCCTACTGTCTATGTTTTGAGCGTTTCCTGTGTCACCAGTTTTTAATTCCGATGCACCTCTGCAGGTTTACGGTATCCATTCGACCTTCACAGTGACGATGAAACACAGAAATTGCATCGGAATTAAATATAAGAGACACAATGCCGACATAAGTACAAGATAACTGAGTATTCTTGGGGTCTATGTTTTGAGCGTTTCCTGTGTCACCAGTTTTACATTCCGATGCACCTCCGCAGGTTTACTGTATCCATTGGACCTTCACAGAGACGATGAAACACAGAAATTGCATCGGAATTAATTATAAGAGACACAATGCCGCCTTAGGTACTACAAAACTGAGTCTCCTTAGGGTCTATGTTTTGAGCGTTTCCTGTGTCACCCGCTTTACATTCCGAAGCACCTCCGCAGGTTTACTGTATCCATTGGACCTTCCCAGTGACGATGAAACACAGAAATTGCATCGGAATTAAATATAAGAAACACAATGCCGACTTAAGTACAAGAAAACTGAGTCTTCTTAGGGTCTATGTTTTGAGCGTTTCCTGTGTCACCGGTTTTACATTCCGATAGACCTCTGCAGGTTTTTTGTATCCGCTGGACCTCCCCATCGACAATGAAACACAGAAATTGCATCGGAATTAGATCTAAGAGACACAATGCCGACTTAAGTACAAGAAAACTGAGTCTTCTTAGGGTCTATGTTTTGAGCGTTTCCTGTGTCACCAGTTTTACATTCCGATGGACCTCTGCAGGTTTACTGCATCCCTTGGACCTTCCCATAAACGATGAAACACAAAAATTGCATCGGAATTCAATATAAGAGACACAATAAAGACTTAAGTACAAGAAAACTGAGCCTTTTTAGGGTCTATGTTTTGAGCGTTTCCTGGTCACCAGTTTTACATTCCGATGCACCTCTTCAGGTTTACTTTATCCATTGGACCTTCACAGTGACGATGAAATACAGAAATTGCATTGGAATTAAATATAAGAGACACAATGCCGACATAAGTACAGGAAGACTGAGTCTTCCTACAGTCTATGTTTTGAGCGTTTCCTGTAACACCAGTTTTACATTCCGATGCACCTCTGCAGGTTTACTGTATCCATTGGACCTTCACAGTGACGATGAAACACAGAAATTGCATCGGAATGAAATATAAGAGACACAATGTCGACTTAAGTACAACAAAACTGAGTCTTCTTAGGGTCTATGTTTTGAGCGTTTCGTGTGTCACCAGTTTTACATTCCGATGCACCTCTGCAGGTTTACTGTATAGATTGGACCTTCCCATTGACGATGAAACACAGAAATTGCATCGGAATTAAATATAAGAAACACAACGCCGACTTACGTTCAAGAAATCTGAATCTTCTTACGGTCTATGTTTTGAGCGTTTCCTGTGTCACCAGTTTTACATTCCGACGCACCTCTGCAGTTTTACTGTATCTCTTGGACCTTCCCATTGTCGATGAAACTCAGAAATTGCATCGGAATTAAATATTAGAGACACAATGCCGACTTAAGAACAGGAAGACTGAGTCTTCCTACTGTCTATGTTTTGAGCGTTTACTGTAACACCAGTTTTACATTCCGATGCACCTCTGCAGGTTTTCTGTATCCATTGGACCTTCCCATTGACGATGAAACACAGAAATTGCATCGGATTTAAATATAAGAGACACAATGCCGACTTAAGTGCTGGAAGAATGAGTCTTCCTACTGTCTATGTTTTGAGCGTTTCCGGTGTCACCACTATTACATTCCGATGCACCTCTGCAGGTTTACTGTATCCCTACGACCTTCACAGTGACGAAGATAAACAGATATTGCATCGGAATTAAATATAAGAGACACAATGCCGACTTAAGTACACAAAAACTGAGAGTTCTTAAGGTCTATGATTTGAGCGTTTCCTGTGTCACCAGTTTTACATTCCGATGCACCTCTGCAGGTTCACTGTATTCCTTGGACCTTCACAGTGACGATGAAACACAGATATTGCATCGGAATTAAATATAAGAGACACAATGCCGATTTAAGTACAGAAAGACTGAGTCTTTATACTGTCTATGTTTTCAGCGTTTCCTGTGTAATCAGTTTTACATTCCGATGCAACTCTGCAGGTTTACTGTATTCCTTGGACCTTCCCATTGCCGATGAAACACAGAAATTGCATCGGAATTAAAAATGAGACACAATGCCGACTTAAGTACAGAAAGACTGAGTCTTCCTACTGTCTATGTTTGAGCGTTTCCTGTGTCACCAGTTTTACATTCCGATGCACCCCTGCAGGTTTACTGTATCCATTGGACCTTCCCATTGACGATGAAACACAGAAATTGCAGCGGATTTAAATATAAGAGACACAATGCCGACTTAAGTACAGGAAGACTGAGTCTTCCTACTGTCTACTTTTTGAGCGTTTCCTGTGTCACCAGTTTTTCATTCCGATGCACCTCTGCAGGTTTACTGTATCCATTCGACCTTCACAGTGACGATGAAACACAGAAATTGCATCAGAATTAAATATAAGAGACACAATGCCGCCTTAAGTACTACAAAACGGAGTCTCCTTAGGGTCTATGTTTTGAGCGTTTCCTGTGTCACCCGTTTTACATTCCGATGCACCTCTGCACGTTTACTGTATCCATTGGACCTTCCCAGTGACGATGAAACACAGAAATTGCATCGGAATTAAATATAAGAGACACAATGACGACTTAAGTACAAGAAAACTGAGTCTTCTTAGGGTCTATGTTTTGAGCGTTTCCTGTGTCACCGGTTTTACATTCCGATGGACCTCTGCAGGTTTTCTGTATCCCTTGGACCTCCCCATCTACGATGAAACACAGAAATAGCATCGGAATTAGATATAAGAGACACAATGTCGACTTAAGTACAGGAAGAGTGAGTCTTCCTACTGTCTACGTTTTGAGCGTTTCCTCTGTCACCAGTTTTACATTCCGATGCACCTCTGCAGGTTTACTGTATCCATTGGACCTTCCCAGTGACGATGGAACACAGAAATTGCATCGGAATTAAATATAAGAGTCACAATGCCGACTTAAGTACAAGAAAACTGAGTCTTCTTAGGGTCTATGTTTTGAGCGTTTCCTGTGTCACCAGTTTTACATTCCGATGCACCTCTGCAGGTTTACTGTATTCCTTGGACCTTCACAGTGACGATGAAACACAGATATTGCATCGGAATTAAATATAAGAGACACAATGCCGATTTAAGTACAGAAAGACTGAGTCTTTATACTGTCTATGTTTTCAGCGTTTCCTGTGTAATCAGTTTTACATTCCGATGCAACTCTGCAGGTTTACTGTATTCCTTGGACCTTCCCATTGACGATGAAACACAGAAATTGCATCGGAATTAAAAATGAGACACAATGCCGACTTAAGTACAGAAAGACTGAGTCTTCCTACTGTCTATGTTTGAGCGTTTCCTGTGTCACCAGTTTTACATTCCGATGCACCCATGCAGGTTTACTGTATCCATTGGACCTTCCCATTGACGATGAAACACAGAAATTGCAGCGGATTTAAATATAAGAGACACAATGCCGACTTAAGTACAGGAAGATTGAGTCTTCCTACTGTCTACTTTTTCTGCGTTTCCTGTGTCACCAGTTTTTCATTCCGATGCACCTCTGCAGGTTTACTGTATCCATTCGACCTTCACAGTGACGATGAAACACAGAAATTGCATCAGAATTAAATATAAGAGACACAATGCCGCCTTAAGTACTACAAAACGGAGTCTCCTTAGGGTCTATGTTTTGAGCGTTTCCTGTGTCACCCGTTTTACATTCCGATGCACCTCTGCACGTTTACTGTATCCATTGGACCTTCCCAGTGACGATGAAACACAGAAATTGCATCGGAATTAAATATAAGAGACACAATGCCGACTTAAGTACAAGAAAACTGAGTCTTCTTAGGGTCTATGTTTTGAGCGTTTCCTGTGTCACCGGTTTTACATTCCGATGGACCTCTGCAGGTTTTCTGTATCCCTTGGACCTCCCCATCTACGATGAAACACAGAAATTGCATCGGAATTAGATATAAGAGACACAATGTCGACTTAAGTACAGGAAGACTGAGTCTTCCTACTGTCTACGTTTTGAGCGTTTCCTCTGTCACCAGTTTTACATTCCGATGCACCTCTGCAGGTTTACTGTATCCATTGGCCCTTCCCATTGACGGTGAAACACAGAAATTGCATCGGAATTAAATATAAGAGACACAATGCCGACTTAAGTACAGGAAGACTGAGTCTTCCTACTGTCTATGTTTTGAGCGTTTCCTGTGTCACCAGTTTTACATTCCGATGCACCTCTGCAGGTTTACTGTATCCATTCGACTTTCACAGTGACGATGAAACACAGAAATTGCATCGGAATTAAATATAAGAGACACAATTCCGACTTAAGTACTACAAAACTGAGTCTTCTTAGTGTCTATGTTTTGAGAGTTTCCTGTGTCACCAGTTTTACATTCCGATGCACCTCTGCAGGTTTTCTGTATCCCTTGGACCTTCCCATCGACGATGAAACACAGAAATTGCATCGGAATTAGATCTAAGAGACACAATGTCGACTTAAGTAGAGGAAGACTGAGTCTTCCTACTGTCTACGTTTTGAGCGTTTCCTGTGTCACCAGTTTTACATTCCGATGCACCTCTGCAGGTTTACTGTATCCATTGGACCTTCCCATTGACGATGATCACAGATATTGCATCGGATTTAAATATAAGAGACACAATGCCGACTTAAGTGCTGGAAGACTGAGTCTTCCTACTGTCTACGTTTTGAGCGTTTCCTCTGTCACCAGTTTTACATTCCGATGCACCTCTGCAGGTTTACTGTATCCATTGGACCTTCCCAGTGACGATGGAACACAGAAATTGCATCGGAATTAAATATAAGAGTCACAATGCCGACTTAAGTACAAGAAAACTGAGTCTTCTTAGGGTCTATGTTTTGAGCGTTTCCTGTGTCACCAGTTTTACATTCCGATGCACCTCTGCAGGTTTACTGTACTCCTTGGACCTTCACAGTGACGATGAAACACAGATATTGCATCGGAATTAAATATAAGAGACACAATGCCGATTTAAGTACAGGAAGACTGAGTCTTTATACTGTCTATGTTTTCAGCGTTTCCTGTGTAATCAGTTTTACATTCCGATGCAACTCTGCAGGTTTACTGTATTCCTTGGACCTTCCCATTGACGATGAAACACAGAAATTGCATCGGAATTAAATATGAGACACAATGCCGACTTAAGTACAGAAAGTCTGAGTCTTCCTACTGTCTATGCTTTGAGCGTTTCCTGTGTCACCAGTTTTACATTCCGATGCACCCCTGCAGGTTTACTGTATCCATTGGACCTTCCCATTGACGATGAAACACTGAAATTGCATCGGATTTAAATATAAGAGACACAATGCCGACTTAAGTACAGGAAGACTGAGGCTTCCTACTGTCTATGTTTTGAGCGTTTCCTGTGTCACCAGTTTTTCATTCCGATGCACCTCTGCAGGTTTACTGTATCCATTCGACCTTCACAGTGACGATGAAACACAGAAATTGCTTTGGAATTAAATATAAGAGATACAATGCCGAAATAAGTACAGGAAGACTGTGTGATCCTACTGTCTATGTATTGAGCGTTTCCTGTGTCACCAGGTTTACATTCCGATGCACCTCTGCAGGTTTACTGTATTCCTTGGCCCTTCCCATTGACGGTGAAACACAGAAATTGCATCGGAATTAAATATACGAGACACAATGCCGACTTAAGTACAGGAAGATTGAGTCTTCCTACTGTCTATGTTTTGAGCGTTTCCTGTGTCACCAGTTTTACATTCCGATGCACCTCTGCAGGTTTACTGTATCCTTTCGACTTTCACAGTGACGATGAAACACAGAAATTGCATCGGAATTAAATATAAGAGATACAATGCCGACTTAAGTACTACTAAACTGAGTCTTCTTAGGGTCTATGTTTTGAGCGTTTCCTGTGTCACCATTTTTACATTCCGATGCACCTCTGCAGGTTTTCTGTATCCATTGGACCTTCCCACCGACGATGAAACACAGAAATAGCATCGGATTTAAATATAAGAGACACAATGCTGACTTAAGTACAGGAAGACTGAGTCTTCCTACTGTCTATGATTTGAGCGTTTCCGGTGTCACCACTATTACATTCCGATGCACCTCTGCAGGTTTACAGTATCCCTTCGACCTTCACAGTGACGATGAAAAACAGATATTGCATCGGAATTAAATATAAGAGACACAATGCCGACTTAAGTACACAAAAACTGAGACTTCTTAAGGTCTATGATTTGAGCGTTTCCTGTGTCACCAGTTTTACATTCCGATGCACCTCTGCATGTTTACTGTATTCCTTGGACCTTCACAGTGACGATGAAACACAGATATTGCATCGGAATTAAATATAAGAGACACAATGCCGATTTAAGTACAGGAAGACTGAGTCTTTATACTGTCTATGATTTCAGCGTTTCCTGTGTAATCAGTTTTACATTCCGATGCTACTCTGCAGGTTTACTGTATTCCTTGGACCTTCCCATTGACGATGAAACACAGAAATTGCATCGGAATTAAAAATGAGACACAATGCCTACTTAAGTACAGAAAGACTGAGTCTTCCTACTGTCTATGTTTTGAGCGTTTCCTGTGTCACCAGTTTTACATTCCGATGCACCCCTGCAGGTTTACTGTATCCATTTGACCTTCCCATTGACGATGAAACACAGAAATTGCAGCGGATTTAAATATAAGAGACACACTGCCGACTTAAGTACAGGAAGACTGAGTCTTCCTACTGTCTACGTTTTGAGCGTCTCCTGTGTCACCAGTTTTTCATTCCGATGCACCTCTGCAGGTTTACTGTATCCATTCGACATTCACAGTGACGATGAAACACAGAAATTGCATCGGAATTAAATATAAGAGACACAATGCCGCCTTAAGTACTACAAAACGGAGTCTCCTTAGGGTCTATGTATTGAGCGTTTGCTGTGTCACCCGTTTTACATTCCGATGCACCCCTGCAGGTTTACTGTTTCCATTGGTTCTTCCCATTGACGATGAAACACAGAAATTGCAGCGGATTTAAATATAAGAGACACAATGCCGACTTAAGTACAGGAAGACTGAGTCTTCTTACTGTCTACGTTTTGAGCGTTTCCTGTGTCACCAGTTTTTCATTCCGATGCACCTCTGCAGGTTTACTGTATCCATTCGACCTTCACAATGAGGATGAAACACAGAAATTGCATCGGAATTAGATCTAAGAGACACAATGTCGACTTAAGTACAGGAAGACTGAGTCTTCCTACAGTCTATGTTTTGAGCGTTTCCTGTAACACCAGTTTTACATTCCGATGCACCTCTGCAGGTTTACTGTATCCATTGGACCTTCACAGTGACGATGAAACACAGAAATTGCATCGGAATTAAATATAAGAAACACAATGCCGACTTAAGTACAAGAAAACTGAGTCTTCTTAGGGTCTATGTTTTGAGCGTCTCCTGTGTCACCGGTTTTACATTCCGATAGACCTCTGCAGGTTTTCTGTATCCGCTGGACCTCCCCATCGACAATGAAACACAGAAATTGCATCGGAATTAGATCTAAGAGACACAATGCCGACTTAAGTACAAGAAAACTGAGTCTTCTTAGGGTCTATGTTTTGAGCGTTTCCTGTGTCACCAGTTTTACATTCCGATGGACCTCTGCAGGTTTACTGCATCCCTTGGACCTTCCCATAAACGATGAAACACAAAAATTGCATCGGAATTCAATATAAGAGACACAATAAAGACTTAAGTACAAGAAAACTGAGCCTTTTTAGGGTCTATGTTTTGAGCGTTTCCTGGTCACCAGTTTTACATTCCGATGCACCTCTTCAGGTTTACTTTATCCATTGGACCTTCACAGTGACGATGAAATACAGATATTGCATTGGAATTAAATATAAGAGACACAATGCCGACTTAAGTACAGGAAGACTGAGTCTTCCTACAGTCTATGTTTTGAGCGTTTCCTGTAACACCAGTTTTACATTCCGATGCACCTCTGCAGGTTTACTGTATCCATTGGACCTTCACAGTGACGATGAAACACAGAAATTGCATCGGAATGAAATATAAGAGACACAATGTCGACTTAAGTACAACAAAACTGAGTCTTCTTAGGGTCTATGTTTTGAGCGTTTCGTGTGTCACCAGTTTTACATTCCGATGCACCTCTGCAGGTTTACTGTATAGATTGGACCCTCCCATTGACGATGAAACACAGAAATTGCATCGGAATTAAATATAAGAAACACAACGCCGACTTACGTTCAAGAAATCTGAATCTTCTTACGGTCTATGTTTTGAGCGTTTCCTGTGTCACCAGTTTTACATTCCGACGCACCTCTGCAGTTTTACTGTATCTCTTGGACCTTCCCATTGTCGATGAAACACAGAAATTGCATCGGAATTAAATATTAGAGACACAATGCCGACTTAAGAACAGGAAGACTGAGTCTTCCTACTGTCTATGTTTTGAGCGTTTACTGTAACACCAGTTTTACATTCCGATGCTCCTCTGCAGGTTTTCTGTATCCATTGGACCTTCCCATTGACGATGAAACACAGAATTGCATCGGATTTAAATATAAGAGACACAATGCCGACTTAAGTGCTGGAAGAATGAGTCTTCCTACTGTCTATGTTTTGAGCGTTTCCTGTGTCACCATTTTTACATTCCGATGTACCTCTGCAGGTTTTCTGTATCCATTGGACCTTCCCACCGACGATGAAACACAGAAACAGCATCGGATTTAAATATAAGAGACACAATGCTGACTTAAGTACAGGAAGACTGAGTCTTCCTACTGTCTATGATTTGAGCGTTTCCGGTGTCACCACTATTACATTCCGATGCACCTCTGCAGGTTTACTGTATCCCTTCGACCTTCACAGTGACGAAGATAAACAGATATTGCATCGGAATTAAATATAAGAGACACAATGCCGACTTAAGTACACAAAAACTGAGAGTTCTTAAGGTCTATGATTTGAGCGTTTCCTGTGTCACCAGTTTTACATTCCGATGCACCTCTGCAGGTTCACTGTATTCCTTGGACCTTCACAGTGACGATGAAACACAGATATTGCATCGGAATTAAATATAAGAGACACAATGCCGATTTAAGTACAGAAAGACTGAGTCTTTATACTGTCTATGTTTTCAGCGTTTCCTGTGTAATCAGTTTTACATTCCGATGCAACTCTGCAGGTTTACTGTATTCCTTGGACCTTCCCATTGACGATGAAACACAGAAATTGCATCGGAATTAAAGATGAGACACAATGCCGACTTAAGTACAGAAAGACTGAGTCTTCCTACTGTCTATGTTTGAGCGGTTCCTGTGTCACCAGTTTTACATTCCGATGCACCCCTGCAGGTTTACTGTATCCATTGGACCTTCCCATTGACGATGAAACACAGAAATTGCAGCGGATTTAAATATAAGAGACACAATGCCGACTTAAGTACAGGAAGACTGAGTCTTCCTACTGTCTACTTTTTGAGCGTTTCCTGTGTCACCAGTTTTTCATTCCGATGCACCTCTGCAGGTTTACTGTATCCATTCGACCTTCACAGTGACGATGAAACGCAGAAATTGCATCAGAATTAAATATAAGAGACACAATGCCGCCTTAAGTACTACAAAACGGAGTGTCCTTAGGGTCTATGTTTTGAGCGTTTCCTGTGTCACCCGTTTTACATTCCGATGCACCTCTGCACGTTTACTGTATCCATTGGACCTTCCCAGTGACGATGAAACACAGAAATTGCATCGGAATTAAATATAAGAGACACAATGCCGACTTAAGTACAAGAAAACTGAGTCTTCTTCGGGTCTATGTTTTGAGCGTTTCCTGTGTCACCGGTTTTACATTCCGATGGACCTCTGCAGGTTTTCTGTATCCCTTGGACCTCCCCATCTACGATGAAACACATAAATAACATCGGAATTAGATATAAGAGACACAATGTCGACTTAAGTACAGGAAGACTGAGTCTTCCTACTGTCTACGTTTTGAGCGTTTCCTCTGTCACCAGTTTTACATTCCGATGCACCTCTGCAGGTTTACTGTATCCATTGGACCTTCCCAGTGACGATGGAACACAGAAATTGCATCGGAATTAAATATAAGAGTCACAATGCCGACTTAAGTACAAGAAAACTGAGTCTTCTTAGGGTCTATGTTTTGAGCGTTTCCTGTGTCACCAGTTTTACATTCCGATGCACCTCTGCAGGTTTACTGTATTCCTTGGACCTTCACAGTGACGATGAAACACAGATATTGCATCGGAATTAAATATAAGAGACACAATGCCGATTTAAGTACAGGAAGACTGAGTCTTTATACTGTCTATGTTTTCAGCGTTTCCTGTGTAATCAGTTTTACATTCCGATGCAACTCTGCAGGTTTACTGTATTCCTTGGACCTTCCCATTGACGATGAAACACAGAAATTGCATCGGAATTAAATATGAGACACAATGCCGACTTAAGTACAGAAAGTCTGAGTCTTCCTACTGTCTATGCTTTGAGCGTTTCCTGTGTCACCAGTTTTACATTCCGATGCACCCCTGCAGGTTTACTGTATCCATTGGACCTTCCCATTGACGATGAAACCCTGAAATTGCATCGGATTTAAATATAAGAGACACAATGCCGACTTAAGTACAGGAAGACTGAGTCTTCCTACTGTCTATGTTTTGAACGTTTCCTGTGTCACCAGTTTTTCATTCCGATGCACCTCTGCAGGTTTACTGTATCCACTCAACCTTCACAGTGACGATGAAACACAGAAATTGCTTTGGAATTAAATATAAGAGATACAATGCCGAAATAAGTACAGGAATACTGTGTGATCCTACTGTCTATGTATTGAGCGTTTCCTGTGTCACGAGGTTTACATTACGATGCACCTCTGCAGGTTTACTGTATTCCTTGGCCCTTCCCATTGACGGTGAAACACAGAAATTGCATCGGAATTAAATATAAGAGACACAATGCCGACTTAAGTACAGGAAGACTGAGTCTTCCTACTGTCTATGTTTTGAGCGTTTCCTGTGTCACCAGTTTTACATTCCGATGCACCTCTGCAGGTTTACTGTATCCATTCGACTTTCACAGTGACGATGAAACACAGAAATTGCATCGGAATTAAATATAAGAGACACAATTCCGACTTAAGTACTACAAAACTGAGTCTTCTTAGGGTCTATGTTTTGAGAGTTTCCTGTGTCACCAGTTTTACATTCCGATGCACCTCTGCAGGTTTTCTGTATCCCTTGGACCTTCCCATCGACGATGAAACATAGAAATTGCATCGGAATTAGATCTAAGAGACACAATGTCGACTTAAGTACAGGAAGACTGAGTCTTCCTACTGTCTACGTTTTGAGCGTTTCCTGTGTCACCAGTTTTACATTCCGATGCACCTCTGCAGGTTTACTGTATCCATTGGACCTTCCCATTGACGATGAAACACAGAAATTGCATCGGATTTAAATATAAGAGACACAATGCCGACTTAAGTGCTGGAAGACTGAGTCTTCCTACTGTCTACGTTTTGAGCGTTTCCTCTGTCACCAGTTTTACATTCCGATGCACCTCTGCAGGTTTACTGTATCCATTGGACCTTCCCAGTGACGATGGAACACAGAAATTGCATCGGAATTAAATATAAGAGTCACAATGCCGACTTAAGTACAAGAAAACTGAGTCTTCTTAGGGTCTATGTTTTGAGCGTTTCCTGTGTCACCAGTTTTACATTCCGATGCACCTCTGCAGGTTTACTGTACTCCTTGGACCTTCACAGTGACGATGAAACAGAGATATTGCATCGGAATTAAATATAAGAGACACAATGCCGATTTAAGTACAGGAAGACTGAGTCTTTATACTGTCTATGTTTTCAGCGTTTCCTGTGTAATCAGTTTAACATTCCGATGCAACTCTGCAGGTTTACTGTATTCCTTGGACCTTCCCATTGACGATGAAACACAGAAATTGCATCGGAATTAAATATGAGACACAATGCCGACTTAAGTACAGAAAGTCTGAGTCTTCCTACTGTCTATGCTTTGAGCGTTTCCTGTGTCACCAGTTTTACATTCCGATGCACCCCTGCAGGTTTACTGTATCCATTGGACCTTCCCATTGACGATGAAACACTGAAATTGCATCGGATTTAAATATAAGAGACACAATGCCGACTTAAGTACAGGAAGACTGAGGCTTCCTACTGTCTATGTTTTGAGCGTTTCCTGTGTCACCAGTTTTTCATTCCGATGCACCTCTGCAGGTTTACTGTATCCATTCGACCTTCAGGTGACGATGAAACACAGAAATTGCTTAGGAATTAAATATAAGAGATACAATGCCGAAATAAGTACAGGAAGACTGTGTGATCCTACTGTCTATGTAATGAGCGTTTCCTGTGTCACCAGGTTTACATTCCGATGCACCTCTGCAGGTTTACTGTATTCCTTGGCCCTTCCCATTGACGGTGAAACACAGAAATTGCATCGGAATTAAATATGAGACACAATGCCGACTTAAGTACAGAAAGTCTGAGTCTTCCTACTGTCTATGCTTTGAGCGTTTCCTGTGTCACCAGTTTTACATTCCGATGCACCCCTGCAGGTTTACTGTATCCATTGGACATTCCCATTGACGATGAAACACAGAAATTGCAGCGGATTTAAATATAAGAGACACAATGCCGACTTAAGTACAGGAAGACTGAGTCTTCCTACTGTCTACTTTTTGAGCGTTTCCTGTGTCACCAGTTTTTCATTCCGATGCACCTCTGCAGGTTTACTGTATCCATTCGACCTTCACAGTGACGATGAAACGCAGAAATTGCATCAGAATTAAATATAAGAGACACAATGCCGCCTTAAGTACTACAAAACGGAGTGTCCTTAGGGTCTATGTTTTGAGCGTTTCCTGTGTCACCCGTTTTACATTCCGATGCACCTCTGCACGTTTACTGTATCCATTGGACCTTCCCAGTGACGATGAAACACAGAAATTGCATCGGAATTAAATATAAGAGACACAATGCCGACTTAAGTACAAGAAAACTGAGTCTTCTTAGGGTCTATGTTTTGAGCGTTTCCTGTGTCACCGGTTTTACATTCCGATGGACCTCTGCAGGTTTTCTGTATCCCTTGGACCTCCCCATCTACGATGAAACACATAAATAACATCGGAATTAGATATAAGAGACACAATGTCGACTTAAGTACAGGAAGACTGAGTCTTCCTACTGTCTACGTTTTGAGCGTTTCCTCTGTCACCAGTTTTACATTCCGATGCACCTCTGCAGGTTTACTGTATCCATTGGACCTTCCCAGTGACGATGGAACACAGAAATTGCATCGGAATTAAATATAAGAGTCACAATGCCGACTTAAGTACAAGAAAACTGAGTCTTCTTAGGGTCTATGTTTTGAGCGTTTCCTGTGTCACCAGTTTTACATTCCGATGCACCTCTGCAGGTTTACTGTATTCCTTGGACCTTCACAGTGACGATGAAACACAGATATTGCATCGGAATTAAATATAAGAGACACAATGCCGATTTAAGTACAGGAAGACTGAGTCTTTATACTGTCTATGTTTTCAGCGTTTCCTGTGTAATCAGTTTTACATTCCGATGCAACTCTGCAGGTTTACTGTATTCCTTGGACCTTCCCATTGACGATGAAACACAGAAATTGCATCGGAATTAAATATGAGACACAATGCCGACTTAAGTACAGAAAGTCTGAGTCTTCCTACTGTCTATGCTTTGAGCGTTTCCTGTGTCACCAGTTTTACATTCCGATGCACCCCTGCAGGTTTACTGTATCCATTGGACCTTCCCATTGACGATGAAACCCTGAAATTGCATCGGATTTAAATATAAGAGACACAATGCCGACTTAAGTACAGGAAGACTGAGTCTTCCTACTGTCTATGTTTTGAGCGTTTCTGTGTCACCAGTTTTTCATTCCGATGCACCTCTGCAGGTTTACTGTATCCACTCAACCTTCACAGTGACGATGAAACACAGAAATTGCTTTGGAATTAAATATAAGAGATACAATGCCGAAATAAGTACAGGAATACTGTGTGATCCTACTGTCTATGTATTGAGCGTTTCCTGTGTCACGAGGTTTACATTACGATGCACCTCTGCAGGTTTACTGTATTCCTTGGCCCTTCCCATTGACGGTGAAACACAGAAATTGCATCGGAATTAAATATAAGAGACACAATGCCGACTTAAGTACAGGAAGACTGAGTCTTCCTACTGTCTATGTTTTGAGCGTTTCCTGTGTCACCAGTTTTACATTCCGATGCACCTCTGCAGGTTTACTGTATCCATTCGACTTTCACAGTGACGATGAAACACAGAAATTGCATCGGAATTAAATATAAGAGACACAATTCCGACTTAAGTACTACAAAACTGAGTCTTCTTAGGGTCTATGTTTTGAGAGTTTCCTGTGTCACCAGTTTTACATTCCGATGCACCTCTGCAGGTTTTCTGTATCCCTTGGACCTTCCCATCGACGATGAAACACAGAAATTGCATCGGAATTAGATCTAAGAGACACAATGTCGACTTAAGTACAGGAAGACTGAGTCTTCCTACTGTCTACGTTTTGAGCGTTTCCTGTGTCACCAGTTTTACATTCCGATGCACCTCTGCAGGTTTACTGTATCCATTGGATCTTCCCATTGACGATGAAACACAGAAATTGCATCGGATTTAAATATAAGAGACACAATGCCGACTTATGTGCTGGAAGACTGAGTCTTCCTACTGTCTACGTCTTGAGCGTTTCCTCTGTCACCAGTTTTACATTCCGATGCACCTCTGCAGGTTTACTGTATCCATTGGACCTTCCCAGTGACGATGGAACACAGAAATTGCATCGGAATTAAATATAAGAGTCACAATGCCGACTTAAGTACAAGAAAACTGAGTCTTCTTAGGGTCTATGTTTTGAGCGTTTCCTGTGTCACCAGTTTTACATTCCGATGCACCTCTGCAGGTTTACTGTACTCCTTGGACCTTCACAGTGACGATGAAACACAGATATTGCATCGGAATTAAATATAAGAGACACAATGCCGATTTAAGTACAGGAAGACTGAGTCTTTATACTGTCTATGTTTTCAGCGTTTCCTGTGTAATCAGTTTTACATTCCGATGCAACTCTGCAGGTTTACTGTATTCCTTGGACCTTCCCATTGACGATGAAACACAGAAATTGCATCGGAATTAAATATGAGACACAATGCCGACTTAAGTACAGAAAGTCTGAGTCTTCCTACTGTCTATGCTTTGAGCGTTTCCTGTGTCACCAGTTTTACATTCCGATGCACCCCTGCAGGTTTACTGTATCCATTGGACCTTCCCATTGACGATGAAACACTGAAATTGCATCGGATTTAAATATAAGAGACACAATGCCGACTTAAGTACAGGAAGACTGAGGCTTCCTACTGTCTATGTTTTGAGCGTTTCCTGTGTCACCAGTTTTTCATTCCGATGCACCTCTGCAGGTTTACTGTATCCATTCGACCTTCAGGTGACGATGAAACACAGAAATTGCTTAGGAATTAAATATAAGAGATACAATGCCGAAATAAGTACAGGAAGACTGTGTGATCCTACTGTCTATGTAATGAGCGTTTCCTGTGTCACCAGGTTTACATTCCGATGCACCTCTGCAGGTTTACTGTATTCCTTGGCCCTTCCCATTGACGGTGAAACACAGAAATTGCATCGGAATTAAATATAAGAGACACAATGCCGACTTAAGTACAGGAAGACTGAGTCTTCCTACTGTCTATGTTTTGAGCGTTTCCTGTGTCACCAGTTTTACATTCCGATGCACCTCTGCAGGTTTACTGTATCCATACGACTTTCACAGTGACGATGAAACACAGAAATTGCATCGGAATTAAATATAAGAGACACAATGCCGACTTAAGTACTACAAAACTGAGTCTTCTTAGGGTCTATGTTTTGAGCGTCTCCTGTGTCACCAGTTTTTCATTCCGATGCACCTCTGCAGGTTTACTGTAACCATTCGACCTTCACAGTGACGATGAAACACAGAAATTGCATCGGAATTAAATATAAGAGACACAATGCCGCCTTAAGTACTACAAAACGAAGTCTCCTTAGGGTCTATGTATTGAGCGTTTGCTGTGTCACCCGTTTTACATTCCGATGCACCCCTGCAGGTTTACTGTATCCATTGGACCTTCCCATTGACGTTGAAACACAGAAATTGCAGCGGTTTAAATATAAGAGACACAATGCCGACTTAAGTACAGGAAGACTGAGTCTTCTTACTGTCTACGTTTTGAGCGTTTCCTGTGTCACCAGTTTTTCATTCCGATGCACCTCTGCAGGTTTACTGTATCCATTCGACCTTCACAGTGAGGATGAAACACAGAAATTGCATCGGAATTAGATCTAAGAGACACAATGTCGACTTAAGTACAGGAAGACTGAGTCTTCCTACTGTCTACGTTTTTAGCGTTTCCTCTGTCACCAGTTTTACATTCCGATGCACCTCTGCAGGTTTACTGTATCCATTGGACCTTCCCAGTGACGATGGAACACAGAAATTGCATCGGAATTAAATATAAGAGTCACAATGCCGACTTAAGTACAAGAAAACTGAGTTTTCTTAGGGTCTATGGTTTGAGCGATTCCTGTGTCACCAGTTTTACATTCCGATGCACCTCTGCAAGGTTTACTGTATTCCTTGGACCTTCACAGTGACGATAAAACACAGATATTGCATCGGAATTAAATATGAGAGACACAATGCCGATTTAAGTACAGGAAGACTGAGTCTTTATACTGTCTATGTTTTCAGCGTTTCCTGTGTAATCAGTTTTACATTCCGATGCAACTCTGCAGGTTTACTGTATTCCTTGGACCTTCCCATTGACGATGAAACACAGAAATTGCATCGGAATTAAATATGAGACACAATGCCGACTTAAGTACAGAAAGTCTGAGTCTTCCTACCGTCTATGTTTTGAGCGTTTCCTGTGTCACCAGTTTTACATTCCGATGCACCCCTGCAGGTTTACTGTATCCATTGGACCTTCCCATTGACGATGAAACACTGAAATTGCATCGGATTTAAAAATAAGAGGCACAATGCCAACTTAAGTACAGGCAGACTGAGTCTTCCTACTGTCTATGTTTTGAGCGTTTCCTGTGTCACCAGTTTTTAATTCCGATGCACCTCTGCAGGTTTACGGTATCCATTCGACCTTCACAGTGACAATGAAACACAGAAATTGCATCGGAATTAAATATAAGAGACACAATGCCGACATAAGTACAAGATAACTGAGTATTCTTGGGGTCTATGTTTTGAGCGTTTCCTGTGTCACCAGTTTTACATTCCGATGCACCTCTGCATGTTTACTGTATCCATTGGACCTTCACAGAGACGATGAAACACAGAAATTGCATCGGAATTAATTATAAGAGACACAATGCCGCCTTAGGTACTACAAAACTGAGTCTCCTTAGGGTCTATGTTTTTAGCGTTTCCTGTGTCACCCGTTTTACACTCCGATGCACCTCTGCAGGTTTACTGTATCCATTGGACCTTCCCAGTGACGATGAAACACAGAAATTGCATCGGAATTAAATATAAGAAACACAATGCCGACTTAAGTACAAGAAAACTGAGTCTTCTTAGGGTCTATGTTTTGAGCGTTTCCTGTGTCACCGGTTTTACATTCCGATAGACCTCTGCAGGTTTTCTGTATCCGCTGGACCTCCCCATCGACAATGAAACACAGAAATTGCATCGGAATTAGATCTAAGAGACACAATGCCGACGTAAGTACAAGAAAACTGAGTCTTCTTAGGGTCTATGTTTTGAGCGTTTCCTGTGTCACCAGTTTTACATTCCGATGGACCTCTGCAGGTTTACTGCATCCCTTGGACCTTCCCATAAACGATGAAACACAAAAATTGCATCGGAATTCAATATAAGAGACACAATAAAGACTTAAGTACAAGAAAACTGAGCCTTTTTAGGGTCTATGTTTTGAGCGTTTCCTGGTCACCAGTTTTACATTCCGATGCACCTCTTCAGGTTTACTTTATCCATTGGACCTTCACAGTGACGATGAAATACAGAAATTGCATTGGAATTAAATATAAGAGACACAATCCGACTTAAGTACAGGAAGACTGAGTCTTCCTACAGTCTATGTTTTGAGCGTTTCCTGTAACACCAGTTTTACATTTCGATGCACCTCTGCAGGTTTACTGTATCCACTGGACCTTCACAGTGACGATGAAACACAGAAATTGCATCGGAATGAAATATAAGAGACACAATGTCGACTTAAGTACAACAAAACTAAGTCTTCTTAGGGTCTATGTTTTGAGCGTTTCGTGTGTCACCAGTTTTACATTCCGATGCACCTCTGCAGGTTTACTGTATAGATTGGACCTTCCCATTGACGATGAAACACAGATATTGCATCGGAATTAAATATAAGAAACACAACGCCGACTTACGTTCAAGAAATCTGAATCTTCTTACGGTCTATGTTTTGAGCGTTTCCTGTGTCACCAGTTTTACATTCCGACGCACCTCTGCAGTTTTACTGTATCTCTTGGACCTTCCCATTGTAGATGAAACACAGAAATTGCATCGGAATTAAATATTAGAGACACAATGCCGACTTAAGAACAGGAAGACTGAGTCTTCCTACTGTCTATGTTTTGAGCGTTTACTGTAACACCAGTTTTACATTCCGATGCACCTCTGCAGGTTTACTGTATCCATTGGAAATTCCCAGTGACGATGAAACACAGAAATTGCATTGGAATTTGATATAAGAGACACAATGCCGACTTAAGTACAAGGGAAACTGAGTCTTCTTAGGGTCTATGCTTTGAGCGTTTCCTGTGTCACCAGTTTTACATTCCGATGGACCTCTGCAGGTTTACTGTATCCCTTGGACCTTCCCATCGACGATGAAACACAGAAGTTGCATCGGAATTAAATCTAAGAGACCCAATGTCGACTTAAGTACAGGAAGACTGAGTCTTCCTACTGTCTACGTTTTGAGCGTTTCCTGTGTCACCAGTTTTACATTCCGATGCACCTCTGCAGGTTTACTGTATAGATTGGACCTTCCCATTGAAGATGAAACACAGAAATTGCATCGGAATTAAATTTAAGAAACACAACGCCGACTTACGTACAAGAAAAATGAATCTTCTTACGGTCTATGATTTGAGAGTTTCCTGTGTCACCAGTTTTACATTCCGATGCACCTCTGCAGGTTTTCTGTATCCCTTGGACCTTCCCATCGACGATGAAACACAGAAATTGCATCGGAATTAGATCTAAGAGACACAATGTCGACTTAAGTACAGGAAGACTGAGTCTTCCTACTGTCTACGTTTTGAGCGTTTCCTGTGTCACCAGTTTTACATTCCGATGCACCTCTGCAGGTTTACTGTATCCATTGGACCTTCCCATTGACGATGAAACACAGAAATTGCATCGGATTTAAATATAAGAGACACAATGCCGACTTAAGTGCTGGAAGACTGAGTCTTCCTACTGTCTACGTTTTGAGCGTTTCCTCTGTCACCAGTTTTACATTCCGATGCACCTCTGCAGGTTTACTGTATCCATTGGACCTTCCCAGTGACGATGGAACACAGAAATTGCATCGGAATTAAATATAAGAGTCACAATGCCGACTTAAGTACAAGAAAACTGAGTCTTCTTAGGGTCTATGTTTTGAGCGTTTCCTGTGTCACCAGTTTTACATTCCGATGCACCTCTGCAGGTTTACTGTACTCCTTGGACCTTCACAGTGACGATGAAACACAGATATTGCATCGGAATTAAATATAAGAGACACAATGCCGATTTAAGTACAGGAAGACTGAGTCTTTATACTGTCTATGTTTTCAGCGTTTCCTGTGTAATCAGTTTTACATTCCGATGCAACTCTGCAGGTTTACTGTATTCCTTGGACCTTCCCATTGACGATGAAACACAGAAATTGCATCGGAATTAAATATGAGACACAATGCCGACTTAAGTACAGAAAGTCTGAGTCTTCCTACTGTCTATGCTTTGAGCGTTTCCTGTGTCACCAGTTTTACATTCCGATGCACCCCTGCAGGTTTACTGTATCCATTGGACCTTCCCATTGACGATGAAACACTGAAATTGCATCGGATTTAAATATAAGAGACACAATGCCGACTTAAGTACAGGAAGACTGAGGCTTCCTACTGTCTATGTTTTGAGCGTTTCCTGTGTCACCAGTTTTTCATTCCGATGCACCTCTGCAGGTTTACTGTATCCATTCGACCTTCACAGTGACGATGAAACACAGAAATTGCTTAGGAATTAAATATAAGAGATACAATGCCGAAATAAGTACAGGAAGACTGTGTGATCCTACTGTCTATGTATTGAGCGTTTCCTGTGTCACCAGGTTTACATTCCGATGCACCTCTGCAGGTTTACTGTATTCCTAGGCCCTTCCCATTGACGGTGAAACACAGAAATTGCATCGGAATTAAATATAAGAGACACAATGCCGACTTAAGTACAGGAAGACTGAGTCTTCCTACTGTCTATGTTTTGAGCGTTTCCTGTGTCACCAGTTTTACATTCCGATGCACCTCTGCAGGTTTACTGTATCCATACGACTTTCACAGTGACGATGAAACACAGAAATTGCATCGGAATTAAATATAAGAGACACAATGCCGACTTAAGTACTACAAAACTGAGTCTTCTTAGGGTCTATGTTTTGAGCGTTTCCTGTGTCACCATTTTTACATTCCGATGCACCTCTGCAGGTTTTCTGTATCCATTGGACCTTCCCACCGACGATGAAACACAGAAATAGCATCGGATTTAAATATAAGAGACACAATGCTGACTTAAGTACAGGAAGACTGAGTCTTCCTACTGTCTATGATTTGAGCGTTTCCGGTGTCACCACTATTACATTCCGATGCACCTCTGCAGGTTTACTGTATCCCTTCGACCTTCACAGTGACGATGAAAAACAGATATTGCATCGGAATTAAATATAAGAGACACAATGACGACTTAAGTACACAAAAACTCAGACTTCTTAAGGTCTATGATTTGAGCGTTTCCTGTGTCACCAGTTTTACATCCCGATGCACCTCTGCATGTTTACTGTATTCCTTGGACCTTCACAGTGACGATGAAACACAGATATTGCATCGGAATTAAATATAAGAGACACAATGCCGATTTAAGTACAGGAAGACTGAGTCTTTATACTGTCTATGATTTCAACGTTTCCTGTGTAATCAGTTTTACATTCCGATGCTACTCTGCAGGTTTACTGTATTCCTTGGACCTTCCCATTGACGATGAAACACAGAAATTGCATCGGAATTAAAAATGAGACACAATGCCTACTTAAGTACAGAAAGACTGAGTCTTCCTACTGTCTATGTTTTGAGCGTTTCCTGTGTCACCAGTTTTACATTCCGATGCACCCCTGCAGGTTTACTGTATCCATTGGACCTTCCCATTGACGATGAAACACAGAAATTGCAGCGGATTTAAATATAAGAGACACACTGCCGACTTAAGTACAGGAAGACTGAGTCTTCCTACTGTCTACGTTTTGAGCGTCTCCTGTGTCACCAGTTTTTCATTCCGATGCACCTCTGCAGGTTTACTGTAACCATTCGACCTTCACAGTGACGATGAAACACAGAAATTGCATCGGAATTAAATATAAGAGACACAATGCCGCCTTAAGTACTACAAAACGAAGTCTCCTTAGGGTCTATGTATTGAGCGTTTGCTGTGTCACCCGTTTTACATTCCGATGCACCCATGCAGGTTTACTGTATCCATTGGACCTTCCCATTGACGATGAAACACAGAAATTGCAGCGGATTTAAATATAAGAGACACAATGCCGACTTAAGTACAGGAAGACTGAGTCTTCTTACTGTCTACGTTTTGAGCGTTTCCTGTGTCACCAGTTTTTCATTCCGATGCACCTCTGCAGGTTTACAGTATCCATTCTACCTTCACAGTGAGGATGAAACACAGAAATTGCATCGGAATTAGATCTAAGAGACACAATGTCGACTTAAGTACAGGAAGACTGAGTCTTCCTACTGTCTACGTTTTTAGCGTTTCCTCTGTCACCAGTTTTACATTCCGATGCACCTCTGCAGGTTTACTGTATCCATTGGACCTTCCCAGTGACGATGGAACACAGAAATTGCATCGGAATTAAATATAAGAGTCACAATGCCGACTTAAGTACAAGAAAACTGAGTTTTCTTAGGGTCTATGGTTTGAGCGATTCCTGTGTCACCAGTTTTACATTCCGATGCACCTCTGCAAGGTTTACTGTATTCCTTGGACCTTCACAGTGACGATGAAACACAGATATTGCATCGGAATTAAATATGAGAGACACAATGCCGATTTAAGTACAGGAAGACTGAGTCTTTATACTGTCTATGTTTTCAGCGTTTCCTGTGTAATCAGTTTTACATTCCGATGCAACTCTGCAGGTTTACTGTATTCCTTGGACCTTCCCATTGACGATGAAACACAGAAATTGCATTGGAATTAAATATGAGACACAATGCCGACTTAAGTACAGAAAGTCTGAGTCTTCCTACTGTCTATGTTTTGAGCGTTTCCTGTGTCACCAGTTTTACATTCCGATGCACCCCTGCAGGTTTACTGTATCCATTGGACCTTCCCATTGACGATGAAACACTGAAATTGCATCGGATTTAAAAATAAGAGGCACAATGCCAACTTAAGTACAGGCAGACTGAGTCTTCCTACTGTCTATGTTTTGAGCGTTTCCTGTGTCACCAGTTTTTAATTCCGATGCACCTCTGCAGGTTTACGGTATCCATTCGACCTTCACAGTGACAATGAAACACAGAAATTGCATCGGAATTAAATATAAGAGACACAATGCCGACATAAGTACAAGATAACTGAGTATTCTTGGGGTCTATGTTTTGAGCGTTTCCTGTGTCACCAGTTTTACATTCCGATGCACCTCTGCAGGTTTACTGTATCCATTGGACCTTCACAGAGACGATGAAACACAGAAATTGCATCGGAATTAATTATAAGAGACACAATGCCGCCTTAGGTACTACAAAACTGAGTCTCCTTAGGGTCTATGTTTTTAGCGTTTCCTGTGTCCCCCGTTTTACACTCCGATGCACCTCTGCAGGTTTACTGTATCCATTGGACCTTCCCAGTGACGATGAAACACAGAAATTGCATCGGAATTAAATATAAGAAACACAATGCCGACTTAAGTACAAGAAAACTGAGTCTTCTTAGGGTCTATGTTTTGAGCGTTTCCTGTGTCACCGGTTTTACATTCCGATAGACCTCTGCAGGTTTTCTGTATCCGCTGGACCTCCCCATCGACAATGAAACACAGAAATTGCATCGGAATTAGATCTAAGAGACACAATGCCGACGTAAGTACAAGAAAACTGAGTCTTCTTAGGGTCTATGTTTTGAGCGTTTCCTGTGTCACCAGTTTTACATTCCGATGGACCTCTGCAGGTTTACTGCATCCCTTGGACCTTCCCATAAACGATGAAACACAAAAATTGCATCGGAATTCAATATAAGAGACACAATAAAGACTTAAGTACAAGAAAACTGAGCCTTTTTAGGGTCTATGTTTTGAGCGTTTCCTGGTCACCAGTTTTACATTCCGATGCACCTCTTCAGGTTTACTTTATCCATTGGACCTTCACAGTGACGATGAAATACAGAAATTGCATTGGAATTAAATATAAGAGACACAATCCGACTTAAGTACAGGAAGACTGAGTCTTCCTACAGTCTATGTTTTGAGCGTTTCCTGTAACACCAGTTTTACATTTCGATGCACCTCTGCAGGTTTACTGTATCCACTGGACCTTCACAGTGACGATGAAACACAGAAATTGCATCGGAATGAAATATAAGAGACACAATGTCGACTTAAGTACAACAAAACTAAGTCTTCTTAGGGTCTATGTTTTGAGCGTTTCGTGTGTCACCAGTTTTACATTCCGATGCACCTCTGCAGGTTTACTGTATAGATTGGACCTTCCCATTGACGATGAAACACAGATATTGCATCGGAATTAAATATAAGAAACACAACGCCGACTTACGTTCAAGAAATCTGAATCTTCTTACGGTCTATGTTTTGAGCGTTTCCTGTGTCACCAGTTTTACATTCCGACGCACCTCTGCAGTTTTACTGTATCTCTTGGACCTTCCCATTGTAGATGAAACACAGAAATTGCATCGGAATTAAATATTAGAGACACAATGCCGACTTAAGAACAGGAAGACTGAGTCTTCCTACTGTCTATGTTTTGAGCGTTTACTGTAACACCAGTTTTACATTCCGATGCACCTCTGCAGGTTTACTGTATCCATTGGAAATTCCCAGTGACGATGAAACACAGAAATTGCATTGGAATTAGATATAAGAGACACAATGCCGACTTAAGTACAAGGGAAACTGAGTCTTCTTAGGGTCTATGCTTTGAGCGTTTCCTGTGTCACCAGTTTTACATTCCGATGGACCTCTGCAGGTTTACTGTATCCCTTGGACCTTCCCATCGACGATGAAACACAGAAGTTGCATCGGAATTAAATCTAAGAGACCCAATGTCGACTTAAGTACAGGAAGACTGAGTCTTCCTACTGTCTACGTTTAGAGCGTTTCCTGTGTCACCAGTTTTACATTCCGATGCACCTCTGCAGGTTTACTGTATAGATTGGACCTTCCCATTGAAGATGAAACACAGAAATTGCATCGGAATTAAATTTAAGAAACACAACGCCGACTTACGTACAAGAAAAATGAATCTTCTTACGGTCTATGTTTTGAGCGATTCCTGTGTCACCAGTTTTACATTCCGACGCACCTCTGCAGGTTTACTGTATCTCTTGGACCTTCCAATTGTCGATGAAACACAGATATTGCATCGGAATTAAATATAAGAGACACAATGCCGATTTAAGTACAGGAAGGCTGAGTCTTCCTTTTGTCTATGTTTTGAGCGTTTTCTGTGTCACCAGTTTTACATTCCGATGCACCTCTACAGGATACTGTATCCTTGGACCTTCACAGTGACGATGAAACACAGAAATTGCTTTGTAATTAAATATAAGAGATACAATGCCGAAATAAGTACAGGAAGACTGTGTCTTCCTACTGTCTATGTATTGAGCGTTTCCTGTGTCACCAGGTTTACATTCCGATGCACCTCTGCAGGTTTACTGTATTACTTGGCCCTTCCCATTGACGGTGAAACACAGAAATTGCATTGGAATTAAATATAAGAGACACAATGCCGACTTAAGTACAGGAAGACTGAGTCTTCCTACTGTCTATGTTTTGAGCGTTTCCTGTGTCACCAGTTTTACATTCCGATGCACCTCTGCAGGTTTACTGTATCCATTCGACTTTCACAGTGACGATGAAACACAGAAATTGCATCGGAATTAAATATAAGAGACACAATGCCGACTTAAGTACTACAAAACTGAGTCTTCTTAGGGGCTATGTTTTGAGAGTTTCCTGTGTGACCAGTTTTACATTCCGATGCACCTCTGCAGGTTTTCTGTATCCCTTGGACCTTCCCATCGACGATGAAACACAGAAACTGCATCGGAAGTAGATCTAAGAGACACAATGTCGACTTAAGTACAGGAAGACTGAGTCTTACTACTGTCTACGGTTTGAGCGTTTCCTGTGTCACCAGTTTTACATTCCGATGCACCTCTGCAGGTTTACTGTATCCATTGGACCTTCCCATTGACGATGAAACACAGAAATTGCATCGGATTTAAATATAAGAGACACAATGCCGACTTAAGTGCAGGAAGACTGAGTCTTCCTACTGTCTATGTTTTGAGCGTTTCCTGTGTCACCATTTTTACATTCCGATGCACCTCTGCAGGTTTACTGTATCCATTGGACCTTACCACTGACGATGAAACACAGAAATTGCATCGGATTTAAATATAAGAGACACAATGCCGACTTAAGTACAGGAAGACTGAGTCTTCCTACTGTCTCTGTTTTGAGCGTTTCCGGTTTCACCAGTTTTACATTCCGATGCACCTCTGCAGGTTTACTGTATCCATTGGACCTTCCCATTGACGATGAAACACAGAAATTGCATCGGATTTAAATATAAGAGACACAATGTCGTCTTAAGTACAGGAAGACTGAGTCTTCCTACTGTCTTCGTTTTGAGCGTTTCCTGTGTCACCAGTTTTACATTCCGATGCACCTCTGCAGGTTTACTGTATCATTTCGTCCTTCACAGTGACGATGAAACACAGAAATTGTATCGGAATTAAATACAAGAAACACAATGCCGACTTAAGTACAAGAAAACTGAGTCTTCTTACGGTCTATGATTTGAGCGTATCCTGTGTCACCAGTTTTACATTCCGACGAACCTCTGCAGGTTTACTGTATCCTTTGGACCTTCCCATTGTCGATGAAACACAGAAATTGCATCGGTATTGAATATTAGAGACACAATGCCGACTTAAGAACAGGAAGACTGAGTCTTCCTACTGTCTATGTTTTTAGCGTTTCCTGTAACACCAGTTTTACATTCCGATGCACCTCTGCAGGTTTACTGCATCCATTAGACATTCCCAGTGACGATGAAACACAGAAATTGCATCGGAATTAGATATAAGAGACACAATGCCGACTGAAGTACAAGAAAACTGATTCTTCTTAGGGTCTATGTTTTGAGCGTTTCCTGTGTCTCCAGTTCTACATTCCGATGCAACTCTGCAGGTTTACTGCATCCCTTGGACCTTCCCATCGATGATGATACACAGAAATTGCATCGGAATTAAATCTAAGAGTCTAAATGTCGACTTAAGTACAGGAAGACTGATTCTTCCTACAGTCTATGTTTTGAGCGTTTCCTGCAACACCAGTTTTCCATTCCGATGCACCTCTGCAGGTTTACTGTATCCATTGGACCTTCACAGTGACGATGAAACACAGAAATTGCATCGGAATTAAATGTAAGAGACACAATGCCGACTTAAGTACAACAAAACTGAGTCTTCTTAGGGTCTATGTTTTGAGCGTCTCCTGTGTCACCAGTTTTACATTCCGATGCACCTCTGCAGGTTTACTGTATAGATTGGTCCTTCCCACTGACGATGAAACACGGAAATTGCATCGGCATTAAATATAAGAAACACAACGCCGACTTACGTACAAGAAAACTGAGTCTTCTTACGCCCTATGTTTTGACCGTTTCCTGTGGCACCAGTTTTACATTCCGACGCACCTCTGCAGGTTTACTGTATCCATTGGACCTTCACAGTGACAATGAAACACAGAAATTGCATCGGAATTAAATATAAGAGACACAATGCCGACATAAGTACAAGATAACTGAGTATTCTTGGGGTCTATGTTTTGAGCGTTTCCTGTGTCACCAGTTTTACATTCCGATGCACCTCTGCAGGTTTACTGTATCCATTGGACCTTCACAGAGACGATGAAACACAGAAATTGCATCGGAATTAATTATAAGAGACACAATGCCGCCTTAGGTACTACAAAACTGAGTCTCCTTAGGGTCTATGTTTTTAGCGTTTCCTGTGTCACCCGTTTTACACTCCGATGCACCTCTGCAGTTTTACTGTATCCATTGGACCTTCCCAGTGACGATGAAACACAGAAATTGCATCGGAATTAAATATAAGAAACAGAATGCCGACTTAAGTACAAGAAAACTGAGTCTTCTTAGGGTCTATGTTTTGAGCGTTTCCTGTGTCACCGGTTTTACATTCCGATAGACCTCTGCAGGTTTTCTGTATCCGCTGGACCTCCCCATCGACAATGAAACACAGAAATTGCATCGGAATTAGATCTAAGAGACCCAATGCCGACTTAAGTACAAGAAAACTGAGTCTTCTTAGGGTCTATGTTTTGAGCGTTTCCTGTGTCACCAGTTTTACATTCCGATGGACCTCTGCAGGTTTACTGCATCCCTTGGACCTTCCCATAAACGATGAAACACAAAAATTGCATCGGAATTCAATATAAGAGACACAATAAAGACTTAAGTACAAGTAAACTGAGCCTTTTTAGGGTCTATGTTTTGAGCGTTTCCTGGTCACCAGTTTTACATTCCGATGCACCTCTTCAGGTTTACTTTATCCATTGGACCTTCACAGTGACGATGAAATACAGAAATTGCATTGGAATTAAATATAAGAGACACAATCCGACTTAAGTACAGGAAGACTGAGTCTTCCTACAGTCTATGTTTTGAGCGTTTCCTGTAACACCAGTTTTACATTTCGATGCACCTCTGCAGGTTTACTGTATCCACTGGACCTTCACAGTGACGATGAAACACAGAAATTGCATCGGAATGAAATATAAGAGACACAATGTCGACTTAAGTACAACAAAACTAAGTCTTCTTAGGGTCTATGTTTTGAGCGTTTCGTGTGTCACCAGTTTTACATTCCGATGCACCTCTGCAGGTTTACTGTATAGATTGGACCTTCCCATTGACGATGAAACACAGAAATTGCATCGGAATTAAATATAAGAAACACAACGCCGACTTACGTTCAAGAAATCTGAATCTTCTTACGGTCTATGTTTTGAGCGTTTCCTGTGTCACCAGTTTTACATTCCGATGCACCTCTGCAGGTTTACTGTATCCATTGGACCTTCCCATTGACGATGAAACACAGAAATTGCATCGGAATTAAATATTAGAGACACAATGCCGACTTAAGTGCAGGAAGACTGAGTCTTCCTACTGTCTATGTTTTGAGCGTTTCCTGTGTCACCATTTTTACATTCCGATGCACCTCTGCAGGTTTACTGTATCCATTGGACCTTACCACTGACGATGAAACACAGAAATTGCATCGGATTTAAATATAAGAGACACAATGCCGACTTAAGTACAGGAAGACTGAGTCTTCCTACTGTCTCTGTTTTGAGCGTTTCCGGTTTCACCAGTTTTACATTCCGATGCACCTCTGCAGGTTTACTGTATCCATTGGACCTTCCCATTGACGATGAAACACAGAAATTGCATCGGATTTAAATATAAGAGACACAATGTCGTCTTAAGTACAGGAAGACTGAGTCTTCCTACTGTCTTCGTTTTGAGCGTTTCCTGTGTCACCAGTTTTACATTCCGATGCACCTCTGCAGGTTTACTGTATCATTTCGTCCTTCACAGTGACGATGAAACACAGAAATTGCATCGGAATTAAATACAAGAAACACAATGCCGACTTAAGTACAAGAAAACTGAGTCTTCTTTCGGTCTATGATTTGAGCGTATCCTGTGTCACCAGTTTTACATTCCGACGAACCTCTGCAGGTTTACTGTATCCTTTGGACCTTCCCATTGTCGATGAAACACAGAAATTGCATCGGTATTAAATATTAGAGACACAATGCCGACTTAAGAACAGGAAGACTGAGTCTTCCTACTGTCTATGTTTTTAGCGTTTCCTGTAACACCAGTTTTACATTCCGATGCACCTCTGCAGGTTTACTGCATCCATTAGACATTCCCAGTGACGATGAAACACAGAAATTGCATCGGAATTAGATATAAGAGACACAATGCCGACTGAAGTACAAGAAAACTGATTCTTCTTAGGGTCTATGTTTTGAGCGTTTCCTGTGTCTCCAGTTCTACATTCCGATGCAACTCTGCAGGTTTACTGCATCCCTTGGACCTTCCCATCGATGATGATACACAGAAATTGCATCGGAATTAAATCTAAGAGTCTAAATGTCGACTTAAGTACAGGAAGACTGATTCTTCCTACAGTCTATGTTTTGAGCGTTTCCTGCAACTCCAGTTTTCCATTCCGATGCACCTCTGCAGGTTTACTGTATCCATTGGACCTTCACATTGACGATGAAACACAGAAATTGCATCGGAATTAAATGTAAGAGACACAATGCCGACTTAAGTACAGGAAGACTGAGTCTTCCTACTGTCTATGTTTTGAGCGTTTCCTGTGTCACCAGTTTTACATTCCGATGCACCTCTGCAGGTTTACTGTATCCATTCGACTTTCACAGTGACGATGAAACACAGAAATTGCATCGGAATTAAATATAAGATACACAATGCCGACTTAAGTACTACAAAACTGAGTCTTCTTAGGGGCTATGTTTTGAGCGTTTCCTGTGTGACCAGTTTTACATTCCGATGCACCTCTGCAGGTTTTCTGTATCCCTTGGACCTTCCCATCGACGATGAAACACAGAAACTGCATCGGAAGTAGATCTAAGAGACACAATGTCGACTTAAGTACAGGAAGACTGAGTCTTACTACTGTCTAAGGTTTGAGCGTTTCCTGTGTCACCAGTTTTACATTCCGATGCACCTCTGCAGGTTTACTGTATCTATTGGACCTTCCCATTGACGATGAAACACAGAAATTGCATCGGATTTAAATATAAGAGACACAATGCCGACTTAAGTGCAGGAAGACTGAGTCTTCCTACTGTCTATGTTTTGAGCGTTTCCTGTGTCACCATTTTTACATTCCGATGCACCTCTGCAGGTTTACTGTATCCATTGGACCTTACCACTGACGATGAAACACAGAAATTGCATCGGATTTAAATATAAGAGACACAATGCCGACTTAAGTACAGGAAGACTGAGTCTTCCTACTGTCTCTGTTTTGAGCGTTTCCGGTTTCACCAGTTTTACATTCCGATGCACCTCTGCAGGTTTACTGTATCCATTGGACCTTCCCATTGACGATGAAACACAGAAATTGCATCGGATTTAAATATAAGAGACACAATGTCGTCTTAAGTACAGGAAGACTGAGTCTTCCTACTGTCTTCGTTTTGAGCGTTTCCTGTGTCACCAGTTTTACATTCCGATGCACCTCTGCAGGTTTACTGTATCATTTCGTCCTTCACAGTGACGATGAAACACAGAAATTGCATCGGAATTAAATACAAGAAACACAATGCCGACTTAAGTACAAGAAAACTGAGTCTTCTTACGGTCTATGATTTGAGCGTATCCTGTGTCACCAGTTTTACATTCCGACGAACCTCTGCAGGTTTACTGTATCCTTTGGACCTTCCCATTGTCGATTAAACACAGAAATTGCATCGGTATTAAATATTAGAGACACAATGCCGACTTAAGAACAGGAAGATTGAGTCTTCCTACTGTCTATGTTTTTAGTTTTTCCTGTAACACCAGTTTTACATTCCGATGCACCTCTGCAGGTTTACTGCATCCATTAGACATTCCCAGTGACGATGAAACACAGAAATTGCATCGGAATTAGATATAAGAGACACAATGCCGACTGAAGTACAAGAAAACTGATTCTTCTTAGGGTCTATGTTTTGAGCGTTTCCTGTGTCTCCAGTTCTACATTCCGATGCAACTCTGCAGGTTTACTGCATCCCTTGGACCTTCCCATCGATGATGATACACAGAAATTGCATCGGAATTAAATCTAAGAGTCTAAATGTCGACTTAAGTACAGGAAGACTGATTCTTCCTACAGTCTATGTTTTGAGCGTTTCCTGCAACACCAGTTTTCCATTCCGATGCACCTCTGCAGGTTTACTGTATCCATTGGACCTTCACAGTGACGATGAAACACAGAAATTGCATCGGAATTAAATGTAAGAGACACAATGCCGACTTAAGTACAACAAAACTGAGTCTTCTTAGGGTCTATGTTTTGAGCGTCTCCTGTGTCACCTGTTTTACATTCCGATGCACCTCTGCAGGTTTACTGTATAGATTGGTCCTTCCCACTGACGATGAAACACGGAAATTGCATCGGCATTAAATATAAGAAACACAACGCCGACTTACGTACAAGAAAACTGAGTCTTCTTACGCCCTATGTTTTGACCGTTTCCTGTGGCACCAGTTTTACATTCCGACGCACCTCTGCAGGTTTACTGTATCCATTCGACCTTCACAGTGACAATGAAACACAGAAATTGCATCGGAATTAAATATTAGAGACACAATGCCGACATAAGTACAAGATAACTGAGTATTCTTGGGGTCTATGTTTTGAGCGTTTCCTGTGTCACCAGTTTTACATTCCGATGCACCTCTGCAGGTTTACTGTATCCATTGGACCTTCACAGAGACGATGAAACACAGAAATTGCATCGGAATTAATTATAAGAGACACAATGCCGCCTTAGGTACTACAAAACTGAGTCTCCTTAGGGTCTATGTTTTTAGCGTTTCCTGTGTCACCCGTTTTACACTCCGATGCACCTCTGCAGGTTTACTGTATCCATTCGACCTTCCCAGTGACGATGAAACACAGAAATTGCATCGGAATTAAATATAAGAAACAGAATGCCGACTTAAGTACAAGAAAACTGAGTCTTCTTAGGGTCTATGTTTTGAGCGTTTCCTGTGTCACCGGTTTTACATTCCGATAGACCTCTGCAGGTTTTCTGTATCCGCTGGACCTCCCCATCGACAATGAAACACAGAAATTGCATCGGAATTAGATCTAAGAGACACAATGCCGACTTAAGTACAAGAAAACTGAGTCTTCTTAGGGTCTATGTTTTGAGCGTTTCCTGTGTCACCAGTTTTACATTCCGATGGACCTCTGCAGGTTTACTGCATCCCTTGGACCTTCCCATAAACGATGAAACACAAAAATTGCATCGGAATTCAATATAAGAGACACAATAAAGACTTAAGTACAAGTAAACTGAGCCTTTTTAGGGTCTATGTTTTGAGCGTTTCCTGGTCACCAGTTTTACATTCCGATGCACCTCTTCAGGTTTACTTTATCCATTGGACCTTCACAGTGACGATGAAATACAGAAATTGCATTGGAATTAAATATAAGAGACACAATCCGACTTAAGTACAGGAAGACTGAGTCTTCCTACAGTCTATGTTTTGAGCGTTTCCTGTAACACCAGTTTTACATTTCGATGCACCTCTGCAGGTTTACTGTATCCACTGGACCTTCACAGTGACGATGAAACACAGAAATTGCATCGGAATGAAATATAAGAGACACAATGTCGACTTAAGTACAACAAAACTAAGTCTTCTTAGGGTCTATGTTTTGAGCGTTTCGTGTGTCACCAGTTTTACATTCCGATGCACCTCTGCAGGTTTACTGTATAGATTGGACCTTCCCATTGACGATGAAACACAGAAATTGCATCGGAATTAAATATAAGAAACACAACGCCGACTTACGTTCAAGAAATCTGAATCTTCTTACGGTCTATGTTTTGAGCGTTTCCTGTGTCACCAGTTTTACATTCCGACGCACCTCTGCAGTTTTACTGTATCTCTTGGACCTTCCCATTGTCGATGAAACACAGAAATTGCATCGGAATTAAATATTAGAGACACAATGCCGACTTAAGAACAGGAAGAGTGAGTCTTCCTACTGTCTATGTTTTGAGCGTTTACTGTAACACCAGTTTTACATTCCGATGCACCTCTGCAGGTTTACTGTATCCATTGGAAATTCCCAGTGACGATGAAACACAGAAATTGCATTGGAATTAGATATAAGAGACACAATGTCGTCTTAAGTACAGGAAGACTGAGTCTTCCTACTGTCTTCGTTTTGAGCGTTTCCTGTGTCACCAGTTTTACATTCCGATGCACCTCTGCAGGTTTACTGTATCATTTCGTCCTTCACAGTGACGATGAAACACAGAAATTGCATCGGAATTAAATACAAGAAACACAATGCCGACTTAAGTACAAGAAAACTGAGTCTTCTTACGGTCTATGATTTGAGCGTATCCTGTGTCACCAGTTTTACATTCCGACGAACCTCTGCAGGTTTACTGTATCCTTTGGACCTTCCCATTGTCGATTAAACACAGAAATTGCATCGGTATTAAATATTAGAGACACAATGCCGACTTAAGAACAGGAAGATTGAGTCTTCCTACTGTCTATGTTTTTAGTTTTTCCTGTAACACCAGTTTTACATTCCGATGCACCTCTGCAGGTTTACTGCATCCATTAGACATTCCCAGTGACGATGAAACACAGAAATTGCATCGGAATTAGATATAAGAGACACAATGCCGACTGAAGTACAAGAAAACTGATTCTTCTTAGGGTCTATGTTTTGAGCGTTTCCTGTGTCTCCAGTTCTACATTCCGATGCAACTCTGCAGGTTTACTGCATCCCTTGGACCTTCCCATCGATGATGATACACAGAAATTGCATCGGAATTAAATCTAAGAGTCTAAATGTCGACTTAAGTACAGGAAGACTGATTCTTCCTACAGTCTATGTTTTGAGCGTTTCCTGCAACACCAGTTTTCCATTCCGATGCACCTCTGCAGGTTTACTGTATCCATTGGACCTTCACAGTGACGATGAAACACAGAAATTGCATCGGAATTAAATGTAAGAGACACAATGCCGACTTAAGTACAACAAAACTGAGTCTTCTTAGGGTCTATGTTTTGAGCGTCTCCTGTGTCACCTGTTTTACATTCCGATGCACCTCTGCAGGTTTACTGTATAGATTGGTCCTTCCCACTGACGATGAAACACGGAAATTGCATCGGCATTAAATATAAGAAACACAACGCCGACTTACGTACAAGAAAACTGAGTCTTCTTACGCCCTATGTTTTGACCGTTTCCTGTGGCACCAGTTTTACATTCCGACGCACCTCTGCAGGTTTACTGTATCCATTGGACCTTCACAGTGACAATGAAACACAGAAATTGCATCGGAATTAAATATTAGAGACACAATGCCGACATAAGTACAAGATAACTGAGTATTCTTGGGGTCTATGTTTTGAGCGTTTCCTGTGTCACCAGTTTTACATTCCGATGCACCTCTGCAGGTTTACTGTATCCATTGGACCTTCACAGAGACGATGAAACACAGAAATTGCATCGGAATTAATTATAAGAGACACAATGCCGCCTTAGGTACTACAAAACTGAGTCTCCTTAGGGTCTATGTTTTTAGCGTTTCCTGTGTCACCCGTTTTACACTCCGATGCACCTCTGCAGGTTTACTGTATCCATTCGACCTTCCCAGTGACGATGAAACACAGAAATTGCATCGGAATTAAATATAAGAAACAGAATGCCGACTTAAGTACAAGAAAACTGAGTCTTCTTAGGGTCTATGTTTTGAGCGTTTCCTGTGTCACCGGTTTTACATTCCGATAGACCTCTGCAGGTTTTCTGTATCCGCTGGACCTCCCCATCGACAATGAAACACAGAAATTGCATCGGAATTAGATCTAAGAGACACAATGCCGACTTAAGTACAAGAAAACTGAGTCTTCTTAGGGTCTATGTTTTGAGCGTTTCCTGTGTCACCAGTTTTACATTCCGATGGACCTCTGCAGGTTTACTGCATCCCTTGGACCTTCCCATAAACGATGAAACACAAAAATTGCATCGGAATTCAATATAAGAGACACAATAAAGACTTAAGTACAAGTAAACTGAGCCTTTTTAGGGTCTATGTTTTGAGCGTTTCCTGGTCACCAGTTTTACATTCCGATGCACCTCTTCAGGTTTACTTTATCCATTGGACCTTCACAGTGACGATGAAATACAGAAATTGCATTGGAATTAAATATAAGAGACACAATCCGACTTAAGTACAGGAAGACTGAGTCTTCCTACAGTCTATGTTTTGAGCGTTTCCTGTAACACCAGTTTTACATTTCGATGCACCTCTGCAGGTTTACTGTATCCACTGGACCTTCACAGTGACGATGAAACACAGAAATTGCATCGGAATGAAATATAAGAGACACAATGTCGACTTAAGTACAACAAAACTAAGTCTTCTTAGGGTCTATGTTTTGAGCGTTTCGTGTGTCACCAGTTTTACATTCCGATGCACCTCTGCAGGTTTACTGTATAGATTGGACCTTCCCATTGACGATGAAACACAGAAATTGCATCGGAATTAAATATAAGAAACACAACGCCGACTTACGTTCAAGAAATCTGAATCTTCTTACGGTCTATGTTTTGAGCGTTTCCTGTGTCACCAGTTTTACATTCCGACGCACCTCTGCAGTTTTACTGTATCTCTTGGACCTTCCCATTGTCGATGAAACACAGAAATTGCATCGGAATTAAATATTAGAGACACAATGCCGACTTAAGAACAGGAAGAGTGAGTCTTCCTACTGTCTATGTTTTGAGCGTTTACTGTAACACCAGTTTTACATTCCGATGCACCTCTGCAGGTTTACTGTATCCATTGGAAATTCCCAGTGACGATGAAACACAGAAATTGCATTGGAATTAGATATAAGAGACACAATGCCGACTTAAGTACAAGGGAAACTGAGTCTTCTTAGGGTCTATGCTTTGAGCGTTTCCTGTGTCACCAGTTTTACATTCCGATGGACCTCTGCAGGTTTACTGTATCCCTTGGACCTTCCCATCGACGATGAAACACAGAAGTTGCATCGGAATTAAATCTAAGAGACCCAATGTCGACTTAAGTACAGGAAGACTGAGTCTTCCTACTGTCTACGTTTTGAGCGTTTCTTGTGTCACCAGTTTTACATTCCGATTGACCTCTGCAGGTTTACTGTATAGATTGGACCTTCCCATTGAAGATGAAACACAGAAATTGCATCGGAATTAAATTTAAGAAACACAACGCCGACTTACGTACAAGAAAAATGAATCTTCTTACGGTCTATGTTTTGAGCGTTTCCTGTGTCACCAGTTTTACATTCCGACGCACCTCTGCAGGTTTACTGTATCTCTTGGACCTTCCAATTGTCGATGAACCACAGATATTGCATCGGAATTAAATATAAGAAACACAATGCCGATTTAAGTACAGGAAGGCTGAGTCTTCCTTTTGTCTATGTTTTGAGCGTTTTCTGTGTCACCAGTTTTACATTCCGATGCACCTCTACAGGATACTGTATCCTTGGACCTTCACAGTGACGATGAAACACAGAAATTGCTTTGTAATTAAATATAAGAGATACAATGCCGAAATAAGTACAGGAAGACTGTGTCTTCCTACTGTCTATGTATTGAGCGTTTCCTGTGTCACCAGGTTTACATTCCGATGCACCTCTGCAGGTTTACTGTATTCCTTGGCCCTTCCCATTGACGGTGAAACACAGAAATTGCATTGGAATTAAATATAAGAGACACAATGCCGACTTAAGTACAGGAAGACTGAGTCTTCCTTCTGTCTATGTTTTGAGCGTTTCCTGTGTCACCAGTTTTACATTCCGATGCACCTCTGCAGGTTTACTGTATCCATTCGACTTTCACAGTGACGATGAAACACAGAAATTGCATCGGAATTAAATATAAGAGACACAATGCCGACTTAAGTACTACAAAACTGAGTCTTCTTAGGGGCTATGTTTTGAGAGTTTCCTGTGTGACCAGTTTTACATTCCGATGCACCTCTGCAGGTTTTCTGTATCCCTTGGACCTTCCCATCGACGATGAAACACAGAAACTGCATCGGAAGTAGATCTAAGAGACACAATGTCGACTTAAGTACAGGAAGACTGAGTCTTCCTACTGTCTACGGTTTGAGCGTTTCCTGTGTCACCAGTTTTACATTCCGATGCACCTCTGCAGGTTTACTGTATCCATTGGACCTTCCCATTGACGATGAAACACAGAAATTGCATCGGATTTAAATATAAGAGACACAATGCCGACTTAAGTGCAGGAAGACTGAGTCTTCCTACTGTCTATGTTTTGAGCGTTTCCTGTGTCACCATTTTTACATTCCGATGCACCTCTGCAGGTTTACTGTATCCATTGGACCTTACCACTGACGATGAAACACAGAAATTGCATCGGATTTAAATATAAGAGACACAATGCCGACAAGTACAGGAAGACTGAGTCTTCCTACTGTCTCTGTTTTGAGCGTTTCCGGTTTCACCAGTTTTACATTCCGATGCACCTCTGCAGGTTTACTGTATCCATTGGACCTTCCCATTGTCGATGAAACACAGAAATTGCATCGGTATTAAATATTAGAGACACAATGCCGACTTAAGAACAGGAAGACTGAGTCTTCCTACTGTCTATGTTTTTAGCGTTTCCTGTAACACCAGTTTTACATTCCGATGCACCTCTGCAGGTTTACTGCATCCATTAGACATTCCCAGTGACGATGAAACACAGAAATTGCATCGGAATTAGATATAAGAGACACAATGCCGACTGAAGTACAAGAAAACTGATTCTTCTTAGGGTCTATGTTTTGAGCGTTTCCTGTGTCTCCAGTTTTACATTCCGATGCAACTCTGCAGGTTTACTGCATCCCTTGGACCTTCCCATCGATGATGATACACAGAAATTGCATCGGAATTAAATCTAAGAGTCTAAATGTCGACTTAAGTACAGGAAGACTGATTCTTCCTACAGTCTATGTTTTGAGCGTTTCCTGCAACACCAGTTTTCCATTCCGATGCACCTCTGCAGGTTTACTGTATCCATTGGACCTTCACAGTGACGATGAAACACAGAAATTGCATCGGAATTAAATGTAAGAGACACAATGCCGACTTAAGTACAACAAAACTGAGTCTTCTTAGGGTCTATGTTTTGAGCGTCTCCTGTGTCACCAGTTTTACATTCCGATGCACCTCTGCAGGTTTACTGTATAGATTGGTCCTTCCCACTGACGATGAAACACGGAAATTGCATCGGCATTAAATATAAGAAACACAACGCCGACTTACGTACAAGAAAACTGAGTCTTCTTACGCCCTATGTTTTGACCGTTTCCTGTGGCACCAGTTTTACATTCCGACGCACCTCTGCAGGTTTACTGTATCCATTGGACCTTCACAGTGACGATGAAACACAGAAATTGCATCGGAATTAAATATAAGAGACACAATGACGACTTAAGTACAGGAAGACTGAGTCTTCCTATTGTCTATGATTTGAGCGTTTCCTGTAACACCAGATTTACCTTCCGATGCACCTCTGCAGGTTTACTGTATCCATTGGAAATTCCCAGTGACGATGAAACACAGAAATTGATTTGGAATTAGATATAAGAGACACAATGACGACTTAAGTACAGGAAGACTGAGTCTTCCTATTGTCTATGATTTGAGCGTTTCCTGTAACACCAGTTTTACATTCCGATGCACCTCTGCAGGTTTACTGTATCCATTGGAAATTCCCAGTGACGATGAAACACAGAAATTGATTTGGAATTAGATATAAGAGACACAATGCCGACTTAAGTACAAGAAAACTGAGTCTTCTTAGGGTCTATGATTTGAGCGTTTCCTTTGTCCCCAGTTTTACATTCCGATGGACCTCTGCAGGTTTACTGTATCCCTTGGACATTCCCATCGACGATGAAACACAGAAATTGCATCGGAATTAACTCGAAGAGACCCAATGTCGACTTAAGTATAGGAAGACTGAGTCATCCTACTGTCTACGTTTTGAGCGTTTCCTGTGTCAGGAGTTTTACATTCCGATGCACCTCTGCAGGTTTACTGTATCCATTGGACCTTCCCAGTGACGATGAAACACAGAAATTGCATCGGAATTAAATATAAGAGACACAATGCGGACTTAAGTGCTAGAAAACTGAGTCTTCTTAGGGTATATGTTTTAAGCGTTTCCTGTGTCACCAGTTTTACATTCCGATGTACCGCTGTAGGTTTACTGTATCCCTTGGACGTTCACAGTGACGATGAAACACAGATATTGCATCGGAATTAAATATAAGAGACACAATGCCGATTTAAGTACAGGAAGGCTGAGTCTTTATACTGTCTATGTTTTCAGCGTTTCCTGTGTAATCAGTTTTACATTCCGATGCACCTCTTCAGGTTTACTGTATTCCTTGGACCTTCCCATTGACGATGAAATACAGAAATTGCATCGGAATTAAATATAAGGGACACAATGCCGACTTAAGTACAGGAAGACTGAGTCTTCTTTTCGTCTATGTTTTGAGCGTTTTCTGTGTCACCAGTTTTACATTCCGATACACCTCTGCAGGGTAATGTATCCATTCGACCTTCACAGTGACGATGAAACACAGAAATTGCATCGGAATTAGATCTAAGAGACACAATGTCGACTTAAGTACAGGAAGACTGAGTCTTCCTACTGTCTACGTTTTTAGCGTTTCCTCTGTCACCAGTTTTACATTCCGATGCACCTCTGCAGGTTTACTGTATCCATTGGACCTTCCCAGTGACGATGGAACACAGAAATTGCATCGGAATTAAATATAAGAGTCACAATGCCGACTTAAGTACAAGAAAACTGAGTCTTCTTAGGGTCTATGTTTTGAGCGATTCCTGTGTCACCAGTTTTACATTCCGATGCACCTCTGCATGGTTTACTGTATTCCTTGGACCTTCACAGTGACGATGAAACACAGATATTGCATCGGAATTAAATATGAGAGACACAATGCCGATTTAAGTACAGGAAGACTGAGTCTTTATACTGTCTATGTTTTCAGCGTTTCCTGTGTAATCAGTTTTACATTCCGATGCAACTCTGCAGGTTTACTGTATTCCTTGGACCTTCCCATTGACGATGAAACACAGAAATTGCATCGGAATTAAATATGAGACACAATGCCGACTTAAGTACAGAAAGTCTGAGTCTTCCTACTGTCTATGTTTTGAGCGTTTCCTGTGTCACCAGTTTTACATTCCGATGCACCCCTGCAGGTTTACTGTATCCATTGGACCTTCCCATTGCCGATGAAACACTGAAATTGCATCGGATTTAAATATAAGAGACACAATGCCGACTTAAGTACAGGCAGACTGAGTCTTCCTACTGTCTATGTTTTGAGCGTTTCCTGTGTCACCAGTTTTTAATTCCGATGCACCTCTGCAGGTTTACGGTATCCATTCGACCTTCACAGTGACGATGAAACACAGAAATTGCATCGGAATTAAATATAAGAGACACAATGCCGACATAAGTACAAGATAACTGAGTATTCTTGGGGTCTATGTTTTGAGCGTTTCCTGTGTCACCAGTTTTACATTCCGATGCACCTCTGCAGGTTTACTGTATCCATTGGACCTTCACAGAGACGATGAAACACAGAAATTGCATCGGAATTAATTATAAGAGACACAATGCCGCCTTAGGTACTACAAATCTGAGTCTCCTTAGGGTCTATGTTTTGAGCGTTTCCTGTGTCACCCGTTTTACATTCCGATGCACCTCTGCAGGTTTACTGTATCCATTGGACCTTACCAGTGACGATGAAACACAGAAATTGCATCGGAATTAAATATAAGAAACACAATGCCGACTTAAGTACAAGAAAACTGAGTCTTCTTAGGGTCTATGTTTTGAGCGTTTCCTGTGTCACCGGTTTTACATTCCGATAGACCTCTGCAGGTTTTCTGTATCCGCTGGACCTCCCCATCGACAATGAAACACAGAAATTGCATCGGAATTAGATCTAAGAGACACAATGCCGACTTAAGTACAAGAAAACTGAGTCTTCTTAGGGTCTATGTTTTGAGCGTTTCCTGTGTCACCAGTTTTACATTCCGATGGACCTCTGCAGGTTTACTGCATCCCTTGGACCTTCCCATAAACGATGAAACACAAAAATTGCATCGGAATTCAATATAAGAGACACAATGTAGACTTAAGTACAAGAAAACTGAGTCTTTTTAGGGTCTATGTTTTGAGCGTTTCCTGGTCACAAGTTTTACATTCCGATGCACCTCTTCAGGTTTACTTTATCCATTGGACCTTCACAGTGACGATGAAATACAGAAATTGCATTGGAATTAAATATAAGAGACACAATGCCGACTTAAGTACAGGAAGACTGAGTCTTCCTACAGTCTATGTTTTGAGCGTTTCCTGTAACACCAGTTTTACATTCCGATGCACCTCTGCAGGTTTACTGTATCCATTGGACCTTCACAGTGACGATGAAACACAGAAATTGCATCGGAATGAAATATAAGAGACACAATGTCGACTTAAGTACAACAAAACTGAGTCTTCTTAGGGTCTATGTTTTGAGCGTTTCGTGTGTCACCAGTTTTACATTCCGATGCACCTCTGCAGGTTTACTGTATAGATTGGACCTTCCCATTGACGATGAAACACAGAAATTGCATCGGAATTAAATATAAGAAACACAACGCCGACTTACGTTCAAGAAAACTGAATCTTCTTACGGTCTATGTTTTGAGCGTTTCGTGTGTCACCAGTTTTACATTCCGATGCACCTCTGCAGGTTTACTGTATCCATTGGACCTTACCACTGACGATGAAACACAGAAATAGCATCGGATGTAAATATAAGAGACACAATGTCGTCTTAAGTACAGGAAGACTGAGTCTTCCTACTGTCTTCGTTTTGAGCGTTTCCTGTGTCACCAGTTTTACATTCCGATGCACCTCTGCAGGTTTACTGTATCATTTCGTCCTTCACAGTGACGATGAAACACAGAAATTGCATCGGAATTAAATACAAGAAACACAATGCCGACTTAAGTACAAGAAAACTGAGTCTTCTTACGGTCTATGATTTGAGCGTATCCTGTGTCACCAGTTTTACATTCCGACGAACCTCTGCAGGTTTACTGTATCCTTTGGACCTTCCCATTGTCGATGAAACACAGAAATTGCATCGGTATTAAATATTAGAGACACAATGCCGACTTAAGAACAGGAAGACTGAGTCTTCCTACTGTCTATGTTTTTAGCGTTTCCTGTAACACCAGTTTTACATTCCGATGCACCTCTGCAGGTTTACTGCATCCATTAGACATTCACAGTGACGATGAAACACAGAAATTGCATCGGAATTAGATATAAGAGACACAATGCCGACTGAAGTACAAGAAAACTGATTCTTCTTAGGGTCTATGCTTTGAGCGTTTCCTGTGTCTCCAGTTTTACATTCCGATGCAACTCTGCAGGTTTACTGCATCCCTTGGACCTTCCCATCGATGATGATACACAGAAATTGCATCGGAATTAAATCTAAGAGTCTAAATGTCGACTTAAGTACAGGAAGACTGATTCTTCCTACAGTCTATGTTTTGAGCGTTTCCTGCAACACCAGTTTTCCATTCCGATGCACCTCTGCAGGTTTACTGTATCCATTGGAAATTCCCAGTGACGATGAAACACAGAAATTGCATCGGAATTAAATGTAAGAGACACAGTGCCGACTTAAGTACAACAAAACTGAGTCTTCTTAGGGTCTATGTTTTCAGCGTTTCCTGTGTAATCAGTTTTACATTCCGATGCACCTCTTCAGGTTTACTGTATTCCTTGGACCTTCCCATTGACGATGAAATACAGAAATTGCATCGGAATTAAATATAAGGGACACAATGCCGACTTAAGTACAGGAAGACTGAGTCTTCTTTTCGTCTATGTTTTGAGCGTTTTCTGTGTCACCAGTTTTACATTCCGATGCACCTCTGCAGGGTAATGTATCCATTCGACCTTCACAGTGACGATGAAACACAGAAATTGCATCGGAATTAGATCTAAGAGACACAATGTCGACTTAAGTACAGGAAGACTGAGTCTTCCTACTGTCTACGTTTTTAGCGTTTCCTCTGTCACCAGTTTTACATTCCGATGCACCTCTGCAGGTTTACTGTATCCATTGGACCTTCCCAGTGACGATGGAACACAGAAATTGCATCGGAATTAAATATAAGAGTCACAATGCCGACTTAAGTACAAGAAAACTGAGTCTTCTTAGGGTCTATGTTTTGAGCGATTCCTGTGTCACCAGTTTTACATTCCGATGCACCTCTGCATGGTTTACTGTATTCCTTGGACCTTCACAGTGACGATGAAACACAGATATTGCATCGGAATTAAATATGAGAGACACAATGCCGATTTAAATACAGGAAGACTGAGTCTTTATACTGTCTATGTTTTCAGCGTTTCCTGTGTAATCAGTTTTACATTCCGATGCAACTCTGCAGGTTTACTGTATTCCTTGGACCTTCCCATTGACGATGAAACACAGAAATTGCATCGGAATTAAATATGAGACACAATGCCGACTTAAGTACAGAAAGTCTGAGTCTTCCTACTGTCTATGTTTTGAGCGTTTCCTGTGTCACCAGTTTTACATTCCGATGCACCCCTGCAGGTTTACTGTATCCATTGGACCTTCCCATTGCCGATGAAACACTGAAATTGCATCGGATTTAAATATAAGAGACACAATTCCGACTTAAGTACAGGCAGACTGAGTCTTCCTACTGTCTATGTTTTGAGCGTTTCCTGTGTCACCAGTTTTTAATTCCGATGCACCTCTGCAGGTTTACTGTATCCATTGGACCTTACCAGTGACGATGAAACACAGAAATTGCATTGGAATTAAATATAAGAGACACAATGCCGACTTAAGTACAGGAAGACTGAGTCTTCCTACAGTCTATGTTTTGAGCGTTTCCTGTAACACCAGTTTTACATTCCGATGCACCTCTGCAGGTTTACTGTATCCATTGGACCTTCACAGTGACGATGAAACACAGAAATTGCATCGGAATGAAATATAAGAGACACAATGTCGACTTAAGTACAACAAAACTGAGTCTTCTTAGGGTCTATGTTTTGAGCGTTTCGTGTGTCACCAGTTTTACATTCCGATGCACCTCTGCAGGTTTACTGTATAGATTGGACCTTCCCATTGACGATGAAACACAGAAATTGCATCGGAATTAAATATAAGAAACACAACGCCGACTTACGTTCAAGAAAACTGAATCTTCTTACGGTCTATGTTTTGAGCGTTTCGTGTGTCACCAGTTTTACATTCCGATGCACCTCTGCAGGTTTACTGTATCCATTGGACCTTACCACTGACGATGAAACACAGAAATTGCATCGGATGTAAATATAAGAGACACAATGTCGTCTTAAGTACAGGAAGACTGAGTCTTCCTACTGTCTTCGTTTTGAGCGTTTCCTGTGTCACCAGTTTTACATTCCGATGCACCTCTGCAGGTTTACTGTATCATTTCGTCCTTCACAGTGACGATGAAACACAGAAATTGCATCGGAATTAAATACAAGAAACACAATGCCGACTTAAGTACAAGAAAACTGAGTCTTCTTACGGTCTATGATTTGAGCGTATCCTGTGTCACCAGTTTTACATTCCGATAGACCTCTGCAGGTTTTCTGTATCCGCTGGACCTCCCCATCGACAATGAAACACAGAAATTGCATCGGAATTAGATCTAAGAGACACAATGCCGACTTAAGTACAAGAAAACTGAGTCTTCCTACTGTCTATGTTTTTAGCGTTTCCTGTAACACCAGTTTTACATTCCGATGCACCTCTGCAGGTTTACTGCATCCATTAGACATTCACAGTGACGATGAAACACAGAAATTGCATCGGAATTAGATATAAGAGACACAATGCCGACTGAAGTACAAGAAAACTGATTCTTCTTAGGGTCTATGCTTTGAGCGTTTCCTGTGTCTCCAGTTTTACATTCCGATGCACCTCTGCAGGTTTACTGTATCCATTGGACCTTCACAGTGACGATGAAACACAGAAATTGCATCGGAATGAAATATAAGAGACACAATGTCGACTTAAGTACAACAAAACTGAGTCTTCTTAGGGTCTATGTTTTGAGCGTTTCGTGTGTCACCAGTTTTACATTCCGATGCACCTCTGCAGGTTTACTGTATAGATTGGACCTTCCCATTGACGATGAAACACAGAAATTGCATCGGAATTAAATATAAGAAACACAACGCCGACTTACGTTCAAGAAAACTGAATCTTCTTACGGTCTATGTTTTGAGCGTTTCGTGTGTCACCAGTTTTACATTCCGATGCACCTCTGCAGGTTTACTGTATCCATTGGACCTTACCACTGACGATGAAACACAGAAATTGCATCGGATGTAAATATAAGAGACACAATGTCGTCTTAAGTACAGGAAGACTGAGTCTTCCTACTGTCTTCGTTTTGAGCGTTTCCTGTGTCACCAGTTTTACATTCCGATGCACCTCTGCAGGTTTACTGTATCATTTCGTCCTTCACAGTGACGATGAAACACAGAAATTGCATCGGAATTAAATACAAGAAACACAATGCCGACTTAAGAACAAGAAAACTGAGTCTTCTTACGGTCTATGATTTGAGCGTATCCTGTGTCACCAGTTTTACATTCCGACGAACCTCTGCAGGTTTACTGTATCCTTTGGACCTTCCCATTGTCGATGAAACACAGAAATTGCATCGGTATTAAATATTAGAGACACAATGCCGACTTAAGAACAGGAAGACTGAGTCTTCCTACTGTCTATGTTTTTAGCGTTTCCTGTAACACCAGTTTTACATTCCGATGCACCTCTGCAGGTTTACTGCATCCATTAGACATTCACAGTGACGATGAAACACAGAAATTGCATCGGAATTAGATATAAGAGACACAATGCCGACTGAAGTACAAGAAAACTGATTCTTCTTAGGGTCTATGCTTTGAGCGTTTCCTGTGTCTCCAGTTTTACATTCCGATGCAACTCTGCAGGTTTACTGCATCCCTTGGACCTTCCCATCGATGATGATACACAGAAATTGCATCGGAATTAAATCTAAGAGTCTAAATGTCGACTTAAGTACAGGAAGACTGATTCTTCCTACAGTCTATGTTTTGAGCGTTTCCTGCAACACCAGTTTTCCATTCCGATGCACCTCTGCAGGTTTACTGTATCCATTGGACATTCACAGTGACGATGAAACACAGAAATTGCATCGGAATTAAATGTAAGAGACACAGTGCCGACTTAAGTACAACAAAACTGAGTCTTCTTAGGGTCTATGTTTTGAGCGTCTCCTGTGTCACCAGTTTTACATTCCGATGCACCTCTGCCGGTTTACTGTATAGATTGGTCCTTCCCACTGACGATGAAACACGGAAATTGCATCGGCATTAAATATAAGAAACACAACGCCGACTTACGTACAAGAAAACTGAGTCTTCTTACGGTCTATGTTTTGACCGTTTCCTGTGGCACCAGTTTTACATTCCGACGCACCTCTGCAGGTTTACTGTATCTCTTGGACATTCCCATTGTCGATGAAACACAGAAATTGCATCGGAATTAAATATTAGAGACACAATGCCGACTTAAGAACAGGAAGACTGAGTCTTCCTATTGTCTATGATTTGAGCGTTTCCTGTAACACCAGTTTTACATTCCGATGCACCTCTGCAGGTTTACTGTATCCATTGGAAATTCCCAGTGACGATGAAACACAGAAATTGATTTGGAATTAGATATAAGAGACACAATGCCGACTTAAGTACAAGAAAACTGAGTCTTCTTAGGGTCTATGATTTGAGAGTTTCCTGTGTCCCCAGTTTTACATTCCGATGGACCTCTGCAGGTTTACTGTATCCCTTGGACATTCCCATCGACGATGAAACACAGAAATTGCATCGGAATTAAAACTAAGAGACCCAATGTCGACTTAAGTATAGGAAGACTGAGTCTTCCTAATGTCTACGTTTTGAGCGTTTCCTGTGTCAGGAGTTTTACATTCCGATGCACCTCTGCAGGTTTACTGTATCCATTGGACCTTCCCAGTGACGATGAAACACAGAAATTGCATCGGAATTAAATATAAGAGACACAATGCCGACTTAAGTGCTAGAAAACTGAGTCTTCTTAGGGTATATGTTTTAAGCGTTTCCTGTGTCACCAGTTTTACATTCCGATGTACCGATGTAGGTTTACTGTATCCCTTGGACGTTCACAGTGACGATGAAACACAGATATTGCATCGGAATTAAATATAAGAGACACAATGCCGATTTAAGTACAAGAAGGCTGAGTCTTTATACTGTCTATGTTTTCAGCGTTTCCTGTGTAATCAGTTTTACATTCCGATGCACCTCTTCAGGTTTACTGTATTCCTTGGACCTTCCCATTGACGATGAAATACAGAAATTGCATCGGAATTAAATATAAGGGACACAATGCCGACTTAAGTACAGGAAGACTGAGTCTTCTTTTCGTCTATGTTTTGAGCGTTTTCTGTGTCACCAGTTTTACATTCCGATGCACCTCTGCAGGGTAATGTATCCATTCGACCTTCACAGTGACGATGAAACACAGAAATTGCATCCGAATTAGATCTAAGAGACACAATGTCGACTTAAGTACAGGAAGACTGAGTCTTCCTACTGTCTACGTTTTTAGCGTTTCCTCTGTCACCAGTTTTACATTCCGATGCACCTCTGCAGGTTTACTGTATCCATTGGACCTTCCCAGTGACGATGGAACACAGAAATTGCATCGGAATTAAATATGAGACACAATGCCGACTTAAGTACAGAAAGTCTGAGTCTTCCTACTGTCTATGTTTTGAGCGTTTCCTGTGTCACCAGTTTTACATTCCGATGCACCCCTGCAGGTTTACTGTATCCATTGGACCTTCCCATTGACGATGAAACACTGAAATTGCATCGGATTTAAATATAAGAGACACAATGCCGACTTAAGTACAGGCAGACTGAGTCTTCCTACTGTCTATGTTTTGAGCGTTTCCTGTGTCACCAGTTTTTAATTCCGATGCACCTCTGCAGGTTTACGGTATCCATTCGACCTTCACAGTGACGATGGAACACAGAAATTGCATCGGAATTAAATATAAGAGACACAATGCCGACATAAGTACAAGATAACTGAGTATTCTTGGGGTCTATGTTTTGAGCGTTTCCTGTGTCACCAGTTTTACATTCCGATGCACCTCTGCAGGTTTACTGTATCCATTGGACCTTCACAGAGACGATGAAACACAGAAATTGCATCGGAATTAATTATAAGAGACACAATGCCGCCTTAGGTACTACAAAACTGAGTCTCCTTAGGGTCTATGTTTTGAGCGTTTCCTGTGTCACCCGTTTTACATTCCGATGCACCTCTGCAGGTTTACTGTATCCATTGGACCTTCCCAGTGACGATGAAACACAGAAATTGCATCGGAATTAAATATAAGAAACACAATGCCGACTTAAGTACAAGAAAACTGAGTCTTCTTAGGGTCTATGTTTTGAGCGTTTCCTGTGTCACCGGTTTTACATTCCGATAGACCTCTGCAGGTATTCTGTATCCGCTGGACCTCCCCATCGACAATGAAACACAGAAATTGCATCGGAATTAGATCTAAGAGACACAATGCCGACTTAAGTACAAGAAAACTGAGTCTTCTTAGGGTCTATGTTTTGAGCGTTTCCTGTGTCACCAGTTTTACATTCCGATGGACCTCTGCAGGTTTACTGCATCCCTTGGACCTTCCCATAAACGATGAAACACAAAAATTGCATCGGAATTCAATATAAGAGACACAATGTAGACTTAAGTACAAGAAAACTGAGTCTTTTTAGGGTCTATGTTTTGAGCGTTTCCTGGTCACGAGTTTTACATTCCGATGCACCTCTTCAGGTTTACTTTATCCATTGGACCTTCACAGTGACGATGAAATACAGAAATTGCATTGGAATGAAATATAAGAGACACAATGCCGACTTAAGTACAGGAAGACTGAGTCTTCCTACAGTCTATGTTTTGAGCGTTTACTGTAACACCAGTTTTACATTCAGATGCACCTCTGCAGGTTTACTGTATCCATTGGACCTTCACAGTGACGATGAAACACAGAAATTGCATCGGAATGAAATATAAGAGACACAATGTCGACTTAAGTACAACAAAACTAAGTCTTCTTAGGGTCTATGTTTTGAGCGTTTCGTGTGTCACCAGTTTTACATTCCGATGCACCTCTGCAGGTTTACTGTATAGATTGGACCTTCCCATTGACGATGAAACACAGAAATTGCATCGGAATTAAATATAAGAAACACAACGCCGACTTACGTTCAAGAAAACTGAATCATCTTACGGTCTATGTTTTGAGCGTTTCCTGTGTCACCAGTTTTACATTCCGACGCACCTCTGCAGGTTTACTGTATCTCTTGGACCTTCCCATTGTCGATGAAACACAGAAATTGCATCGGAATTAAATATTAGAGACACAATGCCGACTTAAGAACAGGAAGACTGAGTCTTCCTACTGTCTATGTTTTGAGCGTTTACTGTAACACCAGTTTTACATTCCGATGCACCTCTGCAGGTTTACTGTATCCATTGGAAATTCCCAGTGACGATGAAACACAGAAATTGCATTGGAATTAGATATAAGAGACACAATGCCGACTTAAGTACAAGGGAAACTGAGTCTTCTTAGGGTCTATGCTTTGAGCGTTTCCTGTGTCACCAGTTTTACATTCCGATGGACCTCTGCAGGTTTACTGTATCCCTTGGACCTTCCCATCGACGATGAAACACAGAAGTTGCATCGGAATTAAATCTAAGAGACCCAATGTCGACTTAAGTACAGGAAGACTGAGTCTTCCTACTGTCTACGTTTTGAGCGTTTCCTGTGTCACCAGTTTTACATTCCGATGCACCTCTGCAGGTTTACTGTATAGATTGGACCTTCCCATTGAAGATGAAACGCAGAAATTGCATCGGAATTAAATTTAGGAAACACAACGCCGACTTACGTACAAGATAAATGAATCTTCTTACGGTCTATGTTTTGAGCGTTTCCTGTGTCACCAGTTTTACATTCCGACGCACCTCTGCAGGTTTACTGTATCTCTTGGACCTTCCAATTGTCGATGAAACACAGATATTGCATCGGAATTAAATATAAGAGACACAATGCCGATTTCAGTACAGGAAGGCTGAGTCTTCCTTTTGTCTATGTTTTGAGCGTTTTCTGTGTCACCAGTTTTACATTCCGATGCACCTCTACAGGATACTGTATCCTTGGACCTTCACAGTGACGATGAAACACAGAAATTGCTTTGTAATTAAATATAAGAGATACAATGCCGAAATAAGTACAGGAAGACTGTGTCTTCCTACTGTCTATGTATTGAGCGTTTCCTGTGTCACCAGGTTTACATTCCGATGCACCTCTGCAGGTTTACTGTAATCCGTGGCCCTTCCCATTGACGGTGAAACACAGAAATTGCATTGGAATTAAATATAAGAGACACAATGCCGACTTAAGTACAGGAAGACTGAGTCTTCCTACTGTCTCTGTTTTGAGCGTTTCCCGTTTCACCAGTTTTACATTCCGATGCACCTCTGCAGGTTTACTGTATCCCTTGGACCTTCCCATTGTCGATGAAACACAGGAATTGCATCGGTATTAAATATTAGAGACACAATGCCGACTTAAGAACAGGAAGACTGAGTCTTCCTACTGTCTATGTTTTTAGCGTTTCCTGTAACACCAGTTTTACATTCCGATGCACCTCAGCAGGTTTATTGCATCCATTAGACATTCCCAGTGACGATGAAACACAGAAATTGCATCGGAATTAGATATAAGAGACACAATGCCGACTGAAGTACAAGAAAACTGAGTCTTCTTAGGGTCTATGTTTTGAGCTTTTCCTGTGTCTCCAGTTTTACATTCCGATGCAACTCTGCAGGTTTACTGTATCCCTTGGACCTTCCCATCGATGATGATACACAGAAATTGCATCTGAATTAAATCTAAGAGACTAAATGTCGACTTAAGTACAGGAAGACTGATTCTTCCTACAGTCTATGTTTTGAGCGTTTCCTGCAACACCAGTTTTTCATTCCGATGCACCTCGGCAGGTTTACTGTATCCATTGGACCTTCACAGTGACGATGAAACACAGAAATTGCTTCGGAATTAAATGTAAGAGACACAATGCCGACTTAAGTACAACAAAACTGAGTCTTCTTAGGGTCTATGTTTTGATCGTTTCCTGTGTCACCAGTTTTACATTCCGATGCACCTCTGCAGGTTTACTGTATAGATTGGTCCTTCCCACTGACGATGAAACACGGAAATTGCATCGGCATTAAATATAAGAAACACAACGCCGACTTACGTACAAGAAAACTGAGTCTTCTTACGGTCTATGTTTTGACCGTTTCCTGTGGCACCAGTTTTACATTCCGACGCACCTCTGCAGGTTTACTGTATCTCTTGGACATTCCCATTGTCGATGAAACACAGAAATTGCATCGGAATTAAATATTAGAGACACAATGCCGACTTAAGAACAGGAAGACTGAGTCTTCCTACTGTCTATGATTTGAGCGTTTCCTGTAACACCAGTTTTACATTCCGATGCACCTCTGCAGGTTTACTGTATCCATTGGAAATTCCCAGTGACGATGAAACTCAGAAATTGCATTGGAATTAGATATAAGAGACACAATGCCGACTTAAGTACAAGAAAACTGAGTCTTCTTAGGGTCTATGCTTTGAGCGTTTCCTGTGTCACCAGTTTTACATTCCGATGGACCTCTGCAGGTTTACTGTATCCCTTGGACATTCCCATCGACGATGAAACACAGAAATTGCATCGGAATTAAATCTAAGAGACCCAATGTCGACTTAAGTATAGGAAGACTGAGTCTTCCTACTGTCTACGTTTTGAGCGTTTCCTGTGTCAGGAGTTTTACATTCCGATGCACCTCTGCAGGTTTACTGTATCCATTGGACCTTCCCAGTGACGATGAAACACAGAAATTGCATCGGAATTAAATATAAGAGACACAATGCCGACTTAAGTGCTAGAAAACTGAGTCTTCTTAGGGTATATGTTTTAAGCTTTTCCTGTGTCACCAGTATTACATTCCGATGCACCGCTGCAGGTTTACTGTATCCCTTGGACGTTCACAGTTACGATGAAACACAGATATTGCATCGGAATTAAATATAAGAGACACAATGCCGATTTAAATACAGGAAGGCTGAGTCTTTATACTGTGTATGTTTTCAGCGTTTCCTGTGTAATCAGTTTTACATTCCGATGCACCTCTTCAGGTTTACTGTATTCCTTGGACCTTCCCATTGACGATGAAACACAGAAATTGCATCGGAATTAAATATAAGGGACACAATGCCGACTTAAGTACAGCAAGACTGAGTCTTCTTTTCGTCTATGTTTTGAGCGTTTTCTGTGTCACCAGGTTTACATTCCGATGCACCTCTGCAGGTTTACTGTATCCATTGTACCTTCCCATTGACGATGAAACACAGAAATTGCATTGGATTTAAATATAAGAGACACTATGCCGACTTAAGTGCAGGAAGACTGAGTCTTCGTACTGTCTATGTTTTGAGCGTATCCGGTGTCACCAGTTTTACATTCCGATGCACCTCTGCAGGTTTACTGTATCCATTGGACCTTCCCACTGACGATGAAACACAGATATTGCATCGGACTTAAATATAAGAGACACAATGCCGACTTAAGTACAGGAAGACTGAGTCTTCCTACTGTCTATGTTTTGAGCGTTTCCGGTGTCACCAGTTTAACATTCCGATGCACCTCTGCAGGTTTACTGTATCCATTCGTCCTTCACAGTGACGATGAAACACAGAAATTGCATCGGAATTAAATATAAGAGACACAATGCCGACTTAAGTACAAGAAAACTGAGTCTTCTTACGGTCTATGATTTGAGCTTATCCTGTGTCACCAGTTTTACATTCCGATGCACCTCAGCAGGTTTATTGCATCCATTAGACATTCCCAGTGACGATGAAACACAGAAATTGCATCGGAATTAGATATAAGAGACACAATGCCGACTGAAGTACAAGAAAACTGAGTCTTCTTAGGGTCTATGTTTTGAGCTTTTCCTGTGTCTCCAGTTTTACATTCCGATGCAACTCTGCAGGTTTACTGTATCCCTTGGACCTTCCCATCGATGATGATACACAGAAATTGCATCTGAATTAAATCTAAGAGACTAAATGTCGACTTAAGTACAGGAAGACTGATTCTTCCTACAGTCTATGTTTTGAGCGTTTCCTGCAACACCAGTTTTTCATTCCGATGCACCTCTGCAGGTTTACTGTATCCATTGGACCTTCACAGTGACGATGAAACACAGAAATTGCTTCGGAATTAAATGTAAGAGACACAATGCCGACTTAAGTACAACAAAACTGAGTCTTCTTAGGGTCTATGTTTTGATCGTTTCCTGTGTCACCAGTTTTACATTCCGATGCACCTCTGCAGGTTTACTGTATAGATTGGTCCTTCCCACTGACGATGAAACACGGAAATTGCATCGGCATTAAATATAAGAAACACAACGCCGACTTACGTACAAGAAAACTGAGTCTTCTTACGGTCTATGTTTTGACCGTTTCCTGTGGCACCAGTTTTACATTCCGACGCACCTCTGCAGGTTTACTGTATCTCTTGGACATTCCCATTGTCGATGAAACACAGAAATTGCATCGGAATTAAATATTAGAGACACAATGCCGACTTAAGAACAGGAAGACTGAGTCTTCCTACTGTCTATGATTTGAGCGTTTCCTGTAACACCAGTTTTACATTCCGATGCACCTCTGCAGGTTTACTGTATCCATTGGAAATTCCCAGTGACGATGAAACTCAGAAATTGCATTGGAATTAGATATAAGAGACACAATGCCGACTTAAGTACAAGAAAACTGAGTCTTCTTAGGGTCTATGCTTTGAGCGTTTCCTGTGTCACCAGTTTTACATTCCGATGGACCTCTGCAGGTTTACTGTATCCCTTGGACATTCCCATCGACGATGAAACACAGAAATTGCATCGGAATTAAATCTAAGAGACCCAATGTCGACTTAAGTATAGGAAGACTGAGTCTTCCTACTGTCTACGTTTTGAGCGTTTCCTGTGTCAGGAGTTTTACATTCCGATGCACCTCTGCAGGTTTACTGTATCCATTGGACCTTCCCAGTGACGATGAAACACAGAAATTGCATCGGAATTAAATATAAGAGACACAATGCCGACTTAAGTGCTAGAAAACTGAGTCTTCTTAGGGTATATGTTTTAAGCTTTTCCTGTGTCACCAGTATTACATTCCGATGCACCGCTGCAGGTTTACTGTATCCCTTGGACGTTCACAGTTACGATGAAACACAGATATTGCATCGGAATTAAATATAAGAGACACAATGCCGATTTAAATACAGGAAGGCTGAGTCTTTATACTGTCTATGTTTTCAGCGTTTCCTGTGTAATCAGTTTTACATTCCGATGCACCTCTTCAGGTTTACTGTATTCCTTGGACCTTCCCATTGACGATGAAACACAGAAATTGCATCGGAATTAAATATAAGGGACACAATGCCGACTTAAGTACAGCAAGACTGAGTCTTCTTTTCGTCTATGTTTTGAGCGTTTTCTGTGTCACCAGGTTTACATTCCGATGCACCTCTGCAGGTTTACTGTATCCATTGTACCTTCCCATTGACGATGAAACACAGAAATTGCATTGGATTTAAATATAAGAGACACTATGCCGACTTAAGTGCAGGAAGACTGAGTCTTCGTACTGTCTATGTTTTGAGCGTATCCGGTGTCACCAGTTTTACATTCCGATGCACCTCTGCAGGTTTACTGTATCCATTGGACCTTCCCACTGACGATGAAACACAGATATTGCATCGGACTTAAATATAAGAGACACAATGCCGACTTAAGTACAGGAAGACTGAGTCTTCCTACTGTCTATGTTTTGAGCGTTTCCGGTGTCACCAGTTTAACATTCCGATGCACCTCTGCAGGTTTACTGTATCCATTCGTCCTTCACAGTGACGATGAAACACAGAAATTGCATCGGAATTAAATATAAGAGACACAATGCCGACTTAAGTACAAGAAAACTGAGTCTTCTTACGGTCTATGATTTGAGCTTATCCTGTGTCACCAGTTTTACATTCCGACGCACCTCTGCAGATTTACTGTATCCCTTGGACCTTCCCATTGTCGATGAAACACAGAAATTGCATCGGAATTAAATATTAGAGACACAATGCTGACTTAAGAACAGGAAGACTGAGTCTTCCTACTGTCTCTGTTTTGAGCGTTTCCTGTAACACCAGTTTTACATTCCGATGCACCTCTGCAGGTTTACTGTATCCATTGGACCTTCCCAGTGACGATGAAACACAGAAATTGCATCGGAATTAAATATAAGAGACACAATGCCGACTTAAGTACAAGAAAACTGAGTCTTCTTAGGGTCTATGATTTGAGCGTATCCTGTGTCACCAGTTTTACATTCCGTCGCACCTCTGCAGGTTTACTGTATCCATTGGACCTCCCCATGGACGATGAAACACAGAAATTGGAGCGGAACTAGATCCAAGAGAAACAATGTCGACTTAAGTACAGGAAGACTGATTCTTCCTACTGTCTATGTTTTGAGCGTTTCCTGTGTCACCAGTTTTACATTCCGATGCACCTCTGCAGGTTTACTGTATCCCTTCGACCTTCACAGTGAAGTTGAAAAACAGATATTACATCGGAATTAAATATAAGAGACACAATGCCGACTTAAGTAAAAGAAAACTGAGTCTTCTTAGCGTCTATGTTTTGAGCTTTTCCTGTGTCACCAATTTTACAGTCCGATGGACCTCTGCAGGCTTACTGCATCCCTTGGAACTTCCCATCGCCGATGAAACACAGAAATTGCATCGGAATTAAATATAAGAGGTACAATGCCGACTTAAGTACAGGAAGACTGATTCTTCCTACTGTCTATGTTTTGAGCGTTTCCTGTAACACCAGTTTTACATTCCGATGCACCTCTGCAGGTTTACTGTATCCATTGAACCTTCACAGTGACGATGAAACACAGAAATTGCATCGGAATTAAATATAAGAGACACAATGGCGACTTAAGTACAACAAAACACAGTCTTCTTAGGGTCTATGTTTCGAGCGTTTCCTGTGTCACCAGTTTTACATTCCGATGCACCTCTGCAGGTCTACTGTATAGATTGGACCTTCACAGTGACGATGAAACACAGAAATTGCATCGGAATTATATATAAGAAACACAACACCGACTTAAGTACAAGAAAACTGAGTCTTCTTACGGTCTGTGATTTGAGCGTTTCCTGTGTCACCAGTTTTACAATCCGATGCACCTCTGCAGGTTTATTGTATCCCTTAGGCCTTCCCATTGACGATAAAACACAGAAATTGCATCGGAATTAAATATTAGAGACACAATGCCGACTTAAGAACAGGATGGCTGAGTCTTCCTACTGTCTATGTTTTAAGCGTTTCCTGTGTCACCAGTTTTACATTCCGATGCACCTCTGCAAGTTTACTGTATCCCTTCGACATACATAGTGACGATGAAGCACAGATATTGCATCGGAATTAAATATAAGAGGAACAATGCCGACTTAAGGACAAGAAGACTGAGTCTTCATACTGTCTATGATTTGAGCGTTTCCTGTGTCACCAGTTTTACATTCCGATGCACCTCTGCAGGTTTTCTGTATCCATTGGGCCTTCCCATTGAGGATGAAACACAGAAATTGCATCGGATCTAAATATAAGAGACACAATGCCGACTTAAGTACAGGAAGACTGAATCTTCTTACTGTCTATGTTTTGAGCGTTTCCAGTGTCACCAGTTTTACATTCCGATGCACCTCTGCAGGTTTATTGTATCTATTGGACCTTCACAGTGACGATTAAACACAGAAATTGTTTTTGGAATTAAATATAAGAGACACAATGACGACTTAAGTACAGGAAGACTGAGTCTTCCTACTGTCTATGTTTAGAGCGTTTCTTGTACCACCAGTTTTACATTCCGGTGCACCTCTGCAGGTTTACTGTACCCATTGGACCTTCCCATTGACGATGAAACACAGAAATTGCATCGTAATTAAATACAAGAGACACAACGCCGACTTAAGTACAAGAAAACTGAGTCTTCTTACGGTCTATGTTTTGAGCGTTTCCAGTGTCACCAGTTTTACAATCCGATGCACCTCTGAGGGTTTATTGTATCCCTTAGGCCTTCCCATTGACGATAAAACACAGAAATTGCATCTGAATTAAATATTAGAGACACAATGCCGACTTAAGAACAGGATGGCTGAGTCTTCCTACTGTCTATGTTTTAAGCGTTTCCTGTGTCACCAGTTTTACATTCCGATGCACCTCTGCAAGTTTACTGTATCCCTTGGACCTTCACAGTGACGATGAAACACAGAAATTGCATCGGAATTAAAAATAAGAGACACAATGCCGACTTAAGAACAGGAAGACTTAGTCTTCCTACTCTCTATGTTTTTTAGCGTTTCCTGTGTCACCAGTTTTACATTCCGATGCACCTCTGCAGGTTTACTGTATCCCTTGGGCGTTCCCATTGACGATGAAACACAGAAATTGCATCGGAATCAAATATAAGAGACACAATGCCGACATAAGTACTACAAAACTGAGTCTTGTTAGGGTCTATGTTTTGAGCGTTTCCTGTGTCACCACTTTTACATTCCGATGCACCTCTGCAGGTTTACTGTAACCATTGGACATTCACAGTGACGATGAAACACAGAAATTGCATCGGAATTAAATATTAGAGACACAATGCTGTCTTAAGTACTATAAAACGGAGTATTCTTAGTGTCTGTGTTTTGAGCGTCTCCTGTGTCACCAGTTTTACATTCCGATGCACCTCTGCAGGTTTACTGTATACATTGGACCTTCCCAGTGACGATGAAACACAGATATTGCATCGGAATTAAATATAAGAGACACAATGCCGACTTAAGTACAAGAAAACTGAGTCTTCTTAGGGTCTATGTTTTGAGCGGTTCCTGTGTCGCCAGTTATACATTCCGATGGGCCCCTGCAGGTTTACTGTATCCCTTGGACCTTCCCATCGGCGATGAAACACAGGAATTGCATCGGAATTAAATCTAAGAGACACAATGCCGACTTAAGTACAGGAAGACTGCGTCTTCCAACTGTCTACGATTTGAGCGTTTCTTGTGTCACCAGTTTAACATTCCGATGCACCTCTGCAGGTTTACTGTATCCATTGGATCTTCCCATTGACGATGAAACACAGAAATTGCATCGGATTTAAATATAAGAGACACAATGCCGACTTAATTACAGGAAGACTGAGTCTTCCTACTGTCTATGTTTTGAGCGTTTCCTGCGTCACCAGTTTTACATTCCGATGCACCTCTGCAGGTTTACTGTATCCCTTGGAACTTCACAATAACGATGAAACACAGAAATTGCATCGGAATTAAATATAAGAGACACAATGCCGATTTAAGTACAGGAAGGCTGAGTCTTCCTACTGTCTATGTTTTGAGCGTTTCCTGTGTAATCAGTTTTACATTCCGATGCACCTCTGCAGGTTTACTGTATTCCTTGGACCTTCCCATTGACGATGAAACACAGAAATTGCATCGGAATTAAATATAAGAGACACAATGCCGACAAAAGGACAGGAAGACTGAGTCTTCCTGCTGTCTATGATTTGAGCGTTTCCTGTGTCACCAGCTTTACATTCCGATGCACCTCTGCAGGTTTACTGTATCCATTGGACCTTCCCATTGACGATGAAACACAGAAATTGCATCGGATTTAAATATAAGAGACACAATGCCGACTTAAGTACAGGAAGACTGAGTCTTCCTACTGTCTATGTTTTGAGCGTTTCCTGTGTCACCAGTTTTACATTCCGATACACCTCTGCAGGTTTACTGTATCCATTGGACCTTAACAGTGACGATGAAACACAGAAATTGCATCGGAATTAAATATTAGAGACACAATGCTGACTTAAGTACTACAAAACGGAGTCTTCTTAGGGTCTGTGTTTTGAGCGTCTCCTGTGTCACCAGTTTTACATTCCGATGCACCTCTGCAGGTTTACTGTATACATTGGACCTTCCCAGTGACGATGAAACACAGAAATTGCATCGGAATTAAATATAAGAGACACAATGCCGACTTAAGTACAGGAAGACTGAGTCTTCCTACTGTCTAAGATTTGAGCGTTTCCTGTGTCACCAGTTTTACATTCCGATGCACCTCTGCAGGTTTACTGTATCCATTGGACCTTCCCATTGACGACGAAACACAGATATTGCATCAGATTTAAATATAAGAGACAAAATGCCGACTTAATTACAGGAAGACTGAGTCTTCCTACTGTCTATGTTTTGAGCGTTTCCTGCGTCACTAGTTTTACATTCCGATGCACCTCTGCAGGTTTACTGTATCCCTTGGACCTTCACAGTAACGATGAAACACAGAAATTGCATCGGAATTAAATATAAGAGACACAATGCCGATTTAAGTACAGGAAGGATGAGTCTTCCTACTGTCTATGTTTTCAGCGTTTCCTGTGTAATCAGTTTTACATTCCGATGCACCTCTGCAGGTTTACTGTATTCCTTGGACCTTCCCACTGTCGATGAAACACAGAAATTGCATCGGAAGTAAATATAAGAGACACAATGCCGACATAAGAACAGGAAGACTGAGTCTTCCTACTGTCTATGTTTTGAGCGTTTCCTGTGTGACCAGTTTTACATTCCGATGCACCTCTGCAGGTTTACTGTATCCATTCGACCATCCCATTGACGATGAAACACAGAAATTGCATCCGATTTAAATATAAGTGACACAATGCCGACTTAAGTACAGGAAGACTGAGTCTTCCTACGGTCTATGTTTTGAGCGTTTATTGTGTCACCAGTTTTACATTCCGATGCACGTCTACAGGTTTACTGTATCCATAGTACCTTCACAGTGACGATGAAACACAGAAATTGCATCGGAATTAAATTTTAGAGACACAATGCCGACTTTAGTACTACAAAGCGGAGTCTTCTTAGAGTCTGTGTTTTGAGCGTCTCCTGTGACACCAGTTTTATATTCCGATGCACTTCTGCAGGTTTTCTGTATACATTGGACCTTCCCATTGACTATAAAACAAAGAAATTACATCGGAATTAAATATAAGAGACACAAAGCCGACTTCAGTAGAAGAAAACTGAGTCTTCTTAGGGTCTATGTTTTGAGCGTTTCCTGTGCCACCAGTTTTACATTCCGATGGGCCTCTGCAGGTTTACTGTATCCCTTGGTGCTTCCCATTGACGAAGAAACACAGATATTGCATCGGATTTAAATATAAGAGACACAATGCCAACTTAATTATAGGAAGACTGAGTCTTCCTGCTGTCTATGTTTTGAGCGTTTCCTGCGTCACCAGTTTTACATTCCGATGCACCTCTGCAGGTTTACTGTGTCCCTTGGACCTTCACAGTAACGATGAAACACAGAAATTGCATCGGAATTAAATATAAGAGACACAATGTCGACTTAAGTACAGGAAGACTGAGTCTTCCAACTGTCTATCCATTGGACCTTCCCATTGACGATGGAACACAGAAATTGCATCGGATTTAAATATAAGAGACACAATGCCGACTTAAGTACAGGAAGACTGAGTCTTCCTACTGTCTATGTTTTGAGCGTTTCCTGTGTCACCAGTTTTACATTCCGATGCACCTCTGCAGGTTTACTGTATACATTGGACCTTCCCAGTGACGATGAAACACAGAAATTGCATCGGAATTAAATATAAGAGACACAATGCCGACTTAAGTACAGGAAGACTGAGTCTTCCTACTGTCTAAGATTTGAGCGTTTCCTGTGTCACCAGTTTTACATTCCGATGCACCTCTGCAGGTTTACTGTATCCATTGGACCTTCCCATTGACGACGAAACACAGAAATTGCATCGGATTTAAATATAAGAGACAAAATGCCGACTTAATTACAGGAAGACTGAGTCTTCCTACTGTCTATGTTTTGAGCGTTTCCTGCGTCACCAGTTTTACATTCCGATGCACCTCTGCAAATTTACTGTATCCCTTGGACCTTCACAGTAACGATGAAACACAGAAATTGCATCGGAATTAAATATAAGAGACACAATGCCGATTTAAGTACACGAAGGATGAGTCTTCCTACTGTCTATGTTTTCAGCGTTTCCTGTGTAATCAGTTTTACATTCCGATGCACCTCTGCAGGTTTACTGTATTCCTTGGACCTTCCCACTGTCGATGAAACACAGAAATTGCATCGGAAGTAAATATAAGAGACACAATGCCGACATAAGAACAGGAAGACTGAGTCTTCCTACTGTCTATGTTTTGAGCGTTTCCTGTGTGACCAGTTTTACATTCCGATGCACCTCTGCAGGTTTACTGTATCCATTCGACCATCCCATTGACGATGAAACACAGAAATTGCATCCGATTTAAATATAAGTGACACAATGCCGACTTAAGTACAGGAAGACTGAGTCTTCCTACGGTCTATGTTTTGAGCGTTTCCTGTGTCACCAGTTTTACATTCCGATGCACGTCTACAGGTTTACTGTATCCATCGTACCTTCACGGTGACGATGAAACACAGAAATTGCATCGGAATTAAATTTTAGAGACACAATGCCGACTTTAGTACTACAAAGCGGAGTCTTCTTAGAGTCTGTGTTTTGAGCGTCTCCTGTGACACCAGTTTTATATTCCGATGCACTTCTGCAGGTTTTCTGTATACATTGGACCTTCCCATTGACTATAAAACAAAGAAATTACATCGGAATTAAATATAAGAGACACAAAGCCGACTTCAGTACAAGAAAACTGAGTCTTCTTAGGGTCTATGTTTTGAGCGTTTCCTGTGCCACCAGTTTTACATTCCGATGGGCCTCTGCAGGTTTACTGTATCCCTTGGTGCTTCCCATTGACGAAGAAACACAGATATTGCATCGGATTTAAATATAAGAGACACAATGCCAACTTAATTATAGGAAGACTGAGTCTTCCTGCTGTCTATGTTTTGAGCGTTTCCTGCGTCACCAGTTTTACATTCCGATGCACCTCTGCAGGTTTACTGTGTCCCTTGGACCTTCACAGTAACGATGAAACACAGAAATTGCATCGGAATTAAATATAAGAGACACAATGTCGACTTAAGTACAGGAAGACTGAGTCTTCCAACTGTCTATCCATTGGACCTTCCCATTGACGATGGAACACAGAAATTGCATCGGATTTAAATATAAGAGACACAATGCCGACTTAAGTACAGGAAGACTGAGTCTTCCTACTGTCTATGTTTTGAGCGTTTCCTGTGTCACCAGTTTTACATTCCGATGCACCTCTGCAGGTTTACTGTATCCCTTCGACCTTCACAGTGATGCTGAAGAACAGATATTGCATCGGAATTAAATATAAGAGACACAATGCCGACTTAAGTACAGGAAGACTGAGTCTTCCTACTGTCTATGATTTGAACGCTTCCTGTGTCACCAGATTTACATTCCGATGCACCTATGCAGCTTTACTGTATCCATTGGACTTTCACAGTGTCGATGAAACAAAGAAATTGCATCGGAATTAAATATAAGAGACACAATGCCGACTTAAGTACAGGAAGACTGAGTCTTCCTACTGTCTATGATTTGAACGCTTCCTGTGTCACCAGTTTTACATTTCAATGCACCTCTGCAGGTTTACTGTATCCATTGGATTTTCACAGTGTCGATGAAACACAGAAATTGCATCGGAATTAAATATAAGAGACACAATGCCGACTTATGTACAGGAAGACTGAGACTTCCTACTGTCTATGTTTTGAGCGTTTCCTGTAACACCAGTTTTACATTCCGATGCACCTCTGCAGGTTTACTGTATCCATTGAACCTTCACAGTGACGATGAAACACAGAAATTGCATCGGAATTAAATATAAGAGACACAATGGCGACTTAAGTACAACAAAACTGAGTCTTCTTAGGGTCTATGTTTTGAGCGTTTCCTGTGTCACCAGTTTTACATTCCGATGCACCTCTGCCGGTTTGCTGTATCCATTGGGCCTTCCCATTGACGATGAAACACAGAAATTGCATCAGAATTAAATATAAGAGACACAATGCCGACTTAAGTACAGGATGGCTGAGTCTTCCTACTGCCTATGTCTTGAGCGTTTCCTGTGCCACCAGTTTTACATTCCGGTGCACCTCTGCAGGTTTACTGTACCCATTGGACCTTCCCATTGACGATGAAACACAGCAATTGCATCGGAATTAAATATAGGAGACACAATGCCGACTTAAGCACAGGAAGACTGAGTCTTATTACTGTCTATGATTTGAGCGTTTCCTGTGTCACCAGTTTTTCATTCCTATGCACCTCTGCAGGTTTACTGTATCCATTTGACCTTCACAGTGACGATTAAACACAGAAATTGTCTTTGGAATTAAATATAAGAGACACAATGCCGACTTAAGTACAGGAAGACTGAGCCTTCGTACTGTCTATGATTTGAGCGTTTCCTGTGTCACCAGTTTTACATTCCGATGCACCTTTCCAGGTTTACTGTATTCCTTGGACCTTCCCATTGACGATGAAACACAGATATTGCATCGGAATTAAATATAAGAGACACAATGCCGACATAAGAACAGGAAGACTGAGTCTTCCTACTGTCTATGTTTTGAGCGTTTCCTGTGTGACCAGTTTTACATTTAGATGCACCTCTGCAGGTTTACTGTATCCATTCGACCTTTTCATTGACGATGAAACACAGAAATTGCATCGGAATTAAATATAGGAGACACAATGCCGACATAAGAACAGGAAGACTGAGACTTCCTACTGTCTATGTTTTGAGCGTTTCCTGTGTCACCAGTTTTTCTCTCCGATGCACCTCTGCAGGTTTACTGTATCCCTTGGACCCTCACAGTGACCAATAAAAACAGATATTGCATCGGAATTAAATTTTAGAGACACAATGCCGACTTAAGTACTTCAAAGCGGAGTCTTCTTAGGGTCTATGTTTTGAGCGTTTCCTGTGTCACCAGTTTTACATTCCGATGGGCCTCTGCAGGTTTACTGTATCCCTTGGTCCTTCCAATTGACGATGAAACACAGAAATTGCATCGGATTTAAATATAAGAGACACAATGCCAACTTAATTGCAGGAAGACTGAGTCTTCCTACTGTCTATGTTTTGAGCGTTTCCTGCGTCACCAGTTTTACATTCCGATGCACCTCTGCAGGTTTACTGTATCCCTTGGACCTTCACAGTAACGATGAAACACAGAAATTGCATCGGAATTAAATATAAGAGACACAATGTCGACTTAAGTACAGGAAGACTGAGTCTTCCAACTGTCTATGTTTTGACCGTTTCCTTTGTTATCAGTTTTACATTCCGATGCACCTCTGCAGGTTTACTGTATCCCTTGGACCTTCCCATTGACGATGAAACACAGAAATTGCATCGGAATTAAATATAAGAGACACAATGCCGACTTAAGTACAGGAAGACTGAGTCTTCTTACTGTCTATGTTTTGAGCGTTTCCTGTGTCACCAGTTTTACATTTCGATGGACCTCTGCAGGTTTACTGTATCCATTCGACCTTCACAGTGACGATGAAACACAGAAATTGCATCGGATTTAAATATAAGAGACATAATGCCGACTTAAGTACAGGGTGGCTGAGTCTTCCTACTGTCTATGTTTTGAGCGTTTCCTATGTCACCAGTTTTACATTCCGATGCACCTCTGCAGGTTTACGGTACCCATTCAGGCTTCACAGTGACGATGAAACACAGACGTTGCATCAGAATTAAATATAAGAGACACAATGCCGACTTAAGGACAGGAAGACTGAGTCTTCCTTCTGTCTATGTTTTTTAGCGTTTCCTGTGTCACCAGTTTTACATTCCGATGCACCTCTGCAGGTATACTGTATACATTGGACCTTCCCAGTGACGATGAAACACAGAAATTGCATCGGAATTAAATATAAGAGACACAATGCCGACTTAAGTACAGGAAGACTGAGTCTTCCTACTGTCTAAGATTTGAGCGTTTCCTGTGTCACCAGTTTTACATTCCGATGCACCTCTGCAGGTTTACTGTATCCATTGGACCTTCCCATTGACGACGAAACACAGAAATTGCATCGGATTTAAATATAAGAGACAAAATGCCGACTTAATTACAGGAAGACTGAGTCTTCCTACTGTCTATGTTTTGAGCGTTTCCTGCGTCACCAGTTTTACATTCCGATGCACCTCTGCAAATTTACTGTATCCCTTGGACCTTCACAGTAACGATGAAACACAGAAATTGCATCGGAATTAAATATAAGAGACACAATGCCGATTTAAGTACACGAAGGATGAGTCTTCCTACTGTCTATGTTTTCAGCGTTTCCTGTGTAATCAGTTTTACATTCCGATGCACCTCTGCAGGTTTACTGTATTCCTTGGACCTTCCCACTGTCGATGAAACACAGAAATTGCATCGGAAGTAAATATAAGAGACACAATGCCGACATAAGAACAGGAAGACTGAGTCTTCCTACTGTCTATGTTTTGAGCGTTTCCTGTGTGACCAGTTTTACATTCCGATGCACCTCTGCAGGTTTACTGTATCCATTCGACCATCCCATTGACGATGAAACACAGAAATTGCATCCGATTTAAATATAAGTGACACAATGCCGACTTAAGTACAGGAAGACTGAGTCTTCCTACGGTCTATGTTTTGAGCGTTTCCTGTGTCACCAGTTTTACATTCCGATGCACGTCTACAGGTTTACTGTATCCATCGTACCTTCACGGTGACGATGAAACACAGAAATTGCATCGGAATTAAATTTTAGAGACACAATGCCGACTTTAGTACTACAAAGCGGAGTCTTCTTAGAGTCTGTGTTTTGAGCGTCTCCTGTGACACCAGTTTTATATTCCGATGCACTTCTGCAGGTTTTCTGTATACATTGGACCTTCCCATTGACTATAAAACAAAGAAATTACATCGGAATTAAATATAAGAGACACAAAGCCGACTTCAGTACAAGAAAACTGAGTCTTCTTAGGGTCTATGTTTTGAGCGTTTCCTGTGCCACCAGTTTTACATTCCGATGGGCCTCTGCAGGTTTACTGTATCCCTTGGTGCTTCCCATTGACGAAGAAACACAGATATTGCATCGGATTTAAATATAAGAGACACAATGCCAACTTAATTGTAGGAAGACTGAGTCTTCCTGCTGTCTATGTTTTGAGCGTTTCCTGCGTCACCAGTTTTACATTCCGATGCACCTCTGCAGGTTTACTGTGTCCCTTGGACCTTCACAGTAACGATGAAACACAGAAATTGCATCGGAATTAAATATAAGAGACACAATGTCGACTTAAGTACAGGAAGACTGAGTCTTCCAACTGTCTATCCATTGGACCTTCCCATTGACGATGGAACACAGAAATTGCATCGGATTTAAATATAAGAGACACAATGCCGACTTAAGTACAGGAAGACTGAGTCTTCCTACTGTCTATGTTTTGAGCGTTTCCTGTGTCACCAGTTTTACATTCCGATGCACCTCTGCAGGTTTACTGTATCCCTTCGACCTTCACAGTGATGCTGAAGAACAGATATTGCATCGGAATTAAATATAAGAGACACAATGCCGACTTAAGTACAGGAAGACTGAGTCTTCCTACTGTCTATGATTTGAACGCTTCCTGTGTCACCAGATTTACATTCCGATGCACCTATGCAGCTTTACTGTATCCATTGGACTTTCACAGTGTCGATGAAACAAAGAAATTGCATCGGAATTAAATATAAGAGACACAATGCCGACTTAAGTACAGGAAGACTGAGTCTTCCTACTGTCTATGATTTGAACGCTTCCTGTGTCACCAGTTTTACATTTCAATGCACCTCTGCAGGTTTACTGTATCCATTGGATTTTCACAGTGTCGATGAAACACAGAAATTGCATCGGAATTAAATATAAGAGACACAATGCCGACTTATGTACAGGAAGACTGAGACTTCCTACTGTCTATGTTTTGAGCGTTTCCTGTAACACCAGTTTTACATTCCGATGCACCTCTGCAGGTTTACTGTATCCATTGAACCTTCACAGTGACGATGAAACACAGAAATTGCATCGGAATTAAATATAAGAGACACAATGGCGACTTAAGTACAACAAAACTGAGTCTTCTTAGGGTCTATGTTTTGAGCGTTTCCTGTGTCACCAGTTTTACATTCCGATGCACCTCTGCCGGTTTGCTGTATCCATTGGGCCTTCCCATTGACGATGAAACACAGAAATTGCATCAGAATTAAATATAAGAGACACAATGCCGACTTAAGTACAGGATGGCTGAGTCTTCCTACTGCCTATGTCTTGAGCGTTTCCTGTGCCACCAGTTTTACATTCCGGTGCACCTCTGCAGGTTTACTGTACCCATTGGACCTTCCCATTGACGATGAAACACAGCAATTGCATCGGAATTAAATATAGGAGACACAATGCCGACTTAAGCACAGGAAGACTGAGTCTTATTACTGTCTATGATTTGAGCGTTTCCTGTGTCACCAGTTTTTCATTCCTATGCACCTCTGCAGGTTTACTGTATCCATTTGACCTTCACAGTGACGATTAAACACAGAAATTGTCTTTGGAATTAAATATAAGAGACACAATGCCGACTTAAGTACAGGAAGACTGAGCCTTCGTACTGTCTATGATTTGAGCGTTTCCTGTGTCACCAGTTTTACATTCCGATGCACCTTTCCAGGTTTACTGTATTCCTTGGACCTTCCCATTGACGATGAAACACAGATATTGCATCGGAATTAAATATAAGAGACACAATGCCGACATAAGAACAGGAAGACTGAGTCTTCCTACTGTCTATGTTTTGAGCGTTTCCTGTGTGACCAGTTTTACATTTAGATGCACCTCTGCAGGTTTACTGTATCCATTCGACCTTTTCATTGACGATGAAACACAGAAATTGCATCGGAATTAAATATAGGAGACACAATGCCGACATAAGAACAGGAAGACTGAGACTTCCTACTGTCTATGTTTTGAGCGTTTCCTGTGTCACCAGTTTTTCTCTCCGATGCACCTCTGCAGGTTTACTGTATCCCTTGGACCCTCACAGTGACCAATAAAAACAGATATTGCATCGGAATTAAATTTTAGAGACACAATGCCGACTTAAGTACTTCAAAGCGGAGTCTTCTTAGGGTCTATGTTTTGAGCGTTTCCTGTGTCACCAGTTTTACATTCCGATGGGCCTCTGCAGGTTTACTGTATCCCTTGGTCCTTCCAATTGACGATGAAACACAGAAATTGCATCGGATTTAAATATAAGAGACACAATGCCAACTTAATTGCAGGAAGACTGAGTCTTCCTACTGTCTATGTTTTGAGCGTTTCCTGCGTCACCAGTTTTACATTCCGATGCACCTCTGCAGGTTTACTGTATCCCTTGGACCTTCACAGTAACGATGAAACACAGAAATTGCATCGGAATTAAATATAAGAGACACAATGTCGACTTAAGTACAGGAAGACTGAGTCTTCCAACTGTCTATGTTTTGACCGTTTCCTTTGTTATCAGTTTTACATTCCGATGCACCTCTGCAGGTTTACTGTATCCCTTGGACCTTCCCATTGACGATGAAACACAGAAATTGCATCGGAATTAAATATAAGAGACACAATGCCGACTTAAGTACAGGAAGACTGAGTCTTCTTACTGTCTATGTTTTGAGCGTTTCCTGTGTCACCAGTTTTACATTTCGATGGACCTCTGCAGGTTTACTGTATCCATTCGACCTTCACAGTGACGATGAAACACAGAAATTGCATCGGATTTAAATATAAGAGACATAATGCCGACTTAAGTACAGGGTGGCTGAGTCTTCCTACTGTCTATGTTTTGAGCGTTTCCTATGTCACCAGTTTTACATTCCGATGCACCTCTGCAGGTTTACGGTACCCATTCAGGCTTCACAGTGACGATGAAACACAGACGTTGCATCAGAATTAAATATAAGAGACACAATGCCGACTTAAGGACAGGAAGACTGAGTCTTCCTTCTGTCTATGTTTTTTAGCGTTTCCTGTGTCACCAGTTTTACATTCCGATGCACCTCTGCAGGTATACTGTATACCTTTGTCCTTTCCATTGACGATGAAACACAGAAATTGCATCGGAATTAAATATAAGAGACACAATGCCGACTTAAGTACAGGAAGACTGAGTCTTCCTACTGTCTACGTTTTGAGCGTTTCACGTGTCACCAGTTTTACATTCCGATGCAACTCTGCAGCTTTACTGTATCCCTTGGACCTTCCCATTGACGATGAAACACAGAAATTGCATCGGAATTAAATATTAGAGACACAATGCCGACTTAAGTACTACAAAACGGAGTCTTCTAACGTCTGTGTTTTGAGCGTCTCCTGTGTCACCAGTTTTACATTCCGATGCTCCTCTGCAGGTTTACTGTATCCCTTGGACCTTCCCATTGACGATGAAACACAGAAATTGCATCGGAATTAAATATAAGCGAAACAATGCCGACTTAAGTACAGGAAGACTGAGTCTTCCTAATGTCTATGTTTTGAGCGTTTCCTGTGTACCAGTTTTACATTCCGATGCACCTCTGCAGGTTTACTGTATCCCTTGGTCCTTTCCAGTGACGATGAAACACAGAAATTGCATCGGAATTAAATATAAGAGACTTAAGTACAAGAAAATTTAGTCTTCTTAGGGTCTATGCTTTGAGCGTTTCCTGTGTCACCAGGTTTACATCCCGATGGGCCTCTGCAGGTTTACTGTATCCCTTGGACCTTCCCATCGACGATGAAACATCGAAATTGCATCTGAATTATATATAAGAGACAAAATGCCGACATAAGTACAGGAAGACTGAATCTTCCTCTTCTCTATGTTTTGAGCGTTTCCTGTGTCACCAGTTTTACATTCCGATGCACCTCTGCAGGTTTACGGTATCCATTCAGGCTTCACAGTGACGATGAAACACAGAGATTGCATCGGATTTAAATATAAGAGACATAATGCCGACTTAAGTACAGGATGGCTGAGTCTTCCTACTGTCTATGTTTTGAGCGTTTCCTGTGTCACCAGTTTTACATTCCGATGGGCCTCTGCAGGTTTACTGTATCCATTCGACATTCCCATTGACGATGAAACACAGAAATTGAATCGGATTTAAATATAAGAGACACAATGCCGACTTAATTACAGGAAGACTGAGTCTTCCTACTGTCTATGTTCTGAGCGTTTCCTGCGTTACCATTTTTACATTCCGATGCACCTCTGCAGGTTTACTGTATCCCTTGGACCTTCACAGTAACGATGAAACACAGATATCGAATCGGAATTAAATATAAGAGACACAATGCCGATTTAAATACAGGAAGGCTGTTTCTTCCTATTGTCTATGTTTTCAGCGTTTCCTGTGTCATCAGTTTTACATTCCGATGCACCTCTGCAGGATTACTGTATTCCTTGGACCTTCCCATTGACGATGAAACACAGAAATTGGATCGCAATTAAATCTAAGAGACACAATGCCGACTTAAGTACAGGAAGACTGAGTCTTCCTACTGTCTACGATTTGAGCGTTTCCTGTGTCACCAGTTTGACATTCCGATGCACCTCTGCAGATTTACTGTATCCATTGGACCTTCCCATTGACGATGAAACACAGAAATTGCATCGGATTTAAATATAAGAGACACAATGCCGACTTAATTACAGGAAGACTGAGTCTTCCTACTGTCTATGTTTTGAGCGTTTCCTGCGTCACCAGTTTTACATTCCGATGCACCTCTGCAGGTTTACTGTATCCCTTGGACCTTCACATTAACGATGAAACACAGAAATTGCATCGGAATTAAATATAAGAGACACAATAATGTTTTAAGTACAGGAAGGATGAGTCTTCCTACTGTCTATGTTTTCAGCGTTTCCTGTGTAATCAGTTTTACATTCCGATGCACCTCTGCAGATTTACTGTATTCCTTGGATCTTGCCATTGACGATGAAACACAGAAATTGCATCGGAATTAAATATAAGAGACACAATGCCGACATAAGAACAGGAAGACTGAGTCTTCCTACTGTCTATGTTTTGAGCGTTTCCTGTGTCACCAGTTTTACATTCCGATGGGCCTCTGCAGGTTTACTGTATCCCTTGGACCTTCCCATCGACGATGAAACACTGAAATTGCATCTGAATTAAATATAAGAGACACAATGCCGACTTAAGTACAGGAAGACTGAGTCTTCCTCTTCTCTATGTTTTGAGCGTTTCCTGTGTCACCAGTTTTATATTCCGATGCACCTCTGCAGGTTTACTGTATCTCTTGGACCTTCCCATTGACGATGAAACACAGAAATTGCATCGGATTTAAATATAAGTGACACAATGCCGACTTTAGTATAGGAAGACTGAGTCTTCCTAATGTCTATGCTTTGAGCGTTTCCTGTGTCACAAGTTTTACATTCCGATGCACATCAACAGGTTAACTCTATACATTGGACCTTTCCAGTGACGATGAAACACACAAATCGCATCGGAATTAAATATAGGAGACACAATGCCGACTTAAGTACAAGAAAACTGAGTCTTCTTAGGGTCTATATTTTGAGCGTTTCCTGTGTCACCAGTTTTACATTCCGATGGGCCTCTGCAGGTTTACTGTATCCCTTGGACCTTCCCATCGACGATGAAACACAGAAATTGCATCGGAATTAAATATAAGAGACACATTGCCGACTTAAGTACAGGAAGACTGAGTCTTCCTACTGTCTACGATTTCAGCATCTCCTGTGTCACCAGTTTTACATTCCGATGCACCTCTGCAGGTTTACTGTATCCATTGGACCTTCCCATTGACGATGAAACACAGAAATTGCATCGGATTTAAATATAAGTGACACAATGCCGACTTAATTACAGGAAGACTGAGTCTTCCTACTGTCTATGTTTTGAGCGTTTCCTGCGTCACCATTTTTACATTCCGATGCACCTCTGCAGGTTTACTGTATTCCTTGGACCTTCACAGTAACGATGAAACACAGAAATTGCATCGGAATTAAATATAAGAGACACAATGCCGATTTAAGTACAGGAAGGCTGAATCTTCCTACTGTCTATGTTTTCAGCGTGTCCTGTGTAATCAGTTTTATATTCCGATGCACCTCTGCAGGTTTACTGTATTCCTTGGACCTTCCCATTGACGATGGAACACAGAAATTGCATCGGAATTAAATATAAGAGACACAATGCCGACTTAATTACAGGACGACTGAGTCTTCGTACTGTCTATGATTTGAGCGTTTCCGGTGTCACCAGTTTTACATTCCGATGCACCTCTGCAGGTTTACTGTATCCATTCGACCTTCACAGTGACGATGAAACACAGAAATTGCATCGGAATTAAATATTAGAGACACAATGTTGACTTAAGTACTACAAAACGGAGTCTTCTTAGGGTCTGTGTTTTGAGCGTCTCCTGTGTCACCAGTTTTACATTCCGATTCACCTCTGCAGTTTTACTGTATACATTGGACCTTCCCAGTGACGATGAAACACAGAAATTGCATCGGAATTAAATATAAGGGAAACAATGCCGACTTAAGTACAAGAAAACTGAGTCTCCTTTGGGTCTATGTTTTGAGCGGTTCCTGTATCACCAGTTTTACATTCCGATGGGCCTCTGCAGGTTTACTGTATCCCTTGGACCTTCCCATCGGCGATGAATCACAGAAATTGCATCGGAATTAAATCTAAGAGACACAATGCCGACTTAAGTACAGGAAGACTGAGACTTCCTACTGTCTATGTTTTGAGCGTTTGCTGTGTCACCAGTTTTACATTCCGATGCACCTCTGCAGGTTTACTGTATCCATTGGACCTTCACAGTGAGGATGAAACACAGAAATTGCATCGCAATTAAATTTTAGAGACACAATGCCGTTTTAAGTACTACAAAGCGGGGTCTTCTTAGGGTCTGTGTTTTGAGCGACTCCTGTGACACCAGTTTTACATTCCGATGCACCTCTGCAGGTTTACTGTATACATTGGACCTTCCCAATGACTATAAAACACAGAAATTGCATCACAATTAAATATAAGAGACACAATGCCGACTTCAGTACAAGAAAACTGAGTCTTCTTAGGGTCTATGTTTTGAGCGTTTCCTGTGTCACCAGTTTAACATTCCGATGGGCCTCTGCAGGTTTACTGTATCCCTTGGTCCTTCCCATTGACGATGAAACACAGAAATTGCATCGGATTTAAATATAAGAGACACAATGCCAACTTAATTACAGGAAGACTGAGTCTCCCCACTGTCTATGTTTTGAGCGTTTCCTGCGTCACCATTTTTACATTCCGATGCACCTCTGCAGGTTTACTGTATCCCTTGGACCTTCCCATTGACGATGAAACACAGAAATTGAATCGCAATTAAATATAAGAGACACAATGCCGACATAAGTACAGGAAGACTGAGTGTTCCTACTGTCTGTGATTTGAGCGTTTCCTGTGTCACCAGTTTTACAATCCGATGCACCTCTGAAGGTTTACTGTGTCCATTCGACCTTCCCATTGACGATGAAACACAGAAATTGCATCGGAATTAAATATAAGAGACACAATGTCGACTTAAGTACAGCATGACTGAGTCTTCCAACTGTCTATGTTTTGACCGTTTCCTTTGTCATCAGTTTTACATTCCGATGCACCTCTGCAGGTTTACTGTATCCCTTGGACCTTCCCATCGACGATGAAACACAGAAATTGCATCTGAATTAAATATAAGAGACACAATGCCGACTTAAGTACAGGAAGACTGAGTCTTCCTCTTCTCTATGTTTTGAGCGTTTCCTGTGTCACCAGTTTTACATTCCGATGCACCTCTGCAGGTTTACTGTATCCCTTGGACCTTCACAGTAACGATGAAACACAGAAATTGCAACGGAATTAAATATAGGAGACACAATGCGACATAAGTACAGGACGACTGAGTCTTCCTACTGTCTATGTTTTGAGCGTTTCCTGTGTCACCAGTTTTACAATCCGATGCACCTCTGCAGGTTTACTGTGTCCATTCGACCTTCCCATTGACGATGAAACACAGAAAGTGCATCGGATTTAAATATAAGAGACACAATGCCGACTTAAGTACAGGAAGACTGAGTCTTCCCACTGTCTATGTTTTGAGCGTTTCCTGTGTTAACAGTTTTACGTTCCGATGCACCTCTGCAGCTTTAGTGTATCCATTCGACATTCCCATTGACGATGAAACACAGAAATTGCATCGGATTTAAATATAAGAGACACAATGCCGACTTAAGTACAGGAAGACTGAGTCTTCCTACTGTCTATGTTTTGAGCGTTTCCTGTGTCACCAGTTTTACATTCCGATGCACCTCTGCATGTTTACTGTATCCATTCCACCTTCCCATTGACGGTGAAACACAGGAATTGCATCGGATTTAAATATAAGAGACACAATGCCGACTTAAGTACAAGAAAACTGAGTCTTCTTAGGGTCTATATCTTGAGCGTTTCCTGTGTCACCAGTTTTACATTCCGATGGGCCTCTGCAGGTTTACTGTATCTCTTGGACCTTCACATCGACGATGAAACACAGAAATTGCATCGGAATTAAATATAAGAGACACAATGCGACATAAGTACAGGAAGACTGAGTATTCCTACTGTCTATGTTTTGAGCGTTTCCTGTGTCACCAGTTTTACATTCCGATGCACCTCTGCAGGTTTACTGTGTCCATTCGACCTTCCCATTGACGATGAAACACAGAAATTGCATCGGATTTAAATATAAGAGACACAATGCCGACTTAATTACAGGAAGACTGAGTCTTCCTACTGTCTATGTTTTGAGCGTTCCCTGCGTCACCAGTTTTACATTCCGATGCACCTCTGCAGGTTTACTGTATCCCTTGGACCTTCACAGTAACGATGAAACACAGATATTGCATCGGAATTAAATATAAGAGACACAATAATGGTTTAAGTACAGGAAGGATGAGTCTTCCTACTGTCTATGTTTTCAGCGTTTCCTGTGTAATCAGTTCTACATTCCGATGCACCTCTGCAGATTTACTGTATTCCTTGGATCTTGCCATTGACGATGAAACAAAGAAATTGCATCGGAATTAAATATAAGAGACACAATGCCGACATAAGTACAGGAAGACTGAGTCTTCCTACTGTCTATGTTTTGAGCGTTTCCTGTGTCACCAGTTTTACATTCCGATGGGCCTCTGCAGGTTTACTGTATCCCTTGGACCTTCCCATCGACGATGAAACACAGAAATTGCATCTGAATTAAATATAAGAGACACAATGCCGACTTAAGTACAGGAAGACTGAATCTTCCTCTTCTCTATGTTTTGAGCGTTTCCTGTGTCACCAGTTTTATATTCCGATGCACCTCTGCAGTTTTACTGTATCCCTTGGACCTCCACAGTAACGATGAAACACAGAAATTGCAACGGAATTAAATATAAGAGACACAATGCCGATTTAAGTACAGGAAGGCTGAGTCTTCCTACTGTCTATGTTTTCAGCGTTTCCTGTGTAATCAGTTTTACATTCCGATGCACCTCTGCAGGTTTACTGTATTCCTTGGACCTTCCCATTGACGATGAAGCACAGAAATAGCATCGGAATTAAATATAAGAGACACAATGCGACATAACTACAGGAAGACTTAGTCTCCCTACTGTCTATGTTTTGAGCGTTTCCTGTGTTACCAGTTTTACATTTTGATGCACCTCTGCAGGTTTACTGTATCCATTCGACATTCCGATTGACGATGAAACACAGAAATTGAATCGGATTTAAATATAAGAGACACAATGCCGACTTTAGTACAGGAAGACTGAGTCTTCCTAATGTCTACGATTTGAGCGTTTCCTGTGTCACCAGTTTTACATTCCGATGGGCCTCTGCAGGTTTACTGTATCCCTTGGACCTTCGCATCGACGATGAAACACAGAAATTGCATCGGAATTAAATATAAGAGACACAATGCCGACTTAAGTACAGGAAGACTGAGTCTTCCTACTGTCTACGATTTGAGCGTTTCCTGTGTCACCAGTTTTACATTCCGATGCACCTCTGCAGGTTTACTGTATCCATTGGACCTTCCCATTGCCGATGAAACACAGAAATTGCATCGGATTTAAATATAAGTGACACAATGCCGACTTAATTACAGGAAGACTGAGTCTTCCGACTGTCTATGTTTTGAGCGTTTCCTGCGTCACCATTTTTACATTCCGATGCACCTCTGCAGGTTTACTGTATTCCTTGGACCTTCACAGTAACGATGAAACACAGAAATTGCATCGGAATTAAATATAAGAGTCACAATGTCGATTTAAGTACAGGACGGCTGTTTCTTCCTACTGTCTATGTTTTCAGCGTTTCCTGTGTCATCAGTTTTACATTCCGATGCACCTCTGCAGGATTAATGTAATCCTTGGACCTTCCCATTGACGATGAAACACAGAAATTGCTTCGCAATTAAATATAAGAGACACAATGCCGACATAAGTACAGGAAGACTGAGTCTTCCTACTGTCTATGTTTTGAGCGTTTCCGGTGTCACCAGTTTTACATTCTGATGCACCTCTGCAGGTTCACTGTGTCCATTCGACCTTCCCATTGACGATGAAACACAGAAAGTGCATCGGATTTAAATATAAGAGACACAATGCCGACTTAAGTACAGGAAGACTGAGTCTTCCTACTTTCTATGTTTTGAGCGTCTCCTGTGTTACCAGTTTTACATTCCGATGCACCTCTGCAGGTTTACTGTATCCATTCGACATTCCCATTGACGATGAAACACAGAAATTGAATCGGATTTAAATTTAAGAGTCCCAATGCCGACTTAAGTACAGGAAGACTGAGTCTTCCTACTGTCTATGTTTTGAGCGTTTCCTGCGTCACCAGTTTTACATTCCGATGCACCTCTGCAGGTTTACTGTATCCCTTGGGCCTTCACAGTAACGATGAAACACAGAAATTGCATCGGAATTAAATATAAGAGACACAATGCCGATTTAAGTACAGGAAGGCTGAGTCTTCCTACTGTCTATGTTTTCAGCGTGACCTGTGTAATCAGTTTTATATTCCGATGCACCTCTGCAGGTTTACTGTATTCCTTGGACCTTCCCATTGACGATGAAACACAGAAATTGCATCGGAATTAAATATAAGAGACACAATGCCGACTTAATTACAGGATGACTGAGTCTTCGTACTGTCTATGATTTGAGCGTTTCCTGTGTCACCAGTTTTACATTCCGATGCACCTCTGCAGGTTTACTGTATCCATTCGACCTTCACAGTGACGATGAAACACAGAAATTGCATCGGAATTAAATATTAGAGACACAATGCTGACCTATGTACTACAAAACGGAGTCTTCTTAGGGTCTGTGTTTTGAGCGTCTCCTGTGTCACCAGTTTTACATTCCGATTCACCTCTGCAGTTTTACTGTATACATTGGACCTTTCCAGTGACGATGAAACACAGAAATTGCAACGGAATTAAATATAAGAGACACAATGCCGACTTAAGTACAAGAAAACTGAGTCTTCTTAGGGTCTATGTTTTGAGCGGTTGCTGTATCACCAGTTTTACATTCCGATGGGCCTCTGCAGGTTTACTGTATCCCTTGGACGTTCCCATCGGCGATGAAACACAGAAATTGCATCGGAATTAAATCTAAGAGACACAATGCCGACTTAAGTACAGGAAGACTGATTCTTCCTACTGTCTACGATTTGAGCGTTTCCTGTGTCACCAGTTTTACATTCCGATGCACCTCTGCAGTTTTACTGTATCCATTGGACCTTCCCATTGACGATGAAACACAGAAATTGCATCGGAATTAAATATAGGAGACACAATGCCGACATAAGAACAGGAAGACTGAGACTTCCTACTGTCTATGTTTTGAGCGTTTCCTGTGTCACCAGTTTTGCATTCCGATGCAGCTCTGCATGTTTACTGTAACCATTCGACCTTCCCATTGACGATGAAACACAGAAATTGCATCGGATTTAAATGTAAGTGACACAATGCCGACTTAAGTACAGGAAGACTGTGTCTTCCTGCTGTCTATGTTTTGAGCGTTTCCTGTGTCACCAGTTTTACATTCCGATGCACCTCTGCATGTTTACTGTATCCATTCCACCTTCCCATTGACGTTGAAACACAGAAATTGCATCGGATTTAAATATAAGAGACACAATGCCGACTTAAGTACAAGAAAACTGAGTCTTCTTAGGGTCTATATCTTGAGCGTTTCCTGTGTCACCTGTTTTACATTCCGATGGGCCTCTGCAGGTTTACTGTATCTCTTGGACCTTCCCATCGACGATGAAACACAGAAATTGCATCGGAATTAAATATAAGAGACACAATGCGACATAAGTACAGGAAGACTGAGTCTTCCTACTGTCTATGTTTTGAGCGTTTCCTGTGTCACCAGTTTTACATTCCGATGCACCTCTGCAGGTTTACTGTGTCCATTCGACCTTCCCATTGACGATGAAACACAGAAATTGCATCGGATTTAAATATCAGAGACACAATGCCGACTTAATTACAGGAAGACTGAGTCTTCCTACTGTCTATGTTTTGAGCGTTTCCTGCTTCACCAGTTTTACATTCCGATGCACCTCTGCAGGTTTACTGTACCCCTTGGACCTTCACAGTAACGATGAAACACAGAAATTGCATCGGAATTAAATATAAGAGACACAATAATGGTTTAAGTACAGGAAGGATGAGTCTTCCTACTGTCTATGTTTTCAGCGTTTCCTGTGTAATCAGTTTTACATTCCGATGCACCTCTGCAGATTTACTGTATTCCTTGGATCTTGCCATTGACGATGAAACACAGAAATTGCATCGGAATTAAATATAAGAGACACAATGCCGACATAAGAACAGGAAGACTGAGTCTTCCTACTGTCTATGTTTTGAGCGTTTCCTGTGTCACCAGTTTTACATTCCGATGGGCCTCTGCAGGTTTACTGTATCCCTTGGACCTTCCCATCGACGATGAAACACAGAAATTGCATCTGAATTAAATATAAGACACACAATGCCGACTTAAGTACAGGAAGACTGAGTCTTCCTCTTCTCTATGTTTTGAGCGTTTCCTGTTTCACCAGTTTTATATTCCGATGCACCTCTGCAGGTTTACTGTATCCCTTGGACCTTCACAGTAACGATGAAACACAGAAATTGCAACGGAATTAAATATAAGAGACACAATGCGGATTTAAGTACAGGAAGGCTGAGTCTTCCTACTGTCTATGTTTTCAGCGTTTCCTGTGTAATCAGTATTACATTCCGATGCACCTCTTCAGGTTTACTGTATTCCTTGGACCTTCCCATTGACGATGAAGCACAGAAATTGCATCGGAATTAAATATAAGAGACACAATGCGACATAACTACAGGAAGACTTAGTCTTCCTACTGTCTATGTTTTGAGCGTTTCCTGTGTTACCAGTTTTACATTTTGATGCACCTCTGCAGGTTTACTGTATCCATTCTACATTCCCATTGACGATGAAACACAGAAATTGAATCGGATTTAAATATAAGAGACACAATGCCGACTTTAGTACAGGAAGACTGAGTCTTCCTAATGTCTATGTTTTGAGCGTTTCCTGTGTCACAAGTTTTACATTCCGATGCACATCAACAGGTTAACTCTATACATTGGACCTTCCCAGTGACGATGAAACACAGAAATCGCATCGGAATTAAATATAGGAGACACATTGCCGACTTAAGTACAAGAAAACTGAGTCTTCTTAGGGTCTATATTTTGAGCGATTCCTGTGTCACCAGTTTTACATTCCGATGGGCCTCTGCAGGTTTACTGTATCCCTTGGACCTTCCCATCGACGATGAAACACAGAAATTGCATCGGAATTAAATATAAGAAAAGCAATGCCGACTTAAGTACAGGAAGACTGAGTCTTCCTACTGTCTACGATTTGAGCGTTTCCTGTGTCACCAGTTTTACATTCCGATGCACCTCTGCAGGTTTACTGTATCCATTGGACCTTCCCATTGACGATAAAACACAGAAATAGCATCGGATTTAAATATAAGTGACACAATGCCGACTTAATTACAGGAAGACTGAGTCATCCTACTGTCTATGTTTTGAGCGTTTCCTGCGTCACCATTTTTACATTCCGATGCACCTCTGCAGGTTTACTGTATCCCTTGGACCTTCACAGTAACGATGAAACACAGAAACTGCATCGGAATTAAATATAAGAGACACAATGCCGATTTAAGTACAGGAAGGCTGTTTCTTCCTACTGTCTATGTTTTCAGCGTTTCCTGTGTCATCAGTTATACATTCCGATGCACCTCTGCAGGATTACTGTAATCCTTGGACCTTCCCATTGACGATGAAACACAGAAATTGCTTCGCAATTAAATATAAGAGACACAATGCCAACATAAGTACAGGAAGACTGAGTCTTCCTACTGTCTATGTTTTGAGCGTTTCCTGTGTCACCAGTTTTACATTCCGATGCACCTCTGCAGGTTTACTGTGTCCATTCGACCTTCCCATTGACGATGAAACACAGAAAGTGCATCGGATTTAAATATAAGAGACACAATGCCGACTTAAGTACAGGTAGACTGAGTCTTCCTACTTTCTATGTTTTGAGCGTTTCCTGTGTTACCAGTTTTACATTCCGATGCACCTCTGCAGGTTTACTGTATCCATTCGACATTCCCATTGACGATGAAACACAGAAATTGATCGGATTTAAATATAAGAGACACAATGCCGACTTAAGTACAGGATGACTGAGTCTTCCTACTGTCTATGTTTTGAGCGTTTCCTGCGTTACCAGTTTTACATTCCGATGCACCTCTGCAGGTTTACTGTATCCCTTGGGCCTTCACAGTAACGATGAAACACAGAAATTGCATCGGAATTAAAAATAAGAGACAATATGCCGATTTAAGTACAGGAAGGCTGAGTCTTCCTACTGTCTATGTTTTCAGCGTGTCCTGTGTAATCAGTTTTATATTCCGATGCACCTCTGCAGGTTTACTGTATTCCTTGGACCTTCCCATTGACGATGAAACACAGAAATTGCATCGGAATTAAATATAAGAGACACAATGCCGACTTAATTACAGGATGACTGAGTCTTCGTACTGTCTATGATTTGAGCGTTTCCTGTGTCACCAGTTTTACATTCCGATGCACCTCTGCAGGTTTACTGTATCCATTCGACCTTCACAGTGACGATGAAACACAGAAATTGCATCGGAATTAAATATTAGAGACACAATGCTGACTTAAGTACTACAAAACGGAGTCTTCTTAGGGTCTGTGTTTTGAGCGTCTCCTGTGTCACCAGTTTTACATTATGATTCACCTCTGCAGTTTTACTGTATACATTGGACCTTCCCAGTGACGATGAAACACAGAAATTGCATCGGAATTAAATATAAGAGACACAATGCCGACTTAAGTACAAGAAAACTGAGTCTTCTTAGGGTCTATGTTTTGAGCGGATCCTGTATCACCAGTTTTACATTCCGATGGGCCTCTGCAGGTTTACTGTATCCCTTGGACCTTCCCATCGGCGATGAAACACAGAAATTGCATCGGAATTAAATCTAAGAGACACAATGCCGACTTAAGTACAGGAAGACTGAGTCTTCCTACTGTCTACGATTTGAGCGTTTCCTGTGTCACCAGTTTTACATTCCGATGCACCTCTGCAGGTTTACTGTATCCATTGGACCTTCCCATTGACGATGAAACACAGAAATTGCATCGGAAGTAAATATAGGAGACACAATGCCGACATAAGAACAGGAAGACTGAGACTTCCTACTGTCTATGTTTTGAGCGTTTCCTGTGTCACCAGTTGTACATTCCGATGCACCTCTGCAGGTTTACTGTATCCATTGGACCTTCACAGTGAGGATGAAACACAGAAATTGCATCGCAATTAAATTTTAGAGACACAATGCCGACTTAAGTACAACAAAGCGGGGTCTTCTTAGGGTCTGTGTTTTGAGCGACTCCTGTGACACCAGTTTTACATTCCGATGCACCTCTGCAGGTTTACTGTATACATTGGACCTTCCCAATGACATTAAAACACAGAAATTGCATCGGAATTAAATATAAGAGACACAATGCCGACTTCAGTACAAGAAAACTGAGTCTTCTTAGGGTCTATGTTTTGAGCTTTTCCTGTGTCACCAGTTTTACATTCCGATGGGCCTCTGCAGGTTTACAGTATCCCTTGGTCCTTCCCATTGGCGATGAAACACAGAAATTGCATCGGATTTAAATATAAGAGACACAATGCCAAATTAATTACAGGAAGACTGAGTCTTCCTACTGTCTATGTTTTTAGCGTTTCCTGCGTCACTATTTTTACATTCCGATGCACCCCTGCAGGTTTACTGTATCCCTTGGACCTTCCCATTGACGATGAAAAACAGAAATTGAACCGCAATTAAATATAAGAGACACAATGCCGACATAAGTACAGGAAGACTGAGTGTTCCTACTGTCTGTGATTTGAGCGTTTCCTGTGTCACCAGTTTTACAATCCGATGCACCTCTGCAGGTTTACTGTGTCCATTCGACCTTCCCATTGACGATGAAACACAGAAATTGCATCGGAATTAAATATAAGAGTCACAATGTCGACATAAGTACAGCATGACTGAGTCTTCCAACTGTCTATGTTTTGACCGTTTCCTTTGTCATCAGTTTTACATTCCGATGCACCTCTGCAGGTTTACTGTATCCCTTGGACCGTCCCATTGACGATGAAACACAGAAATTGCATCGGATTTAAATATAAGAGACACAATGCCGACTTAAGTACAGGAAGAGTGAGTCTTCCTACTGTCTATGTTTTGGTCGTTTCATGTGTCACCAGTTTTATATTCCGAAGCACCTCTGCAGGTTTACTGTATCCATTGGACCTTCCCATTGACGATGAAACACAGGAATTGCATCGGATTTAAATATAAGAGAAACAATGCCGACTTAATTACAGGAAGACAGAGTCTTCCTACTGTCTATGTTTTGAGCGTTTACCGCGTCACCAGTTTTACATCCCGATGCACCTCTGCAGGTTTACTGTATCCCTTGGACCTTCACAGTAACGATGAAACACAGAAACTGCATCGGAATTAATTATAAGAGACACAATGCCGGTTTAAGTACAGAAAGGATGAGTCTTCCTACGGTCTATGTTTTCAGCGTTTCCTGTGTAATCAGTTTTACATTCCGATCCACCTCTGCAGGATTTATGTATTCCTTGGACCTTCCCATTGACGATGAAACACAGAAATTGCATCGGAATTAAATATAAGAGACACAATGCCGGCATAAGAACAGGAAGACTGAGTCTTCCTACTGTCTATGTTTTGAGCGTTTCCTGTGTCACTAGTTTTACATTCCGATGCACCTCTGCAGGTTTACTGTATCCATTGGAGCTTCACAGTGACGATGAAACACAGAAATTGCATCGGATTTAAATTTTGGAGACACAATGCCGACTTAAGTACTACAAAGCGGAGTCTTCTTAGGGTCTGTGCTTTGAGCGTCTCCTGTGACACCAGTTTTACATTCCAATGCACCTCTGCAGGTTTACTGTATACATTGGACGTTCCCAGTGACTATAAAACACAGAAATTGCATCGGAATTAAATATAAGAGACACAATGCCGACTTAAGTACAGGAAGACTGAATCTTCCCACTGTCTATGTTTTGTGCGTTTCCTGTGTTAACAGTTTTACGTTCCGATGCACCTCTGCAGCTTTACTGTATCCATTCGACATTCCCATTGACGATGAAACACAGAAATTGCATCGGATTTAAATATAAGAGACACAATGCCGACTTAAGTACAGGAAGACTGAGTCTTCCTACTGTCTATGTTTTGAGCGTTTCCTGTGTCACCAGTTTTACATTCCGATGCACCTCTGCATGTTTACTGTATCCATTCCACCTTCCCATTGACGGTGAAACACAGAAATTGCATCGGATTTAAATATAAGAGACACAATGCCGACTTAAGTACAAGAAAACTGAGTCTTCTTAGGGTCTATATCTTGAGCGTTTCCTGTGTCACCAGTTTTACATTCCGATGGGCCTCTGCAGGTTTACTGTATCTCTTGGTCCTTCCCATCGACGATGAAACACAGAAATTGCATCGGAATTAAATATAAGAGACACAATGCGACATAAGTACAGGAAGACTGAGTCTTCCTACTGTCTATGTTTTGAGCGTTTCCTGTGTCACCAGTTTTACATTCCGATGCACCTCTGCAGGTTTACTGTGTCCTTTCGACCTTCCCATTGACGACGAAACACAGAAATTGAATCGGATTTAAATATACGAGACACAATGCCGACTTAAGTACAGGAAGACTGAGTCTTCCTACTGTCTACGTTTTGAGCGTTTCCTGTGTCACCAGTTTTACATTCCGATGCACATTTGCAGGTTTACTGTATCCATTGGAACTTCCCATTGACGATGAAACACAGAAATTGCATCGGATTTAAAAATAAGTGACACAATGCCGACTTCATTATAGGAAGACTGAGTCTTCCTCCTGTCTATGTTTTGAGCGTTTCCTGCGTCACCTATTTTACATTGCGATGCACCTCTGCAGGTTTACTGTATCCCTTGGACCTTAACAGTAACGATGAAATACAGAAATTGCATCGGAATTAAATATAAGAGACACAATGCCGATTTAAGTACAGGAAGGCTGTTTCTTCCTACTGTCTATGTTTTCAGCGTTTCCTGTGTAATCAGTTTTACATTCCGTTGCACCTCTGCATGATTACTTTATTCCTTGGACCTTCCCATTGACGATGAAACACAGAAATTGCATCGGAATTAAATAGAAGAGACACGATGCCGACTAAGTACAGGAAGACTGCGTCTTCCTACTGTCTATGTTTTGAGCGTTTCCTGTGTCACCAGTTTTACATTCCGATGCACCTCTGCAGGTTTACTGTGTCCATTCGACCTTCGCATTGACGATGAAACACAGAAAGTGCATCGGATTTAAATATAAGAGACACAATGCCGACTTAATTACAGGAAGACTGAGTCTTCCTACTGTCTATGTTTTGAGCGTTTCCTGTGTTACCAGTTTTACATTCCGATTCACCTCTGCAGGTTTACTGTATTCCTTGGACCTTCCCATTGACGATGAAACACAGAAATTGAATCGGATTTAAATATAAGAGACACAATGCCGACTTAAGTACAGGAAGACTGAGTCTTCCTAATGTCTATGTTTTGAGCGTTTCCTGTGTCACCATTTTTACATTCCGATGCACATCTGCAGGATTACTGCATGCATTGGACCTTCCCAGTGACGATGAAACACAGAAATCGCATCGGAATTATATATAAGAGACACAATGCCGACTTAAGTACAAGAAAACTGAGTCTTCTTAGGGTCTATATTTTGAGCGTTTCCTGTGTCACCAGTTTTACATTCCGATGGGCCTCTGCAGGTTTACTGTATCCCTTGGACCTTAACAGTAACGATGAAACACAGAAACTGCATCGGAATTAAATATAAGAGACACAATGCCGGTTTAAGTACAGAAAGGAGAGTCTTCCTACGGTCTATGTTTTCAGCGTTTCCTGTGTAATCAGTTTTACATTCCGATGCACCTCTGCAAGTTTTATGTATTCCTTGGACCTTCCCATTGACGATGAAACACAGAAATTGCATCGGAATTAAATATAAGAGACACAATGCCGACTTCATTACAAGAAAACTGAGTCTTCTTATGACCTATGTTTTGAGCGTTTCCTGTGTCACCAGTTTTACATTCCGATGGGCCTCTGCAGGTTTACTGTATCCCTTGCTCCTTCCCATTGACGATGAAACACAGAAATTGCATCGGATTTAAATATAAGAGACACAATGACAACTTAATTACAGGAAGACTGAGTCTTCCTACTGTCTATGTTTTGAGCGTTTCCTGCGTCACCATTTTTACATTCCGATGCACCTCTGCAGGTTTACTGTATCCCTTGGACCTTTACAGTAACGATGAAACACAGAAATTGCATCGGAATTAAATATAAGAGACACAATGCCGATTTAAGTACAGGAAGGCTGATTCTTCCTACTGTCTATGTTTTCAGCGTTTCCTGTGTCATCAGTTTTACATTCCGATGCACCTCTGCAGGATTACTGTATTCCTTGGACATTCCCATTGACGATGAAACACAGAAATAGCATCGCAATTAAATATAAGAGACACAATGCCGACATAAGTACAGGAAGACTGAGTCTTCCTACTGTCTATGTTTTGAGCGTTTCCTGTGTCACCAGTTTTACATTCCGATGCACCTCTGCAGGTTTACTGTCTCCATTCGACCTTCCCATTGACGATGAAACACAGAAAGTGCATTGGATTTAAATATAAGAGAGACAATGCCGACTTAAGTACAGGAAGACTGAGTCTTCCTAATGTCTATGTTTTGAGCGTTTCCTGCGTCACCAGTTTTACATTCCGATGCACCTCTGCAGGTTTACTGTATCCATTCGACCTTCCCATTGACGATGAAACACAGAAATTGCATCGGATTTAAATATAAGTGACACAATGCCGACTTAAGTACAGGAAGACTGAGTCTTCCTACTGTCTATGTTTTGAGCGTTTCCAGTGTCAACAGTTTTACATTCCGATGCACCTCTGCAGGTTTACTGAATCCATTGGAGCTTCACAGTGACGATGAAACACAGAAATTGCATCGTAATTAAATTTTAGAGACACAATGCCGACTTAAGTACTACAAAGCGGAGTCTTCTTAGGGTCTGTGCATTGAGCGCCTCCTGTGACACCAGTTTTACATTCCGATGCACCTCTGCAGGTTTACTGTATACATTGGACCTTCCCAGTGACTATAAAACACAGAAATTGCATCGGAATTAAATATAAGAGACACAATGCCGACTTAAGTACAGGAAGACTGAGTCTTCCCACTGTCTATGTTTTGAGCGTTTCCTGTGTTAACAGTTTTACGTTCCGATGCACCTCTGCAGCTTTACTGTATCCATTCGACATTCCTATTGACGATGAAACACAGAAATTGCAGCGGATTTAAATATAAGAGACACAATGCCGACTTAAGTACAGGAAGACTGAGTCTTCCTACTGTCTATGTTTTGAGCGTTTCCTGTGTCACCAGTTTTACATTCCGATGCACCTCTGCATGTTTACTGTATCCATTCCACCTTCCCATTGATGGTGAAACACAGAAATTGCATCGGATTTAAATATAAGAGACACAATGCCGACTTAAGTACAAGAAAACTGAGTCTTCTTAGGGTCTATATCTTGAGCGTTTCCTGTGTCACCAGTTTTACATTCCGATGGGCCTCTGCAGGTTTACTGTATCTCTTGGACCTTCCCATCGACAATGAAACACAGAAATTGCATCGGAATTAAATATAAGAGACACAATGCGACATAAGTACAGGAAGACTGAGTCTTCCTACTGTGTATGTTTTGAGCGTTTCCTGTGTCACCAGTTTTACATTCCGATGCACCTCTGCAGGTTTACTGTGTCCATTCGACCTTCCCATTGACGATGAAACACAGAAAGTGCATCGGATTTAAATATAAGAGACACAATGCCGACATAAGTACAGGAAGGTTGAGTCTTCCTACTGTCTATGTTTTGAGCGTTTCCTGTGTTACCAGTTTTACATTCCGATGCACCTCTGCAGGTTTACTGTATCCATTCGACATTCCCATTGACGATGAAACACCGAAATTGAATCGTATTTAAATATACGAGACACAATACCGATTTAAGTACAGGAAGACTGAGTCTTCTTACTGTCTATGTTTTGAGCGTTTCCTGTGTCACCAGTTTTACATTCCGATGCACCTCTGCAGGGTAACTGTATGCATTGGACCCTCACAGTGACGATGAAACACAGAAATTGCATCGGATTTAAATATAAGTGACACAATGCCGACTTAATTACAGGAAGACTGATTCTTCCTACTATGTTTTGAGCGTTTCCTGCGTCACCATTTTTACATTCCGATGCACCTCTGCAGGTTTACTGTATCCCTTGGACCTTAACAGTAGCGATGAAATACAGAAATTGCATCGGAATTAAATATAAGAGACACAATGCCGACTTAAGTGCTACAAAGCGGAGTCTCCTTAAGGTCTGTGTTTTGAGCGTCTCCTGTGACACCAGTTTTACATTCCGATGCACCTCTGCAGGTTTACTGTATACATTGGACCTTCCCAGTGACTATAAAACACAGAAATTGCATCGGAATTAAATATAAGCGACACAATGCCGACTTCATTACAAGAAAACTGAGTCTTCTTAGGGTCTATGTTTTGAGCGTTTCCTGTGTCACCAGTTTTACATTCCGATGGGCCCTGCAGGTTTACTGTATCCCTTGGTCCTTCCCATTGACGATGAAACACAGAAATTGCATCGGATTTAAATATAAGAGACACAATGACAACTTAATTACAGGAAGACTGAGTCTTCCTACTGTCTATGTTTTGAGCGTTCCCTGCGTCACCATTTTTACATTCCGATGCACCTCTGCAGGTTTACTGTATCCCTTGGACCTTCACAGTAACGATGAAACACAGAAATTGCATCGGAATTAAATATAAGAGACACAATGCCGATTTAAGTACAGGAAGGCTGATTATTCCTACTGTCTATGTTTTCAGCGTTTCCTGTGTCATCAGTTTTACATTCCGATGCACCTCTGCAGGATTACTGTATTCCTTGGACCTTCCCATTGACGATGAAACACAGAAATAGCATCGCAATTAAATATAAGAGACACAATGCCGACATAAGTACAGGAAGACTGAGTCTTACTACTGTCTATGTTTTGAGCGTTTCCTGTGTCACCAGTTTTACATTCCGATGCACCTCTGCAGCTTTACTGTGTCCATTCGACCTTCCCATTGACGATGAAACACAGAAAGTGCATCGGATTTAAATATAAGAGACACAATGCCGACTTAAGTACAGCAAGACTGAGTCTTCCTACTGTCTATGTTTTGAGCGTTTCCTGCGTCACCAGTTTTACATTCCGATGCACCTCTGCAGGTTTACTGTATCCCTTGGTCCTTCACAGTAACGATGAAACACAGAAATTGCATCGGAATTAAATATAAGAGACACAATGCCGATTTAAGTACAGGAAGGCTGAGTCTTCTTATGGTCAATGCTTTGCGCGTTTCCTGTGTCACCAGTTTTACATTCCGAAGATCTCTGCAGGTTTTCTGTATCCCTTGGACCTTCACAGTGCCGATGAAACACAGAAATTGCATCGGAAATAAATATAAGAGACACAATGTCGACTTAAGTACAGCAAGACTGAGTCTTCGTACTGTCTATGTTTTGAGCGTTTCCTGTGTCACCAGTTTTACATTCCGATGCACCTCTGCAGGTTTACTGTATCCATTCGACCTTCACAGTGACGATGAAACACAGAAATTGCATCGGATTTAAATGTAAGAGACATAATGCCGACTTAAGTACATGAAGACTGAGTCTTCCTACTGTCTATGTTTTGAGCGTTTCCTGTGTCACCAGTTTTACATTCCGATGCACCTCTGCAGGTTTACGGTATCCATTCATGCTACACAGTGACGTTGAAACACAGAAATTGCATGGGAATTAAATATAAGAGACACAATGCCGACTTAAGAACAGGAAGACTGAGTCTTCCTACTGTCTATGTTTTTTAGCGTTTCCTGTGTCACCAGGTTTACATTCCGATGCACCTCTGCAGGTTTACTGTATCCCTTGGTCCTTTCCATTGACGATGAAGCACAGATATTGCATCGGAATTAAATATAAGAGACACAATGCCGACTTAAGTACAGGAAGACTGAGTCTTCCTAGTGTCTACGTTTTGCGCGTTTCCTGTGTCACCAGTTTTACATTCCGATGCACCTCTGCAGGTTTACTGTATACATTGGACCTTCCCAGTGACGATGAAACACAGAAATTGCATCGGAATTAAATATAAGAGACACAATGCCGATTTAAGTACAAGAAAACTGAGTCTTCTTAGGGTCTATGTTTTGAGCGTTTCCTGTGTCACCAGTTTTACATTCCGATGGGCCTCTGCAGGTTTACTGTATCCCTTGGACCTTCCCATCGACGATGAAACACAGAAATTGCATCTGAATTAAATATAAGAGACACAATGCCGACATAAGTACAGGAAGACTATGTCTTCCTCTTCTCTATGTTTTGAGCGTCTCCTGTGACACCAGTTTTACATTCCGATGCACCTCTGCAGGTTTACTGTATCCCTTGGACCTTCACAGTAACGATGAAACACAGAAATTGCAACGGAATTAAATATAAGAAACACAATGTCGATTTAAGTACAGGAAGGATGTTTCTTCCTACTGTCTATGTTTTCAACGTTTCCTGTGTAATCAGTTTTACATTCCGATGCTCCTCTGCAGGATTACTGTATTCCTTGGTCCTTCCCATTGACGATGAAACACAGAAATTGCATCGCAATTAAATATAAGAGACACAATGCCGACTTAAGAACAGGAAGACTGAGTCTTCCTACTGTCTATGTTTTTTAGCGTTTCCTGTGTCACCAGGTTTACATTCCGATGCACCTCTGCAGGTTTACTGTATCCCTTGGTCCTTTCCATTGACGATGAAGCACAGATATTGCATCGGAATTAAATATAAGAGACACAATGCCGACTTAAGTACAGGAAGACTGAGTCTTCCTACTGTCTATGTTTTCAGCGTTTCCTGTGTAATCAGTTTTACATTCCGATGCACCTCTGCAGGTTTACTATATTCCTTGGACCTTCCCATTGACGATGAAGCACAGAAATTGCATCGGACTTAAATATCAGAGACACAATGCGACATAAGTACAGGAAGACTGAGTCTTCCTACTGTCTATGTTTTGAGCGTTTCCTGAGTCACCAGTTTCACAATCCGATGCACCTCTGCAGGTTTACTGTGTCCATTCGACCTTCCCATTGACGATGAAACACAGAAAGTGCATCGGATTTAAATATAAGAGACACAAAGCCGACTTAAGTACAGGAAGACTGAGTCTTCCCACTGTCTATGTTTTGAGCGTTTCCTGTGTTACCAGTTTTACATTCCGATGCACCTAGCAGCTTTACTGTATCCATTCGACGTTCCCATTGACGATGAAACACAGAAATTTCATCGAATTTAAATATAAGAGACACAATGCCGACGTAAGTACAGGAAGACTGAGTCTTCCTACTGTCTACGTTTTGAGCGTTTCCTGTGTCACCAGTTTTACATTCCGATGCACCTCTGCAGGTTTTTACTGTATCCATTCCATCTTCCCATTGACGATGAAACACAGAAATTGCATCGGATTTAAATATAAGAGACACAATGCCGACATAAGTACTAGAAACCTGAGTTTTCTTAGGGTCTATAATTTGAGCGTTTCCTGTGTCACCAGTTTAACATTCCGATGGGCCTCTGCAGGTTTACTGTATCCCTTTGACCTTCCCATCGACGATGCAACACAGAAATTGCATCGGATTTAAATATAAGTGACACAATGCCGACTTAATAATAGGAAGACTGAGTCTTCCTACTGTCTATGTTTTGATCGTTTCCTGCGTCACCATTTTTACATTCCGTGGCACCTCTGCAGGTTTACTGTATCCCTTGGACCTTCACAGTAACGATGAAACACAGAAATTGCATCGGAATCAAATATAAAAGACACAATGCCGATTTAAGTACAGGAAGGCTGTTTCTTCCTACTGTCTATGTTTTCAGCGTTTCCTGTGTAATCAGTTTTACATTCCGATGCACCTCTGCAGGATTACTGTATTCCTTGGACCTTCCCATTGACGATGAAACACAGAAATTGCATCGCAATTAAATATAAGAGACACAATGCCGACATAAGTACAGGAAGACTGAGTCTTCCTACTGTCTATGTTTTGAGCGTTTCCCGTGTCACCAGTTTTACATTCCGATGCACCTCTGCAGGTTTACTGTGTCCATTCGACCTTCCCATTGACGATGAAACAAAGAAAGTGCATCGGATTTAAATATAAGAGACACAATGCCGACTTAAGTACAGGAAGACTGAGTCTTCCTACTGTCTATGTTTTGAGCGTTTCCTGTGTTACCAGTTTTACATTCCGATGCACCTCTGCAGGTTTACTGTATCCATTCGACATTCCCATTGACGATGAAACACAGAAATTGAATCGGATTTAAATATAAGAGACACAATGCCGACTTAATTACAGGAAGACTGAGTCTTCCTAATGTCTATGTTTTGAGCGTTTCCTCTGTCACCTGTTTTACATTCCGATGCACATCTGCAGGTTTACTGTATACATTGGACCTTCCCAGAGACGATGAAACACAGAAATCGCATCGGAATTAAATATAAGAGACACAATGCCAACTTAAGTACAAGAAAACTGAGTCTTCTTAGGGTCTATATTTTGAGCGTTTCCTGTGTCACCAGTTTTACATTCCGTTGGGCCTCTGCAGGTTTACTGTATCCGTTGGACCCTCCCATCGACGATGGAACACAGAAATTGCATCGGAATTAAATATAAGAGACACAATGCCGACTTAAGTAGAGGAAGACTGAGCCTTCCTACTGTCTACGTTTTGAGCGTTTCCTGTGTCACCAGTTTTACATTCCGATGCACCTCTGCAAGGTTTACTGTATACATTGGACCTTCCCATTGACGATGAAACACAGAAATTGCATCGGATTTAAATATAAGTGACAGAATGCCGACTTAATTACAGGAAGACTGAGTCTTCCTACTGTCTGTGTTTTCAGCGTTTCCTGCGTCACCATTTTTACATTCCGATGCACCTCTGCAGGTTTACTGTATCCCTTGGACCTTCACAGTAACGATGAAACACAGAAATTGCATCGGAATTAAATATAAGAGACACAATGCCGATTTAAGTACAGGAAGGATGTTTCTTCCTACTGTCTATGTTTTCAACGTTTCCTGTGTAATCAGTTTTACATTCCGATGCTCCTCTGCAGGATTACTGTATTCCTTGGTCCTTCCCATTGACGATGAAACACAGAAATTGCATCGCAATTAAATATAAGAGACACAATGCCGACATAAGTACAGGAAGACTGAGTCTTCGTACTGTCTATATTTTAAGCGTTTCCTGTGTCACCAGTTTTACATTCCGATGCACCTCTGCAGGTTCACTGTATCCATTCCACCTTCCCATTGACGATGAAACACAGAAATTGCATCGGATTTAAATATAAGAGACGCAATGCCGACTTAAGTACAGGAAGACTGAGTCTTCCTACTGTCTATGTTTTGGGCGTTTCCTGTGTCACCAGTTTTACATTCCGATGCACCTCTGCAGGTTTACTGTATACATTCGACCTTCACAGTAACGATGAAACACAGAAATTGCATCGGAATTAAATATAAGAGACACAATGCCGACTTAAGTACACAAAAACTGAGACTTCTTAAGGTCTATGATTTGAGCGTTTCCTGTGTCACCAGTTTTACATTCCGATGTACCTCTGCAGGTTCACTGTATTCCTTGGACCTTCCCAGTGACGATGAAACACAGAAATTGCATCGGAATTAAATATAAGAGACACAATGCCGATTTAAGTACAAGAAAACTGAGTCTTCTTAGGGTCTATGTTTTGAGCGTTTCCTGTGTCACCAGTTTTACATTCCGATGGGCCTCTGCAGGTTTACTGTATACATTGGACCTTCCCAGTGACGATGAAACACAGAAATTGCATCGGAATTAAATATAAGAGACACAATGCCGACTTAAGTACAAGAAAACTGAGTCTTCTTAGGGTCTATGTTTTGAGCGTTTCCTGTGTCACCAGTTTTACATTCCGATGGGCCTCTGCAGGTTTACTGTATCCCTTGGACATTCACAGTAACGATGAAACACAGAAATTGCAACGGATTTAAATATAAGAGACACAATGCCGATTTAAGTACAGTAAGGCTGAGTCTTCCTACTGTCTAGGTTTTCAGCGTTTCCTGTGTAATCAGTTTTACACTCCGATTCACCTCTGCAGGTTTACTGTATTCCTTGGACCTTCCCATTGACGATGAAGCACAGAAATTGCATCGGACATAAATATAAGAGACACAATGCGACATAAGAACAGGAAGACTGAGTCTTCCTACTGTCTATGTTTTGAGCGTTTCCTGTGTCACCAGTTTTACAATCCGATGCACCTCTCCAGGTTTACTGTGTCCATTCGACCTTCCCATTGACGATGAAACACAGAAAGTGCATCGGATTTAAATATAAGAGACACAATGCCGACTTAATTACAGGAAGACTGAGTCTTCCTACTGTCTATGTTTTGAGCGTTTCCTGCGTCACCATTTTTACATTCCGATGCACCTCTGCAGGTTTACTGTATCCCTTGGACCTTCACAGTAACGATGAAACACAGAAATTGCATCGGAATTAAATATAAGAGACATAATGCCGGATTAAGTACAGGAAGGCTGATTCTTCCTACTGTCTATGTTTTCAGCGTTTCCTGTGTCATCAGTTTTACATTCCGATGCACCTCTGCAGGATTACTGTATTCCTTGGACCTTCCCATTGACGATGAAACACAGAAATAGCATCGCAATTAAATATAAGAGACACAATGCCGATATAAGTACAGGAAGCCTGAGTCTTACTACTGTCTATGTTTTGAGCTTTTCCTGTGTCAAAGTTTTACATTCCGATGCACCTCTGCAGGTTATTGTATCCATTCGACCTTCACAGTGACGATGAAACACAGAAATTGCATCGGATTTAAATATAAGAGACATAATGCCGACTTAAGTACATGAAGACTGAGTCTTCCTACTGTCTATGTTTTGAGCGTTTCCTGTGTCACCAGTTTTACATTCCGATGCACCTCTGCAGGTTTACGGTATCCATTCATGCTTCACAGTGACGTTGAAACACAGAAATTGCATCGGAATTAAATATAAGAGACACAATGCCGACTTAATGCACCTCTGCAGGTTTACTGTATCCCTTGGTCCTTTCCATTGACGATGAAGCACAGATATTGCATCGGAATTAAGTATAAGAGACACAATGCCGTCTTAAGTACTGGAAGACTCTGTCTTCCTCTTCTCTATGTTTTGAGCGTTTCCTGTGACACCAGTTTTACATTCCGATGCACCTCTGCAGGTTTACTGTATCCCTTGGACCTTCACAGTAACGATGAAACACAGAAATTGCAACGCAATTAAATATAAGAGACACAATGCCGATTTAAGTATAGTAAGGCTGAGTCTTCCTACTGTCTATGTTTTCAGCGTTTCCTGTGTAATCAGTTTTACATTCCGATGCACCTCTGCAGGTTTACTATATTCCTTGGACCTTCTCATTGACGATGAAGCACAGAAATTGCATCGGACTTAAATATAAGAGACACAATGCGACATAAGTACAGGAAGACGGAGTCTTCCTACTGTCTATGTTTTGAGCGTTTCCTGTGTTACCAGTTTTACATTCCGATGCACCTCTGCAGGTTTACTGTATCCATTCGACTTTCCCGTTGACGATGAAACACAGAAATTGAATCGGATTTAAATATAAGAGACACAATACCGATTTAAGTACAGGAAGACTGAGTCTTCCTACTGTCTATGTTTTGAGCGTTTCCTGTGTCACGAGTTTTACAATCCGATGCACCTCTGCAGGTTTACTGTGTCCATTCGACCTTCCCATTGACGATGAAACACAGAAAGTGCATCGGATTTAAATATAAGAGACACAATGCCGACTTAAGTACAGGAAGACTGAGTCTTCCTACTGTCTATGTTTTGGGCGTTTCCTGTGTTACCAGTTTTACATTCCGATGCACCTCTGCAGGTTTACTGTATCCATTCGACTTTCCCGTTGACGATGAAACACAGAAATTGAATCGGATTTAAATATAAGAGACACAATACCGATTTAAGTACAGGAAGACTGAGTCTTCCTACTGTCTATGTTTTGAGCGTTTCCTGTGTCACGAGTTTTACATTCCGATGCACCTCTGCAGGTTTACTGTGTCCATTCGACCTTCCCATTGACGATGAAACACAGAAAGTGCATCGGATTTAAATATAAGAGACACAATGCCGACTTAAGTACAGGAAGACTGAGTCTTCCTACTGTCTATGTTTTGGGCGTTTCCTGTGTTACCAGTTTTACATTCCGATGCACCTCTGCAGGTTTACTGTGTCCATTCGACCTTCCCATTGACGATGAAACACAGAAAGTGCATCGGATTTAAATATAAGAGACACAATGCCGACTTAAGTACAGGAAGACTGAGTCTTCCTACTGTCTATGCTTTGAGCGTTTCCAGTGTCAACAGTTTTACATTCCGATGCACCTCTGCAGGTTTACTGTATCCATTGGAGCTTCACAGTGACGATGAAACACAGAAATTGCATCGCAATTAAATTTTAGAGACACAATGCCGACTTAAGTACTACAAAGCGGAGTCTTCTTAGGCTCTGTGTTTTGAGCGTCTCCTGTGACACCAGTTTATATTCCGATGCACCTCTGCAGGTTTACTGTACACATTGGACCTTCCCAGTGACTATAAAACACAGAAATTGCATCGGAATTAAATATAAGAGACACAATGCCGACTTCATTACATGAAAACTGAGTCTTCTTAGGGTCTATGTTTTGAGCGTTTCCTGTGTCACCAGTTTTACATTCCGATGGGCCTCTGCAGGTTTACTGTATCCCTTAGTCCTTCCCATTGACGATGAAACACAGAAATTGCATCGGATTTAAATATAAGAGACACAATGACAACTTAATTACAGGAAGACTGAGTCTTCCTACTGTCTATGTTTTGAGCGTTTCCTGCGTCACCATTTTTACATTCCGATGCACCTCTGCAGGTTTACTGTATCCCTTGGACCTTCACAGTAACGATGAAACACAGAAATTGCATCGGAATTAAATATAAGAGACATAATGCCGGTTTAAGTACAGGAAGGCTGATTCTTCCTACTGTCTACGTTTTCAGCGTTTCCTGTGTCATCAGTTTTACATTCCGATGCACCTCTGCAGGATTACTGTATTCCTTGGACCTTCCCATTGACGATGAAACACAGAAATAGCATCGCAATTAAATATAAGAGACACAATGCCGATATAAGTACAGGAAGCCTGAGTCTCACTACTGTCTATGTTTTGAGCGTTTCCTGTGTCAAAGTTTTACATTCCGATGCACCTCTGCAGGTTATTGTATCCATTTGACCTTCACAGTGACGATGAAACACAGAAATTGCATCGGATTTAAATATAAGAGACATAATGCCGACTTAAGTACATGAGGACTGAGTCTTCCTACTGTCTATGTTTTGAGCGTTTCCTGTGACACCTGATTTACATTCCGATGCACCTCTGCAGGTTTACTGTATCCCTTGGACCTTCACAGTAACGATGAAACACAGAAATTGCAACGCAATTAAATATAAGAGACACAATGCCGATTTAAGTACAGTAAGGCTGAGTCTTCCCACTGTCTATGTTTTCAGCGTTTCCTGTGTAATCAGTTTTACATTCCGATGCACCTCTGCAGGTTTACTATATTCCTTGGACCTTCTCATTGACTATGAAGCACAGAAATTGCATCGGACTTAAATATAAGAGACACAATGCGACATAAGTACAGGAAGACTGAGTCTTCCTACTGTCTATGTTTTGAGCGTTTCCTGTGTTACCAGTTTTACATTCCGATGCACCTCTGCAGGTTTACTGTATCCATTCGACTTTCCCATTGACGATGAAACACAGAAATTGAATCGGATTTAAATATAAGAGACACAATACCGATTTAAGTACAGGAAGACTGAGTCTTCCTACTGTCTATGTTTTGAGCGTTTCCTGTGTCACCAGTTTTACATTCCGATGCACCTCTGCAGGTTTACTGTGTCCATTCGACCTTCCCATTGACGATGAAACACAGAAAGTGCATCGGATTTAAATATAAGAGACACAATGCCGACTTAAGTACAAGAAAACTGAGTCTTCTTAGGGTCTATATCTTGAGCGTTTCCTGTGTCACCAGTTTTACATTCCGATGGGCCTCTGCAGGTTTACTGTATCTCTTGGACCTTCCCATCGACGATGAAACACAGAAATTGCATCGGAATTAAATATAAGAGACACAATGCGACATAAGTACAGGAAGACTGTGTCTTCCTACTGTCTATGTTTTGAGCGTTTCCTGTGTCACCAGTTTTACATTCCGATGCACCTCTGCAGGTTTACTGTGTCCATTCGACCTTCCCATTGACGATGAAACACAGAAAGTGCATCGGATTTAAATATAAGAGACACAATGCCGACATAAGTACAGGAAGACTTAGTCTTCCTACTGTCTATGTTTTGAGCGTTTCCTGTGTTACCAGTTTTACATTCCGATGCACCTCTGCAGGTTTACTGTATCCATTCGACATTCCCATTGACGATGAAACACAGAAATTGAATCGGATTTAAATATACGAGACACAATACCGATTTAAGTACAGGAAGACTGAGTCTTCCTACGTCTATGTTTTGAGCGTTTCCTGTGTCACCAGTTTTACATTCCGATGCACCTCTGCAGGTTTACTGTATGCATTGGACCCTCACAGTGACGATGAAACACAGAAATTGCATCGGATTTAAATATAAGTGACACAATGCCGACTTAATTACAGGAAGACTGATTCTTCCTACTATGTTTTGAGCGTTTCCTGCGTCACCATTTTTAAATTCCGATGCATCTCTGCAGGTTTACTGTATCCCTTGGACCTTAACAGTAACGATGAAATACAGAAATTGCATCGGAATTAAATATAAGAGACACAATGCAGATTTAAGTACAGGGAGGTTGTTTCTTCCTACTGTCTATGCTTTCAACGTTTCCTGTGTAATCAGATTTACATTCCGATACTCCTCTGCAGGATTACTGTATTCCTTGGACCTTCCCATTGACGATGAAACACAGAAATTGCATCGGATTTAAATATAAGAGACACAATGCCGACTTAATTACAGGAAGACTGAGTCTTCCTACTGTCTATGTTTTGAGCGTTTCCTGCGTCACCAGTTTTACATTCCGATGCACCTCTGCAGGTTTACTGTATCCCTTGGACCTTCACAGTAACGATGAAACACAGAAACTGCATCGGAATTAAATATAAGAGACACAATGCTGGTTTAAGTACAGAAAGGATGAGTCTTCCTACGGTCTATGTTTTCAGCGTTTCCTGTGTAATCAGTTTTACATTCCGATGCACCTCTGCTGGTTTTATGTATTCCTTGGACCTTCCCATTGACGATGAAACACAGAAATTGCATCGGAATTAAATATAAGAGACACAATGCCGACATAAGAACACGAAGACTGTTTCTTCCTACTGTCTATGTTTTGAGCATTTCCTGTGTCACTAGTTTTACATTCCGATGCACCTCTGCAGGTTTACTGTATCCATTCGACCTTCCCATTGACGATGAAACACAGAAATTGCATCGGATTTAAATATAAGTGACACAATGCCGACTTAAGTACAGGAAGACTGGTTCTTCCTACTGTCTATGTTTTGAGCGTTTCCAGTGTCAACAGTTTTACATTCCGATGCACCTCTGCAGGTTTACTGTAACCATTGGAGCTTCACAGTGACGATGAAACACAGAAATTGCATCGTAATTAAATTTTAGAGACACAATGCCGACATAAGTACTACAAAGCGGAGTCTCCTTAAGGTCTGTGTTTTGAGCGTCTCCTGTGACACCAGTTTTACATTCCGATGCACCTCTGCAGGTTTACTGTATACATTGGACCTTCCCAGTGACTATAAAACACAGAAATTGCATCGGAATTAAATATAAGAGACACAATGCCGACTTCATTACAAGAAAACTGAGTCTTCTTAGGGTCTATGTTTTGAGCGTTTCCTGTGTCACCAGTTTTACATTCCGATGGGCCCTGCAGGTTTACTGTATCCCTTGGTCCTTCCCATTGACGATGAAACACAGAAATTGCATCGGATTTAAATATAAGAGACACAATGACAACTTAATTACAGGAAGACTGAGTCTTCCTACTGTCTATGTTTTGAGCGTTCCCTGCGTCACCATTTTTACATTCCGATGCACCTCTGCAGGTTTACTGTATCCCTTGGACCTTCACAGTAACGATGAAACACAGAAATTGCATCGGAATTAAATATAAGAGACACAATGCCGATTTAAGTACAGGAAGGCTGATTATTCCTACTGTCTATGTTTTCAGCGTTTCCTGTGTCATCAGTTTTACATTCCGATGCACCTCTGCAGGATTATTGTATTCCTTGGACCTTCCCATTGACGATGAAACACAGAAATAGCATCGCAATAAAATATAAGAGACACAATGCCGACATAAGTACAGGAAGACTGAGTCTTACTACTGTCTATGTTTTGAGCGTTTCCTGTGTCACCAGTTTTACATTCCGATGCACCTCTGCAGGTTTACTGTGTCCATTCGACCTTACCATTGACGATGAAACACAGAAAGTGCATCGGATTTAAATATAAGAGACACAATGCCGATTTAAGTACAGGAAGGCTGAGTCTTCTTATGGTCAATGCTTTGCGCGTTTCCTGTGTCACCAGTTTTACATTCCGATGCACCTCTGCAGGTTTACGGTATCCATTCATGCTTCACAGTGACGTTGAAACACAGAATTTGCATGGGAATTAAATATAAGAGACACAATGCCGACTTAAGAACAGGAAGACTGAGTCTTCCTACTGTCTATGTTTTTTAGCGTTTCCTGTGTCACCAGGTTTACATTCCGAAGCACCTCTGCAGGTTTACTGTATCCCTTGGTCCTTTCCATTGACGATGAAGCACAGATATTGCATCGGAATTAAATATAAGAGACACAATGCCGACTTAAGTACAGGAAGACTGAGTCTTCCTACTGTCTACGTTTTGCGAGTTTCCTGTGTCACCAGTTTTACATTCCGATGCAACTCTGCAGGTTTAATGTATCCATTGGATCTTCACAGTGACGATAAAACACAGAAATTGCATTGGAATTAAATATTAGATACACAATGCCGACTTAAGTACTACAAAACGGAGTCTTCTTAGCGTCTGTGTTTTGAGCGTCTCCTGTGTCACCAGTTTTACATTCCGATGATCTCTGCAGGTTTTCTGTATCCCTTGGACCTTCACAGTGCCGATGAAACATAGAAATTGCATCGGAAATAAATATAAGAGACACAATGTCGACTTAAGTACAGCAAGACTGAGTCTTCGTACTGTCTATGTTTTGAGCGTTTCCTGTGTCACCAGTTTTACATTCCGATGCACCTCTGCAGGTTTACGGTATCCATTCATGCTTCACAGTGACGTTGAAACACAGAAATTGCATGGGAATTAAATATAAGAGACACAATGCCGACTTAAGAACAGGAAGACTGAGTCTTCCTACTGTCTATGTTTTTTAGCGTTTCCTGTGTCACCAGGTTTACATTCCGATGCACCTCTGCAGGTTTACTGTATCCCTTGGTCCTTTCCATTGACGATGAAGCACAGATATTGCATCGGAATTAAATATAAGAGACACAATGCCGACTTAAGTACAGGAAGACTGAGTCTTCCTACTGTCTACGTTTTGCGCGTTTCCTGTGTCACCAGTTTTACATTCCGATGCAACTCTGCAGGTTTACTGTATCCATTGGATCTTCACAGTGACGATAAAACACAGAAATTGCATTGGAATTAAATATTAGATACACAATGCCGACTTAAGTACTACAAAACGGAGTCTTCTTAGCGTCTGTGTTTTGAGCGTCTCCTGTGTCACCAGTTTTACATTCCGATGGGCCTCTGCAGGTTTACTGTATCCCTTGGACCTTCCCATCGACGATGAAACACAGAAATTGCATCTGAATTAAATATAAGAGACACAATGCCGACATAAGTACAGGAAGACTGTGTCTTCCTCTTCTCTATGTTTTGAGCGTTTCCTGTGACACCAGTTTTACATTCCGATGCACCTCTGCAGGTTTACTGTATCCCTTGGACCTTCACAGTAACGATGAAACACAGAAATTGCAACGGAATTAAATATAAGAAACACAATGTCGATTTAAGTACAGTAAGGCTGAGTCTTCCTACTGTCTATGTTTTCAGCGTTTCCTGTGTAATCAGTTTTACATTCCGATGCACCTCTGCAGGTTTACTATATTCCTTGGACCTTCTCATTGACGATGAAGCACAGAAATTGCATCGGACTTAAATATAAGAGACACAATGCGACATAAGTACAGGAAGACTGAGTCTTCCTACTGTCTATGTTTTGAGCGTTTCCTGTGTTACCAGTTTTACATTCCGATGCACCTCTGCAGGTTTACTGTATCCATTCGACTTTCCCATTGACGATGAAACACAGAAATTGAATCGGATTTAAATATATGAGACACAATACCGATTTAAGTACAGGAAGACTGAGTCTTCCTACTGTCTATGTTTTGAGCGTTTCCTGTGTCACCAGTTTTACATTCCGATGCACCTCTGCAGGTTTACTGTGTCCATTCGACCTTCCCATTGACGATGAAACACAGAAAGTGCATCGGATTTAAATATAAGAGACACAATGCCGACTTAAGTACAAGAAAACTGAGTCTTCTTAGGGTCTATATCTTGAGCGTTTCCTGTGTCACCAGTTTTACATTCCGATGGGCCTCTGCAGGTTTACTGTATCTCTTGGACCTTCCCATCGACGATGAAACACAGAAATTGCATCGGAATTAAATATAAGAGACACAATGCGACATAAGTACAGGAAGACTGAGTCTTCCTACTGTCTATGTTGTGAGCGTTTCCTGTGTCACCAGTTTTACATTCCGATGCACCTCTGCAGGTTTACTGTGTCCATTCGACCTTCCCATTGACGATGAAACACAGAAAGTGCATCGGATTTAAATATAAGAGACACAATGCCGACATAAGTACAGGAAGACTTAGTCTTCCTACTGTCTATGTTTTGAGCGTTTCCTGTGTTACCAGTTTTACATTCCGATGCACCTCTGCAGGTTTACTGTATCCATTCGACATTCCCATTGACGATGAAACACAGAAATTGAATCGGATTTAAATATACGAGACACAATACCGATTTAAGTACAGGAAGACTGAGTCTTCCTACGTCTATGTTTTGAGCGTTTCCTGTGTCACCAGTTTTACATTCCGATGCACCTCTGCAGGTTTACTGTATGCATTGGACCCTCACAGTGACGATGAAACACAGAAATTGCATCGGATTTAAATATAAGTGACACAATGCCGACTTAATTACAGGAAGACTGATTCTTCCTACTATGTTTTGAGCGTTTCCTGCGTCACCATTTTTAAATTCCGATGCATCTCTGCAGGTTTACTGTATCCCTTGGACCTTAACAGTAACGATGAAATACAGAAATTGCATCGGAATTAAATATAAGAGACACAATGCAGATTTAAGTACAGGGAGGTTGTTTCTTCCTACTGTCTATGCTTTCAACGTTTCCTGTGTAATCAGATTTACATTCCGATACTCCTCTGCAGGATTACTGTATTCCTTGGACCTTCCCATTGACGATGAAACACAGAAATTGCATCGGATTTAAATATAAGAGACACAATGCCGACTTAATTACAGGAAGACTGAGTCTTCCTAGTGTCTATGTTTTGAGCGTTTCCTGCGTCACCAGTTTTACATTCCGATGCACCTCTGCAGGTTTACTGTATCCCTTGGACCTTCACAGTAACGATGAAACACAGAAACTGCATCGGAATTAAATATAAGAGACACAATGCCGGTTTAAGTACAGAAAGGATGAGTCTTCCTACGGTCTATGTTTTCAGCGTTTCCTGTGTAATCAGTTTTACATTCCGATACACCTCTGCAGGTTTTATGTATTCCTTGGACCTTCCCATTGACGATGAAACACAGAAATTGCATCGGAATTAAATATAAGAGACACAATGCCGACATAAGAACACGAAGACTGTTTCTTCCTACTGTCTATGTTTTGAGCATTTCCTGTGTCACTAGTTTTACATTCCGATGCACCTCTGCAGGTTTACTGTATCCATTCGACCTTCCCATTGACGATGAAACACAGAAATTCAGAAATTGCATCGGATTTAAATATAAGTGACACAATGCCGACTTAAGTACAGGAAGACTGAGTCTTCCTACTGTCTATGTTTTGAGCGTTTCCAGTGTCAACAGTTTTACATTCCGATGCACCTCTGCAGGTTTACTGTAACCATTGGAGCTTCACAGTGACGATGAAACACAGAAATTGCATCGTAATTAAATTTTAGAGACACAATGCCGACTTCATTACAAGAAAACTGAGTCTTCTTAGGGTCTATGTTTTGAGCGTTTCCTGTGTCACCAGTTTTACATTCCGATGGGCCCTGCAGGTTTACTGTATCCCTTGGTCCTTCCCATGGACGATGAAACACAGAAATTGCATCGGATTTAAATATAAGAGACACAATGACAACTTAATTACAGGAAGACTGAGTCTTCCTACTGTCTATGTTTTGAGCGTTCCCTGCGTCACCATTTTTACATTCCGATGCACCTCTGCAGGTTTACTGTATCCCTTGGACCTTCACAGTAACGATGAAACACAGAAATTGCATCGGAATTAAATATAAGAGACACAATGCCGATTTAAGTACAGGAAGGCTGATTATTCCTACTGTCTATGTTTTCAGCGTTTCCTGTGTCATCAGTTTTACATTCCGATGCACCTCTGCAGGATTATTGTATTCCTTGGACCTTCCCATTGACGATGAAACACAGAAATAGCATCGCAATTAAATATAAGAGACACAATGCCGACATAAGTACAGGAAGACTGAGTCTTACTACTGTCTATGTTTTGAGCGTTTCCTGTGTCACCAGTTTTACATTCCGATGCACCTCTGCAGGTTTACTGTGTCCATTCGACCTTACCATTGACGATGAAACACAGAAAGTGCATCGGATTTAAATATAAGAGACACAATGCCGACTTAAGTACAGGAAGACTGAGTCTTACTACTGTCTATGTTTTGAGCGTTTCCTGCGTCACCAGTTTTACATTCCGATGCACCTCTGCAGGTTTACTGTATCCCTAGGTCCTTCACAGTAACGATGAAACACAGAAATTGCATCGGAATTAAATATAAGAGACACAATGCCGATTTAAGTACAGGAAGGCTGAGTCTTCTTATGGTCAATGCTTTGCGCGTTTCCTGTGTCACCAGTTTTACATTCCGATGATCTCTGCAGGTTTTCTGTATCCCTTGGACCTTCACAGTGCCGATGGAACATAGAAATTGCATCGGAAATAAATATAAGAGACACAATGTCGACTTAAGTACAGCAAGACTGAGTCTTCGTACTGTCTATGTTTTGAGCGTTTCCTGTGTCACCAGTTTTACATTCCGATGCACCTCTGCAGGTTTACTGTATCCATTCGACCTTCACAGTGACGATGAAACACAGAAATTGCATCGGATTTAAATGTAAGAGACATAATGCCGACTTAAGTACATGAAGACTGAGTCTTCCTACTGTCTACATTTTGAGCGTTTCCTGTGTCACCAGTTTTACATTCCGATGCACCTCTGCAGGTTTACGGTATCCATTCATGCTTCACAGTGACGTTGAAACACAGAAATTGCATGGGAATTAAATATAAGAGACACAATGCCGACTTAAGAACAGGAAGACTGAGTCTTCCTACTGTCTATGTTTTTTAGCGTTTCCTGTGTCACCAGGCTTACATTCCGATGCACCTCTGCAGGTTTACTGTATCCCTTGGTCCTTTCCATTGACGATGAAGCACAGATATTGCATCGGAATTAAATATAAGAGACACAATGCCGACTTAAGTACAGGAAGACTGAGTCTTCCTACTGTCTACGTTTTGCGCGTTTCCTGTGTCACCAGTTTTACATTCCGATGCAACTCTGCAGGTTTACTGTATCCATTGGATCTTCACAGTGACGATAAAACACAGAAATTGCATTGGAATTAAATATTAGATACACAATGCCGACTTAAGTACTACAAAACGGAGTCTTCTTAGCGTCTGTGTTTTGAGCGTCTCCTGTGTCACCAGTTTTACATTCCGATGGGCCTCTGCAGGTTTACTGTATCCCTTGGACCTTCCCATCGACGATGAAACACAGAAATTGCATCTGAATTAAATATAAGAGACACAACGCCGACATAAGTACAGGAAGACTGTGTCTTCCTCTTCTCTATGTTTTGAGCGTTTCCTGTGACACCAGTTTTACATTCCGATGCACCTCTGCAGGTTTACTGTATCCCTTGGACCTTCACAGTAACGATGAAACACAGAAATTGCAACGGAATTAAATATAAGAAACACAATGTCGATTTAAGTACAGTAAGGCTGAGTCTTCCTACTGTCTATGTTTTCAGCGTTTCCTGTGTAATCAGTTTTACATTCCGATGCACCTCTGTAGGTTTACTATATTCCTTGGACCTTCCCATTGACGATGAAGCACAAAAATTGCATCGGACTTAAATATAAGAGACACAATGCGACATAAGTACAGGAAGACTGAGTCTTCCTGCTGTCTATGTTTTGAGCGTTTCCTGAGTCACCAGTTTCACAATCCGATGCACCTCTGCAGGTTTACTGTGTCCATTCGACCTTCCCATTGACGATGAAACACAGAAAGTGCATCGGATTTAAATATAAGAGACACAATGCCGACTTAAGTACAGGAAGACTGAGTCTTCCCACTGTCTATGTTTTGAGCGTTTCCTGTGTTACCAGTTTTACATTCCGATGCACCTAGCAGCTTTACTGTATCCATTCGACGTTCCCATTGACGATGAAACACAGAAATTTCATCGAATTTAAATATAAGAGACACAATGCCGTTGTAAGTACAGGAAGACTGAGTCTTCCTACTGTCTACGTTTTGAGCGTTTCCTGTGTCACCAGTTTTACATTCCGATGCACCTCTGCAGGTTTTTACTGTATCCATTCCATCTTCCCATTGACGATGAAACACAGAAATTGCATCGGATTTAAATATAAGTGACACAATGCCGACTTAATTATAGGAAGACTGAGTCTTCCTACTGTCTATGTTTTGAGCGTTTCCTGAGTCACCAGTTTCACAATCCGATGCACCTCTGCAGGTTTACTGTATACATTGGACCTTCCCAGTGACGATGAAACACAGAAATTGCAACGGATTTAAATATAAGAGACACAATGCCGATTTAAGTACAGTAAGGCTGAGTCTTCCTACCGTCTAGGTTTTCAGCGTTTCCTGTGTAATCAGTTTTACACTCCGATTCACCTCTGCAGGTTTACTGTATTCCTTGGACCTTCCCATTGACGATGAAGCACAGAAATTGCATCGGACATAAATATAAGAGACACAATGCGACAAAAGTACAGGAAGACTGAGTCTTCCTACTGTCTATGTTTTGAGCGTTTCCTGTGTCACCAGTTTTACAATCCGATGCACCTCTCCAGGTTTACTGTGTCCATTCGACCTTCCCATTGACGATGAAACACAGAAAGTGCATCGGATTTAAATATAAGAGACACAATGCCGACTTAAGTACAGGAAGACTGAGTCTTCCCACTGTCTATGTTTTGAGCGTTTCCTGTGTTACCAGTTTTACATTCGGAAGCACCACTGCAGGTTTACTGTATCCATTGGACCTTCCCATTGACAATGAAACACAGAAATTGCATCGGATTTAAATACAAGTGACACAATGCCGACTTAAGTACAGGAAGACTGAGTCTTCCTACTGTCTATGTTTTGAGCGTTTCCTGTGTTACCAGTTTTACATTCCGATGCACCTCTGCAGGTTTACTGTATCCATTCGACTTTCCCATTGACGATGAAACACAGAAATTGTATCGCAATTAAATATAAGAGACACAATGCCGACATAAGTACAGGAAGACTGAGTCTTCCTACTGTCTATGTTTTGAGCGTTTCCTGTGTCACCAGTTTTACAATCCGATGCACCTCTGCAGGTTTACTGTGTCCATTCGACCTTCCCATTGACGATGAAACACAGAAATTGCATCGGATTTAAATACAAGTGACACAATGCCGACTTAAGTACAGGAAGACTGAGTCTTCCTACTGTCTATGCTTTGAGCGTTTCCAGTGTCAACAGTTTTACATTCCGATGCACCTCTGCAGGTTTACTGTATCCATTGGAGCTTCACAGTGAAGATGAAACACAGAAATTGCATCGCAATTAAATTTTAGAGACACAATGCTGACTTAAGTACTACAAAGCGGAGTCTTCTTAGGGTCTGTGTTTTGAGCGTCTCCTGTGACACCAGTTTATATTCCGTGCACCTCTGCAGGTTTACTGTATACATTGGACCTTCCCAGTAACTATAAAACACAGAAATTGCATCGGAATAAAATATAAGAGACACAATGCCGACTTCATTACAAGAAAACTGAGTCTTCTTAGGGTCTATGTTTTGAGCGTTTCCTGTGTCACCAGTTTTACATTCCGATGGGCCTCTGCAGGTTTACTGTATCCCTTAGTCCTTCCCATTGACGATGAAACACAGAAATTGCATCAGATTTAAATATAAGAGACACAATGACAACTTAATTACAGGAAGACTGAGTCTTCCTACTGTCTATGTTTTGAGCGTTTCCTGCGTCACCATTTTTACATTCCGATGCACCTCTGCAGGATTACTGTATCCCTTGGACCTTCACAGTAACGATGAAACACAGAAATTGCATCGGATTTAAATGTAAGAGACATAATGCCGACTTAAGTACATGAAGACTGAGTCTTCCTACTGTCTATGTTTTGAGCGTTTCCTGTGTCACCAGTTTTACATTCCGATGCACCTCTGCAGGTTTACGGTATCCATTCATGCTTCACAGTGACGTTGAAACACAGAAATTGCATGGGAATTAAATATAAGAGACAAAATGCCGACTTAAGAACAGGAAGACTGAGTCTTCCTACTGTCTATGTTTTTTAGCGTTTCCTGTGTCACCAGGTTTACATTCCGATGCACCTCTGCAGGTTTACTATATTCCTTGGACCTTCTCATTGACGATGAAGCACAGAAATTGCATCGGACTTAAATATAAGAGACACAATGCGACATAAGTACAGGAAGACTGAGTCTTCCTACTGTCTATGTTTTGAGCGTTTCCTGTGTTACCAGTTTTACATTCCGATGCACCTCTGCAGGTTTACTGTATCCATTCGACTTTCCCATTGACGATGAAACACAGAAATTGAATCGGATTTAAATATATGAGACACAATACCGATTTAAGTACAGGAAGACTGAGTCTTCCTACTGTCTATGTTTTGAGCGTTTCCTGTGTCACCAGTTTTACATTCCGATGCACCTCTGCAGGTTTACTGTGTCCATTCGACCTTCCCATTGACGATGAAACACAGAAAGTGCATCGGATTTAAATATAAGAGACACAATGCCGACTTAAGTACAAGAAAACTGAGTCTTCTTAGGGTCTATATCTTGAGCGTTTCCTGTGTCACCAGTTTTACATTCCGATGGGCCTCTGCAGGTTTACTGTATCTCTTGGACCTTCCCATCGACGATGAAACACAGAAATTGCATCGGAATTAAATATAAGAGACACAATGCGACATAAGTACAGGAAGACTGAGTCTTCCTACTGTCTATGTTGTGAGCGTTTCCTGTGTCACCAGTTTTACATTCCGATGCACCTCTGCAGGTTTACTGTGTCCATTCGACCTTCCCATTGACGATGAAACACAGAAAGTGCATCGGATTTAAATATAAGAGACACAATGCCGACATAAGTACAGGAAGACTGAGTCTTCCTGCTGTCTATGTTTTGAGCGTTTCCTGAGTCACCAGTTTCACAATCCGATGCACCTCTGCAGGTTTACTGTGTCCATTCGACCTTCCCATTGACGATGAAACACAGAAAGTGCATCGGATTTAAATATAAGAGACACAATGCCGACTTAAGTACAAGAAAACTGAGTCTTCTTAGGGTCTATGTTTTGAGCGTTTCCTGTGTCACCAGTTGTACATTCCGATGGGTCTCTGCAGGTTTACTGTATCCCTTGGACATTCACAGTAACGATGAAACACAGAAATTGCAACGGATTTAAATATAAGAGACACAATGCCGATTTAAGTACAGTAAGGCTGAGTCTTCCTACTGTCTAGGTTTTCAGCGTTTCCTGTGTAATCAGTTTTACACTCCGATTCACCTCTGCAGGTTTACTGTATTCCTTGGACCTTCCCATTGACGATGAAGCACAGAAAATGCATCGAACATAAATATAAGAGACACAATGCGACATAAGTACAGGAAGACTGAGTCTTCCTACTGTCTATGTTTTGAGCGTTTCCTGTGTCACCAGTTTTACAATCCGATGCACCTCTCCAGGTTTACTGTGTCCATTCGACCTTCCCATTGACGATGAAACACAGAAAGTGCATCGGATTTAAATATAAGAGACACAATGCCGACTTAAGTACAGGAAGACTGAGTCTTCCCACTGTCTATGTTTTGAGCGTTTCCTGTGTTACCAGTTTTACATTCGGAAGCACCACTGCAGGTTTACTGTATCCATTGGACCTTCCCATTGACAATGAAACACAGAAATTGCATCGGATTTAAATACAAGTGACACAATGCCGACTTAAGTACAGGAAGACTGAGTCTTCCTACTGTCTATGCTTTGAGCGTTTCCAGTGTCAACAGTTTTACATTCCGATGCACCTCTGCAGGTTTACTGTATCCATTGGAGCTTCACAGTGAAGATGAAACACAGAAATTGCATCGCAATTAAATTTTAGAGACACAATGCTGACTTAAGTACTACAAAGCGGAGTCTTCTTAGGGTCTGTGTTTTGAGCGTCTCCTGTGACACCAGTTTATATTCCGATGCACCTCTGCAGGTTTACTGTATACATTGGACCTTCCCAGTGACTATAAAACACAGAAATTGCATCGGAATAAAATATAAGAGACACAATGCCGACTTCATTACAAGAAAACTGAGTCTTCTTAGGGTCTATGTTTTGAGCGTTTCCTGTGTCACCAGTTTTACATTCCGATGGGCCTCTGCAGGTTTACTGTATCCCTTAGTCCTTCCCATTGACGATGAAACACAGAAATTGCAATAGATTTAAATATAAGAGACACAATGACAACTTAATTACAGGAAGACTGAGTCTTCCTACTGTCTATGTTTTGAGCGTTTCCTGCGTCATCATTTTTACATTCCGATGCACCTCTGCAGGTTTACTGTATCCCTTGGACCTTCACAGTAACGATGAAACACAGAAATTGCATCGGAATTAAATATAAGAGACATAATGCCGGATTAAGTACAGGAAGGCTGATTCTTCCTACTGTCTATGTTTTCAGCGTTTCCTGTGTCATCAGTTTTACATTCCGATGCACCTCTGCAGGATTACTGTATTCCTTGGACCTTCCCATTGACGATGAAACACAGAAATAGCATCGCAATTAAATATAAGAGACACAATGCCGATATAAGTACAGGAAGCCTGAGTCTTACTACTGTCTATGTTTTGAGCGTTTCCTGTGTCAAAGTTTTACATTCCGATGCACCTCTGCAGGTTATTGTATCCATTCGACCTTCACAGTGACGATGAAACACAGAAATTGGCATCGGATTTAAATATAAGAGACATAATGCCGACTTAAGTACATGAAGACTGAGTCTTCCTACTGTCTATGTTTTGAGCGTTTCCTGTGTCACCAGTTTTACATTCCGATGCACCTCTGCAGGTTTACGGTATCCATTCATGCTTCACAGTGACGTTGAAACACAGAAATTGCATCGGAATTAAATATAAGAGACACAATGCCGACTTAATGCACCTCTGCAGGTTTACTGTATCCATTCGACTTTCCCGTTGACGATGAACACAGAAATTGAATCGGATTTAAATATAAGAGACACAATACCGATTTAAGTACAGGAAGACTGAGTCTTCCTACTGTCTATGTTTTGAGCGTTTCCTGTGTCACGAGTTTTACATTCCGATGCACCTCTGCAGGTTTGCTGTGTCCATTCGACCTTCCCATTGACGATGAAACACAGAAAGTGCATCGGATTTAAATATAAGAGACACAATGCCGACTTAAGTACAGGAAGACTGAGTCTTCCTACTGTCTATGTTTTGGGCGTTTCCTGTGTTACCAGTTTTACATTCCGATGCACCTCTGCAGGTTTACTGTATCCATTCGACTTTCCCATTGACGATGAAACACAGAAATTGCATTGCAATTAAATATAAGAGACACAATGCCGACATAAGTACAGGAAGACTGAGTCTTCCTACTGTCTATGTTTTGAGCGTTTGCTGTGTCACCAGTTTTACAATCCGATGCACCTCTGCAGGTTTACTGTGTCCATTCGACCTTCCCATTGACGATGAAACACAGAAAGTGCATCGGATTTAAATATAAGAGACACAATGCCGACTTAAGTACAGGAAGACTGAGTCTTCCCACTGTCTATGTTTTGAGCGTTTCCTGTGTTACCAGTTTTACATTCGGAAGCACCTCTGCAGGTTTAATGTATCCATTGGACCTTCCCATTGACGATGAAACACAGAAATTGCATCGGATTTAAATACAAGTGACACAATGCCGACTTAAGTACAGGAAGGCTGATTCTTCCTACTGTCTATGTTTTCAGCGTTTCCTGTGTCATCAGTTTTACATTCCGATGCACCTCTGCAGGATTACTGTATTCCTTGGACCTTCCCATTGACGATGAAACACAGAAATAGCATCGCAATTAAATATAAGAGACACAATGCCGATATAAGTACAGGAAGCCTGAGTCTCACCACTGTCTACGTTTTGAGCGTTTCCTGTGTCAAAGTTTTACATTCCGATGCACCTCTGCAGGTTATTGTATCCATTCGACCTTCACAGTGACGATGAAACACAGAAATTGCATCGGATTTAAATATAAGAGACATAATGGCAACTTAAGTACATGAAGACTGAGTCTTCCTACTGTCTATGTTTTGAGCGTTTCCTGTGTCACCAGTTTCACATTCCGATGCACCTCTGCAGGTTTACGGTATCCATTCATGCTTCACAGTGACGTTGAAACACAGAAATTGCATCGGAATTAAATATAAGAGACACAATGCCGACTTAAGAACAGGAAGACTGAGTCTTCCTACTGTCTATGTTTTTTAGCGTTTCCTGTGTCACCAGTTTTACATTCCGATGCACCTCTGCAGGTTTACTGTATCCCTTGGTCCTTTCCTTTGACGATGAAGCACAGATATTGCATCGGAATTAAGTATAAGAGACACAATGCCGACTTAAGTACAGGAAGACTGTGTCTTCCTCTTCTCTATGTTTTGAGCGTTTCCTGTGACACCTGTTTTACATTCCGATGCACCTCTGCAGGTTTACTGTATCCCTTGGACCTTCACAGTAACGATGAAACACAGAAATTGCAACGCAATTAAATATAAGAGACACAATGCCGATTTAAGTACAGTAAGGCTGAGTCTTCCTACTGTCTATGTTTTCAGCGTTTCCTGTGTAATCAGTTTTGCATTCCGATGCACCTCTGCAGGTTTACTATATTCCTTGGACCTTCTCATTGACGATGAAGCACAGAAATTGCATCGGACATAAATATAAGAGACACAATGCGACATAAGTACAGGAAGACTGAGTCTTCCTACTGTCTATGTTTTGAACGTTTCCTGTGTTACCAGTTTTACATTCCGATGCACCTCTGCAGGTTTACTGTATCCATTCGACTTTACCATTGACGATGAAACACAGAAATTGAATCGGATTTAAATATAAGAGACACAATACCGATTTAAGTACAGGAAGACTGAGTCTTCCTACTGTCTATGTTTTGAGCGTTTCCTGTGTCACCAGTTTTACATTCCGATGCACCTCTGCAGGTTTACTGTGTCCATTCGACCTTCCCATTGACGATGAAACACAGAAAGTGCATCGGATTTAAATATAAGAGACACAATGCCGACTTAAGTACAAGAAAACTGAGTCTTCTTAGGGTCTATATCTTGAGCGTTTCCTGTGTCACCAGTTTTACATTCCGATGGGCCTCTGCAGGTTTACTGTATCTCTTGGACCTTCCCATCGACGATGAAACACAGAAATTGCATCGGAATTAAATATAAGAGACACAAGGCGACATAAGTACAGGAAGACTGAGTCTTCCTACTGTCTATGTTTTGAGCGTTTCCTGTGTCACCAGTTTTACATTCCGATGCACCTCTGCAGGTTTACTGTGTCCATTCGACCTTCCCATTGACGATGAAACACAGAAAGTGCATCGGATTTAAATATAAGAGACACAATGCCGACATAAGTACAGGAAGACTTAGTCTTCCTACTGTCTATGTTTTGAGCGTTTCCTGTGTTACCAGTTTTACATTCCGATGCACCTCTGCAGGTTTACTGTATCCATTCGACATTCCCATTGACGATGAAACACAGAAATTGAATCGGATTTAAATATACGAGACACAATACCGATTTAAGTACAGGAAGACTGAGTCTTCCTACGTCTATGTTTTGAACGTTTCCTGTGTCACCAGTTTTACATTCCGATGCACCTCTGCAGGTTTACTGTATGCATTGGACCCTCACAGTGACGATGAAACACAGAAATTGCATCGGATTTAAATATAAGTGACACAATGCCGACTTAATTACAGGAAGACTGATTCTTCCTACTATGTTTTGAGCGTTTCCTGCGTCACCATTTTTAAATTCCGATGCATCTCTGCAGGTTTACTGTATCCCTTGGACCTTAACAGTAACGATGAAATACAGAAATTGCATCGGAATTAAATATAAGAGACACAATGCAGATTTAAGTACAGGGAGGTTGTTTCTTCCTACTGTCTATGCTTTCAACGTTTCCTGTGTAATCAGATTTACATTCCGATACTCCTCTGCAGGATTACTGTATTCCTTGGACCTTCCCATTGACGATGAAACACAGAAATTGCATCGGATTTAAATATAAGAGACACAATGCCGACTTAATTACAGGAAGACTGAGTCTTCCTACTGTCTATGTTGTGAGCGTTTCCTGCGTCACCAGTTTTACATTCCGATGCACCTCTGCAGGTTTACTGTATCCCTTGGACCTTCACAGTAACGATGAAACACAGAAACTGCATCGGAATTAAATATAAGAGACACAATGCCGGTTTAAGTACAGAAAGGATGAGTCTTCCTACGGTCTATGTTTTCAGCGTTTCCTGTGTAATCAGTTTTACATTCCGATGCACCTCTGCAGGTTTTATGTATTCCTTGGACCTTCCCATTGACGATGAAACACAGAAATTGCATCGGAATTAAATATAAGAGACACAATGCCGACATAAGAACACGAAGACTGTTTCTTCCTACTGTCTATGTTTTGAGCATTTCCTGTGTCACTAGTTTTACATTCCGATGCACCTCTGCAGGTTTACTGTATCCATTCGACCTTCCCATTGACGATGAAACACAGAAATTGCATCGGATATAAATATAACTGACACAATGCCGACTTAAGTACAGGAAGACTGAGTCTTCCTACTGTCTATGTTTTGAGCGTTTCCAGTGTCAACAGTTTTACATTCCGATGCACCTCTGCAGGTTTACTGTAACCATTGGAGCTTCACAGTGACGATGAAACACAGAAATTGCATCGCAATTAAATTTTAGAGACACAATGCCGACTTAAGTACTACAAAGCGGAGTCTTCTTAGGGTCTGTGTTTTGAGCGTCTCCTGTGACACCAGTTTATATTCCGATGCACCTCTGCAGGTTTACTGTATACATTGGACCTTCCCAGTGACTATAAAACACAGAAATTGCATCGGAATTAAATATAAGAGACACAATGCCGACTTCATTACAAGAAAACTGAGTCTTCTTAGGGTCTATGTTTTGAGCGTTTCCTGTGACACCAGTTTTACATTCCGATGGGCCTCTGCAGGTTTACTGTATCCCTTAGTCCTTCCCATTGACGATGAAACACAGAAATTGCATCGGATTTAAATATAAGAGACACAATGACAACTTAATTACAGGAAGACTGAGTCTTCCTACTGTCTATGTTTTGAGCGTTTCCTGCGTCACCATTTTTACATTCCGATGCACCTCTGCAGGTTTACTGTATCCCTTGGACCTTCACAGTAACGATGAAACACAGAAATTGCATCGGAATTAAATATAAGAGACATAATGCCGGTTTAAGTACAGGAAGGCTGATTCTTCCTACTGTCTATGTTTTCAGCGTTTCCTGTGTCATCAGTTTTACATTCCGATGCACCTCTGCAGGATTACTGTATTCCTTGGACCTTCCCATTGACGATGAAACACAGAAATAGCATCGCAATTAAATATAAGAGACACAATGCCGATATAAGTACAGGAAGCCTGAGTCTCACTACTGTCTACGTTTTGAGCGTTTCCTGTGTCAAAGTTTTACATTCCGATGCACCTCTGCAGGTTATTGTATCCATTCGACCTTCACAGTGACGATGAAACACAGAAATTGCATCGGATTTAAATATAAGAGACATAATGCCGACTTAAGTACATGAAGACTGAGTCTTCCTACTGTCTATGTTTTGAGCGTTTCCTGTGTCACCAGTTTTACATTCCGATGCACCTCTGCAGGTTTACGGTATCCATTCATGCTTCACAGTGACGTTGAAACACAGAAATTGCATCGGAATTAAATATAAGAGACACAATGCCGACTTAAGAACAGGAAGACTGAGTCTTCCTACTGTCTATGTTTTTTAGCGTTTCCTGTGTCACCAGTTTTACATTCCGATGCACCTCTGCAGGTTTACTGTATCCCTTGGTCCTTTCATTTGACGATGAAGCACAGATATTGCATCGGAATTAAGTATAAGAGACACAATGCCGACTTAAGTACAGGAAGACTGTGTCTTCCTCTTCTCTATGTTTTGAGCGTTTCCTGTGACACCTGTTTTACATTCCGATGCACCTCTGCAGGTTTACTGTATCCCTTGGACCTTCACAGTAACGATGAAACACAGAAATTGCAACGCAATTAAATATAAGAGACACAATGCCGATTTAAGTACAGTAAGGCTGAGTCTTCCTACTGTCTATGTTTTCAGCGTTTCCTGTGTAATCAGTTTTACATTCCGATGCACCTCTGCAGGTTTACTATATTCCTTGGACCTTCTCATTGACGATGAAGCACAGAAATTGCATCGGACATAAATATAAGAGACACAATGCGACATAAGTACAGGAAGACTGAGTCTTCCTACTGTCTATGTTTTGAACGTTTCCTGTGTTACCAGTTTTACATTCCGATGCACCTCTGCAGGTTTACTGTATCCATTCGACTTTACCATTGACGATGAAACACAGAAATTGAATCGGATTTAAATATAAGAGACACAATACCGATTTAAGTACAGGAAGACTGAGTCTTCCTACTGTCTATGTTTTGAGCGTTTCCTGTGTCACCAGTTTTACATTCCGATGCACCTCTGCAGGTTTACTGTGTCCATTCGACCTTCCCATTGACGATGAAACACAGAAAGTGCATCGGATTTAAATATAAGAGACACAATGCCGACTTAAGTACAAGAAAACTGAGTCTTCTTAGGGTCTATATCTTGAGCGTTTCCTGTGTCACCAGTTTTACATTCCGATGGGCCTCTGCAGGTTTACTGTATCTCTTGGACCTTCCCATCGACGATGAAACACAGAAATTGCATCGGAATTAAATATAAGAGACACAAGGCGACATAAGTACAGGAAGACTGAGTCTTCCTACTGTCTATGTTTTGAGCGTTTCCTGTGTCACCAGTTTTACATTCCGATGCACCTCTGCAGGTTTACTGTGTCCATTCGACCTTCCCATTGACGATGAAACACAGAAAGTGCATCGGATTTAAATATAAGAGACACAATGCCGACATAAGTACAGGAAGACTTAGTCTTCCTACTGTCTATGTTTTGAGCGTTTCCTGTGTTACCAGTTTTACATTCCGATGCACCTCTGCAGGTTTACTGTATCCATTCGACATTCCCATTGACGATGAAACACAGAAATTGAATCGGATTTAAATATACGAGACACAATACCGATTTAAGTACAGGAAGACTGAGTCTTCCTACGTCTATGTTTTGAACGTTTCCTGTGTCACCAGTTTTACATTCCGATGCACCTCTGCAGGTTTACTGTATGCATTGGACCCTCACAGTGACGATGAAACACAGAAATTGCATCGGATTTAAATATAAGTGACACAATGCCGACTTAATTACAGGAAGACTGATTCTTCCTACTATGTTTTGAGCGTTTCCTGCGTCACCATTTTTAAATTCCGATGCATCTCTGCAGGTTTACTGTATCCCTTGGACCTTAACAGTAACGACGAAATACAGAAATTGCATCGGAATTAAATATAAGAGACACAATGCAGATTTAAGTACAGGGAGGTTGTTTCTTCCTACTGTCTATGCTTTCAACGTTTCCTGTGTATTCAGATTTACATTCCGATACTCCTCTGCAGGATTACTGTATTCCTTGGACCTTCCCATTGACGATGAAACACAGAAATTGCATCGGATTTAAATATAAGAGACACAATGCCGACTTAATTACAGGAAGACTGAGTCTTCCTACTGTCTATGTTGTGAGCGTTTCCTGCGTCACCAGTTTTACATTCCGATGCACCTCTGCAGGTTTACTGTATCCCTTGGACCTTCACAGTGACGATGAAACACAGAAACTGCATCGGAATTAAATATAAGAGACACAATGCCGGTTTAAGTACAGAAAGGATGAGTCTTCCTACGGTCTATGTTTTCAGCGTTTCCTGTGTAATCAGTTTTACATTCCGATGCACCTCTGCAGGTTTTATGTATTCCTTGGACCTTCCCATTGACGATGAAACACAGAAATTGCATCGGAATTAAATATAAGAGACACAATGCCGACATAAGAACACGAAGACTGTTTCTTCCTACTGTCTATGTTTTGAGCATTTCCTGTGTCACTAGTTTTACATTCCGATGCACCTCTGCAGGTTTACTGTATCCATTCGACCTTCCCATTGACGATGAAACACAGAAATTGCATCGGATTTAAATATAACTGACACAATGCCGACTTAAGTACAGGAAGACTGAGTCTTCCTACTGTCTATGTTTTGAGCGTTTCCAGTGTCAACAGTTTTACATTCCGATGCACCTCTGCAGGTTTACTGTAACCATTGGAGCTTCACAGTGACGATGAAACACAGAAATTGCATCGTAATTAAATTTTAGAGACACAATGCCGACTTAAGTACTACAAAGCGGAGTCTCCTTAAGGTCTGTGTTTTGAGCGTCTCCTGTGACACCAGTTTTACATTCCGATGCACCTCTGCAGGTTTACTGTATACATTGGACCTTCCCAGTGACTATAAAACACAGAAATTGCATCGGAATTAAATATAAGAGACACAATGCCGACTTCATTACAAGAAAACTGAGTCTTCTTAGGGTCTATGTTTTGAGCGTTTCCTGTGTCACCAGTTTTACATTCCGATGGGCCCTGCAGGTTTACTGTATCCCTTGGTCCTTCCCATTGACGATGAAACACAGAAATTGCATCGGATTTAAATATAAGAGACACAATGACAACTTAATTCCAGGAAGACTGAGTGTTCCTACTGTCTATGTTTTGAGCGTTCCCTGCGTCACCATTTTTACATTCCGATGCACCTCTGCAGGTTTACTGTATCCCTTGGACCTTCACAGTAACGATGAAACACAGAAATTGCATCGGAATTAAATATAAGAGACACAATGCCGATTTAAGTACAGGAAGGCTGATTATTCCTACTGTCTATGTTTTCAGCGTTTCCTGTGTCATCAGTTTTACATTCCGATGCACCTCTGCAGGATTATTGTATTCCTTGGACCTTCCCATTGACGATGAAACACAGAAATAGCATCGCAATTAAATATAAGAGACACAATGCCGACATAAGTACAGGAAGACTGAGTCTTACTACTGTCTATGTTTTGAGCGTTTCCTGTGTCACCAGTTTTACATTCCGATGCACCTCTGCAGGTTTACTGTGTCCATTCGACCTTCCCATTGACGATGAAACACAGAAAGTGCATCGGATTTAAATATAAGAGACACAATGCCGACATAAGTACAGGAAGACTGAGTCTTCCTACTGTCTATGTTTTGAGCGTTTCCTGCGTCACCAGTTTTACATTCCGATGCACCTCTGCAGGTTTACTGTATCCCTAGGTCCTTCACAGTAACGATGAAACACAGAAATTGCATCGGAATTAAATATAAGAGACACAATGCCGATTTAAGTACAGGAAGGCTGAGTCTTCTTATGGTCAATGCTTTGCGCGTTTCCTGTGTCACCAGTTTTACATTCCGATGATCTCTGCAGGTTTTCTGTATCCCTTGGACCTTCACAGTGCCGATGAAACATAGAAATTGCATCGGAAATAAATATAAGAGACACAATGTCGACTTAAGTACAGCAAGACTGAGTCTTCGTACTGTCTATGTTTTGAGCGTTTCCTGTGTCACCAGTTTTACATTCCGATGCACCTCTGCAGGTTTACTGTATCCATTCGACCTTCACAGTGACGATGAAACACAGAAATTGCATCGGATTTAAATGTAAGAGACATAATGCCGACTTAAGTACATGAAGACTGAGTCTTCCTACTGTCTATGTTTTGAGCGTTTCCTGTGTCACCAGTTTTACATTCCGATGCACCTCTGCAGGTTTACGGTATCCATTCATGCTTCACAGTGACGTTGAAACACAGAAATTGCATGGGAATTAAATATAAGAGACACAATGCCGACTTAAGAACAGGAAGACTGAGTCTTCCTACTGTCTATGTTTTTTAGCGTTTCCTGTGTCACCAGGTTTACATTCCGATGCACCTCTGCAGGTTTACTGTATCCCTTGGTCCTTTCCATTGACGATGAAGCACAGATATTGCATCGGAATTAAATATAAGAGACACAATGCCGACTTAAGTACAGGAAGACTGAGTCTTCCTACTGTCTACGTTTTGCGCGTTTCCTGTGTCACCAGTTTTACATTCCGATGCAACTCTGCAGGTTTACTGTATCCATTGGATCTTCACAGTGACGATAAAACACAGAAATTGCATTGGAATTAAATATTAGATACACAATGCCGACTTAAGTACTACAAAACGGAGTCTTCTTAGCGTCTGTGCTTTGAGCGTCTCCTGTGTCACCAGTTTTACATTCCGATGGGCCTCTGCAGGTTTACTGTATCCCTTGGACCTTCCCATCGACGATGAAACACAGAAATTGCATCTGAATTAAATATAAGAGACACAATGCCGACATAAGTACAGGAAGACTGTGTCTTCCTCTTCTCTATGTTTTGAGCGTTTCCTGTGACACCAGCTTTACATTCCGATGCACCTCTGCAGGTTTACTGTATCCCTTGGACCTTCACAGTAACGATGAAACACAGAAATTGCAACGGAATTAAATATAAGAAACACAATGTCGATTTAAGTACAGTAAGGCTGAGTCTTCCTACTGTCTATGTTTTCAGCGTTTCCTGTGTAATCAGTTTTACATTCCGATGCACCTCTGCAGGTTTACTATATTCCTTGGACCTTCCCATTGACGATGAAGCACAGAAATTGCATCGGACTTAAATATAAGAGACATTATACGACATAAGTACAGGAAGACTGAGTCTTCCTGCTGTCTATGTTTTGAGCGTTTCCTGAGTCACCAGTTTCACAATCCGATGCACCTCTGCAGGTTTACTGTGTCCATTCGACCTTCCCATTGACGATGAAACACAGAAAGTGCATCGGATTTAAATATAAGAGACACAATGCCGACTTAAGTACAGGAAGACTGAGTCTTCCCACTGTCTATGTTTTGAGCGTTTCCTGTGTTACCAGTTTTACATTCCGATGCACCTAGCAGCTTTACTGTATCCATTCGACGTTCCCATTGACGATGAAACACAGAAATTTCATCGAATTTAAATATAAGAGACACAATGCCGACGTAAGTACAGGAAGACTGAGTCTTCCTACTGTCTACGTTTTGAGCGTTTCCTGTGTCACCAGTTTTACATTCCGATGCACCTCTGCAGGTTTTTACTGTATCCATTCCATCTTCCCATTGACGATGAAACACAGAAATTGCATCGGATTTAAATATAAGGGACACAATGCCGACATAAGTACAAGAAACCTGAGTTTTCTTAGGGTCTATAATTTGAGCGTTTCCTGTGTCACCAGTTTAACATTCCGATGGGCCTCTGCAGGTTTACTGTATCCCTTTGACCTTCCCATCGACGATGCAACACAGAAATTGCATCGGATTTAAATATAAGTGACACAATGCCGACTTAATTATAGGAAGACTGAGTCTTCCTACTGTCTATGTTTTGATCGTTTCCTGCGTCACCATTTTTACATTCCGTGGCACCTCTGCAGGTTTACTGTATCCCTTGGACCTTCACAGTAACGATGATACACAGAAATTGCATCGGAATCCAATATAAAAGACACAATGCCGATTTAAGTACAGGAAGGCTGTTTCTTCCTACTGTCTATGTTTTCAGCGTTTCCTGTGTAATCAGTTTTACATTCCGATGCACCTCTGCAGGATTACTGTATTCCTTGGACCTTCCCATTGACGATGAAACACAGAAATTGCATCGCAATTAAATATAAGAGACGCAATGCCGACATAAGTACAGGAAGACTGAGTCTTCCTACTGTCTATGTTTTGAGCGTTTCCTGTGTCACCAGTTTTCCATTCCGATGCACCTCTGCAGGTTTACTGTGTCCATTCGACCTTCCCATTGACGATGAAACAAAGAAAGTGCATCGGATTTAAATATAAGAGACACAATGCCGACTTAAGTACAGGAAGACTGAGTCTTCCTACTGTCTATGTTTTGAGCGTTTCCTGTGTTACCAGTTTTACATTCCGATGCACCTCTGCAGGTTTACTGTATCCATTCGACATTCCCATTGACGATGAAACACAGAAATTGAATCGGATTTAAATATAAGAGACACAATGCCGACTTAATTACGGGAAGACTGAGTCTTCCTAATGTCTATGTTTTGAGCGTTTCCTCTGTCACCTGTTTTACATTCCGATGCACATCTGCAGGTTTACTGTATACATTGGACCTTCTCAGAGACGATGAAACACAGAAATCGCATCGGAATTAAATATAAGAGACACAATGCCAACTTAAGTACAAGAAAACTGAGTCTTCTTAGGGTCTATATTTTGAGCGTTTCCTGTGTCACCAGTTTTAAATTCCGATGGGCCTCTGCAGGTTTACTGTATCCGTTGGACCCTCCCATCGACGATGGAACACAGAAATTGCATCGGAATTAAATATAAGAGACACAATGCCGACTTCAGTAGAGGAAGACTGAGCCTTCCTACTGTCTACGTTTTGAGCGTTTCCTGTGTCACCAGTTTTACATTCCGATGCACCTCTGCAAGGTTTACTGTATACATTGGACCTTCCTATTGACGATGAAACACAGAAATTGCATCGGATTTAAATATAAGTGACAGAATGCCGACTTAATTACAGGAAGACTGAGTCTTCCTACTGTCTGTGTTTTCAGCGTTTCCTGCGGCACCATTTTTACATTCCGATGCACCTCTGCAGGTTTACTGTATCCCTTGGACCTTCACAGTAACGATGAAACACAGATATTGCATCGGAATTAAATATAAGAGACACAATGCCGATTTAAGTACAGGATGGTTGTTTCTTCCTACTGTCTATGTTTTCAACGTTTCCTGTGTAATCAGTTTTACATTCCGATGCTACTCTGCAGGATTACTGTATTCCTTGGTCCTTCCCATTGACGATGAAACACAGAAATTGCATCGCAATTAAATATAAGAGACACAATGCCGACATAAGTACAGGAAGACTGAGTCTTCGTACTGTCTATATTTTGAGCGTTTCCTGTGTCACCAGTTTTACATTCCGATGCACCTTTGGAGGTTCACTGTATCCATTCCACCTTCCCATTGACGATGAAACACAGAAATTGCATCGGATTTAAGTATAAGAGACACAATGCCGACTTAAGTACAGGAAGACTGAGTCTTCGTACTGTCTATGTTTTGGGCGTTTCCTGTGTCACCAGTTTTACATTCCGATGCACCTCTGCAGGTTTACTGTATACATTCGACCTTCACAGTAACGATGAAACACAGAAATTGCATCGGAATTAATTATAAGAGACACAATGCCGATTTAAGTACAGGAAGGCTGAGTCTTCTTATGGTCTATGCTTTGAGCGTTTCCTGTGTCACCAGTTTTACATTCCGATTACCTCTGCAGGTTTTCTGTATCCCTTGGACCTTCATAGTGCCGATGAAACACAGAAATTGCATCGGAAATAAATATAAGAGACACAATGTCGACTTAAGTACAGCAAGACTGAGTCTTCTTACTGTCTATGTTTTGAGCGTTTCCTGTGTCACCAGTTTTACATTCCGATGCACCTCTGCAGGTTTACTGTATCCATTCGACCTTCACAGTGACGATGAAACACAGATATTGCATCGGATTTAAATATAAGAGACATAATGCCGACTTAAGTACATGAAGACTGAGTCTTCCTACTGTCTATATTTGAGTGTTTCCTGTATCACCAGTTTTACATTCCGATGCACCTCTGCAGGTTTACGGTATCCATTCAGGCTTCACAGTGACGTTGAAACACAGAAATTGCATCGGAATTAAATATGAGAGACACAATGCCGACTTAAGAACAGGAAGACTGAGTCTTCCTACTGTCTATGTTTTTTAGCGTTTCCTGTGTCACCAGTTTTACATTCCGATGCACCTCTGCAGGTTTACTGTATCCCTTGGTCCTTTCCATTGACGATGAAGCACAGATATTACATCGGAATTAAATATAAGAGACACAATGCCGACTTAAGTACAGGAAGACTGAGTCTTCCTACTGTCTACGCTTTGATCGTTTCCTGTGTAATCAGTTTTACATTCCGATGCAACTCTGCAGGTTTACTGTATCCATTGGACCTTCACAGTGACGATGAAACACAGAAATTGCATTGGAATTAAATTTTAGAGACACAATGCGGACTTAAGTACTACAAAACGGAGTCTTCTTAGCGTCTGTGTTTGAGCGTCTCCTGTGTCACCATTTTTACATTCCGATGCACCTCTGCAGGTTTACTGTATACATTGGACCTTCCCAGTGACGATGAAACACAGAAATTGCATCGGAATTAAATATAAGAGACACAATGCCGACTTAAGTACAAGAAAACTGAGTCTTCTTAGGGTCTATGTTTTGAGCGTTTCCTGTGTCACCAGTTTTACATTCCGATGGGCCTCTGCAGGTTTACTGTATCCCTTGGACATTCACAGTAACGATGAAACACAGAAATTGCAACGGATTTAAATATAAGAGACACAATGCCGATTTAAGTACAGTAAGGCTGAGTCTTCCTACTGTCTAGGTTTTCAGCGTTTCCTGTGTAATCAGTTTTACACTCCGATGCACCTCTGCAGGTTTACTGTATTCCTTGGACCTTCCCATTGACGATGAAGCACAGAAATTGCATCGGACATAAATATAAGAGACACAATGCGACATAAGTACAGGAAGTCTTTGTCTTCCTACTGTCTATGTTTTGAGCGTTTCCTGTGTCACCAGTTTTACAATCCGATGCACCTCTGCAGGTTTACTGTGTCCATTCGACCTTCCCATTGACGATGAAACACAGAAAGTGCATCGGATTTAAATATAAGAGACACAATGCCGACTTAAGTACAGGAAGACTGAGTCTTCCCACTGTCTATGTTTTGAGCGTTTCCTGTGTTACCAGTTTTACATTCGGAAGCACCTCTGCAGGTTTACTGTATCCATTGGACCTTCCCATTGACGATGAAACACAGAAATTGCATCGGATTTAAATACAAGTGACACAATGCCGACTTAAGTACAGGAAGACTGAGTCTTCCTACTGTCTATGCTTTGAGCGTTTCCAGTGTCAACAGTTTTACATTCCGATGCACCTCTGCAGGTTTACTGTATACATTGGAGCTTCACAGTGACGATGAAACACAGAAATTGCATCGCAATTAAATTTTAGAGACACAATGCCGACTTAAGTACTACAAAGCGGAGTCTTCTTAGGGTCTGTGTTTTGAGCGTCTCCTGTGACACCAGTTTATATTCCGATGCACCTCTGCAGGTTTACTGTATACATTGGACCTTCCCAGTGACTATAAAACACAGAAATTGCATCGGAATTAAATATAAGTGACACAATGCCGACTTCATTACAAGAAAACTGAGTATTCTTAGGGTCTATGTTTTGAGCGTTTCCTGTGTCACCAGTTTTACATTCCGATGGGCCTCTGCAGGTTTACTGTATCCCTTAGTCCTTCCCATTGACGATGAAACACAGAAATTGCATCGGATTTAAATATAATAGACACAATGACAACTTAATTACAGGAAGACTGAGTCTTCCTACTGTCTATGTTTTGAGCGTTTCCTGCGTCACCATTTTTACATTCCGATGCACCTCTGCAGGTTTACTGTATCCCTTGGACCTTCACAGTAACGATGAAACACAGAAATTGCATCGGAATTAAATATAAGAGACATAATGCCGGTTTAAGTACAGGAAGGCTGATTCTTCCTACTGTCTATGTTTTCAGCGTTTCCTGTGTCATCAGTTTTACATTCCGATGCATCTCTGCAGGATTACTGTATTCCTTGGACCTTCCCATTGACGATGAAACACAGAAATAGCATCGCAATTAAATATAAGAGACACAATGCCGACATAAGTACAGGAAAACTGAGTCTTCCTACTGTCTATGTTTTGAGCGTTTCCTGTGTCAAAGTTTTACATTCCGATGCACCTCTGCAGGTTACTGTATCCATTCGACCTTCACAGTGACGATGAAACACAGAAATTGCATCGGATTTAAATATAAGAGACATAATGCCGACTTAAGTACATGAAGACTGAGTCTTCCTACTGTCTATGTTTTGAGCGTTTCCTGTGTCACCAGTTTTACATTCCGATGCACCTCTGCAGGTTTACGGTATCCATTCATGCTTCACAGTGACGTTGAAACACAGAAATTGCATCGGAATTAAATATAAGAGACACAATGCCGACTTAAGTACAGGTAGACTGAGTCTTCCTACTGTCTATGTTTTGAGCGTTTCCTGTGTTACCAGTTTTACATTCCGATGCACCTCTGCAGGTTTACTGTATCCCTTGGACCTTCACAGTAACGATGAAACACAGAAATTGCAACGCAATTAAATATAAGAGACACAATGCCGATTTAAGTACAGTAAGGCTGAGTCTTCCTACTGTCTATGTTTTCAGCGTTTCCTGTGTAATCAGTTTTACATTCCGATGCACCTCTGCAGGTTTACTATATTCCTTGGACCTTCTCATTGACGATGAAGCACAGAAATTGCATCGGACTTAAATATAAGAGACACAATGCGACATAAGTACAGGAAGACTGAGTCTTCCTACTGTCTATGCTTTGAGCGTTTCCTGTGTAATCAGTTTTACATTCCGATGCACCTCTGCAGGTTTACTATATTCCTTGGAAGTTCTCATTGACGATGAAGCACAGAAATTGCATCGGACTTAAATATAAGAGACACAATGCGACATAAGTACAGGAAGACTGAGTCTTCCTACTGTCTATGTTTTGAGCGTTTCCTGTGTCACCAGTTTTACATTCCGATGCACCTCTGCAGGTTTACTGTGTCCATTCGACCTTCCCATTGACGATGAAACACAGAAAGTGCATCGGATTTAAATATAAGAGACACAATGCCGACTTAAGTACAGGTAGACTGAGTCTTCCTACTGTCTATGTTTTGAGTGTTTCCTGTGTTACCAGTTTTACATTCCGATGCACCTCTGCAGGTTTACTGTATCCATTCGACTTTCCCATTGACGATGAAACACAGAAATTGCATCGCAATTAAATATAAGAGACACAATGCCGACATAAGTACAGGAAGACTGAGTCTTCCTACTGTCTATGTTTTGAGCGTTTCCTGTGTCACCAGTTTTACAATCCGATGCACCTCTGCAGGTTTACTGTGTCCATTCGACCTTCCCATTGACGATGAAACACAGAAAGTGCATCGGATTTAAATATAAGAGACACAATGCCGACTTAAGTACAGGAAGACTGAGTCTTCCCACTGTCTATGTTTTGAGCGTTTCCTGTGTTACCAGTTTTACATTCGGAAGCACCTCTGCAGGTTTACTGTATCCATTGGACCTTCCCATTGACGATGAAACACAGAAATTGCATCGGATTTAAATACAAGTGACACAATGCCGACTTAAGTACAGGAAGACTGAGTCTTCCTACTGTCTATGCTTTGAGCGTTTCCAGTGTCAACAGTTTTACATTCCGATGCACCTCTGCAGGTTTACTGTATCCATTGGAGCTTCACAGTGACGATGAAACACAGAAATTGCATCGCAATTAAATTTTAGAGACACAATGCCGACTTAAGTACTACAAAGCGGAGTCTTCTTAGGGTCTGTGTTTTGAGCGTCTCCTGTGACACCAGTTTATATTCCGATGCACCTCTGCAGGTTTACTGTATACATTGGAACTTCCCAGTGACTATAAAACACAGAAATTGCATCGGAATTAAATATAAGAGACACAATGCCGACTTCATTACAAGAAAACTGAGTCTTCTTAGGGTCTATGTTTTGAGCGTTTCCTGTGTCACCAGTTTTACATTCCGATGGGCCTCTGCAGGTTTACTGTATCCCTTAGTCCTTCCCATTGACGATGAAACACAGAAATTGCATCGGATTTAAATATAAGAGACACAATGACAACTTAATTACAGGAAGACTGAGTCTTCCTACTGTCTATGTTTTGAGCGTTTCCTGCGTCACCATTTTTACATTCCGATGCACCACTGCAGGTTTACTGTATCCCTTGGACCTTCACAGTAACGATGAAACACAGAAATTGCATCGGAATTAAATATAAGAGACATAATGCCGGTTTAAGTACAGGAAGGCTGATTCTTCCTACTGTCTATCTTTTCAGCGTTTCCTGTGTCATCAGTTTTACATTCCGATGCACCTCTGCAGGATTACTGTATTCCTTGGACCTTCCCATTGACGATGAAACACAGAAATAGCATCGCAATTAAATATAAGAGACACAATGCCGATATAAGTACAGGAAGCCTGAGTCTTACTACTGTCTATGTTTTGAGCGTTTCCTGTGTCAAAGTTTTACATTCCGATGCACCTCTGCAGGTTATTGTATCCATTCGACCTTCACAGTGACGATGAAACACAGAAATTGCATCGGATTTAAATATAAGAGACATAATGCCGACTTAAGTACATGAAGACTGAGTCTTCCTACTGTCTATGTTTTGAGCGTTTCCTGTGTCACCAGTTTTACATTCCGATGCACCTCTGCAGGTTTACTGTATCCCTTGGTCCTTTCCATTGACGATGAAGCACAGATATTGCATCGGAATTAAGTATAAGAGACACAATGCCGACTTAAGTACAGGAAGACTGTGTCTTCCTCTTCTCTATGTTTTGAGCGTTTCCTGTGACACCAGTTTTACATTCCGATGCACCTCTGCAGGTTTACTGTATCCCTTGGACCTTCACAGTAACGATGAAACACAGAAATTGCAACGCAATTAAATATAAGAGACACAATGCGACGTAAGTACAGGAAGACTGAGTCTTCCTACTGTCTATGTTTTGAGCGTTTCCTGTGTTACCAGTTTTACATTCCGATGCACCTCTGCAGGTTTACTGTATCCATTCGACTTTCCCATTGACGATGAAACACAGAAATTGAATCGGATTTAAATATAAGAGACACAATACCGATTTAAGTACAGGAAGACTGAGTCTTCCCACTGTCTATGTTTTGAGCGTTTCCTGTGTCACCAGTTTTACATTCCGATGCACCTCTGCAGGTTTACTGTGTCCATTCGACCTTCCCATTGACGATGAAACACAGAAAGTGCATCGGATTTAAATATAAGAGACACAATGCCGACTTAAGTACAGGAAGACTGAGTCTTCCTACTGTCTATGCTTTGAGCGTTTCCTGTGTTACCAGTTTTACATTCCGATGCACCTCTGCAGGTTTACTGTATCCATTCGACTTTCCCATTGACGATGAAACACAGAAATTGCATCGCAATTAAATATAAGAGACACAATGCCGACATAAGTACAGGAAGACTGAGTCTTCCTACTGCCTATGTTTTGAGCGTTTCCTGTGTCACCAGTTTTACATTCCGATGCACCTCTGCAGGTTTACTGTGTCCATTCGACCTTCCCATTGACGATGAAACACAGAAAGTGCATCGGATTTAAATATAAGAGACACAATGCCGACTTAAGTACAGGAAGACTGAGTCTTCCTACTGTCTATGTTTTGAGCGTTTCCTGTGTTACCAGTTTTACATTCCGATGCACCTCTGCAGGTTTACTGTATCCATTCGACATTCCCATTGACGATGAAACACAGAAATTGAATCGGATTTAAATATAAGAGACACAATGCCGACTTAATTACAGGAAGACTGAGTCTTCCTAATGTCTATGTTTTGAGCGTTTCCTCTGTCACCAGTTTTACATTTCGATGCACATCTCCAGGTTTACTGTATACATTGGACCTTCCCAGAGACGATGAAACACAGAAATCGCATCGGAATTAAAAATAAGAGACACAATGCCGACGTAAGTACAAGAAAACTGAGTCTTCTTAGGGTCTATATTTTGAGCGTTTCCTGTGTCACCACTTTTACATTCCGATGGGCTTCTGCAGGTTTACTGTATCCCTTGGACCCTTCCATCGACGATGAAACACAGAAATTTCATCGGAATTAAATATAAGAGACACAATGCCGACTTAAGTACAGGAAGACTGAGCCTTCCTATTGTCTACGTTTTGAGCGTTTCCTGTGTCACCAGTTTTACATTCCGATGCACCTCTGCAGGTTTACTGTATACATTGGACCTTCCCATTGACGATGAAACACAGAAATTGCATCGGATTTAAATATAAGTGACAGAATGCCGACTTAATTACAGGAAGACTGAGTCTTCCTACTGTCTATGTTTTGAGCGTTTATTGCGTCACGATTTTTACATTCCGATGCACCTCTGCAGGTTTACTGTATCCCTTGGAGCTTCACAGTAACGATTAAACACAGAAATTGCATCGGAATTAAATATAAGAGACACAATGCCGATTTAAGTACAGGAAGGTTGTTTCTTCCTACTGTCTATGATTTCAACGTTTACTGTGTAATCAGTTTTACATTCCGATGCTCCTCTGCAGGATTACTGTATTCCTTGGACCTTCCCATTGACGATGAAACACAGAAATTGCATCGCAATTAAATATAAGAGACACAATGCCGACATAAGTACAGGAAGACTGAGTCTTCGTACTGTCTATATTTTGAGCGTTTCCTGTGTCACCAGTTTTACATTCCGATGCACCTCTGCAGGTTCACTGTATCCATTCCACCTTCCCATTGACGATGAAACACAGAAATTGCATCGGATTTAAATATAAGAGACACAATGCCGACTTAATTACAGGAAGACTGAGTCTTCCTACTGTCTATGTTTTGGGCGTTTCCTGTGTCACCAGTTTTACATTCCGATGCACCTCTGCAGGTTTACTGTATACATTCGACCTTCACAGTAACGATGAAACACAGAAATTGCATCGGAATTAAATATAAGAGACACAATGCCGATTTAAGTACAGGAAGGCTGAGTCTTCTTATGGTCTATGCTTTGAGCGTTTCCTGTGTCACCAGTGTTACATTCCGATGACCTCTGCAGGTTTTCTGTATCCCTTGGACCTTCACAGTGCCGATGAAACACAGAAATTGCATCGGAAATAAATATAAGAGACACAATGTCGACTTAAGTACAGCAAGACTGAGTCTTCTTACTGTCTATGTTTTGAGCGTTTCCTGTGTCACCAGTTTTACATTCCGATGCACCTCTGCAGGTTTACTGTATCCATTCGACCTTCACAGTGACGATGAAACACAGAAACTGCATCGGATTTAAATATAAGAGACATAATGCCGACTTAAGTACATGAAGACTGAGTCTTCCTACTGTCTATGTTTTGAGCGTTTCCTGTGTCACCAGTTTTACATTCCGATGCACCTCTGCAGGTTTACGGTATCCATTCAGGCTTCACAGTGACGTTGAAACACAGAAATTGCATCGGAATTAAATATAAGAGACACAATGCCGACTTAAGAACAGGAAGACTGAGTCTTCCTACTGTCTATGTTTTTTAGCGTTTTCCGTGTCACCAGTTTTACATTCCGATGCATCTCTGCAGGTTTACTGTATCCCTTGGTCCTTTCCATTGACGATGAAGTACAGATATTACATCGGAATTAAATATAAGAGACACAATGGCGACTTAAGTACAGGAAGACTGAGTCTTCCTACTGTCTACGTTTTGAGCGTTTCCTGTGTCACCAGTTTTACATTCCGATGCAACTCTGCAGGTTTACTGTATCCATTGGACCTTCACAGTGACGATGAAACACAGAAATTGCATCGGAATTAAATATAAGAGACATAATGCCGGTTTAAGTACAGGAAGGCTGATTCTTCCTACTGTCTATGTTTTCAGCGTTTCCTGTGTCATCAGTTTTACATTCCGATGCATCTCTGCAGGATTACTGTATTCCTTGGACCTTCCCATTGACGATGAAACACAGAAATAGCATCGCAATTAAATATAAGAGACACAATGCCGACATAAGTACAGGAAAACTGAGTCTTCCTACTGTCTATGTTTTGAGCGTTTCCTGTGTCAAAGTTTTACATTCCGATGCACCTCTGCAGGTTACTGTATCCATTCGACCTTCACAGTGACGATGAAACACAGAAATTGCATCGGATTTAAATATAAGAGACATAATGCCGACTTAAGTACATGAAGACTGAGTCTTCCTACTGTCTATGTTTTGAGCGTTTCCAGTGTCACCAGTTTTACATTCCGATGCACCTCTGCAGGTTTACGGTATCCATTCATGCTTCACAGTGACGTTGAAACACAGAAATTGCATCGGAATTAAATATAAGAGACACAATGCCGACTTAAGTACAGGTAGACTGAGTCTTCCTACTGTCTATGTTTTGAGCGTTTCCTGTGTTACCAGTTTTACATTCCGATGCACCTCTGCAGGTTTACTGTATCCCTTGGACCTTCACAGTAACGATGAAACACAGAAATTGCAACGCAATTAAATATAAGAGACACAATGCCGATTTAAGTACAGTAAGGCTGAGTCTTCCTACTGTCTATGTTTTCAGCGTTTCCTGTGTAATCAGTTTTACATTCCGATGCACCTCTGCAGGTTTACTATATTCCTTGGACCTTCTCATTGACGATGAAGCACAGAAATTGCATCGGACTTAAATATAAGAGACACAATGCGACATAAGTACAGGAAGACTGAGTCTTCCTACTGTCTATGCTTTGAGCGTTTCCTGTGTAATCAGTTTTACATTCCGATGCACCTCTGCAGGTTTACTATATTCCTTGGAAGTTCTCATTGACGATGAAGCACAGAAATTGCATCGGACTTAAATATAAGAGACACAATGCGACATAAGTACAGGAAGACTGAGTCTTCCTACTGTCTATGTTTTGAGCGTTTCCTGTGTCACCAGTTTTACATTCCGATGCACCTCTGCAGGTTTACTGTGTCCATTCGACCTTCCCATTGACGATGAAACACAGAAAGTGCATCGGATTTAAATATAAGAGACACAATGCCGACTTAAGTACAGGTAGACTGAGTCTTCCTACTGTCTATGTTTTGAGTGTTTCCTGTGTTACCAGTTTTACATTCCGATGCACCTCTGCAGGTTTACTGTATCCATTCGACTTTCCCATTGACGATGAAACACAGAAATTGCATCGCAATTAAATATAAGAGACACAATGCCGACATAAGTACAGGAAGACTGAGTCTTCCTACTGTCTATGTTTTGAGCGTTTCCTGTGTCACCAGTTTTACAATCCGATGCACCTCTGCAGGTTTACTGTGTCCATTCGACCTTCCCATTGACGATGAAACACAGAAAGTGCATCGGATTTAAATATAAGAGACACAATGCCGACTTAAGTACAGGAAGACTGAGTCTTCCCACTGTCTATGTTTTGAGCGTTTCCTGTGTTACCAGTTTTACATTCGGAAGCACCTCTGCAGGTTTACTGTATCCATTGGACCTTCCCATTGACGATGAAACACAGAAATTGCATCGGATTTAAATACAAGTGACACAATGCCGACTTAAGTACAGGAAGACTGAGTCTTCCTACTGTCTATGCTTTGAGCGTTTCCAGTGTCAACAGTTTTACATTCCGATGCACCTCTGCAGGTTTACTGTATCCATTGGAGCTTCACAGTGACGATGAAACACAGAAATTGCATCGCAATTAAATTTTAGAGACACAATGCCGACTTAAGTACTACAAAGCGGAGTCTTCTTAGGGTCTGTGTTTTGAGCGTCTCCTGTGACACCAGTTTATATTCCGATGCACCTCTGCAGGTTTACTGTATACATTGGACCTTCCCAGTGACTATAAAACACAGAAATTGCATCGGAATTAAATATAAGAGACACAATGCCGACTTCATTACAAGAAAACTGAGTCTTCTTAGGGTCTATGTTTTGAGCGTTTCCTGTGTCACCAGTTTTACATTCCGATGGGCCTCTGCAGGTTTACTGTATCCCTTAGTCCTTCCCATTGACGATGAAACACAGAAATTGCATCGGATTTAAATATAAGAGACACAATGACAACTTAATTACAGGAAGACTGAGTCTTCCTACTGTCTATGTTTTGAGCGTTTCCTGCGTCACCATTTTTACATTCCGATGCACCACTGCAGGTTTACTGTATCCCTTGGACCTTCACAGTAACGATGAAACACAGAAATTGCATCGGAATTAAATATAAGAGACATAATGCCGGTTTAAGTACAGGAAGGCTGATTCTTCCTACTGTCTATCTTTTCAGCGTTTCCTGTGTCATCAGTTTTACATTCCGATGCACCTCTGCAGGATTACTGTATTCCTTGGACCTTCCCATTGACGATGAAACACAGAAATAGCATCGCAATTAAATATAAGAGACACAATGCCGATATAAGTACAGGAAGCCTGAGTCTTACTACTGTCTATGTTTTGAGCGTTTCCTGTGTCAAAGTTTTACATTCCGATGCACCTCTGCAGGTTATTGTATCCATTCGACCTTCACAGTGACGATGAAACACAGAAATTGCATCGGATTTAAATATAAGAGACATAATGCCGACTTAAGTACATGAAGACTGAGTCTTCCTACTGTCTATGTTTTGAGCGTTTCCTGTGTCACCAGTTTTACATTCCGATGCACCTCTGCAGGTTTACTGTATCCCTTGGTCCTTTCCATTGACGATGAAGCACAGATATTGCATCGGAATTAAGTATAAGAGACACAATGCCGACTTAAGTACAGGAAGACTGTGTCTTCCTCTTCTCTATGTTTTGAGCGTTTCCTGTGACACCAGTTTTACATTCCGATGCACCTCTGCAGGTTTACTGTATCCCTTGGACCTTCACAGTAACGATGAAACACAGAAATTGCAACGCAATTAAATATAAGAGACACAATGCGACGTAAGTACAGGAAGACTGAGTCTTCCTACTGTCTATGTTTTGAGCGTTTCCTGTGTTACCAGTTTTACATTCCGATGCACCTCTGCAGGTTTACTGTATCCATTCGACTTTCCCATTGACGATGAAACACAGAAATTGAATCGGATTTAAATATAAGAGACACAATACCGATTTAAGTACAGGAAGACTGAGTCTTCCCACTGTCTATGTTTTGAGCGTTTCCTGTGTCACCAGTTTTACATTCCGATGCACCTCTGCAGGTTTACTGTGTCCATTCGACCTTCCCATTGACGATGAAACACAGAAAGTGCATCGGATTTAAATATAAGAGACACAATGCCGACTTAAGTACAGGAAGACTGAGTCTTCCTACTGTCTATGCTTTGAGCGTTTCCTGTGTTACCAGTTTTACATTCCGATGCACCTCTGCAGGTTTACTGTATCCATTCGACTTTCCCATTGACGATGAAACACAGAAATTGCATCGCAATTAAATATAAGAGACACAATGCCGACATAAGTACAGGAAGACTGAGTCTTCCTACTGCCTATGTTTTGAGCGTTTCCTGTGTCACCAGTTTTACATTCCGATGCACCTCTGCAGGTTTACTGTGTCCATTCGACCTTCCCATTGACGATGAAACACAGAAAGTGCATCGGATTTAAATATAAGAGACACAATGCCGACTTAAGTACAGGAAGACTGAGTCTTCCTACTGTCTATGTTTTGAGCGTTTCCTGTGTTACCAGTTTTACATTCCGATGCACCTCTGCAGGTTTACTGTATCCATTCGACATTCCCATTGACGATGAAACACAGAAATTGAATCGGATTTAAATATAAGAGACACAATGCCGACTTAATTACAGGAAGACTGAGTCTTCCTAATGTCTATGTTTTGAGCGTTTCCTCTGTCACCAGTTTTACATTTCGATGCACATCTCCAGGTTTACTGTATACATTGGACCTTCCCAGAGACGATGAAACACAGAAATCGCATCGGAATTAAAAATAAGAGACACAATGCCGACGTAAGTACAAGAAAACTGAGTCTTCTTAGGGTCTATATTTTGAGCGTTTCCTGTGTCACCACTTTTACATTCCGATGGGCTTCTGCAGGTTTACTGTATCCCTTGGACCCTTCCATCGACGATGAAACACAGAAATTTCATCGGAATTAAATATAAGAGACACAATGCCGACTTAAGTACAGGAAGACTGAGCCTTCCTATTGTCTACGTTTTGAGCGTTTCCTGTGTCACCAGTTTTACATTCCGATGCACCTCTGCAGGTTTACTGTATACATTGGACCTTCCCATTGACGATGAAACACAGAAATTGCATCGGATTTAAATATAAGTGACAGAATGCCGACTTAATTACAGGAAGACTGAGTCTTCCTACTGTCTATGTTTTGAGCGTTTATTGCGTCACGATTTTTACATTCCGATGCACCTCTGCAGGTTTACTGTATCCCTTGGAGCTTCACAGTAACGATTAAACACAGAAATTGCATCGGAATTAAATATAAGAGACACAATGCCGATTTAAGTACAGGAAGGTTGTTTCTTCCTACTGTCTATGATTTCAACGTTTACTGTGTAATCAGTTTTACATTCCGATGCTCCTCTGCAGGATTACTGTATTCCTTGGACCTTCCCATTGACGATGAAACACAGAAATTGCATCGCAATTAAATATAAGAGACACAATGCCGACATAAGTACAGGAAGACTGAGTCTTCGTACTGTCTATATTTTGAGCGTTTCCTGTGTCACCAGTTTTACATTCCGATGCACCTCTGCAGGTTCACTGTATCCATTCCACCTTCCCATTGACGATGAAACACAGAAATTGCATCGGATTTAAATATAAGAGACACAATGCCGACTTAATTACAGGAAGACTGAGTCTTCCTACTGTCTATGTTTTGGGCGTTTCCTGTGTCACCAGTTTTACATTCCGATGCACCTCTGCAGGTTTACTGTATACATTCGACCTTCACAGTAACGATGAAACACAGAAATTGCATCGGAATTAAATATAAGAGACACAATGCCGATTTAAGTACAGGAAGGCTGAGTCTTCTTATGGTCTATGCTTTGAGCGTTTCCTGTGTCACCAGTGTTACATTCCGATGACCTCTGCAGGTTTTCTGTATCCCTTGGACCTTCACAGTGCCGATGAAACACAGAAATTGCATCGGAAATAAATATAAGAGACACAATGTCGACTTAAGTACAGCAAGACTGAGTCTTCTTACTGTCTATGTTTTGAGCGTTTCCTGTGTCACCAGTTTTACATTCCGATGCACCTCTGCAGGTTTACTGTATCCATTCGACCTTCACAGTGACGATGAAACACAGAAACTGCATCGGATTTAAATATAAGAGACATAATGCCGACTTAAGTACATGAAGACTGAGTCTTCCTACTGTCTATGTTTTGAGCGTTTCCTGTGTCACCAGTTTTACATTCCGATGCACCTCTGCAGGTTTACGGTATCCATTCAGGCTTCACAGTGACGTTGAAACACAGAAATTGCATCGGAATTAAATATAAGAGACACAATGCCGACTTAAGAACAGGAAGACTGAGTCTTCCTACTGTCTATGTTTTTTAGCGTTTCCCGTGTCACCAGTTTTACATTCCGATGCATCTCTGCAGGTTTACTGTATCCCTTGGTCCTTTCCATTGACGATGAAGTACAGATATTACATCGGAATTAAATATAAGAGACACAATGGCGACTTAAGTACAGGAAGACTGAGTCTTCCTACTGTCTACGTTTTGAGCGTTTCCTGTGTCACCAGTTTTACATTCCGATGCAACTCTGCAGGTTTACTGTATCCATTGGACCTTCACAGTGACGATGAAACACAGAAATTGCATTGGAATTAAATATTAGAGACACAATTCCGACTTAAGTACTACTAAACGGAGTCTTCTTAGCGTCTGTGTTTTGAGCGTCTCCTGTGTCACCAGTTTTACATTCCGATGCACCTCTGCAGGTTTACTGTATACATTGGACCTTCCCAGTGACGATGAAGCACAGAAATTGCATCGTACTTAAATATAAGAGACACAATGCGACATAAGTACAGGAAGACTGAGTCTTCCTACTGTCTATGTTTTGAGCGTTTCCTGTGTCACCAGTTTTACAATCCGATGCACCTCTGCAGGTTTACTGTGTCCATTCGACCTTCTTATTGACGATGAAACACAGAAAGTGCATCGGATTTAAATATAAGAGACACAATGCCGACTTAAGTACAGGAAGACTGAGTCTTCCCACTGTCTATGTTTTGAGCGTTTCCTGTGTTACCAGTTTTACATTCCAATGCACCTCTGCACCTTTACTGTATCCATTCGACTTTCCCATTGACAATGAAACACAGAAATTGAATCGGATTTAAATATAAGAGACACAATACCGATTTAAGTACAGGAAGACTGAGTCTTCCTACTGTCTATGTTTTGAGCGTTTCCTGTGTCACCAGTTTTACATTCCGATGCACATCAACAGGTTAACTGTATACATTGGACCTTCCCAGTGACGATGAAGCACAGAAATCGCATCGGAATTAAATATAAGAGACACAATGCCGACTTATGTACAAGAAAACTGAGTCATCTTAGGGTCTATACTTTGAGCGTTTCCTGTGTCACCATTTTTACATTCCGATGGGCCTCTGCAGGTTTACTGTATCCCTTGGACCTTCCCATCGACGATGAAACACAGAAATTGCATCTGAATTAAATATAAGAGACACAATGCCGACTTAAGTACAGGAAGACTGAGTCTTCCTACTGTCTACGTTTTGAGCGTCTCCTGTGTCACCAGTTTTACATTCCGATGGGCCTCTGCAGGTTTACTGTATCCCTTGGACCTTCACAGTAACGATGAAACACAGAAATTGCATCGGAATCAAATATAAAAGGCACAATGCCGATTTAAGTACAGGAAGGCTGTTTCTTCCTACTGTCTATGTTTTCAGCGTTTCCTGTGTAATCAGTTTTACATTCCGATGCTCCTCTGCAGGATTACTGTATTCCTTGGACCTTCCCATTGACGATGAAACACAGAAATTGCATCGCAATTAAATATAAGAGACACAATGGCGACATAAGTACAGGCAGACTGAGTCTTCCTACTGTCTATGTTTTGAGCGTTTCCTGTGTCACCAGTTTTACATTCCGATGCACCTCTGCAGGTTTACTGTGTCCATTCGACCTTCCCATTGACGATGAAACCCAGATAGTGCATCGGATTTAAATATAAGAGACACAATGCCGACTTAAGTACAGGAAGACTGAGTCTTCCTACTGTCTATGTTTTGAGCGTTTCCTGTGTTACCAGTTTTACATTCCGATGCACCTCTGCAGGTTTACTGTATCCATTCGACATTCCCATTGACGATGAAACACAAAAATTGAATCGGATTTAAATATAAGAGACACAATGCCGACTTCATTACAGGACGTCTGCGTCTTCCTAATGTCTATGTTTTGAGCGTTTCCTCTGTCACCAGTTTTACATTCCGATGCACATCTGCAGGTTTACTGTATCCCTTGGACCTTCACAGTAACGATGAAACACAGAAATTGCATCGGAATTAAATATAAGAGACACAATGCCGATTTAAGTACAGGAAGGCTGAGTCTTCTTATGGTCTAAGCTTTGAGCGCTTCCTGTGTCACCAGTTTTACATTCCGATGACCTCTGCAGGTTTTCTGTATCCCTTGGACCTTCACAGTGCCGATGAAACACAGAAATTGCATCGGAAATAAATATAAGAGACACAATGTCGACTTAAGTACAGCAAGACTGAGTCTTCTTACTGTCTATGTTTTGAGCGTTTCCTGTGTCACCAGTTTTACATTCCGATGCACCTCTGCAGGTTTACGGTATCCATTCAGGCTTCACAGTGACGTTGAAACACAGAAATTGCATCGGAATTAAATATAAGAGACACAATGCCGACTTAAGAACAGGAAGACTGAGTCTTCCTACTGTCTATGTTTTTTAGCGATTCCTGTGTCACCAGTTTTACATTCCGATGCACCTCTGCAGGTTTACTGTATCCCTTGGTCCTTTCCATTGACGCTGAAGCACAGATATTACATCGGAATTAAATATAAGAGACACAATGCCGACTTAAGTACAGGAAGACTGAGTCTTCCTACTGTCTACGTTTTGAGCGTTTCCTGTGTCACCAGTTGTACATTCCGATGCAACTCTGCAGGTTTACTGTATCCATTGGACCTTCACAGTGCCGATGAAACACAGAAATTGCATTGGAATTAAATATTAGAGACACAATGCCGACGTAAGTACTACAAAACGGAGTCTTCTTAGCGTCTGTGTTTTTGAGCGTCTCCTGTGTCACCAGTTTTACATTCCGATGCACCTCTGCAGGTTTACTGTATACATTGGACCTTCCCAGTGACGATGAAACACAGAAATTGCATCGGAATTAAATATAAGAGACACAATGTCGACTTAAGTACAAGAAAACTGAGTCTTCTTAGGGTCTATGTTTTGAGCGTTTCCTGTGTCACCAGTTTTACATTCCGATGGGCCTCTGCAGGTTTACTGTATCCCTTGGACATTCACAGTAACGATGAAACACAGAAATTGCAACGGAATTAAGTATAAGAGACACAATGCCGATTTAAGTACAGTAAGGCTGAGTCTTCCTACTGTCTATGTTTTCAGCGTTTCCTGTGTAATCACTTTTACACTCCGTTGCACCTCTGCAGGTTTACTGTATTCCTTGGACCTTCCCATTGACGATGAAGCACAGAAATTACATCGGACTTAAATATAAGAGACACAATACGACATAAGTACAGGAAGACTGAGTCTTCCTACTGTCTACGTTTTGAGCGTTTCCTGTGTCACCAGTTTTACATTCCGATGCACCTCTGCAGGTTTTTACTTTATCCATTCCACCTTCCCATTGACGATGAAACACAGAAATTGCATCGGATTTAAATATAAGAGACACAATGCCGACATAAGTACAAGAAACCTGAGTCTTCTTAGGGTCTATAATTTGAGCGTTTCCTGTGTCACCAGCTTTACATTCCGATGGGCCTCTGCAGGTTTACTGTATCCCTTTGACTTTCCCATCGACGATGAAACACAGAAATTGCATGGGAATTAAATATAAGAGACACAATGCGACATAAGTACAGGAAGACTGAGTCTTCCTACTGTCTATGTTTTGGGCGTTTCCTGTGTCACCAGTTTTACATTCCGATGCACCTCTGCAGGTTTACTGTGTCCATTCGACCTTCCCATTGACGATGAAACACAGAAAGTGCATCGGATTTAAATATAAGAGACACAATGCCGACTTAAGTACAGGAAGACTGACTCTTCCTACTGTCTATATTTTGAGCGTTTCCTGTGTTACCAGTTTTACATTCCGATGCACCTCTGCAGGTTTACTGTATCCATTCGACTTTCCCATTGACGATGAAACACAGAAATTGAATCGGATTTAAATATAAGAGACACAATTCCGATTTAAGTACATTAAGACTGAGTCTTCCTACTGTCTATGTTTTGAGCGTTTCCTGTGTCACCAGTTTTACATTCCGATGCACATCAACAGGTTAACTGTATACATTGGACCTTCCCAGTGACGATGAAACACAGAAATCGCATCGGAATTAAATATAAGAGACACAATGCCGACCTATGTACAAGAAAACTGAGTCATTTTTGGGTCTATATTTTGAGCGTTTCCTGTGTCACCAGTTTTACATTCCGATGGGCCTATGCAGGTTTACTGTATCCCTTGGACCTTCCCATCGACGATGAAACACAGAAATTGCATCGGAATTAAATATAAGACACACAATGCCGACTTAAGTACAGGATGACTGAGTCTTCCTACTGTCTACGTTTTGAGCGTTTCCTGTGTCACCAGTTTTACATTCCGATGCACCTTTGCAGGTTTACTGTATCCATTGTACCTTCCCATTGACGATGAAACACTGAAATTGCATCGGATTTAAATATAAGTGACACAATGCCGACTTAATTATAGGAAGACTGAGTCTTCCTACTGTGTATGTTTTGAGCGTTTCCTGCGTCACCATTTTTTTTTCCGTTGCACCTCTGCAGGTTTACTGTATCCCTTGGGCCTTCACAGTAACGATGGAACACAGAAATTGAATCGGAATCAAATATAAAAGACACAATGCCGATTTAAGTACAGGAAGGCTGTTTCTTCCTACTGTCTATGTTTTCAGCGTTTCCTGTGTACTCAGTTTTACATTCCGATGCACCTCTGCAGGATTTCTGCATTCCTTGGACCTTCCCATTGACGATGAAACACAGAAATTGCATCGCAATTAAATATAAGAGACACAATGCCGACATAAGTACAGGAAGACTGAGTCTTCCTACTGTCTATGTTTTGAGCGTTTCCTGTGTCACCAGTTTTACATTCCGATGCACCTCTGCAGGTTTACTGTGTCCATTCGACCTTCCCATTGACGATGAAACACAGAAAGTGCATCGGATTTAAATATATGAGACACAATGCTGACTTAAGTACAGGAAGACTGAGTCTTCCTACTGTCTAAGTTTTGAGCGTTTCCTGCGTCACCATTTTTTTTCCGTTGCACCTCTGCAGGTTTACTGTATCCCTTGGACCTTCACAGTAACGATGGAACACAGAAATTGCATCGGAATCAAATATAAAAGACACAATGCCGATTTAAGTACAGGAAGGCTGTTTCTTCCTACTGTCTATGTTTTCAGCGTTTCCTGTGTAATCAGTTTTACATTCCGATGCACCTCTGCAGGATTACTGCATTCCTTGGACCTTCCCATTGTCGATGAAACACAGAAATTGCATCGGAATTAAATATAAGAGACACAATGCCGACTAAGTACTACAAAACTGAGTCTTCTTAGGGTCTATGATTTGAGCGTTTCCTGTGTCACCAGTTTTACATTCCGACGGGCCTCTGTAGGTTTACTGTATCCCTTGGACCTTCCCATCGACGATGAAACACAGAAATTGCATCGGAATTAAATATAAGAGACACAATGCGACATAAGTACAGGAAGACTGAATCTTCCTACTGTCTATATTTTGAGCGTTTCCTGTGTCACCAGTTTTACATTCCGATGCACCTCTGCAGGTTTACTGTGTCCATTCGACCTTCCTATTGACGATGAAACACAGAAAGTGCATCGGATTTAAATGTAAGATACACAATGCCGACTTAAGTACAGGAAGACTGAGTCTTCCTACTGTCTATGATTTGAGCGTTTCCTGTGTTACCAGTTTTACATTCCGATTCACCTCTGCAGGTTTAGTGTATCCATTCGACTTTCCCACTGACGATGAAACACAGAAATTGAATCGGATTTAAATATAAGAGACACAATGCCGACTTAAGTACAGGAAGACTGAGTCTTCCTACTGTCTATGTTTTTAGCGTTTCCTGCGTCACCATTTTTTTTTCCGTTGCACCTCTGCAGGTTTACTGTATCCCTTGGACCTTCACAGTAACGATGGAACACAGAAATTGCATCGGAATCAAATATAAAAGACACAATGCCGATTTAAGTACAGGAAGGCTGTTTCTTCCTACTGTCTATGTTTTCAGCGTTTCCTGTGTAATCAGTTTTACATTCCGATGCACCTCTGCAGGATTACTGCATTCCTTGGACCTTCCCACTGACGATGAAACACAGAAATTGCATCGCAATTAAATATAAGAGACACAATGCCGACTTAGGTACAGGAAGACTGAGTCTTCCTACTGTCTATGTTTTGAGCGTTTCCTGTGTTACCAGTTTTACATTCAGATGCACCTCTGCAGGTTTACTGTATCCATTCGACATTCCCATTGACGATGAAACACAGAAATTGAATCGGATTTAAATATAAGAGACACAATGCCGACTTAATTACAGGAAGACTGAGTCTTCCTACTGTCTATGTTTTGAGCGTTTCCTGCGTCACCATTTTTTCATTCCGATGCACCTCTGCAGGTTTACTGTATCCCTTGGACCTTCACAGTAACGATGAAACACAGAAATTGCATCGGAACTAAATATAAGAGACACAATGCCGACTTAAGAAATGGAAGACTGAGTCTTCCTACTGTCTATGTTTTTTAGCGTTTCCTGTGTCACCAGTTTTACATTCCGATGCACTTCTGCAGGTTTACTATATCCATTCGACCTTCACGGTGACGATGAAACACAGAAATTGCATCGGAATTAAATATAAGAGACACAATGCCGACTTAAGAACAGGAAGACTGTGTCTTCCTAATGTCTAAGTTTTTTAGCGTTTCCTGTGTCACCAGTTTTACATTCCGATGCACATCTGCAGGTTTACTGTATCCCTTGGTCCTTCCCATTGACGATGAAACACAGAAATTGCATCGGATTTAAATATAAGTGACACAATGCCGACTTAATTATAGGAAGACTGAGTCTTCCTACTGTGTATGTTTTGAGCGTTTCCTGCGTCACCATTTTTTTTCCGTTGCACCTCTGCAGGTTTACTGTATCCCTTGGGCCTTCACAGTAACGATGGAACACAGAAATTGCATCGGAATCAAATATAAAAGACACAATGCCGATTTAAGTACAGGAAGGCTGTTTCTTCCTACTGTCTATGTTTTCAGCGTTTCCTGTGTACTCAGTTTTACATTCCGATGCACCTCTGCAGGATTTCTGCATTCCTTGGACCTTTCCATTGACGATGACACACAGAAATTGCATCGCAATTAAATATAAGAGACAGAATGCCGACATAAGTACAGGAAGACTGAGTCTTCCTACTGTCTATGTTTTGAGCGTTTCCTGTGTCACCAGTTTTACATTCCGATGCACCTCTGCAGGTTTACTGTGTCCATTCGACCTTCCCATTGACGATGAAACACAGAAAGTGCATCGGATTTAAATATAAGAGACACAATGCTGACTTAAGTACAGGAAGACTGAGTCTTCCTACTGTCTATGTTTTGAGCGTTTCCTGCGTCACCATTTTTTTCCGTTGCACCTCTGCAGGTTTACTGTATCCCTTGGACCTTCACAGTAACGATGGAACACAGAAATTGCATCGGAATCAAATATAAAAGACACAATGCCGATTTAAGTACAGGAAGGCTGTTTCTTCCTACTGTCTATGTTTTCAGCGTTTCCTGTGTAATCAGTTTTACATTCCGATGCACCTCTGCAGGATTACTGCATTCCTTGGACCTTCCCATTGACGATGAAACACAGAAATTGCATCGGAATTAAATATAAGAGACACAATGCCGACTAAGTACTACAAAACTGAGTCTTCTTAGGGTCTATGATTTGAGCGTTTCCTGTGTCACCAGTTTTACATTCCGACGGGCCTCTGTAGGTTTACTGTATCCCTTGGACCTTCCCATCGACGATGAAACACAGAAATTGCATCGGAATTAAATATAAGAGACACAATGCGACATAAGTACAGGAAGACTGAATCTTCCTACTGTCTATATTTTGAGCGTTTCCTGTGTCACCAGTTTTACATTCCGATGCACCTCTGCAGGTTTACTGTGTCCATTCGACCTTCCTATTGACGATGAAACACAGAAAGTGCATCGGATTTAAATGTAAGATACACAATGCCGACTTAAGTACAGGAAGACTGAGTCTTCCTACTGTCTATGATTTGAGCGTTTCCTGTGTTACCAGTTTTACATTCCGATTCACCTCTGCAGGTTTAGTGTATCCATTCGACTTTCCCACTGACGATGAAACACAGAAATTGAATCGGATTTAAATATAAGAGACACAATGCCGACTTAAGTACAGGAAGACTTAGTCTTCCTACTGTCTATGTTTTGAGCGTTTCCTGTGTCACCAGTTTTACTTTCCGATGCACATCAACAGGTTAACCGTATCCCTTCGACCTTCACATTGACGATGAAAAACAGATATTGCATCGGAATTAAATATAAGAGACACAATGCCGACCTATGTACAAGAAAACTGAGTCATCTTTGGGTCTATACTTTGAGCGTTTCCTGTGTCACCAGTTTTACATTCCGATGGGCCTCTGCAGGTTTACTGTATCCCTTGGACCTTCCCATCGACGATGAAACACAGAAATTGCATCGGAATTAAATATAAGAGACACAATGCCGACTTAAGTACAGGAAGACTGAGTCTTCCTACTGTCTACGTTTTGAGCCTTTCCTATGTCACCAGTTTTACATTCCGATGCACCTTTGCAGGTTTACTGTATCCATTGGACCTTCCCATTGACGATGAAACACAGAAATTGCATCGGATTTAAATATAAGTAACACAATGCCGACTTAATTATAGGAAGACTGAGTCTTTCTACTGTCTATGTTTTGAGCGTTTCCTGCGTCACCATTTTTTTTTCCGTTGCACCTCTGCAGGTTTACTGTATCCCTTGGACCTTCACAGTAACGATGGAACACGGAAATTGCATCGGAATCAAATATAAAAGACACAATGCCGATTTAAGTACAGGAAGGCTGTTTCTTCCTACCGTCTATGATATAAGCGTTTCCTGTGTAATCAGTTTTACATTCCGATGCACCTCTGCAGGATTACTGCATTCCTTGGACCTTCCCATTGACGATGAAACCCAGAAATTGCATCGCAATTAAATATAAGAGACACAATGCCGACATAAGTACAGGAACACTGAGTCTTCCTACTGCCTATGTTTTGAGCGTTTCCTGTGTCACCACTTTTACATTCCGATGCACCTCTGCAGGTTTACTGTGTCCATTCGACCTTCCCATTGACGATGAAACACAGAAATTGCATCGGATTTAAATATAAGAGACACACTGCCGACTTAATTAAAGGAAGACTGAGTCTTCCTACTGTTTATGTTTTGAGCGTTTCCTGCGTCACCATTTTTTTTCCGTTGCACCTCTGCAGGTTTACTGTATTCCTTGGACCTTCACAGTAACGATGGAACACAGAAATTGCATCGGAATCAAATATAAAAGACACAATGCCGATTTAAGTACAGGAAGGCTGTTTCTTCCTACTGTCTATGATTTCAGCGTTTCCTGTGTAATCAGTTTTACATTCCGATGCACCTCTGCAGGATTACTGCATTCCTTGGACCTTCCCACTGACGATGAAACACAGAAATTGCATCGCAATTAAATATAAGAGACACAATGCCGACTTAGGTACAGGAAGACTGGGTCGTCCTACTGTCTATGTTTTTGAGCGTTTCCTGTGTTACCAGTTTTACATTCCGATGCACCTCTGCAGGTTTACTGTATCCATTCGACATTCCCATTGACGATGAAACACAGAAATTGAATCGGATTTAAATATAAGAGACACAATGCCGACTTAATTACAGGAAGACTGAGTCTTCCTAATGTCTATGTTTTGAGCGTTTCCTCTGTCACCAGTTTTACATTCCGATGCACATCTGCAGGTCTACTGTATACATTGGACCTTCCCAGTGACGATGAAACACAGAAATCGCATCGGAATTAAATATAAGAGACACAATGCCGACTTAAGTACAGGAAGACTGAGCCTTCCTACTGTCTACGTTTTAAGCGTTTCCTGTGTCACCAGTTTTACATTCCAATGCACCTCTGCAGGTTTACTGTATACATTGGACCTTCCCATTGACGATGAAACACAGAAATTGCATCGGATTTAAATATAAGTGACAGAATGCCGACTTCATTACAGGAAGACTGAGTCTTCCTACTGTCTATGTTTTGAGCGTTTCCTGCGTCACCATTTTTTCATTCCGATGCACCTCTGCAGGTTTACTGTATCCCTTGGACCTTCACAGTAAAGATGAAACACAGAAATTGCATCGGAACTAAATATAAGAGACACAATGCCGACTTAAGAAATGGAAGACTGAGTCTTCCTACTGTCTATGTCTTTTAGCGTTTCCTGTGTCACCAGTTTTACATTCCGATGCACCTCTGCAGGTTTACTCTATCCATTCGACCTTCACGGTGACGATGAAACACAGAAATTGCATCGGAATTAAATATAAGAGACACAATGCCGACTTAAGAACAGGAAGACTGTGTCTTCCTAATGTCTAAGTTTTTTAGCGTTTCCTGTGTCACCAGTTTTACATTCCGATGCACATCTGCAGGTTTACTGTATCCCTTGGTCCTTCCCATTGACGATGAAACACAGAAATTGCATCGGAATTAAATATAAGTGACACAATGCCGACTTAATTATAGGAAGACTGAGTCTTCCTACTGTGTATGTTTTGAGCGTTTCCTGCGTCACCATTTTTTTTTCCGTTGCACCTCTGCAGGTTTACTGTATCCCTTGGGCCTTCACAGTAACGATGGAACACAGAAATTGCATCGGAATCAAATATAAAAGACACAATGCCGATTTAAGTACAGGAAGGCTGTTTCTTCCTACTGTCTATGTTTTCAGCGTTTCCTGTGTACTCAGTTTTACATTCCGATGCACCTCTGCAGGATTTCTGCATTCCTTGGACCTTTCCATTGACGATGAAACACAGAAATTGCATCGCAATTAAATATAAGAGACACAATGCCGACATAAGTACAGGAAGACTGAGTCTTCCTACTGTCTATGTTTTGAGCGTTTCCTGTGTCACCAGTTTTACATTCCGATGCACCTCTGCAGGTTTACTGTGTCCATTCGACCTTCCCATTGACGATGAAACACAGAAAGTGCATCGGATTTAAATATAAGAGACACAATGCTGACTTAAGTACAGGAAGACTGAGTCTTCCTACTGTCTATGTTTTGAGCGTTTCCTGCGTCACCATTTTTTTTCCGTTGCACCTCTGCAGGTTTACTGTATCCCTTGGACCTTCACAGTAACGATGGAACACAGAAATTGCATCGGAATCAAATATAAAAGACACAATGCCGATTTAAGTACAGGAAGGCTGTTTCTTCCTACTGTCTATGTTTTCAGCGTTTCCTGTGTAATCAGTTTTACATTCCGATGCACCTCTGCAGGATTACTGCATTCCTTGGACCTTCCCATTGACGATGAAACACAGAAATTGCATCGGAATTAAATATAAGAGACACAATGCCGACTAAGTACTACAAAACTGAGTCTTCTTAGGGTCTATGATTTGAGCGTTTCCTGTGTCACCAGTTTTACATTCCGACGGGCCTCTGTAGGTTTACTGTATCCCTTGGACCTTCCCATCGACGATGAAACACAGAAATTGCATCGGAATTAAATATAAGAGACACAATGCGACATAAGTACAGGAAGACTGAATCTTCCTACTGTCTATATTTTGAGCGTTTCCTGTGTCACCAGTTTTACATTCCGATGCACCTCTGCAGGTTTACTGTGTCCATTCGACCTTCCTATTGACGATGAAACACAGAAAGTGCATCGGATTTAAATGTAAGATACACAATGCCGACTTAAGTACAGGAAGACTGAGTCTTCCTACTGTCTATGATTTGAGCGTTTCCTGTGTTACCAGTTTTACATTCCGATTCACCTCTGCAGGTTTAGTGTATCCATTCGACTTTCCCACTGACGATGAAACACAGAAATTGAATCGGATTTAAATATAAGAGACACAATGCCGACTTAAGTACAGGAAGACTGAGTCTTCCTACTGTCTATGTTTTGAGCGTTTCCTGTGTCACCAGTTTTACTTTCCGATGCACATCAACAGGTTAACCGTATCCCCTCGACCTTCACATTGACGATGAAAAACAGATATTGCATCGGAATTAAATATAAGAGACACAATGCCGACCTATGTACAAGAAAACTGAGTCATCTTTGGGTCTATACTTTGAGCGTTTCCTGTGTCACCAGTTTTACATTCCGATGGGCCTCTGCAGGTTTACTGTATCCCTTGGACCTTCCCATCGACGATGAAACACAGAAATTGCATCGGAATTAAATATAAGAGACACAATGCCGACTTAAGTACAGGAAGACTGAGTCTTCCTACTGTCTACGTTTTGAGCGTTTCCTATGTCACCAGTTTTACATTCCGATGCACCTTTGCAGGTTTACTGTGTCCATTCGACCTTCCCATTGACGATGAAACACAGAAATTGCATCGGATTTAAATATAAGAGACACACTGCCGACTTAATTAAAGGAAGACTGAGTCTTCCTACTGTTTATGTTTTGAGCGTTTCCTGCGTCACCATTTTTTTTTCCGTTGCACCTCTGCAGGTTTACTGTATCCCTTGGACCTTCACAGTAACGATGGAACACAGAAATTGCATCGGAATCAAATATAAAAGACACAATGCCGATTTAAGTACAGGAAGGCTGTTTCTTCCTACCGTCTATGTTTTCAGCGTTTCCTGTGTAATCAGTTTTACATTCCGATGCACCTCTGCAGGATTACTGCATTCCTTGGACCTTCCCATTGACGATGAAACCCAGAAATTGCATCGCAATTAAATATAAGAGACACAATGCCGACATAAGTACAGGAACACTGAGTCTTCCTACTGCCTATGTTTTGAGCGTTTCCTGTGTCACCAGTTTTACATTCCGATGCACCTCTGCAGGTTTACTGTGTCCATTCGCTCTTCCCATTGACGATGAAACACAGAGATTGCATCGGATTTAAATATAAGAGACACAATGCCGACTTAATTAAAGGAAGACTGAGTCTTCCTACTGTTTATGTTTTGAGCGTTTCCTGCGTCACCATTTTTTTTCCGTTGCACCTCTGCAGGTTTACTGTATCCCTTGGACCTTCACAGTAACGATGGAACACAGAAATTGCATCGGAATCAAATATAAAAGACACAATGCCGATTTAAGTACAGGAAGGCTGTTTCTTCCTACTGTCTATGTTTTCAGCGTTTCCTGTGTAATCAGTTTTACATTCCGATGCACCTCTGCAGGATTACTGCATTCCTTGGACCTTCCCACTGACGATGAAACACAGAAATTGCATCGCAATTAAATATAAGAGACACAATGCCGACTTAGGTACAGGAAGACTGAGTCTTCCTACTGTCTATGTTTTGAGCGTTTCCTGTGTTACCAGTTTTACATTCCGATGCACCTCTGCAGGTTTACTGTATCCATTCGACATTCCCATTGACGATGAAACACAGAAATTGAATCGGATTTAAATATAAGAGACACAATGCCGACTTAAATACAGGAAGACTGAGTCTTCCTAATGTCTATGTTTTGAGCGTTTCCTCTGTCACCAGTTTTACATTCCGATGCACATCTGCAGGTCTACTGTATACATTGGACCTTCCCAGTGACGATGAAACACAGAAATCGCATCGGAATTAAATATAAGAGACACAATGCCGACTTAAGTACAGGAAGACTGAGCCTTCCTACTGTCTACGTTTTAAGCGTTTCCTGTGTCACCAGTTTTACATTCCGATGCACCTCTGCAGGTTTACTGTATACATTGGACCTTCCCATTGACGATGAAACACAGAAATTGCATCGGATTTAAATATAAGTGACAGAATGCCGACTTAATTACAGGAAGACTGAGTCTTCCTACTGTCTATGTTTTGAGCGTTTCCTGCGTCACCATTTTTACATTCCGATGCACCTCTGCAGGTTTACTGTATCCCTTGGACCTTCACAGTAACGATGGAACACAGAAATTGCATCGGAATCAAATATAAAAGACACAATGCCGATTTAAGTACAGGAAGACTGAGTCTTCCTACTGTCTATGATTTGAGCGTTTCCTGTGTTACCAGTTTTACATTCCGATTCACCTCTGCAGGTTTAGTGTATCCGTTCGACTTTCCCACTGACGATGAAACACAGAAATTGAATCGGATTTAAATATAAGCGACACAATGCCGACTTAAGAAATGGAAGACTGAGTCTTCCTACTGTCTATGTTTTTTAGCGTTTCCTGTGTCACCAGTTTTACATTCCGATGCACATCAACAGGTTAACTGTATCCCTTCGACCTTCACATTGACGATGAAAAACAGATATTGCATCGGAATTAAATATAAGAGACACAATGCCGACTTAAGTACAAGAAAACTGAGTCATCTTAGGGTCTATATTTTGAGCGTTTCCTGTGTAACCAGTTTTACATTCCGAAACACCTCTGCAGGTTTACTGTATCCCTTGGACCTTCCCGTTGACGATAAAACTCTGAAATTGCATCGGAATTAAATGTAAGAGACACAATTCCGACTTAAGCACAGGAAGACTGAGTCTTCCTACTGTCTATGATTTGAGCGTCTCCTGTGTCACCAGTTTTACACTCCGATGCACCTCTGCAGGTTTATTGTATTCCTTGGACCTTCCCATTGACGATGAAACACAGATATTGCATCGGAATTAAATATAAGAGGCACAATGCCAACTTAAGAACAGGAAGACAGAGTCTTCCTACTGGCTATGTTTTGAGCGTGTCCTGTGTCATCGGTTTTACATTCCGATGCATCTCTGCAGGTTTACTGTAACCCTTGGACCTTGCCAATGATGATGAAACACAGTAATTGCATCAGAAATAAATATAAGAGACACAATGCCGACTTAAGTACAGGAAGACTGAGTCTTCCTACTGTCTATGTTTTGAGCGTTTCCTGTGGCACCAGTTTTACATTACGATGCACCTCTGCAGGTTTACTGAATCCATTGGACCTTCACAGTGACGATGAAACACAGAAATTGCATCGGAATTAAATATAAGAGACACAATGCCGACTAAGTACTACAAAACTGAGTCTTCTTAGGGTCTATGATTTGAGCGTTTCCTGTGTCACCAGTTTCACATTCTGATGGGCCTCTGCAGGTTTACTGTATCCCTTGGACCTTCCCATCGACGATGAAACACAGAAATTACATCGGAATTAAATATAAGATACACAATGCGACATAAGTACAGGAAGACTGAGTCGTCCTACTGTCTATGTTTTGAGCGTTTCCTGTGTCACCAGTTTTACATTCCGATTCACCTCTGCAGGTTTACTGTATCCATTGGACCTTCCCATTGACGATGAAACACAGAAATTGCGCCGGAATTAAATATAAGAGACACAATGCCGACTTAAGTACGGGAAGACTGAGTCGTCCTACTGTCTATGTTTTGAGCGTTTCCTGTGTCACTAGTTTTACATTCCGATGCACCTTTGCCGGTTTCCTGTATCCCTTGGACATTCCCATTGACGATGAAACACAGTAATTGCATCAAAATTATATATAAGCGACACAATGCCGACTTAAGTACAAGAAAACAGTCTTCCTACGGTCAATGATTTAAGCGTTTCCTGTGTCACCAGTTTTACATTCCGATGCACCTCTGCCGGTTTACTGTATCCCTTGGACCTTCCCATTGTCGATGAAACACAGAAATGGCAACTGGAATTAAATATAAGAGAAACAATGCCGACTTAAGTGCGGGACGACTAAGTCTAACTACTGTCTATGTTTTGAGCGTTTCCTGTGTCTCTAGTTTTACATTCCGATGCACCTCTGCGGGTTTACTGTATCCCTTGGACCTTCCCATTGACGATGAAACACAGAAATGGCATCGGAATTAAATATAAGAGACACAATGCCGACATAAGTACGGGAAGACTGAGTCTAACTACTGTCTATGTTTGAGCGGTTCCTGTGTCATCAGTTTTACATTCCGATGCACTTCTGCAGGTTTACTGTATCCCTTGGACCTTCCCATTGACGATGAGAAACAGATATTGGATCGGAATTAAATATAAGAGACACAATGCCGACTTAAGTACAGGAAGACTAAGTCTTCCTACTGTCTATGTTTTGAGCGTTTCCTGTGTCATCATTTTTACACTCCGATGCACCTCTGCAGGTTTACTATATCCCTTGGACCTTCCCATTCACGATGAAACACTGAAATTTCATCGGAAATAAATATAGGAGACACAATGCCGACTTAAGTACAGGAAGACTGAGTCTTCCTACTGTCTATGTTTTGAGCGTTTCCTGTGTCACTAGTTTTACATTCCGATGCACCTCTGCAGGTTTACTGTATCCCTTGGACCTTCCCATTGACGATGAAACACAGAAATTACATCGGAATTAAATATAAGAGACACAATGCCGACTTAAGTACAGGAAGACTGAGTCTTCCTACTGTCTATGCCTCTAGCGTTTCCTGTGTCACTAGTTTTACATTCCGATGCACCTCTGCCGGTTTACTGTATCCCTTGGACCTTCCCATTGACGATGAAGAACAGAAATTGCATCGGAATTAAATATAAGAGACACAATGCCGACTTAAGTACAGGAAGACTAAGTCCTCCTACTCTCTATGTTTTGAGCGTTTCCTGTGTCATCAGTTTTACTTTCCGATGCACCTCTGCAGGTTTACTATATCCATTGGACCTTCCCATTCACGATGAAACACTGTAATTTCATCGGAAATAAATATAAGAGACACAATGCCGTCTTAAGTACAGGAAGACTGAGTCTTCCTACTTTCTATGTTTTGAGCGTTTCCTGTGTCACCAGTTTTACACTCCGATGCACCTCTGCAGGTTTACTGTATCCCTTGGCCCTTCCCATTCACGATGAAAGACAGAAATTGAATCGCAATTAAATATAAGACACAATGCCGACTTATGTACAGGAAGACTGAGTCTTCCTACTGTCTATGTTTTGAGCGTTTCCTGTGTTACCAGTTTTACATTCCGATGCACCTCTGCAGATTTACTGTATCCATTCGACATTCCCATTGACGATGAAACACAGAAATTGAATCGGATTTAAATGTAAGAGACACAATGCACACTTAAGTACAGGAAGACTGAGTCTTCCTACTGTTTATGTTTTGAGCGTTTCCTGTGTCACCAGTTTTACATTCCGATGCACATCAACAGGTTAACTGTATACATTGGACCTTCCCAGTGACGATGAAACACAGATATCGCATCGGAATTAAATATAAGAGACACAATGCCGACTTAAGTACAAGAAAACTGAGTCATCTTAGGGTCTATATTTTGAGCGTTTCCTGTGTAACCAGTTTTACATTCCGATGGGCCTCTGCAGGTTTACTGTATCCCTTGGACCTTCCCATCGACGATGAAACACAGAAATTGCATCGGAATTAAATATAAGATACACAATGCCGACTTAAGTACAGGAAGACTGAGTCTTCCTACTATCTACGTTTTGAGCGTTTCCTGTGTCACCAGTTTTACATTCCGATGCACCTCTGCAGGTTTACTGTATCAATTGGACCTTCCCATTGACGATGAAACACAGAAATTGCATCGGATTTAAATATAAGTGACACAATGCCGACTTAATTACAGGAAGACTGAGTCTTCCTACTGTCTATGTTTTGAGCGTTTCCTGTGTTACCAGTTTTACATTCCGATGCACCTCTGCAGGTTTACTGTATCCATCGACATTCCCATTGACGATGAAACACAGAAATTGAATAGGATTTAAATATAAGAGACACAATGCCGACTTAATTAGAGGAAGACTGAGTCTTCCTAATGTCTATGTTTTGAGCGTTTCCTCTGTCACCAGTTTTACATTCCGATGCACATCTGCAGGTTTACTGTATACATTGGACCTTCCCAGTGACGATGAAACACAGAAATCGCATCGGAAATAAATATAAGAGACACAATGCCGACTTAAGTACAAGAAAACTGAGTCTTCTTAGGGTCTATACTTTGAGCGTTTCCTGTGTCACCAGTTTTACATTCCGATGGGCCTCTGCAGGTTTACTGTATCCCTTGGACCTTCACAGTAACGATGAAACACAGAAATTGCATCGGAATTAAATATAAGAGACACAATGCCGACTTAAGAACAGGCAGATTGTGTCTTCCTAATGTCTATGTTTTTTAGCGTTTCCTGTGTCACCAGTTTTACATTCCGATGCACATCTGCAGGTTTACTGTATCCCTTGGTCCTTCCCATTGACGATGAAACACAGAAATTGCATCGGAATTAAATATAAGAGACACAATGCCGACTAAGTACTACAAAACTGAGTCTTCTTAGGGTCTATGATTTGAGCGTTTACTGTGTCTTCTGTTTTACATTCCGATGAACCTCTGCAGGTTTACTGTGTCTATTCGACCTTCCTATTGACGATGAAACACAGAAAGTGCATCGGATTTAAATATAAGAGACACAATGCCGACTTAAGTACAGGAAGACTGAGTCTTCCTACTGTCTATGCTTTGAGCGTTTCCTGTGTCACCAGTTTTACATTCCGATGCACATCAACAGGTTAACTGTATCCCTTCGACCTTCACAGTGACGATGAAAAACAGATATTGCATCAGAATTAAATATAAGAGACACAATGCCGATTTAAGTACAAGAAAACTGAGTCATCTTAGGGTCTATATTTTGAGCGATTCCTGTTTAACCAGTTTTACATTCCGAAACACCTCTGCAGGTTTACTGTATCCCTTGGACCTTCCCGTTGACGATGAAACTCAGAAATTGCATCGGAATTAAATGTAAGAGACACATTTCCGACTTAAGCACAGGAAGACTGAGTCTTCCTACTGTCTATGATTTGAGCGTCTTCTGTGTCACCAGTTTTACACTCCGATGTACCTCTGCAGGTTTATTGTATTCCTTGGACCTTCCCATTGACGATGAAACACCGATATTGCATCGGAATTAAATATAAGAGGCACAATGCCGACTTAAGAACAGGAAGACAGAGTCTTCCTAGTGTCTATGTTTTGAGCGTTTCCTGTGTCATCGGTTTTACATTCCGATGCATCTCTGCAGGTTTACTGTAACCCTTGGACCTTGCCAATGATGATGAAACACAGTAATTTCATCAGAAATAAATATAAGAGACACAATGCCGACTTAAGTACAGGAAGACTGAGTCTTCCTACTGTCTATGTTTTGAGCGTTTCCTGTGGCACCAGTTTTACATTACCATGCACCTCTGCAGGTTTACTGAATCCATTGGACCTTCACAGTGACGATGAAACACAGAAATTGCATCGGAATTAAATATAAGAGACACAATGCCGACTTAAGAACAGGAAGACTGAGTCTTCCTACTAACTATGTTTTTTAGCGTTTCCTGTGTCACCAGTTTTACATTCCGATGCACCTCTGCAGGTTTATTGTATCCATTCGACCTTCACGGTGACGATGAAACACAGAAATTGCATCGGAATTAAATATAAGAGACACAATGCCGACTTAAGAACAGGAAGACTGTGTCTTCCTAATGTCTATGTTTTTTAGCGTTTCCTGTGTCACCAGTTTTACATTCCGATGCACATCTGCAGGTTTACTGTATCCCATGGTCCTTCCCATTGACGATGAAACATAGAAATTGCATCGGAATTAAATATAAGAGACACAATGCCGACTAAGTACTACAAAACTGAGTCTTCTTAGGGTCTATGATTTGAGCGTTTCCTGTGTCACTAGTTTTACATTCCGATGGGCCTCTGCATGTTTACTGTATCCCTTGGACCTTCCCATTGACGATGAAACACAGAAATTGCATCGGAATTAAATATAAGAGACACAATGCCGACTTAAGTACAGGAAGACTGAGTCTTCCTACTGTCTATGTTTTGAGCGTTTCCTGTGTTACCAGTTTTACATTCCGATGCACCTCTGCAGGTTTACTGTATCCACTCGACATTCCCATTGACGATGAAACACAGAAATTGAATCGGATATAAATATAAGAGACACAATGCCGACTTAAGTACAGGAAGACTAAGTCTTCCTACTGTCTATGTTTTGAGCGTTTCCTGTGTCATCATTTTTACACTCCGATGCACCTCTGCAGGTTTACTATATCCCTTGGACCTTCCCATTCACGATGAAACACTGAAATTTCATCGGAAATAAATATAGGAGACACAATGCCGACTTAAGTACAGGAAGACTGAGTCTTCCTACTGTCTATGTTTTGAGCGTTTCCTGTGTCACTAGTTTTACATTCCGATGCACCTCTGCAGGTTTACTGTATCCCTTGGACCTTCCCATTGACGATGAAACACAGAAATTACATCGGAATTAAATATAAGAGACACAATGCCGACTTAAGTACAGGAAGACTGAGTCTTCCTACTGTCTATGCCTCTAGCGTTTCCTGTGTCACTAGTTTTACATTCCGATGCACCTCTGCCGGTTTACTGTATCCCTTGGACCTTCCCATTGACGATGAAGAACAGAAATTGCATCGGAATTAAATATAAGAGACACAATGCCGACTTAAGTACAGGAAGACTAAGTCCTCCTACTCTCTATGTTTTGAGCGTTTCCTGTGTCATCAGTTTTACTTTCCGATGCACCTCTGCAGGTTTACTATATCCATTGGACCTTCCCATTCACGATGAAACACTGTAATTTCATCGGAAATAAATATAAGAGACACAATGCCGTCTTAAGTACAGGAAGACTGAGTCTTCCTACTTTCTATGTTTTGAGCGTTTCCTGTGTCACCAGTTTTACACTCCGATGCACCTCTGCAGGTTTACTGTATCCCTTGGCCCTTCCCATTCACGATGAAAGACAGAAATTGAATCGCAATTAAATATAAGACACAATGCCGACTTATGTACAGGAAGACTGAGTCTTCCTACTGTCTATGTTTTGAGCGTTTCCTGTGTTACCAGTTTTACATTCCGATGCACCTCTGCAGATTTACTGTATCCATTCGACATTCCCATTGACGATGAAACACAGAAATTGAATCGGATTTAAATGTAAGAGACACAATGCACACTTAAGTACAGGAAGACTGAGTCTTCCTACTGTTTATGTTTTGAGCGTTTCCTGTGTCACCAGTTTTACATTCCGATGCACATCAACAGGTTAACTGTATACATTGGACCTTCCCAGTGACGATGAAACACAGATATCGCATCGGAATTAAATATAAGAGACACAATGCCGACTTAAGTACAAGAAAACTGAGTCATCTTAGGGTCTATATTTTGAGCGTTTCCTGTGTAACCAGTTTTACATTCCGATGGGCCTCTGCAGGTTTACTGTATCCCTTGGACCTTCCCATCGACGATGAAACACAGAAATTGCATCGGAATTAAATATAAGATACACAATGCCGACTTAAGTACAGGAAGACTGAGTCTTCCTACTATCTACGTTTTGAGCGTTTCCTGTGTCACCAGTTTTACATTCCGATGCACCTCTGCAGGTTTACTGTATCAATTGGACCTTCCCATTGACGATGAAACACAGAAATTGCATCGGATTTAAATATAAGTGACACAATGCCGACTTAATTACAGGAAGACTGAGTCTTCCTACTGTCTATGTTTTGAGCGTTTCCTGTGTTACCAGTTTTACATTCCGATGCACCTCTGCAGGTTTACTGTATCCATCGACATTCCCATTGACGATGAAACACAGAAATTGAATAGGATTTAAATATAAGAGACACAATGCCGACTTAATTAGAGGAAGACTGAGTCTTCCTAATGTCTATGTTTTGAGCGTTTCCTCTGTCACCAGTTTTACATTCCGATGCACATCTGCAGGTTTACTGTATACATTGGACCTTCCCAGTGACGATGAAACACAGAAATCGCATCGGAAATAAATATAAGAGACACAATGCCGACTTAAGTACAAGAAAACTGAGTCTTCTTAGGGTCTATACTTTGAGCGTTTCCTGTGTCACCAGTTTTACATTCCGATGGGCCTCTGCAGGTTTACTGTATCCCTTGGACCTTCACAGTAACGATGAAACACAGAAATTGCATCGGAATTAAATATAAGAGACACAATGCCGACTTAAGAACAGGCAGATTGTGTCTTCCTAATGTCTATGTTTTTTAGCGTTTCCTGTGTCACCAGTTTTACATTCCGATGCACATCTGCAGGTTTACTGTATCCCTTGGTCCTTCCCATTGACGATGAAACACAGAAATTGCATCGGAATTAAATATAAGAGACACAATGCCGACTAAGTACTACAAAACTGAGTCTTCTTAGGGTCTATGATTTGAGCGTTTACTGTGTCTTCTGTTTTACATTCCGATGAACCTCTGCAGGTTTACTGTGTCTATTCGACCTTCCTATTGACGATGAAACACAGAAAGTGCATCGGATTTAAATATAAGAGACACAATGCCGACTTAAGTACAGGAAGACTGAGTCTTCCTACTGTCTATGCTTTGAGCGTTTCCTGTGTCACCAGTTTTACATTCCGATGCACATCAACAGGTTAACTGTATCCCTTCGACCTTCACAGTGACGATGAAAAACAGATATTGCATCAGAATTAAATATAAGAGACACAATGCCGATTTAAGTACAAGAAAACTGAGTCATCTTAGGGTCTATATTTTGAGCGATTCCTGTTTAACCAGTTTTACATTCCGAAACACCTCTGCAGGTTTACTGTATCCCTTGGACCTTCCCGTTGACGATGAAACTCAGAAATTGCATCGGAATTAAATGTAAGAGACACATTTCCGACTTAAGCACAGGAAGACTGAGTCTTCCTACTGTCTATGATTTGAGCGTCTTCTGTGTCACCAGTTTTACACTCCGATGTACCTCTGCAGGTTTATTGTATTCCTTGGACCTTCCCATTGACGATGAAACACCGATATTGCATCGGAATTAAATATAAGAGGCACAATGCCGACTTAAGAACAGGAAGACAGAGTCTTCCTAGTGTCTATGTTTTGAGCGTTTCCTGTGTCATCGGTTTTACATTCCGATGCATCTCTGCAGGTTTACTGTAACCCTTGGACCTTGCCAATGATGATGAAACACAGTAATTTCATCAGAAATAAATATAAGAGACACAATGCCGACTTAAGTACAGGAAGACTGAGTCTTCCTACTGTCTATGTTTTGAGCGTTTCCTGTGGCACCAGTTTTACATTACCATGCACCTCTGCAGGTTTACTGAATCCATTGGACCTTCACAGTGACGATGAAACACAGAAATTGCATCGGAATTAAATATAAGAGACACAATGCCGACTTAAGAACAGGAAGACTGAGTCTTCCTACTAACTATGTTTTTTAGCGTTTCCTGTGTCACCAGTTTTACATTCCGATGCACCTCTGCAGGTTTATTGTATCCATTCGACCTTCACGGTGACGATGAAACACAGAAATTGCATCGGAATTAAATATAAGAGACACAATGCCGACTTAAGAACAGGAAGACTGTGTCTTCCTAATGTCTATGTTTTTTAGCGTTTCCTGTGTCACCAGTTTTACATTCCGATGCACATCTGCAGGTTTACTGTATCCCATGGTCCTTCCCATTGACGATGAAACATAGAAATTGCATCGGAATTAAATATAAGAGACACAATGCCGACTAAGTACTACAAAACTGAGTCTTCTTAGGGTCTATGATTTGAGCGTTTCCTGTGTCACTAGTTTTACATTCCGATGGGCCTCTGCATGTTTACTGTATCCCTTGGACCTTCCCATTGACGATGAAACACAGAAATTGCATCGGAATTAAATATAAGAGACACAATGCCGACTTAAGTACAGGAAGACTGAGTCTTCCTACTGTCTATGTTTTGAGCGTTTCCTGTGTTACCAGTTTTACATTCCGATGCACCTCTGCAGGTTTACTGTATCCACTCGACATTCCCATTGACGATGAAACACAGAAATTGAATCGGATATAAATATAAGAGACACAATGCCGACTTAAGTACAGGAAGACTGAGTCTTCCTACTGTCTATGTTTTGAGCGTTTCCTGTGTCACCAGTTTTACATTCCGATGCACATCAACAGGTTAACTGTATACATAGGACCTTCCCAGTGACGATGAAACACAGAAATCGCATCGGAATTAAATATAAGAGACACAATGCCGACTTAAGTACAAGAAAACTGAGTCATCTTAGGGTCTATATTTTGAGCGTTTCCTGTGTAACCAGTTTTACATTCCGATGGGCCTCTGCAGGTTTACTGTATCCCTTGGACCTTCCCATCGACGTTGAAACACAGAAATTGCATCGGAATTAAATATAAGAGACACAATGCCGACTTAAGTACAGGAAGACTGAGTCTTCCTACTGTCTATGTTTTGAGCGTCTCCTTTGTCACCAGTTTTACATACCGATGCACCTCTGGAGGTTTACTGTATCCCTTGGACCTTCACAGTGACGATGAGACACAGAAATTACATCGGAATTAAATATAAGAGACACAATGCCGATTCAAGTACAGGAAGGCTATTTCTTCCTACAGTCTATGTTTTCAGGGTTTCCTGTGTAATCAGTTTTCCATTCCGATGCACCTCTGCGGGTTTACTGTATTCCTCGGACCTTCCCATTGACGATGAAACACAGAAATTGCATCGAAATTAAATATAAGAGACACAATGCCGACTTAAGTACAGGAAGACTGAGTCTTCCTACTGTCTATGTTTTGAGCGTTTCCTGTGTTACCAGTTTTACATTCCGATGCACCTCTGCAGGTTTACTGTATCCACTCGACATTCCCATTGACGATGAAACACAGAAATTGAATCGGATATAAATATAAGAGACACAATGCCGACTTAAGTACAGGAAGACTGAGTCTTCCTACTGTCTATGTTTTGAGCGTTTCCTGTGTCACCAGTTTTACATTCCGATGCACATCAACAGGTTAACTGTATACATTGGACCTTCCCAGTGACGATGAAACACAGAAATCGCATCGGAATTAAATATAAGAGACACAATGCCGACTTAAGTACAAGAAAACTGAGTCATCTTAGGGTCTATATTTTGAGCGTTTCCTGTGTAACCAGTTTTACATTCCGATGGGCCTCTGCAGGTTTACTGTATCCCTTGGACCTTCCCATCGACGTTGAAACACAGAAATTGCATCGGAATTAAATATAAGAGACACAATGCCGACTTAAGTACAGGAAGACTGAGTCTTCCTACTGTCTATGTTTTGAGCGTCTCCTTTGTCACCAGTTTTACATACCGATGCACCTCTGGAGGTTTACTGTATCCCTTGGACCTTCACAGTGACGATGAGACACAGAAATTACATCGGAATTAAATATAAGAGACACAATGCCGATTCAAGTACAGGAAGGCTATTTCTTCCTACAGTCTATGTTTTCAGGGTTTCCTGTGTAATCAGTTTTCCATTCCGATGCACCTCTGCGGGTTTACTGTATTCCTCGGACCTTCCCATTGACGATGAAACACAGAAATTGCATCGAAATTAAATATAAGAGACACAATGCCGACATAAGTACAGGAAGACTGGGTCTTCCTACTGTCTATGTTTTGAGCGTTTCCTGTGTCACCAGTTTTACATTCCGATGCACCTCTGCACGTTTACTGTATCCATTCGACATTCCCATTGACGATGAAACACAGAAATTGCATCGGATTTAAATATAAGTGACACAATGCCGACTTAATTACAGGAAGACTGAGTCTTCCTACTGTCTATGTTTTGAGCGTTTTACTGCGTCACCATTTTTACATTCCGATGCACCTCTGCAGGTTTACAGTATCCCTTGGACCTACACAGTAACGATGAAACACAGAAATTGCATCGGAATTAAATATAAGAGGCACAATGCCGATTTAAGTACAGGAATGTTTTTCTTCCTACTGTCTATGTTTTCAACGTTTCCTGTGTAATCAGTTTTACATTCCGATGCACCTCTGCAGGATTACTGTATTCCTTGGACTTTCTTATTGACAATGAAACACAGAAATTGCATCGGAATTAAATATAAGAGACACAATGCCGACATAAGTACAGGAAGACTGAGTCTTCGTACTGTCTATGTTTTGAGCGTTTCCTGTGTCACCAGTTTCACATTTCGATGCACCTCTGCAGGTTCACTGTATCCATTCCACCTTCCCATTGACGATGAAACACAGAAGTTGCATCGGAATTAAATATAAGAGACACAATGCCGACATAAGAACAGGAAGACAGAGTCTTCCTACTGTCTGTGTTTTGAGCGCTTCCTGTGTCATCGGTTTTTAATTCCGATGCATCGCTGCAGGCTTACTGTAACCCTTGGACCTTGCCAATGATGATGAAACACAGTAATTGCATCAGAACTAAATATAAGAGACACAATGCCCACTAACTACTACAAAACTGTGTCTTCTTAGGGTCTATGTTTTGAGCGTTTCCTGTGTCTTCAGTTTTACAATCCGATGCACCTCTGCAGGTTTACTGTATCCATTGGACCTTCACAGTGGCGATGAAACACAGAAATTGCATCGGAATTAAATATAAGAGACACAATGCCGACTTAAGTATTACAAAATGGAGTCTTCTTAGGGTCTGTGTTTTGAGCGTCTCGTGTGTCACCAGTCTTACATTCCGATGCACCTCGGCAGGTTTACTGTATTCATTCGACCTTCACAGTGACGATGAAACACAGAAATTGCATCAGAATTAAATATAAGAGACACAATGCCGATTTAAGTATTACAAAATGGAGTCTTCTTAGAGTCTGTGTTTTGAGCGTCTCGTGTGTCACCAGGCTTACATTCCGATGCACCTCGGCAGGTTTACTGTATCCATTCGATCTTCACAGTGACGATGAAACACAGAAATTGCATCGGATTTAAATATAAGAGACACAATGCCGACTTAAGTACAAGAAGACTGAGTCTTCCTACTGTCTATGTTTTGAGCGTTTCCTGTGTCACCAGTTTTACATTCCGATGCACCTCTGCAGGTTTACTGTGTCCATTCGCTCTTCCCATTGACGATGAAACACAGAGATTGCATCGGATTTAAATATAAGAGACACAATGCCGACTTAATTAAAGGAAGACTGAGTCTTCCTACTGTTTATGTTTTGAGCGTTTCCTGCGTCACCATTTTTTTTCCGTTGCACCTCTGCAGGTTTACTGTATCCCTTGGACCTTCACAGTAACGATGGAACACAGAAATTGCATCGGAATCAAATATAAAAGACACAATGCCGATTTAAGTACAGGAAGGCTGTTTCTTCCTACTGTCTATGTTTTCAGCGTTTCCTGTGTAATCAGTTTTACATTCCGATGCACCTCTGCAGGATTACTGCATTCCTTGGACCTTCCCACTGACGATGAAACACAGAAATTGCATCGCAATTAAATATAAGAGACACAATGCCGACTTAGGTACAGGAAGACTGAGTCTTCCTACTGTCTATGTTTTGAGCGTTTTCTGTGTTACCAGTTTTACATTCCGATGCACCTCTGCAGGTTTACTGTATCCATTCGACATTCCCATTGACGATGAAACACAGAAATTGAATCGGATTTAAATATAAGAGACACAATGCCGACTTAAATACAGGAAGACTGAGTCTTCCTAATGTCTATGTTTTGAGCGTTTCCTCTGTCACCAGTTTTACATTCCGATGCACATCTGCAGGTCTACTGTATACATTGGACCTTCCCAGTGACGATGAAACACAGAAATCGCATCGGAATTAAATATAAGAGACACAATGCCGACTTAAGTACAGGAAGACTGAGCCTTCCTACTGTCTACGTTTTAAGCGTTTCCTGTGTCACCAGTTTTACATTCCGATGCACCTCTGCAGGTTTACTGTATACATTGGACCTTCCCATTGACGATGAAACACAGAAATTGCATCGGATTTAAATATAAGTGACAGAATGCCGACTTAATTACAGGAAGACTGAGTCTTCCTACTGTCTATGTTTTGAGCGTTTCCTGCGTCACCATTTTTACATTCCGATGCACCTCTGCAGGTTTACTGTATCCCTTGGACCTTCACAGTAACGATGGAACACAGAAATTGCATCGGAATCAAATATAAAAGACACAATGCCGATTTAAGTACAGGAAGACTGAGTCTTCCTACTGTCTATGATTTGAGCGTTTCCTGTGTTACCAGTTTTACATTCCGATTCACCTCTGCAGGTTTAGTGTATCCGTACGACTTTCCCACTGACGATGAAACACAGAAATTGAATCGGATTTAAATATAAGCGACACAATGCCGACTTAAGAAATGGAAGACTGAGTCTTCCTACTGTCTATGTTTTTTAGCGTTTCCTGTGTCACCAGTTTTACATTCCGATGCACATCAACAGGTTAACTGTATCCCTTCAACCTTCACATTGACGATGAAAAACAGATATTGCATCGGAATTAAATATAAGAGACACAATGCCGACTTAAGTACAAGAAAACTGAGTCATCTTAGGGTCTATATTTTGAGCGTTTCCTGTGTAACCAGTTTTACATTCCGAAACACCTCTGCAGGTTTACTGTATCCCTTGGACCTTCCCGTTGACGATAAAACTCTGAAATTGCATCGGAATTAAATGTAAGAGACACAATTCCGACTTAAGCACAGGAAGACTGAGTCTTCCTACTGTCTATGATTTGAGCGTCTCCTGTGTCACCAGTTTTACACTCCGATGCACCTCTGCAGGTTTATTGTATTCCTTGGACCTTCCCATTGACGATGAAACACAGATATTGCATCGGAATTAAATATAAGAGGCACAATGCCAACTTAAGAACAGGAAGACAGAGTCTTCCTACTGGCTATGTTTTGAGCGTGTCCTGTGTCATCGGTTTTACATTCCGATGCATCTCTGCAGGTTTACTGTAACCCTTGGACCTTGCCAATGATGATGAAACACAGTAATTGCATCAGAAATAAATATAAGAGACACAATGCCGACTTAAGTACAGGAAGACTGAGTCTTCCTACTGTCTATGTTTTGAGCGTTTCCTGTGGCACCAGTTTTACATTACGATGCACCTCTGCAGGTTTACTGTATCCATTGGACCTTCCCATTGACGATGAAACACAGAAATTGCGCCGGAATTAAATTTAAGAGACACAATGCCGACTTAAGTACGGGAAGACTGAGTCGTCCTACTGTCTATGTTTTGAGCGTTTCCTGTGTCACTAGTTTTACATTCCGATGCACCTTTGCCGGTTTCCTGTATCCCTTGGACATTCCCATTGACGATGAAACACAGTAATTGCATCAAAATTATATATAAGCGACACAATGCCGACTTAAGTACAAGAAAACAGTCTTCCTACGGTCAATGATTTGAGCGTTTCCTGTGTCACCAGTTTTACATTCCGATGCACCTCTGCCGGTTTACTGTATCCCTTGGACCTTCCCATTGTCGATGAAACACAGAAATGGCAACTGGAATTAAATATAAGAGAAACAATGCCGACTTAAGTGCGGGACGACTAAGTCTAACTACTGTCTATGTTTTGAGCGTTTCCTGTGTCTCTAGTTTTACATTCCGATGCACCTCTGCGGGTTTACTGTATCCCTTGGACCTTCCCATTGACGATGAAACACAGAAATGGCATCGGAATTAAATATAAGAGACACAATGCCGACATAAGTACGGGAAGACTGAGTCTAACTACTGTCTATGTTTGAGCGGTTCCTGTGTCATCAGTTTTACATTCCGATGCACTTCTGCAGGTTTACTGTATCCCTTGGACCTTCCCATTGACGATGAAAAACAGAAATTGGATCGGAATTAAATATAAGAGACACAATGCCGACTTAAGTACAGGAAGACTAAGTCTTCCAACTGTCTATGTTTTGAGCGTTTCCTGTGTCATCATTTTTACACTCCGATGCACCTCTGCAGGTTTACTATATCCCTTGGACCTTCCCATTCACGATGAAACACTGAAATTTCATCGGAAATAAATATAGGAGACACAATGCCGACTTAAGTACAGGAAGACTGAGTCTTCCTACTGTCTATGTTTTGAGCGTTTCCTGTGTCACTAGTTTTACATTCCGATGCACCTCTGCAGGTTTACTGTATCCCTTGGACCTTCCCATTGACGATGAAACACAGAAATTACATCGGAATTAAATATAAGAGACACAATGCCGACTTAAGTACAGGAAGACTGAGTCTTCCTACTGTCAATGTTTTGAGCGTTTCCTGTGTCACCAGTTTTACATTCCGATTCACCTCTGCAGGTTTACTGTATCCATTGGACCTTCCCATTGACGATGAAACACAGATATTGCATTGCAATTAAATATAAGAGACACAATGCCGACTTAAGTACAGGAAGACTGAGTCTTCCTACTGTCTATGCCTCTAGCGTTTCCTGTGTCACTAGTTTTACATTCCGATGCACCTCTGCCGGTTTACTGTATCCCTTGGACCTTCCCATTGACGATGAAGAACAGAAATTGCATCGGAATTAAATATAAGAGACACAATGCCGACTTAAGTACAGGAAGACTAAGTCCTCCTACTCTCTATGTTTTGAGCGTTTCCTGTGTCATCAGTTTTACTTTCCGATGCACCTCTGCAGGTTTACTATATCCATTGGACCTTCCCATTCACGATGAAACACTGTAATTTCATCGGAAATAAATATAAGAGACACAATGCCGTCTTAAGTACAGGAAGACTGAGTCTTCCTACTTTCTATGTTTTGAGCGTTTCCTGTGTCACCAGTTTTACACTCCGATGCACCTCTGCAGGTTTACTGTATCCCTTGGCCCTTCCCATTCACGATGAAAGACAGAAATTGAATCGCAATTAAATATAAGAGACACAATGCCGACTTATGTACAGGAAGACTGAGTCTTCCTACTGTCTATGTTTTGAGCGTTTCCTGTGTTACCAGTTTTACATTCCGATGCACCTCTGCAGATTTACTGTATCCATTCGGCATTCCCATTGACGATGAAACACAGAAATTGAATCGGATTTAAATGTAAGAGACACAATGCACACTTAAGTACAGGAAGACTGAGTCTTCCTACTGTTTATGTTTTGAGCGTTTCCTGTGTCACCAGTTTTACATTCCGATGCACATCAACAGGTTAACTGTATACATTGGACCTTCCCAGTGACGATGAAACACAGATATCGCATCGGAATTAAATATAAGAGACACAATGCCGACTTAAGTACAAGAAAACTGAGTCATCTTAGGGTCTATATTTTGAGCGTTTCCTGTGTAACCAGTTTTACATTCCGATGGGCCTCTGCAGGTTTACTGTATCCCTTGGACCTTCCCATCGACGATGAAACACAGAAATTGCATCGGAATTAAATATAAGATACACAATGCCGACTTAAGTACAGGAAGACTGAGTCTTCCTACTATCTACGTTTTGAGCGTTTCCTGTGTCACCAGTTTTACATTCCGATGCACCTCTGCAGGTTTACTGTATCCATTGGACCTTCCCATTGACGATGAAACACAGAAATTGCATCGGATTTAAATATAAGTGACACAATGCCGACTTAATTACAGGAAGACTGAGTCTTCCTACTGTCTATGTTTTGAGCGTTTCCTGTGTTACCAGTTTTACATTCCGATGCACCTCTGCAGGTTTACTGTATCCATCGACATTCCCATTGACGATGAAACACAGAAATTGAATAGGATTTAAATATAAGAGACACAATGCCGACTTAATTAGAGGAAGACTGAGTCTTCCTAATGTCTATGTTTTGAGCGTTTCCTCTGTCACCAGTTTTACATTCCGATGCACATCTGCAGGTTTACTGTATACATTGGACCTTCCCAGTGACGATGAAACACAGAAATCGCATCGGAAATAAATATAAGAGACACAATGCCGACTTAAGTACAAGAAAACTGAGTCTTCTTAGGGTCTATACTTTGAGCGTTTCCTGTGTCACCAGTTTTACATTCCGATGGGCCTCTGCAGGTTTACTGTATCCCTTGGACCTTCACAGTAACGATGAAACACAGAAATTGCATCGGAATTAAATATAAGAGACACAATGCCGACTTAAGAACAGGCAGATTGTGTCTTCCTAATGTCTATGTTTTTTAGCGTTTCCTGTGTCACCAGTTTTACATTCCGATGCACATCTGCAGGTTTACTGTATCCCTTGGTCCTTCCCATTGACGATGAAACACAGAAATTGCATCGGAATTAAATATAAGAGACACAATGCCGACTAAGTACTACAAAACTGAGTCTTCTTAGGGTCTATGATTTGAGCGTTTACTGTGTCATCAGTTTTACATTCCGATGAACCTCTGCAGGTTTACTGTGTCTATTCGACCTTCCTATTGACGATGAAACACAGAAAGTGCATCGGATTGAAATATAAGAGACACAATGCCGACTTAAGTACAGGAAGACTGAGTCTTCCTACTGTCTATGCTTTGAGCGTTTCCTGTGTCACCAGTTTTACATTCCGATGCACATCAACAGGTTAACTGTATCCCTTCGACCTTCACAGTGACGATGAAAAACAGATATTGCATCGGAATTAAATATAAGAGACACAATGCCGATTTAAGTACAAGAAAACTGAGTCATCTTAGGGTCTATATTTTGAGCGATTCCTGTTTAACCAGTTTTACATTCCGAAACACCTCTGCAGGTTTACTGTATCCCTTGGACCTTCCCGTTGACGATGAAACTCAGAAATTGCATCGGAATTAAATGTAAGAGACACATTTCCGACTTAAGCACAGGAAGACTGAGTCTTCCTACTGTCTATGATTTGAGCGTCTTCTGTGTCACCAGTTTTACACTCCGATGTACCTCTGCAGGTTTATTGTATTCCTTGGACCTTCCCATTGACGATGAAACACCGATATTGCATCGGAATTAAATATAAGAGGCACAATGCCGACTTAAGAACAGGAAGACAGAGTCTTCCTAGTGTCTATGTTTTGAGCGTTTCCTGTGTCATCGGTTTTACATTCCGATGCATCTCTGCAGGTTTACTGTAACCCTTGGACCTTGCCAATGATGATGAAACACAGTAATTTCATCAGAAATAAATATAAGAGACACAATGCCGACTTAAGTACAGGAAGACTGAGTCTTCCTACTGTCTATGTTTTGAGCGTTTCCTGTGGCACCAGTTTTACATTACCATGCACCTCTGCAGGTTTACTGAATCCATTGGACCTTCACAGTGACGATGAAACACAGAAATTGCATCGGAATTAAATATAAGAGACACAATGCCGACTTAAGAACAGGAAGACTGAGTCTTCCTACTAACTATGTTTTTTAGCGTTTCCTGTGTCACCAGTTTTACATTCCGATGCACCTCTGCAGGTTTACTGTATCCATTCGACCTTCACGGTGACGATGAAACACAGAAATTGCATCGGAATTAAATATAAGAGACACAATGCCGACTTAAGAACAGGAAGACTGTGTCTTCCTAATGTCTATGTTTTTTAGCGTTTCCTGTGTCACCAGTTTTACATTCCGATGCACATCTGCAGGTTTACTGTATCCCATGGTCCTTCCCATTGACGATGAAACATAGAAATTGCATCGGAATTAAATATAAGAGACACAATGCCGACTTAAGTACAGGAAGACTGAGTCTTCCTACTGTCTATGTTTTGAGCGTCTCCTTTGTCACCAGTTTTACATACCGATGCACCTCTGGAGGTTTACTGTATCCCTTGGACCTTCACAGTGACGATGAGACACAGAAATTACATCGGAATTAAATATAAGAGACACAATGCCGATTCAAGTACAGGAAGGCTATTTCTTCCTACAGTCTATGTTTTCAGGGTTTCCTGTGTAATCAGTTTTCCATTCCGATGCACCTCTGCGGGTTTACTGTATTCCTCGGACCTTCCCATTGACGATGAAACACAGAAATTGCATCGAAATTAAATATAAGAGACACAATGCCGACTTAAGTACAGGAAGACTGAGTCTTCCTACTGTCTATGTTTTGAGCGTTTCCTGTGTTACCAGTTTTACATTCCGATGCACCTCTGCAGGTTTACTGTATCCACTCGACATTCCCATTGACGATGAAACACAGAAATTGAATCGGATATAAATATAAGAGACACAATGCCGACTTAAGTACAGGAAGACTGAGTCTTCCTACTGTCTATGTTTTGAGCGTTTCCTGTGTCACCAGTTTTACATTCCGATGCACATCAACAGGTTAACTGTATACATTGGACCTTCCCAGTGACGATGAAACACAGAAATCGCATCGGAATTAAATATAAGAGACACAATGCCGACTTAAGTACAAGAAAACTGAGTCATCTTAGGGTCTATATTTTGAGCGTTTCCTGTGTAACCAGTTTTACATTCCGATGGGCCTCTGCAGGTTTACTGTATCCCTTGGACCTTCCCATCGACGTTGAAACACAGAAATTGCATCGGAATTAAATATAAGAGACACAATGCCGACATAAGTACTACAAAACTGAGTCTTCCTACTGTCTATGTTTTGAGCGTCTCCTTTGTCACCAGTTTTACATACCGATGCACCTCTGGAGGTTTACTGTATCCCTTGGACCTTCACAGTGACGATGAGACACAGAAATTACATCGGAATTAAATATAAGAGACACAATGCCGATTCAAGTACAGGAAGGCTATTTCTTCCTACAGTCTATGTTTTCAGGGTTTCCTGTGTAATCAGTTTTCCATTCCGATGCACCTCTGCGGGTTTACTGTATTCCTCGGACCTTCCCATTGACGATGAAACACAGAAATTGCATCGAAATTAAATATAAGAGACACAATGCCGACATAAGTACAGGAAGACTGGGTCTTCCTACTGTCTATGTTTTGAGCGTTTCCTGTGTCACCAGTTTTACATTCCGATGCACCTCTGCACGATTACTGTATCCATTCGACATTCCCATTGACGATGAAACACAGAAATTGCATCGGATTTAAATATAAGTGACACAATGCCGACTTAATTACAGGAAGACTGAGTCTTCCTAATGTCTATGTTTTGAGCGTTTTACTGCGTCACCATTTTTACATTCCGATGCACCTCTGCAGGTTTACAGTATCCCTTGGACCTACACAGTAACGATGAAACACAGAAATTGCATCGGAATTAAATATAAGAGGCACAATGCCGATTTAAGTACAGGAATGTTTTTCTTCCTACTGTCTATGTTTTCAACGTTTCCTGTGTAATCAGTTTTACATTCCGATGCACCTCTGCAGGATTACTGTATTCCTTGGACTTTCTTATTGACAATGAAACACAGAAATTGCATCGGAATTAAATATAAGAGACACAATGCCGACATAAGTACAGGAAGACTGAGTCTTCCTACTGTCTGTGTTTTGAGCGCTTCCTGTGTCATCGGTTTTTAATTCCGATGCATCGCTGCAGGCTTACTGTAACCCTTGGACCTTGCCAATGATGATGAAACACAGTAATTGCATCAGAACTAAATATAAGAGACACAATGCCCACTAACTACTACAAAACTGTGTCTTCTTAGGGTCTATGTTTTGAGCGTTTCCTGTGTCTTCAGTTTTACATTCCGATGCACCTCTGCAGGTTTACTGTATCCATTGGACCTTCACAGTGGCGATGAAACACAGAAATTGCATCGGAATTAAATATAAGAGACACAATGCCGACTTAAGTATTACAAAATGGAGTCTTCTTAGGGTCTGTGTTTTGAGCGTCTCGTGTGTCACCAGTCTTACATTCCGATGCACCTCGGCAGGTTTACTGTATTCATTCGACCTTCACAGTGACGATGAAACACAGAAATTGCATCAGAATTAAATATAAGAGACACAATGCCGATTTAAGTATTACAAAATGGAGTCTTCTTAGAGTCTGTGTTTTGAGCGTCTCGTGTGTCACCAGGCTTACATTCCGATGCACCTCGGCAGGTTTACTGTATCCATTCGATCTTCACAGTGACGATGAAACACAGAAATTGCATCGGATTTAAATATAAGAGACACAATGCCGACTTAAGTACAAGAAGACTGAGTCTTCCTACTGTCTATGTTTTGAGCGTTTCCTGTGTCACCAGTTTTACATTCCGATGCACCTCTGCAGGTTTACTGTATCCATTCGACCGTCACAGTGCCGATGAAATACAGAAATTGCATCGGAATTAAATATAAGAGACACAATGCCGACTTAAGTACAGGAAGACTGAGTCTTCCTACTGTCTATGTTTTGAGCGTTTCCTGTGTTACCAGTTTTACATTCCGATGCACCTCTGCAGGTTTACTGTATCCATTGGACCTTCATTGTGACGATGAAACACAGAAATTGCATCGCAATTAAATATAAGAGACACAATGCCGACTTAAGTACTACAAAACTGAGTCTTCTTAGGGTCTATGTTTGAGCGTCTCCTGTGTCACCAGTTTTACATTCCGATGCAACTCTGCAGGTTTACTGTATCCATTGCACCTTCCAAGTGACGATGAAACACAGAAATTGCATCGGAATTAAATATAAGGGACACAATGCCGACTTAAGTACAAGAAAACTGAGTCTTCTTAGGGTCTATGTTTTGAGCGTTTCCTGTGTCATCAGTTTTACATTCCGATACACCTCTGCAGGTTTACTGTATCCCTTGACCTTCCCGTTGACGATGAAACTCAGAAATTGCATCGGAATTAAATGTAAGAGACACAATGCCGACTTAAGCATAGGAAGACTGAGTCTTCCTACTGTCTATGATTTGAGCGTTTCCTGTGTCACCAGTTTTACACTCCGATGCACCTCTGCAGGTTTATTGTATTCCTTGGACCTTCCCAGTGACGATGAAACACAGAAATCGCATCGGAAATAAATATAAGAGACACAATGCCGACTTAAGTACAAGAAAACTCAGTCTTCTTAGGGTCTATATTTTGAGCGTTTCCTGTGTCACCAGTTTTACATTCCGATGGGCCTCTGCAGGTTTACTGTATCCCTTGGACCTTCCCGTCGACGGTGAAACACAGAAATTGCATCGGAATTAAATTTAAGAAACAGAATGCCGACTTAAGTACAGGAAGACTGAGTCTTCCTACTGTCTACGTTTTGAGCGTTTCCTGTGTCACCAGTTTTACATTCCGATGCACCGCTGCAGGTTTACTGTATCCCTTGGACCTTCACAGTAGCGATGAAACACAGTAATTGCATCGGAATTAAATATAAGAGACACAATGCCGACATAAGTACAGGAAGACTGAGTCTACGTACTGTCTATGTTTTGAGCGTTTCCTGTGTCACCAGTTTTACATTCCGATGCACCTTTGCAGGTTCACTGTATCCATCCCACCTTCCCATTGACGTTGAAACACAGAAATTGCATCGGATTTAAATATAAGAGACACAATGCCGACTTAAGTACAGGAAGACTGGGTCTTCCTACTGTCTATGATTTGTGCGTCTCCTGTGTCACCAGTTTTACATTCCGATGCACCTCTGCAGGTTTACTGTATCCATTCGACATTCACAGTGACGACGAAACACAGAAATTGCATCGGAATTAAATATAAGAGACACAATGCCGACTTAAGAACAGGAAGCCTGAGTCTTCCTACTGTCTATGTTTTTTAGCGTTTCGTGTGTCACCAGTTTTACATTGCGATGCAGCTCTGCAGGTTTACTGTATCCCTTGGGCCTTCCCATAGACGATGAAATACCGAAATTGCAACGGAATTAAAAATAAGAGACACAAAGCCGACATAATTACTACAAAACTGAGTCTTCTTAGGGTCTATGTTTTGAGCGTTGCCTATGCCACCAGTTTTACATTCCGATGCACCTCTGCAGGTTTACTGTATCCATTGGACCTTGACAGTGACGATGAAACACAGAAATTGCATCGGAATTAAATATAAGTGACAGAATGCCGACTTAAGTACTACAAAACTGTGTCTTCTTAGGGTCTGTGTTTGAGCGTCTCCTGTGTCACCAGTTTTACATTCCGATGCAACTCTACAGGTTTACTGTATCCATTGCACCTTCCCAGTGACGATGAAACACAGAAATTGCATCGGAATTAAATATAAGGGACACAATGCCGACTTAAGTACAAGAAAACTGAGTCTTCTTAGGGTCTATGTTTTGAGCGTTTCCTGTGTCATCAGTATTACATTCCGATACACCTCTGCATGTTTACTGTATCCCTTGGACCTTCCCGTTGACGATGAAACTCAGAAATTGCATCGGAATTCAATGTAAGAGACACAATGCCGACTTAAGCACAGGAAGACTGAGTCTACCTACTGCCTATGATTTGAGCGTTTCCGGCGTCACCAGTTTTACACTCGGATGCACGTCTGCAGGTTTACTGTATCCCTTGGACCTTCCCATTGACGATGAAACACAGATATTACATCGGAATTAAATATAAGAGGCACAATGCCGACTTAAGAACAGGAAGACAGAGTCTTCCTACTGTCTATGTTTTGAGCGTTTCCTGTGTCACCAGTTTTACACTCCGATGCTCCTCTGCAGGTTTATTGTATTCCTTGGACCTTCCCATTGACGATGAAACAAAGATATTACTCGGAATTAAGTATAAGAGGCACAATGCCGACTTAAGAACAGGAAGACAGAGTCTTCCTACTGTCTATGTTTTGAGCGTTTCCTGTGTCATCGGTTTTACATTCCGATGCATCTCTGCAGGTTTACTGTAACCATTGGACCTTGCCAATGATGATGAAACACAGTAATTACATCAAAACTAAATATAAGAGATACAATGCCGACTTTAGTACAGGAAGACTGAGTGTTCCTACTTGTCTATGTTTTGAGCGTTTCCTGTTGCACCAGTTTTACATTCCGATGCACCTCTGCAGGTTTACTGTATCCATTGTACCTTCACAGTGACGATGAAACACAGAAATTGCATCGGAATAAATATAAGAGACACAATGCCGACTTAAGAACAGGAAGACTTAGTCTTCCTACTGTCGATGTTTTTTAGCGTTTCCTGTGTCACCAGTTTTACATTCCGATGCACCTCTGCAGGTTTACTGTATCCCTTGGTCCTTCCCATTGACGATGAAAGACAGAAATTCCATCGGAATTAAATATAAGAGACACAATGCCGACTAAGTACTACAAAACTGAGTCTTCTTAGGGTCTATGTTTGAGCGTCTCCTGTGTCACCAGTTTTACATTCCGATGCAACTCTGCAGGTTTACTGTATCCATTGCAACTTCCAAGTGACGATGAAACACAGAAATTGCATCGGAAATAAATATAAGGGACACAATGCCGACTTAAGTACAAGAAAACTGAGTCTTCTTAGGGACTATGTTTTGAGCGTTTCCTGTGTCATCAGTTTTACATTCCGATACACCTCTGCCGGTTTACTGTATCCCTTGACCATCCCGTTGACGATGAAACTCAGAAATTGCATCGGAATTAAATGTAAGAGACACAATGCCGACTTAAGCACAGGAAGACTGAGTCTTCCTACTGTCTATGATTTGAGCGTTTCCTGTGTCACCAGTTTTACACTCCGATGCACCTCTGCAGGTTTATTGTATTCCTTGGACCTTCCCAGTGACGATGAAACACAGAAATCGCATCGGAAATAAATATAAGAGACACAATGCCGACTTAAGTACAAGAAAACTGAGTCTTCTTAGAGTCTATATTTTGAGCGTTTCCTGTGTCACCAGTTTTACATTCCGATGGGCCTCTGCAGGTTTACTGTATCCCTTGGACCTTCCCATCGGCGATAAAACACAGAAATTGCATCGGAATTAAATTTAAGAAACAGAATGCCGACTTAAGTACAGGAAGACTGAGTCTTCCTACTGTCTACGTTTTGAGCGTTTCCTGTGTCACCAGTTTTACATTCCGATGCACCGCTGCAGGTTTACTGTATCCCTTTGACCTTCACAGTAGCGATGAAACACAGAAATTGCATCGGAATTAAATATAAGAGACACAATGCCGACATAAGTACAGGAAGACTGAGTCTTCGTACTGTCTATGTTTTGAGCGTTTCCTGTGTCACCAGTTTTACATTCCGATGCAGCTTTGCAGGTTCACTGTATCCATTCCACCTTCCCATTGACGTTGAAACACAGAAATTGCATCGGATTTAAATATAAGAGACACAATGCCGACTTAAGTACAGGAAGACTGAGTCTTCCTACTGTCTATGTTTTGTGCGTATCCTGTGTCACCAGTTTTACATTCCGATGCACCTCTGCAGGTATACTGTATCCATTCGACATTCACAGTGACGACGAAACACAGAAATTGCATCGGAATTAAATATAAGAGACACAATGCCGACATAAGTGCTACAAAACTGAGTCTTCTTAGAGTCTATGTTTTGAGCGTTTCCTGTGTCATCAGTTTTACATTCTGATGCACCTCTGCAGGTTTACTGTATCCATTGGACCTTCCCAGTGACGATGAATGACATAAATTGCATCGGAATTAAATATAAGAGACACAATGCCGACTTAAGCACGGGAAGACTGAGTCTTCCTACTGTCTATGATTTGAGCGTTTCCTGTGTCACCAGTTTTACATTCCGATGCACCTCTGCAGGTTTACTGTTTGCATTCGACCTTCACAGTGACGATGAAACACAGAAATTGCATCGGAATTAAATATAAGAGACACAATGCCGATATAAGTACAGGAAGGCTGAGTCTTCCTACTGTCTATGTTTTCAGCGCTTCCTATGTAATCAGTTTTACATTCCGACGCACCTCTGCAGGTTTACTGTTTCCCTTGGGCTTTCCTATTGACGATGAAACACAGAAGTTGCTTCGGAATTAAATATAAGAGACACAATGCCGTCTTATGTACCACAAAACTGAGTCTTCTAAGGGTCTATGTTTTGAGCGTTTCCTGTGTCACCAGTATTACATTCCGATGCACCTCTGCAGGTTTACTGTATCCATTGGACCTTCACAGTGACGGTGAATCACAGAAATTGCATCGGAATTAAATATAAGAGACACATTGCCGACTTAAGTACTACAAAATGAAGTCTTCTTTGGGTCTGTGTTTTGAGCGTCTCCTGTGTCACCAGTTTTACATTCCGATGCACCTCTGCAGGTTTACTGTATCCATTGGACCTTCCCAGTGAAGATGAAACACAGAAATTGCATCGGAATTAAATATAAGAGACACAATGCCGACTTAAGAACAGGAAGACTGAGTCTTCCTACTGTCTATGTCTTTTAGCGTTTCCTGTGTCACCAGTTTTACATTCCGATGCACCTCTGCAGGTTTACTGTATCTCTTGGTCCTTCCCATTGACGATGAAACACAGAAATTGCATCGGAATTATATATAAGAGACACAATGCCGACTTAAGTACAGGAACACTATTACAACTGTCTATGTTTGAGCGTTTCCTTTGTCATCAGTTTTTCATTCCGATGCACCTCTGCAGGTTTACTGTATCCATTCGACCTTCACAGTGACGATGAAACACAGAAATTGCATCGGAATTAAATATAAGAGGCACAATGCCGACTTAAGTACAGGAAGACAGAGTCATCCTACTGTCTATGTTTTGATCGTTTCCTGTGTCACCAGTTTTACATTCCGATGCACCTCGGCAGGTTTACTGTATCCATTCGACCTTCACAGTGACGATGAAACACAGAAATTGCATCGGATTTAAATATTAGAGACACAATGCCGACTTAAGTACAAGAAGACGGAGTCTTCCTACTGTCTATGTTTTGAGCGTTTCCTGTGTCACCAGTTTTTCATTCCGATGCACCTCTGCAGGTTTACTGTATCCATTCGACCTTCACAGTGACGATGAAACACAGAAATTGCATCGGAATTAAATATAAGAGACACAATGCCGACTTAAGAACAGGAAGACTGAGTCTTCCTACTGTCTATGTTTTTTAGCGTTTCCTGTGTCACCAGTTTTACATTCCGATGCACCTCTGCAGGTTTACTGTATCCCTTGGTCCTTCCCATTGACGATGAAAGACAGAAATTCCATCGGAATTAAATATAAGAGACACAATGCCGACTACGTACTACAAAACTGAGTCTTCTTAGAGTCTATGTTTTGAGCGTTTCCTGTGTCACCAGTTTTACATTCTGATGCACCTCTGCAGGTTTACTGTATCCATTGGACCTTCCCAGTGACGATGAATGACATAAATTGCATCGGAATTAAATATAAGAGACACAATGCCGACTTAAGCACGGTAAGACTGAGTCTTCCTACTGTCTATGATTTGAGCGTTTCCTGTGTCACCAGTTTTACACTCGGATTCACCTCTGCAGGTTTATTGTATCCCTTGGACCTTCCCATTGACGATGAAACACAGATATTGCATCGGAATTAAATATAAGAGGCACAATGCCGACTTAAGAACAAGAAGACAGAGTCTTCCTTCCGTCTATGTTTTGAGCGTTTCCTGTGTCATCGGTTTTACATTCCGATGCATCTCTGCAGGTTTAGTGTATTCCTTGGACCTTCCCATTGACGATGAAACACAGAAATAGCATCGGAATTAAATATAAGAGACACAATGCCGACTTAAGTACAGGAAGGCTGAATCTTCCCACTCTCTATGTTTTGAGCGTTTCCTGTGTCACCAGTTTTACATTCCGATGCACCTCTACAGGTTTACTGTATCCATTCGACCTTCACAGTGACGATGAAACACAGAAGTTGCATCGGAATTAAATATAAGAGACACAATGCCGATTTAAGAACAGGAAGGCTGAGTCTTCTTACTGTCTATGTGTTCAGCGTTTCCTATGTAATCAGTTTTACATTCCGATGCACCTCTGCAGGTTTAGTGTATTCCTTGGACCTTCCCATTGACGATGAAACACAGAAATAGCATCGGAATTAAACATAAGAGACTCCATGCCGACTTAAGTACAGGAAGACTGAGTCTTCCTACTGTCTACGTTTTGAGCGTTTCCTTTGTCACCAGTTTTACATTCCGATGCACCTCTGCAGGTTTTCTGTATACATTGGACCTTCCCATTGACGATGAAACACAGAAATTTCATCGGATTTAAATAAAAGAGACACAATGCCGACTTATTTACAGGAAGACAGAGTCTTTCTACTGTCTATGTTTGAGCGTTTCCTGTGTCACCACTTTTACATTCCGATGGACCTCTGCAGGTTTACTGTATCTCTTGGACATTCTTATCGATGATGAAACACAGAAAACGCATCGGAATTAAATATAAGAGACACAATGCCGTCTTAAGTACAGGAACACTGAGTCTTCCTACTGTCTACGTTTTGAGCGTTTCCTGTGTCACCAGTTTTACATTCCGATGCACCTCTGCAGGTTTACTGTTTCCATTCGACCTTCACAGTGACGATGAAACACAGAAATTGCATCGGAATTAAATATAAGAGACACAAAGCCGATTTAAGTACAGGAAGGCTGAGTCTTCCTACTGTCTATGTTTTCAGCGCTTCCTATGTAATCAGTTTTACATTCCGATGCACCTCTGCAGGTTTACTGTATCCCTTGGGCTTTCCCATTGACGATGAAACACGGAAGTTGCTTCGGAATTAAATATAAGAGACACAATGCCGACTTAAGTACAGGAAGACTGAGTCTTCCTACTGTCGACGTTTTGAGCGTTTCCTGTGTCACCAGTTTTACATTCCGATGCACCTCTGCAGCTTTACTGTATCCATTGGACCTTCCCATTGACGATGAAACACAGAAATTGCATCGGATTTCAATATAAGAGGCACAATGCCGACTTAATTACAGGAAGACTGAGTCTTCCTACCGTCTATGGTTCAAATGCTTAAAATCGTTCTGAGCACTATGGGACTGAACATCTACGGTCATCAGTCCCCTAGAACTTAGAACTACTTAAACCTAACTAACCTATGGACATCACACGACACCCAGCCATCACGAGGCAGAGAAAATCCCGGACCCCGCCGGGAATCGAACCCGGTAACACGAGCGTGGGAAGCGAGAACGCTACCGCACTACTACGAGATTCGGGCTACTGTCTATGTTTTGAGCGTTTCCTGTGTCACCAGTTTTATATTCCGATGCAGCTCTGCAGGTTAACTGTATCCCTTGGACCTTCACAGTAACGATGAAACACAGAAATTGCATCGGAATTAAATATAAGAGACACAATGCCGATTTAACTACAGGAAGGCTGAGTCTTCCTACTGTCTATGTTTTCAGCGTTTCCTGTGTAATCAGTTTTACATTCCGATGCACCTCTGCAGGTTTACTGTATTCCTTGGACCTTCCCATTGACGATGAAACACAGAAATCGCATCGGAATTAAATATAAGAGACACAATGCCGACTTAAGTACAGGAAGACTGAGTCTTCCTACTGTATATGGGTTGAGCGTTTCCTGTGTCACCAGTTTTACATTCCGATGCACCTCTGCAGGTTTACTGTATCCATTCGACCTTGACAGTGACGATGAGACACAGAAATTGCATCGGAATTAAATATAAGAGACGCAATGCCGACTTAAGTACTACAAAACTGAGTCTTCTTAGGGTCTATGTTTTGAGCGTTTCCTGTGTCACTTGTTTTATATTCCGATGGACCTCTGCAGGTTTACTGTATCCCTTGGACATTCCCATCGACGTTGAAACACAGAAATTGCATCGGAATTAAATATAAGAGACACAATGCCGACTTAAGTACAGGTAGACTGAGTCTTCCTACTGTCTACGTATTAAGCGTTTCCTGTGTCACCAGTTTTACATTCCGATGCACCTCTGCAGGTTTACTGTATCCATTGGACGTTCCCATTGACGATGAAACACAGAAATTGCATCGGATTTAAATATAAGAGACACAATGCCGACTCAAGTACAGGAAGACTGAGTCTTCCTACTCTCTATGTTTTGAGCGTTTCCTGTGTCACCAGTTTTACATTCCGATGCACCTCTGCAGGTTTACTGTATCCATTGTACCCTCCCATTGACGATGAAACGCAGAAATTGCATTGGATTTAAATATAGGAGGCACAATGCCGACTTAAGTACAGGAAGACTGAGTCTTCCTACTCTCCATGCTTTGAGCGTTTCCTGTGTCATCAGTTTTACATTCCGATGCACCTCTGCAGGTATACTGTATCCATTCGACCTTCACAGTGACAATGAAACACAGAAATTGCGTCGGAATTAAATGTAAGAGACACAATGTCGGCTCAAGTACAATAAAACTGAGTCTTCTTAGGGTCTTTGTTTTGAGCGATTCCACTGTCACCAGTTTTACATTCCCATGCACCTCTGCAGGTTTACTGTATCCCTTGGACCTTCCCATTGACCATGAAACACGGAAATTGCATCGGAATTAAATATAAGAGACACAATGTCAACTTAAGTACAGGAAGACTGAGTCTTCCTACTGTCTATGTTTTGAGCGTTCCCTGTGTCACCAGTTTTACATTCCGATGCACATCTGCAAGTTTGAAGTATCAATTGGACCTTCCCATTGACGATGAAACACAGAAATTGCGTCGGATTTAAATATAAGGGACACAATGCCGACTTAGGTACAGGAAGACTGAGTCTTCCAACTGTCTATGTTTTGAGCGTTTCCTTTGTCATCAGTTTTACATTTCGATGCACCTCTGCAGGTTTACTGTATCCCTTGGACCTTCCCATTGACGATGAAACACAGAATTTGCATCGGAATTTAATATAAGAGGCACAATGCCGACTGAAGTACAGGAAGACTGAGTCTTCCTACTGTCTATGTTTTGAGCGTTTCCTTTGTCATCAGTCTTACATTCCGATGCACCTCGGCAGGTTTACTGTATCCATTCGACCTTCACAGTGAGGATGAAACACAGAAATTGCATCGGATTTAAATATAAGAGACACAATGCCGACTTAAGTACAAGAAGACTGAGTCTTCCTACTGTCTATTTTTTGAGCTTTTCCTGTGTCACCAGTTTTACATTCCGATGCACCTCTGCAGGTTTACTGTACCCATTCGACCTTCACAGTGACGATCAAACACAGAAACTGTATCGGAATTAAATATAAGAGACACAATGCCGACTAAGTACTACAAAACTGAGTCTTCTTAGGGTCTATGTTTTGAGCGTTTCCTGTGTCACCAGTTTTACATTTCGATGCACCTCTGCAGGTTTACTGTATCTATTCGACCTTCACAGTGACGATGAAACACAGAAATTGGATCGGAATTAAATATAAGAGTTACAATGTCGCCTTAAGTACAGGAAGACTGAGTCTTCCTACTGTCTACGTTTTGAGCGTTTCCTGTGTCACCAGTTTTACATTCCGATGCACCTCTGCAGGTTTACTGTATCCATTGGACCTTCCCATTGACGATGAAACACAGAAATTTCATCGGATTTAAATAAAAGAGACACAATGCCGACTTATTTACAGGAAGACTGAGTATTCCTACTGTCTATGCTTTGAGCGTTTCCTGTGTCACCAGTTTTACATTCCGATGCACCTCTGCAGGTTTACTGTATCCCTTGGACCTTCCCATCCACGATGAAACACAGAAATTAAATCGGAATTAAATATAAGAGACACAATGCCGACTTAATTACAGGAAGACTGAGTCTTCCGACTGTCTATGGTTCAAATGCTTAAAATGGTTCTGAGCATTATGGGACTGAACATGTACGGTCATCAGTCCCCTAGAACTTAGAACTACTTAAACCTAACTAACCTAAGGACATCACACAACACCCAGCCATCACGAGGCAGAGAAAATCCCTGACCCCGCCGGGAATCGAACCCGGTAACACGAGCGTGGGAAGCGAGAACGCTACCGCACTACCACGAGATTCGGGCTACTGTCTATGGTTTGAGCGTTTCCTGTGTCACCAGTTTTATATTCCGATGCACCTCTGCAGCTTTACTGTATCCATTGGACGTTCCCATTGACGATGAAACACAGAAATTGCATCGGATTTAAATATAAGAGACACAATGCCGACTCAAGTACAGGAAAGCTGAGTCTTCCTACTGTCTATGTTTTCAGCGTTTCCTGTTTAATCAGTTTTACATTCCGATGCACCTTTGCAGGTTTACTGTATCCCTTGGACCTTCCCATTGACGATGAAACACAGAAATTGCATCGGAATTAAATATATGAGGCACAATGCCGACCTAAGTACAGGAAGACTGAGTCTTCGTACTGCCTATGATTTGAGCGTTTGCTGTGTCACCAGTTTTACATTCCGATGCACCTCTGCAGGTTTACTGTATCCATTGGATCCTCCCATTGACGATGAAACGCAGAAATTGCATTGGATTTAAATATAGGAGGCACAATGCCGACCTAAGCACAGGAAGACTGAGTCTTCCTACTCTCCATGCTTTGAGCGTTTCCTGTGTCACCAGTTTTACATTCCGATGCACCTCTGCAGGTATACTGTATCCATTCGACCTTCACAGTGACGATGAAACACAGAAATTGCACCGGAATTAAATGTAAGAGACACAATGCCGGCTTAAGTACAATAAAACTGAGTCTTCTTAGGGTCTCTGTTTTGAGCGTTTCCTCTGTCACCAGTTTTACATTCCCATGCACCTCTGCAGGTTTACTGTATCCCTTGGACCTTCCCATTGACCATGAAACACGGAAATTGCATCGGAATTAAATATAAGAGACACAATGTCAACTTAAGTACAGGAAGACTGAGTCTTCCTACTGTCTATGTTTTGAGCGTTTCCTGTGTCACCAGTTTTACATTCCGATGCACATCTGCAAGTTTACTGTATCCATTGGACCTTCCCATTGACGATGAAACACAGAAATTGCATCGGATTTAAATATAAGAGACACAATAACGACTTAAGTACAGGAAGACTGAGTCTCCCAACTGTCTATGTTTTGAGCGTTTCCTTTGTCATCAGTTTTACATTTCGATGCACCTCTGCGAGTTTATTGTATCCCTTGGACCTTCCCATTGACGATGAAACACACAATTTGCATCGGAATTAAATATAAGAGGCACAATGCCGACTTAAGTACAGGAAGACTGAGTCTTCCTACTGTCTATGTTTTGAGCGTTTCCTGTGTCATCAGTTTTACATTCCGATGCACCTCGGCAGGTTTACTGTATCCATTCGACTTTCACAGTGAGGATGAAACACAGAAATTGCATCGGATTTAAATATAAGAGACACAATGCCGACTTAAGTACAAGAAGACTGAGTCTTCCTACTGTCTATGTTTTGAGCTTTTCCTGTGTCACCAGTTTTACATTCCGATGCACCTCTGCAGGTTTACTGTACCCATTCGACCTTCACAGTGACGATCTAACACAGAAATTACATCGGAATTAAATATAAGAGACACAATGCCCACTAAGTACTACAAAACTGAGTCTTCTTAGGGTCTATGTTTTGAGCGTTTCCTGTGTCACCAGTTTTACATTTCGATGCACCTCTGCAGATTTACTGTATCTATTCGACCTTCACAGTGACGATGAAACACAGAAATTGCATCGGAATTAAATGTAAGAGACACAATGCCGGCATAAGTAAAAGAAAACTGAGTCTTCTTAGGGTCTATGTTTTGAGCGTTTCCTGTGTCACCAGTTTTACATTCCGATGCACCTCTGCAGGTTTACTGTATCCCTTGGACCTTCCAATTGACGATGAAACACAGAAATTGCATCGGAATTAAATATAAGAGATACAATGTCGCCTTAAGTACAGGAAGACTGAGTCTTCCTACTGTCTATGATTTGAGCGTTTCCTGTGTCACCAGTTTTACATTGCGATGCACCTCTGCAGGTTTACTGTATCCGTTGGGCCTTCACAGTGACGATGAAACACAGAAATTGAATCGGAATTAAATATAAGAGACACAATGCCGACTTAAGTACTACAAAACTGAGTCTTCTTAGGGTCTATGTTTTGAGCGTTTCCTGTGTCACCAGTTTTACATTCCGATGCAGCTCTGCAGGTTTACTGTATCCATTGGACCTTCCCAGTGAGGATGAAACACAGATATTGCATCGGAATTAAATATAAGAGACACAATGCCGACTTATGTACAAGAAAACTGAGTCTTCTTAGGGTCTATGTTTTGAGCGTTTCCTGTGTCACCAGTTTTACATTCCGATGCACCTATGCAGGTTTACTGTATCCCTTGGACCTTCCCATCGACGATGAAACACAGAAATTGCATCGGAATTAAATATAAGAGACACAATGCCGACTTAAGTACAGGAAGACTGAGTCTTCCTACTGTCTACGTTTTGAGCGTTTCCTGTGTCACCAGTTTTACATTCCGATGCACCTCTGCAGCTTTACTGTATCCATTGGACCTTCCCATTGACGATGAAACACAGAAATTGCATCGGATTTCAATATAAGAGGCACAATGCCGACTTAATTACGGGAAGACTGAGTCTTCCTACTGTCTATGGTTCAAATGCTTAAAATGGTTCTGAGCACTATGGGACTGAACATCTACGGTCATCAGTCCCCTAGAACTTAGAACTACTTAATCCTAACTAACCTAAGGACATCACACAACACCCAGCCATCACGAGGCAGAGAAAATCCCTGACCCCGCCGGGAATCGAACCCGGTAACACGAGCGTGGGAAGCGAGAACGCTACCGCACTACCACGAGATTCGGGCTACTGTCTATGTTTTGAGCGTTTCCTGTGTCACCAGTTTTATATTCCGATGCATCTCTGCAGCTTTACTGTATCCATTGGACGTTCCCATTGACGATGAAACACAGAAATTGCATCGGATTTAAATATAAGAGACACAATGCCGACTCAAGTACAGGAAGGCTGAGTCTTCCTACTGTCTATGTTTTCAGCGTTTCCTGTTTAATCAGTTTTACATTCCGATGCACCTTTGCAGGTTTACTGTATCCCTTGGACCTTCCCATTGACGATGAAACACAGAAATTGCATCGGAATTAAATATAAGAGGCACAATGCCGACCTAAGTACAGGAAGACTGAGTCTTCGTACTGCCTATGATTTGAGCGTTTGCTGTGTCACCAGTTTTACATTCCGATGCAACTCTGCAGGTTTACTGTATCCATTGGATCCTCCCATTGACGATGAAACGCAGAAATTGCATTGGATTTAAATATAGGAGGCACAATGCCGACTTAAGCACAGGAAGACTGAGTCTTCCTACTCTCCATGCTTTGAGCGTTTCCTGTGTCACCAGTTTTACATTCCGATGCACCTCTGCAGGTATACTGTATCCATTCGACCTTCACAGTGACGATGAAACACAGAAATTGCACCGGAATTAAATGTAAGAGACACAATGCCGGCTTAAGTACAATAAAACTGAGTCTTCTTAGGGTCTATGTTTTGAGCGTTTCCTCTGTCACCAGTTTTACATTCCCATGCACCTCTGCAGGTTTACTGTATCCCTTGGAGCTTCCCATTGACCATGAAACACGGAAAATGCATCGGAATTAAATATAAGAGACACAATGTCAACTTAAGTACAGGAAGACTGAGTCTTCCTACTGTCTATGTTTTGAGCGTTTCCTGTGTCACCAGTTTTACATTCCGATGCACATCTGCAAGTTTACTGTATCCATTGGACCTTCCCATTGACGATGAAACACAGAAATTGCATCGGATTTAAATATAAGAGACACAATAACGACTTAAGTACAGGAAGACTGAGTCTTCCAACTGTCTATGTTTTGAGCGTTTCCTTTGTCATCAGTTTTACATTTCGATGCACCTCTGCGGGTTTATTGTATCCCTTGGACCTTCCCATTGACGATGAAACACACAATTTGCATCGGAATTAAATATAAGAGGCACAATGCCGACTTAAGTACAGGAAGACTGAGTCTTCCTACTGTCTATGTTTTGAGCGTTTCCTGTGTCATCAGTTTTACATTCCGATGCACCTCTGCAGGTTTACTGTATCCATTCGACCTCCACAGTGAGGATGAAACACAGAAATTACATCGAATTTAAATATAAGAGACACAATGCCGACTTAAGTACAAGAAGACTGAGTCATCCTACTGTCTATGTTTTGACCTTTTCCTGTGTCACCAGTTTTACATTCCGATGCACCTCTGCAGGTTTACTGTACCCATTCGACCTTCACAGTGACGATCTAACACAGAAATTGCATCGGAATTAAATATAAGAGACACAATGCCCACTAAGTACTACAAAACTGAGTCTTCTTAGGGTCTATGTTTTGAGCGTTTCCTGTGTCACCAGTTTTACATTTCGATGCACCTCTGCAGATTTACTGTATCTATTCGACCTTCACAGTGACGATGAAACACAGAAATTGCATCGGAATTTAATGTAAGAGACACAATGCCGGCATAAGTAAAAGAAAACTGAGTCTTCTTAGGGTCTATGTTTTGAGCGTTTCCTGTGTCACCAGTTTTACATTCCGATGCACCTCTGCAGGTTTACTGTATCCCTTGGACCTTCCAATTGACGATGAAACACAGAAATTGAATCGGAATTAAATATAAGAGATACAATGTCGCCTTAAGTACAGGAAGACTGAGTCTTCCTACTGTCTCTGATTTGAGCGTTTCCTGTGTCACCAGTTTTACATTGCGATGCACCTCTGCAGGTTTACTGTATCCATTGGACCTTCCCATTGGCGATGAACACAGAAATTGCATCGGATTTATATATAAGAGACACAATGCCGACTCAAGTACAGGAAGACTGAGTCTTCCAACTGTCTATGTTTTGAGCGTTTCCTTTGTCATCAGTTTTACTTTCCGATGCACCTCTGCAGGTTTACTGTATCCCTTGGACCTGCCCATTGACGATGAAACACAGAAATTGCAACGGAATTAAATATAAGAGGCACATTGCCGACTTAAGTACAGGAAGACTGAGTCTTCCTACTGTCTATGTTTTGATCGTTTCCTGTGTCACCAGTTTTAAATTCCGATGCACCTCGGCAGGTTTACAGTATCCATTCGACCTTCACAGTGACGATGAAACACAGAAATTGCATCGGATTTAAATATAAGAGACACAATGCCGACTTAAGTACAAGAAGACTGAGTCTTCCTACTGTCTATGTTTTGAGCGTTTCCTGTGTCACCAGTTTTTCATTCCGATGCACCTCTGCAGGTTTACTGTATCCATTCGACCTTCACAGTGACGATGAAACACAGAAATTGCATCGGAATTAAATACAAGAGACACAATGCCGACTTAAGAACAGGAAGACTGAGTCTTCCTACTGTCTATGTTTTTTAGCGTTTCCTGTGTCACCAGTTTTACATTCCGATGCACCTCTGCAGGTTTACTGTATCCCTTGGTCCTTCACAGTAACGATGAAACATAGAAATTGCATCGGAATTCAATATAAGAGACACATTGCCGGTTAAAGTACAGGAATACTGAGTCTTCCTACTGTCTATGTTTGAGCGTTTCCTGTGTCACCACATTTACATTGCGATGCACCTCCGCAGGTTTACTTTATCCATTCGACCTTCACAGTGACGATGAAACACAGAGATTGCATCGGATTAAAATGTAAGAGCCATAATGCCGACTTAAGTACAGGAAGACTCAGTTTTCCTACTGTCTATGTTTTGAGCTTTTCCTGTGTCACCAGTTTTACATTCCGATGCACCTCTGCAGGTTTACTGTACCAATTCGACCTTCACAGTGACGATCAAACACAGAAATTGCATCGGAATTAAATATAAGAGACACAATGCCGACTAAGTACTACAATACTGAGTCTTCTTAGGGTCTATGTTTTGAGCGTTTCCTGTGTCACCAGTTTTACATTTCGATGCACCTCTGCAGATTTACTGTATCTATTCGACCTTCACAGTGACGATGAAACACAGAAATTGCATCGGAATTAAATGTAAGAGACACAATGCCGGCATGAGTAAAAGAAAACTGAGTCTTCTTCGGGTCTATGTTTTGAGCGTTTCCTGTGACACCAGTTTTACATTCCGATGCACCTCTGCAGGTTTACTGTATCCCTTGGACCTTCCAATTGACGATGAAACACAGAAAATGCATCGGAATTAAATATAAGAGATACAATGTCGCCTTAAGTACAGGAAGACTGAGTCTTCCTACTGTCTACGTTTTGAGCGTTTCCTGTGTCACCAGTTTTACATTCCGATGCACCTCTGCAGGTTTACTGTATCCATTGGACCTTCCCATTGACGATGAAACACAGAAATTTCATCGGATTTAAATAAAAGAGACACAATGCCGACTTATTTACAGGAAGACTGAGTCTTCCTACTGTCTATGTTTTGAGCGTTTCCTGTGTCACCAGTTTTACATTCCGATTCACCTCTGCAGGTATACTGTATCCCTTGGACCTTCCCATTGACGATGAAACACAGAAATTTCATCGGATTTAAATAAAAGAGACACAATGCCGACTTATTTACAGGAAGACTGAGTCTTCCTACTGTCTATGTTTTGAGCGTTTCCTGTGTCACCAGTTTTACATTCCGATTCACCTCTGCAGGTATACTGTATCCCTTGGACCTTCCCATTGACGATGAAACACAGAAATTTCGTCGGATTTAAATAAAAGAGACACAATGCCGACTTATTTACAGGAAGACTGAGTCTTCCTACTGTCTATGTTTGAGCGTTTCCTGTGTCACCACATTTACATTCCGATGCACCTCTGCAGGTTTGCTGTATCCATTCGACCTTCACAGTGACGATAAAACACAGAAATTGCGTCGGAATTAAATATAAGAGACTCAATGTAGACTTAAGATCAGGAAGACTGAGTCTTCCTACTGTCTATGTTTTTTAGCGTTTCCGGTGTCACCAGTTTTACATTCCGATGCACCTCTGCAGGTTTACTGTATCCGTTGGACCTTCACAGTGACGATGAAACACAGAAATTGAATCGGAAATAAATGTAAGAGACACAATGCCGACTTAAGTACTACAAAACTGAGTCTTCTTAGGGTCTATGTTTTGAGCGTCTCCTGTGTCACCAGTTTTACATTCCGATGCACCTCTGCAGGTTTACTGTATCCATTGGACCTTCCCAGTGACGATGAAACACAGATATTGCATCGGAATTAAATATAAGAGACACAATGCCGACTTATGTACAAGAAAACTGAGTCTTCTTAGGGTCTATGTTTTGAGCGTTTCCTGTGTCACCAGTTTTACATTCCGATGCACCTCTGCAGGTTTACTGTATCCCTTGGACCTTCCCATCGACGATGAAACACAGAAATTGCATCGGAAATAAATATAAGAGACGCAATGCCGACTTAAGTACAGGAAGACTGAGTCTTCCTACTGTCTACGTTTTGAGCGTTTCCTGTGTCACCAGTTTTACATTCCGATGCACCTCTGCAGCTTTACTGTATCCATTGGACCTTCCCATTGACGATGAAACACAGAAATTGCATCGGATTTCAATATAAGAGGCACAATGCCGACTTAATTACAGGAAGACTGAGTCTTCCTACTGTCTATGGTTCAAATGCTTAAAATGGTTCTGAGCACTATGGGACTGAACATCTACGGTCATCAGTCCCCTAGAACTTAGAACTACTTAAACCTAACTAACCTAAGGACATCACACAACACACTGCCATCACGAGGCAGAGAAAATCCCTGACTCCGCCGGGAATCGAACCCGGTAACACGAGCGTGGGAAGCGAGAACGCTACCGCACTACCACGAGATTCGGGCTACTGTCTATGTTTTGAGCGTTTCCTGTGTCACCAGTTTTATATTCCGATGCACCTCTGCAGCTTTACTGTATCCATTGGACGTTCCCATTGACGATGAAACACAGAAATTACATCGGATTTAAATATAAGAGACACAATGCCGACTCAAGTACAGGAAGGCTGAGTCTTCCTACTGTCTATGTTTTCAGCGTTTCCTGTTTAATCAGTTTTACATTCCGATGCACCTTTGCAGGTTTACTGTATCCCTTGGACGTTCCCATTGACGATGAAACACAGAAATTGCATCGGAATTAAATATAAGAGGCACAATGCCGACTTAAGTACAGGAAGACTGAGTCTTCGTACTGCCTATGATTTGAGCGTTTGCTGTGTCACCAGTTTTACATTCCGATGCACCTCTGCAGGTTTACTTTATCCATTGGACCCTCCCATTGACGATGAAGGGCAGAAATTGCATTGGATTTAAATATAGGAGGCACAATGCCGACTTAAGTACAGGAAGACTGAGTCTTACTACTCTCCATGCTTTGAGCGTTTCCTGTGTCACCAGTTTTACATTCCGATGCACCTCTGCAGGTATACTGTATCCATTCGACCTTCAGAGTGACGATGAAACACAGAAATTGCATCGGAATTAAATGTAAGAGACACAATGCCGGCTTAAGTACAATAAAACTGAGTCTTCTTAGGGTCTATGTTTTGAGCGTTTCCTCTGTTACCAGTTTTACATTCCCATGCACCTCTGCAGGTTTACTGTATCCCTTGGACCTTCCCATTGACCATGAAACACGGAAATTGCATCGGAATTAAATATAAGAGACACAATGTCAACTTAAGTACAGGAAGACTGAGTCTTCCTACTGTCTATGTTTTGAGCGTTTCCTGTGTCACCAGTTTTACATTCCGATGCACATCTGCAAGTTTACTGTATCCATTGGACCTTCCCATTGACGATGAAACACAGAAATTGCATCGGATTTAAATATAAGATACACAATGCCGACTTAAGTACAGGAAGACTGAGTCTTCCAACTGTCTATGCTTTGAGCGTTTCCTGTGTCATCAGTTTTACATTCCGATGCACCTCGGCAGGTTTACTGTATCCATTCGACCTTCACAGTGAGGATGAAACACAGAAATTGCATCGGATTTAAATATAAGAGACACAATGCCGACTTAAGTACAAGAAGACTGAGTCTTCCTACTGTCTATGTTTTGAGCTTTTCCTGTGTCACCAGTTTTACATTCCGATGCACCTCTGCAGGTTTACTGTACCCATTCGACCTTCACAGTGACGATCAAACACAGAAATTGCATCGGAATTAAATATAAGAGACACAATGCCGACTAAGTACTACAAAACTTAGTCTTCTTAGGGTCTATGTTTTGAGCGTTTCCTGTGTCACCAGTTTTACATTTCGATGCACCTCTGCAGATTTACTGTATCTATTCGACCTTCACAGTGACGATGAAACACAGAAATTGCATCGGAATTAAATGTAAGAGACACAATGCCGGCATAAGTAAAAGAAAACTGAGTCTTCTTAGGGTCTATGTTTTGAGCGTTTCCTGTGTCACCAGTTTTACATTCCGATGCACCTCTGGAGGTTTACTGTATCCCTTTGACCTTCCAATTGACGATGTAACACAGAAATTGCATCGGAATTAAATATAAGAGATACAATGTCGCCTTAAGTACAGGAAGACTGAGTCTTCCTACTGTCTATGATTTGAGCGTTTCCTGTGTCACCAGTTTTACATTGCGATGCACCTCTGCAGGTTTACTGTATCCATTGGACCTTCCCATTGACGATGAACACAGAAATTGCATCGGATTTATATATAAGAGACACAATGCCGACTTAAGTACAGGAAGACTGAGTCTTCCAACTGTCTATGTTTTGAGCGTTTCCTTTGTCATCAGTTTTACATTCCGATGCACCTCTGCAGGTTTACTGTATCCCTTGGACCTTCACAGTGGCGATGAAACACAGAAATTGCATCGGAATTAAATATAAGAGACACAATGCCAACTTAAGAACAGGAAGACTGAGTCTTCCTACTGTCTATGTTTTTTAGCGTTTCCTGTGTCACCAGTTTTACATTCCGATGCACCTCCGCAGGTTTACTGTATCCCTTGGTCCTTACCATTGACGATGAAACACATAAATTGCATCGGAATTAAATATAAGAGACACAATGCCGAATAAATACTACAAAACTGAGTCTTCTTAGGGTCTATGTTTTGAGCGTCTCCTGTGTCACCAGTTTTACATTCCGATGCACCTCTGCAGGTTTACTGTATCCATTGGACCTTCCCAGTGACGATGAAACACAGATATTGCATCGGAATTAAATATAAGAGACACAATGCCGACTTATGTACAAGAAAACTGAGTCTTCTTAGGGTCTATGTTTTGAGCGTTTCCTGTGTCACCAGTTTTACATTCCGATGCATCTCTGCAGGTTTACTGTATCCCTTGGACCTTCCCATCGACGATGAAACACAGAAATTGCATCGGAATTAAATGTAAGAGACACAATGCCGACTTAAGTACAGGTAGACTGAGTCTTCCTACTGTCTACGTTTTGAGCGTTTCCTGTGTCACCAGTTTTACATTCCGATGCACCTCTGCAGCTTTACTGTATCCATTGGACCTTCCCATTGACGATGAAACACAGAAATTGCATCGGATTTCAATATAAGAGGCACAATGCCGACTTAATTACAGGAAGACTGAGTCTTCCTACTGTCTATGGTTCAAATGCTTAAAATGATTCTGAGCACTATGGGACTGAACATCTACGGTCATCAGTCCCCTAGAACTTAGAACTACTTAAACCTAACTAACCTAAGGACATCACACAACACACAGCCATCACGAGGCAGAGAAAATCCCTGACCCCGCCGGGAATCGAACCCGGTAACACGAGCGTGGGAAGCGAGAACGCTACCGCACTACCACGAGATTCGGGCTACTGTCTATGTTTTGAGCGTTTCCTGTGTCACCAGTTTTATATTCCGATGCACCTCTGCAGCTTTACTGTATCCATTGGACGTTCCCATTGACGATGAAACACAGAAATTGCATCGGATTTAAATATAAGAGACACAATGCCGACTCAAGTACAGGAAGGCTGAGTCTTCCTACTGTCTATGTTTTCAGCGTTTCCTGTTTAATCAGTTTTACATTCCGATGCACCTTTGCAGGTTTACTGTATCCCTTGGACCTTCCCATTGACGATGAAACACAGAAATTGCATCGGAATTAAATATAAGAGGCACAATGCCGACTTAAGTACAGGAAGACTGAGTCTTCGTACTGCCTATGATTTGAGCGTTTGCTGTGTCACCAGTTTTACATTCCGATGCACCTCTGCAGGTTTACTTTATCCATTGGACCCTCCCATTGACGATGAAAGGCAGAAATTGCATTGGATTTAAATATAGGAGGCACAATGCCGACTTAAGTACAGGAAGACTGAGTCTTCCTACTCTCCATGCTTTGAGCGTTTCCTGTGTCACCAGTTATACATTCCGATGCACCTCTGCAGGTATACTGTATCCATTCGACCTTCACAGTGACGATGAAACACAGAAATTGCATCGGAATTAAATGTAAGAGACACAATGCCGGCTTAAGTACAATAAAACTGAGTCTTCTTAGGGTCTATGTTTTGAGCGTTTCCTCTGTCACCAGTTTTACATTCCCATGCACCTCTGCAGGTTTACTGTATCCCTTGGACCTTCCCATTGACCATGAAACACGGAAATTGCATCGGAATTAAATATAAGAGACACAATGTCAACTTAAGTACAGGAAGACTGAGTCTTCCTACTGTCTATGTTTTGAGCGTTTCCTGTGTCACCACTTTTACATTCCGATGCACATCTGCAAGTTTACTGTATCCATTGGACCTTCCCATTGACGATGAAACACAGAAATTGCATCGGATTTAAATATAAGAGACACAATGCCGACTTAAGTACAGGAAGTCTGAGCCTTCCAACTGTCTATGTTTTGAGCGTTTCCTGTGTCATCAGTTTTACATTCCGATGCACCTCGGCAGGTTTACTGTATCCATTCGACCTTCACAGTGAGGATGAAACACAGAAATTGCATCGGATTTAAATATAAGAGACACAATGCCGACTTAAGTACAAGAAGACTGAGTCTTCCTACTGCCTATGTTTTGAGCTTTTCCTGTGTCACCAGTTTTACATTCCGATGCACCTCTGCAGGTTTACTGTACCCATTCGACCTTCACAGTGACGATCAAACACAGAAATTGCATCGGAATTAAATATAAGAGACACAATGCCGACTAAGTACTACAAAACTGAGTCTTCTTAGGGTCTATGTTTTGAGCGTTTCCTGTGTCACCAGTTTTACATTTCGATGCACCTCTGCAGATTTACTGTATCTATTCGACCTTCACAGTGACGATGAAACACAGAAATTGCATCGGAATTAAATGTAAGAGACACAATGCCGGCATAAGTAAAAGAAAACTGAGTCTTCTTAGGGTCTATGTTTTGAGCGTTTCCTGTGTCACCAGTTTTACATTCCGATGCACCTCTGCAGGTTTACTGTATCCCTTTGACCTTCCAATTGGCGATGAAACACAGAAATTGCATCGGAATTAAATATAAGAGATACAATGTCGCCTTAAGTACAGGAAGACTGAGTCTTCCTACTGTCTATGATTTGAGCGTTTCCTGTGTCACCAGTTTTACATTGCGATGCACCTCTGCAGGTTTACTGTATCCATTGGACCTTCCCATTGACGATGAACACAGAAATTGCATCGGATTTATATATAAGAGACACAATGCCGACTTAAGTACAGGAAGACTGAGTCTTCCAACTGTCTATGTTTTGAGCGTTTCCTTTGTCATCAGTTTTACATTCCGATGCACCTCTGCAGGTTTACTGTATCCCTTGGACCTTCCCATTGACGATGAAACACAGAAATTGCATCGGAATTAAATATAAGAGGCACATTGCCGACTTAAGTACAGGAAGACTGAGTCTTCCTACTGTCTATGTTTTGATCGCTTCCTGTGTCACCAGTTTTAAATTCCGATGCACCTCGGCAGGTTTACTGTATCCATTCGACCTTCACAGTGACGATGAAACACAGAAATTGCATCGGATTTAAATATAAGAGACACAATGCCGACTTAAGTACAAGAAGACTGAGTCTTCCTACTGTCTATGTTTTGAGCGTTTCCTGTGTCACCAGTTTTACATTCCGATGCACCTCTGCAGGTTTACTGTATCCATTGGACCTTCCCAGTGACGATGAAACACAGATATTGCATCGGAATTAAACATAAGAGACACAATGCCGACTTATGTACAAGAAAACTGAGTCTTCTTAAGGTCTATGTTTTGAGCGTTTCCTGTGTCACCAGTTTTACATTCCGATGCACCTCTGCAGGTTTACTGTATCCCTTGGACCTTCCCATCGACGATGAAACACAGAAATTGCATCGGAATTAAATGTAAGAGACACAATGCCGACTTAAGTACAGGAAGACTGAGTCTTCCTACTGTCTACGATTTGAGCGTTTCCTGTGTCACCAGTTTTACATTCCGAAGCACCTCTGCAGCTTTACTGTATCCATTGGACCTTCCTATTGACGATGAAACACAGAAATTGCATCGGATTTCAATATAAGAGGCACAATGCCGACTTAATTACAGGAAGACTGATTCTTCCTACTGTCTATGGTTCAAATGCTTAAAATGGTTCTGAGCACTATGGGACTGAACATCTACGGTCATCAGTCCCCTAGAACTTAGAACTACTTAAACCTAACTAACCTAAGGACATCACACAACACACAGCCATCACGAGGCAGAGAAAATCCCTGACCCCGCCGGGAATCGAACCCGGTAACACGAGCGTGGGAAGCGAGAACGCTACCGCACTACCACGAGATTCGGGCTACTGTCTATGTTTTGAGCGTTTCCTGTGTCACCAGTTTTATATATCGATGCACCTCTGCAGCTTTACTGTATCCATTGGACGTTCCCATTGACGATGAAACACAGAAATTGCATCGGATTTAAATATAAGAGACACAATGCCGACTCAAGTACAGGAAGGCTGAGTCTTCCTACTGTCTATGATTTCAGCGTTTCCTGTTTAATCTGTTTTACATTCCGATGCACCTTTGCAGGTTTACTGTATCCCTTGGACCTTCCCATTGACGATGAAACACAGAAATTGCATCGGAATTAAATATAAGAGGCACAATGCCGACTTAAGTACAGGAAGACTGAGTCTTCGTACTGCCTATGATTTGAGCGTTTGCTGTGTCACCAGTTTTACATTCCGATGCACCTCTGCAGGTTTACTTTATCCATTGGACCCTCCCATTGACGATGAAAGGCAGAAATTGCATTGGATTTAAATATTGGAGGCACAATGCCGACTTAAGTACAGGAAGACTGAGTCTTCCTACTCTCCATGCTTTGAGCGTTTCCTGTGTCACCAGTTTTACATTCCGATGCACCTCTGCAGGTATACTGTATCCATTCGACCTTCACAGTGACGATGAAACACAGAAATTGCATCGGAATTAAATGTAAGAGACACAATGCCGGCTTAAGTACAATAAAAGTGAGTCTTCTTAGGGTCTATGTTTTGAGCGTTTCCTCTGTCACCAGTTTTACATTCCCATGCACCTCTGCAGGTTTACTGTATCCCTTGGACCTTCCCATTGACCATGAAACACGGAAATTGCATCGGAATTAAATATAAGAGACACAATGTCAACTTAAGTACAGGAAGACTGAGTCTTCCTACTGTCTATGTTTTGAGCGTTTCCTGTGTCACCAGTTTTACATTCCGATGCACATCTGCAAGTTTACTGTATCCATTGGACCTTCCCATTGACGATGAAACACAGAAATTGCATCGGATTTAAATATAAGAGACACAATGCCGACTTATGTACAAGAAGACTGAGTCTTCCTACTGCCTATGTTTTGAGCTTTTCCTGTGTCACCAGTTTTACATTCCGATGCACCTCTGCAGGTTTACTATACCCATTCGACCTTCACAGTGACGATCAAACACAGAAATTGCATCGGAATTAAATATAAGTGACACAATGCCGACTAAGTACTACAAAACTGAGTCTTCTTAGGGTCTATGTTTTGAGCGTTTCCTGTGTCACCAGTTTTACATTTCGATGCACCTCTGCAGATTTACTGTATCTATTCGACCTTCACAGTGACGACGAAACACAGAAATTGCATCGGAATTAAATGTAAGAGACACAATGCCGGCATAAGTAAAAGAAAACTGAGTCTTCTTAGGGTCTATGTTTTGAGCGTTTCCTGTGTCACCAGTTTTACATTCCGATGCACCTCTGCAGGTTTACTGTATCCCTTTGACCTTCCAATTGACGATGAAACACAGAAATTGCATCGGAATTAAATATAAGAGATACAATGTCGCCTTAAGTACAGGAAGACTGAGTCTTCCTACTGTCTATGATTTGAGCGTTTCCTGTGTCACCAGTTTTACATTGCGATGTACCTCTGCAGGTTTACTGTATCCATTGGACCTTCCCATTGACGATGAACACAGAAATTGCATCGGATTTATATATAAGAGACACAATGCCGACTTAAGTACAGGAAGACTGAGTCTTCCAACTGTCTATGTTTTGAGCGTTTCCTTTGTCATCAGTTTTACATTCCGATGCACCTCTGCAGGTTTACTGTATCCATTGGACCTTCCCAGTGACGATGAAACACAGATATTGCATCGGAATTAAATATAAGAGACACAATGCCGACTTATGTACAAGAAAACTGAGTCTTCTTAGGGTCTATGTTTTGAGCGTTTCCTGTGTCACCAGTTTTACATTCCAATGCACCTCTGCAGGTTTACTGTATCCCTTGGACCTTCCCATCGACGATGAAACACAGAAATTGCATCGGAATTAAATGTAAGAGACACAATGCCGACTTAAGTACAGGAAGACTGAGTCTTCCTACTGTCTACGTTTTGAGCGTTTCCTGTGTCACCAGTTTTACATTCCGATGCACCTCTGCAGCTTTACTGTATCCATTGGACCTTCCCATTGACCATGAAACACGGAAATTGCATCGGAATTAAATATAAGAGACACAATGTCAACTTGAGTACAGGAAGACTGAGTCATCCTACTGTCTATTTTTTCAGCGTTTCCTGTTTAATCAGTTTTACATTCCGATGCACCTTTGCAGGTTTACTGTATCCCTTGGACCTTCCCATTGACGATGCAACACAGAAATTGCATCGGAATTAAATATAAGAGACAGAATGCCGACTTAAGTACAGGAAGACTGAGTCTTCGTACTGCCTATGATTTGAGCGTTTGCTGTGTCACCAGTTTTACATTCCGATGCACCTCTGCAGGTTTACTGTATCCCTTGGACCTTCCCATTGACCATGAAACACGGAAATTGCATCGGAATTAAATATAAGAGACACAATGTCAACTTAAGTACAGGAAGACTGAGTCTTGATACTGTCTATATTTTGAGCGTTTCCTGTGTCACCAGTTTTACATTCCGATGCACATCTGCAAGTTTACTGTATCCATTGGACCTTCCCATTGACGATGAAACACAGAAATTGCATCGGATTTAAATATAAGAGACACAATGCCGACTTGAGTACAGGTAGACTGAGTCTTCCAACTGTCTATGTTTTGAGCGTTTCCTTTGTCATCAGATTTACATTTCGATGCACCTCTGCAGGTTTACTGTATCCCTTGGACCTTCCCATTGACGATGAAACACAGAATTTGCATCGGAATGAAATATAAGAGGCACAATGCCGACTTAAGTACAGGAAGACTGAGTCTTCCTACTGTCTATGTTTTGAGCGTTTCCTGTTTAATCAGTTTTACATTCCGATGCACCTCGGCAGGTTTACTCTATCCATTCGACCTTCACAGTGACGATGAAACACAGAAATTGCATCGGATTTAAATATAAGAGACACAATGCCGACTTAAGTACAAGAAGACTGAGTCTTCCTACTGTCTATGTTTTGAGCGTTTCCTGTGTCACCAGTTTTTCATTCCGATGCACCTCTGCAGGTTTACTGTATCCCTTGGTCCTTCACATTGACGATGAAACACAGAAATTGCATCGGAATTAAATATAAGAGACAGAATGCCGACTAAGTACTACAAAACTGAGTTTTCTTGGGGTCTATGTTTTGAGCGTTTCCTGTGTCACCAGTTTTACATTCTGATGCACCTCTGCAAGTTTACTGTATCCATTGGACCTTCACAGTGACGATGAAACTCAGAAATTGCATCGGAATTAAATATAAGAGACACAATGCCGACTTAAGTACTACAAAATGGAGTCTTCTTAGGGTCTGTGTTTTGAGCGTCTCGTGTGTCACCAGTTTTCCATTCCGATGCACCTCTTCAGGTTTACTGTATCCATTGGACCTTCCCAGTGACGATGAAACACAGAAATTGCATCGGAATTAAATATAAGAGACACAATGCCGTGTTAAGCACGGGAAGACTGAGTCTTCCTACTGTCTATGATTTGAGCGTTTCCTGTGTCACCAGTTTTACACTCGGATGCACCTCTGTAGGTTTATTGTATCCCTTGGACCTTCCCATTGACGATGAAACACAGATATTGTATCGGAATTAAATATAAGAGGCACAATAACGACTTAAGAACAGGAAGACAGAGTCTTCCTACCGTCTATGTTTTGAGCGTTTCCTGTGTCATCGGTTTTACATTCCGATCCATCTCTGCAGGTTTACTGTATCCCTTGGACCTTCCCATTGATGATGAAACACAGTAATGGCATCGGAAATAAATATAAGAGACACAATGCCGACATAAGTACAGGAAGGCTGAATCTTCCTACTCTCTATGTTTTGAGCGTTTTCTGTGTCACAATTTTTACATTCCGATGCACCTCTGCAGGTTTACTGTATCCATTCGACCTTCACAGTGACGATGAAACACAGAAAATGCATCGGAATTAAATATAAGAGACACAATGGCGATTTAAGTACAGGAAGGCTGAGTCTTCCTACTGTCTATGTTTTCAGCGTTTCCTATGTAATCAGTTTTACATTCCGATGCACCTCTGCAGGATTACTGTAGTCCTTGGACCTTCCCATTGACGATGAAACACAGAAATTGCATCGGAATTAAATATAAGAGACACAATGCCGATTTAACTACAGGAAGGCTGAGTCTTCCTACTGTCTATGTTATCAGCGTTTCCTGTGTAATCAGTTTTACTTTCCGATGGACCTCTGCAGGTTTACTGTATCCCTTGGACATTCCCATCGACGATGAAACACAGAAATTGCATCGGAATTAAATATAAGAGACACAATGCCGATTTAACTATAGGAAGGCTGAGTCTTCCTACTGTCTACGTTTTAAGCGTTTCCTGTGTCACCAGTTTTACATTCCGATGCACCTCTGCAGGTTTACTGTATCCATTGGACGTTCCCATTGACGATGAAACACAGAAATTGCATCTGATTTAAATATAAGAGACACAATGCCGACTCAAGTACAGGAAGACTGAGTCTTCCTACTGTCTATGTTTTGAGCGTTTCCTGTGTCACCAGTTTTACATGCCGATGCACCTCTGCAGGTTTACTGTATCCCTTGGACCTTCACAGTAACGATGAAATACAGAAATTGCATCGGAATTAAATATAAGAGACACAATGCCGATTTAACTACTGGAAGGCTGAGTCTTCCTACTGTCTATGTTTTCAGCGTTTCCTGTTTAATCAGTTTTACATTCCGATGCACCTTTGCAGGTTTACTTTATCCCTTGGACCTTCCCATTGACGATGAAACACAGAAATTGCATCGGAATTAAATATGAGACAGAATGCCGATTTAAGTACAGGAAGACTGAGTCTTCGTACTGCCTATGATTTGAGCGTTTGCTGTGTCACCAGTTTTACTTTCCGATGCACCTCTGCAGGTTTACTGTATCCATTGGACCTTCCCATTGACGATGAAACGCAGAAATTGCATTGGATTTACATATAGGAGGCACAATGCCGACTTCAGGAAGACTGAGTCTTCCTACTCTCCATGCTTTGAGCGTTTCCTGTGTCACCAGTTTTACATTCCGATGCACCTCTGCAGGTATACTGTATCCATTCGACCTTCACAGTGACGATGAAACACAGAAATTGCATCGGAATTAAATGTAAGAGACACAATGCCGGCTTAAGTACAATAAAACTGAATCTTCTTAGGGTCTATGCTTTGAGCGTTTCCTCTGTCACCAGTTTTACATTCCCATGCACCTCTGCAGGTTTACTGTATCCCTTGGACCTTCCCATTGACGATGAAACACGGAAATTGCATCGGAATTAAATATAAGAGACACAATGTCAACTTAAGTACAGGAAGACTGAGTCTTCCAACTGTCTATGTTTTGAGCGTTTCCTGTGTCACCAGTTTTACATTCCGATGCACATCTGCAAGTTTACTGTATCCATTGGACCTTCCCATTGACGATGAAACACAGAAATTGCATCGGATTTAAATATAAGAGACACAATGCCGACTTAAGTACAGGAAGACTGAGTCTTCCAACTGTCTATGTTTTGAGCGTTTCCTTTGTCATCAGTTTTACATTTCGATGCACCTCTGCAGGTTTACTGTATCCCTTGGACCTTCCCATTGACGATGAAACACAGAATTTGCATCGGAAGAGGCACAATGCCGACTTAAGTACAGGAAGACTGAGTCTTCCTACTGTCTATGTTTTGAGCGTTTCCTGTGTCATCAGTTTTACATTCCGATGCACCTCGGCAGGTTAACTGTATCCATTCGACCTTCACAGTGACGATGAAACACAGAAATTGCATCGAAATTAAATATAAGAGACACAATGCCGACTTAAGTACTACAAAACGGAGTCATCGTAGGGTCTGTGTTTTGAGCGTCTCCTGTGTCACCCGTTTTACATTCCGATGCACCTCTGCAGGTTTACTGTATCCCTTGGACCTTCACAGTAACGATGAAACACAGAAATTGCATCGGAATTAAATATAAGAGACACAATGCCGATTTGACTACAGGAAGGCTGAGTCTTCTTACTGTCTATGTTTTGAGCGTTTCCTGTGTCATCAGTTTTAAATTCCGATGCACCTCTGAAGGTTTACTGTATCCATTGGACCTTCCCAGTGACGATGAAACACAAAAATTGCATCGGAATTAAATATAAGAGTCACAATGCCGACTTATGTACAAGAAGACTGAGTCTTCCTACTGTCTACGTTTTGAGCGTTTCCTGTGTCACCAGTTGTACATTCCGATGCACCTCTGCAGCTTTACTGCATCCATTGGACCATCCCATTGACGATAAAACACAAAAATTGCATCGGATTTCAATATAACAGGCACAATGCCGACGTAATTACAGGAAGACTGAGTCTTCCTACTGTCTATGATTCAAATGCTTCAAGTGGTTCTGAGCACTATGGGACTTAACATCTATGGTCATCAGTCCCCTAGAACTTAGAACTACTTAAACCTAACTAACCTAAGGACATCAAACAACACCCAGCCATCACGAGGCAGAGAAAATCCCTGACCCCGCCGGGGAATCGAACCCGGGAACACGAGCGTGGGAAGCGAGAACGCTACCGCACGACCTCGAGATTCGGGCTACTGTCTATGTTTTGTGCGTTTCCTGTGTCACCAGTTTTACATTCCGATGCACCTCTGCAGGTTCACTGTATCCCTTGGACCTTCACAGTAATGATGAAACACAGAAATTGCATCGGAATTAAATATAAGGGACACAATGCCGATTTAACTACAGGAAGGCTGAGTCTTCCTACTGTCTATGTTTTCAGCGTTTCCTGTGTAATCAGTTTTACATTCCGATGGGCCTCTGCAGGTTTACTGTATTCCTTGCACCTTCCCATCGACGATGAAACACAGAAATAGCATCGGAATTAAATATAAGAGACACAACGCCGACTTAATTACAGGAAGACTGAGTCTTCCTACTGTCTACGTTTTGAGCGTTTCCTGTGTCACCAGTTTTACATTCCGATGCACCTCTGCAGGTTTTCTGTATCCATTGGACCTTCCCATTGACGATGAAACACAGAAATTGCATCGGATTTATATATAAGAGACACAATGCCGACATAAGTACAGGATGTCTGAGTCTTGTTACTGTCTATGTTTTGAGCGTTTCCTTTGTCATCAGTTTTACATTCCGATGCACCTCTGCAGGTTTACTGTATCCCTTGGACCTTCCCATTGACGATGACACACAGAAATTGCATCGGAATTAAATATAAGAGACACAATGTCAACTTAAGTACAGTAAGACTGAGTCTTCCTACTGTCTATGTTTTGAGCGTTTCCTGTGTCACCAGTTTTACATTCCGATGCACCTCGGCAGGTTTACTGTATCCATTCGACCTTCACAGTGACGATGAAACACAGAAATTGCATCGGATTTAAATATAAGAGACACACTGCCGACTTAAGTACAAGAAGACTGAGTCTTCCTACTGTCTATGCTTTGAGCGTTTCCTGTGTCACCAGTTTTACATTCCCATGCACCTCTGCAGGTTTACTGTATCCATTGGACCGTCCCAGTGACGATGAAACACAGAAATAGCATCGGAATTAAATATAAGAGACACAATGCCGACTTAAGCATGGGAAGACTGAGTCTTCCTACTGTCTATGATTTGAGCGTTTCCTGTGTCACCAGTTTTACACTCAGATGCACCTCTGGAGGTTTATTGTATCCCTTGGACCTTCCCATTCACGATGAAACACAGACATTGCATCGGAATTAAATATAAGAGGCACAATGCCGACCTAAGAACAGGAAGACTGAGTCTTCCTACTGTCTATGTTTTTTAGCGTTTCCTGTGACACCAGTTTTACATTCCGATGCACCTCTGCAGGTTTACTGTCTCCCTTGGTCCTTCCCATTGACGATGAAACACAGTAATTGCATCGGAATTAAATATCAGAGTCACAATGCCGACTAAGTACTACAAAACTGAGTCTTCCTACTGTCTATGTTTTGAGCGTTTCCTGTGTCACCAGTTTTACACTCCGATGAACCTCAGCAGCTTTACTGCATCCATTGGACCTTCCCATTAACGATGAAACACGGAAATTGCATCGGATTTCAATATAAGAGGCACAATGCCGACTTAATTACAGGAAGACTGAGTCTTCCTACTGTCTATGGTTCAAATGCTTCAAATGGTCTGAGCACTATGGGACTTAACATCTATGGTCATCAGTCCCCTAGAACTTAGAACTACTTCAACCTAACTAACCTAAGGACATCAAACAACACCCAGCCATCACGAGGCAGAGAAAATACCTGACCCCGCCGGGAATCGAACCCGGGAACACGAGCGCGGGAAGCGAGAACGCTACCGCACGACCTCGAGATTCGGGCTACTGTCTATGTTTTGAGCGTTTCCTGTGTCACCAGTTTTACATTCCGATGCACCTCTGCAGGTTCACTGTATCCCTTGGACCTTCACAGTAACGATGAAACACAGAAATTGCATCGGAATTAAATATAAGAGACACAATGCCGATTTAACTACAGGAAGGCTGAGTCTTCCTACTGTCTATGTTTTCAGCGTTTCCTCAGTAATCAGTTTAACATTCTGATGGGCCTCTGCAGGTTTACTGTATTCCTTGCACCTTCCCATCGACGATGAAACACAGAAATAGCATCGGAATTAAATTTAAGAGACACAATGCCGACTTAAGTACAGGAAGACTGAGTCTTCCTACTGTCTACGATTTGAGCGTTTCCTGTGTTACCAGTTTTACATTCCGATGCACCTCTGCAGGTTTTCTGTATCCATTGGACCTTCCCATTGACGATGAAACACAGAAATTGCATCGGATTTATATCTAAGAGACACAATGCCGACATAAGTACAGGAAGTCTGAGTCTTCTTACTGTCTATGTTTTGAGCGTTTCCTTTGTCATCAGTTTTACATTCCGATGCATCTCTGCAGGTTTACTGTATCCCTTGCACATTCCCATTGACGATGAAACACAGAAATTGCATCGGAATTAAATATAAGAGACACAATGTCAACTTAAGTACAGGAAGACTGAGTCTTCCTACTGTCTATGTTTTAAGCGTTTCCTGTGTCACCAGGTTTACATTCCGATGCACCTCGGCAGGTTTACTGTATCCATTCGACCTTTACAGTGACGATGAAACACAGAAATTGCATCGGATTTAAATATAAGAGACACAATGCCGACTTAAGTACAAGAAGACTGAGTCTTCCTACTGTCTATGCTTTGAGCGTTTCCTGTGTCACCAGTTTTACATTCCGATGCACCTCTGCAGGTTAACTGTATCCATTGGACCTTCACGGTGGCGATGAAACACAGAAATTGCATCGGAATTAAATATAAGAGACACAATGCCGACTTAAGTGCTACAAAATGGAGTCTTCTTAGGGTCTGTGTTTTGAGCGTCTCATGTGTCACCAGTTTTACATTCCGATGCACATTTGCAGGTTTACTGTCTCCCTTGGTCCTTCCCATTGACGATGAAACACAGAAATTGCATCGGAATTAACTATAAGAGACACAATGCCGACTAAGTACTACAAAAGTGAGTCTTCCTACTGTCTATGTTTTGAGCGTTTCCTGTGTCACCAGTTTTACATTGCGATGCACCTCTGCAGGTTTACTGTATCCATTGGACCTTCCCATTGACGATGAAACACAGAAATTGCATCGGATTTACATATAAGAGACACAATGCCGACTTAAGTACAGGAAGACTGAGTCTTCCAACTGTCTATGTTTTGAGCGTTTCCTTTGTCATCTGTTTTACATTCCGATGCACCTCTGCAGGTTTACTGTATCCCTTGGACCTTCCCATTGACGATGAAACACAGAAATTGCATCGGAATTATATATAAGAGTCACAATGCCGACTTATGTACAAGAAAAGTAAGTCATCCTATGGTCTATAATTTGAGCGTTTTCTGTGTCACCAGTTTTACATTCCGTTGAACCTCTGCAGGTTTACTGTATCCCTTGGACCTTCCCATCGACGATGAAACACAGAAATTGCATCGGAATTAAATATAAGAGACACAATGCCGACTTAAGTACAGGAAGACTGAGTCTTCCTACTGTCTACGTTTTGAGCGTTTCCTGTGTCACCAGTTTTACATTCCGATGCACCTCTGCAGCTTTACTGCATCCATTGGACCTTCCCATTAACGATGAAACACGGAAATTGCATCGGATTTCAATATAAGAGGCACAATGCCAACTTAATTACAGGAAGACTGAGTCTTCCTACTGTCTATGGTTCAAATGCTTCAAATGGTTCTGAGCACTATGGGACTTAACATCTATGGTCATCAGTCCCCTAGAACTTAGAACTTCTTAAACCTAACTACCCTAAGGACATCACACAAAACCCAGCCATCACGAGACAGAGAAAATCCCTGACCCCGCCGGGAATCGAACCCGGGAACACGAGCGTGGGAAGCGAGAACTCTACCGCACGACCACGAGATTCGGGCTACTGTCTATGTTTTGAGCGTTTCCTGTGTCACCAGTTTTACATTCCGATGGGCCTCTGCAGGTTTACTGTATTCCTTGGACCTTCCCATCGACGATGAAACACAGAAATAGCATCGGAATTAAATATAAGAGACACAATGTAGACTTAAGGACAGGAAGACTGAGTCTTCCTACTGTCTACGTTTTGAGCGTTTCCTGTGTCACCAGTTTTACATTCCGATGCACCTCTGCAGGTTTTCCGTATCCATTGGACCTTCCCATTGACGATGAAACACAGAAATTGCATCGGATTTATATATAAGAGACACAATGCCGACTTAAGTACAGGAAGTCTGAGTCTTCCAACTGTCTATGTTTTGAGCGTTTCCTTTGTCATCAGTTTTACATTCCGATGCACCTCTGCAGGTTTACTGTATCCCTTGGACCTTCCCATTGACGATGAAACACAGAAACTGCATCGGAATTAAATATAACAGACACAATGTCAACTTAAGTACAGGAAGACTGAGTCGTCCTACCGTCTATGTTTTGAGCGTTTCCCGTGTCACCAGTTTTACATTCCGATGCACCTCGGCAGGTTTACTGTATCCATTCGACCTTCACAGTGACGACGAAACACAGAAATTGCATCTTATTTAAATATAAGAGACACAATGCCGACTTAAGTACAAGAAGACTGAGTCTTCCTACTGTCTATGTTTTGAGCGTTTCCTGTGTCACCAGTTTTACATTCCGATGCACCTCTGCAGGTTTACTGTACCCATTCGACCTTCACAGTGACGATGAAACACAGAAATTGCATCGGAATTAAATATAAGAGGCACAATGCCGACTAAGTACTACAAAACAGAGTCTTCTTAGGGTCTATGTTTTGAGCGTTTCCTGTGTCACCAGTTTTACATTCCGATGCACCTCTGCAGGTTTACTGTATCCTTGGACCTTCACAGTAACGATGAAACACAGAAATTGCATCGGAATTAAATATAAGAGACACAATGCCGATTTAACTACAGGAAGGCTGAGTCTTCCTACTGTTTATGTTTTCAGCGTTTCCTGTGTAATCAGTTTTACATTCCGATGGGCCTCTGCAGGTTTACTGTATTCCTTGGACCTTCCCATCGACGATGAAACACAGATATAGCATCGGAATTAAATATAAGAGACACAATGCCGACTTAAGTACAGGAAGACTGAGTCTTCCTACTGTCTACGTTTTGAGCGTTTCCTGTGTCACCAGTTTTACATTCCGATGCACCTCTGCAGGTTTTCCGTATCCATTGGACCTTCCCATTGACGATGAAACACAGAAATTGCATCGGATTTATATATAAGAGACACAATGCCGACTTAAGTACAGGAAGTCCGAGTCTTCCAACTGTCTATGTTTTGAGCGTTTCCTTTGTCATCAGTTTTACATTCCGTTGCACCTCTGCAGGTTTACTGTATCCCTTGGACCTTCCCGTTGACGATGAAACACAGAAACTGCATCGGAATTAAATATAAGAGACACAATGTCAACTTAAGTACAAGAAGACTGAGTCTTCGTACTGTCTATGTTTTGAGCGTTTCCTGTGTCACCAGTTTTACATTCCGATGCACCTCTGCAGGTTTACTGTATCCATTGGACCCTCCCATTGACGATGAAACACAGAAATTGCATCGGATTTAAATATAAGAGACACAATGCCGACTTAAGTACAGGAAGACTGAGTCTTCCAACTGTCTATGTTTTGAGCGTTTCCTTTGTCATCAGTTTTACATTCCGATGCATCTCTGCAGGTTTACTGTATCCCTTGGACCTTCCCATTGACGATGAAACACAGAATTTGCATCGGAATTAAATATAAGAGGCACAATGCCGACTTAGGTACAGGAAGACTTAGTCGTCCTACTGTCTATGTTTTGAGCGTTTCCTGTGTCACCAGTTTTACATTCCGATGCACCTCTGCAGGTTTACTGTATCCATTGGGCCTTCACGGTGGCGATGAAACACAGAAATTGCATCGGAATTAAATATAAGAGACACAATGCCGACTTAAGTACTACAAAATGGAGTCTTTTTGGGTCTGTGTTTGAGCGCCTCGTGTGTCACCAGTTTTACATTCCGATGCACCTCTGCAGGTTAACTGTATCCATTGGACCGTCCCAGGGACGATGAAACACAGAAATTGCATCGGAATTTAATATAAGAGACACAATGCCGACTTAAGCACGGGAAGACTGAGTCTTCCTACTGTCTATGATTTGAGCGTTTCCTGTGTCACCAGTTTTACACTCGGATGCACCTCTGCAGGTTTATTGTATCCCTTGGACCTTCCCATTGACGATGAAACACAGATATTGCATCGGAATTAAATATAAGAGGCACAATGCCGACTTATCGAAAGAAAGACAGAGTCTTCCTACTGTCTATGTTTTGAGCGTTTCCTGTGTCACCAGTTTTACATTCCGATGCACCTCGGCAGGTTTACTGTATCCATTCGACCTTCACAGTGACTATGAAACACAGAAATTGCATCGGATTTAAATGTAAGAGACACAATGCCGGCTTAAGTACAAGAAGACTGAGTCTTCCTACTGTCTTTGCTTTGAGCGTTTCCTGTGTCACCAGTTTTACAATCCGATGCACCTCTGCAGGGTTACTGTATCCATTCGACCATCACAGTGACGATGAAACACAGAAATTGCATCGGAATTAAATATAAGAGCACAATGCCGACTTAAGAACAGGAAGACTAAGTCTTCCTACTGTCTATGTTTTTTAGCGTTTCCTGTGTCACCAGTTTTACATTCCGATGCACCTCAGCAGGTTTACTGTATCCCTTGGTCCTTCCCATTGACGGTGAAACACAGAAATTGCATCGGAATTAAATATAAGAGACACAATGCCGACTAAGTACTACAAAACTGAGTCTTCTTAGGGTCTATGATTTGAGCGTTTCCTGTGTCACCAGTTTTACGTTCCGATGCACCTCTGCAGGTTTACTGTATCCATTGGACTTTCCCATTGACGATGAAACGCAGAAATTGCATCGCATTTAAATATAAGAGGCACAATGCCGACTTAAGTACAGGAAGGCTGAGTCTTCCTACTCTCTATGTTTTGAGCGTTTCCTGTGTCACCAGTTTTACATTCCGATGCACCTCTGCAGGTTTACTGTATCCATTCGACCTTCACAGTGACGATGAAACACAGAAATTGCATCGGAATTAAATGTAAGAGACACAATGCCGGCTTAAGTACAATACAACTAAGTCTTCTTAGGGTCTATGTTTTGAGCGTTTCCTCTGTCACCAGTTTTACATTCCCATGCACCTCTGCAGGTTTACTGTATCCCTTGGACTTTCCCATTGACGATGAAACACAGAAATAGCATCGGAATTAAATATAAGAGACACAATGTCGACTTAAGTACAGGAAGACTGAGTCTTCCTACTGTCTATGATTTGAGCGTTTCCTGTGTCACCAGTTTTACTTTGCGATGCACCTCTGCAGGTTTACTGTATCCATTGGACCTTCCCATTGACGATGAAACACAGAAATTGCATCGGATTTATATATAAGAGACACAATGCCGACTTAAGTACAGGAAGACTGAGTCTTCCAACTGTCTATGTTTTCAGCGTTTCCTTTGTCATCAGTTTTACATTCCGATGCACCTCTGCAGGTTTACTGTATCCCTTGGACCTTCCCATTGACGATGAAACACACAAAATTGCATCGGAATTAAATATAAGAGACACAATGCCGACTAAGTACTACAAAACTGAGTCTTCTTAGGGTCTGTGTTTTGAGCGTCTCGTGTGTCACCAGTTTTACATTCCGATGCATCTCTGCAGGTTTACTGTATCCCTTGGACCTTCCCATTGATGATGAAACACGGTAATGGCATCGGAACTAAATATAAGAGACACAATGTCGACTTAAGTACACGAAGGCTGAGTCTTCCTACTCTCTATGTTTTGAGCGATTCCTGTGTCACCAGTTTTACATTCCGATGCACCTCTGCAGGTTTACTGTATCCATTCGACCTCTACGGTGACGATGAAACACAGAAATTGCATCGGAATTAAATATAAGAGACACAATGCCGATTTAAGTACAGGAAGGCTGAGTCTTCCTACTGTCTATGTTTTCAGCGTTTCCTATGTAATCAGTTTTACATTCCGATGCACATCTGCAGGATTATTGTAGTCCTTGGAACTTCCCATTGATGATGAAACACAGAAATTGCATCGGAATTAAATATAAGAGACACAAAGCCGACTTAAGTACAGGAAGACTGAGTCTTCCTACTGTCTATGTTTTTTACCGTTTCCTGTGTCACCAGTTTTACATTCCGATGCACCTCTGCAGGCTTACTGTATCCCTTGGGCATTCCCATTGACAATGAAACACAGAAATTGCTTCGGAATTAAATATAAGAGACACAATGCCGACTTAAGTACAGGAAGACTGAGTCTTCCAACTGTCTATGTTTTGAGCGTTTCCTTTGTCATCAGTTTTACATTCCGATGCATCTCTGCAGGTTTACTGTATCCCTTGGACCTTCCCATCGACGATGAAACACAGAATTTGCATCGGAATTAAATATAAGAGGCACAATGCCGACTTAAGTACGGGAAGACTGAGTCATCCTACTGTCTATGTTTTGAGCGTTTCCTGTGTCACCAGTTTTACATTCCGATGCACCTCTGCAGGTTTACTGTATCCATTGGACCTTCACGGTGGCGATGAAACACAGAAATTGCATCGGAATTAAATATAAGAGACACAATGCCGACTTAAGTACTACAAAATGGAGTCTTTTTAGGGTCTGTGTTTGAGCGCCTCGTGTGTCACCAGTTTTACATTCCAATGCACCTCTGCAGGTTAACTGTATCCATTGGACCGTCCCAGTGACGATGAAACACAGAAATTGCATCGGAATTTAATATAAGAGACACAATGCCGACTTAAGCACGGGAAGACTGAGTCTTCCTACTGTCTATGATTTGAGCGTTTCCTGTGTCACCAGTTTTACACTCGGATGCACCTCTGCAGGTTTATTGTATCCCTTGGACCTTCCCATTGACGATGAAACACAGATATTGCATCGGAATTAAATATAAGAGGCACAATGCCGACATAACGACAGGAAGACAGAGTCTTCCTACTATCTATGTTTTGAGCGTTTCCTGTGTCACCAGTTTTACATTCCGATGCACCTCGGCAGGTTTACTGTATCCATTCGACCTTCACAGTGACTATGAAACACAGAAATTGCATCGGATTTTAATATAAGAGACACAATGCCGACTTAAGTACAAGAAGACTGAGTCTTCCTACTGTCTTTGTTTTGAGCGTTTCCTGTGTCACCAGTTTTACATTCCGATGCACCTCTGCAGGTTTACTGTATCCCTTGGTCCTTCCCATTGACGATGAAAAACAGAAATTGCATCGGATTTAAATATAAGAGGCACAATGCCGACTTAAGTACAGGAAGGCTGAGTCTTCCTACTCTCTATGTTTTGAGCGTTTCCTGTGTCACCAGTTTTACATTCCGATGCACCTCTGCAGGTTTACTGTATCCATTCCACCTTCACAGTGACGATGAAACACAGAAATTTCATCGGAATTAAATGTAAGAGACACAATGCCGGCTTAAGTACAATACAACTAAGTCTTCTTAGGGTCTATGTTTTGAGCGTTTCCTCTGTCACCAGTTTTACATTCCCATGCACCTCTGCAGGTTTACTGTATCCCTTGGACCTTCCCATTGACGATGAAACACAGAAATTGCATCGGAATTAAATATAAGAGACACAATGTCGACTTAAGTACAGGAAGACTGAGTCTTCCTCCTGTCTATGTTTTGATCGTTTCCTGTGTCACCAGTTTTAAATTCCGATGCACCTTGGCAGGTTTACTGTATCCATTCGACCTTCACAGTGACGACGAAACACAGGAATTGCATGGGATTTAAATATAAGAGACACAATGCCGACTTAAGTACAAGAAGACTGAGTCTTCCTACTGTCTATGTTTTGAGCGTTTCCTGTGTCACCAGTTTTTCATTCCGATGCACCTCTGCAGGTTAACTGTATCCATTCGACCTTCACAGTGGCGATGAAACACAGAAATTGCATCGGAATTAAATATAAGAGACACAATGCCAACTTAAGGACAGGAAGACTGAGTCTTCCTACTGTCTATGTTTTTTAGCGTTTCCTGTGTCACCAGTTTTACATTCCGATGCACCTCTGCAGGTTTACTGTATCCCTTGGTCCTTCCCATTGACGATGAAACACATAAATTGCATCGGAATTAAATATAAGAGACACAATGCCGACTAAATACTACAAAACTGAGTCTTCTTAGGGTCTATGTTTTGAGCGTTTCCTGTGTCACTAGTTTTACATTCTGATGCACCTCTGCAGGGTTACTGTATCCATTGGACCTTCACAGTGACGATGAAACACAGAAATTGCATCGGAATTAAATATAAGAGACACAATGCCGACTTAAGAACAGGAAGACTGAGTCTTCCTACTGTCTATGTTTTTTAGCGTTTCCTGTGTCACCAGTTTTACATTCCGATGCACCTCTGCAGGTTTATTGTATTCCTTGGACCTTCCCATTGACGATGAAACACAGTAATGGCATCGGAACTATATATAAGAGACACAATGTCGACTTAAGTACAGGAAGGCTGTGTCTTCCTACTCTCTATGTTTTGAGCGTTTCCTGTGTCACCAGTTTTACATTCCGATGCACCTCTGCAGGTTTACTGTATCCATTCGACCTTCACGGTGACGATGAAACACAGAAATTGCATCGGAATTAAATATAAGAGACACAATGCCGATTTAAGTACAGGAAGGCTGAGTCTTCCTACTGTCTATGTTTTCAGCGTTTCCTATGTAATCAGTTTTACATTCCGATGCACATCTGCAGGATTACTGTAGTCCTTGGAACTTCCCATTGACGATGAAACACAGAAATTGCATCGGAATTAAATATAAGAGACACAAAGCCGACTTAAGTACAGGAAGACTGAGTCTTCCTACTGTCCATGTTTTTTACCGTTTCCTGTGTCACCAGTTTTACATTCCGATGCACCTCTGCAGGCTTACTGTATCCCTTGGGCCTTCCCATTGACAATGAAACACAGAAATTGCTTCGGAATTAAATATAAGAGACACAATGCCGACTTAAGTACAGGAAGACTGAGTCTTCCAACTGTCTACGTTTTGAGCGTTTCCTGTGTCACCAGTTTTACATTCCGATGCAGCTCTGCAGGTTTTCTGTATCCATTGGACCTTCCCATTGACGATGAAACACAGAAATTTCATCGGATTTAAATAAAAGAGACACAATGCCGTCTTATTTACAGGAAGACTGAGTCTTCCTACTGTCTATGTTTTAAACGTTTCCTGTGTCCCCAGTTTTACATTCCGATTCACCTCTGCAGATTTACTGTATCCCTTGGACTTTCACAGTAACGATGAAACACAGAAATTGCATCGGAATTCAATATAAGAAACACATTGCCGGTTTAAGTACAGGAAGGCTGAGTCTTCCTACTGTCTATGTTTTCAGCGTTTCCTGTGTAATCAGTTTTACATTCCGATGCACCTCTGCAGGTTTACTGTATTCCTTGGACCTTCCCATTGACGATGAAACACAGAAATTGCATCGGAATTAAATATAAGAGACACAATGCCGACTTAAGTACTGTAAGACTGAGTCTTCCTATTGTCTATGTTTGAGCGTTTCCTGTGACACCAGTTTTACATTCCGATGCACTTCCGTAGGTTAACTGTATCCATTCGACCTTCACAGTGACGATGAAACACAGAAATTGCATCGGAATTAAATATAAGAGACACAATGCCGACTTAAGTACAAGAAAACGGAGTCTTCTTGGGGTCTATGTTTTGAGCGTTTCCTGTGTCACCAGTTTTACATTCCGATGGACCTCTGCAGGTTTACTGTATCCCTTGGAACTTTCCATCGACGATGAAACACTGATATTGCATCGGATATAATGTAAGAGCCATAATGCCGACTTAAGTACGGGAAGACTCAGTCTTCCTACTGTCTATGTTTAGAGCGTTTCCTGTGTCACGAGTTTTACATTCCGATGCACCTCTGCAGGTTTACTGTATCCATTGGACCTTCCCAGTGACGATGAAACACAGAAATTGCATCGGAATTAAATATAAGAGTCACAATGCCGACTTATGTGCAAGAAAACTAAGTCTTCTTAGGGTCTATGTTTTGAGCGTTTCCTGTGTCACCAGTTTTACATTCTGATGCACCTCTGCAGGTTTACTGTGTCCCTTGGACCTTCCCATCGACGATGAAACACAGAAATTGCATCGGAATTAAATATAAGAGGCACAATGCCGACTTAAGTACAGGAAGACTGAGTCTTCCTACTGTCTACGTTTTGAGCGTTTCCTGTGTCACCTGTTTTACATTCCGATGCACCTCTGCAGCTTTACTGCATCGACCTTCCCATTGACGATGAAACACAGATATTGCATCGTATTTCAATATATGAGGCACAATGCCGACTTAATTACAGGGAGACTGAGTCTTCCTACTGTCTATGGTTCAAATGCTTGAAATGGTTCTGAGCACTATGGGACTTAACATCTATGGTCATCAGTCCCCTAGAACTTAGAACTACTTAAACCTAACTAACCTAAGGATATCACACAACACCCAGCCATCACGAGGCAGAGAAAATCCCTGACCCCGCCGGGAATCGAACCCGGGAACACGAGAGTGGGAAGCGAGAACGCTACCGCACGACCACGAGATTCGGGCTACTGTCTATGTTTTGAGCCTTTCCCGTGTCACCAGTTTTACATTCCGATGCACATCTGCAGGTTTACGTTATCCATTGGACCTTCACAGTGACGATGAAACACAGAAATAGCATCGAAATTAAGTATAAGAGACACAATGCCGACTTAAGTACTGTAAGACTGAGTCTTCCTACTGTCTATGTTTGAGCGTTTCCTGTGACACCAGTTTTACATTCCGATGCACCTCCGCAGGTTTACTGTATCCATTCGACCTTCACAGTGACGATGAAACACAGAAATTGCATCGGAATTAAATATAAGAGACACAATGCCGACTTAAGTACAAGAAAACAGAGTGTTCTTAGGGTCTATGTTTGAACGTTTCCTGTGTCACCAGTTTTACATTCCGATGGACCTCTGCAGGTTTACTGTATCCCTTGGACCTTCCCATCGACGATGAAACACTGATATTGCATCGGATATAATGTAAGAGCCATAATGCCGACTTAAGTACAGGAAGACTCAGTCTTCCTACTGTCTATGTTTTGAGCGTTACCTGTGTCACGAGTTTTACTTTCCGATGCACCTCTGCAGGTTTACTCTATCCATTGGACCTTCCCAGTGACGATGAAACACAGAAATTGCATCGGAATTACATATAAGAGTCACAATGCCGACTTATGTACAAGAAAACTAAGTCTTCTTAGGGTCTATGTTTTGAGCGTTTCCTGTGTCACCAGTTTTACATTCCGATGCACCTCTGCAGGTTTACTGTATCCCTTGGACCTTCACAGTAACGATGAAACACAGAATTTGCATCGGAATTAAATATAAGAGACACAATGCCGATTTAACTACAGGAAGGCTGAGTCTTCCTACTCTCTATGTTTTCAGCGTTTCCTGTTTAATCAGTTTTATATTCCGATGGGCCTCTGCAGGTTTACTGTATTCCTTGGACCTTCCCATCGACGATGAAACACAGAAATTGCATAGGATTTAAATATAAGAGACACAATGCCTACTTAAGTACAGGAAGACTGAGTCTTCCTACTGTCTATGTTTTCAGCGTTTCCTCTGTAATCAGTTTTCATTCCGATGCACCTCTGCAGGTTTACTGTATTCCTTGGACCTTCCCATGGACGATGAAACACAGAAATTGCATAGGATTTAAATATAAGAGACACAATGCCGACTTAAGTAAAGGAAGACTGAGTCTTCCTACTGTCTATGTTTTGAGCGTCTCCTTTGTCACCAGTTTTACATACCGATGCACCTCTGCAGGTTTACTGTATCCCTTGGACCTTCACAGTGACGATGAGACACAGAAATTGCATCGGAATTAAATATAAGAGACACATTGCCGGTTAAAGTACAGGAAGGCTGAGTCTTCCTTCTGTCTATGTTTTCAGCGTTTCCTGTGTAATCATTTTTACATTCCGATGGGCCTCTGCAGGTTTACTGTATCCCTTGGACCTTCACAGTACCGATGAAACACAGAAATTGCATCGGAATTGAATATAAGAGACACAATGCAGATTTAACTACAGGAAGGCTGAGTCTTCCTACTCTCTATGTTTTCAGCGTTTCCTGTTTAATCAGTTTTATATTCCGATGGGACTCTGCAGGTTTACTGTATTCCTTGGACCTTCCCATCGACGATGAAACACAGAAATTGCATCGGAATTAAATATAAGAGACACAATGCCGACTTAAGTACAGGAAGACTGAGTCTTCCTACTGTCTATGTTTTCAGCGTTTCCTCTGTAATCAGTTTTCATTCCGATGCACATCTGCAGGTTTACTGTATCCATTGGACCTTCACAGTGACGATGAAACACAGAAATTGCATCGAAATTAAATGTAAGAGACACAATGCCGACTTAACTACTACAAAACGGAGTCTTCTTAGGGTCTGTGTTTTGAGCGTCTCCTGTGTCACCCGTTTTACATTCCGATGCACCTCTGCAGGTTTACTGTATCCCTTGGACCTTCACAGTAACGATGAAACACAGAAATTGCATCGGAATTGAATATAAGAGACACAATGCCGATTTAACTACAGGAAGGCTGAGTCTTCCTTCTGTCTATGTTTCAGCGTTTCCTGTGTAATCAGTTTTACATTCCGATGGGCCTCTGCAGGTTTACTGTATTCCTTGGACCTTCCCATCGACGATGAAACACAGAAATAGCATCGGAATTAAATATAAGAGACACAATGCCGACTTAAGTACAGGAAGACTGAGTCTTCCAACTGTCTACGTTTTGAGCGTTTCCTGTGTCACCAGTTTTACATTCCGATGCAGCTCTGCAGGTTTTCTGTATCCATTGGACCTTCCCATTGACGATGAAACACAGAAATTTCATCGGATTTAAATAAAAGAGACACAATGCCGTCTTATTTACACGAAGACTGAGTCTTCCTACTGTCTATGTTTTAAACGTTTCCAGTGTCACCAGTTTTACATTCCGATTCACCTCTGCAGGTTTACTGTATCCCTTGGACTTTCACAGTAACGATGAAACACAGAAATTGCATCGGAATTCAATTTAAGAAACACATTGCCGGTTTAAGTACAGGAAGGCTGAGTCTTCCTACTGTCTATGTTTTCAGCGTTTCCTGTGTAATCAGTTTTACATTCCGATGCACCTCTGCAGGTTTACTGTATTCCTTGGACCTTCCCATTGACGATGAAACACAGAAATTGCATCGGAATTAAATATAAGAGACACAATGCCGACTTAAGTACTGTAGGACTGAGTCTTCCTACTGTCTATGTTTGAGCGTTTCCTGTGACACCAGTTTTACATTCCGATGCACTTCCGCAGGTTTACTGTATCCATTCGACCTTCACAGTGACGATGAAACACAGAAATTGCATCGGAATTAAATATAAGAGACACAATGCCGACTTAAGTACAAGAAAACGGAGTCTTCTTAGGGTCTATGTTTTGAGCGTTTCCTGTGTCACCAGTTTTACATTCCGATGGACCTCTGCAGGTTTAATGTATCCCTTGGAACTTCCCATCGACGATGAAACACTGATATTGCATCGGATATAATGTAAGAGCCATAAAGCCGACTTAAGTACAGGAAGACTCAGTCTTCCTACTGTCTATGTTTAGAGCGTTTCCTGTGTCACGAGTTTTACATTCCGATGCACCTCTGCAGGTTTACTGTATCCATTGGACCTTCCCAGTAACGATGAAACACAGAAATTGCATCGGAATTAAATATAAGAGTCACACTGCCGACTTATGTGCAAGAAAACTAAGTCTTCTTAGGGTCTATGTTTTGAGCGTTTCCTGTGTCACCAGTTTTACATTCTGATGCACCTCTGCAGGTTTACTGTGTCTCTTGGACCTTCCCATCGACGATGAAACACAGAAATTGCATCGGAGTTAAATATAAGAGGCACAATGCCGACTTAAGTACAGGAAGACTGAGTCTTCCTACTGTCTACGTTTTGTGCGTTTCCTGTGTCACCTGTTTTACATTCCGATGCACCTCTGCAGCTTTACTGCATCGACCTTCCCATTGACGATGAAACACAGAAATTGCATCGTATTTCAATATATGAGGCACAATGCCGACTTAATTACAGGGAGACTGAGTCTTCCTACTGTCTATGGTTCAAATGCTTGAAATGGTTCTGAGCACTATGGGACTTAACATCTATGGTCATCAGTCCCCTAGAACTTAGAACTACTTAAACCTAACTAACCTAAGGACATCACACAACACCCAGCCATCACGAGGCAGAGAAAATCCCTGACCCCGCCGGGAATCGAACCCGGGAACACGAGAGTGGGAAGCGAGAACGCTACCGCACGACCACGAGATTCGGGCTACTGTCTATGTTTTGAGCCTTTCCCGTGTCACCAGTTTAACATTCCGATGCACATCTGCAGGTTTACGTTATCCATTGGACCTTCACAGTGACGATGAAACACAGAAATAGCATCGAAATTAAATATAAGAGACACAATGCCGACTTAAGTACTGTAAGACTGTGTCTTCCTACTGTCTATGTTTGAGCGTTTCCTGTGACACCAGTTTTACATTCCGATGCACCTCCGCAGGTTTACTGTATCCATTCGACCTTCACAGTGACGATGAAACACAGAAATTGCATCGGAATTAAATATAAGAGACACAATGCCGACTTAAGTACAAGAAAACGGAGTGTTCTTAGGGTCTATGTTTTAACGTTTCCTGTGTCACCAGTTTTACATTCCGATGGACCTCTGCAGGTTTACTGTATCCCTTGGACCTTCCCATTGACGATGAAACACTGATATTGCATCGGATATAATGTAAGAGCCATAATGCCGACTTAAGTACAGGAAGACTCAGTCTTCCTACTGTCTATGTTTTGAGCGTTTCCTGTGTCACCAGTTTTACATTCCGATGCACCTCTGCAGGTTTTCTGTATCCATTGGACCTTCCCATTGACGATGAAACACAGAAATTTCATCGTATTTAAACAAAAGAGACACAATGCCGTCTTATTTACAGGAAGACTGAGTCTTCCTACTGTCTATGTTTTAAACGTTTATTGTGTCACCAGTTTTACATTCCGATTCACCTCTGCAGGTTTACTGTATCCCTTGGACTTTCACAGCAACGATGAAACACAGAAATTGCATCGGAATTCAATATAAGAAACACATTGCCGGTTTAAGTACAGGAAGGCTGAGTCTTCCTACTGTCTATGTTTTCAGCGATTCCTGTGTAATCAGTTTTACATTCCTATGCACCTCTGCAGGTTTACTGAATTCCTTGGACCTTCCCATTGACGATGAAACACAGAAATTGCATCGGAATTAAATATAAGAGACACAATGCCGACTTAAGTACTGTAAGACTGAGTCTTCCTACTGTCTATGTTTGAGCGTTTCCTGTGACACCAGTTTTACATTCCGATGCACCTCCGCAGGTTTACTGTATCCATTCGACCTTCACAGTGACGATGAAACACAGAAATTGCATCGGAATTAAATATAAGAGACACAATGCCGACTTAAGTACAAGAAAACGGAGTGTTCTTAGGGTCTATGTTTGAACGTTTCCTGTGTCACCAGTTTTACATTCCGATGGACCTCTGCAGGTTTACTGTATCCCTTGGACCTTCCCATCGACGATGAAACACTGATATTGCATCGGATATAATGTAAGAGCCATAATGCCGACTTAAGTACAGGAAGACTCAGTCTTCCTACTGTCTATGTTTTGAGCGTTTCCTGTGTCACGAGTTTTACTTTCCGATGCACCTCTGCAGGTTTACTGTATCCATTGGACCTTCCCAGTGACGATGAAACACAGAAATTGCATCGGAATTAAATATAAGGGTCACAATGCCGACTTATGTACAAGAAAACTAAGTCTTCTTAGGGTCTATGTTTTGAGCGTTTCCTGTGTCACCAGTTTTACATTCCGATGCACCTCTGCAGGTTTACTGTATCCCTTGGACCTTCACAGTAACGATGAAACACAGAATTTGCATCGGAATTAAATATAAGAGACACAATGCCGATTTAACTACAGGAAGGCTGTGTCTTCCTACTCTCTATGTTTTCAGCGTTTCTTGTTTAATCAGTTTTATATTCCGATGGGCCTCTGCAGGTTTACTGTATTCCTTGGACCTTCCCATCGACGATGAAACACAGAAATTGCATAGGATTTAAATATAAGAGACACAATGCCGACTTAAGTACAGGAAGACTGAGTCTTCCTACTGTCTATGTTTTCAGCGTTTCCTCTGTAATCAGTTTTCATTCCGATGCACCTCTGCAGGTTTACTGTATTCCTTGGACCTTCCCATGGACGATGAAACACAGAAATTGCATAGGATTTAAATATAAGAGACACAATGCCGACTTAAGTAAAGGAAGACTGAGTCTTCCTACTGTCTATGTTTTGAGCGTCTCCTTTGTCACCAGTTTTACATACCGATGCACCTCTGCAGGTTTACTGTATCCCTTGGACCTTCACAGTGACGATGAGACACAGAAATTGCATCGGAATTAAATATAAGAGACACAATGCCGACTTAAGTACAGGAAGACTGAGTCTTCCTACTGTCTATGTTTTCAGCGTTTCCTCTGTAATCAGTTTTCATTCCGATGCACCTCTGCAGGTTTACTGTATTCCTTGGACCTTCCCATGGACGATGAAACACAGAAATTGCTTTGGAATTAAACATAAGAGACACAATGCCGACTTAAGTACAGGAAGACTGTGTCTTCCTACTGTCTATGTATTGAGCGTTTCCTGTGTCACCAGGTTTACATTCCGATGCACGTCTGCAGGTTTACTGTATCCATTGGACTTTCCCATTGACGATGAAACACAGAAATTTCATCGGAATTAAATGAAAGAGACACAATGCCGCCTTAAGTCAGGAAGACTGAGTCTTCCCACTGTCTATGTTTTGTGCGTTTCCTGTATCACCCGTTTTACATTCTGATGCACCTCTGCAGGTTTACTGTATCCATTAAACCTTCCCATTGACGATGAAACACAGAAATTGCATCGGATTTAAATATAAGAGACACAATGCAGGCTTAAGTACAGGTAGACTGAGTCTTCCTACTGTCTATGTTTTGAGCGTTTCCTGTGTCACGAGTTTTACTTTCCGGTGCACCTCTGCAGGTTTACTGTATCCATTGGACCTTCCCAGTGACGATGAAACACAGAAATGGCATCGGAATTAAATATAAGAATCACAATGCCGACTTATGTACAAGAAAACTAAGTCTTCTTAGGGTCTATGTTTTGAGCGTTTCCTGTGTCACCAGTTTTACATTCCGATGCACCTCTGCAGGTTTACTGTATCCCTTGGACCTTCTCATCGACGATGAAACACAGAAATTGCATCGGAATTAAATATAAGAGACACAATGCCGACTTAGGTACAGGAAGACTGAGTCTTCCTACTGTCTCCGTTTTGAGCGTTTCCTGTGTCACCAGTTTTACATTCCGATGCACCTCTGCAGCTTTACTGCATTCATTGGACCTTCCCATTGACTATGAAACACAGAAATTGCATCGGATTTCAATATAAGAGGCACAATGCCGACTTATCTGCAGAAAGACTGAGTCTTCCTACTGTCTATGGTCCAATGCTTCAAATGGTTCTGAGCACCATGGAACTTAACATCTATGGTCATCAGTCCCCTAGAACTTAGAACTACTTAAACCTAACTAACGTTAGGACATCACTCAACACCCAGCCATCAGGAGGCAGAGAATATCCATGACCGCGCCGGGAATTGAACCCGGGAACACGAGCGTGGTAAGCGAGAACGCTACCGCACGACCACGAGAGTCGGGCTACTGTCTATGTTTTGAGCCTTTCCAGTGTCACCAGTTTTACATTCCCATGGACCTCTGCAGGTTTACTGTATCCCTTGGACCTTCACAGTAACGATGAAACACTGAAATTGCATCGGAAATAAATATAAGAGACACACATGCCGATTTAACTACAGGAAGGCTGAGTCTTCCTACTGTCTATGTTTTCAGCGTTTCCTGTGTAATCAGTTTTACATTCCGATGGGCCTCTGCAGGTTTACTGTATTCCTTGGACCTTCCCATCGACGATGAAACACAGAAATAGCATCGGAATTAAATATAAGAGACACAATGCCGACTTAAGTACAGGAAGACTGAGTCTTCCTACTGTCTACGATTTGAGCGTTTCCTGTGTCACCAGTATTACATTCCGATGCACCTCTGCAGGTTTTCTGTATCCATTGGACCTTCCCATTGACGATGAAACACAGAAATTGCATCGGATTTATATATAAGAGACACAATGCCGACTTAAGTACAGGAAGTCTGATTCTTCCAACTGTCTATGTTTTGAGCGTTTCCTTTGTCATCAGTTTTACATTCCGATGCACCTCTGCAGGTTTACTGTATCCCTTGGACCTTCCCATTGACGATGAAACACAGAAATTGCATCGGAATTAAATATAAGAGGCACAATGCCGACTTAAGTACAGGAAGATTGAGTCTTCCTACTGTCTATGTTTTGAGCGTTTCCTGTGTCACCAGTTTTACATTGCGATGCACCTCTGCAGGTTTACTGTACCCATTCGACCTTCCCAGTGACGATGAAACACAGAAATTGCATCGGAATTAAATATAAGAGACACAATGCCGACTTAAGTACAAGAAAACTGAGTCTTCTTAGGGTCTATGTTTTGAGCGTTTCCTGTGTCACCAGTTTTACATTCCAATGCACTTTTGCAGGTTTACTGTATCAATTGGACCTTCCTATTGCCGATGAAACACAGAAATTGCATCGGATTTAAATATAAGAGACACAATGCCGACTTAAGTACAAGAAAACTGAGTCTTCTTAGGGTCTATGTTTTGAGCGTTTCCTGTGTCACCAGTTTTACATTCCAATGCACTTTTGCAGGTTTACTGTATCAATTGGACCTTCCTATTGCCGATGAAACGCAGAAATTGCATCGGATTTAAATATAAGAGGCACGATGCCGACTTAAGTACAGGAAGGCTGAGTCTTCCTACTGTCTATGCTTTGAGCGTTTCCTGTGTCACCAGTTTTACATTCCGATGCACCTTTGCAGGTTTACTGTACCCATTCGACCTTCACAGTGACGATGAAACACAGAAATTGCATCGCATTTAAATATAACAGACACAATGCCTACTTAAGTACAGGAAGTCTGAGTCTTCCTACTGTCTATGTTTTGAGGGTTTCCTGTGTCATCAGTTTTACACTCCGATGCACCTCTGCAGGTTTACTGTATTCCTTGGACCTTCCCATTGACGTTGAAACACAGAAATTGGATCGGAATTAAATATAAGAGACACAATGCCGACTTAAGTACAGGAAGACTGAGTCTTTCTACTGTCTATTTTTTGAGCGTTTCCTGTAGTACCAGTTTTACATTCCGATGCACCTCTGAAGGTTTACTGTATCCGTAGGACCTTCACAGTGACGATGAAACACAGAAATTGCATCGGAATTAAATATAAGATACACAATGCCGACTTAAGTACTACAAAACTCAGTCTTCTTAGGGTCTATGTTTTGAGCGTTTCCTGTGTCACCAGTTTTACATTCCGATGCACCTCTGCAGGATTACTGTATCCATTGGACCTTCACAGTGACGATGAGACACAGAAATTGCATCGGAATTAAATATAAGAGACACAATGCCGACTTAAGTACAGGAAGACTGAGTCTTCCTACTGTCTATGTTTTCAGCGTTCCCTGTGTAATCAGTTTTACACTCCGATGCATCTCTGCCGGTTTACTGTATTCCTTGGACCTTCCCATGGACGATGAAACACAGAAATTGCATCGGAATAAAATATAAGAGACACAATGCCGACTTAAGTACAGGAAGACTGAGTCTTCCTACTGTCTATGTTTTGAGCTTTTCCTGTGTCACCAGTTTTACATTCCGATGCACCTCTGCAGGTTTACTGTATCCACTGGACCTTCACAGTGACGATGAAACACAGAAATTGCTTTGGAATTAAACATAAGAGACACAATGCCGACTTAAGTACAGGAAGACTGTGTCTTCCTACTGTCTATGTATTGAGCGTTTCCTGTGTCACCAGGTTTACATTCCGATGCACCTCTGCAGGTTTACTGTATCCCTTGGACCTTCCCATTGACGATGGAACACAGAAATTTCATCGGAATTAAATGTAAGAGACACAATGCCGCCTTAAGTCAGGAAGACTGAGTCTTCCCACTGTCTATGTTTTGAGCGTTTCCTGTATCACCCTTTTTACATTCCGATGCACCTCTGCAGGTTTACTGTATCCATTAGACCTTCCCATTGACGATGAAACACAGAAATTGCATCGGATTTAAATATAAGAGACACAATGCAGCCTTAAGTACAGGTAGACTGAGTCTTCCTACTGTCTATGTTCTGAGCGTTTCCTGTGTCACGAGTTTTACTTTCCGGTGCACATCTGCAGGTTTACTGTATCCATTGGACCTTCCCAGTGACGATGAAACACAGAAATTGCATCGGAATTAAATATAAGAGTCACAATGCCGACTTATGTACAAGAAAACTCAGTCTTCTTAGGGTCTATGTTTTGAGCGTTTCCTGTGTCACCAGTTTTACATTCCGATGCACCTCAGCAGGATTACTGTATCCATTGGACCCTCACAGTGACGATGAAACACAGAAATTGCATCGGAATTAAATATAAGAGACACAATGCCGACTTAAGTACTACAAAACTGAGTCTTCCTAGGGTCTATGTTTTCAGCGTTTCTGTGTCACCAGTTTTACATTCCGATGAACCTCTGCAGGATTACTGTAGCCATTCGACCTTCCCGAAGACGATGAAACACACAAATTGCATCCGAATCAAATGTAAGAGACACAGTGCCGACTTAAGTACAAAGAACTGAGTCTTCTTTAGGGTCTATGTTTGAGCGTTTCCTGTGTCACCAGTTTTACATTCCGATGGGCCTCTGCAGGTTTACTGTATCCCTTGGACCTTCCCATGGACGATGAAACACACAAATTGCATCGGAATTAAATATAAGAGACACAATGCCGACTTAAGTACGGGAAGACTGAGTCTTCCTACTGTCTATGTTTTGAGCGTTTCCTGTGTCACCAGTTTCACATTCCAATACACCTCTGCAGGTTTACTGTATCCCTTGGACATTCCCATCGACGATGAAACACAGAAATTGCATCGCAATTAAATATAAGAGACACAATGCCGAATTAAGTACAGGAAAACTGAGTCTTCCTACTGTCTACGTTTTGAGCGTTTCCTGTGTCACCTGTTTTACATTCCGATGCACCTCTGCAGGTTTACTGTATCCATTGGACCTTCCCATTAACGATGAAACACAGAAATTGCATCGGATTTAAATATAAGAGACACAATGCCGACTTAAGTAAAGGAAGACTGAGGCTTCCTACTGTCTATGGTTTGAGCGTCTCCTTTGTCACCAGTTTTACATACCGATGCACCTCTGCAGGTTTACTGTATCCCTTGGACCTTCACAGTGACGATCAAACACAGAAATTGCATCGGAATTAAATATAAGAGACACAATGGCGACTTAAGTACAGGAAGACTGAGTCTTACTACTGTCTATTTTTTCAGCGTTTCCTGTGTAATCAGTTTTACATTCCGATGCACCTCTGCAGGTTTACTGTATTCCTTGGACCTTCCCATGGACGATGAAACACAGAAATTGCATCGGAATTAAATATAAGAGACACAATGCCGACTTAAGTACAGGAAGACTGAGTCTTCGTTCTGTCTATGTTTTGAGCTTTTCCTATGTCACCAGTTTCACATTCCGATGCACCTCTGCAGGTTTACTGTATCCACTGGACCTTCACATTGACGATGAAACACAGAAATTGCTTTGGAATTAAACATAAGAGACACAATGCCGACTTAAGTACAGGAAGACTGTGTCTTCCTACTGTCTATGTATTGAGCGTTTCCTGTGTCACCAGGTTTACATTCCGATGCACCTCTGCAGGTTTACTGTATCCCTTGGACCTTCCCATTGACGATGAAACACAGAAATTTCATCGGAAATAAATGTAAGAGACACAGTGCCGCCTTAAGTCAGGAAGACTGAGTCTTCCCACTGTCTATGTTTTGCGCGTTTCCTGTATCACCCGTTTTACATTCCGATGCACCTCTGCAGGTTTACTGTATCCATTAGACCTTCCCATTGACGATGAAACACAGAAATTGCATCGGATTTAAATATAAGAGACACAATGCAGGCTTAAGTACAGGTAGACTGAGTCTTCCTACTGTCTATGTTTTGAGCGTTTCCTGTGTCACCAGTTTTACATTCCGATGCACCTCTGCAGGTTAGCTGTATCCCTTGGACCTTCCATCGACGATGAAACACAGAAATTGCATCGGATTTAAATATAAGTGACACAATGCCGATTTAAGTACAGGAAGACTGAGTCTTCCTACTGTCTATGTTTTCAACGTTTCCTGTGTAATCAGTTTTACATTCCGAAGCACCTCTGCAGGTTTACTGTATTCCTTGGACCTTCCCATGGACGATGAAACACAGAAATTGCATCGGAATTAAAAATAAGAGACACAATGCCGACTTAAGTACAGGAAGACTGAGTCTTCCTACTGTCTATGCATTGAGCGTTTCCTGTGTCACCAGTTTTACATACCGATGCACCTCTGCAGGTTTACTGTATCCATTGGACCTTCCCATTGACGATGAAACACAGAAATTGCATCGGATTTTAATATAAGAGACACAATGCCGACTTAAGTACAGGAAGACTGAGACTTCCTACTATCTACATTTTGACCGTTTCCTGTGTCACCAGTTTTACATTCCGATGCACCTCTGCAGGTTTACTGTATCCATTGGACCTTCCCATTGACGATGAAACACAGAAATTGCATCGGATTTAAATATAAGATACACAATGCCGACTTAAGTACAGGAAGACTGAGTCTTCCTACTGTCTATATTTTGAGCGTTTCCTGTGACACCAGTTATGCATTCCGATGCACCTCTGCAGGTTTACTGTATCCCTCTGACCTTCACAGTGACGATGAAACACAGATATTGCATCGGAATTAAATATAAGAGACACAATGCCGATTTAAGTAGAGGAAGACTGAGTCTTTATACTGTCTATGTTTTGAGCGTTTCCTGTGTAATCAGTATTACATTCCGATGCAACTCTGCAGGTTTACTGTATCCCTTGGACCTTCCCATTGACGATGAAACACAGAAATTGCATCGGAATTAAATATGAGACACAATGCCGACATAAGTACAGAAAGACTGAGTCTTCCTACTGTCTATGTTTTGAGCGTTTCCTTTGTAACCAGTTTTTCACTCCGATGCACCTCTGCAGGCTTACTGTATCCCTTGGTCCACCCCATCGACGATGAAACACAGAAATTGAATCGGAATTAAATATAAGAGACACAATGCCGACTTAAGTACAAGAAAACTGAGTCTTCCTACTGTCTACGTTTTGTGCGTTTCCTGTGTCACAAGTTTTACATTCCAATACACTTCTGCAGGTTTACTGTATCCATTGGACCTTCACAGTGACGATGAAACACAGAAATTGCGTCGGAATTAAATATAAGAGACACAATGCCGACTTAAGTACTACAAAATTGAGGCTCCTTAGGGTCTATGTTTTGAGCGTTTCCTGTGTCACCAGTTTTACCTTCCGATGCACCTCTGCAGGTTTACTGTATCCCTTCAACCTTCGCAGTGATGATGAAAAACAGATATTGCATCGGAATTAAATATAAGAGACACAATGCCGACTTAAGTACAAGAAACTGAGTCTTCTTAGGCTCTATGTTTTGAGCGTTTCCTGTGTCACCAGTTTTACATTCCGATGGACCTCTGCAGGTTTACTGTATCCATTGAACCTTCCCATTGACGATGAAACACAGAAATTGCATCGGAATAAAATCTAAGAGACACAATGTCGACTTAAGTACAGGAAGACTGAGTCTTCTTCCTACTGTCTACGTTTTGAGCGTTTCCTGTGTCACCAGTTTTACATTCCGATGCACCTCTGCAGGTTTACTGTATCCATTGGACCTTCCCATTGACGATGAAACGCAGAAATTGCATCAGAATTAAATATAAGAGACACAATGCCGACTTAAGTACAGGAAGACTGAGTCTTCCTACTGTCTATATTTTGAGCGTTTCCTGTGACACCAGTTTTGCATTCCGATGCACCTCTGCAGGTTTACTGTATCCCTTCGACCTTCGCAGTGACGATGAAAAACAGATATTGCATCGGAATTAAATATAAGAGACACAATGCCGACTTAAGTACAGGAAGACTGAGTCTTCCTACTGTCTATATTTTGAGCGTTTCCTGTGACACCAGTTTTGCATTCCGATGCACCTCTGCAGGTTTACTGTATCCCTTCGACCTTCGCAGTGACGATGAAGAACAGATATTGCATCGGAATTAAATATAAGAGACACAATGCCGACTTAAGTACAAGAAACTGAGTCTTCTTAGGCTCTATGTTTTGAGCGTTTCGTGTGTCTCCAGTTTTACATTCCGATGGACCTCTGCAGGTTTACTGTATCCATTGAACCTTCTTATTGACGATGAAACACAGAAATTGCATCGCAATTAAATCTAAGAGACACAATGTCGACTTAAATACAGGAAAACTTTGTCTTCCTACTGTCTACGATTTGAGCGATTCCTGTGTCACCAGTTTTACATTCCGATGCACCTCTGCAGGTTTACTGTATCCCTTCGACCTTCGCAGTGACGATGAAAAACAGATATTGCATAGGAATAAAATATAAGAGACACAATGCCGACTTAAGTACAAGAAAACTGAGTCTTCTTAGGCTCTATGTTTTGAGCGTTTCCTGTGTCACCAGTTTTACATTCCGATGGACCTCTGCAGGTTTACTGTATACCTTGGACCTTCCCATTGAGGATGAAACACAGAAATTGCATCGGAATTAAATCTACGAGACACAATGTCCACTTAAGTACAGGAAGACTGAGTCTTGCTACTGTCTACGTTTTGAGCGTTTCCTCTGTCACCTGTTTTACATTCCGATACACCTCTGCAGGTTTACTGTATCCCTTGGACTTTCACAGTAACGATGAAACACAGAAATTGCATCGGAATTCAATATAAGAAACACATTGCCGGTTTAAGTACAGGAAGGCTGAATCTTCCAACTGTCTATGTTTTGAGCGTTTCCTTTGTCATCAGTTTCACATTCCGATGTACCTCTGCAGGTTTACTGTATCCCTTGGAGCTTCCCATTGACGATGAAACACAGAAATTGCATCGGAATTAAATATAAGAGACACAATGTCAACTTAAGTACAGGAAGACTGAGTCTTCCTACTGTCTATGTTTCGAGCGTTTCCTGTGTCACCAGTTTTACATTCCGATGCACCTCTGCAGGTTTACTGTATCCATTGGACCTTCCCATTGACGATGAAGCACAGAAATTGCATCTGATTTAAATATAAGAGACACAATGCCGACTTAAGTACAGGATGACTGAGTCTTCCAACTGTCTATGGTTTGAGCGTTTCCTGTGTCACCAGTTTTACATTCCGATGCACCTCTGCAGGTTTACTGTATCCATTGGACCTTCACAGTGACGATGAAACACAGAAATTGCATCGGAATTAAATATAAGAGACACAATGACGACTTAAGTACAGGAAGACTGAGTCTTCCTACTGTCTATGTTTTGAGCGTTTCCTGTGTCACCAGTTTTACATTCCGATGCACCTCGGCAGGTTTACTGTATCCATTCGACCTTCACAGTGACGATGAAAGACAGAAATTGCATCGGATTTAAATATAAGACACACAATGCCGACTTAAGTACAAGAAAACTGAGTCTTCTTAGGGTCTATGCTTTGAGCGTTTCCTGTGTCACCAGTTTTACATTCCAATGCACTTTTGCAGGTTTACTGTATCAATTGGACCTTCCTATTGCCGATGAAACGCAGAAATTGCATCGGATTTAAATATAAGAGGCACGATGCCGACTTAAGTACAGGAAGGCTGAGTCTTCCTACCGTCTATGCTTTTAGCGTTTCCTGTGTCATCAGTTTTACATTCCGATGCATCTCTGCAGGTTTACTGGATCCATTCGACCTTCACAGTGACGATGAAACAAAGAAATTGCATCGGATTTAAATATAAGAGACACAATGCCTACTTAAGTACAGGAAGTCTGAGTCTTCCTACTGTCTATGTTTTGAGGGTTTCCTGTGTCATCAGTTTTACACTCCGATGCACCTCTGCAGGTTTACTGTATTCCTTGGACCTTCCCATTGACGTTGAAACACAGAAATTGGATCGGAATTAAATATAAGAGACACAATGCCGACTTAAGTACAGGAAGACTGAGTCTTTCTACTGTCTATGTTTTGAGCGTTTCATGTAGAACCAGTTTTACATTCCGATGCACCTCTGCAGGTTTACTGTATCGGTAGGACCTTCACAGTGACGATGAAACACAGAAATTGCATCAGAATTAAATATAAGAGACACAATGCCGACCTAAGTACTACAAAACTGAGTCTCCTTAGGGTCTATATTTTGAGCGTTTCCTGTGTCACCAGATTTACATTCCGATGCACCTCTGCAGGTTTACTGTATCCATTGGACCTTCCCAGTGACGATGAAACACAGAAATTGCATCGGAATTAAATATAAGAGACACAATGCCTACTTAAGTACAAGAAAACTGAGTCTTCTTAGGGCCTATGGTTTGAGCGTTGCCTGTGTCACCAGTTTTACATTCCGATGGACCTCTGCAGGTTTTCTGTATGCCTTGGACCTTCCCATCGACGATGAAACACAGAAATTGCATCGGAATTAAATAAAAGAGACACAGTGCCGACTTAAGTACAGGAAGACTGAGTCTTCCTACTGTCTATGTTTTGAGCTTTTCCTGTGTCACCAGTTTTACATTCCGATGCACCTCTGCAGGTTACTGTATCCACTGGACCTTCACAGTGACGATGAAACACAGAAATTGCTTTGGAATTAAACATAAGAGACACAATGCCGACTTAAGTACAGGAAGACTGTGTCTTCCTACTGTCTATGTATTGAGCGTTTCCTGTGTCACCAGGTTTACATTCCGATGCACCTCTGCAGGTTTACTGTATCCCTTGGACTTTCCCATTGACGATGAAACACAGAAATGTCATCGGAATTAAATGAAAGAGACACAATGCCGCCTTAAGTCAGGAAGACTGAGTCTTCCCACTGTCTATGTTTTGAGCGTTTCCTGTATCACCCGTTTTACATTCCGATGCACCTCTGCAGGTTTACTGTATCCATAAGACCTTCCCATTGACGATGAAACACAGAAATTGCATCGGATTTAAATATAAGAGACACAATGCAGGCTTAAGTACAGGTAGACTGAGTCTTCCTACTGTCTATGATTTGAGCGTTTCCTGTGTCACGAGTTTTACTTTCCGGTGCACCTCTGCAGGTTTACTGTATCCATTGGACCTTCCCAGTGACGATGAAACACAGAAATTGCATCGGAATTAAATATAAGAATCACAATGCCGACTTATGTACAAGAAAACTAAGTCTTCTTAGGGTCTATGTTTTGAGCGTTTCCTGTGTCACCAGTTTTACATTCCGATGCACCTCTGCAGGTTTACTGTATCCCTTGGACCTTCTCATCGACGATGAAACATAGAAATTGCATCGGAATTAAATATAAGAGACACAATGCCGACTTAGGTACAGGAAGACTGAGTCTTCCTACTGTCTACGTTTTGAGCGTTTCCTGTGTCACCAGTTTTACATTCCGATGCACCTCTGCAGCTTTACTGCATCCATTGGACCTTCCCATTGACGATGAAACACAGAAATTGCATCGGATTTCAATATAAGAGGCACGATGCCGACTTATCTACAGGAAGACTGAGTCTTCCTACTGTCTATGGTCCAATGCTTCAAATGGTTCTGAGCACTATGGGACTTAACATCTATGGTCATCAGTCCCCTAGAACTTAGAACTACTTAAACCTAACTAACGTAAGGACATCACTCAACTCCCAGCCATCAGGAGGCAGAGAATATCCCTGACCGCGCCGGGAATCGAACCCGGGAACACGAATGTGGTAAGCGAGAACGCTACCGCACGACCACGAGATTCGGGCTACTGTCTATGTTTTGAGCCTTTCCAGTGTCACCAGTTTTACATTCCAATGCACCTCTGCAGGTTTACTGTATCCCTTGGACCTTCACAGTAACGATGAAACACTGAAATTGCATCGGAAATAAATATAAGAGACACAATGCCGAATTAACTACAGGAAGGCTGAGTCTTCCTACTGTCTATGTTTTCAGCGTTTCCTGTGTTATCTGTTTTACATTCCGATGGGCCTCTGCAGGTTTACTGTATCCCTCGGACCTTCCCATCGACGATGAAACACAGAAATAGCATCGGAATTAAATTTAAGAGACACAATGCCGACTTAAGTACAGGAAGACTGAGTCTTCCTACTGTCTACGATTTGAGCGTTTCCTGTGTCACCAGTATTACATTCCGATGCACCTCTGCAGGTTTTCTGTATCCATTGGACCTTCCCACTGACGATGAAACATAGAAATTGCATCGGATTTATATATAAGAGACACAATGCCGACTTAAGTACAGGAAGTCTGATTCTTCCAACTGTCTATGTTTTGAGCGTTTCCTTTGTCATCAGTTTTACATTCCGATGCACCTCAGCAGGTTTACTGTATCCCTTGGACCTTCCCATTGACGATGAAACACAGAAATTGAATCGGAATTAAATATAAGAGACACAATGTCAACTTAAGTACAGGAAGACTGAGTCTTCCTACTGTCTATGTTTTGAGCGTTTCCTGTGTCACCAGTTTTACATTCCGATGCACCTGTGCAGGTTTACTGTATCCATTGGACCTTCCCATTGACGATGGAACACAGAAATTGGATCGGATTTAAGTATAAGAGACACAATGCCGACTTAAGTACAGGAAGACTGAGTCTTCCAATTGTCTATGTTTTGAGCGTTTCCTTTGTCATCAGTTTTACATTCCGGTGCACCTCTGCAGGTTTACTGTATCCCTTGGACCTTCCCATTGACAATGAAACACAGAATTTGCATCGGAATTAAATATAAGAGGCACAATGCCGAATTAAGTACAGGAAGACTGAGTCTTCCTACTGTCTATGTTTTGAGCGTTTCCTGTGTCACCAGTTTTACATTGCGATGCACATCTGCAGGTTTACTGTACCCATTCGACCTTCCCAGTGACGATGAAACACAGAAATTGCATCAGAATTAAATATAAGAGACACAATGCCGACTTAAGTACAAGAAAACTGAGTCTTCTTAGGGTCTATGTTTTGAGCGTTTCCTGTGTCACCAGTTTTACATTCCAATGCACTTTTGCTGGTTTACTGTATCAATTGGACCTTCCTATTGCCGATGAAACACAGAAATTGCATCGGATTTAAATATAAGAGACACAATGACGACTTAAGTACAAGAAAACTGAGTCTTCTTAGGGTCTATGCTTTGAGCGTTTCCTGTGTCGCCAGTTTTACATTCCAATGCACTTTTGCAGGTTTACTGTATCAATTGGACCTTCCTATTGCCGATGAAACGCAGAAATTGCATCGGATTTAAATATAAGAGGCACGATGCCGACTTAAGTACAGGAAGGCTGAGTTTTCCTACTGTCTATGCTTTGAGCGTTTCCTGTGACACCAGTTTTACATTCCGATGCATCTCTGCAGGTTTACTGCATCCATTCGACCTTCACAGTGACGATGAAACACAGAAATTGCATCGGATTTAAATATAAGAGACACAATGCCTACTTAAGTACAGGAAGTCTGAGTCTTCCTACTGTCTATGTTTTGAGGGTTTCCTGTGTCATCAGTTTTACACTCCGATGCACCTCTGCAGGTTTACTGTATTCCTTGGACCTTCCCATTGACGTTGAAACACAGAAATTGGATCGGAATTAAATATAAGAGACACAATGCCGACTTAAGTACAGGAAGACTGAGTCTTTCTACTGTCTATTTTTTGAGCGTTTCCTGTAGTACCAGTTTTACATTCCGATGCACCTCTGCAGGTTTACTGTATCCGTAGGACCTTCACAGTGACGATGAAACACAGAAATTGCATCGGAATTAAATATAAGAGACACAATGCCGACTTAAGTACTACAAAACTGAGTCTTCTTTAGGGTCTATGTTTTGAGCGTTTCCTGTGTCACCAGTTTTACATTCCGATGGGCCTCTGCAGGTTTACTGTATCCCTTGGACCTTCCCATGGACGATGAAACACAGAAATTGCATCGGAATTAAATATAAGAGACACAATGCCGACTTAAGTACGGGAAGACTGAGTCTTCCTACTGTCTATGTTTTGAGCGTTTCCTGTGTCACCAGTTTCACATTCCGATACACCTCTGCAGGTTTACTGTATCCCTTGGACATTCCCATCGGCGATGAAACACAGAAATTGCATCGGAATTAAATATAAGAGACACAATGCCGACTTAAGTACAGGAAAACTGAGTCTTCCTACTGTCTACGTTTTGAGCGTATCCTGTGTCACCAGTTTTACATTCCGATGCACCTCTGCAGGTTTACTGTATCCATTGGACCTTCCCATTGACGATGAAACACAGAAATTGCATAGGATTTAAATATAAGAGACACAATGCCGACTTAAGTAAAGGAAGACTGAGTCTTCCTACTGTGTATGTTTTGAGCGTCTCCTTTGTCACCAGTTTTACATAGCGATGCACCTCTGGAGGTTTACTGTATCCCTTGGACCTTCACAGTGACGATGAGACACAGAAATTGCATCGGAATTAAATATAAGAGACACAATGCCGACTTAAGTACAGGAAGACTGAGTCTTCCTACTGTCCATGTTTTCAGCGTTTCCTGTGTAATCAGTTTTACATTCCGATGCATCTCTGCAGGTTTACTGTATTCCTTGGACCTTCCCATGGACGATGAAACACAGAAATTGCATCGGAATTAAATATAAGAGACACAATGCCGACTTAAGTACAGGAAGACTGAGTCTTCCTACTCTCTATGTTTTGAGCTTTTCCTGTGTCACCAGTTTTACATTCCGATGCACCTCTGCAGGTTTACTGTATCCACTGGACCTTCACAGTGACGATGAAACACAGAAATTGCTTTGGAATTAAACATAAGAGACACAATGCCGACTTAAGTACAGGAAGACTGTGTCTTCCTACTGTCTATGCATTGAGCGTTTCCTGTGTCACCAGTTTTACATACCGATGCATCTCTGCAGGTTTACTGTATTCCTTGGACCTTCCCATTGACGATGGAACACAGACATAGCATAGGATTTAAATATAAGAGACACAATGCCGACTTAAGTAAAGGAAGACTGAGTCTTCCTACTGTCTATGTTTTGAGCGTCTCCTTTGTCACCAGTTTTACATACCGATGCACCTCTGGAGGTTTACTGTATCCCTTGGACCTTCACAGTGACGATGAGACACAGAAATTGCATCGGAATTAAATATAAGAGACACAATGCCGACTTAAGTACAGGAAGACTGAGTCTTCCTACTGTCTATGTTTTCAGCGTTTCCTGTGTAATCAGTTTTACATTCCGATGCATCTCTGCAGGTTTACTGTATTCCTTGGACCTTCCCATGGACGATGAAACACAGAAATTGCATCGGAATTAAATATAAGAGACACAATGCCGACATAAGTACAGGAAGACTGTGTCTTCCTACTGTCTATGCATTGAGCGTTTCCTGTGTCACCAGTTTTACATACCGATGCATCTCTGCAGGTTTACTGTATTCCTTGGACCTTCCCATTGACGATGGAACACAGAAATTTCATCGGAATTAAATGTAAGAGACAAAATGCCGCCTTAAGTCAGGAAGACTGAGTCTTCCCACTGTCTATGTTTTGAGCGTTTCCTGTATCACCCGTTTTACATTCCGATGCACCTCTGCAGGTTTACTGTATCCATTAGACCTTCCCATTGACGATGAAACACAGAAATTGCATCGGATTTAAATATAAGAGACACAATGCAGGCTTAAGTACAGGTAGACTGAGTCTTCCTACTGTCTATGTTTTGAGCGTTTCCTGTGTCACGAGTTTTACTTTCCGGTGCACATCTGCAGGTTTACTGTATTCCTTGGACCTTCCCATGGACGAGGAAACACAGAAATTGCATCGGAATTAAAAATAAGAGACACAATGCCGACTTAAGTACAGGAAGACTGAGTCTTCCTACTGTCTATGCATTGAGCGTTTCCTGTGTCACCAGTTTTACATACCGATGCACCTCTGCAGGTTTACTGTATCCATTGGACCTTCCCATTGACGATGAAACACTGAAATTGCATCGGATTTAAATATAAGAGACACAATGCCGACTTAAGTACAGGAAGACTGAGACTTCCTACTGTCTACATTTTGACCGTTTCCTGTTCACCAGTTTTACATTCCGATGCACCTCTGCAGGTTTACTGTATCCATTGGACCTTCCCATTGACGATGAAACACAGAAATTGCATCGGATTTAAATATAAGAGACACAATGCCGACTTAAGTACAGGAAGACTGAGTCTTCCTACTGTCTATATTTTGAGCGTTTCCTGTGACACCAGTTTTGCATTCCGATGCACCTCTGCAGGTTTACTGTATCCCTCTGACTTTCACAGTGACGATGAAACACAGATATTGCATCGGAATTAAATATAAGAGACACAATGCCGATTTAAGTAGAGGTAGACTGAGTCTTTATACTGTCTATGTTTTGAGCGTTTCCTGTGTAATCAGTATTACATTCCGATGCAACTCTGCAGGTTTACTGTATTCCTTGGACCTTCCCATTGACGATGAAACACAGAAATTGCATCGGAATTAAATATGAGACACAATGCCGACTTAAGTACAGAAAGACTGAGTCTTCCAACTGTCTATATTTTAAGCGTTTCCAGTGTCACCAGTTTTACATTCCGATGCACTTTTGCAGGTTTACTGTTTCCATTGGACCTTCCCATTGACGATGAAACACAGAAATTGCATCGGATTTAAATATAAGAGACAGAATGCCGACTTAAGTACAGGAAGACTGAGTCTTCCTACTGTCTATGTTTTGAGCGTTTCCTGTGTAACCAGTTTTTCACTCCGATGCACCTCTGCAGGTTTACTCTATCCCTTGGACCACCCCATCGACGATGAAACACAGAAATTGCATCGGAATTAAATATAAGAGACACAATGCCGACTTAAGTACAAGAAAACTGAGTCTTCCTACTGTCTACGTTTTGTGCGTTTCCTGTGTCACAAGTTTTACATTCCAATACACTTCTGCAGGTTTACTGTATCCATTGGACCTTCACAGTGACGATGAAACACAGAAATTGCGTCGGAATTAAATATAAGAGACACAATGCCGACTTAAGTACTACAAAACTGAGTCTCCTTAGGGTCTATGTTTTGAGCGTTTCCTGTGACACCAGTTTTACATTCCAATGCACTTTTGCAGGTTTACTGTATCAATTGGACCTTCCTATTGCCGATGAAACGCAGAAATTGCATCGGATTTAAATATAAGAGGCACGATGCCGACTTAAGTACAGGAAGGCTGAGTCTTCCTACTGTCTATGTTTTGAGCGTTTCCTGTGTCACCAGTTTTACATTCCGATGCACCTTTGCAGGTTTACTGTATCCATTGGACCTTCCTATTGCCGATGAAACGCAGAAATTGCATCGGATTTAAATTTAAGAGGCACAATGCCGTCCTAAGTACAGGAAGGCTTAGTCTTCCTACTGTCTATGCTTTTAGCGTTCCCTGTGTCATCAGTTTTACATTCCGATGCATCTCTGCAGGTTTACTGCATCCATTCGACCTTCACAGTGACGATGAAACACAGAAATTGTATCGGATTTAAATATAACAGACACAATGCCTACTTAAGTACAGGAAGTCTGAATCTTCCTACTGTCTATGTTTTGAGGGTTTCCTGTGTCATCAGTTTTACACTCCGATGCACCTCTGCAGGTTTACTGTATTCCTTGGACCTTCCCATTGACGTTGAAACACAGAAATTGGATCGGAATTAAATATAAGAGACACAATGCCGACTTAAGTACAGGAAGACTGAGTCTTTCTACTGTCTATTTTTTGAGCGTTTCCTGTAGTACCAGTTTTACATTCCGATGCACCTCTGCAGGTTTACTGTATCCGTAGGACCTTCACAGTGACGATGAAACACAGAAATTGCATCGGAATTAAATATAAGAGACACAATGCCGACTTAAGTAGTACAAAACTCAGTCTTCTTAGGGTCTATGTTTTGAGCGTTTCCTGTGTCACCAGTTTTACATTCCGATGCACCTCTGCAGGATTTCTGTATCCATTGGACCTTCACAGTGACGATGAAACACAGAAATTGCATCGGAATTAAATATAAGAGACACAATGACGACTTAAGTACTACAAAACTGAGTCTTCCTAGGGTCTATGTTTTGAGCGTTTCTGTGTCACCAGTTTTACATTCCGATGAACCTCTGCAGGATTACTGTATCCATTCGACCTTCCCAAAGACGATGAAACACACAAATTGCATCGGAATCAAATATAAGAGGAACAGTGCCGACTTAAGTACAAAGAACTGAGTCTTCTTTAGGGTCTATGTTTTGAGCGTTTCCTGTGTCACCAGTTTTACATTCCGATGGGCCTCTGCAGGTTTACTGTATCCCTTGGACCTTCCCATGGACGATGATACACAGAAATTGCATCGGAATTAAAAATAAGAGACACAATGCCGACTTAAGTACGGGAAGACTGAGTCTTCCTACTGTCTATGTTTTGAGCGTTTCCTGTGTCACCAGTTTCACATTCCGATACACTTCTGCAGGTTTACTGTATCCCTTGGACATTCCCATCGACGATGAAACACAGAAATTGCATCGGAATTAAATATAAGAGACACAATGCCGACTTAAGTACAGGAAAACTGAGTCTTCCTACTGTCTACGTTTTGAGCGTTTCCTGTGTCACCAGTTTTACATTCCGATGCACCTCTGCAGGTTTACTGTATCCATTGGACCTTCCCATTGACGATGAAACACAGAAATTGCATAGGATTTAAATATAAGAGACACAATGCCGACTTAAGTAAAGGAAGACTGAGTCTTCCTACTGTCTATGTTTTGAGCGTCTCCTTTGTCACCAGTTTTACATACCGATGCACCTCTGGAGGTTTACTGTATCCCTTGGACCTTCACAGTGACGATGAGACACAGAAATTGCATCGGAATTAAATATTAGAGACACAATGCCGACTTAAGTACAGGAAGACTGAGTCTTCCTACTGTCTATGTTTTCAGCGTTTCCTGTGTAATCAGTTTTACATTCCGATGCATCTCTGCAGGTTTACTGTATTCCTTGGACCTTCCCATGGACGATGAAACACAGAAATTGCATCGGAATTAAATATAAGAGACACAATGCCGACTTAAGTACAGGAAGACTGAGTCTTCCTACTGTCTACGTTTTGAGCTTTTCCTGTGTCACCAGTTTTACATTCCGATGCACCTCTGCAGGTTTACTGTATCCACTGGACCTTCACAGTGACGATGAAACACAGAAATTGCTTTGGAATTAAACATAAGAGACACAATGCCGACTTAAGTACAGGAAGACTGTGTCTTCCTACTGTCTATGTATTGAGCGTTTCCTGTGTCACCAGGTTTACATTCCGATGCAACTCTGCAGGTTTACTGTATCCCTTGGACCTTCCCATTGACGATGGAACACAGAAATTTCATCGGAATTAAATGTAAGAGACACAATGCCGCCTTAAGTCAGGAAGACTGAGTCTTCCCACTGTCTATGTTTTGAGCGTTTCCTGTATCACCCGTTTTACATTCCGATGCACCTCTGCAGGTTTACTGTATCCATTAGACCTTCCCATTGACGATGAAACACAGAAATTGCATCGGATTTAAATATAAGAGACACAATGCAGGCTTAAGTACAGGTAGACTGAGTCTTCCTACTGTCTATGTTTTGAGCGTTTCCTGTGTCACGAGTTTTACTTTCCGGTGCACAGCTGCAGGTTTACTGTATCCATTGGACCTTCCCAGTGACGATGAAACACAGAAATTGCATCGGAATTAAATATAAGAGTCACAATGCCGACTTATGTACAAGAAAACTCAGTCTTCTTAGGGTCTATGTTTTGAGCGTTTCCTGTGTCACCAGTTTTACATTCCGATGCACCTCTGCAGGATTACTGTATCCATTGGACCTTCACAGTGACGATGAAACACAGAAATTGCATCGGAATTAAATATAAGAGACACAATGCCGACTTAAGTACTACAAAACTGAGTCTTCCTAGGGTCTATGTTTTGAGCGTTTCTGTGTCACCAGTTTTACATTCCGATGAACCTCTGCAGGATTACTGTATCCATTCGACCTTCCCAAAGACGATGAAACACACACATTGCATCGGAATCAAATGTAAGAGACACAGTGCCGACTTAAGTACAAAGAACTGAGTCTTCTTTAGGGTCTATGTTTGAGCGTTTCCTGTGTCACCAGTTTTACATTCCGATGGGCCTCTGCAGGTTTACTGTATCCCTTGGACCTTCCCATGGACGATGAAACACAGAAATTGCATCGGAATTAAATATAAGAGACACAATGCCGACTTAAGTACGGGAAGACTGAGTCTTCCTACTGTCTATGTTTTGAGCGTTTCCTGTGTCACCAGTTTCACATTCCGATACACCTCTGCAGGTTTACTGTATCCCTTGGACATTCCCATCGACGATGAAACACAGAAATTGCATCGGAATTAAATATAAGAGACACAATGCCGACTTAAGTACAGGAAAACTGAGTCTTCCTACTGTCTACGTTTTGAGCGTTTCCTGTGTCACCAGTTTTACATTCCGATGCACCTCTGTGGTTTACTGTAGCCATTGGACCTTCCCATTAACGATGAAACACAGAAATTGCATCGGATTTAAATATAAGAGACACAATGCCGACTTAAGTAAAGGAAGACTGAGTCTTCCTACTGTCTATGGTTTAAGCGTCTCCTTTGTCACCAGTTTTACATACCGATGCACCTCTGCAGGTTTACTGTATCCCTTGGACCTTCACAGTGACGATGAAACACAGAAATTGTATCGGAATTAAATATAAGAGACACAATGCCGACTTAAGTACAGGAAGACTGAGTCTTCGTACTGTCTATGTTTTCAGCGTTTCCTGTGTAATCAGTTTTACATTATGATGCACCTCTGCAGGTTTACTGTATTCCTTGGACCTTCCCATGGACGATGAAACACAGAAATTGCATCGGAATTAAATATATGAGACACAATGCCGACTTAAGTACAGGAAGACTGAGTCTTCCTTCTGTCTATGTTTTGAGCTTTTCCTATGTCACCAGTTTTACATTCCGATGCACCTCTGCAGGTTTACTGTATCCACTGGACCTTCACATTGACGATGAAACACAGAAATTGCTTTGGAATTAAACATAAGAGACACAATGCCGACTTAAGTACAGGAAGACTGTGTCTTCCTACTGTCTATGTATTGAGCGTTTCCTGTGTCACCAGGTTTACATTCCGATGCACCTCTGCCGGTTTACTGTATCCCTTGGACCTTCCCATTGACGATGAAACACAGAAATTTCATCGGAATTAAATGTAAGAGACACAATGCCGCCTTAAGTCAGGAAGACTGAGTCTTCCCACTGTCTATGTTTTGAGCGTTTCCTGTATCACCCGTTTTACATTCCGATGCACCTCTGCAGGTTTACTGTATCCATTAGACCTTCCCATTGACGATGAAACACAGAAATTGCATCGGATTTAAATATAGGAGACACAATGCAGGCTTAAGTACAGGTAGACTGAGTCTTCCTACTGTCTATGTTTTGAGCGTTTCCTATGTCACCAGTTTTACATTCCGATGCACCTCTGCAGGTTAGCTGTATCCCTTGGACCTTCCATCGACGATGAAACACAGAAATTGCATCGGATTTAAATATAAGTGACACAATGCCGATTTAAGTACAGGAAGACTGAGTCTTCCTACCGTCTATGTTTTCAGCGTTTCCTGTGTAATCAGTTTTACATTCCGATGCACCTCTGCAGGTTTACTGTATTCCTTGGACCTTCCCATGGACGATGAAACACAGAAATTGCATCGGAATTAAAAATAAGAGACACAATGCCGACTTAAGTACAGGAAGACTGAGTCTTCCTACTGTCTATGCATTGAGCGTTTCCTGTGTCACCAGTTTTACATACCGATGCACCTCTGCAGGTTTACTGTATCCATTGGACCTTCCCATTGACGATGAAACACAGAAATTGCATCGGATTTAAATATAAGAGACACAATGCAGACTTAAGTACAGGAAGACTGTGCCTTCCTGCTGTCTATGTATTGAGCGTTTCCTGTGTCACCAGGTTTACATTCCGATGCACCTCTGCATGTGTACTGTATCCCTTGGACGTTCCCATTGACGATGAAACACAGAAATTTCATCGGAATTAAATATAAGAGACACAATGCCGACTTAAGTCAGGAAGACTGAGTCTTCCTACTGTCTATGTTTTGAGCGTTTCCTGTGTCACCAGTTTTACATTCCAATGCAACTCTGCAGGTTTACTGTATCCATTGGACCTTCCCATTGACGATGAAACACAGAAATTGCATCGGATTTAAATATAAGTGACACAATGCAGACTTATGTACAGGAAGACTGAGTCTTCCTACTGTCTATGTTTTGAGCGTTTCCTGTGTCACCAGTTTTACATTCCGATGCACCTCTGCAGGTTCACTGTATCCCTTGGACCTTCCCATCGACGATGAAACACAGAAATTGCATCGGATTTAAATATAAGAGACACAATGCCGACTTGAGTACAGGGAGACTGAGTCTTCCTACTGTGAATGTTTTGAGCGTTTCCTGTGTCACCAGTTTTACATTCCGATGCACGTCTGCAGGTTTACTGTATACATTGGACCTTCCCATTGACGATGAAACACAGAAATTGCATCGGAATTGAATATAAGAGATACAATGCCGACTTAAGTACAAGAAAACTGAGTCTTCTTAGGGTCTATGCTTTGAGCGTTTCCTGTGCCACCAGTTTTACATTCCGATGCACCTCTGCAGGTTTACTGTATCCCTTGGACCTTCACAGTGACGATGAAACACAGATATTGCATCGGAATTAAATATAAGAGACACAATGCCGATTTAAGTACAGGAATACTGTCTCTTCCTACTGTCTATGTATTGAGCGTTTCCTGTGTCACCAGTTTTACATTCCGATGCACCTCTGAAGGTTTACTGTATCCATTAGACTTTCACAGTGACGATGAAACACAGATATTGCATCGGAATTAAATATATGACACACAATGCCGACTACAGTACAAGAAAACTGAGTCTTCTTAGGGTCTATGTTTTGTGCGTTTCCTGTGTCACCAGTTTTACATTCCGATGCACCTCTGCAGGTTTACTGTATCCATTGGACCTTCACAGTGACGATGAAACACAGAAATTGCATCGGAATTAAATATAAGAGACACAATGCCAACCTAAGTACTACAAAACTGAGTCTCCTTAGGGTCTATATTTTGAGCGTTTCCTGTGTCACCAGATTTACATTCCGATGCACCTCTGCAGGTTTACTGTATCCATTGGACCTTCCCAGTGACGATGAAACACAGAAATTGCATCGGAATTAAATATAAGAGACACAATGCCGACTTAAGAACAGGAAGACTGAGTCTTCCTACTGTCTATGTTTTTTAGCGTTTCCTGTGTCACCAGTTTTACATTCCGATGCACCTCTGCAGGTTTATTGTATTCCTTGGACCTTCCCATTGACGATGAAACACAGTAATGGTATCGGAACTAAATATAAGAGACACAATGCCGACTTAAGTACAGGAAGACTGAGTCTTCCTACTGTCTATGCTTTGAGCGTTTCCTGTGTTACCAGTTTTACATTCCGATGCACCTCTGCAGGTTTACTGTATTCTTTCGACCTTCACAGTGACGATGAAAAACAGATATTGCATCGGAATTAAATACAAGAGACACAATGCCGACTTAAGTACAATAAAACTGAGTCCTCTTAGTGCCTATGTTTTGAGCGTTTCCTGTGTCACCAGTTTTACATTCCGATGGACCTCTGCAGGTTTACTGTATCCCTGGGACCTTCCCATTGACGGTGAGACACAGAAATTGCATCTTAATTAAATCTAAGAGACACAATGTCGACATAAGTACAGAAAGACTGAGTCTTCCTACTGTCTACGTTTTGAGCGTTTCCTGTGTCACCAGTTTTACATTCCGATGCACCTCTGCAGGTTTACTGTGTCCATTGGACCTTCCCATTGACGATGAAACACAGAAATTGCATCGGATTTAAATATAAGAGACACAATGCCGACTTAAGTACAGGAAGACCGAGTCTTCCAACTGTCTATATTTTGAGCGTTTCCTGTGTCACCAGTTTTACATTCCGCTGCTCCTCTGCAGGTTTACTGTATCCCTTGGTCCTCCCCATCGACGTTGAAACACAGAAATTGCATCGGAATTAAATATAAGAGACACAATGCCGACTTAAGTACAGGAAAACTGAGTCTTCTTACTGTCTACGTTTTGAGCGTTTCCTGTGTCACCAGTTTACATTCCGATGCACCTCTGTGGTTTACTGTAGCCATTGGACCTTCCCATTAACGATGAAACACAGAAATTGCATCGGATTTAAATATAAGAGACACAATGCCGACTTAAGTAAAGGAAGACTGAGTCTTCCTACTGTCTATGGTTTAAGCGTCTCCTTTGTCACCAGTTTTACATACCGATGCACCTCTGCAGGTTTACTGTATCCCTTGGACCTTCACAGTGACGATGAAACACAGAAATTGCATTGGAATTAAATATAAGAGACACAATGCCGACTTAAGTACAGGAAGACTGAGTCTTCCTACTGTCTATGTTTTCAGCGTTTCCTGTGTAATCAGTTTTACATTATGATGCACCTCTGCAGGTTTACTGTATTCCTTGGACCTTCCCATGGACGATGAAACACAGAAATTGCATCGGAATTAAATATATGAGACACAATGCCGACTTAAGTACAGGAAGACTGAGTCTTCCTTCTGTCTATGTTTTGAGCTTTTCCTATGTCACCAGTTTTACATTCCGATGCACCTCTGCAGGTTTACTGTATCCACTGGACCTTCACATTGACGATGAAACACAGAAATTGCTTTGGAATTAAACATAAGAGACACAATGCCGACTTAAGTACAGGAAGACTGTGTCTTCCTACTGTCTATGTATTGAGCGTTTCCTGTGTCACCAGGTTTACATTCCGATGCACCTCTGCAGGTTTACTGTATCCCTTGGACCTTCCCATTGACGATGAAACACAGAAATTTCATCGGAATTAAATGTAAGAGACACAATGCCGCCTTAAGTCAGGAAGACTGAGTCTTCCCACTGTCTATGTTTTGAGCGTTTCCTGTATCACCCGTTTTACATTCCGATGCACCTCTGCAGGTTGACTGTATCCCTTGGACCTTCCCATCGACGATGAAACACAGAAATTGCATCGGATTTAAATATAAGAGACACAATGCCGATTTAAGTACAGGAAGACTGAGTCTTCCTACCGTCTATGTTTTCAGCGTTTCCTGTGTAATCAGTTTTACATTCCGATGCACCTCTGCAGGTTTACTGTATTCCTTGGACCTTCCCATGGACGATGAAACACAGAAATTGCATGGGAATTAAAAATAAGAGACACAATGCCGACTTAAGTACAGGAAGACTGAGTCTTCCTACTGTCTATGCATTGAGCGTTTCCTGTGTCACCAGTTTTACATACCGATGCACCTCTGCAGGTTTACTGTATCCATTGGACCTTCCCATTGACGATGAAACACAGAAATTGCATCGGATTTAAATATAAGAGACACAATGCCGACTTAAGTACAGGAAGACTGTGCCTTCCTGCTGTCTATGTATTGAGCGTTTCCTGTGTCACCAGGTTTACATTCCGATGCACCTCTGCATGTGTACTGTATCCCTTGGACGTTCCCATTGACGATGAAACACAGAAATTTCATCGGAATTAAATATAAGAGACACAATGCCGACTTAAGTCAGGAAGACTGAGTCTTCCTACTGTCTATGTTTTGAGCGTTTCCTGTGTCACCAGTTTTACATTCCAATGCATCTCTGCAGGTTTACTGTATCCATTGGACCTTCCCATTGACGATGAAACACAGAAATTGCATCGGATTTAAATATAAGTGACACAATGCAGACTTATGTACAGGAAGACTGAGTCTTCCTACTGTCTATGTTTTGAGCGTTTCCTGTGTCACCAGTTTTACATTCCGATGCACCTCTGCAGGTTGACTGTATCCCTTGGACCTTCCCATCGACGATGAAACACAGAAATTGCATCGGATTTAAATATAAGAGACACAATGCCGACTTGAGTACAGGAAGACTGAGTCTTCCTACTGTGAATGTTTTGAGCGTTTCCTGTGTCACCAGTTTTACATTCCGATGCACCTCTGCAGGTTTACTGTATACATTGGACCTTCCCATTGACGATGAAACACAGAAATTGCATCGGAATTGAATATAAGAGACACAATGCCGACTTAAGTACAAGAAAACTGAGTCTTCTTAGGGTCTATGCTTTGAGCGTTTCCTGTGCGACCAGTTTTACATTCCGATGCACCTCTGCAGGTTTACTGTATCCCTTGGACCTTCACAGTGACGATGAAACACAGATATTGCATCGGAATTAAATATAAGAGACACAATGCCAACCTAAGTACTACAAAACTGAGTCTCCTTAGGGTCTATATTTTGAGCGTTTCCTGTGCACCAGATTTACATTCCGATGCACCTCTGCAGGTTTACTGTATCCATTGGACCTTCCCAGTGACGATGAAACACAGAAATTGCATCGGAATTAAATATAAGAGACACAATGCCGACTTAAGAACAGGAAGACTGAGTCTTCCTACTGTCTATGTTTTTTAGCGTTTCCTGTGTCACCAGTTTTACATTCCGATGCACCTCTGCAGGTTTATTGTATTCCTTGGACCTTCCCATTGACGATGAAACACAGTAATGGTATCGGAACTAAATATAAGAGACACAATGCCGACTTAAGTACAGGAAGACTGAGTCTTCCTACTGTCTATGCTTTGAGCGTTTCCTGTGTTACCAGTTTTACATTCCGATGCACCTCTGCAGGTTTACTGTATTCTTTCGACCTTCACAGTGACGATGAAAAACAGATATTGCATCGGAATTAAATACAAGAGACACAATGCCGACTTAAGTACAATAAAACTGAGTCCTCTTAGGGCCTATGTTTTGAGCGTTTCCTGTGTCACCAGTTTTACATTCCGATGGACCTCTGCAGGTTTACTGTATCCCTGGGACCTTCCCATTGACGGCGAGACACAGAAATTGCATCTTAATTAAATCTAAGAGACACAATGTCGACATAAGTACAGAAAGGCTGAGTCTTCCTACTGTCTACGTTTTGAGCGTTTCCTGTGTCACCAGTTTTACATTACGATGCACCTCTGCAGGTTTACTGTGTCCATTGGACCTTCCCATTGACGATGAAACACAGAAATTGCATCGGATTTAAATATAAGAGACACAATGCCGACTTAAGTACAGGAAGACCGAGTCTTCCAACTGTCTATATTTTGAGCGTTTCCTGTGTCACCAGTTTTACATTCCGCTGCACCTCTGCAGGTTTACTGTATCCCTTGGTCCTCCCCATCGACGTTGAAACACAGAAATTGCATCGGAATTAAATATAAGAGACACAATGCCGACTTAAGTACAATAAAACTGAGTCTTCTTAGGGTCTATGTTTTGAGCGTTTCCTGTGTCACCAGTTTTACATTCCGATACACCTCTGCAGGTATACTGTATCCATTGGACCTTCACAGTGACGATGAAACACAGAAATTGCATCGGAATTAAATATAAGAGACACAATGCCGACTTAAGTACTACAAAACTGAGTCTCCTTAGGGTTTATGTTTTGAGCGATTCCTGTGTCACCAGTTTTACAATCCGATGCACCTCTGCAGGTTTACTGTATCCATTGGACTGACGATGAAACACAGAAATTGCAACGGAATTAAATATAAGAGAGACAATGCCGACTTAAGTACAAGAAAACTGAGTCTTCTTAGGGTCTATGTTTTGAGCGTTTCCTGTGTCACCAGTTTTACATTCTGATGAACCTCTGCAGGTTTACTGTATACATTGGACCTTCCCATTGACGATGAAACACAGAAATTTTAATCGGAATTAAATATAAGAGACACAATGCCGACTTAAGTACAAGAAAACTGAGTCTTCTTAGGGTCTATGCTTTGAGCGTTTCCTGTGTCACCAGTTTTACATTCCGATGCACCTCTGCAGGTTTACTGTATCCCTTGGACCTTCACAGTGACGATGAAACACAGATATTGCATCGGAATTAAATATAAGAGACACAATGCCGATTTAAGTACAGGAATACTGTGTCTTCCTACTGTCTATGTATTGAGCGTTTCCTGTGTCACCAGGTTTACATTCCGATGCACGTCTGCAGGTTTACTATATCCATTCGACTTTCACAGTGACAATGAAACACAGAAATTGCATCGGAATTAAATATAAGACACACAATGCCGACTTAAGTACAAGAAAACTGATTCTTCTTAGGGTCTATTGTTTGTTCGTTTCCTGTGTCACCAGATTTACATTCCGATGAACCTCTGCAGGTTTACTGTATCCATTGGACCTTCCCAGTGACGATGAAACACAGAAATTGCATCGGAATTAAATATAAGAGACACAATGCCCACTTAAGTACAAGAAAACTGAGTCTTCTTAGGGCCTATGGTTTGAGCGTTTCCTGTGTCACCAGTTTTACATTCCGATGGACCTCTGCTGGTTTTCTGTATGCCTTGGACCGTCCCATCGACGATGAAACACAGAAATTGCATCGATATTACATCTAAGAGTCACATTATCGACTTAAGTACAGGAAGACTGAGTCGTCCTACTGTCTACGTTTTGAGCGTTTCCTGTGTCACCAGTTTTACATTCCGATGCACCTCTGCAGGTTTACTGTATCCATTGGACCTTCCCATTGAGGATGAAACACAGAAATTGCATCGGAATTAAATCTACGAGACACAATGTCGACTTAAGTACAGGTAGACTGAGTCTTCCTACTGTCTATGTTTTGAGCTTTTCCTGTGTCACCAGTTTTACATTCTGATGCACCTCTGCACGTTTACTGTATCCGCAGGAACCGTCACAGTGACGATGAAACACATAAATTGCTTTGGAATTAAATATAAGAGACACAATGCCGATTTAAATACAGGAAGACTGTGTCTTCCAGCTGTCTATCTATTGAGCGTTTCCTGTGTCACCAGGTTCACATTCCGATGCACCTCTGCATGTTTACTGTATCCCTTGGACCTTCCCATTGACGATGAAACACAGAAATTTCATCGGAATTAAATATAAGAGACACAATGCCGACTTAAGTCAGGAAGACTGAGTCTTCCTACTGTGTATGCTTTGAGCGTTTCCTGTGTCACCAGTTTTACATTCCGATGCACCTCTGCAGGTTTACTGTATCCATTGGACCTTCCCATTGACGATGAAACACAGAAATTGCTTCCGATTTAAATATAAGTGACACAATGCAGACTTAAGTACAGGAAGACTGAGTCTTCCTACTGTTTATGTTTTGAGCGTTTCCTGTGTCACCAGTTTTCCATTCCGATGCACCTCTGCAGGTTTACTGTATCCCTTGGACCTTCCCATCGACGATGAAACACAGAAATTGCATCCGATTTAAATATAAGAGACACAATGCCGACTTGAGTACAGGAAGACTGAGTCTTCCTACTGTCTATGTTTTGAGCGTTTACTGTGTCACCAGTTTTACATTCTGATGCACCTCAGCCGGTTTACTGTATACATTGGACCTTCCCATTGACGATGAAACACAGAAAGTGCATCGGAATTGAATATAAGAGACACAATGCCGACTTAAGTACAAGAAAACTGAGTCTTCTTAGGGTCTATGCTTTGAGCGTTTCCTGTGCCACCAGTTTTACATTCCGATGCACCTCTGCAGGTTTACTGTATCCCTTGGACCTTCACAGTGATGATGAAACACAGATATTGCATCGGAATTAAATATAAGAGACACAATGCAGATTTAAGTTCAGGAATACTGTCTCTTCCTACTGTCTATGTATTGAGCGTTTCCTGTGTCACCAGTTTTACATTCCGATGCACCTCTGAAGGTTTACTGTATCCATTAGACTTTCACAGTGACGATGAAACACAGAAATTGCATCGGAATTAAATACATGACACACAATGCCGACTTAAGTAAAGGAAAACTGAGTCTTCTTAGGGTCTATGTTTTGTGCGTTTCCTGTGTCACCAGTTTGACATTCCGATGCACCTCTGCAGGTTTACTGTATCCATTGGACCTTCCCATTGACGTTGAAACACAGAAATTGCATCGGATTTAAATATAAGAGACTCAATGCCGACTTAAGTACAGGAAGACTGAGTCTTCCTACTGTCTATGCTTTGAGCGTTTCCTGTGTTACCAGTTTTACATTCCGATGCACCTCTGCAGGTTTACTGTATTCCTTCGACCTTCACAGTGACGATGAAAAACAGATATTGCATCAGAATTAAATACAAGAGACACAATGCCGACTTAAGTACAATAAAACTGAGTCCTCTTAGGGCCTATGTTTTGAGCGTTTCCTGTGTCACCAGTTTTACATTCCGATGGACCTCTGCAGGTTTACTGTATCCCTGGGACCTTCCCATTGACGGTGAGACACAGAAATTGCATCTTAATTAAATCTAAGAGACACAATGTCGACATAAGTACAGAAAGACTGAGTCTTCCTACTGTCTACGTTTTGAGCGTTTCCTGTGTCACCAGTTTTACATTCCGATGCACCTCTGCAGGTTTACTGTATCCATTGGACCTTCCCATTGACGATGAAACACAGAAATTGCATCGGAATTAAATATAAAAGACACAATGCCGACTTAAGTACAAGAAAACTGAGTCTTCTTAGGGTCTATGTTTTAAGCGATTCCTGTGTCACCAGTTTTACATTCCGATGGACCTCTGCACGTTTTCTGTACCCTTGGACCATCCCATCGACGATGAAACACAGAAATTGCATCGGAATTAAATCTAAGAGACACAATGTTGACTTAGGTACAGGAAGACTGAGTCTTCCTACTGTCTACGTTTTGAGCGTTCCCTGTGTCACCAGTTTTACATTCCGATGCACCTCTACAGGTTTACTGTATCCATTGGACCTTCACAGTGACGATGAAACACAGAAATTGCTTTGGAATTAAATATAAGAGATACAATGCCGATTTAAGTACAGGAAGACTGAGTCTTCCTACTGTCTATGTTTTGAGCGTTTCCTGTGTCACCAGTTTTACATTCCGATGCACCTCTGCAGGTTTACTGTATCCCTTCGACCCTCGCAGTGACGATGAAACACAGATATTGCATCGGAATTAAATATAAGAGACACAATGCCGATTTAAGTACAGGAATACTGTCTCTTCCTACTGTCTATGTATTGAGCGTTTCCTGTGTCACCAGTTTTACATTCCGATGCACCTCTGAAGGTTTACTGTATCCATTAGACTTTCACAGTGACGATGAAACACAGAAATTGCATCGGAATTAAATATGTGACACACAATGCCGACTAAAGTACAAGAAAACTGAGTCTTCTTAGTGTCTATGTTTTGTGCGTTTCCTGTGTCACCAGTTTTACATTCCGATGCACCTCTGCAGGTTTACTGTATCCATTGGACCTTTACAGTGACGATGAAACACAGAAATTGCATCGGAATTAAATATAAGAGACACAATGCCAACCTAAGTACTACAAAACTGAGTCTCCTTAGGGTGTATATTTTGAGCGTTTCCTGTGTCACCAGATTTACATTCCGATGCACCTCTGCAGGTTTACTGTATCCATTGGACCTTCCCAGTGACGATGAAACACAGAAATTGCATCGGAATTAAGTAAGAGACACAATGCCGACTTAAGTACAAGAAAACTGAGTCTTCTTAGGGTATATGGTTTGAGCGTTTCCTGTGTCACCAGTTTTACATTCCGATGGACCTCTGCAGTTTTTCTGTATGCCTTGGACCTTCCCATCGACGATGAAACACAGAAATTGCATCGGAATTAGATCTAAGAGTCACAATGTCGACTTAAGTACCGGAAGACTGAGTCGTCCTACTGTCTACGTTTTGAGCGTTTCCTGTGTCACCAGTTTTACATTCCGATGCACCTCTGCAGTTTTACTGTATCCATTGTACCTTCCCATTGACGATGAAACACAGAAATTGCATCGGATTTAAATATAAGAGACACAATGCCGACTTAAGTACAGGAAGACTGAGTCTTCCTACTGTCTATGCTTTGAGCGTTTCCTGTGTTACCAGTTTTACATTCCGATGCACCTCTGCAGGTTTACTGGATCCCTTCGATCTTCACAGTGACGATGAAAAACAGATATTGCATCGGAATTAAATATAAGAGACACAATGCCGACTTAAGTACAATAAAACTGAGTCCTCTTAGGGTCTGTGTTTTGAGCGTTTCCTGTGTCACCAGTTTTACATTCCGATGGACCTCTGCAGGTTTACTGTATACATTGGACATTCCCATTGACGATGAAACACAGATATTGCATCGGAATTGAATATAAGAGACACAATGCCGACTTAAGTACAAGATAACTGAGTCTTCTTAGGGTCTATGCTTTGAGCGTTTCCTGTGCCACCAGTTTTACATTCCGATGCACCTCTGCAGGTTTACTGTATCCCTTGGACCTTCACAGTGACGATGAAACACAGATATTGCATCGGAATTAAATATAAGAGACACAATGCAGATTTAAGTACAGGAATACTGTCTCTTCCTACTGTCTATGTATTGAGCGTTTCCTGTGTCACCAGTTTTACATTCCGATGCACCTCTGAAGGTTTACTGTATCCATTAGACTTTCACAGTGACGATGAAACACAGAAATTGCATCGGAATTAAATACATGACACACAATGCCGACTTAAGTAAAGGAAAACTGAGTCTTCTTAGGGTCTATGTTTTGTGCGTTTCCTGTGTCACCAGTTTTACATTCCGATGCACCTCTGCAGGTTTACTGTATCCATTGGACCTTCCCATTGACGTTGAAACACAGAAATTGCATCGGATTTAAATATAAGAGACTCAATGCCGACTTAAGTACAGGAAGACTGAGTCTTCCTACTGTCTATGCTTTGAGCGTTCCTGTGTTACCAGTTTTACATTCCGATGCACCTCTGCAGGTTTACTGTATTCCTTCGACCTTCACAGTGACGATGAAAAACAGATATTGCATCGGAATTAAATACAAGACACAATGCCGACTTAAGTACAATAAAACTGAGTCCTCTTAGGGCCTATGTTTTGAGCGTTTCCTGTGTCACCAGTTTTACATTCCGATGGACCTCTGCAGGTTTACTGTATCCCTGGGACCTTCCCATTGACGGTGAGACACAGAAATTGCATCGTAATTAAATCTAAGAGACACAATGTCGACATAAGTACAGAAAGACTGAGTCTTCCTACTGTCTACGTTTTGAGCGTTTCCTGTGTCACCAGTTTTACATTCCGATGCACCTCTGCAGGTTTACTGTATCCATTGGACCTTCCCATTGACGATGAAACACAGAAATTGCATCGGAATTAAATATAAAAGACACAATGCCGACTTAAGTACAAGAAAACTGAGTCTTCTTAGGGTCTATGTTTTAAGCGATTCCTGTGTCACCAGTTTTACATTCCGATGGACCTCTGCACGTTTTCTGTACCCTTGGACCATCCCATCGACGATGAAACACAGAAATTGCATCGGAATTAAATCTAAGAGACACAATGTCGACTTAGGTACAGGAAGACTGAGTCTTCCTACTGTCTACGTTTTGAGCGTTCCCTGTGTCACCAGTTTTACATTCCGATGCACCTCTACAGGTTTACTGTATCCATTGGACCTTCACAGTGACGATGAAACACAGAAATTGCTTTGGAATTAAATATAAGAGATACAATGCCGATTTAAGTACAGGAAGACTGAGTCTTCCTACTGTGTATGTTTTGAGCGTTTCCTGTGTCACCAGTTTTACATTCCGATGCACCTCTGCAGGTTTACTGTATCCCTTCGACCCTCGCAGTGACGATGAAACACAGATATTGCATCGGAATTAAATATAAGAGACACAATGCCGATTTAAGTACAGGAATACTGTCTCTTCCTACTGTCTATGTATTGAGCGTTTCCTGTGTCACCAGTTTTACATTCCGATGCACCTCTGAAGGTTTACTGTATCCATTAGACTTTCACAGTGACGATGAAACACAGAAATTGCATCGGAATTAAATATATGACACACAATGCCGACTAAAGTACAAGAAAACTGAGTCTTCTTAGTGTCTATGTTTTGTGCGTTTCCTGTGTCACCAGTTTTACATTCCGATGCACCTCTGCAGGTTTACTGTATCCATTGGACCTTCACAGTGACGATGAAACACAGACATTGCATCGGAATTAAATATAAGAGACACAATGCCAACCTAAGTACTACAAAACTGAGTCTCCTTAGGGTCTATATTTTGAGCGTTTCCTGTGTCACCAGATTTACATTCCGATGCACCTCTGCAGGTTTACTGTATCCATTGGACCTTCCCAGTGACGATGAAACACAGAAATTGCATCGGAATTAAGTATAAGAGACACAATGCCGACTTAAGTACAAGAAAACTGAGTCTTCTTAGGGTATATGGTTTGAGCGTTTCCTGTGTCACCAGTTTTACATTCCGATGGACCTCTGCAGTTTTTCTGTATGCCTTGGACCTTCCCATCGACGATGAAACACAGAAATTGCATCGGAATTAGATCTAAGAGTCACAATGTCGACTTAAGTACTGGAAGACTGAGTCGTCCTACTGTCTACGTTTTGAGCGTTTCCTGTGTCACCAGTTTTACATTCCGATGCACCTCTGCAGTTTTACTGTATCCATTGGACCTTCCCATTGACGATGAAACACAGAAATTGCATCGGATTTAAATATAAGAGACACAATGCCGACTTAAGTACAGGAAGACTGAGTCTTCCTACTGTCTATGCTTTGAGCGTTTCCTGTGTTACCAGTTTTACATTCCGATGCACCTCTGCAGGTTTACTGGATCCCTTCGATCTTCACAGTGACGATGAAAAACAGATATTGCATCGGAATTAAATATAAGAGACACAATGCCAACTTAAGTACAATAAAACTGAGTCCTCTTAGGGTCTATGTTTTGAGCGTTTCCTGTGTCACCAGTTTTACATTCCGATGGACCTCTGCAGGTTTACTGTATACATTGGACCTTCCCATTGACGATGAAACACAGATATTGCATCGGAATTGAATATAAGAGACACAATGCCGACTTAAGTACAAGATAACTGAGTCTTCTTAGGGTCTATACTTTGAGCGTTTCCTGTGCCACCAGTTTTACATTCCGATGCACCTCTGCAGGTTTACTGTATCCCTTGGACCTTCACAGTGACGACGAAACACAGATATTGCATCGGAATTAAATATAAGAGACACAATGCAGATTTAAGTACAGGAATACTGTCTCTTCCTACTGTCTATGTATTGAGCGTTTCCTGTGTCACCAGTTTTACATTCCGATGCACCTCTGAAGGTTTACTGTATCCATTAGACTTTCACAATGACGATGAAACACAGAAATTGCATCGGAATTAAATATATGACACACAATGCCGACTTAAGTACAAGAAAACTGAGTCCTCTTAGGGCCTATGTTTTGAGCGTTTCCCGTGTCACCAGTTTTACATTCCGATGGACCTCTGCAGGTTTACTGTATCCCTGGGACCTTCCCATTGACGGTGAGACACAGAAATTGCATCTTAATTAAATCTAAGAGACACAATGTCGACATAAGTACAGAAAGACTGAGTCTTCCTACTGTCTACGTTTTGAGCGTTTCCTGTGTCACCAGTTTTACATTCCGATGCACCTCTGCAGGTTTACTGTGTCCATTGGACCTTCCCATTGACGATGAAACACAGAAATTGCATCGGATTTAAATATAAGAGACTCAATGCCGACTTAAGTACAGGAATACCGAGTCTTCCAACTGTCTATATTTTGAGCGTTTCCTGTGTCACCAGTTTTACATTCCGATGCACCTCTGCAGGTTTACTGTATCCCTTGGTCCTCCCCATCGACGTTGAAACACAGAAATTGCATCGGAATTAAATATAAGAGACACAATGCCGACTTAAGTACAATAAAACTGAGTCTTCTTAGGGTCTATCTTTTGAGCGTTTCCTGTGTCACCAGTTTTACATTCCGATACACCTCTGCAGGTATACTGTATCCATTGGACCTTCACAGTGACGATGAAACACAGAAATTGCATCGGAATTAAATATAAGAGACACAATGCCGACTTAAGTACTACAAAACTGAGTCTCCTTAGGGTTTATGTTTTGAGCGATTCCTGTGTCACCAGTTTTACAATCCGATGCACCTCTGCAGGTTTACTGTATCCATTGGACTGACGATGAAACACAGAAATTGCACCGGAATTAAATATAAGAGAGACAATGCCGACTTAAGTACAAGGAAACTGAGTCTTCTTAGGGTCTATTTTTTGAGCGTTTCCTGTGTCACCAGTTTTACATTCTGATGAACCTCTGCAGGTTTACTGTATACATTGGACCTTCCCATTGACGATGAAACACAGAAATTTTAATCGGAATTAAATATAAGTGACACAATGCCGACTTAAGTACAAGAAAACTGAGTCTTCTTAGGGTCTATGCTTTGAGCGTTTCCTGTGTCACCAGTTTTACATTCCGATGCACCTCTGCAGGTTTACTGTATCCCTTGGACCTTCACAGTGACGATGAAACACAGATATTGCATCGGAATTAAATATAAGAGACACAATGCCGATTTAAGTACAGGAATACTGTGTCTTCCTACTGTCTACGTATTGAGCGTTTCCTGTGTCACCAGGTTTACATTCCCATGCACGTCTGCAGGTTTACTATATCCATTCGACTTTCACAGTGACAATGAAACACAGAAATTGCATCGGAATTAAATATAAGACACACAATGCCGACTTAAGTACAAGAAAACTGAGTCTTCTTAGGGTCTATTCTTTGTGCGTTTCCTGTGTCACCAGATTTACATTCAGATGAACCTCTGCAGGTTTACTGTATCCATTGGACCTTTCCAGTGACGATGAAACACGGAAATTGCATCGGAATTAAATATAAGAGACACAATGCCCACTTAAGTACAAGAAAACTGAGTCTTCTTAGGGCCTATGGTTTGAGCGTTTCCTGTGTCACCAGTTTTACATTCCGATGGACCTCTGCAGGTTTTCTGTATGCCTTGGACCTTCCCATCGACGATGAAACACAGAAATTGCATCGGAATAAGATCTAAGAGTCACATTATCGACTTAAGTACAGGAAGACTGAGTCGTCCTACTGTCTACGTTTTGAGCGTTTCCTGTGTCACCAGTTTTACATTCCGATGCACCTCTGCAGGTTTACTGTATCCATTGGACCTTCCCATTGAGGATGAAACACAGAAATTGCTTCGGAATTAAATCTACGAGACACAATGTCGACTTAAGTACAGGTAGACTGAGTCTTCCTACTGTCTATGTTTTGAGCTTTTCCTGTGTCACCAGTTTTACATTCTGATGCACCTCTGCACGTTTACTGTATCCGCTGGACCTTCACAGTGACGATGAAACACATAAATTGCTTTGGAATTAAATATAAGAGACACAATGCCGATTTAAGTACAGGAAGACTGTGTCTTCCAGCTGTCTATCTATTGAGCTTTTCCTGTGTCACCAGGTTCACATTCCGATGCACCTCTGCATGTTTACTGTATCCCTTGGACCTTCCCATTGACGATGAAACACAGAAATTTCATCGGAATTAAATATAAGAGACACAATGCCGACATAAGTCAGGAAGACTGAGTCTTCCTACTGTGTATGTTTTGAGCGTTTCCTGTGTCACCAGTTTTACATTCCGATGCACCTCTGCAGGTTTACTGTATCCATTGGACCTTCCCATTGACGATGAAACACAGAAATTGCTTCCGATTTAAGTATAAGTGACACAATGCAGACTTAAGTACAGGAAGACTGAGTCTTCCTACTGTTTATGTTTTGAGCGTTTCCTGTGTCACCAGTTTTACATTCCGATGCACCTCTGCAGGTTTACTGTATCCCTTGGACCTTCCCATCGACGATGAAACACAGATATTGCATCCGATTTAAATATAAGAGACACAATGCCGACTTGAGTACAGGAAGATTGAGTCTTCCTACTGTCTATGTTTTGAGCGTTTACTGTGTCACCAGTTTTACATTCTGATGCACCTCTGCCGGTTTAATGTATACATTGGACCTTCCCATTGACGATGAAACACAGAAATTGCATCGGAATTAAATATAAGGCACACAATGCCGACTTAAGTACAAGAAAACTGAGTCTTCTTAGGGTCTATGTTTTGTTCGTTTCCTGTGTCACCAGTTTTACATTCCGATGCACCTCTGCAGGTTTACTGTATCCATTGGACCTTCACAGTGACGATGAAACACAGAAATTGCATCGGAATTTAATATAAGAGACACAATGCCGACCTAAGTACTACAAAACTGAGTCTCCTTAGGGTCTATATTTTGAGCGTTTCCTGTGTCACCAGATTTACATTCCGATGCACCTCTGCAGGTTTACTGTATCCATTGGACCTTCCCAGTGACGATGAAACACAGAAATTGCATCGGAATTAAATATAAGAGACACAATGCCTACTTAAGTACAAGAAAACTGAGTCTTCTTAGGGCCTATGGTTTGAGCGTTGCCTGTGTCACCAGTTTTACATTCCGATGGACCTCTGCAGGTTTTCTGTGTGCCTTGGACCTTCCCATCGACGATGAAACACAGAAATTGCATCGGAATTAGATCTTAGAGTCATATTATCGACTTAAGTACAGGGAGACTGAGTCGTCCTACTGTCTACGTTTTGAACGTTTCCTGTGTCACTAGTTTTACATTCCGATGCACCTCTGCAGGTTTACTGTATCCAATGGACCTTCCCATTGACGATGAAACACAGAAATTGCATCGGATTTAAATATAAGAGACACAATGCCGACTTAAGTACAGGAAGACTGAGTCTTCCTACTGTCTATGCTTTGAGCGTTTCCTATGTTACCAGTTTTACATTCCGATGCACCTCTGCAGGTTTACTGTATCCCTTCGACCTTCACAGTGACGATGAAAACAGATATTGCAACGGATTTAAATATAAGTGACACAATGCCGACTTAAGTACAAGAAAACTGAGTCCTCTTAGGGTCTATGTTTTGAGCGTTTCCTGTGTCACCAGTTTTACATTCCGATGGACCTCTGCAGGTTTTCTGTATCCCTTGGACCTTCCCATCGACGATGACACACAGAAATTGCATCGGAATTAAATCTAAGAGACACAATGTCGACTTAAGTACAGGAAGACTGAGTCTTCCTACTGTCTACGTTTTGAGCGTTTCCTGTGCCACCAGTTTTACATTCCGATGCACCTCTGCAGGTTTACTGTATCCATTGGACCTTCCCATTGACGAGGAAACACAGAAATTGCATCGTATTTAAATATAAGAGACACAATGCCGACTTATGTACAGGAAGACTGAGTCTTCCTACTGTCTACGTTTTGAGCGTTTCCTGTGTCACCAGTTTTACATTCCGATGCACCTCTGCAGGTTTTCTGTATCCATTGGACCTTCCCATTGACGATGAAACACAGAAATTGCATCTGATTTAAATATAAGAGACACAATGCCGACTTAAGTACAGGGAGACTGAGTCTTCCTACTGTTTATATTTTGAGCGTTTCCTGTGTCACCAGTTTTACATTCCGATGCACTTCTGCAGGTTTAATGTATCGATTAGACCTTCCCATTGACGATGAAACACAGAAATTGCATCGGATTTAAATATAAGAGACACAATGCCGACTTAAGTACAGGAAGACTGAGTCTTCCTACGGTCTATGTTTTGAGCGTTTCCTGTGTCACCAGTTTTTCACTCCGATGCACCTCTGCAGATTTACTGTTTCCTTTGGACCTCCCCATCGACGATGAAACACAGAAATTGCATCGGAATTAAATATAAGAGACACAATGCCGACTTAAGTACAGGAAGACTGAGTCTTCCTACTGTCTATGTTTTGAGCGATTCCTGTGTCACCAGTTTTACATTGCGATGCACCTCTGCAGGTTTACTGTATAAATTGGACCTTCCCATTGACGATGAAACACAGAAATTGCATCGGAATTAAATATAAGAGACACAATGCCGACTTAAGTACAAGAAAACTGAGTCTTCTTACGGTCTATGCTTTGAGCGTTTCCTGTGTCACCAGTTTTACATTCCGATGCACCTCTGCATGTTTACTGTATCTCTTGGACCTTCACAGTGACGATGAAACACAGAAATTGCTTTGGAATTAAATATAAGAGATACAATGCCGACCTAAGTACTACAAAACTGAGTCTCCTTAGGGTCTATATTTTGAGCGTTTCCTGTGTCACCAGATTTACATTCCGATGCACCTCTGCAGGTTTACTGTATCCATTGGACCTTCCCAGTGACGATGAAACACAGAAATTGCATCGGAATTAAATATAAGAGACACAATGCCTACCTAAGTACAAGAAAACTGAGCCTTCTTAGGGCCTATGGTTTGAGCGTTGCCTGTGTCACCAGTTTTACATTCCGAAGGACCTCTTCAGGTTTTCTGTATGCTTTGGACCTTCCCATCGACGATGAAACACAGAAATTGCATCGGAATTAGATCTAAGAGTCACATTATCGACTTAAGTACAGGAAGACTGAGTCGTCCTACTGTCTACGTTTTGAACGTTTCCTGTGTCACTAGTTTTACATTCCGATGCACCTCTGCAGGTTTACTGTATCCATTGGACCTTCCCATTGACGATGAAACACAGAAATTGCATCTGATTTAAATATAAGAGACACAATGCCGACTTAAGTACAAGAAAACTGAGTCCTCTTAGGGTCTATGTTTTAGGCGTTTCCTGTGTCACCAGTTTTACATTCCGATGGACCTCTGCAGGTTTTCTGTATCCCTTGGACCTTCCCATCGACGATGACACACAGAAATTGCATCGGAATTAAATCTAAGAGACACAATGTCGATTTAAGTACAGGAAGACTGAGTCTTCCTACTGTCTACGATTTGAGCGTTTCCTGTGTCACCAGTTTTACATTCCGATGCACCTCTGCAGGTTTACTGTATCCATTGGACCTTCCCATTGACGAGGAAACACAGAAATTGCATCGTATTTAAAAATAAGAGACACAATGCCGACTTATGTACAGGAAGACTGAGTCTTCCTACTGTCTACGTTTTGAGCGTTTCCTGTGTCACCAGTTTACATTCCGATGCACCTCTGCAGGTTTACTGTATCCATTGGACCTTCCCATTGACGATGAAACACAGAAATTGCATCTGATTTAAATATAAGAGACACAATGCCGACTTAAGTACAGGAAGACTGAATCTTCCTACTGTCTATATTTTGAGCGTTTCCTGTATCACCAGTTTTACATTCCGATGCACCTCTGCAGGTTTAATGTATCGATTAGACCTTCCCATTGACGATGAAACACAGAAATTGCATCGGATTTAAATATAAGAGACACAATGCCGACTTAAGTACAGGAAGACTGAGTCTTCCTACTGTCTATGTTTTGAGCGTTTCCTGTGGCACCAGTTTTTCACTCCGATGCACCTCTGCAGGTTTACTGTATCCCTAGGACCTCCCCATCGACGATGAAACACAGAAATTGCATCGGAATTAAATATAAGAGACACAATGCCGACTTAAGTACAGGAAGACTGAGTCTTCCTACTGTCTATGTTTTGAGCGATTCCTGTGTCACCAGTTTTACATTGCGATGCACCTCTGCAGGTTTACTGTATAAATTGGACCTTCCCATTGACGATGAAACACAGAAATTGCATCGGAATTAAATATAAGAGACACAATGCCTACTTAAGTACAGGAAGACTGAGTCTTCCTACTGTCTATGTTTTGCGCTTTTTCTGTGTCACCAGTTTTACATTCCGATGCATCTCTGCAGGTTTACTGTATCCATTGGACCTTCACAGTGACGATGAAACACAGAAATTGCTTTGGAATTAAATATAAGAGATACAATGCCGACTTAAGTACAGGAAGACAGAGTCTTCCTACTGTCTATGATTTGAGCGTTTCCTGTGTCATCAGTTTTACATTCCGATGCACCTCTGCAGGTTTACTGTATCCATTGGACCTTCCAATTGACGATGAAACACAGAAATTGCATCGGAATTAAATATAAGAGACACAATGCCGACTTAAGTACAAGAAAACTGAGTCTTCTTAGGGTCTATGTTTTAAGCGTTTCCTGTGTCACCAGTTTTACATTCCGATGGACCTCTGCAGGTTTTCTGTACCCTTGGACCATCCCATCGACGATGAAACACAGAAATTGCATCGGAATTAAATCTAAGAGACACAATGTCGACTTAGGTACAGGAAGACTGAGTCTTCCTACTGTCTACGTTTTTAACGTTCCCTGTGTCACCAGTTTTACATTCCGATGCACCTCTACAGGTTTACTGTATCCATTGGACCTTCACAGTGACGATGAAACACAGAAATTGCTTTGGAATTAAATATAAGAGATACAATGCCGATTTAAGTACAGGAAGACTGAGTCTTCCTACTGTCTATGTTTTGAGCGTTTCCTGTGTCACCAGTTTTACATTCCGATGCACCTCTGCAGGTTTAGTGTATCGATTAGACCTTCCCATTGACGATGAAACACAGAAATTGCATCGGAATTAAATATAAGACAACATGCCGACTTAAATACAGGATGACTGAGTCTTCCTACTGTCTACGTTTTGAGCGTTTCCTGTGTCACCAGTTTTACATTCCGATGCACCTCTGCAGGTTTACTGTATCCCTTCGACCCTCGCAGTGACGATGAAACACAGATATTGAATCGGAATTAAATATAAGAGACACAATGCCGATTTAAGTACAGGAATACTGTCTCTTATTACTGTCTATGTATTGAGCGTTTCCTGTGTCACCAATTTTACATTCCGATGCACCTCTGAAGGTTTACTGTATCCATTAGACTTTCACAGTGACGATGAAACACAGAAATTGCATCGGAATTAAATGTATGACACACAATGCCGACTAAAGTACAAGAAAACTGAGTCTTCTTAGGGTCTATGTTTTGTGCGTCTCCTGTGTCACCAGTTTTACATTCCGATGCACCTCTGCAGGTTTACTGTATCCATTGGACCTTCACAGTGACGATGAAACACAGAAATTGCATCGGAATTAAATATAAGAGACACAATGCCAACCTAAGTACTACAAAACTGAGTCTCCTTAGGGTCTATATTTTGAGCGTTTCCTGTGTCACCAGATTTACATTCCGATGCACCTCTGCAGGTTTACTGTATCCATTGGACCTTCCCAGTGACGATGAAACACAGAAATTGCATCGGAATTAAGTATAAGAGACACAATGCCGACTTAAGTACAAGAAAACTGAGTCTTCTTAGGGTCTATGGTTTGAGCGTTTCCTGTGTCACCAGTTTTACATTCCGATGGACCTCTGCAGTTTTTCTGTATGCCTTGGACCTTCCCATCGACGATGAAACACAGAAATTGCATCGGAATTAGTTCTAAGAGTCACAATGTCGACTTAAGTACCGGAAGACTGAGTCGTCCTACTGTCTACGTTTTGAGCGTTTCCTGTGTCACCAGTTTTACATTCCGATGCACCTCTGCAGTTTTACTGTATCCATTGGACCTTCCCATTGACGATGAAACACAGAAATTGCATCGGATTTAAATATAAGAGACACAATGCCGGCTTAAGTACAGGAAGACTGAGTCTTCCTACTGTCTATGCTTTGAGCGTTTCCTGTGTTACCAGTTTTACATTCCGATGCACCTCTGCAGGTTTACTGGATCCCTTCGATCCTCACAGTGACGATGAAAAACAGATATTGCATCGGAATTAAATATAAGAGACACAATGCCGACTTAAGTACAATTAAACTGAGTCCTCTTAGGGTCTATGTTTTGAGAGTTTCCTGTGTCACCAGTTTTACATTCCGATGGACCTCTGCAGGTTTACTGTATACATTGACCTTCCCATTGACGATGAAACACAGAAATTGCATCGGAATTGAATATAAGAGACACAATGCCGACTTAAGTACAAGAAAACTGAGTCTTCTTAGGGTCTATGCTTTGAGCGTTTCCTGTGCCACCAGTTTTACATTCCGATGCAACTCTGCAGGTTTACTGTATCCCTTGGACCTTCACAGTGACGATGAAACACAGATATTGCATCGGAATTAAATATAAGAGACACAATGCAGATTTAAGTACAGGAATACTGTCTCTTCCTACTGTCTATGTATTGAGCGTTTCCTGTGTCACCAGTTTTACATTCCGATGCACCTCTGAAGGTTTACTGTATCCATTAGACTTTCACAGTGACGATGAAACACAGCAATTGCATCGGAATTAAATATATGACACACAATGCCGACTTAAGTACAAGAAAACTGAGTCTTCTTAGGGTCTATGTTTTGTGCGTTTCCTGTGTCACCAGTTTTACATTCCGATGCACCTCTGCAGGTTTACTGTATCCATTGGACCTTCCCATTGACGTTGAAACACAGAAATTGCATCGGATTTAAATATAAGAGACTCAATGCCGACTTAAGTACAGGAAGACTGAGTCTTCCTACTGTCTATGCTTTGAGCGTTTCCTGTGTTACCAGTTTTACATTCCGATGCACCTCTGCAGGTTTACTGTATTCCTTCGACCTTCACAGTGACGATGAAAAACAGATATTGCATCGGAATTAAATACAAGAGACACAATGCCGACTTAAGTACAATAAAACTGAGTCCTCTTAGGGCCTATGTTTTGAGCGTTTCCTGTGTCACCAGTTTTACATTCCGATGGACCTCTGCAGGTTTACTGTATCCCTGGGACCTTCCCATTGACGGTGAGACACAGAAATTGCATCTTAATTAAATCTAAGAGACACAATGTCGACATAAGTAGAGAAAGACTGAGTCTTCCTACTGTCTACGTTTTGAGCGTTTCCTGTGTCACCAGTTTTACATTCCGATGCACCTCTGCAGGTTTACTGTGTCCATTGGACCTTCCCATTGACGATGAAACACAGAAATTGCATCGGATTTAAATATAAGAGACACATGCCGACTTAAGTACAGGAAGACCGAGTCTTCCAACTGTCTATATTTCGAGCGTTTCCTGTGTCACAAGTTTTAAATTCCGATGCACCTCTGCAGGTTTACTGTATCCCTTGGTCCTCCCCATCGACGTTGAAACACAGAAATTGCATCGGAATTAAATATAAGAGACACAATGCCGACTTAAGTGCAATAAAACTGAGTCTTCTTAGGGTCTATGTTTTGAGCGTTTCCTGTGTCACCAGTTTTACATTCCGATACACCTCTGCAGGTATACTGTATCCATTGGACCTTCACAGTGACGATGAAACACAGAAATTGCATCGGAATTAAATATAAGAGACACAATGCCGACTTAAGTACTACAAAACTGAGTCTCCTTAGGGTTTATGTTTTGAGCGATTCCTGTGTCACCAGTTTTACAATCCGATGCACCTCTGCAGGTTTACTGTATCCATTGGACTGACGATGAAACACAGAAATTGCAACGGAAGTAAATATAAGAGAGACAATGCCGACTTAAGTACAAGAAAACTGAGTCTTCTTAGGGTCTATTCTTTGTGCGTTTCCTGTGTCACCAGATTTACATTCCGATGAACCTCTGCAGGTTTACTGTATCCATTGGACCTTCCCAGTGACGATGAAACACAGAAATTGCATCGGAAATAAATATAAGAGACACAATGCCCACTTAAGTACAAGAAAACTGAGTCTTCTTAGGGCCTATGGTTTGAGCGTTTCCTGTGTCACCAGTTTTACATTCCGATGGACCTCTGCAGGTTTTCTGTATGCCTTGGACCTTCCCATCGACGATGAAACACAGAAATTGCATCGGAATTAGATCTAAGAGTCACATTATCGACTTAAGTACAGGAAGACTGAGTCGTCCTACTGTCTACGTTTTGAGCGTTTCCTGTGTCACCAGTTTTACATTCCGATGCACCTCTGCAGGTTTACTGTATCCATTGGACCTTCCCATTGAGGATGAAACACAGAAATTGCATCGGAATTAAATATAAGTGACACAATGCAGACTTAAGTACAGGAAGACTGAGTCTTCCTACTGTTTATGTTTTGAGCGTTTCCTGTGTCACCAGATTTACATTCCGATGCACCTCTGCAGGTTTACTGTATCTCTTGGACCTTCCCATCGACGATGAAACACAGAAATTGCATCCGATTTAAATATAAGAGACACAATGCCGACTTGAGTACAGGAAGACTGAGTCTTCCTACTGTCTATGTTTGAGCGTTTACTGTGTCACCAGTTTTACATTCTGATGCACCTCTGCCGGTTTACTGTATACATTGGACCTTCCCATTGACGATGAAACACAGAAATTGCATCGGAATTAAATATAAGAGACACAATGCCGACTTAAGTACAAGAAAACTGAGTCTTCTTAGGGTCTATGTATTGAGCGTTTCCTGTGTCACCAGGTTTACATTCCGATGCACCTCTGCAGGTTTACTATATCCATTCGACTTTCACAGTGACAATGAAACACAGAAATTGCATCGGAATTAAATATAAGGCACACAATGCCGACTTAAGTACAAGAAAACTGAGTCTTCTTAGGGTCTATGTTTTGTGCGTTTCCTGTGTCACCAGTTTTACATTCCGATGCACCTCTGCAGGTTTACTGTATCCATTGGACCTTCACAGTGACGATGAAACACAGAAATTGCATCGGAATTTAATATAAGAGACACAATGCCGACCTAAGTACTACAAAACTGAGTCTCCTTAGGGTCTATATTTTGAGCGTTTCCTGTGTCACCAGATTTACATTCCGATGCACCTCTGCAGGTTTACTGTATCCATTGGACCTTCCCAGTGACGATGAAACACAGAAATTGCATCGGAATTAAATATAAGAGACACAATGCCTACTTAAGTACAAGAAAACTGAGTCTTCTTAGGGCCTATGGTTTGAGCGTTGCCTGTGTCACCAGTTTTACATTCCGATGGACCTCTGCAGGTTTTCTGTATGCCTTGGACCTTCCCATCGACGATAAAACACAGAAATTGCATCGGAATTAGATCTAAGAGTCACATTATCGACTTAAGTACAGGAAGACTGAGTCGTCCTACTGTCTACGTTTTGAACGTTTCCTGTGTCACTAGTTTTACATTCCGATGCACCTCTGCAGGTTTACTGTATCCATTGGACCTTCCCATTGACGATGAAACACAGAAATTGCATCGGATTTAAATATAAGAGACACAATGCCGACATAAGTACAGGAAGTCTGAGTCTTCCTACTGTCTATGCTTTGAGCGTTTCCTGTGTTACCAGTTTTACATTCCGATGCAACTCTGCAGGTTTACTGTATCCCTTCGACCTTCACAGTGACGATGAAAAACAGATATTGCATCGGATTTAAATATAAGAGACACAATGCCGACTTAAGTACAAGAAAACTGAGTCCTCTTAGGGTCTATGTTTTGAGCGTTTCCTGTGTCACCAGTTTTACATTCCGATGGACCTCTGCAGGTTTTCTGTATCCCTTGGACCTTCCCATCGACGATGACACACAGAAACTGCATCGGAATTAAATCTAAGAGACACAATGTCGACTTAAGTACAGGAAGACTGAGTCTTCCTACTGTCTACGTTTTGAGCGTTTCCTGTGTCACCAGTTTTACATTCCGATGCACCTCTGCCGGTTTACTGTATCCATTGGACCTTCCCATTGCCGATGAAACACAGAAATTGCATCTGATTTAAATATAAGAGACACAATGCCGACTTAAGTACAGGGAGACTGAGTCTTCCTACTGTTTATATTTTGAGCGTTTCCTGTGTCACCAGTTTTACATTCAGATGCACCTCTGCAGGTTTAATGTATCGATTAGACCTTCCCATTGACGATGAAACACAGAAATTGCATCGGATTTAAATATAAGAGACACAATGCCGACTTAAGTACAGGAAGACTGAGTCTTCCTACTGTCTATGTTTTGAGCGTTTCCTGTGTCACCAGTTTTTCACTCCGATGCACCTCTGCAGGTTTACTGTATCCCTTGGACCTCCCCATCGACGATGAAACACAGAAATTGCATCGGAATTAAATATAAGAGACACAATGCCGCCTTAAGTACAGGAAGACTGAGTCTTCCTACTGTCTATGTTTTGAGCGATTCCTGTGTCACCAGTTTTACATTGCGATGCACCTCTGCAGGTTTACTGTATAAATTGGACCTTCCCATTGACGATGAAACACAGAAATTGCATCGGAATTAAATATAAGAGACACAATGCCGACTTAAGTACAAGAAAACTGAGTCTTCTTACGGTCTATGCTTTGAGCGTTTCCTGTGTCACCAGTTTTACATTCCGATGCACCTCTGCATGTTTACTGTATCTCTTGGACCTTCACAGTGACGATGAAACACAGAAATTGCATCGGAATTAAATATAAGAGACACAATGCCGACCTAAGTACTACAAAACTGAGTCTCCTTAGGGTCTATATTTTGAGCGTTTCCTGTGTCACCAGATTTACATTCCGATGCACCTCTGCAGGTTTACTGTATCCATTGGACCTTCCCAGTGACGATGAAACACAGAAATTGCATCGGAATTAAATATAAGAGACACAATGCCTACTTAAGTACAAGAAAACTGAGTCTTCTTAGGGCCTATGGTTTGAGCGTTGCCTGTGTCACCAGTTTTACATTCCGATGGACCTCTGCAGGTTTTCTGTATGCCTTGGACCTTCCCATCGACGATGAAACACAGAAATTGCATCGGAATTAGATCTAAGAGTCACATAATCGACTTAAGTACAGGAAGACTGAGTCGTCCTACTGTCTATGCTTTGAGCGTTTCCTGTGTTACCAGTTTTACATTCCGATGCACCTCTGCAGGTTTACTGTATCCCTTCGACCTTCACAGAGACGATGAAAAACAGATATTGCATCGGATTTAAATATAAGAGACACAATGCCGACTTAAGTACAAGAAAACTGAGTCCTCTTAGCGTCTATGTTTTGAGCGTTTCCTGTGTCACCAGTTTTACATTCCGATGGACCTCTGCAGGTTTTCTGTATCCCTTGGACCTTCCCATCGACGATGACACACAGAAATTGCATCGGAATTAAATCTAAGAGACACAATGTCGACTTAAGTACAGGAAGACTGAGTCTTCCTACTGTCTACGTTTTGAGCGTTTCCTGTGTCACCAGTTTTACATTCCGATGCACCTCTGCAGGTTTACTGTATCCATTGGACCTTCCCATTGACGGTGAAACACAGAAATTGCGTCTGATTTAAATATAAGAGACACAATGCCGACTTACGTACAGGGAGACTGAGTCTTCCTACTGTTTATATTTTGAGCGTTTCCTGTGTCACCAGTTTTACATTCCGATGCACCTCTGCAGGTTTAATGTATCGATTAGACCTTCCCATTGACGATGAAACACAGAAATTGCATCGGAATTAAATATAAGAGACACAATGCCGACTTAAGTACTACAAAACTGAGTCTCCTTAGGGTTTATGTTTTGAGCGATTCCTGTGTCACCAGTTTTACAATCCGATGCACCTCTGCAGGTTTACTGTATCCATTGGACTGACGATGAAACACAGAAATTGCAACGGAATTAAATATAAGAGAGACAATGCCGACTTAAGTACAAGAAAACTGAGTCTTCTTAGCGTCTATGTTTTGAGCGTTTCCTGTGTCACCAGTTTTACATTCTGATGAACCTCTGCAGGTTTACTGTATACATTGGACCTTCCCATTGACGATGAAACACAGAAATTTTAATCGGAATTAAATATAAGAGACACAATGCCGCCTTAAGTACAAGAAAACTGAGTCTTCTTAGGGTCTATGCTTTGAGCGTTTCCTGTGTCACCAGTTTTACATTCCGATGCACCTCTGCAGGTTTACTGTATCCCTTGGACCTTCACAGTGACGATGAAACACAGATATTGCATCGGAATTAAATATAAGAGACACAATGCCGATTTAAGTACAGGAATACTGTGTCTTCCTACTGTCTATGTATTGAGCGTTTCCTGTGTCACCAGGTTTACATTCCGATGCACGTCTGCAGGTTTACTATATCCATTCGACTTTCACAGTGACAATGAAACACAGAAATTGCATCGGAATTAAATATAAGACACACAATGCCGACTTAAGTACAAGAAAACTGAGTCTTCTTAGGGTCTATTCTTTGTGCGTTTCCTGTGTCACCAGATTTACATTCCGATGAACCTCTGCAGGTTTACTGTATCCATTGGACCTTCCCAGTGACGATGAAACACAGAAATTGCATCGGAATTAAATATAAGAGACACAATGCCCACTTAAGTACAAGAAAACTGAGTCTTCTTAGGGCCTATGGTTTGAGCGTTTCCTGTGTCACCAGTTTTACATTCCGATGGACCTCTGCAGGTTTTCTGTATGCCTTGGACCTTCCCATCGACGATGAAACACAGAAATTGCATCGGAATTAGATCTAAGAGTCACATTATCGACTTAAGTACAGGAAGACTGAGTCGTCCTACTGTGTATGTTTTGAGCGTTTCCTGTGTCACCAGTTTTACATTCCGATGCACCTCTGCAGGTTTACTGTATCCATTGGACCTTCCCATTGAGGATGAAACACAGAAATTGCATCGGAATTAAATCTACGAGACACAATGTCGACTTAAGTACAGGTAGACTGAGTCTTCCTACTGTCTATGTTTTGAGCTTTTCCTGTGTCACCAGTTTTACATTCTGATGCACCTCTGCACGTTTACTGTATCCGCTGGACCTTCACAATGACGATGAAACACATAAATTGCTTTGTAATTAAATATAAGAGACACAATGCCGATTTAAGTACAGGAAGACTGTGTCTTCCAGCTGTCTATCTATTGAGCGTTTCCTGTGTCACCAGGTTCACATTCCGATGCACCTCTGCATGTTTACTGTATCCCTTGGACCTTCCCATTGACGATGAAACACAGAAATTTCATCGGAATTAAATATAAGAGACACAATGCCGACTTAAGTCAGGAAGACTGAGTCTTCCTACTGTGTATGTTTTGAGCGTTTCCTGTGTCACCAGTTTTACATTCCGATGCACCTCTGCAGGTTTACTGTATCCATTGGACCTTCCCATTGACGATTAAACACAGAAATTGCTTCCGATTTAAATATAAGTGACACAATGCAGACTTAAGTACAGGAAGACTGAGTCTTCCTACTGTTTATGTTTTGAGCGTTTCCTGTGTCACCAGATTTACATTCCGATGCACCTCTGCAGGTTTACTGTATCCCTTGGACCTTCCCATCGACGATGAAACACAGAAATTGCATCCGATTTAAATATAAGAGACACAATGCCGACTTGAGTACAGGAAGACTGAGTCTTCCTACTGTCTATGTTTTGAGCGTTGACTGTGTCACCAGTTTTACATTCTGATGCACCTCTGCCGGTTTACTGTATACATTGGACCTTCCCATTGACGATGAAACACAGAAATTTCATTGGAATTAAATATAAGAGACACAATGCCGACTTAAGTACAAGAAAACTGAGTCTCCTTAGGGTCTATATTTTGAGCGTTTCCTGTGTCACCAGATTTACATTCCGATGCACCTCTGCAGGTTTACTGTATCCATTGGACCTTCCCAGTGACGATGAAACACAGAAATTGCATCGGAATTAAATATAAGAGACACAATGCCTACTTAAGTACAAGAAAACTGAGTCTTCTTAGGGCCTATGGTTTGAGCGTTGCCTGTGTCACCAGTTTTACATTCCGATGGACCTCTGCAGGTTTTCTGTATGCCTTGGACCTTCCCATCGACGATGAAACACAGAAATTGCATCGGAATTAGATCTAAGAGTCACATTATCGACTTAAGTACAGGAAGACTGAGTCGTCCTAATGTCTACGTTTTGAACGTTTCCTGTGTCACTAGTTTTACATTCCGATGCACCTCTGCAGGTTTACTGTATCCATTGGACCTTCCCATTGACGATGAAACACAGAAATTGCATCGGATTTAAATATAAGAGACACAATGCCGACATAAGTACAGAAAGACTGAGTCTTCCTACTGTCTATGCTTTGAGCGTTTCCTGTGTTACCAGTTTTACATTCCGATGCACCTCTGCAGGTTTACTGTATCCCTTCGACCTTCACAGTGACGATGAAAAACAGATATTGCATCGGATTTAAATATAAGAGACACAATGCCGACTTAAGTACAAGAAAACTGAGTCCTCTTAGGGTCTATGTTTTGAGCGTTTCCTGTGTCACCAGTTTTACATTCCGATGGACCTCTGCAGGTTTACTGTATCCATTGGACCTTCCCATTGACGAGGAAACACAGAAATTGCATCGTATTTAAAAATAAGAGACACAATGCCGACTTATGTACAGGAAGACTGAGTCTTCCTACTGTCTACGTTTTGAGCGTTTCCTGTGTCACCAGTTTTACATTCCGATGCACCTCTGCAGGTTTACTGTATCCATTGGACCTTCCCATTGACGATGAAACACAGAAATTGCATCTGATTTAAATATAAGAGACACAATGCCGACTTAAGTACAGGAAGACTGAATCTTCCTACTGTCTATATTTTGAGCGTTTCCTGTATCACCAGTTTTACATTCCGATGCACCTCTGCAGGTTTAATGTATCGATTAGACCTTCCCATTGACGATGAAACACAGAAATTGCATCGGATTTAAATATAAGAGACACAATGCCGACTTAAGTACAGGAAGACTGAGTCTTCCTACTGTCTATGTTTTGAGCGTTTCCTGTGTCACCAGTTTTTCACTCCGATGCACCTCTGCAGGTTTACTATATCCCTAGGACCTCCCCATCGACGATGAAACACAGAAATTGCATCGGAATTAAATATAAGAGACACAATGCCGACTTAAGTACAGGAAGACTGAGTCTTCCTACTGTCTATGTTTTGAGCGATTCCTGTGTCACCAGTTTTACATTGCGATGCACCTCTGCAGGTTTACTGTATAAATTGGACCTTCCCATTGACGATGAAACACAGAAATTGCATCGGAATTAAATATAAGAGACACAATGCCTACTTAAGTACAGGAAGACTGAGTCTTCCTACTGTCTATGTTTTGCGCTTTTTCTGTGTCACCAGTTTTACATTCCGATGCATCTCTGCAGGATTACTGTATCCATTGGACCTTCACAGTGACGATGAAACACAGAAATTGCTTTGGAATTAAATATAAGAGATACAATGCCGACTTAAGTACAGGAAGACTGAGTCTTCCTACTGTCTATGATTTGAGCGTTTCCTGTGTCATCAGTTTTACATTCCGATGCACCTCTGCAGGTTTACTGTATCCATTGGACCTTCCAATTGACGATGAAACACAGAAATTGCATCGGAATTAAATATAAGAGACACAATGCCGACTTAAGTACAAGAAAACTGAGTCTTCTTAGGGTCTATGTTTTAAGCGTTTCCTGTGTCACCAGTTTTACATTCCGATGGACCTCTGCAGGTTTTCTGTACCCTTGGACCATCCCATCGACGATGAAACACAGAAATTGCATCGGAATTAAATCTAAGAGACACAATGTCGACTTAGGTACAGGAAGACTGAGTCTTCCTACTGTCTACGTTTTGAGCGTTCCCTGTGTCACCAGTTTTACATTCCGATGCACCTCTACAGGTTTACTGTATCCATTGGACCTTCACAGTGACGATGAAACACAGAAATTGCTTTGGAATTAAATATAAGAGATACAATGCCGATTTAAGTACAGGAAGACTGAGTCTTCCTACTGTCTATGTTTTGAGCGTTTCCTGTGTCACCAGTTTTACATTCCGATGCACCTCTGCAGGTTTAGTGTATCGATTAGACCTTCCCATTGACGATGAAACACAGAAATTGCATCGGAATTAAATATAAGACAACATGCCGACTTAAATACAGGAAGACTGAGTCTTCCTACTGTCTACGTTCTGAGCGTTTCCTGTGTCACCAGTTTTACATTCCGATGCACCTCTGCAGGTTTACTGTATCCCTTCGACCCTCGCAGTGACGATGAAACACAGATATTGAATCGGAATTAAATATAAGAGACACAATGCCGATTTAAGTACAGGAATACTGTCTCTTCCTACGGTCTATGTATTGAGCGTTTCCTGTGTCACCAGTTTTACATTCCGATGCACCTCTGAAGGTTTACTGTATCCATTAGACTTTCACAGTGACGATGAAACACAGAAATTGCATCGGAATTAAATATATGACACACAATGCCGACTAAAGTACAAGAAAACTGAGTCTTCTTAGGGTCTATGTTTTGTGCGTTTCCTGTGTCACCAGTTTTACATTCCGATGCACCTCTGCAGGTTTACTGTATCCATTGGACCTTCACAGTGACGATGAAACACAGAAATTGCATCGGAATTAAATATAAGAGACACAATGCCAACCTAAGTACTACAAAACTGAGTCTCCTTAGGGTCTATGACGATGAAACACAGAAATTGCATCGGAATTAAGTATAAGAGACACAATGCCGACTTAAGTACAAGAAAACTGAGTCTTCTTAGGGTCTATGGTTTGAGCGTTTCCTGTGTCACCAGTTTTACATTCCGATGGACCTCTGCAGTTTTTCTGTATGCCTTGGACCTTCCCATCGACGATGAAACACAGAAATTGCATCGGAATTAGTTCTAAGAGTCACAATGTCGACTTAAGTACCGGAAGACTGAGTCGTCCTACTGTCTACGTTTTGAGCGTTTCCTGTGTCACCAGTTTTACATTCCGATGCACCTCTGCAGTTTTACTGTATCCATTGGACCTTCCCATTGACGATGAAACACAGAAATTGCATCGGATTTAAATATAAGAGACACAATGCCGACTTAAGTACAGGAAGACTGAGTCTTCCTACTGTCTATGCTTTGAGCGTTTCCTGTGTTACCAGTTTTACATTCCGATGCACCTCTGCAGGTTTACTGGATCCCTTCGATCCTCACAGTGACGATGAAAAACAGATATTGCATCGGAATTAAATATAAGAGACACAATGCCGACTTAAGTACATTAAAACTGAGTCCTCTTAGGGTCTATGTTTTGAGCGTTTCCTGTGTCACCAGTTTTACATTCCGATGGACCTCTGCAGGTTTACTGTATACATTGACCTTCCCATTGACGATGAAACACAGAAATTGCATCGGAATTGAATATAAGAGACACAATGCCGACTTAAGTACAAGAAAACTGAGTCTTCTTAGGGTCTATGCTTTGAGCGTTTCCTGTGCCACCAGTTTTACATTCCGATGCAACTCTGCAGGTTTACTGTATCCCTTGGACCTTCACAGTGACGATGAAACACAGATATTGCATCGGAATTAAATATAAGAGACACAATGCAGATTTAAGTACAGGAATACTGTCTCTTCCTACTGTCTATGTATTGAGCGTTTCCTGTGTCACCAGTTTTACATTCCGATGCACCTCTGAAGGTTTACTGTATCCATTAGACTTTCACAGTGACGATGAAACACAGAAATTGCATCGGAATTAAATATATGACACACAATGCCGACTTAAGTACAAGAAAACTGAGTCTTCTTAGGGTCTATGTTTTGTGCGATTCCTGTGTCACCAGTTTTACATTACGATGCACCTCTGCAGGTTTACTGTATCCATTGGACCTTCCCATTGACGTTGAAACACAGAAATTGCATCGGATTTAAATATAAGAGACTCAATGCCGACATAAGTACAGGAAGACTGAGTCTTCCTACTGTCTATGCTTTGAGCGTTTCCTGTGTTACCAGTTTTACATTCCGATGCACCTCTGCAGGTTTACTGTATCCCTGGGACCTTCCCATTGACGGTGAGACACAGAAATTGCATCTTAATTAAATCTAAGAGACACAATGTCGACATAAGTACAGAAAGACTGAGTCTTCCTACTGTCTACGTTTTGAGCGTTTCCTGTGTCACCAGTTTTACATTCCGATGCACCTCTGCAGGTTTACTGTGTCCATTGGACCTTCCCATTGACGATGAAACACAGAAATTGCATCGGATTTAAATATAAGAGACACATGCCGACTTAAGTACAGGAAGACCGAGTCTTCCAACTGTCTATATTTTGAGCGTTTCCTGTGTCACAAGTTTTACATTCCGATGCACCTCTGCAGGTTTACTGTATCCCTTGGTCCTCCCCATCGACGTTGAAACACAGAAATTGCATCGGAATTAAATATAAGAGACACAATGCCGACTTAAGTACAATAAAACTGAGTCTTCTTAGGGTCTATGTTTTGAGCGTTTCCTGTGTCACCAGTTTTACATTCCGATACACCTCTGCAGGTATACTGTATCCATTGGACCTTCACAGTGACGATGAAACACAGAAATTGCATCGGAATTAAATATAAGAGACACAATGCCGACTTAAGTACTACAAAACTGAGTCTCCTTAGGGTTTATGTTTTGAGCGATTCCTGTGTCACCAGTTTTACAATCCGATGCACCTCTGCAGGTTTACTGTATCCATTGGACTGACGATGAAACACAGAAATTGCAACGGAAGTAAATATAAGAGAGACAATGCCGACTTAAGTACAAGAAAACTGAGTCTTCTTAGGGTCTATGTTTTGAGCGTTTCCTGTGTCACCAGTTTTACATTCTGATGAACCTCTGCAGGTTTACTGTATACATTGGACCTTCCCATTGACGATGAAACACAGAAATTTTAATCGGAATTAAATATAAGAGACACAATGCCGACTTAAGTACAAGAAAACTGAGTCTTCTTAGGGTCTATGCTTTGTGCGTTTCCTGTGTCACCAGTTTTACATTCCGATGCACCTCTGCAGGTTTACTGTATCCCTTGGACCTTCACAGCGACGATGAAACACAGATATTGCATCGGAATTAAATATAAGAGACACAATGCCGATTTAAGTACAGGAATACTGTGTCTTCCTACTGTCTATGTATTGAGCGTTTCCTGTGTCACCAGGTTTACATTCCGATGCACGTCTGCAGGTTTACTATATCCATTCGACTTTCACAGTGACAATGAAACACAGAAATTGCATCGGAATTAAATATAAGACACACAATGCCGACTTAAGTACAAGAAAACTGAGTCTTCTTAGGGTCTATTCTTTGTGCGTTTCCTGTGTCACCAGATTTACATTCCGATGAACCTCTGCAGGTTTACTGTATCCATTGGACCTTCCCAGTGACGATGAAACACAGAAATTGCATCGGAATTAAATATAAGAGACACAATGCCCACTTAAGTACAAGAAAACTGAGTCTTCTTAGGGCCTATGGTTTGAGCGTTTCCTGTGTCACCAGTTTTACATTCCGATGGACCTCTGGAGGTTTTCTGTATGCCTTGGACCTTCCCATCGACGATGAAACACAGAAATTGCATCGGAATTAGATCTAAGAGTCACATTATCGACTTAAGTACAGGAAGACTGAGTCGTCCTACTGTCTATGTTTTGAGCGTTTCCTGTGTCACCAGTTTTACATTCCGATGCACCTCTGCAGGTTTACTGTATCCATTGGACCTTCCCATTGAGGATGAAACACAGAAATTGCATCGGATTTAAAAATAAGAGACACAATGCCGACTTAAGTCAGGAAGACTGAGTCTTCCAGCTGTCTATCTATTGAGCGTTTCCTGTGTCACCAGGTTCACATTCCGATGCACCTCTGCATGTTTACTGTATCCCTTGGACCTTCCCATTGACGATGAAACACAGAAATTTCATCGGAATTAAATATAAGAGACACAATGCCGACATAAGTCAGGAAGACTGAGTCTTCCTACTGTGAATGTTTTGAGCGTTTCCTGTGTCACCAGTTTTACATTCCGATGCACCTCTGCAGGTTTACTGTATCCATTGGACCTTCCCATTGACGATGAAACACAGAAATTGCTTCCGATTTAAATATAAGTGACACAATGCAGACTTAAGTACAGGAAGACTGAGTCTTCCTACTGTTTATGTTTTGAGCGTTTCCTGTGTCACCAGATTTACATTCCGATGCACCTCTGCAGGTTTACTGTATCCCTTGGACCTTCCCATCGACGATGAAACACAGAAATTGCATCCGATTTAAATATAAGAGACACAATGCCGACTTGAGTACAGGAAGACTGAGTCTTCCTACTGTCTATGATTTGAGCGTTTACTGTGTCACCAGTTTTACATTCTGATGCACCTCTGCCGGTTTACTGTATACATTGGACCTTCCCATTGACGATGAAACACAGAAATTGCATCGGAATTAAATATAAGAGACACAATGCCGACTTAAGTACAAGAAAACTGAGTCTTCTTAGGGTCTATGTATTGAGCGTTTCCTGTGTCACCAGGTTTACATTCCGATGCACCTCTGCAGGTTTACTATATCCATTCGACTTTCACAGTGACAATGAAACACAGAAATTGCATCGGAATTAAATATAAGGCACACAATGCCGACTTAAGTACAAGAAAACTGAGTCTTCTTAGGGTCTATGTTTTGTGCGTTTCCTGTGTCACCAGTTTTACATTCCGATGCACCTCTGCAGGTTTACTGTATCCATTGGACCTTCACAGTGACGATGAAACTCAGAAATTGCATCGGAATTTAATATAAGAGACACAATGCCGACCTAAGTACTACAAAACTGAGTCTCCTTAGGGTCTATATTTTGAGCGTTTCCTGTGTCACCAGATTTACATTCCGATGCACCTCTGCAGGTTTACTGTATCCATTGGACCTTCCCAGTGACGATGAAACACAGAAATTGCATCGGAATTAAATATAAGAGACACAATGCCTACTTAAGTACAAGAAAACTGAGTCTTCTTAGGGCCTATGGTTTGAGCGTTGCCTGTGTCACCAGTTTTACATTCCGATGGACCTCTGCAGGTTTTCTGTATGCCTTGGACCTTCCCATCGACGATGAAACACAGAAATTGCATCGGAATTAGATCTAAGAGTCACATTATCGACTTAAGTACAGGAAGACTGAGTCGTCCTACTGTCTACGTTTTGAACGTTTCCTGTGTCACAAGTTTTACATTCCGATGCACCTCTGCAGGTTTACTGTATCCATTGGACCTTCCCATTGACGATGAAACACAGAAATTGCATCGGATTTAAATATAAGAGACACAATGCCGACATAAGTACAGGAAGTCTGAGTCTTCCTACTGTCTATGCTTTGAGCGTTTCCTGTGTTACCAGTTTTACATTCCGATGCACCTCTGCAGGTTTACTGTATCCCTTCGACCTTCACAGTGACGATGAAAAACAGATATAGCATCGGATTTAAATATAAGAGACACAATGCCGACTTAAGTACAAGAAAACTGACTCCTCTTAGGGTCTATGTTTTGAGCGTTTCCTGTGTCACCAGTTTTACATTCCGATGGACCTCTGCAGGTTTTCTGTATCCCTTGGACCTTCCCATCGACGATGACACACAGAAATTGCATCGGAATTAAATCTAAGAGACACAATGTCGACTTAAGTACAGGAAGACTGAGTCTTCCTACTGTCTACGTTTTGAGCGTTTCCTGTGTCACCAGTTTTACATTCCGATGCACCTCTGCCGGTTTACTGTATCCATTGGACCTTCCCATTGACGATGAAACACAGAAATTGCATCTGATTTAAATATAAGAGACACAATGCCGACTTAAGTACAGGGAGACTGAGTCTTCCTACTGTTTATATTTTGAGCGTTTCCTGTGTCACCAGTTTTACATTCCGATGCATCTCTGCAGGTTTAATGTATCGATTAGACCTTCCCATTGACGATGAAACACAGAAATTGCATCGGATTTAAATATAAGAGACACAATGCCGACTTAAGTACAGGAAGACTGAGTCTTCCTACTGTCTATGTTTTGAGCGTTTCCTGTGTCACCAGTTTTTCACTCCGATGCACCTCTGCAGGTTTACTGTATCCCTTGGCCCTCCCCATCGACGATGAAACACAGAAATTGCATCGGAATTAAATATAAGAGACACAATGCCGACTTAAGTACAGGAAGACTGAGTCTTCCTACTGTCTATGTTTTGAGCGATTCCTGTGTCACCAGTTTTACATTGCGATGCACCTCTGCAGGTTTACTGTATAAATTGGACCTTCCCATTGACGATGAAACACAGAAATTGCATCGGAATTAAATATAAGAGACACAATGCCGACTTAAGTACAAGAAAACTGAGTCTTCTTACGGTCTATGCTTTCAGCGTTTAATGTGTCACCAGTTTTACATTCCGATGCACCTCTGCATGTTTACTGTATCTCTTGGACCTTCACAGTGACGATGAAACACAGAAATTGCATCGGAATTAAATATAAGAGACACAATGCCGACCTAAGTACTACAAAACTGAGTCTCCTTAGGGTCTATATTTTGAGCGTTTCCTGTGTCACCAGATTTACATTCCGATGCACCTCTGCAGGTTTACTGTATCCATTGGACCTTCCCAGTGACGATGAAACACTGAAATTGCATCGGAATTAAATATGAGAGACACAATGCCTACTTAAGTACAAGAAAACTGAGTCTTCTTAGGGCCTATGGTTTGAGCTTTGCCTGTGTCACCAGTTTTACATTCCGATGGACCTCTGCAGGTTTTCTGTATGCCTTGGACCTTCCCATCGACGATGAAACACAGAAATTGCATCGGAATTAGATCTAAGAGTCACATTATCGACTTAAGTACAGGAAGACTGAGTCGTCCTACTGTCTACGTTTTGAACGTTTCCTGTGTCACTAGTTTTACATTCCGATGCACCTCTGCAGGTTTACTGTATCCATTGGACCTTCCCATTGACGATGAAACACAGAAATTGCATCGGATTTAAATATAAGAAACACAATGCCGACATAAGTACAGGAAGACTGAGTCTTCCTACTGTCTATGCTTTGAGCGTTTCCTGTGTTACCAGTTTTACATTCCGATGCACCTCTGCAGGTTTACTGTATCCCTTCGACCTTCACAGAGACGATGAAAAACAGATATTGCATCGGATTTAAATATAAGAGACACAATGCCGACTTAAGTACAAGAAAACTGAGTCCTCTTAGGGTCTATGTTTTGAGCGTTTCCTGTGTCACCAGTATTACATTCCGATGGACCTCTGCAGGTTTTCTGTATCCCTTGGACCTTCCCATCGACGATGACACACAGAAATTGCATCGGAATTAAATCTAAGAGACACAATGTCGACTTAAGTACAGGAAGACTGAGTCTTCCTACTGTCTACGTTTTGAGCGTTTCCTGTGTCACCAGTTTTACATTCCGATGCACCTCTGCAGGTTTACTGTATCCATTGGACCTTCCCATTGACGATGAAACACAGAAATTGCATCTGATTTAAATATAAGAGACACAATGCCGACTTAAGTACAGGGAGACTGAGTCTTCCTACTGTTTATATTTTGAGCGTTTCCTGTGTCACCAGTTTTACATTCCGATGCACCTCTGCAGGTTTAATGTATCGATTAGACCTTCCCATTGACGATGAAACACAGAAATTGCATCGGAATTAAATATAAGAGACACAATGCCGACTTAAGTACTACAAAACTGAGTCTCCTTAGGGTTTATGTTTTGAGCGATTCCTGTGTCACCAGTTTTACAATCCGATGCACCTCTGCAGGTTTACTGTATCCATTGGACTGACGATGAAACACAGAAATTGCAACGGAATTAAATATAAGAGAGACAATGCCGACTTAAGTACAAGAAAACTGAGTCTTCTTAGGGTCTATGTTTTGAGCGTTTCCTGTGTCACCAGTTTTACATTCTGATGAACCTCTGCAGGTTTACTGTATACATTGGACCTTCCCATTGACGATGAAACACAGAAATTTTAATCGGAATTAAATATAAGAGACACAATGCCGACTTAAGTACAAGAAAACTGAGTCTTCTTAGGGTCTATGCTTTGAGCGTTTCCTGTGTCACCAGTTTTACATTCCGATGCACCTCTGCAGGTTTACTGTATCCCTTGGACCTTCACAGTGACGATGAAACACAGATATTGCATCGGAATTAAATATAAGAGACACAATGCCGATTTAAGTACAGGAATACTGTGTCTTCCTACTGTCTATGTATTGAGCGTTTCCTGTGTCACCAGGTTTACATTCCGATGCACGTCTGCAGGTTTACTATATCCATTCGACTTTCACAGTGACAATGAAACACAGAAATTGCATCGGAATTAAATATAAGACACACAATGCCGACATAAGTACAAGAAAACTGAGTCTTCTTAGGGTCTATTCTTTGTGCGTTTCCTGTGTCACCAGATTTACATTCCGATGAACCTCTGCAGGTTTACTGTATCCATTGGACCTTCCCAGTGACGATGAAACACAGAAATTGCATCGGAATTAAATATAAGAGACACAATGCCCACTTAAGTACAAGAAAACTGAGTCTTCTTAGGGCCTATGGTTTGAGCGTTTCCTGTGTCACCAGTTTTACATTCCGATGGACCTCTGCAGGTTTTCTGTATGCCTTGGACCTTCCCATCGACGATGAAACACAGAAATTGCATCGGAATTAGATCTAAGAGTCACATTATCGACTTAAGTACAGGAAGACTGAGTCGTCCTACTGTCTACGCTTTGAGCGTTTCCTGTGTCACCAGTTTTACATTCCGATGCACCTCTGCAGGTTTACTGTATCCATTGGACCTTCCCATTGAGGATGAAACACAGAAATTGCATCGGAATTAAATCTACGAGACACAATGTCGACTTAAGTACAGGTAGACTGAGTCTTCCTACTGTCTATGTTTTGAGCTTTTCCTGTGTCACCAGTTTTACATTCTGATGCACCTCTGCACGTTTACTGTATCCGCTGGACCTTCACAGTGACGATGAAACACATAAATTGCTTTGGTATTAAATATAAGAGACACAATGCCGATTTAAGTACAGGAAGACTGTGTCTTCCAGCTGTCTATCTATTGAGCGTTTCCTGTGTCACCAGATTCACATTCCGATGCACCTCTGCATGTTTACTGTATCCCTTGGACCTTCCCATTGACGATGAAACACAGAAATTTCATCGGAATTAAATTTAAGAGACACAATGCCGACTTAAGTCAGGAAGACTGAGTCTTCCTACTGTGTATGTTTTGAGCGTTTCCTGTGTCACCAGTTTTACATTCCGATGCACCTCTGCAGGTTTACTGTATCCCTTGGACCTGCCCATCGACGATGAAACACAGAAATTGCATCCGATTTAAACATAAGAGACACAATGCCGACTTCAGTACAGGAAGACTGAGTCTTCCTACTGTCTATGTTTTGAGCGTTTACTGTGTCACCAGTTTTACATTCTGATGCACCTCTGCTGGTTTAATGTATACATTGGACCTTCCCATTGACGATGAAACACAGAAATTTCATCGGAATTAAATATAAGAGACACAATGCCGACTTAAGTACAAGAAAACTGAGTCTTCTTAGGGTCTATGTCTTGAGCGTTTCCTGTGTCACCAGGTTTACATTCCGATGCACCTCTGCAGGATTACTATATCCATTCGACTTTCACAGTGACAATGAAACACAGAAATTGCATCGGAATTAAATATAAGGCACACAATGCCGACTTAAGTACAAGAAAACTGAGTCTTCTTAGGGTCTATGTTTTGTGCGTTTCCTGTGTCACCAGTTTTACATTCCGATGCACCTCTGCAGGTTTACTGTATCCATTGGACCTTCACAGTGACGATGAAACACAGAAATTGCATCGGAATTTAATATAAGAGACACAATGCCGACCTAAGTACTACAAAACTGAGACTCCTTAGGGTCTATATTTTGAGCGTTTCCTGTGTCACCAGATTTACATTCCGATGCACCTCTGCAGGTTTACTGTATCCATTGGACCTTCCCAGTGACGATGAAACACAGAAATTGCATCGGAATTAAATATAAGAGACACAATGCCTACTTAAGTACAAGAAAACTGAGTCTTCTTAGGGCCTATGGTTTGAGCGTTGCCTGTGTCACCAGTTTTACATTCCGATGGACCTCTGCAGGTTTTCTGTATGCCTTGGACCTTCCCATCGACGATGAAACACAGAAATTGCATCGGAATTAGATCTAAGAGTCACATTATCGACTTAAGTACAGGAAGACTGAGTCGTCCTACTGTCTACGTTTTGAACGTTTCCTGTGTCACTAGTTTTACATTCCGATGCACCTCTGCAGGTTTACTGTATCCATTGGACCTTCCCATTGACGATGAAACACAGAAATTGCATCGGATTTAAATATAAGAGACACAATGCCGACATAAGTACAGGAAGACTGAGTCTTCCTACTGTCTATGCTTTGAGCGTTTCCTGTGTTACCAGTTTTACATTCCGATGCACCTCTGCAGGTTTACTGTATCCCTTCGACCTTCACAGTGACGATGAAAAACAGATATTGCATCGGATTTAAATATAAGAGACACAATGCCGACTTAAGTACAAGAAAACTGAGTCCTCTTAGGGTCTATGTTTTGAGCGTTTCCTGTGTCACCACTTTTACATTCCGATGGACCTCTGCAGGTTTTCTGTATCCCTTGGACCTTCCCATCGACGATGACACACAGAAATTGCATCGGAATTAAATCTAAGAGACACAATGTCGACTTAAGTACAGGAAGACTGAGTCTTCCTACTGTCTACGTTTTGAGCGTTTCCTGTGTCACCAGTTTTACATTCCGATACACCTCTGCAGGTTTACTGTATCCATTGGACCTTCCCATTGACGATGAAACACAGAAATTGCATCTGATTTAAATATAAGAGACACAATGCCGACTTAAGTACAGGGAGACTGAGTCTTCCTACTGTTTATATTTTGAGCGTTTCCTGTGTCACCAGTTTTACATTCCGATGCACCTCTGCAGGTTTAATGTATCGATTAGACCTTCCCATTGACGATGAAACACAGAAATTGCATCGGATTTAAATATAAGAGACACAATGCCGACTTAAGTACAGGAAGACTGAGTCTTCCTACTGTCTATGTTTTGAGCGTTTCCTGTGTCACCAGTTTTTCACTCCGATGCACCTCTGCAGGTTTACTGTATCCCTTGGACCTCCCCATCGACGATGAAACACAGAAATTGCATCGGAATTAAATATAAGAGACACAATGCCGACTTAAGTACAGGAAGACTGAGTCTTCCTACTGTCTATGTTTTGAGCGATTCCTGTGTCACCAGTTTTACATTGCGATGCACCTCTGCAGGTTTACTGTATAAATTGGACCTTCCCATTGACGATGAAACACAGAAATTGCATCGGAATTAAATATAAGAGACACAATGCCGACTTAAGTACAAGAAAACTGAGTCTTCTTACGGTCTATGCTTTGAGCGTTTCCTGTGTCACCAGTTTTACATTCCGATGCACCTCTGCAGGTTTAATGTATCGATTAGACCTTCCCATTGACGATGAAACACAGAAATTGCATCGGATTTAAATATAAGAGACACAATGCCGACTTAAGTACAGGAAGACTGAGTCTTAATACTGTCTATGTTTTGAGCGTTTCTTGTGTCACCAGTTTTTCACTCCGATGCACCTCTGCAGGTTTACTGTATCCCTTGGACCTCCCCATCGACGATGAAACACAGAAATTGCATTGGAATTAAATATAAGAGACACAATGCCGACTTAAGTACAAGAAAACTGAGTCCTCTTAGGGTCTATGTTTTGAGCGATTCCTGTGTCACCAGTTTTACATTCCGATGGACCTCTGCAGGTTTTCTGTATCCCTTGGACCTTCCCATCGACGATGACACACAGAAATTGCATCGGAATTAAATCTAAGAGTCACAATGTCGACTTAAGTACAGGAAGACTGAGTCTTCCTACTGTCTACGTTTTGAGCGTTTCCTGTGTCACCAGTTTTACATTGCGATGCACCTCTGCAGGTTTACTGTATAAATTGGACCTTCCCATTGACGATGAAACACAGAAATTGCATCGGAATTAAATATAAGAGACACAATGCCGACTTAAGTACAAGAAAACTGAGTCTTCTTACGGTCTATGCTTTGAGCGTTTCCTGTGTCACCAGTTTTACATTCCGATGCACCTCTGCATGTTTACTGTATCTCTTGGACCTTCACAGTGACGATGAAACACAGAAATTGCATCGGAATTAAATATAAGAGACACAATGCCGACCTAAGTACTACAAAACTGAGTCTCCTTAGGGTCTATATTTTGAGCGTTTCCTGTGTCACCAGATTTACATTCCGATGCACCTCTGCAGGTTTACTGTATCCATTGGACCTTCCCAGTGACGATGAAACACAGAAATTGCATCGGAATTAAATATAAGAGACACAATGCCTACCTAAGTACAAGAAAACTGAGCCTTCTTAGGGCCTATGGTTTGAGCGTTGCCTCTGTCACCAGTTTTACATTCCGAAGGACCTCTGCAGGTTTTCAGTATGCTTTGGACCTTCCCATCGACGATGAAACACAGAAATTGCATCGGAATTAGATCTAAGAGTCACATTATCGACTTAAGTACAGGAAGACTGAGTCGTCCTACTGTCTACGATTTGAGCGTTTCCTGTGTCACCAGTTTTACATTCCGATGCACCTCTGCAGGTTTACTGTATCCATTGGACCTTCCCATTGACGAGGAAACACAGAAATTGCATCGTATTTAAATATAAGAGACACAATGCCGACTTATGTACAGGAAGACTGAGTCTTCCTACTGTCTACGTTTTGAGCGTTTCCTGTGTCACCAGTTTTACATTCCGATGCACCTCTGCAGGTTTACTGTATCCATTGGACCTTCCCATTGACGATGAAACACAGAAATTGCATCTGATTTAAATATAAGAGACACAATGCCGACTTAAGAACAGGAAGACTGAGTCTTCCTACTGTCTATATTTTGAGCGTTTCCTGTATCACCAGTTTTACATTCCGATGCACCTCTGCAGGTTTAATGTATCGATTAGACCTTCCCATTGACGATGAAACACAGAAATTGCATCGGATTTAAATATAAGAGACACAATGCCGACTTAAGTACATGAAGACTGAGTCTTCCTACTGTCTATGTTTTGAGCGTTTCCTGTGTCACCAGTTTTTCACTCCGATGCACCTCTGCAGGTTTACTGTATCCCTAGGACCTCCCCATCGACGATGAAACACAGAAATGGCATCGGAATTAAATATAAGAGACACAATGCCGACTTAAGTACAGGAAGACTGAGTCTTCCTACTGTCTATGTTTTGAGCGATTCCTGTGTCACCAGTTTTACATTGCGATGCACCTCTGCAGGTTTACTGTATAAATTGGACCTTCCCATTGACGATGAAACACAGAAATTGCATCGGAATTAAATATAAGAGACACAATGCCTACTTAAGTACAGGAAGACTGAGTCTTCCTACTGTCTATGTTTTGCGTTTTTTCTGTGTCATCAGTTTTACATTCCGATGCACCTCTGCAGGTTTACTGTATCCATTGGACCTTCACAGTGACGATGAAACACAGAAATTGCTTTGGAATTAAATATAAGAGATACAATGCCGACTTAAGTACAGGAAGACTGAGTCTTCCTACTGTCTATGATTTGAGCGTTTCCTGTGTCATCAGTTTTACATTCCGATGCACCTCTGCAGGTTTACTGTATCCATTGGACCTTCCCATTGACGATGAAACACAGAAATTGCATCGGAATTAAATATAAGAGACACAATGCCGACTTAAGTACAAGAAAACTGAGTCTTCTTAGGGTCTATGTTTTAAGCGTTTCCTGTGTCACCAGTTTTACATTCCGATGGACCTCTGCAGGTTTTCTGTACCCGTGGACCATCCCATCGACGATGAAACACAGAAATTGCATCGGAATTAAATCTAAGAGACACAATGTCGACTTAGGTACAGGAAGACTGAGTCTTCCTACTGTCTACGTTTTGAGCGTTCCCTGTGTCACCAGTTTTACATTCCGATGCACCTCTACAGGTTTACTGTATCCATTGGACCTTCACAGTGACGATGAAACACAGAAATTGCTTTGGAATTAAATATAAGAGATACAATGCCGATTTAAGTACAGGAAGACTGAGTCTTCCTACTGTCTATGTTTTGAGCGTTTCCTGTGTCACCAGTTTTACATTCCGATGCACCTCTGCAGGTTTAGTGTATCGATTAGACCTTCCCATTGACGATGAAACACAGAAATTGCATCGGAATTAAATATAAGACAAAATGCCGACTTAAATACAGGAAGACTGAGTCTTCCTACTGTCTACGTTTTGAGCGATTCCTGTGTCACCAGTTTTACATTCCGATGCACCTCTGCAGGTTTACTGTATCCCTTCGACCCTCGCAGTGACGATGAAAAACAGATATTGCATCGGAATTAAATATAAGAGACACAATGCCGACTTAAGTACAAGAAAACTGAGCCTTCTTAGGCTCTATGTTTTGAGCGTTTCCTGTGTCACCAGTTTTACATTACGATGCACCTCTGCAGGTTTACTGTATCCCTTGGACCTTCACAGTGACGATGAAACACAGATATTGCATCGGAATTTAATATAAGAGACACAATGCCGATTTAAAAACAGGAAGACTGAGTCTTTATACTGTCTATGTTTTCAGCGTTTCCTGTGTAATCAGTTTTACATTCCGATGCAGCTCTGCAGGTTTACTGTATTCCTTGGACCTTCCCATTGACGATGAAACACAGAAATTGCATCGGAATAAAGTATGAGACACAATGCCGACTTAAGTACTACAAAACTGAGTCTCCTTAGGGTCTACGTTATGAGCGTTTCCTGTGTCACCAGTTTTACATTCCGATGCACCTCTACAGGTTTACTGTATCCATTGGACCTTTCCATTGACGATGAAACACAGAAATTGCATCGGATTTAAATGTAAGAGACACAATGCCGACTTAAGTACAGGAAGACTGAGTCTTCCTACTGTCTATGTTTTGAGCGTTTCCTGTGTCATCAGTTTTTCACACCGATGCACCTCTGCAGGTTTACTGTATCTTTTGGTCCTCCCCATCGACGATGAAACACAGAAATTGCATCGGAATTAAATATAAGAGACACAATGCCGACTTAAGTACAATAAAACTGAGTCTTCTTAGGGTCTATGCTTTGAGCGTTTCCTGTGTCACCAGTTTTACATTCCGATACACCTCTGCAGGTTTACTGTATCCATTGGACCTTCCCATTGACGATGAAACACAGAAATTGCATCGGATTTAGATATAAGAGACACAATGCCGACTTAAGTACAGGAAGACTGAGTCTTCCAACTGTCTATGTTTTGAGCGTTTCCTGTGTCACCAGTTTTACATTCCGATGCACCTCTGCAGGTTTAGTGTATCGATTAGACCTTCCCATTGACGATGAAACACAGAAATTGCATCGGAATTAAATATAAAAGACACAATGCCGACTTAAGTACAGGAAGACTGAGTCTTCCTACTGTCTACGTTTTGAGCGATTCCTGTGTCGCCAGTTTTACATTCCGATGCACCTCTGCAGGTTTACTGTATCCCTTCGACCTTCGCAGTGACGATGAAAAACAGATATTGCATCGGAATTAAATCTAAGAGACTTAATGTCGACTTAAGTACAGAAAGACTGAGTCTTCCTACTGTCTATGTTTTGAGCGATTCCTGTGTCACCAGTTTTACATTCCGATGCACCTTTGCAGGTTTACTGTATCCCTTTGACCTTCGCAGTGACGATGAAAAACAGATATTGCATCGGAATTAAATATAAGAGACACAATGCCGACTTAAGTACAAGAAAACTGAGTCTTCTTAGGGTCTATGTTTTGTGCGTTTCCTGTGTCACCAGTTTTACATTCCGATGCACCTCTGCAGGTTTACTGTATCCATTGGACCTTCACAGTGACGATGAAACACAGAAATTGCATCGGAATTAAATATAAGAGACACAATGCCGACCTAAGTACTACAAAACTGAGTCTCCTTAGGGTCTATATTTTGAGCGTTTCCTGTGTCACCAGATTTACATTCCGATGCACCTCTGCAGGTTTACTGTATCCATTGGACCTTCCCAGTGACGATGAAACACAGAAATTGCATCGGAATTAAATATAAGGGACACAGTGCCGACTTAAGTACAAGAAAACTGAGCCTTCTTAGGGCCTATGGTTAGAGCGTTTCCTGTGTCACCAGTTTTACAATCCGATGGACCTCTGCAGGTTTTCTGTATGCCTAGGACCTTCCCATCGACGATGAAACACATAAATTGCATCGGAATTAGATCTAAGAGTCACATTACCGACTTAAGTACAGGAAGACTGAGTCGTCCTACTGTCTACGTCTTGAGCGTTTCCTGTGTCACCAGTTTACCATTCCGATGCACCTCTGCAGGTTTACTGTATCCATTGGACCTTCCCATTGACGATGAAACACAGAAATTGCATCGGATTTAAATATAAGAGACACAATGCCGACTTAAGTACAGGAAGACTGAGTCTTCCTACTGTCTATGCTTTGAGCGTTTCCTGTGTTAAAAGTTTTACATTCAGATGCACCTCTGCAAGGTTTACTGTATCCCTTCGACTTCACAGTGACGATGAAAAACAGATATTGCATCGGAATTAAATATAAGAGACACAATGCCGACTTAAGTACAAGAAAACTGAGTCCCCTTAGGGTCTATGTTTTGAGCGTTTCCTGTGTCACCAGTTTTACATTCCGATGGACCTCTGCAGGTTTACTGTATCCCTTGGACCTTCCCATTGACGATGAGACACAGAAATTGCATCGGATTTAAATATAAGAGACACAATGCCGACTTAAGTACAGGAAGACTGAGTCTTCCTACTGTCTATGTTTTGAGCGTTTCCTGTGTCACCAGTTTTACATTCCGATGCCCCTCTGCAGGTTTACTGTATCCATTGGACCTTCCCAGTGACGATGAAACACAGAAATTGCATCGGAATTAAATATAAGAGACACAATGCCTACCTAAGTACAAGAAAACTGAGCCTTCTTAGGGCCTATGGTTTGAGCGTTGCCTCTGTCACCAGTTTTACATTCCGAAGGACCTCTGCAGGTTTTCTGTATGCTTTGGACCTTTCCATCGACGATGAAACACAGAAATTGCATCGGAATTAGATCTAAGAGTCACATTATCGACTTAAGTACAGGAAGACTGAGTCGTCCTACTGTCTACTATTTGAGCGTTTCCTGTGTCACCAGTTTTACATTCCGATGCACCTCTGCAGGTTTACTGTATCCATTGGACCTTCCCATTGACGAGGAAACACAGAAATTGCATCGTATTTAAATATAAGAGACACAATGCCGACTTATGTACAGGAAGACTGAGTCTTCCTACTGTCTACGTTTTGAGCGTTTCCTGTGTCACCAGTTTTACATTCCGATGCACCTCTGCAGGTTTACTGTATCCATTGGACCTTCCCATTGACGATGAAACACAGAAATTGCATCTGATTTAAATATAAGAGACACAATGCCGACTTAAGAACAGGAAGACTGAGTCTTCCTACTGTCTATATTTTGAGCGTTTCCTGTATCACCAGTTTTACATTCCGATGCACCTCTGCAGGTTTAATGTATCGATTAGACCTTCCCATTGACGATGAAACACAGAAATTGCATCGGATTTAAATATAAGAGACACAATGCCGACTTAAGTACATGAAGACTGAGTCTTCCTACTGTCTATGTTTTGAGCGTTTCCTGTGTCACCAGTTTTTCACTCCGATGCACCTCTGCAGGTTTACTGTATCCCTAGGACCTCCCCATCGACGATGAAACACAGAAATTGCGTCGGAATTAAATATAAGAGACACAATGCCGACTTAAGTACAGGAAGACTGAGCCTTCCTACTGTCTATGTTTTGAGCGATTCCTGTGTCACCAGTTTTACATTGCGATGCACCTCTGCAGGTTTACTGTATAAATTGGACCTTCCCATTGACGATGAAACACAGAAATTGCATCGGAATTAAATATAAGAGACACACTGCCTACTTAAGTACAGGAAGACTGAGTCTTCCTACTGTCTATGTTTTGCGTTTTTTCTGTGTCATCAGTTTTACATTCCGATGCACCTCTGCAGGTTTACTGTATCCATTGGACCTTCACAGTGACGATGAAACACAGAAATTGCTTTGGAATTAAATATAAGAGATACAATGCCGACTTAAGTACAGGAAGACTGAGTCTTCCGACTGTCTATGATTTGAGCGTTTCCTGTGTCATCAGTTTTACATTCCGATGCACCTCTGCAGGTTTACTGTATCCATTGGACCTTCCCATTGACGATGAAACACAGAAATTGCATCGGAATTAAATATAAGAGACACAATGCCGACTTAAGTACAAGAAAACTGAGTCTTCTTAGGGTCTATGTTTTAAGCGTTTCCTGTGTCACCAGTTTTACATTCCGATGGACCTCTGCAGGTTTTCTGTACCCGTGGACCATCCCATCGACGATGAAACACAGAAATTGCATCGGAATTAAATCTAAGAGACACAATGTCGACTTAGGTACAGGAAGACTGAGTCTTCCTACTGTCTACGTTTTGAGCGTTCCCTGTGTCACCAGTTTTACATTCCGATGCACCTCTACAGGTTTACTGTATCCATTGGACCTTCACAGTGACGATGAAACAGAGAAATTGCTTTGGAATTAAATATAAGAGATACAATGCCGATTTAAGTACAGGAAGACTGAGTCTTCCTACTGTCTATGTTTTGAGCGTTTCCTGTGTCACCAGTTTTACATTCCGATGCACCTCTGCAGGTTTAGTGTATCGATTAGACCTTCCCATTGACGATGAAACACAGAAATTGCATCGGAATTAAATATAAGACAAAATGCCGACTTAAATACAGGAAGACTGAGTCTTCCTACTGTCTACGTTTTGAGCGATTCCTGTGTCACCAGTTTTACATTCCGATGCACCTCTGCAGGTTTACTGTATCCCTTCGACCCTCGCAGTGACGATGAAAAACAGATATTGCATCGGAATTAAATATAAGAGACACAATGCCGACTTAAGTACAAGAAAACTGAGCCTTCTTAGGCTCTATGTTTTGGGCGTTTCCTGTGTCACCAGTTTTACATTACGATGCACCTCTGCAGGTTTACTGTATCCCTTGGACCTTCACAGTGACGATGAAACACAGATATTGCATCGGAATTTAATATAAGAGACACAATGCCGATTTAAAAACAGGAAGACTGAGTCTTTATACTGTCTATGTTTTCAGCGTTTCCTGTGTAATCAGTTTTACATTCCGATGCAACTCTGCAGGTTTACTGTATTCCTTGGACCTTCCCATTGACGATGAAACACAGAAATTGCATCGGAATAAAGTATGAGACACAATGCCGACTTAAGTACTACAAAACTGAGTCTCCTTAGGGTCTACGTTATGAGCGTTTCCTGTGTCACCAGTTTTACATTCCGATGCACCTCTACAGGTTTACTGTATCCATTGGACCTTTCCACTGACGATGAAACACAGAAATTGCATCGGATTTAAATGTAAGAGACACAATGCCGACTTAAGTACAGGAAGACTGAGTCTTCCTACTGTCTATGTTTTGAGCGTTTCCTGTGTCATCAGTTTTTCACACCGATGCACCTCTGCAGGTTTACTGTATCTTTTGGTCCTCCCCATCGACGATGAAACACAGAAATTGCATCGGAATTAAATATAAGAGACACAATGCCGACTTAAGTACAATAAAACTGAGTCTTCTTAGGGTCTATGCTTTGAGCGTTTCCTGTGTCACCAGTTTTACATTCCGATACACCTCTGCAGGTTTACTGTATCCATTGGACCTTCCCATTGACGATGAAACACAGAAATTGCATCGGATTTAGATATAAGAGACACAATGCCGACTTAAGTACAGGAAGACTGAGTCTTCCAACTGTCTATGTTTTGAGCGTTTCCTGTGTCACCAGTTTTACATTCCGATGCACCTCTGCAGGTTTAGTGTATCGATTAGACCTTCCCATTGACGATGAAACACAGAAATTGCATCGGAATTAAATATAAGAGACACAATGCCGACTTAAGTACAGGAAGACTGAGTCTTCCTACTGTCTACGTTTTGAGCGATTCCTGTGTCGCCAGTTTTACATTCCGATGCACCTCTGCAGGTTTACTGTATCCCTTCGACCTTCGCAGTGACGATGAAAAACAGATATTGCATCGGAATTAAATCTAAGAGACTTAATGTCGACTTAAGTACAGAAAGACTGAGTCTTCCTACTGTCTATGTTTTGAGCGATTCCTGTGTCACCAGTTTTACATTCCGATGCACCTTTGCAGGTTTACTGTATCCCTTTGACCTTCGCAGTGACGATGAAAAACAGATATTGCATCGGAATTAAATATAAGAGACACAATGCCGACTTAAGTACAAGAAAACTGAGTCTTCTTAGGGTCTATGTTTTGTGCGTTTCCTGTGTCACCAGTTTTACATTCCGATGCACCTCTGCAGGTTTACTGTATCCATTGGACCTTCACAGTGACGATGAAACACAGAAATTGCATCGGAATTAAATATAAGAGACACAATGCCGACCTAAGTACTACAAAACTGAGTCTCCTTAGGGTCTATATTTTGAGCGTTTCCTGTGTCACCAGATTTACATTCCGATGCACCTCTGCAGGTTTACTGTATCCATTGGACCTTCCCAGTGACGATGAAACACAGAAATTGCATCGGAATTAAATATAAGGGACACAGTGCCGACTTAAGTACAAGAAAACTGAGCCTTCTTAGGGCCTATGGTTAGAGCGTTTCCTGTGTCACCAGTTTTACAATCCGATGGACCTCTGCAGGTTTTCTGTATGCCTAGGACCTTCCCATCGACGATGAAACACATAAATTGCATCGGAATTAGATCTAAGAGTCACATTACCGACTTAAGTACAGGAAGACTGAGTCGTCCTACTGTCTACGTCTTGAGCGTTTCCTGTGTCACCAGTTTACCATTCCGATGCACCTCTGCAGGTTTACTGTATCCATTGGACCTTCCCATTGACGATGAAACACAGAAATTGCATCGGATTTAAATATAAGAGACACAATGCCGACTTAAGTACAGGAAGACTGAGTCTTCCTACTGTCTATGCTTTGAGCGTTTCCTGTGTTAAAAGTTTTACATTCAGATGCACCTCTGCAGGTTTACTGTATCCCTTCGACTTCACAGTGACGATGAAAAACAGATATTGCATCGGAATTAAAAATAAGAGACACAATGCCGACTTAAGTACAAGAAAACTGAGTCCCCTTAGGGTCTATGTTTTGAGCGTTTCCTGTGTCACCAGTTTTACATTCCGATGGACCTCTGCAGGTTTACTGTATCCCTTGGACCTTCCCATTGACGATGAGACACAGAAATTGCATCGGATTTAAATATAAGAGACACAATGCCGACTTAAGTACAGGAAGACTGAGTCTTCCTACTGTCTATGTTTTGAGCGTTTCCTGTGTCACCAGTTTTACATTCCGATGCCCCTCTGCAGGTTTACTGTATCCATTGGACCTTCCCATTGACGATGAAACACAGAAATTGCATCGGAATGAAATATAAGAGACACAATGCCGACTGAAGTACAAGAAAACTGAGTCTTCTTAGGGTCTATGTTTAGAGCGTTTCCTGTGTCACCAGTTTTACATTCCGATGCACCTCTGCAGGTTTACTGTATCCATTGGACCTTCCCATTGACAACGAAACACAGTAATTGCATCGGATTTAAATATAAGAGACACAATGCCGACTTAAGTACAGGAAGACTGAGTCTTCCTACTGTCTATGTTTTGAGCGTTTCCTGTGTCACCAGTTTTACATTCCGATGCCCCTCTGCAGGTTTACTGTATCCATTGGACCTTCCCATTGACGATGAAACACAGAAATTGCATCGGAATGAAATATAAGAGACACAATGCCGACTGAAGTACAAGAAAACTGAGTCTTCTTAGGGTCTATGTTTAGAGCGTTTCCTGTGTCACCAGTTTTACATTCCGATGCACCTCTGCAGGTTTACTGTATCCATTGGACCTTCCCATTGACGAGGAAACACAGAAATTGCATCGTATTTAAATATAAGAGACACAATGCCGACTTATGTACAGGAAGACTGAGTCTTCCTACTGTGTACGTTTTGATCGTTTCCTGTGTCACCAGTTTTACATTCCGATGCACCTCTGCAGGTTTACTGTATCCATTGGACCTTCCCATTGACGATGAAACACAGAAATTGCATCTGATTCAAATATAAGAGACACAATGCCGACTTAAGTACAGGAAGACTGAGTCTTCCTACTGTCTATGATTTGAGCGTTTCCTGTGTCACCAGTTTTACATTCCGATGCACCTCTGCAGGTTTACTGTATCCATTGGACCTTCCCATTGACGATGAAACACAGAAATTGCATCGGATTTAAATATAAGAGACACAATGCCGACTTAAGTACAGGTAGACTGAGTCTTCCTACTGTCTATGTTTTGAGCGTTTCCTGTGTCACCAGTTTTACATTCCGATGCACCTCTGTAGGTTTACTGTATCTATTGGACCTTCCCATTGATGATGATACACAGTATTTGCATCGGATTGAAATATAAGAGACACAATGCCGACTTAAGTACAGGAAGACTGAGTCTTCCTACTGTCTATGTTTTGAGTGTCTCCTGTGTCACCAGTTTTACATTACGATGCACCTCTGCAGGTTTACTGTATTCCTTGGACCTTCACAGTGACGATGAAACACAGATATTGCATCGGAATATAATATAAGAGACACAATGCCGATTTAAGTACAGGAAGACTGAGTCTTTATACTGTCTATGTTTTCAGCGTTTCCTGTGTAATCAGTTTTACATTCCGATGCAACTCTGCATGTTTACTGTATTCCTTGGGCCTTCCCATTGACGATGAAACACAGAAATTGCATGGGAATAAAATATGAGACACAATGCCGACTTAAGTACAATAAAACTGAGTCTTCTTAGGGTCTATGTTTTGAGCGTTTCCTGTGTTACCAGTTTTACATTCCGATACACCTCTGCAGGTTTACTGTATCCATTGGACCTTCACAGTGACGATGAAACACAGAAATTGCATCGGAATTAAATCTAAGAGACACAATGCCGATTTAAGTACAGGAAGACTGAGTCTTTATACTGTCTATGTTTTCAGCGTTTCCTGTGTCACCAGTTTTACATTCCGATGCACCTCTACAGGTTTACTGTATCCATTGGACCTTCCCATTGACGATGAAACACAGAAATTGCATCGGATTTAGATATAAGAGACACAATGCCGACTTAAGGACAGGAAGACTGAATCTTCCTACTGTCTATGTTTTGAGCGTTTCCTGTGTTACCAGTTTTACATTCCGATGCACCTCTGCAGGCTTAGAGTATCGATTAGACCTTCCCATTGACGATGAAACACAGAAATTGCATCGGATTTAAATATAAGAGACACAATGCCGACTTAAGTACAGGAAGACTGAGTCTTCCTACTGTCTATGTTTTGAGCGTTTCCTGTGACACAGTTTTACATTCCGATGCACCTCTGCTGGTTTACTGTATCCCTTGGACCTTCACAGTGACGATGAAACACAGATATTCCATCGGAATTAAATCTAAGAGACACAATGTCGACTTAAGTACAGAAAGACTGAGTCTTCCTACTGTCTACGTTTTGAGCGTTTCCTGTGTCACCAGTTTTACATTCCGATGCACCTCTGCAGGTTTACTGTATCCATTGGACCTTCCCATTGACGACGAAACACAGAAATTGCATTGGAATTAGATCTAAGAGACACAATGTCGACTTAAGTACAGGAAGATTGAGTCTTCCTACTGTCTACGTTTTGAGCGATTCCTGTGTCACCAGTTTTACATTCCGATGCACCTCTGCAGGTTTACTGTATCCCTTCGACCTTCGCAGTGACGATGAATAACAGATATTGCATCGGAATTAAATATAAGAGACACAATGCCGACTTAAGTACAAGAAAACTGAGTCATCTTAGGCTCTATGTTTTGAGCGTTTCCTGTGTCACCAGTTTTACATTCCGATGGACCTCTGCAGGTTTACTGTATCCCTTGGGCCTTCCCATTGACGATGAAACACAGAAATTGCATAGGAATTAAATCTAAGAGACACAACGTCAACTTAAATACAAGAAAACTGAGTCTTCTTAGGGTCTATGTTTTGAGCGTTTCCTGTGTCACCAATTTTACATTCCGATGGACCTCAGCAGGTTTACTGTATCCCTTGGACCTTCCCATTGACGATGAAACACAGAAATTGCATCGGAATTAAATATAAGAGACACAATGCCGATTTAAGTAGAGGAAGACTGAGTCTTTATACTGTCTATGTTTTGAGCGTTTCCTGCGTAATCAGTTTTACATTCCGATGCAACTCTGCAGGTTTACTGTATTCCTTGGACCTTCCCATTGACGATGAAACACAGAAATTGCATCGGAATTAAATATGAGACACAATGCGACTTATGTACAGGAAGACTGAGTCTTCCTACTGTCTATGTTTTGAGCGTTTCCTGTGTCACCAGTTTTTCACTCCGATGCACCTCTGCAGGTTTACTGTATCCCTTGCTCCTCCCCATCGACGATGAAACACAGAAATTGCATCAGATTTAAATGTAAGAGACACAATGCCGACTTAAGTACAATAAAACTGAGTCTTCTTAGGGTCTATGTTTTGAGCGTTTCCTGTGTCACCAGTTTTACATTCCGATACACCTCTGCATGTTTACTGTGTCCATTGGACCTTCACAGTGACGATGAAACACAGAAATTGCATCATAATTAAATATAAGAGACACAATGCCGACCTAAGTACTACAAAACTGAGTCTCCTTAGGGTCTATGTTTTCAGCGTTTCCTGTGTCACCAGTTTTACATTCCGATGCAACTCTGCAGGTTTACTGAATCCATTGGACTGACGATGAAAAACAGAAATTGCATCGGAATTAAATATAAGAGAGACAATGCCGACTTAAGTACTAGAAAACTGAGTCTTCTTAGGGTCTATGATTTGAGCGTTTCCTGTGTCACCAGTTTTACATTCCGATGGACCTCTGCAGGTTTTCTGTATCCCTTGGACCTCCCCATCGACGATGAAACACAGAAATTGCATCGGAATTAGATCTAAGAGACAGAATGTCGACTTAAGTAGAGGAAGACTGAGTCTTCCTACTGTCTACGCTTGGAGCGTTTCCTGTGTCACCAGTTTTACATTCCGATACACCTCTGCAGGTTTAGTGTATCGATTAGACCTTCCCATTGACGATGAAACACAGAAATTGCATCGGAATTAAATATAAGAGACACAATGCAGAATTCAGTACAGGAAGACTGAGTCTTCCTACTGTCTACGTTTTGAGCGTTTCCTGTGTCACCAGTTTTACATTCCGATGCACCTCTGCAGGTTTACTGAATCCATTTGACCTTCCCATTGACGATGAAACACAGAAATTGCATCGGAATAAAATATAAGAGACACAATGCCGACTTAAGTACAGGAAGACTGAATCTTCCTACAGTCTATGCTTTGAGCATTTCCTGTGTCACCAGTTTTTCACTCCGATGCACCTCTGCAGGTTTACTGTATCTTTTGGTCCTCCCCATCGACGATGAAACACAGAAATTGCATCGGAATTAAATATAAGAGACACAATGCCGACTTAAGTACAATAAAACTGAGTCTTCTTAGGGTCTATGTTTTGAGCGTTTCCTGTGCCACCAGTTTTACATTCCGATACACCTCTGCAGGTTTACTGTATCCATTGGACCTTCACAGTGACGATGAAACACAGAAATTGCATCTTAATTAAATATAAGAGACACAATGCCGACTGAGGTACAAGAAAACTGAGTCTTCTTAGGGTCTATGTTTTGAGCGTTTCCTGTGTCACCAGTTTTACATTCCGATGGACCTTTGCAGGTTTTCTGTATCCCTTGGACCTTCCCATCGACGATGACACACAGAAATTGCATCGGAATTAAATCTAAGAGACACAATGTCGACTTAAGTACAGGAAGACTGAGTCTTCCTACTGTCTACGTTTTGAGCGTTTCCTGTGTCACCAGTTTTACATTCCGATGCACCTCTGCAGGTTTACTGTATCCATTGGACCTTCCCATTGACGAGGAAACACAGAAATTGCATCGTATTTAAATATAAGAGACACAATGCCGACTTATGTACAGGACGACTGAGTCTTACTACTGTCTACGTTTTGAGCGTTTCCTGTGTCACCAGTTTTACATTCCCATGCACCTCTGCAGGTTTACTGTATCCATTGGACCTTCCCATTGACGATGAAACACAGAAATTGCATCTGATTTAAATATAAGAGACACAATGCCGACGTAAGTACAGGAAGACTGGGTCTTCCTACTGTCTATATTTTGAGCGTTTCCTGTGTCACCAGTTGTACATTCCGATGCACCTCTGCAGGTTTAGTGTATCGATTAGACCTTCCCATTAACGATGAAACACAGAAATTGCATCGGATTTAAATATAAGAGACACAATGCCGACTTAAGTACAGGAAGACTGAGTCTTCCTACTGTCTATGTTTTGAGCGTTTCCTGTGTCACCAGTTTTTCACTCCGATGCACCTCTGCAGGTTTACTGTATCCCTTGGACCTCCCCATCAACGATGAAACACAGAAATTGCATCGGAATTAAATATAAGAGGCACAATGCCGACTTAAGTACAGGAAGACTGAGTCTTCCTAATGTCTACGTTTTGAGCGTTCCCTGTGTCACCAGTTTTACATTGCGATGCACCTCTACAGGTTTACTGTATCCATTGGACCTTCCCATTGACGATGAAACACAGAAATTGCATCGGATTTAAATATAAGAGACACAATGCCGACTTAAGTACAGGAAGACTGAGTCTTCCTACTGTCTATGATTTGAGCGTTTCCTGTGTCACCAGTTTTACATTCCGATGCACCTCTGCAGGTTTAGTGTATCGATTAGACCTTCCCATTGACGATGAAACACAGAAATTGCATCGGAATTAAATATAAGACAAAATGCCGACTTAAATACAGGAAGACTGAGTCTTCCTTCTGTCTACGTTTTGAGCGATTCCTGTGTCACCAGTTTTACATTCCGATGCACTTCTGCAGGTTTACTGTATCCCTTCGACCCTCGCAGTGACGATGAAAAACAGATATTGCATCGGAATTAAATATAAGAGACACAATGCCGACTTAAGTACAAGAAAACTGAGTCTTCTTAGGCTCTATGTTTTGAGCGTTTCCTGTGTCACCAGTTTTACATTCCGATGCACCTCTGCAGGTTTACTGTATCCATTGGACCTTCCCATTGACGATGAAACACAGAAATTGCATCGGATTTAAATATAAGAGACACAATGCCGACTTAAGTACAGGTAGACTGAGTCTTCCTACTGTCTATGCTTTGAGCGTTTCCTGTGTCACCAGTTTTACATTCCGATGCACCTCTGCAGTTTTACTGTATCGATTGGACCTTCCCATTGACGATGAAACACAGAAAATGCATCGGAATTAAATATAAGGGACACAATGCCGACTTAAGTACAGGAAGACTGAGTCTTCCTACTGTCTACGTTTTGAGCGATTCCTGTGTCACCAGTTTTACATTCCGATGCACCTCTGTAGGTTTACTGTATCTATTGGACCTTCCCATTGACGATGATACACAGAATTTGCATCGGATTGAAATATAAGAGACACAATGCCGACTTAAGTACAGGAAGACTGAGTCTTCCTACTGTCTATGTTTTGAGTGTCTCCTGTGTCACCAGTTTTACATTACGATGCACCTCTGCAGGTTTACTGTATCCCTTGGACCTTCACAGTGACGATGAAACACAGATATTGCATCGGAATTTAATATAAGAGACACAATGCCGATTTAAGTACAGGAAGACTGAGTCTTTATACTGTCTATGTTTTCAGCGTTTCCTGTGTAATCAGTTTTACATTCCGGTGCAACTCTGCAGGTTTACTGTATTCCTTGGACCTTCCCATTGACGATGAAACACAGAAATTGCATGGGAATAAAATATGAGACACAATGCCGACTTAAGTACAATAAAACTGAGTCTTCTTAGGGTCTATGATTTGAGCGTTTCCTGTGTCACCAGTTTTACATTCCGATACACCTCTGCAGGTTTACTGTATCCATTGGACCTTCACAGTGACGATGAAACACAGAAATTGCATCGGAATTAAATCTAAGAGACACAACGCCGATTTAAGTACAGGAAGACTGAGTCTTTATACTGTCTATGCTTTCAGCGTTTCCTGTGTCACCAGTTTTACATTCCGATGCACCTCTACAGGTTTACTGTATCCATTGGACCTTCCCATTGACGATGAAACACAGAAATTGCATCGGATTTAGATATAAGAGACACAATGCCGACTTAAGTACAGGAAGACTGAGTCTTCCTACTGTCTATGCTTTGAGCGTTTCCTGTGTCACCAGTTTTACATTCCGATGCACCTCTGCAGGTTTAGTGTATCGATTAGACCTTCCCATTGACGATGAAACACAGAAATTGCATCGGATTTAAATATAAGAGACACAATGCCGACTTAAGTACAGGAAGACTGAGTCTTCCTACTGTCTATATTTTTAGCGTTTACTGTGACACCAGTTTTACATTCCGATGCACCTCTGCAGGTTTACTGTATCCCTCTGACCTTCACAGTGACGATGAAACACAGATATTGCATCGGAATTAAATCTAAGAGACACAATGTCGACTTAAGTACAGAAAGACTGAGTCTTCCTACTGTCTACGTTTTGAACGTTTCCTGTGTCACCAGTTTTACATTCCGATGCACCTCTGCAGGTTTACTGTATCCATTGGACCTTCCCATTGACGACGAAACACAGAAATTGCATCGGAATTAGATCTAAGAGACACATAGTCGACTTAAGTACAGGAAGACTGGGTCTTCCTACTGTCTACGTTTTGAGCGATTCCTGTGTCACCAGTTTTACATTCCGATGCACCTCTGCAGGTTTACTGTATCCCTTCGACCTTCGCAGTGACGATGAAAAACAGATATTGCATCGGAATTAAATATAAGAGACACAATGCCGACTTAAGTACAAGAAAACTGAGTCTTCTTAGGCTCTATGTTTTGAGCGTTTCCTGTGTTACCAGTTTTACATTCCGATGGACCTCTGCAGGTTTACTGTACCCCTTGGACATTCCCATTGACGATGAAACACAGAAATTGCATCGGAATTAAATCTAAGAGACACAATGTCAACTTAAGTACAAGAAAACTGAGTCTTCTTAGGGTCTATGTTTTGAGCGTTTCCTGTGTCACCAATTTTACATTCCGATGGACCTCAGCAGGTTTACTGTATCCCTTGGACCTTCCCATTGACGATGAAATACAGAAATTGCATCGGAATTAAATATAAGAGACACAATGCCGATTTAAGTAGAGGAAGACTGAGTCTTTATACTGTCTATGTTTTGAGCGTTTCCTGCGTAATCAGTTTTACATTCCGATGCAACTCTGCAGGTTTACTGTATTCCTTGGACCTTCCCATTGACGATGAAACACAGAAATTGCATCGGAATGAAATATAAGAGACACAATGCCGACTGAAGTACAAGAAAACTGAGTCTTCTTAGGGTCTATGTTTAGAGCGTTTCCTGTGTCACCAGTTTTACATTCCGATGCACCTCTGCAGGTTTACTGTATCCATTGGACCTTCCCATTGACAACGAAACACAGTAATTGCATCGGATTTAAATATAAGAGACACAATGCCGACTTAAGTACAGGAAGACTGAGTCTTCCTACTGTCTATGTTTTGAGCGTTTCCTGTGTCACCAGTTTTACATTCCGATGCCCCTCTGCAGGTTTACTGTATCCATTGGACCTTCCCATTGACGATGAAACACAGAAATTGCATCGGAATGAAATATAAGAGACACAATGCCGACTGAAGTACAAGAAAACTGAGTGTTCTTAGGGTCTATGTTTAGAGCGTTCCCTGTGTCACCAGTTTTACATTCCGATGCACCTCTGCAGGTTTACTGTATCCATTGGACCTTCCCATTGACGAGGAAACACAGAAATTGCATCGTATTTAAATATAAGAGACACAATGCCGACTTATGTACAGGAAGACTGAGTCTTCCTACTGTGTACGTTTTGATCGTTTCCTGTGTCACCAGTTTTACATTCCGATGCACCTCTGCAGGTTTACTGTATCCATTGGACCTTCCCATTGACGATGAAACACAGAAATTGCATCTGATTCAAATATAAGAGACACAATGCCGACTTAGGTACAGGAAGACTGAGTCTTCCTACTGTCTATGTTTTGGGCGTTTCCTGTGTCACCAGTTTTTCACTCCGATGCACCTCTGCAGGTTTACTGTATCCCTTGGACCTCCCCATCGACGATGAAACACAGAAATTGCATCGGAATTAAATATAAGAGGCACAATGCCGACTTAAGTACAGGAAGACTGAGTCATCCTACTGTCTATGTTTTGAGCGATTCCTGTGTCACCAGTTTTACATTGCGATGCACCTCTGCAGGTTTACTGTATAAATTGGACCTTCCCATTGACGATGAAACACAGAAATTGCATCGGATTTAAATATAAGAGACACAATGCCGACTTAAGTACAGGAAGACTGAGTCTTCCTACTGTCTATGTTTTGCGCTTTTTCTGTGTCACCAGTTTTACATTCCGATGCACCTCTGCAGGTTTACTGTATCCATTGGACCTTCACAGTGACGATGAAACACAGAAATTGCTTTGGAATTAAATATAAGAGATACAATGCCGACTTAAGTACAGGAAGACTGAGTCTTCCTACTGTCTATGATTTGAGCGTTTCCTGTGTCACCAGTTTTACATTCCGATGCACCTCTGCAGGTTTACTGTATCCATTGGACCTTCCCATTGACGATGAAACACAGAAATTGCATCGGAATTAAATATAAGAGACACAATGCCGACTTAAGTACAAGAAAACTGAGTCTTCTTAGGGTCTATGTTTTGAGCGTTTCCTGTGTCACCAGTTTTACATTCCGATGGACGTCTGCAGGTTTTCTGTAACCTTGGACCTTCCCATCGACGATGAAACACAGAAATTGCATCGGAATTAAATCTATGAGACACAATGTCGACTTAAGTACAGGAAGACTGAGTCTTCCTAATGTCTACGTTTTGAGCGTTCCCTGTGTCACCAGTTTTACATTGCGATGCACCTCTACAGGTTTACTGTATCCATTGGACCTTCCCATTGACGAAGAAACACAGAAATTGCATCGGATTTAAATATAAGAGACACAATGCCGACTTAAGTATAGGAAGACTGAGTCTTCCTACTGTCTATGTTTTGAGCGTTTCCTGTGTCACCAGTTTTACATTCCGATGCACCTCTGCAGGTTTAGTGTATCGATTACACCTTCCCATTGACGATGAAACACAGAAATTGCATCGGAATTAAATATAAGACAAAATGCCGACTTAAATACAGGAAGACTGAGTCTTCCTTCTGTCTACGTTTTGAGCGATTCCTGTGTCACCAGTTTTACATTCCGATGCACTTCTGCAGGTTTACTGTATCCCTTCGACCCTCGCAGTGACGATGAAAAACAGATATTGCATCGGAATTAAATATAAGAGACACAATGCCGACTTAAGTACAAGAAAACTGAGTCTTCTTAGGCTCTATGTTTTGAGCGTATCCTGTGTCACCAGTTTTACATTCCGATGGACCTCTGCAGGTTTACTGTATCCCTTGGACCTTCCCATTGACGATGAAACACAGAATTTGCATCGGAATTAAATCTAAGAGACACAATGTCGACTTAAGTACAGGAAGACTGAGTCTTCCTACTGTCTACGTTTTGAGCGTTTCCTGTGTCACCAGCTTTACATTCCGATGCACCTCTGCAGGTTTACTGTATCCATTGGACCTTCCCATTGACGATGAAACACAGAAATTGCATCGGATTTAAATATAAGAGACACAATGCCGACTTAAGTACAGGTAGACTGAGTCTTCCTACTGTCTATGTTTTGAGCGTTTCCTGTGTCACCAGTTTTACATTCCGATGCACCTCTGCAGTTTTACTGTATCGATTGGACCTTCCCATTGACGATGAAACACAGAAAATGCATCGGAATTAATTATAAGGGACACAATGCAGACTTAAGTACAGGAAGACTGAGTCTTCCTACTGTCTACGTTTTGAGCGATTCCTGTGTCACCAGTTTTACATTCCGATGCACCTCTGTAGGTTTACTGTATCTATTGGACCTTCCCATTGATGATGATACACAGTATTTGCATCGGATTGAAATATAAGAGACACAATACCGACTTAAGTACAGGAAGACTGAGTCTTCCTACTGTCTATGTTTTGAGTGTCTCCTGTGTCACCAGTTTTACATTACGATGCACCTCTGCAGGTTTACTGTATTCCTTGGACCTTCACAGTGACGATGAAACACAGATATTGCATCGGAATTTAATATAAGAGACACAATGCCGATTTAAGTACAGGAAGACTGAGTCTTTATACTGTCTATGTTTTCAGCGTTTCCTGTGTAATCAGTTTTACATTCCGATGCAACTCTGCATGTTTACTGTATTCCTTGGGCCTTCCCATTGACGATGAAACACAGAAATTGCATGGGAATAAAATATGAGACACAATGCCGACTTAAGTACAATAAAACTGAGTCTTCTTAGGGTCTATGTTTTGAGCGTTTCCTGTGTTACCAGTTTTACATTCCGATACACCTCTGCAGGTTTACTGTATCCATTGGACCTTCACAGTGACGATGAAGACAGAAATTGCATCGGAATTAAATCTAAGAGACACAATGCCGATTTAAGTACATGAAGACTGAGTCTTTATACTGTCTATGTTTTCAGCGTTTCCTGTGTCACCAGTTTTACATTCCGATGCACCTCTACAGGTTTACTGTATCCATTGGACCTTCCCATTGACGATGAAACACAGAAATTGCATCGGATTTAGATATAAGAGACACAATGCCGACTTAAGGACAGGAAGACTGAATCTTCCTACTGTCTATGTTTTGAGCGTTTCCTGTGTTACCAGTTTTACATTCCGATGCACCTCTGCAGGTTTAGTGTATCGATTAGACCTTCCCATTGACGATGAAACACAGAAATTGCATCGGATTTAAATATAAGAGACACAATGCCGACTTAAGTACAGGAAGACTGAGTCTTCCTACTGTCTATGTTTTGAGCGTTTCCTGTGACACAGTTTTACATTCCGATGCACCTCTGCTGGTTTACTGTATCCCTTGGACCTTCACAGTGACGATGAAACACAGATATTCCATCGGAATTAAATCTAAGAGACACAATGTCGACTTAAGTACAGAAAGACTGAGTCTTCCTACTGTCTACGTTTTGAGCGTTTCCTGTGTCACCAGTTTTACATTCCGATGCACCTCTGCAGGTTTACTGTATCCATTGGACCTTCCCATTGACGACGAAACACAGAAATTGCATTGGAATTAGATCTAAGAGACACAATGTCGACTTAAGTACAGGAAGACTGAGTCTTCCTACTGTCTACGTTTTGAGCGATTCCTGTGTCACCAGTTTTACATTCCGATGCACCTCTGCAGGTTTACTGTATCCCTTCGACCTTCGCAGTGACGATGAATAACAGATATTGCATCGGAATTAAATATAAGAGACACAATGCCGACTTAAGTACAAGAAAACTGAGTCATCTTAGGCTCTATGTTTTGAGCGTTTCCTGTGTCACCAGTTTTACATTCCGATGGACCTCTGCAGGTTTACTGTATCCCTTGGGCCTTCCCATTGACGATGAAACACAGAAATTGCATAGGAATTAAATCTAAGAGACACAACGTCAACTTAAGTACAAGAAAACTGAGTCTTCTTAGGGTCTATGTTTTCACAGTGACGATGAAACACAGAAATTGCATCGGAATTAAATATAAGAGACACAATGCCGACTGAGGTACAAGAAAACTGAGTCTTCTTAGCGTCTATGTTTTGAGCGTTTCCTGTGTCACCAGTTTTACATTCCGATGGACCTTTGCAGGTTTTCTGTATCCCTTGGACCTTCCCATCGACGATGACACACAGAAATTGCATCGGAATTAAATCTAAGAGACACAATGTCGACTTAAGTACAGGAAGACTGAGTCTTCCTACTGTCTACGTTTTGAGCGTTTCCTGTGTCACCAGTTTTACATTCCGATGCACCTCTGCAGGTTTACTGTATCCATTGGACCTTCCCATTGACGAGGAAACACAGAAATTGCATCGTATTTAAATATAAGAGACACAATGCCGACTTATGTACAGGACGACTGAGTCTTCCTACTGTCTACGTTTTGAGCGTTTCCTGTGTCACCAGTTTTACATTCCCATGCACCTCTGCAGGTTTACTGTATCCATTGGACCTTCCCATTGACGATGAAACACAGAAATTGCATCTGATTTAAATATAAGAGACACAATGCCGACGTAAGTACAGGAAGACTGGGTCTTCCTACTGTCTATATTTTGAGCGTTTCCTGTGTCACCAGTTGTACATTCCGATGCACCTCTGCAGGTTTAGTGTATCGATTAGACCTTCCCATTAACGATGAAACACAGAAATTGCATCGGATTTAAATATAAGAGACACAATGCCGACTTAAGTACAGGAAGACTGAGTCTTCCTACTGTCTATGTTTTGAGCGTTTCCTGTGTCACCAGTTTTTCACTCCGATGCACCTCTGCAGGTTTACTGTATCCCTTGGACCTCCCCATCAACGATGAAACACAGAAATTGCATCGGAATTAAATATAAGAGGCACAATGCCGACTTAAGTACAGGAAGACTGAGTCTTCCTAATGTCTACGTTTTGAGCGTTATCTGTGTCACCAGTTTTACATTGCGATGCACCTCTACAGGTTTACTGTATCCATTGGACCTTCCCATTGACGATGAAACACAGAAATTGCATCGGATTTAAATATAAGAGACACAATGCCGACTTAAGTACAGGAAGACTGAGTCTTCCCACTGTCTATGTTTTGAGCGTTTCCTGTGTCACCAGTTTTACATTCCGATGCACCTCTGCAGGTTTAGTGTATCGATTAGACCTTCCCATTGACGATGAAACACAGAAATTGCATCGGAATTAAATATAAGACAAAATGCCGACTTAAATACAGGAAGACTGAGTCTTCCTTCTGTCTACGTTTTGAGCGATTCCTGTGTCACCAGTTTTACATTCCGATGCACTTCTGCAGGTTTACTGTATCCCTTCGACCCTCGCAGTGACGATGAAAAACAGATATTGCATCGGAATTAAATATAAGAGACACAATGCCGACTTAAGTACAAGAAAACTGAGTCTTCTTAGGCTCTATGTTTTGAGCGTTTCCTGTGTCACCAGTTTTACATTCCGATGCACCTCTGCAGGTTTACTGTATCCATTGGACCTTCCCATTGACGATGAAACACAGAAATTGCATCGGATTTAAATATAAGAGACACAATGCCGACTTAAGTACAGGTAGACTGAGTCTTCCTACTGTCTATGCTTTGAGCGTTTCCTGTGTCACCAGTTTTACATTCCGATGCACCTCTGCAGTGTTACTGTATCGATTGGACCTTCCCATTGACGATGAAACACAGAAAATGCATCGGAATTAAATATAAGGGACACAATGCCGACTTAAGTACAGGAAGACTGAGTCTTCCTACTGTCTATGTTTTGAGTGTCTCCTGTGTCACCAGTTTTACATTACGATGCACCTCTGCAGGTTTACTGTATTCCTTGGACCTTCACAGTGACGATGAAACACAGATATTGCATCGGAATTTAATATAAGAGACACAATGCCGATTTAAGTACAGGAAGACTGAGTCTTTATACTGTCTATGTTTTCAGCGTTTCCTGTGTAATCAGTTTTACATTCCGATGCAACTCTGCATGTTTACTGTATTCCTTGGGCCTTCCCATTGACGATGAAACACAGAAATTGCATGGGAATAAAATATGAGACACAATGCCGACTTAAGTACAATAAAACTGAGTCTTCTTAGGGTCTATGTTTTGAGCGTTTCCTGTGTTACCAGTTTTACATTCCGATGCACCTCTGCAGGTTTAGTGTATCGATTAGACCTTCCCATTGACGATGAAACACAGAAATTGCATCGGATTTAAATCTAAGAGACACAATGCCGATTTAAGTACAGGAAGACTGAGTCTTTATACTGTCTATGTTTTCAGCGTTTCCTGTGTCACCAGTTTTACATTCCGATGCACCTCTACAGGTTTACTGTATCCATTGGACCTTCCCATTGACGATGAAACACAGAAATTGCATCGGAATAAAATATAAGAGACACAATGCCGACTTAAGTACAGGAAGACTGAATCTTCCTACAGTCTATGCTTTGAGCATTTCCTGTGTCACCAGTTTTTCACTCCGATGCACCTCTGCAGGTTTACTGTATCTTTTGGTGCTCCCCATCGACGATGAAACACAGAAATTGCATCGGAATTAAATATAAGAGACACAATGCCGACTTAAGTACTATTAAACTGAGTCTTCTTAGGGTCTATGTTTTGAGCGTTTCCTGTGCCACCAGTTTTACATTCCGATACACCTCTGCAGGTTTACTGTATCCATTGGACCTTCACAGTGACGATGAAACACAGAAATTGCATCGGAATTAAATATAAGAGACACAATGCCGACTGAGGTACAAGAAAACTGAGTCTTCTTAGGGTCTATGTTTTGAGCGTTTCCTGTGTCACCAGTTTTACATTCCGATGGACCTTTGCAGGTTTTCTGTATCCCTTGGACCTTCCCATCGACGATGACACACAGAAATTGCATCGGAATTAAATCTAAGAGACACAATGCCGATTTAAGTACAGGAAGACTGAGTCTTTATACTGTCTATGTTTTCAGCGTTTCCTGTGTCACCAGTTTTACATTCCGATGCACCTCTACAGGTTTACTGTATCCATTGGACCTTCCCATTGACGATGAAACACAGAAATTGCATCGGATTTAGATATAAGAGACACAATGCCGACTTAAGGACAGGAAGACTGAATCTTCCTACTGTCTATGTTTTGAGCGTTTCCTGTGTTACCAGTTTTACATTCCGATGCACCTCTGCAGGTTTAGTGTATCGATTAGACCTTCCCATTGACGATGAAACACAGAAATTGCATCGGATTTAAATATAAGAGACACAATGCCGACTTAAGTACAGGAAGACTGAGTCTTCCTACTGTCTATGTTTTGAGCGTTTCCTGTGACACAGTTTTACATTCCGATGCACCTCTGCTGGTTTACTGTATCCCTTGGACCTTCACAGTGACGATGAAACACAGATATTCCATCGGAATTAAATCTAAGAGACACAATGTCGACTTAAGTACAGAAAGACTGAGTCTTCCTACTGTCTACGTTTTGAGCGTTCCCTGTGTCACCAGTTTTACATTCCGATGCACCTCTGCAGGTTTACTGTATCCATTGGACCTTCCCATTGACGACGAAACACAGAAATTGCATTGGAATTAGATCTAAGAGACACAATGTCGACTTAAGTACAGGAAGACTGAGTCTTCCTACTGTCTACGTTTTGAGCGATTCCTGTGTCACCAGTTTTACATTCCGATGCACCTCTGCAGGTTTACTGTATCCCTTCGACCTTCGCAGTGACGATGAATAACAGATATTGCATCGGAATTAAATATAAGAGACACAATGCCGACTTAAGTACAAGAAAACTGAGTCATCTTAGGCTCTATGTTTTGAGCGTTTCCTGTGTCACCAGTTTTACATTCCGATGGACCTCTGCAGGTTTACTGTATCCCTTGGGCCTTCCCATTGACGATGAAACACAGAAATTGCATAGGAATTAAATCTAAGAGACACAACGTCAACTTAAGTACAAGAAAACTGAGTCTTCTTAGGGTCTATGTTTTGAGCGTTTCCTGTGTCACCAATTTTACATTCCGATGGACCTCAGCAGGTTTACTGTATCCCTTGGACCTTCCCATTGACGATGAAACACAGAAATTGCATCGGAATTAAATATAAGAGACACAATGCCGATTTAAGTAGAGGAAGACTGAGTCTTTATACTGTCTATGTTTTGAGCGTTTCCTGCGTAATCAGTTTTACATTCCGATGCAACTCTGCAGGTTTACTGTATTCCTTGGACCTTCCCATTGACGATGAAACACAGAAATTGCATCGGAATTAAATATGAGACACAATGCGACTTATGTACAGGAAGACTGAGTCTTCCTACTGTCTATGTTTTGAGCGTTTCCTGTGTCACCAGTTTTACATTCCGATACACCTCTGCATGTTTACTGTGTCCATTGGACCTTCACAGTGACGATGAAACACAGAAATTGCATCATAATTAAATATAAGAGACACAATGCCGAACTAAGTACTACAAAACTGAGTCTCCTTAGGGTCTATGTTTTCAGCGTTTCCTGTGTCACCAGTTTTACATCCCGATGCAACCCTGCAGGTTTACTGAATCCATTGGACTGACGATGAAAAACAGAAATTGCATCGGAATTAAATATAAGAGAGACAATGCCGACTTAAGTACTAGAAAACTGAGTCTTCTTAGGGTCTATGATTTGAGCGTTTCCTGTGTCACCAGTTTTACATTCCGATGGACCTCTGCAGGTTTTCTGTATCCCTTGGACCTCCCCATCGACGATGAAACACAGAAATTGCATCGGAATTAGATCTAAGAGACAGAATGTCGACTTAGGTAGAGGAAGACTGAGTCTTCCTACTGTCTACGCTTGGAGCGTTTCCTGTGTCACCAGTTTTACATTCCGATACACCTCTGCAGGTTTAGTGTATCGATTAGACCTTCCCATTGACGATGAAACACAGAAATTGCATCGGAATTAAATATAAGAGACACAATGCAGAATTCAGTACAGGAAGACTGAGTCTTCCTACTGTCTACGTTTTGAGCGTTTCCTGTGTCACCAGTTTTACATTCCGATGCACCTCTGCAGGTTTACTGAATCCATTTGACCTTCCCATTGACGATGAAACACAGAAATTGCATCGGAATTAAATATAAGAGACACAATGCCGACTTAAGTACAGGAAGACTGAATCTTCCTACAGTCTATGCTTTGAGCATTTCCTGTGTCACCAGTTTTTCACTCCGATGCACCTCTGCAGGTTTACTGTATCTTTTGGTCCTCCCCATCGACGATGAAACACAGAAATTGCATCGGAATTAAATATTAGAGACACAATGCCGACTTAAGTACAATTAAACTGAGTCTTCTTAGGGTCTATGTTTTGAGCGTTTCCTGTGCCACCAGTTTTACATTCCGATACACCTCTGCAGGTTTACTGTATCCATTGGACCTTCACAGTGACGATGAAACACAGAAATTGCATCGGAATTAACTATAAGAGACACAATGCCGACTGAGGTACAAGAAAACTGAGTCTTCTTAGGGTCTATGTTTTGAGCGTTTCCTGTGTCACCAGTTTTACATTCCGATGGACCTTTGCAGGTTTTCTGTATCCCTTGGACCTTCCCATCGACGATGACACACAGAAATTGCATCGGAATTAAATCTAAGAGACACAATGTCGACTTAAGTACAGGAAGACTGAGTCTTCCTACTGTCTACGTTTTGAGCGTTTCCTGTGTCACCAGTTTTACATTCCGATGCACCTCTGCAGGTTTACTGTATCCATTGGACCTTCCCATTGACGAGGAAACACAGAAATTGCATCGTATTTAAATATAAGAGACACAATACCGACTTATGTACAGGACGACTGAGTCTTACTACTGTCTACGTTTTGAGCGTTTCCTGTGTCACCAGTTTTACATTCCCATGCACCTCTGCAGGTTTACTGTATCCATTGGACCTTCCCATTGACGATGAAACACAGAAATTGCATCTGATTTAAATATAAGAGACACAATGCCGACGTAAGTACAGGAAGACTGGGTCTTCCTACTGTCTATATTTTGAGCGTTTCCTGTGTCACCAGTTGTACATTCCGATGCACCTCTGCAGGTTTAGTGTATCGATTAGACCTTCCCATTAACGATGAAACACAGAAATTGCATCGGATTTAAATATAAGAGACACAATGCCGACTTAAGTACAGGAAGACTGAGTCTTCCTACTGTCTATGTTTTGAGCGTTTCCTGTGTCACCAGTTTTTCACTCCGATGCACCTCTGCAGGTTTACTGTATCCCTTGGACCTCCCCATCAACGATGAAACACAGAAATTGCATCGGAATTAAATATAAGAGGCACAATGCCGACTTAAGTACAGGAAGACTGAGTCTTCCTACTGTCTATGTTTTGAGTGTCTCCTGTGTCACCAGTTTTACATTACGATGCACCTCTGCAGGTTTACTGTATCCCTTGGACCTTCCCATTAACGATGAAACACAGAAATTGCATCTGATTTAAATATAAGAGACACAATGCCGACGTAAGTACAGGAAGACTGGGTCTTCCTACTGTCTATATTTTGAGCGTTTCCTGTGTCACCAGTTTTACATTGCGATGCACCTCTACAGGTTTACTGTATCCATTGGACCTTCCCATTGACGATGAAACACAGAAATTGCATCGGATTTAAATATAAGAGACACAATGCCGACTTAAGTACAGGAAGACTGAGTCTTCCTACTGTCTATGTTTTGAGCGTTTCCTGTGTCACCAGTTTTACATTCCGATGCACCTCTGCAGGTTTAGTGTATCGATTAGACCTTCCCATTGACGATGAAACACAGAAATTGCATCGGAATTAAATATAAGACCAAATGCCGACTTAAATACAGGAAGACTGAGTCTTCCTTCTGTCTACGTTTTGAGCGTTTCCTGTGTCACCAGTTTTACATTCCGATGCACTTCTGCAGGTTTACTGTATCCCTTCGACCCTCGCAGTGACGATGAAAAACAGATATTGCATCGGAATTAAATATAAGAGACACAATGCCGACTTAAGTACAAGAAAACTGAGTCTTCTTAGGCTCTATGTTTTGAGCGTTTCCTGTGTCACCAGTTTTACATTCCGATGCACCTCTGCAGGTTTACTGTATCCATTGGACCTTCCCATTGACGATGAAACACAGAAATTGCATCGGATTTAAATATAAGAGACACAATGCCGACTTAAGTACAGGTAGACTGAGTCTTCCTACTGTCTATGCTTTGAGCGTTTCCTGTGTCACCAGTTTTACATTCCGATGCACCTCTGCAGTTTTACTGTATCGATTGGACCTTCCCATTGACGATGAAACACAGAAAATGCATCGGAATTAAATATAAGGGACACAATGCCGACTTAAGTACAGGAAGACTGAGTCTTCCTACTGTCTACGTTTTGAGCGATTCCTGTGTCACCAGTTTTACATTCCGATGCACCTCTGTAGGTTTACTGTATCTATTGGACCTTCCCATTGACGATGATACACAGAATTTGCATCGGATTGAAATATAAGAGACACAATGCCGACTTAAGTACAGGAAGACTGAGTCTTCCTACTGTCTATGTTTTGAGTGTCTCCTGTGTCACCAGTTTTACATTACGATGCACCTCTGCAGGTTTACTGTATCCCTTGGACCTTCACAGTGACGATGAAACACAGATATTGCATCGGAATTTAATATAAGAGACACAATGCCGATTTAAGTACAGGAAGACTGAGTCTTTATACTGTCTATGTTTTCAGCGTTTCCTGTGTAATCAGTTTTACATTCCGGTGCAACTCTGCAGGTTTACTGTATTCCTTGGACCTTCCCATTGACGATGAAACACAGAAATTGCATGGGAATAAAATATGAGACACAATGCCGACTTAAGTACAATAAAACTGAGTCTTCTTAGGGTCTATGATTTGAGCGTTTCCTGTGTCACCAGCTTTACATTCCGATACACCTCTGCAGGTTTACTGTATCCATTGGACCTTCACAGTGACGATGAAACACTGAAATTGCATCGGAATTAAATCTAAGAGACACAACGCCGATTTAAGTACAGGAAGACTGAGTCTTTATACTGTCTATGTTTTCAGCGTTTCCTGTGTCACCAGTTTTACATTCCGATGCACCTCTACAGGTTTACTGTATCCATTGGACCTTCCCATTGACGATGAAACACAGAAATTGCATCGGATTTAGATATAAGAGACACAATGCCGACTTAAGTACAGGAAGACTGAGTCTTCCTACTGTCTATGTTTTGAGCGTTTCCTGTGTCACCAGTTTTACATTCCGATGCACCTCTGCAGGTTTAGTGTATCGATTAGACCTTCCCATTGACGATGAAACACAGAAATTGCATCGGATTTAAATATAAGAGACACAATGCCGACTTAAGTACAGGAAGACTGAGTCTTCCTACTGTCTATATTTTTAGCGTTTACTGTGACACCAGTTTTACATTCCGATGCACCTCTGAAGGTTTACTGTATCCCTCTGACCTTCACAGTGACGATGAAACACAGATATTGCATCGGAATTAAATCTAAGAGACACAATGTCGACTTAAGTACAGAAAGACTGAGTCTTCCTACTGTCTACGTTTTGAACGTTTCCTGTGTCACCAGTTTTACATTCCGATGCACCTCTGCAGGTTTACTGTATCCATTGGACCTTCCCATTGACGACGAAACACAGAAATTGCTTCGGAATTAGATCTAAGAGACACATAGTCGACTTAAGTACAGGAAGACTGGGTCTTCCTACTGTCTACGTTTTGAGCGATTCCTGTGTCACTAGTTTTACATTCCGATGCACCTCTGCAGGTTTACTGTATCCCTTCGACCTTCGCAGTGACGATGAAAAACAGATATTGCATCGGAATTAAATATAAGAGACACAATGCCGACTTAAGTACAAGAAAACTGAGTCTTCTTAGGCTCTATGTTTTGAGCGTTTCCTGTGTTACCAGTTTTACATTCCGATGGACCTCTGCAGGTTTACTGTACCCCTTGGACATTCCCATTGACGATGAAACACAGAAATTGCATCGGAATTAAATCTAAGAGACACAATGTCAACTTAAGTACAAGAAAACTGAGTCTTCTTAGGGTCTATGTTTTGAGCGTTTCCTGTGTCACCAATTTTACATTCCGATGGACCTCAGCAGGTTTACTGTATCCCTTGGACCTTCCCATTGACGATGAAATACAGAAATTGCATCGGAATTAAATATAAGAGACACAATGCCGATTTAAGTAGAGGAAGACTGAGTCTTTATACTGTCTATGTTTTGAGCGTTTCCTGCGTAATCAGTTTTACATTCCGATGCAACTCTGCAGGTTTACTGTATTCCTTGGACCTTCCCATTGACGATGAAACACAGAAATTGCATCGGAATTAAATATGAGACACAATGCGACTTATGTACAGGAAGACTGAGTCTTCCTACTGTCTATGTTTTGAGCGTTTCCTGTGTCACCAGTTTTTCACTCCGATGCACCTCTGCAGGTTTACTGTATCCCTTGCTCCTCCCCATCGACGATGAAACACAGAAATTGCATCGGAATTAAATATAAGAGACACAATGCCGACTTAAGTACAATAAAACTGAGTCTTCTTAGGGTCTATGTTTTGAGCGTTTCCTGTGTCACCAGTTTTACATTCCGATACACCTCTGCAGGTTAGTGTATCCATTGGACCTTCACAGTGACGATGAAACACAGAAATTGCATCATAATTAAATATAAGAGACACAATGCCGACTTAAGTACTACAAAACTGAGTCTCCTTACGGTCTATGTTTTCAGCGTTTCCTGTGTCACCAGTTTTACATTCCGATGCACCTCTGCAGGTTTACTGTATCCATTGGACTGACGATGAAACACCGAAATTGCATCGGAATTAAATATAAGAGAGGAAATGCCGACTTAAGTACAAGAAAACTGAGTCTTCTTAGGGTCTATGTTTTGAGCGTTTCCTATGTCACCAGTTTTACATTCCGATGGACCTCTGCAGGTTTTCTGTATCCCTTGGACCTCCCCATCGACGATGAAACACAGAAATTGCATCGGAATTAGATCTAAGAGACAGAATGTCGACTTAAGTAGAGGAAGACTGAGTCTTCCTACTGTCTACGCTTGGAGCTTTTCCTGTGTCACCAGTTTTACATTCCGATACACCTCTGCAGGTTTAGTGTATCGATTAGACCTTCCCATTGACGATGAAACACAGAAATTGCATCGGAATTAAATATAAGAGACACAATGCAGAATTCAGTACAGGAAGACTGAGTCTTCCTACTGTCTACGTTTTGAGCGTTTCCTGTGTCACCAGTTTTACATTCCGATGCACCTCTGCAGGTTTACTGAATCCATTTGACCTTCCCATTGACGATGAAACACAGAAATTGCATCGGAATAAAATATAAGAGACACAATGCCGACTTAAGTACAGGAAGACTGAATCTTCCTACAGTCTATGCTTTGAGCGTTTCCTGTGTCACCAGTTTTTCACTCCGATGCACCTCTGCAGGTTTACTGTATCTTTTGGTCCTCCCCATCGACGATGAAACACAGAAATTGCATCGGAATTAAATATAAGAGGCACACTGCCGACTTAAGTACAATAAAACTGAGTCTTCTTAGGGTCTATGTTTTGAGCGTTTCCTGTGCCACCAGTTTTACATTCCGATACACCTCTGCAGGTTTACTGTATCCATTGGACCTTCACAGTGACGATGAAACACAGAAATTGCATCGGAATTAAATATAAGAGACACAATGCCGACTGAAGTACAAGAAAACTGAGTCTTCTTAGGGTCTATGTTTTGAGCGTTTCCTGTGTCTCCAGTTTTACATTCCGATGGACCTTTGCAGGTTTTCTGTATCCCTTGGACCTTCCCATCGACGATGACACACAGAAATTGCATCGGAATTAAATCTAAGAGACACAATGTCGACTTAAGTACAGGAAGACTGAGTCTTCCTACTGTCTACGTTTTGAGCGTTTCCTGTGTCACCAGTTTTACATTCCGATGCACCTCTGCAGGTTTACTGTATCCATTGGACCTTCCCATTGACGAGGAAACACAGAAATTGCATCGTATTTAAATATAAGAGACACAATGCCGACTTATGTACAGGAAGACTGAGTCTTCCTACTGTCTACGTTTTGAGCGTTTCCTGTGTCACCAGTTTTACATTCCCATGCACCTCTGCAGGTTTACTGTATCCATTGGACCTTCCCATTGACGATGAAACACAGAAATTGCATCTGATTTAAATATAAGAGACACAATGCCGACGTAAGTACAGGAAGACTGGGTCTTCCTACTGTCTATATTTTGAGCGTTTCCTGTGTCACCAGTTGTACATTCCGATGCACCTCTGCAGGTTTAGTGTATCGATTAGACCTTCCCATTAACGATGAAACACAGAAATTGCATCGGATTTAAATATAAGAGACACAATGCCGACTTAAGTACAGGAAGACTGAGTCTTCCTACTGTCTATGATTTGAGCGTTTCCTGTGTCACCAGTTTTTCACTCCGATGCACCTCTGCCGGTTTACTGTATCCCTTGGACCTCCCCATCAACGATGAAACACAGAAATTGCATCGGAATTAAATATAAGAGGCACAATGCCGACTTAAGTACAGGAAGACTGAGTCTTCCTAATGTCTACGTTTTGAGCGTTCCCTGTGTCACCAGTTTTACATTGCGATGCACCTCTACAGGTTTACTGTATCCATTGGACCTTCCCATTGACGATGAAACACAGAAATTGCATCGGATTTAAATATAAGAGATACAATGCCGACTTAAGTACAGGAAGACTGAGTCTTCCTACTGTCTATGTTTTGAGCGTTTCCTGTGTCACCAGTTTTACATTCCGATGCACCTCTGCAGGTTTAGTGTATCGATTAGACCTTCCCATTGACGATGAAACACAGAAATTGCATCGGAATTAAATATAAGACAAAATGCCGACTTAAATACAGGAAGACTGAGTCTCCCTTCTGTCTACGTTTTGAGCGATACCTGTGTCACCAGTTTTACATTCCGATGCACTTCTGCAGGTTTTTCTGTATCCCTTCGACCCTCGCAGTGACGATGAAAAACAGATATTGCATCGGAATTAAATATAAGAGACACAATGCCGACTTAAGTACAAGAAAACTGAGTCTTCTTAGGCTCTATGTTTTGAGCGTTTCCTGTGTCACCAGTTTTACATTCCGATGCACCTCTGCAGGTTTACTGTATCCATTGGACCTTCCCATTGACGATGAAACACAGAAATTGCATCGGATTTAAATATAAGAGACACAATGCCGACTTAAGTACAGGTAGACTGAGTCTTCCTACTGTCTATGCTTTGAGCGTCTCCTGTGTCACCAGTTTTACATTCCGATGCACCTCTGCAGTTTTACTGTATCGATTGGACCTTCCCATTGACGATGAAACACAGAAAATGCATCGGAATTAAATATAAGGGACACAATGCCGACTTAAGTACAGGAAGACTGAGTCTTCCTACTGTCTACGTTTTGAGCGATTCCTGTGTCACCAGTTTTACATTCCGATGCACCTCTGTAGGTTTACTGTATCTATTGGACCTTCCCATTGACGATGATACACAGAATTTGCATCGGATTGAAATATAAGAGACACAATGCCGACTTAAGTACAGGAAGACTGAGTCTTCCTACTGTCTATGTTTTGAGTGTCTCCTGTGTCACCAGTTTTACATTACGATGCACCTCTGCAGGTTTACTGTATCCCTTGGACCTTCACAGTGACGATGAAACACAGATATTGCATCGGAATTTAATATAAGAGACACAATGCCGATTTAAGTACAGGAAGACTGAGTCTTTATACTGTCTATGTTTTCAGCGTTTCCTGTGTAATCAGTTTTACATTCCGGTGCAACTCTGCAGGTTTACTGTATTCCTTGGACCTTCCCATTGACGATGAAACACAGAAATTGCATGGGAATAAAATATGAGACACAATGCCGACTTAAGTACAATAAAACTGAGTCTTCTTAGGGTCTATGATTTGAGCGTTTCCTGTGTCACCAGCTTTACATTCCGATACACCTCTGCAGGTTTACTGTATCCATTGGACCTTCACAGTGACGATGAAACACTGAAATTGCATCGGAATTAAATCTAAGAGACACAACGCCGATTTAAGTACAGGAAGACTGAGTCTTTATACTGTCTATGTTTTCAGCGTTTCCTGTGTCACCAGTTTTACATTCCGATGCACCTCTACAGGTTTACTGTATCCATTGGACCTTCCCATTGACGATGAAACACAGAAATTGCATCGGATTTAGATATAAGAGACACAATGCCGACTTAAGTACAGGAAGACTGAGTCTTCCTACTGTCTATGTTTTGAGCGTTTCCTGTGTCACCAGTTTTACATTCCGATGCACCTCTGCAGGTTTAGTGTATCGATTAGACCTTCCCATTGACGATGAAACACAGAAATAGCATCGGATTGAAATATAAGAGACACAATGCCGACTTAAGTACAGGAAGACTGAGTCTTCCTACTGTCTATATTTTTAGCGTTTACTGTGACACCAGTTTTACATTCCGATGCACCTCTGCAGGTTTACTGTATCCCTCTGACCTTCACAGTGACGATGAAACACAGATATTGCATCGGAATTAGATCTAAAAGACACAATGTCGACTTAAGTACAGAAAGACTGAGTCTTCCTACTGTCTACGTTTTGAACGTTTCCTGTGTCACCAGTTTTACATTCCGATGCACCTCTGCAGGTTTACTGTATCCATTGGACCTTCCCATTGACGACGAAACACAGAAATTGCATCGGAATTAGATCTAAGAGACACATAGTCGACTTAAGTACAGGAAGACTGGGTCTTCCTACTGTCTACGTTTTGAGCGATTCCTGTGTCACCAGTTTTAGATTCCGATGCACCTCTGCAGGTTTACTGTATCCCTTCGACCTTCGCAGTGACGATGAAAAACAGATATTGCATCGGAATTAAATATAAGAGACACAATGCCGACTTAAGTACAAGAAAACTGAGTCTTCTTAGGCTCTATGTTTTGAGCGTTTCCTGTGTCACCAATTTTACATTCCGATGGACCTCAGCAGGTTTACTGTATCCCTTGGACCTTCCCATTGACGATGAAATACAGAAATTGCATCGGAATTAAATATAAGAGACACAATGCCGATTTAAGTAGAGGAAGACTGAGTCTTTATACTGTCTATGTTTTGAGCGTTTCCTGCGTAATCAGTTTTACATTCCGATGCAACTCTGCAGGTTTACTGTATTCCTTGGACCATCCCATTGACGATGAAACACAGAAATTGCATCGGAATTAAATATGAGACACAATGCGACTTATGTACAGGAAGACTGAGTCTTCCTACTGTCTATGTTTTGAGCGTTTCCTGTGTCACCAGTTTTTCACTCCGATGCACCTCTGCAGGTTTACTGTATCCCTTGCTCCTCCCCATCGACGATGAAACACAGAAATTGCATCGGAATTAAATATAAGAGACACAATGCCGACTTAAGTACAATAAAACTGAGTCTTCTTAGGGTCTATGTTTTGAGCGTTTCCTGTGTCACCAGTTTAACATTCCGATACACCTCTGCAGGTTTACTGTATCCATTGGACCTTCACAGTGACGATGAAACACAGAAATTGCATCATAATTAAATGTAAGAGACACAATGCCGACTTAAGTACTACAAAACTGAGTCTCCTTACGGTCTATGTTTTCAGAGTTTCCTGTGTCACCAGTTTTACATTCCGATGCACCTCTGCAGGTTTACTGTATCCATTGGACTGACGATGAAACACCGAAATTGCATCGGAATTAAATATAAGAGAGGAAATGCCGACTTAAGTACAAGAAAACTGAGTCTTCTTAGGGTCTATGTTTTGAGCGTTTCCTATGTCACCAGTTTTACATTCCGATGGACCTCTGCAGGTTTTCTGTATCCCTTGGACCTCCCCATCGACGATGAAACACAGAAATTGCATCGGAAATAGATCTAAGAGACACAATGTCGACTTAAGTAGAGGAAGACTGAGTCTTCCTACTGTCTACGCTTTGAGCGTTTCCTGTGTCACCAGTTTTACATTCCGATGCACCTCTGCAAGTTTACTGTATCCATTTGACCTTCCCATTGACGATGAAACACAGAAATTGCATCGGAATAAAATATAAGAGACACAATGCCGAATTCAGTACAGGAAGACTGAGTCTTCCTACTGTCTAAATTTTTAGCGTTTACTGTGACACCAGTTTTACATTCCGATGCACCTCTGCAGGTTTACTGTATCCCTCTGACCTTCACAGTGACGATGAAACACAGATATTGCATCTGAATTAAATCTAAGAGACACAATGTCGACTTTAGTACAGAAAGACTGAGTCTTCCTACTGTCTACGTTTTGAGCGTTTCCTGTGTCACCAGTTTTACATTCCGATGCACCTCTGCAGGTTTACTGTATCCATTGGACCTTCCCATTGACGACGAAACACAGAAATTGCATCGGAAGTAGATCTAAGAGACACATAGTCGACTTAAGTACAGGAAGACTGAGTCTTCCTACTGTCTACGTTTTGAGCGATTCCTGTGTCACCAGTTTTACATTCCGATGCACCTCTGCAGGTTTACTGTATCCCCTCGACCTTCGCAGTGACGATGAAAAACAGATATTGCATCGGAATTAAATATAAGAGACACAATGCCGACTTAAGTACAAGAAAACTGATTCTTCTAAGGCTCTATGTTTTGAGCGTTTCCTGTGTTACCAGTTTTACATTCCGATGGACCTCTGCAGGTTTACTGTATCCCTTGGACCTTCCCATTGACGATGAAACACAGAAATTGCATCGGAATTAAATCTAAGAGACACAATGTCAACTTAAGTACAAGAAAACTGAGTCTTCTTAGGGTCTATGTTTTGAGCGTTTCCTGTGTCACCAATTTTACATTCCGATGGACCTCAGCAGGTTTACTGTATCCCTTGGACCTTCCCATTGACGATGAAATACAGAAATTGCATCGGAATTAAATATAAGAGACACAATGCCGATTTAAGTAGAGGAAGACTGAGTCTTTATACTGTCTATGTTTTGAGCGTTTCCTGCGTAATCAGTTTTACATTCCGATGCAACTCTGCAGGTTTACTGTATTCCTTGGACCTTCCCATTGACGATGAAACACAGAAATTGCATCGGAATTAAATATGAGACACAATGCGACTTATGTACAGGAAGACTGAGTCTTCCTACTGTCTATGTTTTGAGCGTTTCCTGTGTCACCAGTTTTTCACTCCGATGCACCTCTGCAGGTTTACTGTATCCCTTGCTCCTCCCCATCGACGATGAAACACAGAAATTGCATCGGAATTAAATAAAAGAGACACAATGCCGACTTAAGTACAATAAATCTGAGTCTTCTTAGGGTCTATGTTTTGAGCGTTTCCTGTGTCACCAGTTTTACATTCCGATACACCTCTGCAGGTTTACTGTATCCATTGGACCTTCACAGTGACGATGAAACACAGAAATTGCATCATAATTAAATATAAGAGACACAATGCCGACTTAAGTACTACAAAACTGAGTCTCCTTAGGGTCTATGTTTTCAGCGTTTCCTGTGTCACCAGTTTTACATTCCGATGCACCTCTGCAGGTTTACTGTATCCATTGGACTGACGATGAAACACCGAAATTGCATCGGAATTAAATATAAGAGAGACAATGCCGACTTAAGTACAAGAAAACTGAGTCTTCTCAGGGTCTATGTTTTGAGCGTTTCCTGTGTCACCAGTTTTACATTCCGATGGACCTCTGCAGGTTTTCTGTATCCCTTGGACCTCCCCATCGACGATGAAACACAGAAATTGCATCGGAATTAGATCTAAGAGACACAATGTCGACTTAAGTAGACGAAGACTGAGTCTTCCTACTGTCTACGCTTTGAGCGTTTCCTGTGTCACCAGTTTTACATTCCGATACACCTCTGCAGGTTTAGTGTATCCATTTGACCTACCCATTGACGATGAAACACAGAAATTGCATCGGAATAAAATATAAGAGACACAATGCCGAATTCAGTACAGGAAGACTGAGTCTTCCTACTGTCTATATTTTTAGCGTTTACTGTGACACCAGTTTTACATTCCGATGCACCTCTGCAGGTTTACTGTATCCCTCTGACCTTCACAGTGACGATGAAACACAGATATTGCATCGGAATTAAATCTAAGAGACACAATGTCGACTTAAGTACAGAAAGACTGAGTCTTCCTACTGTCTACGTTTTGAGCGTTTCTTGTGTCACCAGTTTTACATTCCGATGCACCTCTGCAGGTTTACTGTATCCATTGGACCTTCCCATTGACGACGAAACACAGAAATTGCATCGGAATTAGATCTAAGAGACACATAGTCGACTTAAGTACAGGAAGACTGAGTCTTCCTACTGTCTACGTTTTGAGCGATTCCTGTGTCACCAGTTTTACATTCCGATGCACCTCTGCAGGTTTACTGTATCCCTTCGACCTTCGCAGTGACGATGAAAAACAGATATTGCATCGGAATTAAATCTAAGAGACACAATGTCGACTTAAGTACAGAAAGACTGAGTCTTCCTACTGTCTACGTTTTGAGCGTTTCCTGTGTCACCAGTTTTATATTCCGATGGACCTCTGCAGGTTTACTGTATCACTTGGACCTTCCCATTGACGATGAAACACAGAAATTGCATCGGAATTAAATCTAAGAGACACAATGTCAACTTAAGTACAAGAAAACTGAGTCTTCTTAGGGTCTATGTTTTGAGCGTTTCCTGTGTCACCAATTTTACATTCCGATGGACCTCAGCAGGTTTACTGTATCCCTTGGACCTTCCCATTGACGATGAAATACAGAAATTGCATCGGAATTAAATATAAGAGACACAATGCCGACATAAGTAGAGGAAGACTGAGTCTTTATACTGTCTATGTTTTGAGCGTTTCCTGCGTAATCAGTTTTACATTCCGATGCAACTCTGCAGGTTTACTGTATTCCTTGGACCTTCCCATTGACGATGAAACACAGAAATTGCATCGGAATTAAATATGAGACACAATGCGACTTATGTACAGGAAGACTGAGTCTTCCTACTGTCTATGTTTTGAGCGTTTCCTGTGTCACCAGCTTTTCACTCCGATGCACCTCTGCAGGTTTACTGTATCCCTTGCTCCTCCCCATCGACGATGAAACACAGAAATTGCATCGGAATTAAATATAAGAGACACAATGCCGACTTAAGTACAATAAATCTGAGTCTTCTTAGGGTCTATGTTTTGAGCGTTTCCTGTGTCACCAGTTTTACATTCCGATACACCTCTGCAGGTTTACTGTATCCATTGGACCTTCACAGTGACGATGAAACACAGAAATTGCATCATAATTAAATATAAGAGACACAATGCCGACTTAAGTACTACAAAACTGAGTCTCCTTAGGGTCTATGTTTTCAGCGTTTCCTGTGTCACCAGTTTTACATTCCGATGCACCTCTGCAGGTTTACTGTATCCATTGGATTGACGATGAAACACCGAAATTGCATCGGAATTAAATATAAGAGAGACAATGCCGACTTAAGTACAAGAAAACTGAGTCATCTTAGGGTCTATGTTTTGAGTGTTTCCTGTGTCACCAGTTTTACATTCCGATGGACCTCTGCAGGTTTTCTGTATCCCTTGGACCTCCCCATCGACGATGAAACACAGAAATTGCATCGGAATTAGATCTAAGAGACACAATGTCGACTTAAGTAGACGAAGACTGAGTCTTCCTACTGTCTACGCTTTGAGCGTTTCCTGTGTCACCAGTTTTACATTCCGATACACCTCTGCAGGTTTAGTGTATCGATTAGACCTTCCCATTGACGATGAAACACAGAAATTGCATCGGAATTAAATATAAGAGACACAATGCCGAATTCAGTACAGGAAGACTGAGTCTTCCTACTGTCTACGTTTTGAGCGTTTCCTGTGTCACCAGTTTTACATTCCGATGCACCTCTGCAGGTTTACTGTATCCATTTGACCTTCCCATTGACGACGAAACACAGAAATTGCATCGGAATTAGATCTAAGAGACACATAGTCGACTTAAGTACAGGAAGACTGAGTCTTCCTACTGTCTACGTTTTGAGCGATTCCTGTGTCACCAGTTTTACATTCCGATGCACCTCTGCAGGTTTACTGTATCCATTTGACCTTCCCATTGACGATGAAACACAGAAATTGCATCGGAATTAAATACAAGAGACACAATGCCGAATTCAGTACAGGAAGACTGAGTCTTCCTACTGTCTATGTTTTGAGCGATTCCTGTGTCACCAGTTTTACATTGCGATGCTCCTCTGCAGGTTAACTGTATAAATTGGACCTTCCCATTGACGATGAAACACAGAAATTGCATCGGATTGAAATATAAGAGACACAATGCCGACTTAAGTACAGGAAGACTGAGTCTTCCTACTGTCTATGTTTTGCGCTTTTTCTGTGTCACCAGTTTTACATTCCGATGCACCTCTGCAGGTTTACTGTATCCATTGGACCTTCACAGTGACGATGATACACAGAAATTGCTTTGGAATTAAATATAAGAGATACAATGCCGACTTAAGTACAGGAAGACTGAGTCTGCCTTCTGTCTATGATTTGAGCGTTTCCTGTGTCAACAGTTTTACATTCCGATGCACCTCTGCAGGTTTACTGTATCCATTGGACCTTCCCATTGACGATGAAACACAGAAATTGCATCGGAATTAAATATAAGAGACACAATGCCGACTTAAGTACAAGAAAACTGAGTCTTCTTAGGGTCTATGTTTTGAGCGTTTCCTGTGTCACCAGTTTTACATTCCGATGGACTTCTGCAGGTTTTCTGTACCCTTGGACCTTGCCATCGACGATGAAACACAGAAATTGCATCGGAATTAAATCTAAGAGACACAATGTCGACTTAAGTACAGGAAGACTGAGTCTTCCTAATGTCTACGTTTTGAGCGCTCCCTGTGTCACCAGTTTTACATTGCGATGCACCTCTACAGGTTTACTGTATCCATTGGACCTTCCCATTGACGATGAAATACAGAAATTGCATCGGATTTAAATATAAGAGACACAATGCCGACTTAAGTACAGGGAGACTGCGTCTTCCTACTGTCTATGTTTTGAGCGTTTCCTGTGTCACCAGTTTTACATTCCGATGCACCTCTGCAGGTTTAGTGTATCGATTAGACCTTCCCATTGACGATGAAACACAGAAATTGCATCGGAATTAAATATAAGACAAAATGCCGACTTAAATACAGGAAGACTGAGTCTTCCTTCTGTCTACGTTTTGAGCAATTCCTGTGTCACCAGTTTTACATTCCGATGCACGTCTGAAGGTTTACTGTATCCCTTCGACCCTCGCAGTGACGATGAAAAACAGATATTGCATCGGAATTAAATATAAGAGACACAATGCCGACTTAAGTACAAGAAAACTGAGTCTTCTTAGGCTCTATGTTTTGAGCGTTTCCTGTGTCACCAGTTTTACATTCCGACGGACCTCTGCAGGTTTACTGTATCCCTTGGACCTTCCCATTGACGATGAAACACAGAAATTGCATCGGAATTAAATCTAAGAGACACAATGTCGACTTAAGTACAGGAAGACTGAGTCTTCCTACTGTCTACGTTTTGAGCGTTTCCTGTGTCACCAGTTTTACATTCCAATGCACCTCTGCAGGTTTACTGTATCCATTGGACCTTCCCATTGACGATGAAACACAGAAATTGCATCGGATTTAAATATAAGAGACACAATGCCGACTTAAGTACAGGTAGACTGAGTCTTCCTACTGTCTATGTTTTGAGCGTTTCCTGTGTCAACAATTTTACATTCCGATGCACCTCTGCAGTTTTACTGTATCGATTGGACCTTCCCATTGACGATGAAACACAGAAAATGCATCGGAATTAAATATAAGGGACACAATGCCGACTTAAGTACAGGAAGACTGAGTCTTCCTACTGTCTACGTTTTGAGCGATTCCTGTGTCACCAGTTTTACATTCCGATGCACCTCTGTAGGTTTACTATATCTATTGGACCTTCCCATTGACGATGATACACAGAATTTGCATCAGATTGAAATATAAGAGACACAATGCCGACTTAAGTACAGGAAGACTGAGTCTTCCTACTGTCTATGCTTTGAGTGTCTCCTGTGTCACCAGTTTTACATTACGATGCACCTCTGCAGGTTTACTGTATCCCTTGGACCTTCACAGTGACGATGAAACACAGATATTGCATCGGAATTTAATATAAGAGACCCAATGCCGATTTAAGTACAGGAAGACTGAGTCTTTATACTGTCTATGTTTTCAGCGTTTCCTGTGTAATCAGTTTTACATTCCGGTGCAACTCTGCAGGTTTACTGTATTCCTTGGACCTTCCCATTGACGACGAAACACAGAAATTGCATGGGAATAAAATATGAGACACAATGCCGACTTAAGTACAATAAAACTGAGTCTTCTTAGGGTCTATGATTTGAGCGTTTCCTGTGTCACCAGTTTTACATTCCGATACACCTCTGCAGGTTTACTGTATCCATTGGACCTTCACAGTGACGATGAAACACAGAAATTGCATCGGAATTAAATCTAAGAGACACAATGCCGATTTAAGTACAGGAAGACTGAGTCTTTATACTGTCTATGTTTTCAGCGTTTCCTGTGTCACCAGTTTTACATTCCGATGCACCTCTACAGGTTTACTGTATCCATTGGACCTTCCCATTGACGATGAAACACAGAAATTGCATCGGATTTAGATATAAGAGACACAATGCCGACTTAAGTACAGGAAGACTGAGTCTTCCTACTGTCTATGTTTTGAGCGTTTCCTGTGTCACCAGTTTTACATTCCGATGCACCTCTGCAGGTTTAGTGTATCGATTAGACCTTCCCATTGACGATGAAACACAGAAATTGCATCGGATTTAAATATAAGAGACACAATGCCGACTTAAGTACAGGAAGACTGAGTTTTCCTACTGTCTATATTTTTAGCGTTTACTGTGACACCAGTTTTACATTCCGATGCACCTCTGCAGGTTTACTGTATCCCTCTGACCTTCACAGTGACGATGAAACACATATATTGCATCGGAATTAAATCTAAGAGACACAATGTCGACTTAAGTAGAGGAAGACTGAGTCTTCCTACTGTCTACGTTTTGAGCGTTTCCTGTGTCACCAGTTTTACATTCCGATGCACCTCTGCAGGTTTACTGTATCCATTGGACCTTCCCATTGACGACGAAACACAGGAATTGCATCGGAATTAGATCTAAGAGACACATAGTCGACTTAAGTACAGGAAGACTGAGTCTTCCTACTGTCTACGTTTTGAGCGATTCCTGTGTCACCAGTTTTACATTCCGATGGACCTCTGCAGGTTTACTGTATCCCTTGGACCTTCCCATTGACGATGAAACACAGAAATTGCATCGGAATTAAATCTAAGAGACACAATGTCAACTTAAGTACAAGAAAACTGAGTCTTCTTAGGGTCTATGTTTTGAGCGTTTCCTGTGTCACCAATTTTACATTCCGATGGACCTCAGCAGGTTTACTGTATCCCTTGGACCTTCCCATTGACAATGAAATACAGAAATTGCATCGGAATTAAATATAAGAGACACAATGCCGATTTAAGTAGAGGAAGACTGAGTCTTTATACTGTCTATGTTTTGAGCGTTTCCTGCGTAATCAGTTTTACATTCCGTTGCAACTCTGCAGGTTTACTGTATTCCTTGGACCTTCCCATTGACGATGAAACACAGAAATTGCATCGGAATTAAATATGAGACACAAGGCGACTTATGTACAGGAAGACTGAGTCTTCCTACTGTCTATGTTTTGAGCGTTTCCTGTGTCACCAGTTTTTCACTCCGATGCACCTCTGCAGGTTTACTGTATCCCTTGCTCCTCCCCATCGACGATGAAACACAGAAATTGCATCGGAATTAAATATAAGAGACACAATTCCGACTTAAGTACAATAAAACTGAGTCTTCTTAGGGTCTATGTTTTGAGCGTTTCCTGTGTCACCAGTTTTACATTCCGATACACCTCTGCAGGTTTACTGTATCCATTGGACCTTCACAGTGACGATGAAACACAGAAATTGCATCATAATTAAATATAAGAGACACAATGCCGACTTAAGTACTACAAAACTGAGTCTCCTTAGAGTCTATGTTTTCAGCGTTTCCTGTGTCACCAGTTTTACATTCCGATGCACCTCTGCAGGTTTACTGTATCCATTGGACTGACGATGAAACACCGAAATTGCATCGGAATTAAATATAAGAGAGACAATGCCGACTTAAGTACAAGAAAACTGAGTCTTCTTAGGGTCTATGTTTTGAGCGTTTCCTGTGTCACCAGTTTTACATTCCGATGGACCTCTGCAGGTTTTCTGTATCCCTTGGACCTCCCCATCGACGATGAAACACGGAAATTGCATCGGAATTAGATCTAAGAGACACAATGTCGACTTAAGTAGAGGAAGACTGAGTCTTCCTACTGTCTACGTTTTGAGCGTTTCCTGTGTCACCAGTTTTACATTCCGATACACCTCTGCAGGTTTAGTGTATCGATTAGACCTTCCCATTGACGATGAAACACAGAAATTGCATCGGAATTAAATATAAGAGACACAATGCCGAATTCAGTACAGGAAGACTGAGTCTTCCTACCGTCTACGTTTTGTGCGTTTCCTGTGTCACCAGTTTTTTATTCCGATGCACCTCTGCAGGTTTACTGTATCCATTTGACCTTCCCATTGACGATGAAACACAGAAATTGCATCGGAATAAAATATAAGAGACACAATGCCGACTTAAGTACAGGAAGACTGAATCTTCCTACTGTCTATGTTTTGAGCGTTTCCTGTGTCACCAGTTTTTCACTCCGATGCACCTCTGCAGGTTTACTGTATCTTTTGGTCCTCCCCATCGACGATGAAACACAGAAATTGCATCGGAATGAAATATAAGAGACACAATGCCGAATTCAGTACAGGAAGACTGAGTCTTCCTACTGTCTACGTTTTGAGCGTTTCCTGTGTCACCAGTTTTACATTCCGATACACCTCTGCAGGTTTAGTGTATCGATTAGACCTTCCCATTGACGATGAAACACAGAAATTGCATCGGAATTAAATATAAGAGACACAATGCAGAATTCAGTACAGGAAGACTGAGTCTTCCTACTGTCTACGTTTTGAGCGTTTCCTGTGTCACCAGTTTTACATTCCGATGGACCTCAGCAGGTTTACTGTATCCCTTGGACCTTCCCATTGACGATGAAATACAGAAATTGCATCGGAATTAAATATAAGAGACACAATGCCGATTTAAGTAGAGGAAGACTGAGTCTTTATACTGTCTATGTTTTGAGCGTTTCCTGCGTAATCAGTTTTACATTCCGATGCAACTCTGCAGGTTTACTGTATTCCTTGGACCTTCCCATTGACGATGAAACACAGAAATTGCATCGGAATTAAATATGAGACACAATGCGACTTATGTACAGGAAGACTGAGTCTTCCTACTGTCTATGTTTTGAGCGTTTCCTGTGTCACCAGTTTTTCACTCCGATGCACCTCTGCAGGTTTACTGTATCACTTGCTCCTCCCCATCGACGATGAAACACAGAAATTGCATCGGAATTAAATATAAGAGACACAATGCCGACTTAAGTACAATAAAACTGAGTCTTCTTCGGGTCTATGTTTTGAGCGTTTCCTGTGTCGCCAGTTTTACATTCCGATACACCTCTGCAGGTTTACTGTATCCATTGGACCTTCACAGTGACGATGAAACACACAAATTGCATCATAATTAAATATAAGAGACACAATGCCGACTTAAGTACTACAAAACTGAGTCTCCTTAGGGTCTATGTTTTCAGCGTTTCCTGTGTCACCAGTTTTACATTCCGATGCACCTCTGCAGGTATACTGTATCCATTGGACTGACGATGAAACACCGAAATTGCATCGGAATTAAATATAAGAGAGACAATGCCGACTTAACTACAAGAAAACTGAGTCTTCTTAGGGTCTATGTTTTGAGCGTTTCCTGTGTCACCAGTTTTACATTCCGATGGACCTCTGCAGGTTTTCTGTATCCCTTGGACCTCCCCATCGACGATGAAACACAGAAATTGCATCGGAATTAGATCTAAGAGACACAATGTCGACTTAAGTAGAGGAAGACTGAGTCTTCCTACTGTCTACGCTTTGAGCGTTTCCTGTGTCACCAGTTTTACATTCCGATACACCTCTGCAGGTTTAGTGTATCGATTAGACCTTCCCATTGACGATGAAACACAGAAATTGCATCGGAATTAAATATAAGAGACACAATGCCGAATTCAGTACAGGAAGACTGAGTCTTCCTACTGTCTATGTTTTGAGCGTTTCCTGTGTCACCAGTTTTTCACTCCGATGCACCTCTGCAGGTTTACTGTATCTTTTGGTCCTCCCCATCGACGATGAAACACAGAAATTGCATCGGAATTAAATATAAGAGACACAATGCCGACTTAAGTACAATAAAACTGAGTCTTCTTAGGGTCTATGTTTTGAGCGTTTCCTGTGCCACCAGTTTTACATTCCGATACACCTCTGCAGGTTTACTGTATCCATTGTACCTTCACAGTGACGATGAAACACAGAAATTGCATCGGAATTAAATATAAGAGACACAATGCCGACTTAATTACTACAAAACTGAGTCTCCTTAGGGTCTACGTTTTGAGCGCTTCCTATGCCACCAGTTTTACATTCCGATGCACCTCTACAGGTTTACTGTATCCATTGGACCTTCCCATTGACGATGAAACGCAGAAATTGCATCGGATTTAGATATAAGAGACACAATGCCGACTTAAGTACAGGAGGACTGAGTCTTCCTACTGTATATGTTTTGAGCGTTTCCTGTGTCACCAGTTTTACATTCCGATGCATCTCTGCAGGTTTAGTGTATCGATTAGACCTTCCCATTGACGATGAAACACAGAAATTGCATCGGAATTAAATATAAGAGACACAACGCCGATTTAAGTACAGGAAGACTGAGTCTTCCTACTGTCTACGTTTTGAGCGTTTCCTGTGTCACCAGTTTTACGTTCAGATGCACCTTTGCAGGTTTACTGTATCCATTGGACCTTCCCATTGACGATGAAACACAGAAATTGCATCGGATTTAAATATAAGAGACACAATGCCGACTTAAACACAGGAAGACTGAGTCTTCCTACTGTCTATATTTTGAGCGTTTCCTGTGACACCAGTTTTACATTCCGATGCACCTCTGCAGGTTTACTGTACCCCTCTGACCTTCACAGTGACGATGAAACACAGATATTGCACCGGAATTAAATCTAAGAGACACAATGTCGACTTAAGTACAGAAAGACTGAGTCTTCCTACTGTCTACGTTTTGAGCGTTTCCTGTGTCACCAGTTTTACATTCCGATGCACCTCTGCAGGTTTACTGTATCCATTGGACCTTCCCATTGACGACGAAACACAGAAATTGCATCGGAATTAGATCTAAGAGACACAATGTCGACTTAAGTACAGGAAGACTGAGTCTTCCTACTGTCTACGTTTTGAGCGATTCCTGTGTCACCAGTTTTACATTCCGATGCACCTCTGCAGGTTTACTGTATCCCTTCGACATTCGCAGTGACGATGAAAAACAGATATTGCATCGGAATTAAATATAAGAGACACAATGCCGACTTAAGTACAAGAAAACTGAGTCTTCTTAGGCTCTATGTTCTGAGCGTTTCCTGTGTCACCAGTTTTACATTCCGATGGACCTCTGCAGGTTTACTGTAACCCTTGGACCTTCCCATTGACGATGAAACACAGAAATTGCATCGGAATTAAATCTAAGAGACACAATGTCGACTTAAGTACAGGAAGACTGAGTCTTCCTACTGTCTACGTTTTGAGCGTTTCCTGTGTCACCAGTTTTACATTCCGATGCACCTCTGAGGGTTTACTGTATCCATTGGACCTTCCCATTGACGATGAAACACAGAACTTGCATCGGATTTAAATATAAGAGTCACAATGAAGACTTAAGTACAGGTAGACTGAGTCTTCCTACTGTCTATGTTTTGAGCGTTACCTGTGTCACCAGTTTTACATTCCGATGCACCTGTGCAGTTTTACTGTATCGATTGGACCTTCCCATTGACGATGAAACACAAAAAATGCATCGGAATTAAATGTAAGAGACACAATGCCGATTTAAGTACAGGAAGAATGAGTCTTCCTACTGTCTACGTTTTGAACGATTCCTGTGTCACCAGTTTTACATTCCGATGCACCTCTGCAGGTTTACTGTATCCATTGGTCCTTCCCAGTGACGATGAAACACAGAAATTGCATCGGAATTAAATATAAGAGACACAATGCCGACTTAAGTACAAGAAAACTGAGTCTTCTTAGGGTCTATGTTTTGAGCGTTCCTGTGTCACCAGTTTTACATTCCGATGGACCTGTGCAGGTTTTCTGTATCCCTTGGACCTCCCCATCGACGATGAAACACTGAAATTGCATCGGAAATAGATCTAAGAGACACAATGTCAACTTAAGTACAAGAAAACTGAGTCTTCTTGGGGTCTATGTTTTAAGCGTTTCCTGTGTCACCAGTTTTACATTCCGATGGACCTCAGCAGGTTTACTGTATCCCTTGGACCTTCCCATTGACGATGAAACACAGAAATTGCATCGGAATTAAATATAAGAGACACAATGCCGATTTAAGTAGAGGAAGACTGAGTCTTTATATTGTCTATGTTTTGAGCGTTTCCTGCGTAATCAGTTTTACTTACCGATGCAACTCTGCAGGTTTACTGTATTCCTTGGACCTTCCCATTGACGATGAAACACAGAAATTGCATCGGAATTAAATATGAGACACAATGCGACTTAAGTACAGGAAGACTGAGTCTTCCTACTGTCTATGTTTTGAGCGTTTCCTGTGTCACCAGTTTTCACTCCGATGCACCTCTGCAGGTTTACTCTATCCCTTGCTCCTCCCCATCGACGATGAAACACAGAAATTGCATCGGAATTAAATATAAGATACACAATGTCGACTTAAGTACAATAAAACTGAGTCTTCTTAGGGTCTATGTTTTGAGCGTTTCCTGTGTCACCAGTTTTACATTCAGATACACCTCTGCAGGTTTACTGTATCCATTGGACCTTCACAGTGACGATGAAACACAGATATTGCATCGGAATTAAATCTAAGAGACACAATGTCGACTTAAGTAGAGGAAGACTGAGTCTTCCTACTGTCTACGTTTTGAGCGTTTCCTGTGTCACCAGTTTTACATTCCGATGCACCTCTGCAGGTTTACTGTATCCATTGGACCTTCCCATTGACGACGAAACACAGGAATTGCATCGGAATTAGATCTAAGAGACACATAGTCGACTTAAGTACAGGAAGACTGAGTCTTCCTACTGTCTACGTTTTGAGCGATTCCTGTGTCACCAGTTTTACATTCCGATGGACCTCTGCAGGTTTAGTGTATCCCTTGGACCTTCCCATTGACGATGAAACACAGAAATTGCATCGGAATTAAATCTAAGAGACACAATGTCAACTTAAGTACAAGAAAACTGAGTCTTCTTAGGGTCTATGTTTTGAGCGTTTCCTGTGTCACCAATTTTACATTCCGATGGACCTCAGCAGGTTTACTGTATCCCTTGGACCTTCCCATTGACAATGAAATACAGAAATTGCATCGGAATTAAATATAAGAGACACAATGCCGATTTAAGTAGAGGAAGACTGAGTCTTTATACTGTCTATGATTTGAGCGTTTCCTGCGTAATCAGTTTTACATTCCGATGCAACTCTGCAGGTTTACTGTATTCCTTGGACCTTCCCATTGACGATGAAACACAGAAATTGCATCGGAATTAAATATGAGACACAAGGCGACTTATGTACAGGAAGACTGAGTCTTCCTACTGTCTATGTTTTGAGCGTTTCCTGTGTCACCAGTTTTTCACTCCGATGCACCTCTGCAGGTTTACTGTATCCCTTGCTCCTCCCCATCGACGATGAAACACAGAAATTGCATCGGAATTAAATATAAGAGACACAATTCCGACTTAAGTACAATAAAACTGAGTCTTCTTAGGGTCTATGTTTTGAGCGTTTCCTGTGTCACCAGTTTTACATTCCGATACACCTCTGCAGGTTTACTGTATCCATTGGACCTTCACAGTGACGATGAAACACAGAAATTGCATCATAATTAAATATAAGAGACACAATGCCGACTTAAGTACTACAAAACTGAGTCTCCTTAGGGTCTATGTTTTCAGCGTTTCCTGTGTCACCAGTTTTACATTCCGATGCACCTCTGCAGGTTTACTGTATCCATTGGACTGACGATGAAACACCGAAATTGCATCGGAATTAAATATAAGAGAGACAATGCCGACTTAAGTACAAGAAAACTGAGTCTTCTTAGGGTCTATGTTTTGAGCGTTTCCTGTGTCACCAGTTTTACATTCCGATGGACCTCTGCAGGTTTTCTGTATCCCTTGGACCTCCCCATCGACGATGAAACACGGAAATTGCATCGGAATTAGATCTAAGAGACACAATGTCGACTTAAGTAGAGGAAGACTGAGTCTTCCTACTGTCTACGTTTTGAGCGTTTCCTGTGTCACCAGTTTTACATTCCGATACACCTCTGCAGGTTTAGTGTATCGATTAGACCTTCCCATTGACGATGAAACACAGAAATTGCATCGGAATTAAATATAAGAGACACAATGCCGAATTCAGTACAGGAAGACTGAGTCTTCCTACCGTCTACGTTTTGTGCGTTTCCTGTGTCACCAGTTTTACATTCCGATGCACCTCTGCAGGTTTACTGTATCCATTTGACCTTCCCATTGACGATGAAACACAGAAATTGCATCGGAATAAAATATAAGAGACACAATGCCGACTTAAGTACAGGAAGACTGAATCTTCCTACTGTCTATGTTTTGAGCGTTTCCTGTGTCACCAGTTTTTCACTCCGATGCACCTCTGCAGGTTTACTGTATCTTTTGGTCCTCCCCATCGACGATGAAACACAGAAATTGCATCGGAATGAAATATAAGAGACACAATGCCGAATTCAGTACAGGAAGACTGAGTCTTCCTACTGTCTACGTTTTGAGCGTTTCCTGTGTCACCAGTTTTACATTCCGATACACCTCTGCAGGTTTAGTGTATCGATTAGACCTTCCCATTGACGATGAAACACAGAAATTGCATCGGAATTAAATATAAGAGACACAATGCCGAATTCAGTACAGGAAGACTGAGTCTTCCTACTGTCTACGTTTTGAGCGTTTCCTGTGTCACCAGTTTTACATTCCGATGGACCTCAGCAGGTTTACTGTATCCCTTGGACCTTCCCATTGACGATGAAATACAGAAATTGCATCGGAATTAAATATAAGAGACACAATGCCGATTTAAGTAGAGGAAGACTGAGTCTTTATACTGTCTATGTTTTGAGCGTTTCCTGCGTAATCAGTTTTACATTCCGATGCAACTCTGCAGGTTTACTGTATTCCTTGGACCTTCCCATTGACGATGAAACACAGAAATTGCATCGGAATTAAATATGAGACACAATGCGACTTATGTACAGGAAGACTGAGTCTTCCTACTGTCTATGTTTTGAGCGTTTCCTGTGTCACCAGTTTTTCACTCCGATGCACCTCTGCAGGTTTACTGTATCACTTGCTCCTCCCCATCGGCGATGAAACACAGAAATTGCATCGGAATTAAATATAAGAGACACAATGCCGACTTAAGTACAATAAAACTGAGTCTTCTTCGGGTCTATGTTTTGAGCGTTTCCTGTGTCGCCAGTTTTACATTCCGATACACCTCTGCAGGTTTACTGTATCCATTGGACCTTCACAGTGACGATGAAACACACAAATTGCATCATAATTAAATATAAGAGACACAATGCCGACTTAAGTACTACAAAACTGAGTCTCCTTAGGGTCTATGTTTTCAGCGTTTCCTGTGTCACCAGTTTTACATTCCGATGCACCTCTGCAGGTATACTGTATCCATTAGACTGACGATGAAACACCGAAATTGCATCGGAATTATATATAAGAGAGACAATGCCGACTTAACTACAAGAAAACTGAGTCTTCTTAGGGTCTATGTTTTGAGCGTTTCCTGTGTCACCAGTTTTACATTCCGATGGACCTCTGCAGGTTTTCTGTATCCCTTGGACCTCCCCATCGACGATGAAACACAGAAATTGCATCGGAATTAGATCTAAGAGACACAATGTCGACTTAAGTAGAGGAAGACTGAGTCTTCCTACTGTCTACGTTTTGAGCGTTTCCTGTGTCACCAGTTTTACATTCCGATACACCTCTGCAGGTTTAGTGTATCGATTAGACCTTCCCATTGACGATGAAACACAGAAATTGCATCGGAATTAAATATAAGAGACACAATGCCGAATTCAGTACAGGAAGACTGAGTCTTCCTACTGTCTATGTTTTGAGCGTTTCCTGTGTCACCAGTTTTTCACTCCGATGCACCTCTGCAGGTTTACTGTATCTTTTGGTCCTCCCCATCGACGATGAAACACAGAAATTGCATCGGAATTAAATATAAGAGACACAATGCCGACTTAAGTACAATAAAACTGAGTCTTCTTAGGGTCTATGTTTTGAGCGTTTCCTGTGCCACCAGTTTTACATTCCGATACACCTCTGCAGGTTTACTGTATCCATTGTACCTTCACAGTGACGATGAAACACAGAAATTGCATCGGAATTAAATATAAGAGACACAATGCCGACTTAATTACTACAAAACTGAGTCTCCTTAGGGTCTACGTTTTGAGCGCTTCCTATGCCACCAGTTTTACATTCCGATGCACCTCTACAGGTTTACTGTATCCATTGGACCTTCCCATTGACGATGAAACACAGAAATTGCATCGGATTTAGATATAAGAGACACAATGCCGACTTAAGTACAGGAGGACTGAGTCTTCCTACTGTATATGTTTTGAGCGTTTCCTGTGTCACCAGTTTTACATTCCGATGCACCTCTGCAGGTTTAGTGTATCGATTAGACCTTCCCATTGACGATGAAACACAGAAATTGCATCGGAATTAAATATAAGAGACACAACGCCGATTTAAGTACAGGAAGACTGAGTCTTCCTACTGTCTACGTTTTGAGCGTTTCCTGTGTCACCAGTTTTACGTTCAGATGCACCTTTGCAGGTTTACTGTATCCATTGGACCTTCCCATTGACGATGAAACACAGAAATTGCATCGGATTTAAATATAAGAGACACAATGCCGACTTAAACACAGGAAGACTGAGTCTTCCTACTGTCTATATTTTGAGCGTTTCCTGTGACACCAGTTTTACATTCCGATGCACCTCTGCAGGTTTACTGTACCCCTCTGACCTTCACAGTGACGATGAAACACAGATATTGCACCGGAATTAAATCTAAGAGACACAATGTCGACTTAAGTACAGAAAGACTGAGTCTTCCTACTGTCTACGTTTTGAGCGTTTCCTGTGTCACCAGTTTTACATTCCGATGCACCTCTGCAGGTTTACTGTATCCATTGGACCTTCCCATTGACGACGAAACACAGAAATTGCATCGGAATTAGATCTAAGAGACACAATGTCGACTTAAGTACAGGAAGACTGAGTCTTCCTACTGTCTACGTTTTGAGCGATTCCTGTGTCACCAGTTTTACATTCCGATGCACCTCTGCAGGTTTACTGTATCCCTTCGACATTCGCAGTGACGATGAAAAACAGATATTGCATCGGAATTAAATATAAGAGACACAATGCCGACTTAAGTACAAGAAAACTGAGTCTTCTTAGGCTCTATGATCTGAGCGTTTCCTGTGTCACCAGTTTTACATTCCGATGGACCTCTGCAGGTTTACTGTAACCCTTGGACCTTCCCATTGACGATGAAACACAGAAATTGCATCGGAATTAAATCTAAGAGACACAATGTCGACTTAAGTACAGGAAGACTGAGTCTTCCTACTGTCTACGTTTTGAGCGTTTCCTGTGTCACCAGTTTTACATTCCGATGCACCTCTGCAGGTTTACTGTATCCATTGGACCTTCCCATTGACGATGAAACACAGACTTGCATCGGATTTAAATATAAGAGTCACAATGAAGACTTAAGTACAGGTAGACTGAGTCTTCCTACTGTCTATGTTTTGAGCGTTACCTGTGTCACCAGTTTTACATTCCGATGCACCTGTGCAGTTTTTCTGTATCGATTGGACCTTCCCATTGACGATGAAACACAAAAAATGCATCGGAATTAAATGTAAGAGACACAATGCCGATTTAAGTACAGGAAGACTGAGTCTTCCTACTGTCTACGTTTTGAACGATTCCTGTGTCACCAGTTTTACATTCCGATGCACCTCTGCAGGTTTACTGTATCCATTGGTCCTTCCCAGTGACGATGAAACACAGAAATTGCATCGGAATTAAATATAAGAGACACAATGCCGACTTAAGTACAAGAAAACTGAGTCTTCTTAGGGTCTATGTTTTGAGCGTTCCTGTGTCACCAGTTTTACATTCCGATGGACCTGTGCAGGTTTTCTGTATCCCTTGGACCTCCCCATCGACGATGAAACACTGAAATTGCATCGGAAATAGATCTAAGAGACACAATGTCAACTTAAGTACAAGAAAACTGAGTCTTCTTGGGGTCTATGTTTTAAGCGTTTCCTGTGTCACCAGTTTTACATTCCGATGGACCTCAGCAGGTTTACTGTATCCCTTGGACCTTCCCATTGACGATGAAACACAGAAATTGCATCGGAATTAAATATAAGAGACACAATGCCGATTTAAGTAGAGGAAGACTGAGTCTTTATATTGTCTATGTTTTGAGCGTTTCCTGCGTAATCAGTTTTACTTACCGATGCAACTCTGCAGGTTTACTGTATTCCTTGGACCTTCCCATTGACGATGAAACACAGAAATTGCATCGGAATTAAATATGAGACACAATGCGACTTAAGTACAGGAAGACTGAGTCTTCCTACTGTCTATGTTTTGAGCGTTTCCTGTGTCACCAGTTTTCACTCCGATGCACCTCTGCAGGTTTACTCTATCCCTTGCTCCTCCCCATCGACGATGAAACACAGAAATTGCATCGGAATTAAATATAAGATACACAATGTCGACTTAAGTACAATAAAACTGAGTCTTCTTAGGGTCTATGTTTTGAGCGTTTCCTGTGTCACCAGTTTTACATTCAGATACACCTCTGCAGGTTTACTGTATCCATTGGACCTTCACAGTGACGATGAAACACAGAAATTGCATCGGAATTAGATCTAAGAGACACAATGTCGACTTAAGTAGAGGAAGACTGAGTCTTCCTACTGTCTACGCTTTGAGCGTTTCCTGTGTCACCAGTTTTACATTCCGATGCACCTCTGCAGGTTTACTGTATCCATTGGCCTGACGATGAAACACCGAAATTGCATCGGAATTAAATATAAGAGAAACAATGCCGACTTAAGTACAAGAAAACTGAGTCTTCTTAGGGTCTATGTTTTGAGCGTTTTCTGTGTCACCAGTTTTACATTCCGATGGACCTCTGCAGGTTTTCTGTATCCCTTGGACCTCCCCATCGACTATGAAACACAGAAATTGCATCGGAATTAGATCTAAGAGACACAATGTCGACTTAAGTAGAGGAAGACTGAGTCTTCCTACTGTCTACGCTTTGAGCGTTTCCTGTGTCACCAGTTTTACATTCCGATACACCTCTGTAGGTTTAGTGTATCGATTAGACCTTCCCATTGACGATGAAACACAGAAATTGCATCGGAATTAAATATAAGAGACACAATGCCGAATTCAGTACAGGAAGACTGAGTCTTCCTACTGTCTACGTTTTGAGCGTTTCCTGTGTCACCAGTTTTACATTCCGATGCACCTCTGCAGGTTTACAGTATCCATTTGACCTTCCCATTAACGATGAAACACAGAAATTGCATCGGAATTAAATATAAGAGACACAATTCCGACTTAAGTACAGGAAGACTGAATCTTCCTACTGTCTATGTTTTGAGCGTTTCCTGTGTCACCAGTTTTACATTCCGATGCACCTCTGCAGGTTTAGTGTATCGATTAGACCTTCCCATTGACGATGAAACACAGAAATTGCATCGGAATTAAATATAAGAGACACAATGCCGACATAAGTACAGGAAGACCGAGTCTTCCTACTGTCTACGTTTTGAGCTTTTCCTGTGTCACCATTTTTACATTCCGATGCATCTCTGCAGGTTTACTGTATGCATTGGACATTCCCATTGACGATGAAACACTGAAATTGCATGGGATATAAATATAAGAGACACGATGCCGACTTAAGTACAGGAATACTGAGTCTTCCTACTGTCTATATTTTGAGCGTTTCCTGTGACACCAGTTTTACATTCCGATGCACCTCTGCAGGTTTACAGTATCCCTCTGACCTTCACAGTGACGATGAAACACAGATATTGCATCGGAATTAAATCTAAGAGACACAATGTCGACGCAAGTACAGGAAGACTGAGTCTTCCTACTGTCTACGTTTTGAGCGTTTCCTGTGTCACCAGTTTTACATTCCGATGCACCTCTGCAGGTTTACTGTATCCATTGGACCTTCCCATTGACGACGAAACACAGAAATTGCATTGGAATTAGATCTAAGAGACACAATGTCGACTTAAGTACAGGAAGACTGAGTCTTCCTACTGTCTACGTTTTGAGCGATTCCTGTGTCACCAGTTTTACATTCCGATGCACCTCTGCAGGTTCACTGTATCCCTTCGACCTTCGCAGTGACGATGAAAAACAGATATTGCATCGGAATTAAATATAAGAGACACAATGCCGACTTAAGTACAAGAAAACTGAGTCTTCTTAGGCTCTATGTTTTGAGCGTTTCCTGTGTCACCAGTTTTACATTCCGATGGACCTCTGCAGGTTTTCTGTATCCCTTCGACCTTCCCATTGACGAGGAAACACAGAAATTGCATCGGAATTAAACCTAAGAGACACAATGTCGACTTAAGTATAGGAAGACTGAGTTTTCCTACTGTCTACGTTTTGAGCATTTCCTGTGTCACCAGTTTTACATTCTGATGCACCTCTGCAGGGTTACTGTATCCATTGGAACTTCCCATTGACGATGAAACACAGAAATTGCATCGGATTTAAATATAAGAGAGACAATGCCGCCTTAAGTACAGGTAGACTGAGTCTTCCTACTGTCTATGTTTTGAGCGTTTCCTGTGTCACCAGTTTTACATTCCGATGCACTTCTGCAGTTTTACTGTATCGATTGGACCTTCCCATTGACGATGAAACACAGAAAATGCATCGGAATTAAATATAAGAGACACAATCTCGACTTAAGTACAGGAATACTGAGTCTTCCTACCGTCTACGATTTGAGCGTTTCCTGTGTCACCAGTTTTACATTCCGATGCACCTCTGCCGGTTTACTGTATCCATTGGAACTTCCCATTGACGATGAAACACAGAATTTGCATCGGATTGAAATATAAGAGACACAAGGCCGACTTAAGTACAGGAAGACTGAGACTTCCTACTGTCTATGTTTTGAGTGTTTCCTGTGTCACCAGTTTTACATTACGATGCACCTGTGCAGGTTTACTGTATCCCTTGGACCTTCACAGTGACGATGAAACACAGATATTGCATCGGAATTTAATATAAGAGACACAATGCCGATTTAGGCACAGGAAGACTGAGTCTTTATACTGCCTATGTTTTCAGCGTTTCCTGTGTAATCAGTTTTACATTCCGATGCAACTCTGCAGGTTTACTGTATTCCTTGGACCTTCTCATTGACGATGAAACACAGAAATTGCATCGGAATTTAATATAAGAGACACAATGCCGACTTAAGTACTACAAAACTGAGTCTCCTTAGGGTCTAAGTTTTGAGCGTTTCCTGTGTCACCAGTTTTACATTCCGATGCACCACTGCAGGTTTACTATATCCATTGGACCTTCGCAGAGACGATGAAACACAGAAATTGCATCGGAATTAAATATAAGAGAGACAATGCCGACATAAGTACAAGAAAACTGAGTCATCTTAGGGTCTATGTTTTGAGCGTACCTGTGTCACCAGTTTTACATTCCGATGGACCTGTGCAGGTTTTCTGTATCCCTTGGACCTCCTCATCGACGTTGAAACACAGAAATTGCATCGGAAATAGATCTAAGAGACACAATGTCAACTTAAGTACAAGAAAACTGAGTCTTCTTAGGGTCTATGTTTTTAGCGTTTCCTGTGTCACCAGTTTTACATTCCGATGGACCTCAGCAGGTTTACTGTATCCCTTGGACCTTCTCATTGACGATGAAGCACAGAAATTGCATCGGAATTAAATATGAGACACAATGCCGACTTAAGTACAGGAAGACTGAGTCTTCCTACTGTCTATGTTTTGAGCGTTTCCTGTGTCACCAGTTTTTCACTCCGATGCACCTCAGCAGGTATACTGTATCCCTTGGTCCTCCCCATCGACGATGAAACACAGAAATTGCATCGGAATTAAATATAAGAGACACAATGCCGATTTAAGTACTACAAAACTGAGTCTCTTCAGTGTCTATGATTTGAGCGATTCCTGTGTCACCAGTTTTACAATCCGATGCACCTCTGCAGGTTTACTGTATCCATTGGACTGACGATGAAACTCAGAAATTGCATCGGAATTAAATATAAGAGACACAATGCCGACTTAAGTACAAGAAATCTGAGTCTTCTTAGGGTCTATGTTTTGAGCGTTTCCTGTGTCACCAGTTTTACATTCCGATGGACCTCTGCAGGTTTTCTGTATCCCTTGGACCTCCCCATCGACGATGAAACACAGAAATTGCATCGGAATTAGATCTAAGAGACACAATGTCGACTTAAGTACAGGAAGACTGAGTCTTCCTACTGTCTACGATTTGAGCGATTTCTGTGTCACCAGTTTTACATTTCGATGCACCTCTGCAGGTTTACTGTATCCCTTCGACCTTCGCAGTGACGATGAAAAACAGATATTGCATCGGAATTAAATGTAAGAGACACAATGCCGACTTAAGTACAAGAAAACTGAGTCTTCTTAGGCTCTATGTTTTGAGCGTTTCCTGTGTCACCAGTTTTACATTCCGATGGACCTCTGCAGGTTTACTGTATCCCTTGGACCTTCCCATTGAGGATGAAAAACAGAAATTGCATCGGAATTAAATCTACGAGACACAATGTCGACTTAAGTAGAGGAAGACTGAGTCTTCCTACTGTCTATGTTTTGAGCAATTCCTGTGTCACCAGTTTTACATTCCGATGCTTCTCTGCAGGTTTAGTGTATCGATTAGACCTTCCCATTGACGATGAAACACAGAAATTGCATCGGAATTAAATATAAGAGACACAATGCCGACTTAAGTACAGGAAGACTGAGTCTTAATACTGTCGACGTTTTGAGCGTTTCCTGTGTCACCAGTTTTACATTCCGATGCACCTCTGCAGGTTTACTGTTTCCATTGGACCTTCCCATTGACGATGAAACACAGAAATTGCATCGGATTTAAATATAAGAGATACAATGCCGACATAAGTACAGGAAGACTGAGTCTTCCTACTGTCTATATTTTGTGCGTTTCCTGTGACACCAGTTTTACATTCCGATGCACCTCTGCAGGTTTACTGTATCCCTATGACCTTCACAGTGACGATTAAACACAGATATTGCATCGGAATTAAATCTAAGAGACACAATGTCGACTTAAGTAGAGGAAGACTGAGTCTTCCTACTGTCTACGCTATGAGCGTTTCCTGTGTCACCAGTTTTACATTCCGATGCACCTCTGCAGGTTTACTGTATCCATTGGACCTCCCCGTTGACGACGAAACACAGAAATTGCATCGGAATTAGATCTAAGAGACACAATGTGGACTTAAGTACAGTAAGACTGAGTCTTCCTACTGTCTACGTTTTGAGCGATTCCTGTGTCACCAGTTTTACATTCCGATGCATCTCTGCAGGTTTACTGTATCCCTTCGACCTTCGCAGTGACGATGAAAAACAGTTATTGCATCGGAATTAAATATAAGAGACACAATGCCGACTTAAGTACAAGAAAACTGAGTCTTCTTAGGCTCTATGTTTTGAGCGTTTCCTGTGTCACCAGTTTTACATTCCGATGGACCTCTGCAGGTTTACTGTATCCCTTCGACCTTCATATTGACGATTAAACACAGAAATTGCATCGGAATTAAATCTAAGAGACACAATGTCGACTTAAGTACGGGAAGACTGAGTCTTAATACTGTCTACGTTTTGAGCGTTTCCTGTGTCACCAGTTTTACATTCCGATGCACCTCTGCAGGTTTACTGTATCCATTGGACCTTCCCATTGACGATGAAACACAGAAATTGCAACGGATTTAAATATAAGAGACACAATGCCGACTTAAGTACAGGTAGACTGTGTCTTCCTACTGTCTATGATTTGAGCGTTTCCTGTGTCACCAGTTTTACATTCCGATGCACCTCTGCAGTTTTACTGTATCGATTGGACCTTCCCATTGTCGATGAAACACAGGAAATGCATCGGAATTAAATATAAGAGACACAATGCCGACTTAAGTACTGGAAGACTGAGTCTTCCTACTGTCTACATTTTGAGCGTTTCCTGTGCCACCAGTTTTACATTCCGATGCACCTCTGCAGGTTTACTGTATCCATTGGACCTTCCCATTGACGATGAAACACAGAATTTGCATCAGATTGAAATATAAGAGACACAAGGCCGACTTAAGTACAGGAAGACTGAGTCTTCCTACTGTCTATGTTTTGAGTGTTTCCTGTGTCACCAGTTTTACATTCCGATGCACCTCTGCAGTTTTACTGTATCGATTGGACCTTCCCATTGACGATGAAACACAGAAAATGCATCGAAATTAAGTATAAGAGACACAATGCCGACTTAAGTACAGGAAGACTGAGTCTTCCTACTGTCTATGTTTTGAGCGTTTCCTGTGTCACCAGTTTTACATGCCGATGCACCTCTGCAGTTTTACTGTATCGATTGGACCTTCCCATTGACGATGAAACACAGAAAATGCATCGGAATTAAATATAAGAGACACAATCTCGACTTAAGTACAGGAAGACTGAGTCTTCCTACCGTCTACGTTTTGAGCGTTTCCTGTGTCACCAGGTTTACATTCCGATGCACCTCTGCAGGTTTAATGTATCCATTGGACCTTCCCATTGACGATGAAACACAGAATTAGCATCGGATTGAAATATAAGAGACACAAGGCCGACTTAAGTACACGAAGACTGAGTCCTCCTACTGTCTATGTTTTGAGTGTTTCCTGTGTCACCAGTTTTACATTACGATGCACCTCTCCAGGTTTAGTGTATCCCTAAGACCTTCACAGTGACGTTGAAACACAGATATTGCTACGGAATTTAATATAAGAGACACAATGCCGATTTAAGTACAGGAAGACTGAGTCTTTATACTGTCTATGTTTTCAGCGTTTCCTGTGTAATCAGTTTTACATTCCGATGCAACTCTGCAGGTTTACTGTATCCATTGGACCTCCCCGTTGACGATGAAACTCAGAAATTGCATAGGAATTAAATATAAGAGACACAATGCCGACTTAAGTGCAAGAAAACTGAGTCTTCTTAGGCTCTATGTTTTGAGCGTTTCCTGTGTCACCAGTTTTACATTCCGATGGACCTCTGCAGGTTTACTGTATCCCTTGGACCTTCCCATTGAAGATGAAACACAGAAATTGCATCGGAATTAAATCTACGAGACACAATGTCGACTTAAGTAGAGGAAGACTGAGTCTTCCTACTGTCTATGTTTTGAGCAATTCCTGTGTCACCAGTTTTACATTCCGATGCACCTCTGCAGGTTTAGTGTATCGATTAGACCTTGCCATTGACAATGAAACACAGAAATTGCATCGGAATTAAATATAAGAGACACAATGCCGACTTAAGTACAAGAAAACTGAGTCTTCTTAGGCTCTATGTTTTGAGCGTTTCCTGTGTCACCAGTTTTACATTCCGATGGACCTCTGCAGGTTTACTGTATCCCTTGGACCTTCCCATTGAGGAAGAAACACAGAAATTGCATCGGAATTAAATCTACGAGACACAATGTCGACTTAAGTACAGGAAGACTGAGTCTTCCTACTGTCTACGTTTTGAACGTTTCCTGTGTCACCAGTTTTACATTCCGATGCACCTCTGCAGGTTTACTGTTTCCATTGGACCTTCCCATTGACGATGAAACACAAAAATTGCATCGGATTTAAATATAAGAGACACAATGCCGACATAAGTACAGGAAGACTGAGTCATCCTACTGTCTATATTTTGTGCGTTTCCTGTGACACCAGTTTTACATTCCGATGCACCTCTGCAGGTTTACTGTATCCCCATGACCTTCACAGTGACGATGAAACACAGATATTGCATCGGAATTAAATCTAAGAGACACAATGTCGACTTTAGTAGAGGAAGACTGAGTCTTCCTACTGTCTACGCTTTGAGCGTTTCCTGTGTCACCAGTTTTACTTCCGATGCACCTCTGCAGGTTTACTGTATCCATTGGATCTCCCCGTTGACGACGAAACACAGAAATTGCATCGGAATTAGATCTAAGAGACACAATGTCGACTTAAGTACAGTGAGACTGAGTCTTCCTACTGTCTACGTTTTGAGCGATTCCTGTGTCACCAGTTTTACATTCCGATGCATCTCTGCAGGTTTACTGTATCCCTTCGACCTTCGCAGTGACGATGAAAAACAGATATTGCATCGGAATTAAATATAAGAGACACAATGCCGACTGAAGTAAAAGAAAACTAAGTCTTCTTAGGCTCTATGTTTTGAGCGTTTCCTGTGTCACCAGTTTTACATTCCGATGGACCTCTGCAGGTTTACTGTATCCCTTCGACCTTCATATTGACGATTAAACACAGAAATTGCATCGGAATGAAATCTAAGAGACACAATGTCGACTTAAGTACGGGAAGACTGAGTCTTAATACTGTCTACGTTTTGAGCGTTTCCTGTGTCACCAGTTTTACATTCCGATGCACCTCTGCAGGTTTACTGTATCCATTGGACCTTCCCATTGACGATGAATCACAGAAATTGCATCGGATTTAAATATAAGAGACACAATGCCGACTTAAGTACAGGTAGACTGTGTCTTCCTACTGTCTATGATTTGAGCGTTTCCTGTGTCACCAGTTTTACATTCCGATGCACCTCTGCAGTTTTACTGTATCGATTGGACCTTCCCATTGACGATGAAACACAGAAATTGCATCGGAATTAAATATAACGGACACAATGCCGACTTAAGTACAGGAAGACTGAGTCTTCCTACTGTCTACATTTTGAGCGTTTCCTGTGTCACCAGTTTTACATTCCGATGCACCTCTGCAGGTTTACTGTATCCATTGGACCTTCCCATTGACGATGAAACACAGAATTTGCATCGGATTGAAATATAAGAGACACAAGGCCGACTTAAGTACAGGAAGGTAGAGTCTTCCTACTGTCTATGTTTTGAGTGTTTCCTGTGTCACCAGTTTTACATTCCGATGCACCTCTGCAGTTTTACTGTATCGATTGGACCTTCCCATTGACGATGAAACACAGAAAATGCATCGGAATTAAATATTAGAGACACAATGCCGACTTAAGTACAGGAAGACTGAGTCTTCCTACTGTCTATGATTTGAGCGTGTCCTGTGTCACCAGTTTTACATGCCGATGCACCTCTGCAGTTTTACTGTATCGATTGGACCTTCCCATTGACGATGAAACACAGAAAATGCATCGGAATTAAATATAAGAGACACAATCTCGACTTAAGTACAGGAAGACACAGTCTTCCTACCGTCTACGTTTTGAGCGTTTCCTGTGTCACCAGTTTTACATTCCGATGCACCTCTGCAGGTTTACTGTATCCATTGGACCTTCCCATTGACGATGAAACACAGAATTTGCATCGGATTGAAATATAAGAGACACAAGGCCGACTTAAGTACAGGAAGACTGAGTCTTCCTACTGTCTATGTTTTGAGTGTTTCCTGTGTCACCAGTTTTACATTACGATGCACCTCTCCAGGTTTACTGTATCCCTAGGACCTTCACAGTGACGTTGAAACACAGATATTGCATCGGAATTTAATATAAGAGACACAATGCCGACTCAAGTTCAAGAAAACTGAGTCTTCTTAGGGTCTATGTTTTGAGCGTTTCCTGTGTCACCAGTTTTACATTCCGATTGACCTCTGCAGGTTTACTGTATCCCTTCGACCTTCATATTGGCGATTAAACACAGAAATTGCATCGGAATTAAATCTAAGAGACACAATGTCGACTTAAGTACGGGAAGACTGAGTCTTCCTACTGTCTACGTTTTGAGCGTTTCCTGTGTCACCAGTTTTACATTCCGATGCACCTCTGCAGGTTTACTGTATCCATTGGACCTTCCCATTGACGATGAAACACAGAAATTGCATCGGATTTTAATATAAGAGACACAATGCCGACTTAAGTAAGGGTAGACTGTGTCTTCCTACTGTCTATGATTTGAGCGTTTCCTGTGTCACCAGTTTTACATTCCGATGCACCTCTGCAGTTTTACTGTATCGATTGGACCTTCCCATTGACGATGAAACACAGGAAATGCATCGGAATTAAATATAAGAGACACAATGCCGACTTAAGTACAGGAAGACTGAGTCTTCCTACTGTCTACATTTTGAGCGTTTCCTGTGTCACCAGTTTTACATTCCGATGCACCTCTGCAGGTTTACTGTATCCATTGGACTTTCCCATTGACGGTGAAACACAGAATTTGCATTGGATTGAAATATAAGAGACACAAGGCCGACTTAAGTACAGGAAGACTGAGTCTTCCTACTGTCTATGTTTTAAGTGTTTCCTGTGTCACCAGTTTTACATTCCGATGCACCTCTGCAGTTTTACTGTATCGATTGGACCTTCCCATTGACGATGAAACACAGAAAATGCATCGGAATTAAATATAAGAGACACAATGCCGACTTAAGTACAGGAAGACTGAGTCTTCCTACTGTCTATGTTTTGAGCGTTTCCTGTGTCACCAGTTTAACATGCCGATGCACCTCTGCAGTTTTACTGTATCGATTGGACCTTCCCATCAACGATGAAACACAGAAAATGCATCGGAATTAAATATAAGAGACACAAGGCCGACTTAAGTACAGGAAGACTGAGTCTTCCTACTGTCTATGTTTTGAGTGTTTCCTGTGTCACCAGTTTTACATTACGATGCACCTCTCCAGGTTTACTGTATCCCTAGGACCTTCACAGTGACGTTGAAACACATATATTGCATCGGAATTTAATATAAGAGACACAATGCCGATTTAAGTACAGGAAGACTGAGTCTTTATAATGTCTATGTTTTCAGCGTTTCCTGTGTAATCAGTTTTACATTCCGATGCAACTCTGCAGGTTTACTGTATTCACTGGACCTTCCCATGACGATGAAACACAGAAATTGCATCGGAATTAGATCTAAGAGACACAATGTCGACTTAAGTAGAGGAAGACTGAGTCTTCCTACTGTCTACGCTTTGAGCGTTTCCTGTGTCACCAGTTTTACATTCCGATACACCTCTGCAGGCTTAGTGTATCGATTAGACATTCCCATTGACGATGAAACACAGAAATTGCATCGGAATTAAATATAAGAGACACAATGCCGACTTAAGTACGGGAAGACTGAATCTTCCTACTGTCTATGTTTTGAGCGTTTCCTGTGTCACCAGTTTTACATTCCGATGCACCTCTGCAGGTTTAGTGTATCGATTAGACCTTCCCATTGAAGATGAAACACAGAAATTGCATCGGAATTAAATATAATAGACACAATGCCGACATAAGTACAGGAAGACTGATTCTTCCTACTGTCTACGTTTTGAGCTTTTCCTGTGTCACCAGTTTTACATTCCGATGCATCTCTGCAGGTTTACTGTATCCATTGGACATTCCCATTGACGATGAAACACTGAAATTGCATGGGATTTAAATATAAGAGACACGATGCCGACTTAAGTACAGGAAGACTGAGTCTTCCTACTGTCTATATGTTGAGCGTTTCCTGTGACACCAGTTTTACATTCCGATGCACCTCTGCAGGTTTACTGTATCCCTCTGACCTTCACAGTGACGATGAAACACAGATATTGCATCGGAATTAAATCTAAGAGACACAATGTCGACGCAAGTACAGGAAGACTGAGTCTTCCTACTGTCTACGTTTTGAGCGTTTCCTGTGTCACCAGTTTTACATTCCGATGAACCTCTGCAGGTTCACTGTATCCATTGGACCTTCCCATTGACGCCGAAACACAGAAATTGCATTGGAATTAGATCTAAGAGACACAATGTCGACTTAAGTACAGCAAGACTGAGTCTTCCTACTGTCTACGTTTTGAGCGATTCCTGTGTCACCAGTTTTACATTCCGATGCACCTCTGCAGGTTTACTGTATCCCTTCGACCTTCGCAGTGACGATGAAAAACAGATATTGCATCGGAATTAAATATAAGAGGCACAATGCCGACTTAAGTACAAGAAAACTGAGTCTTCTTAGGCTCTATGTTTTGAGCGTTTCCTGTGTCACCAGTTTTACATTCCGATGGACCTCTGCAGGTTTTCTGTATCCCTTCGACCTTCCCATTGACGATGAAACACAGAAATTGCATCGGAATTAAATGTAAGAGACACAATGTCGACTTAAGTACAGGAAGACTGAGTTTTCCTACTGTCTACGTTTTGAGCGTTTCCTGTGTCACCAGTTTTACATTCTGATGCACCTCTGCAGGTTTACTGTATCCATTGGACCTTCCCATTGACGATGAAACACAGAAATTGCATCGGATTTAAATATAAGAGACACAATGCCGCCTTAAGTACAGGTAGACTGAGTCTTCCTACTGTCTATGTTTTGAGCGTTTCCTGTGTCACCAGTTTTACATTCCGATGCACCTCTGCAGTTTTACTGTATCGATTGGACCTTCCCATTGACGATGAAACACAGAAAATGCATCGGAATTAAATATAAGAGACACAATCTCGACTTAAGTACAGGAAGACTGAGTCTTCCTACCGTCTACGTTTTGAGCGTTTCCTGTGTCACCAGTTTTACATTCCGATGCACCTCTGCCGGTTTACTGTATCCATTGGACCTTCCCATTGACGATGAAACACAGAATTTGCATCGGATTGAAATATAAGAGACACAAGGCTGACTTAAGTACAGGAAGACTGAGTCTTCCTACTGTCTATGTTTTGAGTGTTTCCTGTGTCACCAGTTTTACATTCCGATGGACCTGTGCTGGTTTTCTGTATCCCTTGGACCTCCCCATCGACGATGAAACACAGAAATTGCATCGGAAATAGATCTAAGAGACACAATGTCAACTTAAGTACAAGAAAACTGAGTCTTCTTAGGGTCTATGTTTTTAGCGTTTCCTGTGTCACCAGTTTTACATTCCGATGGACCTCAGCAGGTTTACTGTATCCCTTGGACCTTCCCATTGACGATGAAGCACAGAAATTGCATCGGAATTAAATATAAGAGACACAATGCCGATTTAAGTAGAGGAAGACTGAGTCTTCCTACTGTCTATGTTTTGAGCGTTTCCTGTGTCACAAGTTTTTCACTCCGATGCACCTCTGCAGGTTTACTGTATCCATTGGACTGACGATGAAACTCAGAAATTGCATCGGAATTAAATATAAGAGACACAATGCCGACTTAAGTACTAGAAAACTGAGTCTTCTTAGGGTCTATGTTTTGAGCGTTTCCTGTGTCACCAGTTTTACATTCCGATGGACCTCTGCAGGTTTTCTGTATCCCTTGGACCTCCCCATCGACGATGAAACACAGAAATTGCATCGGAATTAGATCTAAGAGACACAATGTCGACTTAAGTACAGGAAGACTGAGTCTTCCTACTGTCTACGATTTCAGCGATTTCTGTGTCACCAGTTTTACATTCCGATGCACCTCTGCAGGTTTACTGTATCCTTTGGACCTTCGCAGTGACGATGAAAAACAGATATTGCATCGGAATTAAATATAAGAGACACAATGCCGACATAAGTACAAGAAAACTGAGCCTTCTTAGGCTCTATGTTTTGAGCGTTTCCTGTGTCACCAGTTTTACATTCCGATGGACCTCTGCAGGTTTACGGTATCCGTTTGACCTTCCCATTGAGGATGAAACACAGAAATTGCATCGGAAATAAATCTACGAGACACAATGTCGACTTAAGTAGATGAAGACTGAGTCTTCCTAATGTCTATGATTTGAGCAATTCCTGTGTCACCAGTTTTACATTCCGATGCACCTCTGCCGGTTTAGTGTATCGATTAGACCTTCCCATTGACGATGAAACACAGAAATTGCATCGGAATTAAATATAAGAGACACAATGCCGACTTAAGTACACGAAGACTGAGTCTTCCTACTGTTTATGTTTTGAGCGTTTCCTGTGTCACCAGTTTTACATTCCGATGCACCTCTGCAGGTTTACTGTATCCATTGGACCTTCCCATTGACGATGAAACAAAGAAATTGCATCGGATTTAAACATAAGAGACACAATGCCGACATAAGTACAGGAAGACTGAGTCTTCCTACTGTCTATATTTTGTGCGTTTCCTGTGACACCAGTTTTACATTCCGATGCACCTCTGCAGGTTTACTGTATCCCTATGACCTTCACAGTGACGATGAAACACAGATATTGCATCGGAATTAAATCTAAGAGACACAATGGCCACTTAAGTAGAGAAAGACTGAGTCTTCCTACTGTCTACGCTTTGAGCGTTTCCTGTGTCACCAGTTTTACATTCCGATGCACCTCTGCAGGTTTACTGTATCCATTGGACCTCCCCGTTGGCGACGAAACACACAAATTGCATCGGAATTAGATCTAAGAGACACAATGTCGACTTAAGTACAGTAAGACTGAGTCTTCCTACTGTCTACGTTTTGAGCGATTCCTGTGTCACCAGTTTTACATTCCGATGCACCTCTGCAGGTTTACTGTATCCCTTCGACCTTCGCAGTGACGATGAAAAACAGATATTGCATCGGAATTAAATATAAGAGACACAATGCCGACTTAAGTAGAAGAAAACTGAGTCTTCTTAGGCTCTATGTTTTGAGCGTTTCCTGTGTCACCAGTTTTACATTCCGATGGACCTCTGCAGGTTTACTGTATCCCTTCGACCGTCCCATTGACGATGAAACACAGAAATTGCATTGGAATTAAATCTAAGAGACATAATGTCGACTTAAGTACGGGAAGACTGAGTCTTCCTACTGTCTACGTTTTGAGCGTTTCCTGTGTCACCAGTTTTACATTCCGATGCACCTCTATAGGTTTACTGTATCCATTGGACCTTCCCATTGACGATGAAACACAGAAATTGCATCGGATTTAAATATAAGAGACACAATGCCGACTTAAGTACAGGTAGACTGTGTCTTCCTACTGTCTATGATTTGAGCGTTTCCTGTGTCACCAGTTTTACATTCCGATGCACCTCTGCAGTTTTACTGTATCGATTGGACCTTCCCATTGACGATGAAACACAGGAAATGCATCGGAATTAAATGTAAGAGACACAATGCCGACTTAAGTACAGGAAGACTGAGTCTTCCTACTGTCTACATTTTGAGCGTTTCCTGTGTCACCAGTTTTACATTCCGATGCACCTCTGCACGTTTACTGTATCCATTGGACCTTCCCATTGACGATGAAACACAGAATTTGCATCGGATTGAAATATAAGAGACACAAGGCCGACTTAAGTACAGGAAGACTGAGTCTTCCTACTGTCTATGTTTTGAGTGTTTCCTGTGTCACCAGTTTTACATTCCGATGCACCTCTGCAGTTTTACTGTATCGATTGGACCGTCCCATTGACGATGAAACACAGAAAATGCATCGGAATTAAATATAAGAGACACAATGCCGACTTAAGTACAGGAAGACTGAGTCTTCCTACTGTCTATGCTTTGAGCGTTTCCTGTGTCACCAGTTTTACATGCCGATGCACCTCTGCAGTTTTACTGTATCGATTGGACCTTCCCATTGACGATGAAACACAGAAAATGCATTGGAATTAAATATAAGAGAGACAATCTTAACTTAAGTACAGGAAGACTGAGTCTTCCTACCGTCTACGTTTTGAGCGTTTCCTGTGTCACCAGTTTTACATTCCGATGCACCTCTGCAGGATTACTGTATCCATTGGACCTTCCCATTGACGATGAAACACAGAATTTGCATCGGATTGAAATATAAGAGACACAAGGCCGACTTAAGTACAGGAAGACTGAGTCTTCCTACTGTCTATGTTTTGAGTGTTTCCTGTGTCACCAGTTTTACATTACGATGCACCTCTCCAGGTTTACTGTATCCCTAGGTCCTTCACAGTGACGATGAAACACAGATATTGCATCGGAATTTAATATAAGAGACACAATGCCGATTTAAGTACAGGAAGACTGAGTCTTTATACTGTTTTTTTTTTTCAGCTTTTCCTGTGTAATCAGTTTTACATTCCGATGCAACTCTGCAGGTTTACTGTATTCCTTGGCCTTTCCCATGACGAAGAAACCCAGAAATTGCATCGGAATTAAATATAAGAGACACAATGCCGACTTAAGTACTACAAAACTGAGTCTCCTTAGGGTCTGTGTTTTGAGCGTTTCCTGTGTCACCAGTTTTACATTCCGATGCACCTCTGCAGGTTTACTGTATCCATTGGACCTTCGCAGAGACGATGAAACACAGAAATTGCATCGGAATTAAATATAAGAGAGACAATGCCGACTTAAGTACAAGGAAACTGTGTCTTCCTAGGGTCTATGTTTTGAGCGTTCCTGTGTCACCAGTTTTACATTCCGATGGACCTGTGCAGGTTTTCTGCATCCCTTGGACCTCCCCATCGACGATGAAACACAGAAATTGCATCGGAAATAGATCTAAGAGACACAATGTCAACTTAAGTACAAGAAAACTGAGTCTTCTTAGGGTCTATGTTTTGAGCGTTTCCTGTGTCACCAGTTTTACATTCCGATGGACCTCAGCAGGTTTACTGTATCCCTTGGACCTTCCCATTGACGATGAAACACAGAAATTGCATCGGAATTAAATATAAGAGACACAATGCCGATTTAAGTAGAGGAAGACTGAGTCTTTATACTGTCTATGTTTTGAGCGTTTCCTGTGTAATCAGTTTTACATTCCGATGCAACTCTGCAGGTTTACTGTATTCCTTGGACCTTCCCATTGACGATGAAGCACAGAAATTGCATCGGAATTAAATATGAGACACAATGCCGACTTAAGTACAGGAAGACTGAGTCTTCCTACTGTCTATGTTTTGAGCGTTTCCTGTGTCACCAGTTTTTCACTCCGATGCACCTCTGCAGGTTTACTGTATCCCTTGGTCCTCCCCATCGACGATGAAACACAGAAATTGCATCGGAATTAAATATAAGAGACACAATGCCGACTTAAGTACAATAAAACTGAGTCTTCTTAGGGTCTATGTTTTGAGCGTTTCCTGTGTCACCAGTTTTACATTCCGATACACCTCTGTAGGTTTACTGTATCCATTTGACCTTCCCATTAAAGATGAAACACAGAAATTGCATCGGAATTAAATATAAGAGACACAATGCCGACTTAAGTACAGGAAGACTGAATCTTCCTACTGTCTATGTTTTGAGCGTTTCCTGTGACACCAGTTTTACATTCCGATGCACCTCTGCAGGTTTACTGTATCCCTCTGATCTTCACAGTGACGATGAAACACAGATATTGCATCGGAATTAAATCTAAGAGACACAATGTCGACGCAAGTACAGGAAGAATGAGTCTTCCTACTCTCTACGTTTTGAGCGTTTCCTGTGTCACCAGTTTTACATTCCGATGCACCTCTGCTGGTTTACTGTATCCATTGGACCTTCCCATTGACGACGAAACACAGAAATTGCATTGGAATTAGATCTAAGAGACACAATGTCGACTTAAGTACAGGAAGACTGAGTCTTCCTAGTGTCTATGATTTGAGTGTTTCCTGTGTCACCAGTTTTACATTACGATGCACCTGTGCAGGTTTACTGTATCCATTGGACCTTCACAGTGACGATGAAACACAGAAATTGCTTCGGAATTAAATATAAGAGACACAATGCCGACTTAAGTAATACAAAACTGAGTCTCCTTAGGGTCTATGTTTTGAGCGTTTCCTGTGTCACCAGTTTTACATTGCGATCACCTCTGCAGGTTTACTGTATCCATTGGACTGACGATGAAACACAGAAATTGCATCGGAATTAAATATAAGAGAGACAATGCCGACTTAAGTACAAGAAAACTGGGTCTTCTTAGGTTCTATGTTTTGAGCGTTTCCTGTGTCACCAGTTTTACATTCCGATGGACCTCTGCAGGTTTTCTGTATCCCTTGGACCTCCCCATCGACGATAAAACACAGAAATTGCATCGGAATTAGATCTAAGAGACACAATGTCGACTTAAGTACAGGAAGACTGAGTCTTCCTACTGTCTACGATTTGAGCGATTCCTGTGTCACCAGTTTTACATTCCGATACACCTCTGCAGGTTTACTGTATCCCTTCGACCTTCGCAGTGACGATGAAACACAGAAATTGCATCGGAATTAAATATAAGAGACACAATGCCGACTTAAGTACTACAAAAGTGAGTCTCCCTAGGGTCTGTGTTTTGAGCGTTTGCTGTGTCACCAGTTTTACATTCCGATGCACCTCTGCTGGTTTACTGTATCCATTGGACCTTCGCAGAGTCGATGAAACACAGAAATTGCATCGGAATTAAATATAAGAGAGACAATGCCGACTTAAGTACAAGAAAACTGAGTCTTCTTAGGGTCTATGTTTTGAGCGTTCCTGTGTCACCAGTTTTACATTCCGATGGACCTGTGCAGGTTTTCTGCATCCCTTGGACCTCCCCATCGACGATGAAACACAGAAATTGCATCGGAAATAGATCTAAGAGACACAATGTCAACTTAAGTACAAGAAAACTGAGTCTTCTTAGGGTCTATGTTTTGAGCGTTTCCTGTGTCACCAGTTTTACATTCCGATGGACCTCAGCAGGTTTACTGTATACCTTGGACCTTCCCATTGACGATGAAACACAGAAATTGCATCGGAATTAAATATAAGAGACACAATGCCGATTTAAGTAGATTAAGACTGAGTCTTTATACTGTCTATGTTTTGAGCGTTTCCTGTGTAATCAGTTTTACATTCCGATGCAACTCTGCAGGTTTACTGTATTCCTTGGACCTTCCCATTGACGATGAAACACAGAAATTGCATCGGAATTAAATATAAGAGAGACAATGCCGACTTAAGTACAAGGAAACTGTGTCTTCTTAGGGTCTATGTTTTGAGCGTTCCTGTGTCACCAGTTTTACATTCCGATGGACCTGTGCAGGTTTTCTGCATCCCTTGGACCTCCCCATCGACGATGAAACACAGAAATTGCATCGGAAATAGATCTAAGAGACACAATGTCAACTTAAGTACAAGAAAACTGAGTCTTCTTAGGGTCTATGTTTTGAGCGTTTCTTGTGCCACCAGTTTTACATTCCGATGGACCTCAGCAGGTTTACTGTATCCCTTGGACCTTCCCATTGACGATGAAACACAGAAATTGCATCGGAATTAAATATAAGTGACACAATGCCGATTTAAGTAGAGGAAGACTGAGTCTTTATACTGTCTATGTTTTGAGCGTTTCCTGTGTAATCAGTTTTACATTCCGATGCAACTCTGCAGGTTTACTGTATTCCTTGGACCTTCCCATTGACGATGAAGCACAGAAATTGCATCGGAATTAAATATGAGACACAATGCCGACTTAAGTACAGGAAGACTGAGTCTTCCTACTGTCTATGTTTTGAGCGTTTCCTGTGTCACCAGTTTTTCACTCCGATGCACCTCTGCAGGTTTACTGTATCCCTTGGTCCTCCCCATCGACGATGAAACACAGAAATTGCATCGGAATTAAATATAAGAGACGAAATGCTGACTTAAGTACAATAAAACTGAGTCTTCTTAGGGTCTATGTTTTGAGCGTTTCCTGTGTCAGCAGTTTTACATTCCGATACACCTCTGCAGGTTTACTGTATCCATTGTACCTTCACAGTGACGATGAAACACAGAAATTGCATCGGAATTAAATATAAGAGGCACAATGCCAACTTAAGTAATACAAAACTGAGTCTCCTTAGGGTCTATGTTTTGAGCGTTTCCTGTGTCACCAGTTTTACATTGCGATGCACCTCTGCAGGTTTACTGTATCCATTGGACTGACGATGAAACACAGGAATTGAATCGGAATTAAATATAAGAGAGACAATGCCGACTTAAGTACAAGAAAACTGGGTCTTCTTAGGGTCTATGTTTTGAGCGTTTCCTGTGTCACCAGTTTTACATTCCGATGGACCTGTGCAGGTTTTCTGTATCCCTTGGACCTCCCCATCGACGATAAAACACAGAAATTGCATCGGAATTAGATCTAAGAGACACAATGTCGACTTAAGTACAGGAAGACTGAGTCTTCCTACTGTCTACGATTTGAGCGATTCCTGTGTCACCAGTTTTACATTCCGATACACCTCTGCAGGTTTACTGTATCCCTTCGACCTTCGCAGTGACGATGAAAAACAGATATTGCATCGGAATTAAATATAAGAGACACAATGCCGACTTAAGTACAAGAAAACTGAGTCTTCCTAGGCTCTATGTTTTCAGCGTTTCCTGTGTCACCAGTTTTACATTCCGATAGACCTCTGCAGGTTTACTGTATCCCTTGGACCTTCCCATTGAGGATGAAACACAGAAATTGCATCGGAATTAAATCTACGAGACACAACGTCGACTTCAGTAGAGCAAGACTGAGTCTTCGTACTGTCTACGTTTTGAGCGTTTCCTGTGTCACCAGTTTTACATTCCGATACACCTCTGCAGGTTTAGTGTATCGATTAGACCTTCCCATTGACGATGAAACACAGAAATTGCATCGGATTTAAATATAAGAGACACAAGGCCGACTTAAGTACAGGAAGACTGAGTCTTCCTACTGTCTATGATTTGAGTGTTTCCTGTGTCACCAGTTTTACATTCCGATGCACCTCTGCAGTTTTACTGTATCGATTGGACCTTCCCATTAACGATGAAACACAGAAAATGCATCGGAATTAAATATAAGAGACACAATGCCGACTTAAGTACAGGAAGACTGAGTCTTCCTACTGTCTATGTTTTGAGCGTTTCCTGTGTCACCAGTTTTACATTCCGATGCACCTCTGCAGTTTTACGGTATCGATTGGACCTTCCCATTGACGATGAAACACAGAAAATGCATCGGAATTAAACATAAGAAACACAATCTCGACTTAAGTACAGGAAGACTGAGTCTTCCTACCGTTTACGTTTTGAGCGTTTCCTGTGTCACCACTTTTACATTCCGATGCACCTCTGCAGGTTTACTGTATCCATTGGACCTTCCCATTGACGATGAAACACAGAATTTGCATCGGATTGAAATATAAGAGACACAAGGCCGACTTAAGTACAGGAAGACTGAGTCTTCCTACTGTCTATGTTTTGAGTGTTTCCTGTGTCACCAGTTTTACATTACGATGCACCTCTGCAGGTTTACTGTATCCCTTGGACCTTCACAGTGACGATGAAACACAGATATTGCATCGCAATTTAATATAAGAGACACAATGCCGATTTAAGTACAGGAAGACTGAGTCTTTATACTGTCTATGTTTTCAGCGTTTCCTGTGTAATCAGTTTTACATTCCGATGCAACTCTGCAGGTTTACTGTATCCATTGGACCTTCCCATTGACGACGAAACACAGAAATTGCATCGGAATTAGATCTAAGAGACACAATGTCGACTTAAGTACAGTAAGACTGAGTCTTCCTACTGTCTACGATTTGAGCGATTCCTGTGTCACCAGTTTTACATTCCGATGCACCTCTGCAGGTTTACTGTATCCCTTCGACCTTCGCAGTGACGATGAAAAACAGACTGCATCGGAATTAAATATAAGAGACACAATGCCGACTTAAGTACAAGAGAACTTAGTCTTCCTAGGCTCTATGTTTTGAGCGTTTCCTGTGTCACCAGTTTTACATTCCGATGGACCTCTGCAGGTTTACTGTATCCCTTCGACCTTCCCACTGACGATGAAACACAGATATTGCATCGGAATTAAATCTAAGAGACACAATGTCGACTTAAGTACGGGAAGACTGAGTCTTCCTACTGTCTACGTTTTGAGCGTTTCCTGTGTCACCAGTTTTACATTCCGATGCACCTCAGCAGGTTTACTGTATACATTGGACCTTCCCATTGACGATGAAACACAGAAATTGCATCGGATTTAAATATAAGAGACACAATGCCGAATTAAGTACAGGTAGACTGTGTCTTCCTACTGTCTATGATTTGAGCGTTTCCTGTGTCACCAGTTTTACATTCCGATGCACCTCTGCAGTTGTACACTATCGATTGGACCTTCCCATTGACGATGAAACACAGAAAATGCATCGGAATTAAATATAAGAGACACAATGCCGACTTAAGTACAGGAAGACTGAGTATTCCTACTGTCTACATTTTGAGCGTTTCCTGTGTCACCAGTTTTTCATTCCGATGCACCTCTGCAGGTTTACTGTATCCATTGGACCTTCCCATTGACGATGAAACACAGAATTTGCATCGGATTGAAATATAAGAGACACAAGGCCGACTTAAGTGCAGGAAGACTGAGTCTTCCTACTGTCTATGTTTTGAGTGTTTCCTGTGTCACCAGTTTTACATTACGATGCACCTCTGCAGGTTTACTGTATCCCTTGGACCTTCACAGTGACGATGAAACACAGATATTGCATCGGAATTTAATATAAGAGACACAATGCCGATTTAAGTACAGGAAGACTGAGTCTTCCTACTGTCTACGTTTTCAGCGTTTCCTGTGTAATCAGTTTTACATTCCGATGCACCTCTGCAGGTTTTCTGTATCCCTTGGACCTCCCCATCGACGATGAAACACAGAAATAGCATCGGAATTAAATATAAGAGACACAATGCCGACTTAAATACAAGAAAACTGAGTCTTCTTAGGCTCTATGTTTTGAGCGCTGCCTGTGTCACCAGTTTTACATTCCGATGGACCTCTGTGGTTTACTGTATCCCTTGGACCTTCCCATTGACGATGAAACACAGAAATTGCATCGGAATTAAATCTAAGAGACACAATGTCGACTTAAGTAAAGGAAGACTGAGTCTCCCTACTGTCTACGTTTTGCGCGTTTCCTGTGTCACCAGTTTCACATTCCGATGCACCTCTGCAGTTTTACTGTATCGATTGGACCTCCCCATTGACGATGAAACACAGAAAATGCATCGGAATTAAATATAAGAGACACAATGCCGACTTAAGTACAGGAAGACTGAGTCTTCCTACTGTCTATGTTTTGAGCGTTTCCTGTGTCACCAGTTTTTCACTCCGATGCACCTCTGCAGGTTTACTGTATCCCTTGGTCCTCCCCATCGACGATGAAACACTGAAATTGCATCGGAATTAAATATAAGAGACACAATGCCGACTTAAGTACAATAAAACTGAGTCTTCTTATGGTCTATGTTTTGAGCGTTTCCTGTGTCACCAGTTTTACATTCCGATACACCTCTGCAGGTTTACTGTATCCATTGGACCTTCACAGTGACGATGAAACACAGAAATTGCATCGGAATTAAATATAAGAGACACAATGCCGACTTAAGTACTACAAAACTGAGTCTCTTTAGGGTCTATGTTTTGAGCGTTTCCTGTGTCACCAGTTTTACATTCCGATGGACCTCTGCAGGTTTTCTGTATCCCTTGGACCTCCCCATCGACGATGAAACAATGAAATTGCATCGGAATTAGATCTAAGAGACACAATGTCGACTTTAGTACAGGAAGACTGAGTCTTCCTACTGTCTACGATTTGAGCGATTCCTGTGTCACCAGTTTTACATTCCGTTGCACCTCTGCAGGTTTACTGTATCCCTTCGACCTTCGCAGTGACGATGAAAAACAGATATTGCATCGGAATTAAATATAAGAGACACAATGCCGACTTAAGTACAAGAAAACTGAGTCTTCTTAGGCTCTATGTTTTGAGCGTTTCCTGTGTCACCAGTTTTATACTCCGATGGACCTCTGCGGGTTTACTGTATCCCTTGGACCTTCCCATTGAGGATGAAACACAGAAATTGCATCTGAATTAAATCTACGAGACACAATGTCGACTTAAGTAGAGGAAGACTGAGTCTTCGTACTGTCTACGTTTTGAGCGTTTCCTGTGACACCAGTTTTACATTCCGATACACCTCTGCAGGTTTAGTGTATCGATTATACCTTCCCATTGACGATGAAACACAGAAATTGCATCTGAATTAAATATAAGAGACACAATGCCAACTTAAGTACAGGAAGACTGAGTCTTCCTACTGTCTACGTTTTGAGCGTTTCCTGTGTCACCAGTTTTACATTCCGATGCACCTCTGCAGGTTTACTGTATCCATTGGACCTTCCCATTGACGATGAAACACAGAAATTGCATCGGATTTAAATATAAGAGACACAATGCCGACATAAGTACAGGAAGACTGAGTCTTCCTACTGTCTATATTTTGCGCGTTTCCTGTGACACCAGTTTTACATTCCGATGCACCTCTGCAGGTTTACTGTATCCCTATGACCTTCACATTGACGATGAAACACAGATATTGCTTCGGAATTAAATCTACGAGACACAATGTCGACTTAAGTAGAGGAAGACTGAGTCTTCGTACTGTCTACGTTTTGAGCGTTTCCTGTGACACCAGTTTTACATTCCGATACACCTCTGCAGGTTTAGTGTATCGATTATACCTTCCCATTGACGATGAAACACAGAAATTGCATCTGAATTAAATATAAGAGACACAATGCCGACTTAAGTACAGGAAGACTGTGTGTTCCTACTGTCTACGTTTTGAGCGTTTCCTGTGTCACCAGTTTTACATTCCGATGCACCTCTGCAGGTTTACTGTATCCATTGGACCTTCCCATTGACGACGAAACACAGAAATTGCATCGGAATTAGATCTAAGAGACACAATGTCGACTTAAGTACAGTAAGACTGAGTCTTCCTACTGTCTACGATTTGAGCGATTCCTGTGTCACCAGTTTTACATTCCGATGCACCTCTGCAGGTTTACTGTATCCCTTCGACCTTCGCAGTGACGATGAAAAACAAATTGCATCGGAATTAAATATAAGAGACACAATGCCGACTTAAGTACAAGAAAACTGAGTCTTCCTAGGCTCTATGTTTTGAGCGTTTCCTGTGTCACCAGTTTTACATTCCGATGGACCTCTGCAGGTTTACTGTATCCCTTCGACCTTCCCATTGACGATGAAACACAGAAATTGCATCGGAATTAAATCTAAGAGACACAATGTCGACTTAAGTACGGGAAGACTGAGTCTTCCTACTGTCTACGTTTTGAGCGTTTCCTGTGTCACCAGTTTTACATTCCGATGCACCTCTGCAGGTTTACTGTACACATTGGACCTTCCCATTGACGATGAAACACAGAAATTGCATCGGATTTAAATATAAGAGACACAATGCCGAATTAAGTACAGGTAGACTGTGTCTTCCTACTGTCTATGATTTGAGCGTTTCCTGTGTCACCAGTTTTACATTCCGATGCACCTCTGCAGTTGTACACTATCGATTGGACCTTCCCATTGACGATGAAACACAGAAAATGCATCGGAATTAAATATAAGAGACACAATGCCGACTTAAGTACAGGAAGACTGAGTATTCCTACTGTCTACATTTTGAGCGTTTCCTGTGTCACCAGTTTTACATTCCGATGCACCTCTGCAGGTTTACTGTATCCATTGGACCTTCCCATTGACGATGAAACACAGAATTTGCATCGGATTGAAATATAAGAGACACAAGGCCGACTTAAGTGCAGGAAGACTGAGTCTTCCTACTGTTTATGTTTTGAGTGTTTCCTGTGTCACCAGTTTTACATTACGATGCACCTCTGCAGGTTTACTGTATCCCTTGGACCTTCACAGTGACGATGAAACACAGATATTGCATCGGAATTTAATATAAGAGACACAATGCCGATTTAAGTACAGGAAGACTGAGTTTTCCTACTGTCTACGTTTTCAGCGTTTCCTGTGTAATCAGTTTTACATTCCGATGCACCTCTGCAGGTTTTCTGTATCCCTTGGACCTCCCCATCGACGATGAAACACAGAAATTGCATCGGAATTAAATATAAGAGACACAATGCCGATTTAAGTACAGGAAGACTGAGTCTTTATACTGTCTATGTTTTCAGCGTTTCCTGTGTAATCAGTTTTACATTCGGATGCACCTCTGCAGGTTTTCTGTATCCCTTGGACCTCCCCATCGACGATGAAACACAGAAATAGCATCGGAATTAAATATAAGAGACACAATGCCGACTTAAATACAAGAAAACTGAGTCTTCTTAGGCTCTATGTTTTGAGCGCTGCCTGTGTCACCAGTTTTACATTCCGATGGACCTCTGTGGTTTACTGTATCCCTTGGACCTTCCCATTGACGATGAAACACAGAAATTGCATCGGAAATAAATCTAAGAGACACAATGTCGACTTAAGTAAGGGAAGACTGAGTCTTCCTACTGTCTACGTTTTGCGCGTTTCCTGTGTCACCAGTTTTACATTCCGATGCACCTCTGCAGTTTTACTGTATCGATTGGACCTCCCCATTGACGATGAAACACAGAAAATGCATCGGAATTAAATATAAGAGACACAATGCCGATTTAAGTACAGGAAGACTGAGTCTTCCTACTGTCTACGCTTTGAGCGTTTCCTGTGTCACCAGTTTTACATTCCGATGCACCTCTGCAGGTTTACTGTATCCATTGGACCTTCCCATTGACGATGATACACAGAAATTGCATCGGATTTAAGTATAAGAGACACAATGCCGACTTAAGTACAGGTAGACTGAGTCTTCCTACTGTCTATGTTTTGAGCGTTTCCTGTGTCACCAGTTTTACATTCCGATGCACCTCTGCAGTTTTACTGTATCGATTGGACCTTCCCATTGACGATGAAACACAGAAAATGCATCGGAATTAAATATAAGAGAGACAATGCCGATTTAAGTACAGGAAGACTGAGTCTTCCTACTGTCTACATTTTGAGCGATTCCTGTGTCACCAGTTTTACATTCCGATGCACCTCTGCAGGTTTATTGCATCCCTTGGACCTACCCATTGCCGATGAAACACAGAAATTGCATCGGAATTAAATATGAGACATAATGCCGACTTAAGTACAGGAAGACTGAGTCTTCCTACTGTCTATGTTTTGAGCGTTTCCTGTGTCACCAGTTTTTCACTCCGATGCACCTCTGCAGGTTTACTGTATCCCTTGGTCCTCCCCATCGACGATGAAACACAGAAATTGCATCGGAATTAAATATAAGAGACACAATGCCGACTTAAGTACAAGAAAATTGAGTCTTCTTAGGGTCTATGTTTTGAGCGTTTCCTGTGTCACCAGTTTTACATTCCGATGCACCTCTGCAGGTTTACTGTATCCATTGGACAGACGATGAAACACAGAAATTGCATCGGAATTAAATATAAGAGACACAATTCCGACTTAAGTACAGGAAGACTGAGTCTTCCTACTGTCTACGTTTTGAGCGATTCCTGTGTCACCAGTTTTACATTCCGATGCACCTCTGCAGGTTTACTGTGTCCATTGGACTGACGATGAAACACAGAAATTGCAACGGAATTAAATATAAGAGAGACAATGCCGACTTAAGTACAAGAAAACTGAGTCTTCTTAGGGTCTATGTGTTGAGCGTTTCCTGTGTCACCAGTTTTACATTCCGATGGACCTCTGCAGGTTCTCTGTGTCCCTTGGACCTCCCCATCGACGATGAAACACAGAAATTGCATCGGAAATAGATCTAAGAGACACAATGTCGACTTAAGTACAGGCAGACTGAGTCTTCCTACTGTCTACGATTTGAGCGATTCCTGTGTAACCAGTTTTACATTCCGATGCACCTCTGCAGGTTTACTGTATCCCTTCGACCTTCGCAGTGACGATGAAAAACAGATATTGCATCGGAATTAAATATAAGAGACACAATGCCGACTTAAGTACAAGAAAACTGAGTCTTCTTAGGGTCTATGTTTTGAGCGTTTCCTGTGTCACCAGTTTTACATTCCGATGGACCTCTGCAGGTTTACTGTATCCCTTGGACCTTCCCATTGAGGATGAAACACAGAAATTGCATCGGCATTAAATCTACGAGACACAATGTCGACTTAAGTAGAGGAAGACTGAGTCTTCGTACTGTTTACGTTTTGAGAGTTTCCTGTGTCACCAGTTTTATATTCCGATGCACCTCTGCAGGTTTTCTGTATCCATTGGACCTTCCCATTGACGATGTAACACAGAAATTGCATCGGATTTAAATATAAGAGACACAATGCCGACTTAAGTACAGGAAGACTGAGTCTTCCTACTGTCTATGTTATGAGCGTTTCCTGTGTCACCAGTTTTACATTCCGATGCACCTCTGCAGGTTTAGTGTATCGATTAGACATTCCCATTGACGATGAAACACAGAAACTGCATCGGATTTAAATATAAGAGAGACAATGCCGACTTAAGTACAGGAAGACTGAGTCTTCCTACTGTCTACGTTTTGAGCCTTTCCTGTGTCACCAGTTTTACATTCCGATGCACGTCTGCAGGTTTACTGTATCCATTGGACCTTCCCATTGACGATGAAACACAGAAATTTCATCGGATTTAAATATAAGAGACACAATGCCGACATAAGTACAGGAAGACTGAGTCTTCCTACTGTCTATATTTTGAGCGTTTCCTGTGACACCAGATTTATATTCCGATGCACCTCCGCAGGTTTACTGTATCCCTATGACCTTCACAGTGACGATGAAACACAGATATTGCATCGGAATTAAATCTAAGAGACACAATGTCGACTTAAGTACAGGAAGACTGAGTCTTCCTACTGTCTACGTTTTGAGCGTTTCCTGTGTCACCAGTTTTACATTCCAATTCACCTCTGCAGGTTTACTGTATCCATTGGACCTTCCCATTGACGACGAAACACAGAAATTGCAACGGAATTAGATCTAAGAGACACAATGTCGACTTAAGAACAGTAAGACTGAGTCTTCCTACTGTCTACGATTTGAGCGATTCCTGTGTCACCAGTTTTACATTCCGATGCACCTCTGCAGGTTTACTGTATCCCTTCGACCTTCCCATTGACGATGAAACACAGAAATTGCATCGGAATTAAATATGAGACACTATGCCGACTTAAGTACAGAAAGACTGAGTCTTCCTACTGTCTATGTTTTAAGCGTTTCCTGTGTCACCAGTTTTACATTCCGATGCACCCCTGCAAGTTTACTGTATCCACTGGACCTTCCCATTGACGTTGAAACACAGAAATTTCATCGAATTTAAATATAAGAGACACAATGCCGACTTAAGTACAGGAAGACTGAGTCTTCCTACTGTCTATGTTTTGAGCGTTTCCTGTGTCACCAGTTTTTCACTCCGATGCAACTCTGCAGGTTTGCTGTATCCCCTGGTCCTCCCCATTGACGATGAAACACAGAAATTGCATCGGAATTAAATATAAGAGACACAATGCCGACTTAAGTAAAATAAAACAGAGTCTTCTTAGGGTCTATGCTTTGAGCGTTTCCTGTGTCACCAGTTTTACATTCCGATGGACCTCTGCTGGTTTTCTGTATCCCTTGGACCTCCCCATCGACGATGAAACACAGAAATTGCATCGGAATTAGATCTAAGGGACACAATGTCGACTTAAGTACAGGAAGACTGAGTCTTCCTACTATCTACGATTTGAGCGATTCCTCTGACACCAGTTTTACAGTCCGATGCACCTCTGCAGGTTTACTGTATCCCTTCGACCTTCGCAGTGACGATGAAAAACAGATATTTCATCGGAATTAAATATAAGAGACACAATGCCGACTTAAGTACAAGAAAACTGAGTCTTCTTAGGCTCTATGTTTTGAGCGTTTCCTGTGTCACCAGTTTTACATTCCGATGGACCTCTGCAGGTTTACTGTATTCCTTGGACCTTCCCATTGAGGATGAAACACAGAAAATGCATCGGAATTAGATCTAAGAGACACAATGTCGACTTAAGTACGGGAAGACTGAGTCTTCCTACTGTCTACGTTTTGAGCGTTTCCTGTGTCACCAGTTTTACATTCCGATGCACCTCTGCAGGTTTACTGTATCCATTGGACCTTCCCATTGACGATGAAACACAGAAATTGCATCGGATTTAAATATAAGAGACACAATGCCGACTTAAGTACAGGAAGACTGAGTCTTCCTACTGTCTACGTTATGAGCGTTACCTGTGTCACCAGTTTTACATTCCGATGCACCTGTGCCGGTTTACTGTATCCATTGGACCTTCCCATTGACGATGAAACACAGAAATTGCATCGGATTTAAATATAAGAGACACAATGCCGACATAAGTACAGGAAGACTGTGTGTTCCTACTGTCTACGTTTTGAGCGTTTCCTGTGTCACCAGTTTTACATTCCGATGCACCTCTGCAGGTTTACTGTATCCATTGGACCTTCCCATTGACGACGAAACACAGAAATTGCTTCGGAATTAGATCTAAGAGACACAATGTCGACTTAAGTACAGTAAGACTGAGTCTTCCTACTGTCTACGATTTGAGCGATTCCTGTGTCACCAGTTTTACATTCCGATGCACCTCTGCAGGTTTACTGTATCCCTTCGACCTTCGCAGTGACGATGAAAAACAGATTGCATCGGAATTAAATATAAGAGACACAATGCCGACTTAAGTACAAGAAAACTGAGTCTTCCTAGGCTCTATGTTTTGAGCGTTTCCTGTGTCACCAGTTTTACATTCCGATGGACCTCTGCAGGTTTACTGTAACCCTTCGACCTTCCCATTGACGATGAAACACAGAAATTGCATCGGAATTAAATCTAAGAGACACAATGTCGACTTAAGTACGGGAAGACTGAGTCTTCCTACTGTCTACGTTTTGAGCGTTTCCTGTGTCACCAGTTTTACATTCCGATGCACCTCTGCAGGTTTACTGTATACATTGGACCTTCCCATTGACGATGAAACACAGAAATTGCATCGGATTTAAATATAAGAGACACAATGCCGAATTAAGTACAGGTAGACTGTGTCTTCCTACTGTCTATGATTTGAGCGTTTCCTGTGTCACCAGTTTTACATTCCGATGCACCTCTGCAGTTGTACACTATCGATTGGACCTTCCCATTGACGATGAAACACAGAAAATGCATCGGAATTAAATATAAGAGACACAATGCCGACTTAAGTACAGGAAGACTGAGTATTCCTACTGTCTACATTTTGAGCGTTTCCTGTGTCACCAGTTTTACATTCCGATGCACCTCTGCAGGTTTACTGTATCCATTGGACCTTCCCATTGACGATGAAACACAGAATTTGCATCGGATTGAAATATAAGAGACACAAGGCCGACTTAAGTGCAGGAAGACTGAGTCTTCCTACTGTCTATGTTTTGAGTGTTTCCTGTGTCACCAGTTTTACATTACGATGCACCTCTGCAGGTTTACTGTATCCCTTGGACCTTCACAGTGACGATGAAACACAGATATTGCATCGGAATTTAATATAAGAGACACAATGCCGATTTAAGTACAGGAAGACTGAGTCTTCCTACTGTCTACGTTTTCAGCGTTTCCTGTGTAATCAGTTTTACATTCCGATGCACCTCTGCAGGTTTTCTGTATCCCTTGGACCTCCCCATCGACGATGAAACACAGAAATTGCATCGGAATTAAATATAAGAGACACAATGCCAATTTAAGTACAGGAAGACTGAGTCTTTATACTGTCTATGTTTTCAGCGTTTCCTGTGTAATCAGTTTTACATTCGGATGCACCTCTGCAGGTTTTCTGTATCCCTAGGACCTCCCCATCGACGATGAAACACAGAAATAGCATCGGAATTAAATATAAGAGACACAATGCCGACTTAAATACAAGAAAACTGAGTCTTCTGAGGCTCTATGTTTTGAGCGCTGCCTGTGTCACCAGTTTTACATTCCGATGGAACTCTGTGGTTTACTGTATCCCTTGGACCTTCCCATTGACGACGAAACACAGAAATTGCATCGGAATTAAATCTAAGAGACACAATGTCGACTTAAGTAAAGGAAGACTGAGTCTTCCTACTGTCTACGTTTTCCGCGTTTCCTGTGTCACCAGTTTTACATTCCGATGCACCTCTGCAGTTTTACTGTATCGATTGGACCTCCCCATTGACGATGAAACACAGAAAATGCATCGGAATTAAATATAAGAGACACAATGCCGATTTAAGTACAGGAAGACTGAGTCTTCCTACTGTCTACGCTTTGAGCGTTTCCTGTGTCACCAGTTTTACATTCCGATGCACCTCTGCAGGTTTACTGTATCCATTGGACCTTCCCATTGACGATGATACACAGAAATTGCATCGGATTTAAGTATAAGAGACACAATGCCGACTTAAGTACAGGTAGACTGAGTCTTCCTACTGTCTATGTTTTGTGCGTTTCCTGTGTCACCAGTTTTACATTCCGATGCACCTCTGCAGTTTTACTGTATCGATTGGACCTTCCCATTGACGATGAAACACAGAAAATGCATCGGAATTAAATATAAGAGAGACAATGCCGATTTAAGTACAGGAAGACTGAGTCTTCCTACTGTCTACATTTTGAGCGATTCCTGTGTCACCAGTTTTACATTCCGATGCACCTCTGCAGGTTTACTGCATCCCTTGGACCTACCCATTGCCGATGAAACACAGAAATTGCATCGGAATTAAATATGAGACACAATGCCGACTTAAGTACAGGAAGACTGAGTCTTCCTACTGTCTATGTTTTGAGCGTTTCCTGTGTCACCAGTTTTTCACTCCGATGCACCTCTGCAGGTTTACTGTATCCCTTTTTCCTCCCCATCGACGATGAAACACAGAAATTGCATCGGAATTAAATATAAGAGACACAATGCCGACTTAAGTACTACAAAACTGAGTCTCCTTAGGGTCTATGTTTTGAGCGTTTCCTGTGTCACCAGTTTTACATTCCGATGCACCTCTGCAGGTTTACTGTATCCATTGGACAGACGATGAAACACAGAAATTGCATCGGAATTAAATATAAGAGACACAATTCCGACTTAAGTACAGGAAGACTGAGTCTTCCTACTGTCTACGTTTTGAGCGATTCCTGTGTCACCAGTTTTACATTCCGATGCACCTCTGCAGGTTTACTGTATCCATTGGACTGACGATGAAACACAGAAATTGCATCGGAATTAAATATAAGAGAGACAATGCCGACTTAAGTACAAGAAAACTGAGTCTTCTTAGGGTCTATGTGTTGAGCGTTTCCTGTGTCACCAGTTTTACATTCCGATGGACCTCTGCAGGTTTACTGTATCCCTTGGACCTTCCCATTGAGGATGAAACACAGAAATTGCATCGGCATTAAATCTACGAGACACAATGTCGACTTAAGTAGAGGAAGACTGAGTCTTCGTACTGTTTACGTTTTGAGAGTTTCCTGTGTCACCAGTTTTACATTCCGATATACCTCTGCAGGTTTAGTGTATCGATTAGACCTTGCCATTGACGATGAAACACAGAAATTGCATCTGAATTAAATATAAGAGACACAATGCCGACTTAAGTACAGGAAGACTGAGTCTTCCTACTGTCTACGTTTTGAGCGTTTCCTGTGTCACCAGTTTTATATTCCGATGCACCTCTGCAGGTTTACTGTATCCATTGGACCTTCCCATTGACGATGAAACACAGAAATTGCATCGGATTTAAATATAAGAGACACAATGCCGACTTAAGTACAGGAAGACTGAGTCTTCCTACTGTCTATGTTATGAGCGTTTCCTGTGTCACCAGTTTTACATTCCGATGCACCTCTGCAGGTTTAGTGTATCGATTAGACATTCCCATTGACGATGAAACACAGAAACTGCATCGGATTTAAATATAAGAGAGACAATGCCGACTTAAGTACAGGAAGACTGAGTCTTCCTACTGTCTACGTTTTGAGCCTTTCCTGTGTCACCAGTTTTACATTCCGATGCACGTCTGCAGGTTTACTGTATCCATTGGACCTTCCCATTGACGATGAAACACAGAAATTGCATCGGATTTAAATATAAGAGACACAATGTCGACATAAGTACAGGAAGACTGAGTCTTCCTACTGTCTATATTTTGAGCGTTTCCTGTGACACCAGATTTATATTCCGATGCACCTCCGCAGGTTTACTGTATCCCTATGACCTTCACAGTGACGATGAAACACAGATATTGCATCGGAATTAAATCTAAGAGACACAATGTCGACTTAAGTACAGGAAGACTGAGTCTTCCTACTGTCTACGTTTTGAGCGTTTCCTGTGTCACCAGTTTTACATTCCAATTCACCTCTGCAGGTTTACTGTATCCATTGGACCTTCCCATTGACGACGAAACACAGAAATTGCAACGGAATTAGATCTAAGAGACACAATGTCGACTTAAGAACAGTAAGACTGAGTCTTCCTACTGTCTACGATTTGAGCGATTCCTGTGTCACCAGTTTTACATTCCGATGCACCTCTGCAGGTTTACTGTATCCCTTCGACCTTCCCATTGACGATGAAACACAGAAATTGCATCGGAATTAAATATGAGACACTATGCCGACTTAAGTACAGAAAGACTGGGTCTTCCTACTGTCTATGTTTTAAGCGTTTCCTGTGTCACCAGTTTTACATTCCGATGCACCCCTGCAAGTTTACTGTATCAACTGGACCTTCCCATTGACGTTGAAACACAGAAATTTCATCGAATTTAAATATAAGAGACACAATGCCGACTTAAGTACAGGAAGACTGAGTCTTCCTACTGTCTATGTTTTGAGCGTTTCCTGTGTCACCAGTTTTTCACTCCGATGCAACTCTGCAGGTTTGCTGTATCCCCTGGTCCTCCCCATTGACGATGAAACACAGAAATTGCATCGGAATTAAATATAAGAGACACAATGCCGACTTAAGTAAAATAAAACAGAGTCTTCTTTGGGTCTATGCTTTGAGCGTTTCCTGTGTCACCAGTTTTACATTCCGATGGACCTCTGCTGGTTTTCTGTATCCCTTGGACCTCCCCATCGACGATGAAACACAGAAATTGCATCGGAATTAGATCTAAGGGACACAATGTCGACTTAAGTACAGGAAGACTGAGTCTTCCTACTATCTACGATTTGAGCGATTCCTCTGACACCAGTTTTACAGTCCGATGCACCTCTGCAGGTTTACTGTATCCCTTCGACCTTCGCAGTGACGATGAAAAACAGATATTTCATCGGAATTAAATATAAGAGACACAATGCCGACTTAAGTACAAGAAAACTGAGTCTTCTTAGGCTCTATGTTTTGAGCGTTTCCTGTGTCACCAGTTTTACATTCCGATGGACCTCTGCAGGTTTACTGTATTCCTTCGACCTTCCCATTGACGATGAAACACAGAAATTGCATCGGAATTAGATCTAAGAGACACAATGTCGACTTAAGTACGGGAAGACTGAGTCTTCCTACTGTCTACGTTTTGAGCGTTTCCTGTGTCACCAGTTTTACATTCCGATGCACCTCTGCAGGTTTACTGTATCCATTGGACCTTCCCATTGACGATGAAACACAGAAATTGCATCGGATTTAAATATAAGAGACACAATGCCGACTTAAGTACAGGAAGACTGAGTCTTCCTACTGTCTACGTTATGAGCGTTACCTGTGTCACCAGTTTTACATTCCGATGCACCTGTGCCGGTTTACTGTATCCATTGGACCTTCCCATTGACGATGAAACACAGAAATTGCATCGGATTTAAATATAAGAGACACAATGCCGACATAAGTACAGGAAGACTGAGTCTTCCTACTGTCTATATTTTGCGCGTTTCCTGTGACACCAGTTTTACATTCCGATGCACCTCTGCAGGTTTACTGTATCCCTATGATCTTCACAGTGACGATGAAACACAGATATTGCTTCGGAATTAAATCTAAGAGACACAATGTCGACTTAAGTACAGGAAGACTGTGTGTACCTACTGTCTACGTTTTGAGCGTTTCCTGTGTCACCAGTTTTACATTCCGATGCACCTCTGCAGGTTTACTGTATCCATTGGACCTTCCCATTGACGACGAAACACAGAAATTGCATCGGAATTAGATCTAAGAGACACAATGTCGACTTAAGTACAGTAAGACTGAGTCTTCCTACTGTCTACGATTTGAGCGATTCCTGTGTCACCAGTTTTACATTCCGATGCACCTCTGCAGGTTTACTGTATCCCTTCGACCTTCGCAGTGACGATGAAAAACAGATTGCATCGGAATTAAATTTAAGAGACACAATGCCGACTTAAGTACAAGAAAACTGAGTCTTCCTAGGCTCTATGTTTTGAGCGTTTCCTGTGTCACCAGTTTTACATTCCGATGGACCTCTGCAGGTTTACTGTATCCCTTCGACCTTCCCATTGACGATGAAACACAGAAATTGCATCGGAATTAAATCTAAGAGACACAATGTCGACTTAAGTACGGGAAGACTGAGTCTTCCTACTGTCTACGTTTTGAGCGTTTCCTGTGTCACCAGTTTTACATTCCGATGCACCTCTGCAGGTTTACTGTATACATTGGACCTTCCCATTGACGATGAAACACAGAAATTGCATCGGATTTAAATATAAGAGACACAATGCCGAATTAAGTACAGGTAGACTGTGTCTTCCTACTGTCTATGATTTGAGCGTTTCCTGTGTCACCAGTTTTACATTCCGATGCACCTCTGCAGTTGTACACTATCGATTGGACCTTCCCATTGACGATGAAACACAGAAAATGCATCGGAATTAAATATAAGAGACACAATGCCGACTTAAGTACAGGAAGACTGAGTATTCCTACTGTCTACATTTTGAGCGTTTCCTGTGTCACCAGTTTTACATTCCGATGCACCTCTGCAGGTTTACTGTATCCATTGGACCTTCCCATTGACGATGAAACACAGAATTTGCATCGGATTGAAATATAAGAGACACAAGGCCGACTTAAGTGCAGGAAGACTGAGTCTTCCTACTGTCTATGTTTTGAGTGTTTCCTGTGTCACCAGTTTTACATTACGATGCACCTCTGCAGGTTTACTGTATCCCTTGGACCTTCACAGTGACGATGAAACACAGATATTGCATCGGAATTTAATATAAGAGACACAATGCCGATTTAAGTACAGGAAGACTGAGTCTTCCTACTGTCTACGTTTTCAGCGTTTCCTGTGTAATCAGTTTTACATTCCGATGCACCTCTGCAGGTTTTCTGTATCCCTTGGACCTCCCCATCGACGATGAAACACAGAAATTGCATCGGAATTAAATATAAGAGACACAATGCCAATTTAAGTACAGGAAGACTGAGTCTTTATACTGTCTATGTTTTCAGCGTTTCCTGTGTAATCAGTTTTACATTCGGATGCACCTCTGCAGGTTTTCTGTATCCCTAGGACCTCCCCATCGACGATGAAACACAGAAATAGCATCGGAATTAAATATAAGAGACACAATGCCGACTTAAATACAAGAAAACTGAGTCTTCTGAGGCTCTATGTTTTGAGCGCTGCCTGTGTCACCAGTTTTACATTCCGATGGACCTCTGTGGTTTACTGTATCCCTTGGACCTTCCCATTGACGATGAAACACAGAAATTGCATCGGAATTAAATCTAAGAGACACAATGTCGACTTAAGTAAAGGAAGACTGAGTCTTCCTACTGTCTACGTTTTGCGCGTTTCCTGTGTCACCAGTTTTGCATTCCGATGCACCTCTGCAGTTTTACTGTATCGATTGGATCTCCCCATTGACGATGAAACACAGAAAATGCATCGGAATTAAATATAAGAGACACAATGCCGATTTAAGTACAGGAAGACTGAGTCTTCCTACTGTCTACGCTTTGAGCGTTTCCTGTGTCACCAGTTTTACATTCCGATGCACCTCTGCAGGTTTACTGTATCCATTGGACCTTCCCATTGACGATGATACACAGAAATTGCATCGGATTTAAGTATAAGAGACACAATGCCGACTTAAGTACAGGTAGACTGAGTCTTCCTACTGTCTATGTTTTGAGCGTTTCCTGTGTCACCAGTTTTACATTCCGATGCACCTCTGCAGTTTTACTGTATCGATTGGACCTTCCCATTGACGATGAAACACAGAAAATGCATCGGAATTAAATATAAGAGAGACAATGCCGATTTAAGTACAGGAAGACTGAGTCTTCCTACTGTCTACATTTTGAGCGATTCCTGTGTCACCAGTTTTACATTCCGATGCACCTCTGCAGGTTTACTGCATCCCTTGGACCTACCCATTGCCGATGAAACACAGAAATTGCATCGGAATTAAATATGAGACACAATGCTGACTTAAGTACAGGAAGACTGAGTCTTCCTACTGTCTATGTTTTGAGCGTTTCCTGTGTCACCAGATTTTCACTCCGATGCACCTCTGCAGGTTTACTGTATCCCTTGGTCCTCCCCATCGACGATGAAACACAGAAATTGCATCGGAATTAAATATAAGAGACACAATGCCGACTTAAGTACTACAAAACTGAGTCTCCTTAGGGTCTATGTTTTGAGCGTTTCCTGTGTCACCAGTTTTACATTCCGATGCACCTCTGCAGGTTTACTGTATCCATTGGACAGACGATGAAACACAGAAATTGCATCGGAATTAAATATAAGAGACACAATTCCGACTTAAGTACAGGAAGACTGAGTCTTCCTACTGTCTACGTTTTGAGCGATTCCTGTGTCACCAGTTTTACATTCCGATGCACCTCTGCAGGTTTACTGTATCCATTGGACTGACGATGAAACACAGAAATTGCATCGGAATTAAATATAAGAGAGACAATGCCGACTTAAGTACAAGAAAACTGAGTGTTCTTAGGGTCTATGTGTTGAGCGTTTCCTGTGTCACCAGTTTTACATTCCGATGGACCTCTGCAGGTTTACTGTATCCCTTGGACCTTCCCATTGAGGATGAAACACAGAAATTGCATCGGCATTAAATCTACGAGACACAATGTCGACTTAAGTAGAGGAAGACTGAGTCTTCGTACTGTTTACGTTTTGAGAGTTTCCTGTGTCACCAGTTTTACATTCCGATATACCTCTGCAGGTTTAGTGTATCGATTAGACCTTGCCATTGACGATGAAACACAGAAATTGCATCTGAATTAAATATAAGAGACACAATGCCGACTTAAGTACAGGAAGACTGAGTCTTCCTACTGTCTACGTTTTGAGCGTTTCCTGTGTCACCAGTTTTATATTCCGATGCACCTCTGCAGGTTTACTGTATCCATTGGACCTTCCCATTGACGATGAAACACAGAAATTGCATCGGATTTAAATATAAGAGACACAATGCCGACTTAAGTACAGGAAGACTGAGTCTTCCTACTGTCTATGTTATGAGCGTTTCCTGTGTCACCAGTTTTACATTCCGATGCACCTCTGCAGGTTTAGTGTATCGATTAGACATTCCCATTGACGATGAAACACAGAAACTGCATCGGATTTAAATATAAGAGAGACAATGCCGACTTAAGTACAGGAAGACTGAGTCTTCCTACTGTCTACGTTTTGAGCCTTTCCTGTGTCACCAGTTTTACATTCCGATGCACGTCTGCAGGTTTACTGTATCCATTGGACCTTCCCATTGACAATGAAACACAGAAATTGCATCGGATTTAAATATAAGAGACACAATGTCGACATAAGTACAGGAAGACTGAGTCTTCCTACTGTCTATATTTTGAGCGTTTCCTGTGACACCAGATTTATATTCCGATGCACCTCCGCAGGTTTACTGTATCCCTATGACCTTCACAGTGACGATGAAACACAGATATTGCATCGGAATTAAATCTAAGAGACACAATGTCGACTTAAGTACAGGAAGACTGAGTCTTCCTACTGTCTACGTTTTGAGCGTTTCCTGTGTCACCAGTTTTACATTCCAATTCACCTCTGCAGGTTTACTGTATCCATTGGACCTTCCCATTGACGACGAAACACAGAAATTGCAACGGAATTAGATCTAAGAGACACAATGTCGACTTAAGAACAGTAAGACTGAGTCTTCCTACTGTCTACGTTTTGAGCGATTCCTGTGTCACCAGTTTTACATTCCGATGCACCTCTGCAGGTTTACTGTATCCCTTCGACCTTCCCATTGACGATGAAACACAGAAATTGCATCGGAATTAAATATGAGACACTATGCCGACTTAAGTACAGAAAGACTGAGTCTTCCTACTGTCTATGTTTTAAGCGTTTCCTGTGTCACCAGTTTTACATTCCGATGCACCCCTGCAAGTTTACTGTATCCATTGGACCTTCCCATTGACGTTGAAACACAGAAATTGCATCGAATTTAAATATAAGAGACACAATGCCGACTTAAGTACAGGAAGACTGAGTCTTCCTACTGTCTATGTTTTGAGCGTTTCCTGTGTCACCAGTTTTTCACTCCGATGCAACTCTGCAGGTTTGCTGTATCCCCTGGTCCTCCCCATTGACGATGAAACACAGAAATTGCATCGGAATTAAATATAAGAGACACAATGCCGACTTAAGTAAAATGAAACATAGTCTTCTTAGGGTCTATGCTTTGAGCGTTTCCTGTGTCACCAGTTTTACATTCCGATGGACCTCTGCTGGTTTTCTGTATCCCTTGGACCTCCCCATCGACGATGAAACACAGAAATTGCATCGGAATTAGATCTAAGGGACACAATGTCGACTTAAGTACAGGAAGACTGAGTCTTCCTACTATCTACGATTTGAGCGATTCCTCTGACACCAGTTTTACAGTCCGATGCACCTCTGCAGGTTTACTGTATCCCTTCGACCTCCGCAGTGACGATGAAAAACAGATATTTCATCGGAATTAAATATAAGAGACACAATGCCGACTTAAGTACAAGAAAACTGAGTCTTCTTAGGCTGTATGTTTTGAGCGTTTCCTGTGTCACCAGTTTTACATTCCGATGGACCTCTGCAGGTTTACTGTATCCATTGGACCTTCCCATTGAGGATGAAACACAGAAATTGCATCGGAATTAAATCCACGAGACACAATGTCTACTTAAGTACAGGAAGATTGAGTCTTCCTACTGTCTACGTTTTGAGCGTTTCCTGTGTCACCAGTTTTACATTCCAATGCACCTCTGCAGGTTTACTGTATGCATTGGACCTTCCCATTGACGATGAAACACAGAAATTGCATCGGATTTAAATATAAGAGACACAATGCCGACTTAAGTATAGGAAGACTGAGTCTTCCTACTGTCTATGTTTTGAGCGTTTCCTGTGTCGCCAGTTTTACATTCCGCTGCACCTCTGCAGGTTTACTGTATCCCTTGGACCTTCACAGTGACGATGACACACAGATATTGCATCGGAATTTAATATTAGAGACACAATGCCGGGTTAAGTACAGGAAGACTGAGTTTTATACTGTCTACGTTTTCAGCGTCTCCTGTGTAATCAGTTTTACATTCCGATGCAATTCTGCAGGTTTACTGTATTCCTTGGACCTTCCCACTGACGAAGAAACACAGAAATTGCATCGGAATTAATTATAAGAGACACAATGCCGACTTATGTACTACAAAACTGAGTCTCCTTAGGGTCTATGTTTTGAGCGTTTCCTGTGTCACCAGTTTTACATTCCGATGCACCTCTGCAGGTTTACTGTATCCATAGGACTTTCCCAGTGACGATGAAACACAGAAATTGCATCGGAATTAAATATAAGAGAGACAATGCCGACTTAAGTACAAGAAAACTAGGTCTTCTTAGGTTCTATGTTTGGAGCGTTTCCTGTGTCACCAGTTTTACATTCCGATGGACCTGTGCAGGCTTTCTGTATCCCTTGGACCTCCCCATCGACGATGAAACACAGAAATTGCATCGGAATTAGATCTAAGAGACACAATGTCAACTAAAGTACAAGACAACTGAGGCTTCTTAGGGTCTATGATTTGAGCGTTTCCTGTGTCACCAATTTTACGTTCCGATGGACCTCAGCAGGTTTACTGTATCCCTTGGAACTTCCCATTGACGATGAAACACAGAAATTTCATCGGAATTAAATCTAAGGGACACAATGTCGACTTAAGTACAGGAATACTGAGTCTTCCTACTGTCTACGTTTTAAGCGTTTCCTGTGTCACCAGTTTTACATTCCGATGCACCTCTGCAGGTTTACTGTATCCATTGGACCTTCCCATTGACGATGAAACACAGAAATTGCATCGGATTTAAATATAAGATACACAATGCCGACTTAAGTACAGGAAGACTGAGTCTTCCTACTGTCTATGTTTTGAGCGTTTCCTGTGTCACCAGTTTTACATTCCGATGCACCTCTGCAGGTTTACTGGATCCCTTGGACCCTCACACTGACGATGAAACACATATATTGCATCGGAATTAAATATAAGAGACACAATTCCGATTTAAGTACAGGAAGACTGAGTATTTATACTGTCTATGTTTTCAGCGTTTCCTGTGTAATCAGTCTTACATTCCGATGAAACTCTGCAGGTTTACTGTATTCCTTGGACCTTCCCATTGACGATGAAACACAAAAATTGCATCGGAATTAAATATAAGAGACACAATGCCGACTTAAGTACTACAAAACTGAGTCTCCTTAGGGTCTATGTTTTGAGCGTTTCCTGTGTCACCAGTTTTACATTCCGATGCACTTCTGCAGGTTTACTGTATCCATTGGACCTTCCCAGTGACGATGAAACACAGAAATTGCATCGGAATTAAATATAATAGACACAATGCCGACTTAAGTACAGGAAGACTGAGTCTTCCTACTGACTATGTTTTGAGCGTTTCCTGTGTCACCAGTTTTTCACTCCGATGCACCTCTGCAGGTTTACTGTATACATTGGACCTTCACAGTGACGATGAAACACAGAAATTGCATCGGAATTAAATATAAGAGACACAATGCCGACCTAAGTACTACAAAACTGAGTCTCCTTAGGGTCTATACTTTGAGCGTTTCCTGTGTCACCAGATTTACATTCCGATGCACCTCTGCAGGTTTAGTAAATACATTGGACCTTCCCAGTGACGATGAAACACAGATATTGCATCGGAATTAAATATAAGAGGCACAATGCCGACTTAAGTACAAGAAAACTGAGTCTTCTTAGGGTCTATGTCTTGAGCGTTTCCTGTGTCACCAGTTTTACATTCCGATGGACCTCTGCAGGTTTTCTGTATCCCTTGGACCTTCCCATCAACGACGAAACACAGAAATTGCATCGGAATTAGATCTAAGAGACACAATGTCAACTAAAGTACAAGAAAACTGAGGCTTCTTAGGGTCTATGATTTGAGCGTTTCCTGTGTCACCAATTTTACGTTCCGATGGACCTCAGCAGGTTTACTGTATCCATTGGACCTTCCCATTGACGATGAAACAAAGAAATTGCATCGGAATTAAGTATGAGACACAATGTCGACGTAAGTACAGAAAGACTGAGTCTTCCTACTGTCTATGTTTTAAGCGTTTCCTGTGTCACCAGTTTTACATTCCGATGCACCCCTGCAGGTTTACTGTATCCATTGGACATTCCCATTGATGATGAAACACAGAATTTGCATCGGATTTAAATATAAGAGACACAATGCCCACTTAAGTACAGGAAGACTGAGTCTTCCTACGGTCTATGTTTTGAGCGTTTCCTGTGTCACCAGTTTTTCACTCCGATGCACCTCTGCAGGTTTACTGTATCCCTTGGACCTCCCCATCGACGATGAAACACAGAAATTGCATCGGAATTAAATATAAGAGACACAAGACTGAGTCTTCCTACTGTCTATGTTTTGAGCGTTTCCTGTGTCACCAGTTTTACATTCCGATGCACCTCTGCAGGTTTACTGTATAAATTGGACCTTCCCATTGACGATGAAACACAGAAATTGCATCGGAATTAAATATAAGAGACACAATGCCGATTTAAGTACAAGAAAACTGAGTCTTCTTACGGTCAATGCTTTGAGCGTTTCCTGTGTCACCAGTTTTACATTCCGATGCACCTCTGCAGGTTTACTGTATCCCTTGGACCTTCACAGTGACGATGACAAACAGATATTGCATCGGAATTTAATATTAGAGACACAATGCCGACTTAAGTACAAGAAAACTGAGTCTTCTTAGGCTCTATGTTTTGCGCGTTTCCTGTGTCACCAGTTTTACATTCCGATGGACCTCTGCAGGTTTACTGTATCCCTTGCACCTTCCCATTGAGGATGAAACACAGAAATTGCATCGGAATTAAATATAAGAGACAAAATGCCGACTTAAGTACAGGTAGACTGACTCTTCCTACTGTCTATGTTTTGAGCGTTTCCTGTGTCACCAGTTTTACATTCCGATGCACCTCTGCAGTTTTACTGTATCGATTGGACCTTCCCATTGACGATGAAACACAGAAATTGCATCGGAATTAAATATAAGAGACACAATGCCGACTTAAGTACAGGAAGACTGAGTCTTCCTACTGTCAACGTTTTGAGCGTTTCCTGTGTCACCAGTTTTACATTCCGATGCACCTCTGCAGGTTTACTGTATCCATTGGAGCTTCCCATTGACGGTGAAACACAGAAATTGCATCAGATTTAAATATAAGAGACACAATGCCGACTTAAGTACAGGAAGACTGAGTCTTCCTACTGTCTATGATTTTGAGCGTTTCCTGTGTCGCCAGTTTTACATTCCGATGCACCTCTGCAGGTTTACTGTATCCTTTGGACCTTCACAGTGACGATGACACACAGATATTGCGTCGGAATATAATATTAGAGACACAATGCCGGGTTAAGTACAGGAAGACTGAGTCTTTATACTGTCTATGTTATCAGCGTTTCCTGTGTAATCAGTTTTACATTCCGATGCAACTCTGCAGGTTTACTGTATGCATTGGTCCTTCCCAGTGACGATGAAACACAGAAATTGCATCGGAAATAGATCTAAGAGACACAATGTCAACTTAAGTACAAGAAAACTGAGTCTTCTTAGCGTTTATGTTTTGAGCGTTTCCTGTGTCACCAGTTTTACATTCCGATGGACCTCAGCAGGTTTACTGTATCCCTTGGACCTTCCCATTGACGATGAAACACAGAAATTGCATCGGAATTAAATATAACAGACACAATGCCGATTTAAGTAGAGGAAGACTGAGTCTTTATACTGTCTATGTTTTGAGCGTTTTCTGGGTAATCAGTTTTACATTCCGATGCAACTCTGCAGGTTTACTGTATTCCTTGGACCTTCCCATTGACGATGAAACACAGAAATTGCATCGGAATTAAATATGAGACACAATGCGACTTAAGTACAGGAAGACTGAGTCTTCCTACTGTCTATGTTTTGAGCGTTTCCTGTGTCACCAGATTTTCACTCCGATGCACCGCTGCAGGTTTACTGTATCCCTTGGTCCTCCCCATCGACGATGAAACACAGAAATTGCATCGGAATTAAATATAAGAGACACAATGCCGACTTAAGTACAATAAATCTGAGTCTTCTTTGGGTCTATGTTATGAGCGTTTCCTGTGTCACCAGTTTTACATTCCGATACACCTCTGCAGGTTTACTGTATCCATTGCACCCTCACAGTGACGATGAAACACAGAAATTGCATCGGAATTAGATCTAAGAGACACAATGTCGACTTAAGTAGAGGAAGACTGAGTCTTCCTACTGTCTAAGCTTTGAGCGTTTCCTGTGTCACCAGTTTTACATTCCGATACACCTCTGCAGGTTTACTGTATCCATTTGACCTTCCCATTGACGATGAAACACAGAAATTGCATCGGAATTAAATATAAGAGACACAATGCCGACTTAAGAACAGGAAGACTGAGTCTTCCTACTGTCTATGTTTTAAGCGTTCCTGTGTCACCAGTTTTACATTCCGATGCACCTCTGCAGGTTTAGTGTATCGATTAGACCTTCCCATTGACGATGAAACACAGAAATTGCATCGGAATTAAATATAAGAGACACAATGCCGACATAAGTACAGGAAGACTGAGTCTTCCTACTGTCTACGTTTTGAGCGTTTCCTGTGTCACCAGATTTACATTCCGATTCACCTCTGCAGGTTTACTGTATCCATTGGACCTTCCCATTGACGATGAAACACAGAAATTGCATCGGATTTAAATATAAGAGACACAATGCCGACTTAAGTACAGGAAGACTGAGTCTTCCTACTGTCTATATTTTGAGCGTTTCCTGTGACACCAGTTTTACATTCCGATGCACCTCTGCAGGTTCACTGTATCCATTGGACCTTCCAATTGACGACGAAACACAGAAATTGCATCGGAATTAGATCTAAGAGACACAATGTCGACTTAAGTACAGGAAGACTGAGTCTTCCTACTGTCTACGTTTTGAGCGATTCCTGTGTTACCAGTTTTATATTCCGATGCACCTCTGCAGGCTTACTGTATCCCTTCGACCTTCGCAGTGACGATGAAAAACAGATATTGCATCGGATATAAATATAAGAGACACAATGCCGCCTTAAGTACAGGTAGACTGACCCTTCCTACTGTCTATGTTTTGAGCGTTTCCTGTGTCACCAGTTTTACATTCCGATGGACCTGTGCGGGATTTCTGTATCCCTTGGACCTCCCCATCGACGATGAAACACAGAAATTGCATCGGAAATTGATCTAAGAGACACAATGTCAACTTAAGTACAAGAAAACTGAGTCTTCTTAGCGTCTATGATTTGAGCGTTTCCTGTGTCACCAGTTTTACATTCCGATGCACCTCTGCAGGTTTTCTGTATCCATTGGACCTTCCCATTGACGATGAAACAAAGAATTTGCATCGGATTGAAATATAAGAGACACAAGGCCGACTTAAGTACAGGAAGACTGAGTCTTCCTACTGTCTATGTTTTGAGCGTTTCCTGTGTCACCAGTTTTTCACTCCGATGCACCTCTGCAGGATTACTGTATCCCTTGGTCCTCCCCATCGACGATGAAACACAGAAATTGCATCGGAATGAAATATAAGAGACACAATTCCGACATAAGTACAATAAAACTGATTCTTCTTAGGGTCTATGATTTGAGCGTTTCCTGTGTCACCAGTTTTACATTCCGATACACCTCTGCAGGTTTACTGTATCCATTGGACCTTCACAGTGACGATGAAACACAGAAATAGCATCGGAATTAAATATAAGAGACACAATGCCGACTTAAGTACAAGAAAACTGAGTCTTCTTAGGGTCTATGTTTTGAGCGTTCCTGTGTAACCAGTTTTACATTCCGATGGACCTGTGCGGGTTTTCTGTATCCCTTGGACCTCCCCATCGACGATGAAACACAGAAATTGCATCGGAAATAGATCTAAGAGACACAATGTCAACTTAAGTACAAGAAAACTGAGTCTTCTTAGCGTCTATTTTTTGAGCGTTTCCTGTGTCACCAGTTTTACATTCCGATGCACCTCTGCAGGTTTACTGTATCCATTGGACCTTCGCAGAGACGATGAAACACAGAAATTGCATCGGAATTAAATATAAGAGACACAATTCCGACATAAGTACAGGAAGACTGAGTCTTCCTACTGTCTACGTTTTGAGCGTTTCCTGTGTCACCAGATTTACATTCCGATGCACCTCTGCAGGTTTACTGTATCCATTGGACCTTCCCATTGACGATGAAACACAGAAATTGCATCGGATTTAAATATAAGAGACAGATTGCCGACTTAAGTACAGGAAGACTGAGTCTTCCTACTGTCTATATTTTGAGCGTTTCCTGTGACACCAGTTTTACATTCCGATGCACCTCTGCAGGTTTACTGTATCCCTTCGACCTTCGCAGTGACGATGAAAAACAGATATTGCATCGGAATTAAATATAAGAGACACAATGCCGACTTAAGTACAAGAAAACTGTGTCTTCTTAGGCTCTATGTTTTGAGCGTTTCCTGTGTCACCAGTTTTACATTCCGATGGACCTCTGCAGGTTTACTGTATCCCTTCGACCTTCCCATTGACGATGAAACACAGAAATTGCATCGGAATTAAATCTAAGAGACACAATGTCGACTTAAGTACAGGTAGACTGAGTTTTCCTACTGTCTACGATTTGAGCGTTTCCTTTGTCACCAGTTTTACATTCCGATGCACCTCTGCAGGTTTACTGTATCCATTGGACCTTCCCATTGACGATGAAACACAGAAATTGCATCGGATTTAAATATAAGAGACACAATGCCGCCTTAAGTACAGGTAGAATGAGTCTTCCTACTGTCTATGTTTTGAGCGTTTCCTGTGTCACCAGTTTTACATTCCGATGCACCGCTGCAGTTTTACTGTATCGATTGGACCTTCCCATTGACGATGAAACACAGAAAATGCATCGGAATTAAATATAAGAGACACAATCTCGAGTTAAGTACAGGAAGACTGAGTCTTCCTACCGTCTACGTTTTGAGCGTTTCCTGTGTCACCAGTTTTACATTCCGATGCACCTCTGCAGGTTTACTGTATCCATTGGACCTTCCCATTGACGATGAAACACAGAATTTGCATCGGATTGAAATATAAGAGACACAAGGCCGACTTAAGTACAGGAAGACTGAGTCTTCCTACTGTCTATGTTTTGAGTGTTTCCTGTGTCACCAGTTTTACATTACGATGCACCTCTGCAGGTTTACTGTATCCCTTGGACCTTCACAGTGACGATGAAACACAGATATTGCTTCGCAATTTAATATAAGAGACACAATGTCGATTTAAGTACAGGAAGACTGAGTCTTTATACTCTCTATGCTTTCAGCGTTTCCTGTGTAATCAGTTTTACATTCCGATGCAACTCTGCAGGTTTACTGTATTCCTTGGACCTTCCCATTGACGATGAAACACAGAAATTGCATCGGAATTAAATATAAGAGACACAATGCCGACTTAAGTACTACAAAACTGAGTCTCCTTAGGGTCTATGTTTTGAGCGTTTCCTGTGTCACCAGTTTTACATTCCGATGCACCTCTGCAGGTTTACTGTATCCATTGGACCTTCGCAGAGACGATGAAACACAGAAATTGCATCGGAATTAAATATAAGAGAGACAATGCCGACTTAAGTACAAGAAAACTGAGTCTTGTTAGGGTCTATGGTTTGAGCGTTCCTGTGTCACCAGTTTTACATTCCGATGGACCTGTGCAGGTTTTCTGTATCCCTTGGACGTCCCCATCTACGATGAAACACAGAAATTGCATCGGAAATAGATCTAAGAGACACAATGTCAACTTAAGTACAAGAAAACTGAGTCTTCTTAGGGTCTATGTTTTGAGCGTTTCCTGTGTCACCAGTTTTACATTCCGATGGACCTCAGCAGGTTTACTGTATCCCTTGGACATTCCCATTGACGATGAAGCACAGAAATTGCATCGGAATTAAATATAAGAGAGACAATGCCGACTTAACTACAAGAAAACTGAGTCTTCTTAGGGTCTATGTATTGAGCGTTCCTGTGTCACCAGCTTTACATTCCGATGGACCTGTGCAGGTTTTCTGTATCCCTTGGACCTCCCCATCGACGATGAAACACAGAAATTGCATCGGAAATAGATCTAAGAGAGACAATGTCAACTTAAGTACAAGAAAACTGAGTCTTCTTAGCGTCTATGTTTTGAGCGTTTCCTGTGTCACCAGTTTTACATTCCGATGGACCTCAGCAGGTTTACTGTATCCCTTGGACCTTCCCATTGACGATGAAACACAGAAATTGCATCGGAATTAAATATAAGAGACACAATGCCGACTTAAGTACAATAAAACTGAGTCTTCTTAGGGTCTATGTTTTGAGCGTTTCCTGTGTCACCAGTTTTACATTCCGATACACCTCTGCAGGTTTACTGTATCCATTGGACCTTCACAGAGACGATGAAACACAGAAATTGTATCGGAATTAGATCTAAGAGACACAATGTCGACTTAAGTAGAGGAAGACTGAGTCTTCCTACTGTCTACGCTTTGAGCGTTTCCTGTGTCACCAGTTTTACATTCCGATACACCACTGCAGGTTTAGTGTATCGACTAGACCTTCCCATTGACGATGAAACACAGACATTGCATCGGAATTAAATATAAGAGACACAATGACGACTTATGTACAGGAAGACTGAGTCTTCCTACTGTCTACGTTTTGAGCGTTTCCTGTGTCACCAGTTTTACATTCTGATGCACCTCTGCAGGTTTACTGTATCCATTTGACCTTCCCATTGACGATGAAACACAGAAATAGCATCGGAATTAAATATAAGAGACACAATGCCGACTTAAGAACAGGAAGACTGAGTCTTCCTACTGTCTATGTTTTGAGCGTTTCCTGTGTCACCAGTTTTACATTCCGATGCACCTCTGCAGGTTTAGTGTATCGATTAGACCTTCCCATTGACGACGAAACACAGAAATTGCATCGGAATTAAATATAAGAGACACAATGCCGACATAAGTACAGGAAGACTGGGTCTTCCTACTGTCTACGCTTTGAGCGTTTCCTGTGTCACCATATTTACATTATGATGCACCTCTGCAGGTTTACTGTATCCCTTGGACCTTCACAGTGACGATGACACACAGATATTGCATCGGAATTTAATATTAGAGACACAATGCCGACTTAAGTACAAGAAAACTGATTCTTCTTAGGCTCTATGTTTTGAGCGTTTCCTGTGTCACCAGTTTTACATTCCGATGGACCTCTGCAGGTTTACTGTATCGCTTGCACCTTCCCATTGAGGATGAAACACAGAAATTGCATCGGAATTAAATCTAAGACACACAATGTCGACTTAAGTACAGGTAGACTGAGTTTTCCTACTGTCTACGTTTTGAGCGTTTCCTGTGTCACCAGTTTTACATTCCGATGCACCTCTGCAGATTTACTGTATCCATTGGACCTTCCCAGTGACGATGAAACACAGAAATTGCGTCGGAATTAAATATAAGAGAGACAATGCCGACTTAAGTACAAGAAAACTGAGTCTTCTTAGGGTCTATGTTTTGAGCGTTCCTGTGTCACCAGTTTTACATTCCGATGGACCTGTGCAGGTTTTCTGTATCCCTTGGACCTCCCCATCGACGATGAAACACAGAAATTGCATCGGAAATAGATCTAAGAGACACAATGTCAACTTAAGTACAAGAAAACTGAGTCTTCTTAGCGTCTATGTTTTGAGCGTTTCCTGTGTCACCAGTTTTACATTCCGATGGACCTCAGCAGGTTTACTGTATCCCTTGGACTATCCCATTGACGATGAAACACAGAAATTGCATCGGAATTAAATATAACAGACACAATGCCGATTTAAGTAGAGGAAGACTGAGTCTTTATACTGTCTATGTTTTGAGCGTTTTCTGGGTAATCAGTTTTACATTCCGATGCAACTCTGCAGGTTTACTGTATTCCTTGGACCTTCCCATTGACGATGAAACACAGAAATTGCATCGGAATTAAATATGAGACACAATGCGACTTAAGTACAGGAAGACTGAGTCTTCCTACTGTCTATGTTTTGAGCGTTTCCTGTGTCACCAGTTTTTCACTCCGATGCACCGCTGCAGGTTTACTGTATCCCTTGGTCCTCCCCATCGACGATGAAACACAGAAATTGCATCGGAATTAAATATAAGAGACACAATGCCGACTTAAGTACAATAAAACTGAGTCTTCTTTGGGTCTATGTTATGAGCGTTTCCTGTGTCACCAGTTTTACATTCCGATACACCTCTGCAGGTTTACTGTATCCATTGCACCCTCACAGTGACGATGAAACTCAGAAATTGCATCGGAATTAGATCTAAGAGACACAATGTCGACTTAAGTAGAGGAAGACTGAGTCTTCCTACTGTCTAAGCTTTAAGCGTTTCCTGTGTCACCAGTTTTACATTCCGATACACCTCTGCAGGTTTACTGTATCCATTTGACCTTCCCATTGACGATGAAACACAGAAATTGCATCGGAATTAAATATAAGAGACACAATGCCGACTTAAGAACAGGAAGGCTGAGTCTTCCTACTGTCTATGTTTTAAGCGTTTCCTGTGTCACCAGTTTTACATACCGATGCACCTCTGCAGGTTTAGTGTATCGATTAGACCTTCCCATTGACGATGAAACACAGAAATTGCATCGGAATTAAATATAAGAGACACAATGCCGACATAAGTACAGGAAGACTGAGTCTTCCTACTGTCTACGTTTTGAGCGTTTCCTGTGTCACCAGATTTACATTCCGATGCACCTCTGCAGGTTTACTGTATCCATTGGACCTTCCCATTGACGATGAAACACAGAAATTGCATCGGATTTAAATATAAGAGACACAATGCCGACTTAAGTACAGGAAGACTGAGTCTTCCTACTGTCTATATTTTGAGCGTTTCCTGTGACACCAGTTTTACATTCCGATGCACCTCTGCAGGTTCACTGTATCCATTGGACCTTCCAATTGACGACGAAACACAGAAATTGCATCGGAATTAGATCTAAGAGACACAATGCCGCCTTAAGTACAGGTAGACTGACCCTTCCTACTGTCTATGTTTTGAGCGTTTCCTGTGTCACCAGTTTAACATTCCGATGCACCTCTGCAGTTTTACTGTATCGATTGGACCTTCCCATTGACGATGAAACACAGAAAATGCATCGGAATTAACTATAAGAGACACAATCTCGAGTTAAGTACAGGAAGACTGAGTCTTCCTACCGTCTACGTTTTGAGCGTTTCCTGTGTCACCAGTTTTACATTCCGATGCACCTCTGCAGGTTTTCTGTATCCATTGGACCTTCCCATTGACGATGAAACAAAGAATTTGCATCGGATTGAAATATAAGAGACACAAGGCCGACTTAAGTACAGGAAGACTGAGTCTTCCTACTGTCTATGTTTTGAGTGTTTCCTATGTCACCAGTTTTACATTACGATGCACCTCTGCAGGTTTACTGTATCCCTTGGACCTTCACAGTGACGATGAAACACAGATATTGCTTCGGAATTTAATATAAGAGACACAATGCCGATTTAAGTACAGGAAGACTGAGTCTTTATACTGTCTATGCTTTCAGCGTGTCCTGTGTAATCAGTTTTACATTCCGATGCAACTCTGCAGGTTTACTGTATTCCTTGGACCTTCCCATTGACGATGAAACACAGAAATTGCATCGGAATGAAATATAAGAGACACAATGCCGACTTAAGTACTACAAAACTGAGTCTCCTTAGGGTCTATGTTTTGAGCGTTTCCTGTGTCACCAGTTTTCATTCCGATGCACCTCTGCAGGTTAACTGTATCCATTGGACATTCGCAGAGACGATGAAACACAGAAATTGCATCGGAATTAAATATAAGAGACACAATGCCGTCATAAGTACAATAAAACTGATTCTTCTTAGGGTCTATGTTTTGAGCGTTTCCTTTGTCACCAATTTTACATTTCGATACACCTCTGCAGGTTTACTGTATCCATTGGACCTTCACAGTGACGATGAAACACAGAAATTGCATCGGAATTAAATTTAAGAGACACAATGCCGACTTAAGTACAAGAAAACTGAGTCTTCTTAGGGTCTATGTTTTGAGCGTTCCTGTGTAACCAGTTTTACATTCCGATGGACCTGTGCGGGTTTTCTGTATCCCTTGGACCTCCCCATCGACGATGAAACACAGAAATTGCATCGGAAATAGATCTAAGAGACACAATGTCAACTTAAGTACAAGAAAACTGAGTCTTCTTAGCGTCTATGTTTTGAGCGTTTCCTGTGTCACCAGTTTTACATTCCGATGCACCTCTGCAGGTTTTCTGTATCCATTGGACCTTCCATTGACGATGAAACAAAGAATTTGCATCGGATTGAAATATAAGAGACACAAGGCCGACTTAAGTACAGGAAGACTGAGTCTTCCTACTGTCTATGTTTTGAGCGTTTCCTGTGTCACCAGTTTTTCACTCCGATGCACCTCTGCAGGATTACTGTATCCCTTGGTCCTCCCCATCGACGATGAAACACAGAAATTGCATCGGAATTAAATATAAGAGACACAATTCCGACATAAGTACAATAAAACTGATTCTTCTTAGGGTCTATGTTTTGAGCGTTTCCTGTGTCACCAGTTTTACATTCCGATACACCTCTGCAGGTTTACTGTATCCATTGGACCTTCACAGTGACGATGAAACACAGAAATAGCATCGGAATTAAATATAAGAGACACAATGCCGACTTAAGTACAAGAAAACTGAGTCTTCTTAGGGTCTATGTTTTGAGCGTTCCTGTGTAACCAGTTTTACATTCCGATGGACCTGTGCGGGTTTTCTGTATCCCTTGGACCTCCCCATCGACGATGAAACACAGAAATTGCATCGGAAATAGATCTAAGAGACACAATGTCAACTTAAGTACAAGAAAACTGAGTCTTCTTAGCGTCTATGTTTTGAGCGTTTCCTGAGTCACCAGTTTTACATTCCCATGCACCTCTGCAGGTTTACTGTATCCATTGGACCTTCGCAGAGACGATGAAACACAGAAATTGCATCGGAATTAAATATAAGAGACACAATTCCGACATAAGTACAGGAAGACTGAGTCTTCCTACTGTCTACGTTTTGAGCGTTTCCTGTGTCACCAGATTTACATTCCGATGCACCTCTGCAGGTTTACTGTATCCATTGGACCTTCCCATTGACGATGAAACACAGAAATTGCATCGGATTTAAATATAAGAGACACAATGCCGACTTAAGTACAGGAAGACTGAGTCTTCCTACTGTCTATATTTTGAGCGTTTCCTGTGACACCAGTTTTACATTCCGATGCACCTCTGCAGGTTTACTGTATCCCTTCGACCTTCGCAGTGACGATGAAAAACAGATATTGCATCGGAATTAAATATAAGAGACACAATGCCGACTTAAGTACAAGAAAACTGTGTCTTCTTAGGCTCTATGTTTTGAGCGTTTCCTGTGTCACCAGTTTTACATTCCGAAGGACCTCTGCAGGTTTACTGTATCCCTTCGACCTTCCCATTGACGATGAAACACAGAAATTGCATCGGAATTAAATCTAAGAGACACAATGTCGACTTAAGTACAGGTAAACTGAGTTTTCCTACTGTCTACGATTTGAGCGTTTCCTTTGTCACCAGTTTTACATTCCGATGCACCTCTGCAGGTTTACTGTATCCATTGGACCTTCCCATTGACGATGAAACACAGAAATTGCATCGGATTTAAATATAAGAGACACAATGCCGCCTTAAGTACAGGTAGACTGAGTCTTCCTACTGTCTATGTTTTGAGCGTTTCCTGTGTCACCAGTTTTACATTCCGATGCACCTCTGCAGTTTTACTGTATCGATTGGACCTTCCCATTGACGATGAAACACAGAAAATGCATCGGAATTAAATATAAGAGACACAATCTCGAGTTAAGTACAGGAAGACTGAGTCTTCCTACCGTCTACGTTTTGAGCGTTTCCTGTGTCACCAGTTTTACATTCCGATGCACCTCTGCAGGTTTACTGTATCCATTGGACCTTCCCATTGACGATGAAACACAGAATTTGCATCGGATTGAAATATAAGAGACACAAGGCCGACTTAAGTACAGGAAGACTGAGTCTTCCTACTGTCTATGTTTTGAGTGTTTCCTGTGTCACCAGTTTTACATTACGATGCACCTCTGCAGGTTTACTGTATCCCTTGGACCTTCACAGTGACGATGAAACACAGATATTGCTTCGCAATTTAATATAAGAGACACAATGTCGATTTAAGTACAGGAAGACTGAGTCTTTATACTCTCTATGCTTTCAGCGTTTCCTGTGTAATCAGTTTTACATTCCGATGCAACTCTGCAGGTTTACTGTATTCCTTGGACCTTCCCATTGACGATGAAACACAGAAATTGCATCGGAATTAAATATAAGAGACACAATGCCGACTTAAGTACTACAAAACTGAGTCTCCTTAGGGTCTATGTTTTGAGCGTTTCCTGTGTCACCAGTTTTACATTCCGATGCACCTCTGCAGGTTTACTGTATCCATTGGACCTTCGCAGAGACGATGAAACACAGAAATTGCACCGGAATTAAATATAAGAGAGACAATGCCGACTTAAGTACAAGAAAACTGAGTCTTGTTAGGGTCTATGGTTTGAGCGTTCCTGTGTCAGCAGTTTTACATTCCGATGGACCTGTGCAGGTTTTCTGTATCCCTTGGACGTCCCCATCTACGATGAAACACAGAAATTGCATCGGAAATAGATCTAAGAGACACAATGTCAACTTAAGTACAAGAAAACTGAGTCTTCTTAGGGTCTATGTTTTGAGCGTTTCCTGTGTCACCAGTTTTACATTCCGATGGACCTCAGCAGGTTTACTGTATCCCTTGGACCTTCCCATTGACGATGAAGCACAGAAATTGCATCGGAATTAAATATAAGAGAGACAATGCCGACTTAAGTACAAGAAAACTGAGTCTTCTTAGGGTCTATGTATTGAGCGTTCCTGTGTCACCAGCTTTACATTCCGATGGACCTGTGCAGGTTTTCTGTATCCCTTGGACCTCCCCATCGACGATGAAACACAGAAATTGCATCGGAAATAGATCTAAGAGAGACAATGTCAACTTAAGTACAAGAAAACTGAGTCTTCTTAGCGTCTATGTTTTGAGCGTTTCCTGTGTCACCAGTTTTAAATTCCGATGGACCTCAGCAGGTTTACTGTATCCCTTGGACCTTCCCATTGACGATGAAACACAGAAATTGCATCGGAATTAAATATAAGAGACACACATGCCGATTTAAGTAGAGGAAGACTGAGTCTTTATACTGTCTATGTTTTGAGCGTTTCCTGTGTAATCAGTTTTACATTCCGATGCAACTCTGCAGGTTTACTGTATTCCTTGGACCTTCCCATTGACGATGAAACACAGAAATTGCATCGGAATTAAATATAAGAGACACAATGCCGACTTAAGTACAATAAAACTGAGTCTTCTTAGGGTCTATGTTTTGAGCGTTTCCTGTGTCACCAGTTTTACATTCCGATACACCTCTGCAGGTTTACTGTATCCATTGGACCTTCACAGAGACGATGAAACACAGAAATTGTATCGGAATTAGATCTAAGAGACACAATGTCGACTTAAGTAGAGGAAGACTGAGTCTTCCTACTGTCTACGCTTTGAGCGTTTCCTGTGTCACCAGTTTTACATTCCGATACACCACTGCAGGTTTAGTGTATTGACTAGACCTTCCCATTGACGATGAAACACAGACATTGCATCGGAATTAAATATAAGAGACACAATGCCGACTTATGTACAGGAAGACTGAGTCTTCCTACTGTCTACGTTTTGAGCGTCTCCTGTGTCACCAGTTTTACATTCCGATGCACCTCTGCAGGTTTACTGTATCCATTTGACCTTCCCATTGACGATGAAACACAGAAATAGCATCGGAATTAAATATAAGAGACACAATGCCGACTTAAGAACAGGAAGACTGAGTCTTCCTACTGTCTATGTTTTGAGCGTTTCCTGTGTCACCAGTTTTACATTCCGATGCACCTCTGCAGGTTTAGTGTATCGATTAGACCTTCCCATTGACGACGAAACACAGAAATTGCATCGGAATTAAATATAAGAGACACAATGCCGACATAAGTACAGGAAGACTGGGTCTTCCTACTGTCTACGCTTTGAGCGTTTCCTGTGTCACCATATTTACATTATGATGCACCTCTGCAGGTTTACTGTATCCCTTGGACCTTCACAGTGACGATGACACACAGATATTGCATCGGAATTTAATATTAGAGACACAATGCCGACTTAAGTACAAGAAAACTGATTCTTCTTAGGCTCTATGTTTTGAGCGTTTCCTGTGTCACCAGTTTTACATTCCGATGGACCTCTGCAGGTTTACTGTATCGCTTGCACCTTCCCATTGAGGATCAAACACAGAAATTGCATCGGAATTAAATCTAAGACACACAATGTCGACTTAAGTACAGGTAGACTGAGTTTTCCTACTGTCTACGTTTTGAGCGTTTCCTGTGTCACCAGTTTTACATTCCGATGCACCTCTGCAGATTTACTGTATCGCTTGCACCTTCCCATTGAGGATCAAACACAGAAATTGCATCGGAATTAAATCTAAGACACACAATATCGACTTAAGTACAGGTAGACTGAGTTTTCCTACTGTCTACGTTTTGAGCGTTTCCTGTGTCACCAGTTTTACATTCCGATGCACCTCTGCAGATTTACTGTATCCATTGGACCTTCCCATTGACGATGAAACACAGAAATTGCATCGGATTTAAATATAAGAGACACAAGGCCGACTTAAGTACAGGAAGACTGAGTCTTCCTACTGTCTATGTTTTCAGTGTTTCCTGTGTCACCAGTTTTACATTACGATGCACCTCTGCAGGTTTACTGTATCCCTTGGACCTTCACAGTGACGATGAAACACAGATATTGCTTCGGAATTTAATGTAAGAGACACAATGCCGATTTAAGTACAGGAAGACTGAGTCTTTATACTGTCTATGTTTTCAGCGTTTCCTGTGTAATCAGTTTTACATTCCGATGCAACTCTGCAGGTTTACTGTATTCCTTGGACCTTCCCATTGACGATGAAACACAGAAATTGCATCGGAATGAAAAATAAGAGACACAATGCCGACTTAAGTACTACAAAACTGAGCCTCCTTAGGGTCTATGTTTTGAGCGTTTCCTGTGTCACCAGTTTTACATTCCGATGCACCTCTGCAGGTTTACTGTATCCATTGGACCTTCGCAGAGACGATGAAACACAGAAATTGCATCGGAATTAAATATAAGAGAGACAATGCCAACTTAAGTACAAGAAAACTGAGTCTTCTTAGGGTCTATGTTTTGAGCGTTCCTGTGTCACCAGTTTTACATTCCGATGGACCTGTGCAGGTTTTCTGTATCCCTTGGACGTCCCCATCGACGATGAAACACAGAAATTGCATCGGAAATAGATCTAAGAGACACAATGTCAACTCAAGTACAAGAAAACTGAGTCTTCTTAGGGTCTATGTTTTGAGCGTTTCGTGTGTCACCAGTTTTACATTCCGATGGACCTCAGCAGGTTTACTGTATCCCTTGGCCCTTCCCATTGACGATGAAACACAGAAATTGCATCGGAATTAAATATAAGAGACTCAATGCCGACTTAAGTACAGGAAGACTGAGTCTTCCTACTGTCTATGTTATGAAAGTTTCCTGTGTCACCAGTTTTTCACTCCGATACACCTCTGCAGGTTTACTGTATCCCTTGGTCCTCCGCATCGACGATGAAACACAGAAATTGCATCGGAATTAAATGTCAGACAAAATGCCGCCTTAAGTAGAGGAAGACTGAGTCTTCCTACTGTCTATGTTTTGAAAGTTTCCTGTGTCACCAGTTTTTCAGTCCGATGCACCTCTGCAGGTTTACTGTATCCATTGGACTGACGATGAAACACAGAAATTGCATCGGAATTAAATATAAGAGAGACAATGCCGACTTAAGTACAAGAAATCTGAGTCTTCTTAGGGTCTATGTTTTGAGCGTTTCCTGTGTCACCAGTTTTACATTCCGATGGTCCTCTGCAGGTTTTCTGTATCCCTTGGTGCTCCCCATCGACGATGAAACACAGAAATTGCATCGGAGTTAGATCTAAGAGACACAATGTCGACTTAAGTACAGGAAGACTGAGTCTTCCTACTGTCTACGATTTGAGCGATTCCTGTGTCACCAGTTTTGCATTCCGATGCACCTCTGCAGGTTTACTGTATCCCTTCGACCTTCGCAGTGACGATGAAAAACAGATATTGCATCGGAATTAAATATAAGAGACACAATGCCGACTGAAGTACAAGAAAACTGAGTCTCCTTAGGCTCTATGTTTTGAGCGTTTCCTGTGTCACCAGTTTTACATTCCGATGGACCTCTGCAGTTTTACTGTATCCCTTGGACCTTCCCATTAAGGATGAAACACAGAAATTGCATCGGAATAAAATCTACGAGACACAATGTCGACTTAAGTAGAGGAAGACTGAGTCTCCCTACCGTCTACGTTTTGAGCGTTTCCTGTGTCACCAGTTTCACATTCCGATGCACCTCTGCAGGTTTACTGTATCCATTGGACCTTCCCATTGACGATGAAACACAGAAATTGCATCGGATTTAAATATAAGAGACACAATGCCGACTTAAGTACAGGAAGACTGAGTCTTCCTACTGTCTATGTTTTGAGCGTTTCCTGTGTCACCAGTTTTACATTCCGATGCACCTCTGCAGGTTTAGTGTATCGATTAGACCTTCCCATTGACGATGAAACACAGAAATTGCATCGGAATTAAATCTAAGAGACACAATGCCGACTTAACTACAGGAAGACTGAGTCTTCCTACTGTCTACGGTTTGAGCGTTTCCTGTGTCACCAGTTTTACATTCCGATGCACCTTTGCAGGTTTACTGTATCCATTGGACCTTCCCATTGACGATGAAACACAGAAATTGCATCGGATTTAAATATAAGAGACACAATGCCGACATAAGTACAGGAAGACTGAGTCTTCCTACTGTCTATATTTTGAGCGTTTCCTGTGACACCAGTTTTACATTCCGATGCACCTCTGCAGGTTTACTGTATCGCTATGACCTTCACAGTGACGATGAAACACAGATATTGCATCGGAATTAAATCTAAGAGACACAATGTCGACTTAAGTACTGGAAGACTGAGTCTACCTACTGTCTACGTTTTGAGCGTTTCCTGTGTCACCAGTTTTACATTCCGATGCACCTCTGCAGGTTTACTGTATCCATTGGACCTTCCCATTGACGACGAAACACAGAAATTGCATCGGAATTAGATCTAAGAGACACAATGTCGACTTATGTACAGTAAGACTGAGTCTTCCTACTGTCTATGTTTTGAGCGATTCCTGTGTCACCAGTATTACATTCCGATGCACCTCTGCAGGTTTACTGTATCCCTTCGACCTTCGCAGTGACGATGAAAAACAGATATTGCATCGGAATTAAATATAAGAGACACAATGCCGACTTAAGTGCAAGAAAACTGAGTCTTCTTAGGCTCTATGTTTTGAGCGTTTCCTGTGACACCAGTTTTACATTCCGATGCACCTCTGCAGGTTTACTGTATCGCTATGACCTTCCCATTGACGATGAAACACAGAAATTGCATCGGATTTAAATATAAGAGACACAATGCCGACTTAAGAACAGGAAGACTGAGTCTTCCTACTGTCTATGTCTTGAGCGTTTCCTGTGTCACCAGTTTTACATTCCGATGCACCTCTGCAATTTTAGTGTATCGATTAGACATTCCCATTGTCGATGAAACACAGAAATTGCATCGGAATTAAATATAAGAGACACAATGCCGACTTAAGTACAGGAAGACTGAGTCTTCCTACTGTCTACGTTTTGAGCCTTTCCTGTGTCACCAGTTTTACATTCCGATGCACATCTGCAGGTTTACTGTATCCATTGGACCTTCCCATTGACGATGAAACACAGAAATTGCATCGGATTTAAATTTAAGAGACACAATGCCGACATAAGTACACAAAGACTGAGTCTTCCTACTGTCTATATTTTGAGCGTTTCCTGTGACACCAGTTTTACATTCCAATGCACCTCTGCAGGTTTACTGTATCCCTATGACCTTCACAGTGACGATGAAACACAGATATTGCATCGGAATTAAATATAAGAGACACAATGCCGACATAAGTACAATAAAACTGAGTCTTCTTAGGGTCTATGTTTTGAGCGTTTCCTGTGTCACCAGTTTTACATTCCGATACACCTCTGCAGGTTTACTGTATCCATTGGACCTTCACAGTGACGATGAAACACAGAAATTGCATCGGAATTAAATATAAGAGACACAATGCCGACTTAAGTACTACAAAACTGAGTCTCCTTAGGGTCTATGTTTTGAGCGTTTCCTGTGCCACCAGTTTTACATTCCGATGCACCTCTGCAGGTTTACTGTATCCATTGGACTGACGATGAAACACAGAAATTGCATCGGAATTAAATACAAGAGAGACAATGCCGACTTAAGTACAAGAAAACTGAGTCTTCTTAGGCTCTATGTTTTGAGCGTTTCCTGTGTCACCAGTTTTACATGCCGATGGACCTCTGCAGGTTTACTGTATCCCTTGGACCTTCCCATTGAGGATGAAACACAGAAAATGCATCGGAATTAAATCTACGAGACACAATGTCGACTTAAGTAGAGGAAGACTGAGTCTTCCTCCTGTCTACGTTTTGAGCGTTTCCTGTGTCACCTGTTTTACATTCCGATGCACCTCTGCAGGTTTACTGTATCCATTGGACCTTCCCATTGACGATGAAACACAGAAATTGCATCAGATTTAAATATAAGAGACACAATGCCGACTTAAGTACAGGAAGACTGAGTCTTCCTACTGTCTGTGTTTTGAGCGTTTCCTGTGTCACCAGTTTTACATTCCGATGCACCTCTGCAGGTTTAGTGTATCGATTAGACCTTCCCATTGACAATGAAACACAGAAATTGCATCGGAATTAAATATAAGGTACACAATGCCGACTTAAGTACAGGAAGACTGAGTCTTCCTACTGTCTACGTTTTGAGCGTTTCCTGTGTCACCAGTTTTACATTCCGATGCACCTCTGCAGGTTTACTGTATCCATTGGACCTTCCCATTGACGATGAAACACAGAAATTGCATCGGATTTAAATATAAGAGACACAATGCCGACATAAGTACAGGAAGACTGAGTCTTCCTACTGTCTATATTTTGAGCGTTTCCTGTGACACCAGTTTTATATTCCGATGCACCTCTGCAGGTTTACTGTATCCCTATGACCTTCACAGTGACGATGAAACACAAATATTGCTTCGGAAATAAATCTAAGAGACACAATGTCGACTTAAGTACAGGAAGACTGAGTCTTCCTACTGTCTACGTTTTGAGCGTTTCCTGTGTCACCAGTTTTACATTCCGATGCACCTCTGCAGGTTTACTGTATCCATTGGACCTTCCCATTGACGACGAATTACAGAAATTGCATCGGAATTAGATCTAAGAGACACAATGTCGACTTAAGTACAGTAAGACTGAGTCTTCCTACTGTCTACGTTTTGAGCGATTCCTGTGTCACCAGTTTTACATCCCGATGCACCTCTGCAGGTTTACTGTATCCCATCGACCTTCGCAGTGACGATGAACAACAGATATTGCATCGGAATTAAATATGAGACACACAATGCCGACTTAAGTACAAGAAAACTGAGTCTTCTTAGGCTCTATGTTTTGAGCGTTTCCTGTGTCACCAGTTTTACATTCCGATGGACCTCTGCAGGTTTACTGTATCCCTTGGACCTTCCCATTGACGATGAAACACAGAAATTGCATCGGAATTAAATCTACGAGACACAATGACGACTTAAGTGGAGGAAGACTGAGTCTTCGTACTGTCTACGTTTTGAGCGTTTCCTGTGTCACCAGATTTACATTCCGATACACCTCTAAAGGTTTAGTGTGTCGATTAGACCTTGCCATTGACGATGAAACACAGAAATTGCATCTGAATTAAATATAAGAGACACCATGCCGACTTAAGTACAGGAAGACTGAGTCTTCCTACTGTCTACGTTTTGAGCGTTTCCTGTGTCACCAGTTTTATATTCCGATGCACCTCTGCAGGTTTACTGTATCCATTGGACCTTCCCATTGACGATGAAACACAGAAATTGCATCGGATTTAAATATAAGAGACACAATGCCGACTTAAGTACAGGAAGACTGAGTCTTCCTACTGTCTACGTTTTGAGCGTTTCCTGTGTCACCAGTTTTACATTCCGATGCACCTCTGCAGGTTTGGTGTATCGATTAGACATTCCCATTGACGATGAAACACTGAAATTGCAACGGAATTAAATATAAGAGACACAATGCCGACTTAAGTACAGGAAGACTGAGTCTTCCTACTGTCTACGTTTTGAGCCTTTCCTGTGTCACCAGTTTTACATTCCGATGCACCTCTGCAGGTTTACTGTATCCATTGGACCTTCCCATTGACGATGAAACACAGAATTTGCATCGGATTTAAATATAAGAAACACAATGCCGACTTAAGTACAGGTAGACTGTGTCTTCCTACTGTCTATGATTTGAGCGTTTCCTGTGTCACCAGTTTTACATTCCGATGCACCTCTGCAGTTGTACTGTATCGATTGGACCTTCCCATTGACGATAAAACACAGAAAATGCATCGGAATTAAATATAAGAGACACAATGCCGACTTAAGTACAGGAAGACTGAGTATTCCTACTGTCTACATTTTGAGCGTTTCCTGTGTCACCAGTTTTACATTCCGATGCACCTCTGAAGGTTTACTGTATCCATTGGACCTTCCCATTGACGATGAAACACAGAATTTGCATCGGATTGAAATATAAGAGACACAAGGCCGACTTAAGTACAGGAAGACTGTGTCTTCCTACTGTCTATGCTTTGAGTGTTTCCTGTGTCACCAGTTTTACATTACGATGCACCTCTGCAGGTTTACTGTATCCCTTGGACCTTCACAGTGACGATGAAACACAGATATTGCATCGGAATTTAATATAAGAGTCACAATGCCGATTTAAGTACAGGAAGACTGAGTCTTTATACTGTCTATGTTTTCAGCGTTTCCTGTGTAATCAGTTTTACATTCCGATGCAACTCTGCAGGTTTACTGTATTCCTTGGACCTTCCCATTGACGATGAAACACAGAAATTGCATCGGAATTAAATCTAAGGGACACAATGTCGACTTAAGCACAGGAAGACTGCGTCTTCCTACTGTCTACGTTTTGAGCGTTTCCTGTGTCACCAGTTTTACATTCCGATACACCTCTGCAGGTTTACTGTATCCATTGGACCTTCCCATTGACGTTGAAGCACAGAAATTGCATCGGATTTAAATATAAGAGACACAATGCCGACTTAAGTACAGGAAGACTGAGTCTTCCTACTGTCTATGTTTTGAGCGTTTCCTGTGTCACCAGTTTTACATTCCGATGCACCTCTGCAGGTTTAGTGTATCGATTAGACCTTCCCATTGACGATGAAACACAGAAATTGCATCGGAATTAAATCTAAGAGACACAATGCCGACTTAACTACAGGAAGACTGAGTCTTCCTACTGTCTACGGTTTGAGCGTTTCCTGTGTCACCAGTTTTACATTCCGATGCACCTTTGCAGGTTTACTGTATCCATTGGACCTTCCCATTGACGATGAAACACAGAAATTGCATCGGATTTAAATATAAGAGACACAATGCCGACATAAGTACAGGAAGACTGAGTCTTCCTACTGTCTATATTTTGAGCGTTTCCTGTGACACCAGTTTTACATTCAGATGCACCTCTGCAGGTTTACTGTATCGCTATGACCTTCACAGTGACGATGAAACACAGATATTGCATCGGAATTAAATGTAAGAGACACAATGTCGACTTAAGTACAGGAAGACTAAGTCTTCCTACTGTCTACGTTTTGAGCGTTTCCTGTGTCACCAGTTTTACATTCCGATGCACCTCTGCAGGTTTACTGTATCCATTGGACCTTCCCATTGACGACGAAACACAGAAATTGCATCGGAATTAGATCTAAGAGACACAATGTCGACTTATGTACAGTAAGACTGAGTCTTCCTACTGTCTACGTTTTGAGCGATTCCTGTGTCACCAGTTTTACATTCCGATGCACCTCTGCAGGTTTACTGTATCCCTTCGACCTTCGCAGTGACGATGAAAAACAGATATTGCATCGGGATTAAATATAAGAGACACAATGCCGACTTAAGTACAAGAAAACTGATTCTTCTTAGGCTCTATGTTTTGAGCGTTTCCTGTGTCACCAGTTTTACATTCCGATACACTTATGCAGGTTTAGTGTATCGATTAGACCTTGCCATTGACGATGAAACACAGAAATTGCATCTGAATTAAATATAAGAGACACAATGCCGACTTAAGTACAGGAAGACTGAGTCTTCCTACTGTCTATGTCTTGAGCGTTTCCTGTGTCACCAGTTTTACATTCCGATGCACCTCTGCAGGTTTAGTGTATCGATTAGATATTCCCATTGACGATGAAACACAGGAATTGCATCGGAATTAAATATAAGAGACACAATGCCGACTTAAGTACAGGAAGACTGAGTCTTCCTACTGTCTACGTTTTGAGCCTTTCCTGTGACACCAGTTTTACATTCCGATGCACCTCTGCAGGTTTACTGTATCCATTGGACCTTCCCATTGACGATGAAACACAGAAATTGCATCGGAATTAAATTTAAGAGACACAATGCCGACATAAGTACACAAAGACTGAGTCTTCCTACTGTCTACATTTTGAGCGTTTCCTGTGACACCAGTTTTACATTCCGATGCACCTCTGCAGGTTTACTGTATCCCTATGACCTTCACAGTGACGATGAAACACAGATATTGCATCGGAATTAAATATAAGAGACACAATGCCGACATAAGTACAATAAAACTGAGTCTTCTTAGGGTCTATGTTTTGAGCGTTTCCTGTGTCACCAGTTTTACATTCCGATACACCTCTGCAGGTTTACTGTATCCATTGGACCTTCCCATTGACGATGAAACACAGAAATTGCATCGGATTTAAATTTAAGAGACACAATGCCGACATAAGTTCAGGAAGACTGAGTCTTCCTACTGTCTATATTTTGAGCGTTTCCTGTGACACCAGTTTTATATTCCGATGCACCTCTGCAGGTTTACTGTATCCCTATGACCTTCACAGTGACGATGAAACACAGATATTGCATCGGAATTAAATCTAAGAGACACAATGTCGACTTAAGTACAGGAAGACTGAGTCTTCCTACTGTCTACGTTTTGAGCGTTTCCTGTGTCACCAGTTTTACATTCCGATGCACCTCTGCAGGTTTACTGTATCCATTGGACCTTCCCATTGACGACGAATTACAGAAATTGCATCGGAATTAGATCTAAGAGACACAATGTCGACTTAAGTACAGTAAGACTGAGTCTTCCTACTGTCTACGTTTTGAGCGATTCCTGTGTCACCAGTTTTACATTCCGATGCACCTCTGCAGGTTTACTGTATCCCTTCGACCTTCGCAGTGACGATGAACAACAGATATTGCATCGGAATTAAATATGAGACACACAATGCCGACTTAAGTACAAGAAAACTGAGTCTTCTTAGGCTCTATGTTTTGAGCGTTTCCTGTGTCACCAGTTTTACATTCCGATGGACCTCTGCAGGTTTGGTGTATCGATTAGACATTCCCATTGACGATGAAACACAGAAATTGCAACGGAATTAAATATAAGAGACACAATGCCGACTTAAGTACAGGAAGACTGAGTCTTCCTACTGTCTACGTTTTGAGCCTTTCCTGTGTCACCAGTTTTACATTCCGATGCACCTCTGCAGGTTTACTGTATCCATTGGACCTTCCCATTGACAATGAAACACCGAAATTGCATCGGATTTAAATATAAGAGACACAATGCCGACATAAGTACAGGAAGACTGAGTCTTCTTACTGTCTATATTTTGAGCGTTTCCTGTGACACCTGTTTTACATTCCGATGCACCTCTGCAGGTTTACTGTATCCCTATGACCTTCACAGTGACGATGAATCACAGATATTGCATCGGAATTAAATCTAAGAGACACAGTGTCGACTTAAGTACAGGAAGACTGAGTCTTCCTACTGTCTACGTTTTGAGCGTTTCCTGTGTCACCAGTTTTACATTCCGATGCACCTCTGCAGGTTTACTGTATCCATTGGACCTTCCCATTGACGACGAAACACAGAAATTGCATCGGAATTAGATCTAAGAGACACAATGTCGACTTAAGTACAGTAAGACTGAGTCTTCCTACTGTCTACGTTTTGAGCGATTCCTGTGTCACCAGTTTAACATTCCGATGCACCTCTGCAGGTTTAATGTATCCCTTCGACCTTCGCAGTGACGATGAAAAACAGATATTGCATCGGAATTAAATATAAGAGACACAATGCCGACTTAAGTACAAGAAAACTGAGTCTTCTTAGGCTCTATGTTTTGAGCGTTTCCTGTGTCACCAGTTTTACATTCCGATGGACCTCTGCAGGTTTACTGTATCCCTTCGACCTTCCCATTGACGATGAAACACAGAAATTGCATCGGAATTAAATCTAAGAGACACAATGTCGACTTAAGTACGGGAAGACTGAGTCTTCCTACTGTCTACGTTTTGAGCGTTTCCTGTGTCACCAGTTTTACATTCCGATGCACCTCTGCAGGTTTACTGTATCCATTGGACCTTCCCATTGACGATGAAACACAGAAATTGCATCGGATTTAAATATAAGAAACACAATGCCGACTTAAGTTCAGGTAGACTGTGTCTTCCTACTGTCTATGATTTGAGCGTTTCCTGTGTCACCAGTTTTACATTCCGATGCACCTCTGCAGTTGTACTGTATCGATTGGACCTTCCCATTGACGATAAAACACAGAAAATGCATCGGAATTAAATATAAGAGACACAATGCCGACTTAAGTACAGGAAGACTGAGTATTCCTACTGTCTACATTTTGAGCGTTTCCTGTGTCACCAGTTTTACATTCCGATGCACCTCTGAAGGTTTACTGTATCCATTGGACCTTCCCATTGACGATGAAACACAGAATTTGCATCGGATTGAAATATAAGAGACACAAGGCCGACTTAAGTACAGGAAGACTGTGTCTTCCTACTGTCTATGCTTTGAGTGTTTCCTGTGTCACCAGTTTTACATTACGATGCACCTCTGCAGGTTTACTGTATCCCTTGGACCTTCACAGTGACGATGAAACACAGATATTGCATCGGAATTTAATATAAGAGACACAATGCCGATTTAAGTACAGGAAGACTGAGTCTTTATACTGTCTATGTTTTCAGCGTTTCCTGTGTAATCAGTTTTACATTCCGATGCAACTCTGCAGGTTTACTGTATTCCTTGGACCTTCCCATTGACGATGAAGCACAGAAATTGCATCGGATTTAAATATAAGAGACACAATGCCGACTTAAGTACAGGAAGACTGAGTCTTCCTACTGTCTATGTTTTGAGCGTTTCCTGTGTCACCAGTTTTACATTCCGATGCACCTCTGCAGGTTTAGTGTATCGATTAGACCTTCCCATTGACGATGAAACACAGAAATTGCATCGGAATTAAATCTAAGAGACACAATGCCGACTTAAGTACAGGAAGACTGAGTCTTCCTACTGTCTACGGTTTGAGCGTTTCCTGTGTCACCAGTTTTACATTCCGATGCACCTTTGCAGGTTTACTGTATCCATTGGACCTTCCCAATAACGATGAAACACAGAAATTGCATCGGATATAAATATAAGAGACACAATGCCGACATAAGTACAGGAAGACTGAGTCTTCCTACTGTCTATATTTTGAGCGTTTCCTGTGACACCAGTTTTACATTCAGATGCACCTCTGCAGGTTTACTGTATCGCTATGACCTTCACAGTGACGATGAAACACAGATATTGCATCGGAATTAAATCTAAGAGACACAATGTCGACTTAAGTACAGGAAGACTGAGTCTTCCTACTGTCTACGTTTTGAGCGTTTCCTGTGTCACCAGTTTTACATTCCGATGCACCTCTGCAGGTTTACTGTATCCATTGGACCTTCCCATTGACGACGAAACACAGAAATTGCATCGGAATTAGATCTAAGAGACACAATGTCGACTTATGTACAGTAAGACTGAGTCTTCCTACTGTCTACGTTTTGAGCGATTCCTGTGTCACCAGTTTTACATTCCGATGCACCTCTGCAGGTTTACTGTATCCCTTCGACCTTCGCAGTGACGATGAAAAACAGATATTGCATCGGAATTAAATATAAGAGACACAATGCCGACTTAAGTACAAGAAAACTGAGTCTTCTTAGGCTCTATGTTTTGAGCGTTTCCTGTGTCACCAGTTTTACATTCCGATACACTTCTGCAGGTTTAGTGTATCGATTAGACCTTGCCATTGACGATGAAACACAGAAATTGTATCTGAATTAAATATAAGAGACACAATGCCGACTTAAGTACAGGAAGACTGAGTCTTCCTACTGTCTATATTTTGAGCGTTTCCTGTGACACCTGTTTTACATTCCGATGCACCTCTTCAGGTTTACTGTATCCCTATGACCTTCACAGTGACGATGAAACACAGATATTGCATCGGAATTAAATCTAAGAGACACAATGTCGACTTAAGTACAGGAAGACTGAGTCTTCCTACTGTCTACGTTTTGAGCGTTTCCTGTGTCACCAGTTTTACATTCCGATGCACCTCTGCAGGTTTACTGTATCCATTGGACCTTCCCATTGACGACGAAACACAGAAATTGCATCGGAATTAGATCTAAGAGACACAATGTCGACTTAAGTACAGTAAGACTGAGTCTTCCTACTGTCTACGTTTTGAGCGATTCCTGTGTCACCAGTTTAACATTCCGATGCACCTCTGCAGGTTTAATGTATCCCTTCGACCTTCGCAGTGACGATGAAAAACAGATATTGCATCGGAATTAAATATAAGAGACACAATGCCGACTTAAGTACAAGAAAACTGAGTCTTCTTAGGCTCTATGTTTTGAGCGTCTCCTGTGTCACCAGTTTTACATTCCGATGGACCTCTGCAGGTTTACTGTATCCCTTCGACCTTCCCATTGACGATGAAACACAGAAATTGCATCGGAATTAAATCTAAGAGACACAATGTCGACTTAAGTACGGGAAGACTGAGTCTTCCTACAGTCTACGTTTTTAGCGTTTCCTGTGTCACCAGTTTTACATTCCGATGCACCTCTGCAGGTTTACTGTATCCATTGGACCTTCCCATTTATGATGAAACACAGAAATTGCATCGGATTTAAATATAAGAGACACAATGCCGACTTAAGTACAGGTAGACTGTGTCTTCCTACTGTCTATGATTTGAGCGTTTCCTGTGTCACCAGTTTTACATTCCGATGCACCTCTGCAGTTGTACTGTATCGATTGGACCTTCCCATTGACGATAAAACACAGAAAATGCATCGGAATTAAATATAGAAGACACAATGCCGACTTAAGTACAGGAAGACTGAGTATTCCTACTGTCTACATTTTGAGCGTTTCCTGTGTCACCAGTTTTACATTCCGATGCACCTCTGGAGGTTTACTGTATCCATTGGACCTTCCCATTGACGATGAAACACAGAATTTGCATCGGATTGAAATATAAGAGACACAAGGCCGACTTAAGTACAGGAAGACTGTGTCTTCCTACTGTCTATGCTTTGAGTGTTTCCTGTGTCACCAGTTTTACATTACGATGCACCTCTGCAGGTTTACTGTATCCCTTGGACCTTCACAATGACGCTGAAACACAGATATTGCATCGGAATTTAATATAAGAGACACAATGCCGATTTAAGTACAGGAAGACTGAGTCATTATACTGTCTATGTTTTCAGCGTTTCCTGTGTAATCAGTTTTACATTCCGATGCAACTCTGCAGGTTTACTGTATTCCTTGGACCTTCCCATTGACGATGAAACACAGAAATTGCATCGGAATTAAATCTAAGGGACACAATGTCGACTTAAGCACAGGAAGACTGAGTCTTCCTACTGTCTACGTTTTGAGCGTTTCCTGTGTCACCAGTTTTACATTCCGATGCACCTCTTCAGGTTTACTGTATCCATTGGACCTTCCCATTGACGATGAAGCACAGAAATTGCATCGGATTTAAATATAAGAGACACAATGCCGACTTAAGTACAGGAAGACTGAGTCTTCCTACTGTCTATATTTTGAGCGTTTCCTGTGACACCAGTTTTACATTCCGATGCACCTCTGCAGGTTTACTGTATACCTTGGACCTTCACAGTGACGATGAAGCACAGATATTGCATCGGAATTAAATATAAGAGACACAGTGCCGATTTAAGTAGAGGAAGACTGAGTCTTTATACTGTCTATGTTTTGAGCGTTTCCTGTGTAATCAGTTTTACATTCCGATGCAACTCTGCAGGTTTATTGTATTCCTTGGACCTTCCCATTGACGATGAAACACAGAAATTGAATCGGAATTAAATATGAGACACAATGCCGACTTAAGTACAGAAAGACTGAGTCTTCCTACTGTCTATGTTTTAAGCGTTTCCTGTGTCACCAGTTTTACATTCCGATGCACCCCTGCAGGTTTACTGTATCCATTGGACCTTCCCATTGACGATGAAACACAGAAATTGCATCGAATTTAAATATAAGAGACACAATGCCGACTTAAGTACAGGAAGACTGAGTCTTCCTACTGTCTATATTTTGAGCGTTTCCTGTGACACCAGTTTTACATTCCGATGCACCTCTGCAGGTTTACTGTATCCCTTGGACCTTCACAGTGACGATGAAGCACAGATATTGCATCGGAATTAAATATAAGAGACACAGTGCCGATTTAAGTAGAGGAAGACTGAGTCTTTATACTGTCTATGTTTTGAGCGTTTCCTGTGTAATCAGTTTTACATTCCGATGCAACTCTGCAGGTTTATTGTATTCCTTGGACCTTCCCATTGACGATGAAACACAGAAATTGAATCGGAATTAAATATGAGACACGATGCCGACTTAAGTACAGTAAGACTGAGTCTTCCTACTGTCTATGTTTTGAGCGTTTCCTGTGTCACCAGTTTTTCACTCCGATGCACCTCTTCAGGTTTACTCTGTATCCCCTGGTCCTCCCCATTGACGATGAAACACAGAAATTGCATCGGAATTAAATATAAGGGACACAATGCCGACTTAAGTACAAGAAAACTGAGTCTTCTTAGTCTCTATGTTTTGAGCGTTTCCTGTGTCACCAGTTTTACATGCCGATGGACCTCTGCAGGTTTACTGTATCCCTTGGACCTTCCCATTGAGGATGAAACACAGAAAATGCATCGGAATTAAATCTACGAGACACAATGTCGACTTAAGTAGAGGAAGACTGAGTCTTCCTACTGTCTACGTTTTGAGCGTTTCCTGTGTCACCTGTTTTACATTCCGATGCACCTCTGCATGTTTACTGTATCCATTGGACCTTCCCATTGACGATGAAACACAGAAATTGCATCGGATTTAAATATAAGAGACACAATGCCGACTTAAGTACAGGAAGACTGAGTCTTCCTACTGTCTGTGTTTTGAGCGTTTCCTGTGTCACCAGTTTTACATTCCGGTGCACCTCTGCAGGTTTAGTGTATCGATTAGTCCTTCCCATTGACAATGAAACACAGAAATTGCATCGGAATTAAATATAAGGTACACAATGCCGACTTAAGTACAGGAAGACTGAGTCTTCCTACTGTCTACGTTTTGAGCGTTTCCTGTGTCACCAGTTTTACATTCCGGTGCACCTCTGCAGGTTCACTGTATCCATTGGACCTTCCCATTGACGATGAAACAAAGAAATTGCTTCGGAATTAAATCTAAGAGACACAATGTCGACTTAAGTACAGGAAGACTGAGTCTTCCTACTGTCTACGTTTTGAGCGTTTCCTGTGTCACCAGTTTTACATTCCGATGCACCTCTGCAGGTTTACTGTATCCATTGGACCTTCCCATTGACGACGAATTACAGAAATTGCATCGGAATTAGATCTAAGAGACACAATGTCGACTTAAGTACAGTAAGACTGAGTCTTCCTACTGTCTACGTTTTGAGCGATTCCTGTGTCACCAGTTTTACATTCCGATGCACCTCTGCAGGTTTACTGTATCCCTTCGACCTTCGCAGTGACGATGAACAACAGATATTGCGTCGGAATTAAATATAAGATACACAATGCCGACTTAAGTACAAGAAAAATGAGTCTTCTTAGGCTCTATGTTTTGAGCGTTTCCTGTGTCACCAGTTTTACATTCCGATGGACCTCTGTAGGTTTACTGTATCCCTTGGACCTTCCCATTGAGGATGAAACACAGAAATTGCATCGGAATTAAATCTACGAGACACAATGACAAGTAGAGGAGGACTGAGTCTTCGTACTGTCTACGTTTTGAGCGTTTCCTGTGTCACCAGTTTTACATTCCGATACACCTCTAAAGATTAAGTGTGTCGATTACACCTTGCCATTGACGATGAAACACAGAAATTGCATCTGAATTAAATATAAGAGACACCATGCCGACTTAAGTACAGGAAGACTGAGTCTTCCTACTGTCTACGTTTTGAGCGTTTCCTGTGTCACCAGTTTTATATTCCGATGCACCTCTGCAGGTTTACTGTATCCATTGGACCTTCCCATTGACGATGAAACACAGAAATTGCATCGGATTTAAATATAAGAGACACAATGCCGACTTAAGTACAGGAAGACTGAGTCTTCCTACTGTCTACGGTTTTGAGCGTTTCCTGTGTCACCAGTTTTACATTCCGATGCACCTCTGCAGGTTTGGTGTATCGATTAGACATTCCCATTGACGATGAAACACAGAAATTGCAACGGAATTAAATATAAGAGACACAATGCCGACATAAGTACAGGAAGACTGAGTCTTCCTACTGTCTACGTTTTGAGCCTTTCCTGTGTCACCAGTTTTACATTCCGATGCACCTCTGCAGGTTTACTGTATCCATTGGACCTTCCAATTGACGATGAAACACAGAAATTGCATCGGATTTAAATATAAGAGACACAATGCCGACATAAGTACAGGAAGACTGAGTCTTCCTACTGTCTATATTTTGAGCGTTTCCTGTGACACCTGTTTTACATTCCGATGCACCTCTGCAGGTTTACTGTATCCCTATGACCTTCACAGTGACGATGAATCACAGATATTGCATCGGAATTAAATCTAAGAGACACAATGTCGACTTAAGTACAGGAAGACTGAGTCTTCCTACTGTCTACGTTTTGAGCGTTTCCTGTGTCACCAGTTTTACATTCCGATGCACCTCTGCAGGTTTACTGTATCCATTGGACCTTCCCATTGACGACGAAACACAGAAATTGCATCGGAATTAGATCTAAGAGACACAATGTCGACTTAAGTACAGTAAGACTGAGTCTTCCTACTGTCTACGTTTTGAGCGATTCCTGTGTCACCAGTTTAACATTCCGATGCACCTCTGCAGGTTTAATGTATCCCTTCGACCTTCGCAGTGACGATGAAAAACAGATATTGCATCGGAATTAAATATAAGAGACACAATGCCGACTTAAGTACAAGAAAACTGAGTCTTCTTAGGCTCTATGTTTTGAGCGTTTCCTGTGTCACCAGTTTTACATTCCGATGGACCTCTGCAGGTTTACTGTATCCCTTCGACCTTCCCATTGACGATGAAACACAGAAATTGCATCGGAATTAAATCTAAGAGACACAATGTCGACTTAAGTACGGGAAGACTGAGTCTTCCTACTGTCTACGTTTTGAGCGTTTCCTGTGTCACCAGTTTTACATTCCGATGCACCTCTGCAGGTTTACTGTATCCATTGGACCTTCCCATTGACGATGAAACACAGAAATTGCATCTGATTTAAATATAAGAAACACAATGCCGACTTAAGTTCAGGTAGACTGTGTCTTCCTACTGTCTATGATTTGAGCGTTTCCTGTGTCACCAGTTTTACATTCCGATGCACCTCTGCAGTTGTACTGTATCGATTGGACCTTCCCATTGACGATAAAACACAGAAAATGCATCGGAATTAAATATAAGAGACACAATGCCGACTTAAGTACAGGAAGACTGAGTATTCCTACTGTCTACATTTTGAGCGTTTCCTGTGTCACCAGTTTTACATTCCGATGCACCTCTGAAGGTTTACTGTATCCATTGGACCTTCCCATTGACGATGAAACACAGAATTTGCATCGGATTGAAATATAAGAGACACAAGGCCGACTTAAGTACAGGAAGACTGTGTCTTCCTACTGTCTATGCTTTGAGTGTTTCCTGTGTCACCAGTTTTACATTACGATGCACCTCTGCAGGTTTACTGTATCCCTTGGACCTTCACAGTGACGATGAAACACAGATATTGCATCGGAATTTAATATAAGAGACACAATGCCGATTTAAGTACAGGAAGACTGAGTCTTTATACTGTCTATGTTTTCAGCGTTTCCTGTGTAATCAGTTTTACATTCCGATGCAACTCTGCAGGTTTACTGTATTCCTTGGACCTTCCCATTGACGATGAAGCACAGAAATTGCATCGGATTTAAATATAAGAGACACAATGCCGACTTAAGTACAGGAAGACTGAGTCTTCCTACTGTCTATGTTTTGAGCGTTTCCTGTGTCACCAGTTTTACATTCCGATGCACCTCTGCAGGTTTAGTGTATCGATTAGACCTTCCCATTGACGATGAAACACAGAAATTGCATCGGAATTAAATCTAAGAGACACAATGCCGACTTAAGTACAGGAAGACTGAGTCTTCCTACTGTCTACGGTTTGAGCGTTTCCTGTGTCACCAGTTTTACATTCCGATGCACCTTTGCAGGTTTACTGTATCCATTGGACCTTCCCAATAACGATGAAACACAGAAATTGCATCGGATATAAATATAAGAGACACAATGCCGACATAAGTACAGGAAGACTGAGTCTTCCTACTGTCTATATTTTGAGCGTTTCCTGTGACACCAGTTTTACATTCAGATGCACCTCTGCAGGTTTACTGTATCGCTATGACCTTCACAGTGACGATGAAACACAGATATTGCATCGGAATTAAATCTAAGAGACACAATGTCGACTTAAGTACAGGAAGACTGAGTCTTCCTACTGTCTACGTTTTGAGCGTTTCCTGTGTCACCAGTTTTACATTCCGATGCACCTCTGCAGGTTTACTGTATCCATTGGACCTTCCCATTGACGACGAAACACAGAAATTGCATCGGAATTAGATCTAAGAGACACAATGTCGACTTATGTACAGTAAGACTGAGTCTTCCTACTGTCTACGTTTTGAGCGATTCCTGTGTCACCAGTTTTACATTCCGATGCACCTCTGCAGGTTTACTGTATCCCTTCGACCTTCGCAGTGACGATGAAAAACAGATATTGCATCGGAATTAAATATAAGAGACACAATGCCGACTTAAGTACAAGAAAACTGAGTCTTCTTAGGCTCTATGTTTTGAGCGTTTCCTGTGTCACCAGTTTTACATTCCGATACACTTCTGCAGGTTTAGTGTATCGATTAGACCTTGCCATTGACGATGAAACACAGAAATTGTATCTGAATTAAATATAAGAGACACAATGCCGACTTAAGTACAGGAAGACTGAGTCTTCCTACTGTCTATATTTTGAGCGTTTCCTGTGACACCTGTTTTACATTCCGATGCACCTCTTCAGGTTTACTGTATCCCTATGACCTTCACAGTGACGATGAAACACAGATATTGCATCGGAATTAAATCTAAGAGACACAATGTCGACTTAAGTACAGGAAGACTGAGTCTTCCTACTGTCTACGTTTTGAGCGTTTCCTGTGTCACCAGTTTTACATTCCGATGCACCTCTGCAGGTTTACTGTATCCATTGGACCTTCCCATTGACGACGAAACACAGAAATTGCATCGGAATTAGATCTAAGAGACACAATGTCGACTTAAGTACAGTAAGACTGAGTCTTCCTACTGTCTACGTTTTGAGCGATTCCTGTGTCACCAGTTTAACATTCCGATGCACCTCTGCAGGTTTAATGTATCCCTTCGACCTTCGCAGTGACGATGAAAAACAGATATTGCATCGGAATTAAATATAAGAGACACAATGCCGACTTAAGTACAAGAAAACTGAGTCTTCTTAGGCTCTATGTTTTGAGCGTCTCCTGTGTCACCAGTTTTACATTCCGATGGACCTCTGCAGGTTTACTGTATCCCTTCGACCTTCCCATTGACGATGAAACACAGAAATTGCATCGGAATTAAATCTAAGAGACACAATGTCGACTTAAGTACGGGAAGACTGAGTCTTCCTACAGTCTACGTTTTTAGCGTTTCCTGTGTCACCAGTTTTACATTCCGATGCACCTCTGCAGGTTTACTGTATCCATTGGACCTTCCCATTTATGATGAAACACAGAAATTGCATCGGATTTAAATATAAGAGACACAATGCCGACTTAAGTACAGGTAGACTGTGTCTTCCTACTGTCTATGATTTGAGCGTTTCCTGTGTCACCAGTTTTACATTCCGATGCACCTCTGCAGTTGTACTGTATCGATTGGACCTTCCCATTGACGATAAAACACAGAAAATGCATCGGAATTAAATATAGAAGACACAATGCCGACTTAAGTACAGGAAGACTGAGTATTCCTACTGTCTACATTTTGAGCGTTTCCTGTGTCACCAGTTTTACATTCCGATGCACCTCTGGAGGTTTACTGTATCCATTGGACCTTCCCATTGACGATGAAACACAGAATTTGCATCGGATTGAAATATAAGAGACACAAGGCCGACTTAAGTACAGGAAGACTGTGTCTTCCTACTGTCTATGCTTTGAGTGTTTCCTGTGTCACCAGTTTTACATTACGATGCACCTCTGCAGGTTTACTGTATCCCTTGGACCTTCACAATGACGCTGAAACACAGATATTGCATCGGAATTTAATATAAGAGACACAATGCCGATTTAAGTACAGGAAGACTGAGTCATTATACTGTCTATGTTTTCAGCGTTTCCTGTGTAATCAGTTTTACATTCCGATGCAACTCTGCAGGTTTACTGTATTCCTTGGACCTTCCCATTGACGATGAAACACAGAAATTGCATCGGAATTAAATCTAAGGGACACAATGTCGACTTAAGCACAGGAAGACTGAGTCTTCCTACTGTCTACGTTTTGAGCGTTTCCTGTGTCACCAGTTTTACATTCCGATGCACCTCTTCAGGTTTACTGTATCCATTGGACCTTCCCATTGACGATGAAGCACAGAAATTGCATCGGATTTAAATATAAGAGACACAATGCCGACTTAAGTACAGGAAGACTGAGTCTTCCTACTGTCTATATTTTGAGCGTTTCCTGTGACACCAGTTTTACATTCCGATGCACCTCTGCAGGTTTACTGTATACCTTGGACCTTCACAGTGACGATGAAGCACAGATATTGCATCGGAATTAAATATAAGAGACACAGTGCCGATTTAAGTAGAGGAAGACTGAGTCTTTATACTGTCTATGTTTTGAGCGTTTCCTGTGTAATCAGTTTTACATTCCGATGCAACTCTGCAGGTTTATTGTATTCCTTGGACCTTCCCATTGACGATGAAACACAGAAATTGAATCGGAATTAAATATGAGACACAATGCCGACTTAAGTACAGAAAGACTGAGTCTTCCTACTGTCTATGTTTTAAGCGTTTCCTGTGTCACCAGTTTTACATTCCGATGCACCCCTGCAGGTTTACTGTATCCATTGGACCTTCCCATTGACGATGAAACACAGAAATTGCATCGAATTTAAATATAAGAGACACAATGCCGACTTAAGTACAGGAAGACTGAGTCTTCCTACTGTCTATATTTTGAGCGTTTCCTGTGACACCAGTTTTACATTCCGATGCACCTCTGCAGGTTTACTGTATCCCTTGGACCTTCACAGTGACGATGAAGCACAGATATTGCATCGGAATTAAATATAAGAGACACAGTGCCGATTTAAGTAGAGGAAGACTGAGTCTTTATACTGTCTATGTTTTGAGCGTTTCCTGTGTAATCAGTTTTACATTCCGATGCAACTCTGCAGGTTTATTGTATTCCTTGGACCTTCCCATTGACGATGAAACACAGAAATTGAATCGGAATTAAATATGAGACACGATGCCGACTTAAGTACAGTAAGACTGAGTCTTCCTACTGTCTATGTTTTGAGCGTTTCCTGTGTCACCAGTTTTTCACTCCGATGCACCTCTTCAGGTTTACTCTGTATCCCCTGGTCCTCCCCATTGACGATGAAACACAGAAATTGCATCGGAATTAAATATAAGGGACACAATGCCGACTTAAGTACAAGAAAACTGAGTCTTCTTAGTCTCTATGTTTTGAGCGTTTCCTGTGTCACCAGTTTTACATGCCGATGGACCTCTGCAGGTTTACTGTATCCCTTGGACCTTCCCATTGAGGATGAAACACAGAAAATGCATCGGAATTAAATCTACGAGACACAATGTCGACTTAAGTAGAGGAAGACTGAGTCTTCCTACTGTCTACGTTTTGAGCGTTTCCTGTGTCACCTGTTTTACATTCCGATGCACCTCTGCATGTTTACTGTATCCATTGGACCTTCCCATTGACGATGAAACACAGAAATTGCATCGGATTTAAATATAAGAGACACAATGCCGACTTAAGTACAGGAAGACTGAGTCTTCCTACTGTCTGTGTTTTGAGCGTTTCCTGTGTCACCAGTTTTACATTCCGGTGCACCTCTGCAGGTTTAGTGTATCGATTAGTCCTTCCCATTGACAATGAAACACAGAAATTGCATCGGAATTAAATATAAGGTACACAATGCCGACTTAAGTACAGGAAGACTGAGTCTTCCTACTGTCTACGTTTTGAGCGTTTCCTGTGTCACCAGTTTTACATTCCGGTGCACCTCTGCAGGTTCACTGTATCCATTGGACCTTCCCATTGACGATGAAACAAAGAAATTGCTTCGGAATTAAATCTAAGAGACACAATGTCGACTTAAGTACAGGAAGACTGAGTCTTCCTACTGTCTACGTTTTGAGCGTTTCCTGTGTCACCAGTTTTACATTCCGATGCACCTCTGCAGGTTTACTGTATCCATTGGACCTTCCCATTGACGACGAATTACAGAAATTGCATCGGAATTAGATCTAAGAGACACAATGTCGACTTAAGTACAGTAAGACTGAGTCTTCCTACTGTCTACGTTTTGAGCGATTCCTGTGTCACCAGTTTTACATTCCGATGCACCTCTGCAGGTTTACTGTATCCCTTCGACCTTCGCAGTGACGATGAACAACAGATATTGCGTCGGAATTAAATATAAGATACACAATGCCGACTTAAGTACAAGAAAAATGAGTCTTCTTAGGCTCTATGTTTTGAGCGTTTCCTGTGTCACCAGTTTTACATTCCGATGGACCTCTGTAGGTTTACTGTATCCCTTGGACCTTCCCATTGAGGATGAAACACAGAAATTGCATCGGAATTAAATCTACGAGACACAATGACAAGTAGAGGAGGACTGAGTCTTCGTACTGTCTACGTTTTGAGCGTTTCCTGTGTCACCAGTTTTACATTCCGATACACCTCTAAAGATTAAGTGTGTCGATTACACCTTGCCATTGACGATGAAACACAGAAATTGCATCTGAATTAAATATAAGAGACACCATGCCGACTTAAGTACAGGAAGACTGAGTCTTCCTACTGTCTACGTTTTGAGCGTTTCCTGTGTCACCAGTTTTATATTCCGATGCACCTCTGCAGGTTTACTGTATCCATTGGACCTTCCCATTGACGATGAAACACAGAAATTGCATCGGATTTAAATATAAGAGACACAATGCCGACTTAAGTACAGGAAGACTGAGTCTTCCTACTGTCTACGGTTTTGAGCGTTTCCTGTGTCACCAGTTTTACATTCCGATGCACCTCTGCAGGTTTGGTGTATCGATTAGACATTCCCATTGACGATGAAACACAGAAATTGCAACGGAATTAAATATAAGAGACACAATGCCGACATAAGTACAGGAAGACTGAGTCTTCCTACTGTCTACGTTTTGAGCCTTTCCTGTGTCACCAGTTTTACATTCCGATGCACCTCTGCAGGTTTACTGTATCCATTGGACCTTCCAATTGACGATGAAACACAGAAATTGCATCGGATTTAAATATAAGAGACACAATGCCGACATAAGTACAGGAAGACTGAGTCTTCCTACTGTCTATATTTTGAGCGTTTCCTGTGACACCTGTTTTACATTCCGATGCACCTCTGCAGGTTTACTGTATCCCTATGACCTTCACAGTGACGATGAAACACAGATATTGCATCGGAATTAAATCTAAGAGACACAATGTCGACTTAAGTACAGGAAGACTGAGTCTTCCTACTGTCTACGTTTTGAGCGTTTCCTGTGTCACCAGTTTTACATTCCGATGCACCTCTGCAGGTTTACTGTATCCATTGGACCTTCCCATTGACGACGAAACACAGAAATTGCATCGGAATTAGATCTAAGAGACACATTGTCGACTTAAGTACAGTAAGACTGAGTCTTCCTACTGTCTACGTTTTGAGCGATTCCTGTGTCACCAGTTTAACATTCCGATGCACCTCTGCTGGTTTAATGTATCCCTTCGACCTTCGCAGTGACGATGAAAAACAGATATTGCATCGGAATTAAATATAAGAGACACAATGCCGACTTAAGTACAAGAAAACTGAGTCTTCTTAGGCTCTATGTTTTGAGCGTCTCCTGTGTCACCAGTTTTACATTCCGATGGACCTCTGCAGGTTTACTGTATCCCTTCGACCTTCCCATTGACGATGAAACACAGAAATTGATTCGGAATTAAATCTAAGAGACACATTGTCGACTTAAGTACGGGAAGACTGAGTCTTCCTAACGTCTACGTTTTGAGCGTTTCCTGTGTCACCAGTTTTACATTCCGATGCACCTCTGCAGGTTTACTGTATCCATTGGACCTTCCCATTGACGATGAAACACAGAAATTGCATCGGATTTAAATATAAGAGACACAATGCCGACTTAAGTACAGGTAGACTGTGTCTTCCTACTGTCTATGATTTGAGCGTTTCCTGTGTAATCAGTTTTACATTCCGATGCAACTCTGCAGGTTTATTGTATTCCTTGGACCTTCCCATTGACGATGAAACACAGAAATTGCATCGGAATGAAATATGAGACACAATGCCGACTTAAGTACAGAAAGACTGAGTCTTCCTACTGTCTATGTTTTAAGCGTTTCCTGTGTCACCAGTTTTACATTCCGATGCACCCCTGCAGGTTTACTGTATCCATTGGACCTTCCCATTGACGATGAAACACAGAAATTGCATCGAATTTAAATATAAGAGACACAATGCCGACTTAAGTACAGTAAGACTGAGTCTTCCTACTGTCTATGTTTTGAGCGTTTCCTGTGTCACCAGTTTTTCACTCCGATGCACCTCTTCAGGTTTACTCTGTATCCCCTGGTCCTCCCCATTGACGATGAAACACACAAATTGCATCGGAATTAAATATAAGGGACACAATGCCGACTTAAGTTCAAGAAAACTGAGTCTTCTTAGTCTCTATGTTTTGAGCGTTTCCTGTGTCACCAGTTTTACATGCCGATGGACCTCTGCAGGTTTACTGTATCCCTTGGACCTTCCCATTGACGATGAAACACAGAAAATGCATCGGAATTAAATCTACGAGACACAATGTCGACTTAAGTAGAGGAAGACTGAGTCTTCCTACTGTCTACGTTTTGAGCGTTTCCTGTGTCACCTGTTTTACATTCCGATGCACCTCTGCATGTTTACTGTATCCATTGGACCTTCCCATTGACGATGAAACACAGAAATTGCATCGGATTTAAATATAAGAGACACAATGCCGACTTAAGTACAGGAAGACTGAGTCTTCCTACTGTCTGTGTTTTGAGCGTTTCCTGTGTCACCATTTTTCATTCCGGTGCACCTCTGCAGGTTTAGTGTATCGATTAGACCTTCCCATTGACAATGAAACACAGAAATTGCATCGGAATTAAATATAAGGTACACAATGCCGACTTAAGTACAGGAAGACTGAGTCTTCCTACTGTCTACGTTTTGAGCGTTTCCTGTGTCACCAGTTTTACATTCCGATGCACCTCTGCAGGTTCACTGTATCCATTGGACCTTCCCATTGACGATGAAACACAGAAATTGCATCGGAATTAAATCTAAGAGACACAATGTCGACTTAAGTACAGGAAGACTGAGTCTTCCTACTGTCTACGTTTTGAGCGTTTCCTGTGTCACCAGTTTTACATTCCGATGCACCTCTGCAGGTTTACTGTATCCATTGGACCTTCCCATTGACGACGAATTACAGAAATTGCATCGGAATTAGATCTAAGAGACACAATGTCGACTTAAGTACAGTAAGACTGAGTCTTCCTACTGTCTACGTTTTGAGCGATTCCTGTGTCACCAGTTTTACATTCCGATGCACCTCTGCAGGTTTACTGTATCCCTTCGACCTTCGCAGTGACGATGAACAACAGATATTGCGTCGGAATTAAATATAAGATACACAATGCCGACTTAAGTACAAGAAAAATTAGTCTTCTTAGGCTCTATGTTTTGAGCGTTTCCTGTGTCACCAGTTTTACATTCCGATGGACCTCTGTAGGTTTACTGTATCCCTTGGACCTTCCCATTGAGGATGAAACACAGAAATTGCATCGGAATTAAATCTACGAGACACAATGACAAGTAGAGGAAGACTGAGTCTTCGTACTGTCTACGTTTTGAGCGTTTCCTGTGTCACCAGTTTTACATTCCGATACACCTCTAAAGATTAAGTGTGTCGATTACACCTTGCCATTGACGATGAAACACAGAAATTGCATCTGAATTAAATATAAGAGACACCATGCCGACTTAAGTACAGGAAGACTGAGTCTTCCTACTGTCTACGTTTTGAGCGTTTCCTGCGTCACCAGTTTTATATTCCGATGCACCTCTGCAGGTTTACTGTATCCATTGGACCTTCCCATTGACGATGAAACACAGAAATTGCATCGGATTTAAATATAAGAGACACAATGCCGACTTAAGTACAGGAAGACTGAGTCTTCCTACTGTCTACGTTTTGAGCGTTTCCTGTGTCACCAGTTTTACATTCCGATGCACCTCTGCAGGTTTGGTGTATCGATTAGACATTCCCAATGACGATGAAACACAGAAATTGCAACGGAATTAAATATAAGAGACACAATGCCGACGTAAGTACAGGAAGACTGAGTCTTCCTACTGTCTACGTTTTGAGCCTTTCCTGTGTCACCAGTTTTACATTCCGATGCACCTCTGCAGGTTTACTGTATCCATTGGACCTTCCAAATGACGATGAAACACAGAAATTGCATCGGATTTAAATATAAGAGACACAATGCCGACATAAGTACAGGAAGACTGAGTCTTCCTACTGTCTATATTTTGAGCGTTTCCTGTGACACCTGTTTTACATTCCGATGCACCTCTGCAGGTTTACTGTATCCCTATGACCTTCACAGTGACGATGAAACACAGATATTGCATCGGAATTAAATCTAAGAGACACAATGTCGACTTAAGTACAGGAAGACTGAGTCTTCCTACTGTCTACGTTTTGAGCGTTTCCTGTGTCACCAGTTTTACATTCCGATGCACCTCTGCAGGTTTACTGTATCCATTGGACCTTCCCATTGACGACGAAACACAGAAATTGAATCGGAATTAGATCTAAGAGACACAATGTCGACTTAAGTACAGTAAGACTGAGTCTTCCTACTGTCTACGTTTTGAGCGATTCCTGTGTCACCAGTTTAACATTCCGATGCACCTCTGCAGGTTTAATGTATCCCTTCGACCTTCGCAGTGACGATGAAAAACAGATATTGCATCGGAATTAAATATAAGAGACACAATGCCGACTTAAGTACAAGAAAACTGAGTCTTCTTAGGCTCTATGTTTTGAGCGTCTCCTGTGTCACCAGTTTTACATTCCGATGGACCTCTGCAGGTTTACTGTATCCCTTCGACCTTCCCATTGACGATGAAACACAGAAATTGCATCGGAATTAAATCTAAGAGACACATTGTCGACTTAAGTACGGGAAGACTGAGTCTTCCTACAGTCTACGTTTTGAGCGTTTCCTGTGTCACCAGTTTTACATTCCGATGCACCTCTGCAGGTTTACTGTATCCATTGGACCTTCCCATTGACGATGAAACACAGAAATTGCATCGGATTAAAATATAAGAGACACAATGCCGACTTAAGTACAGGTAGACTGTGTCTTCCTACTGTCTATGATTTGAGCGTTTCCTGTGTCACCAGTTTTACATTCCGATGCACCTCTGCAGTTGTACTGTATCGATTGGACCTTCCCATTGACGATAAAACACAGAAAATGCATCGGAATTAAATATAAGAGACACAATGCCGACTTAAGTACAGGAAGACTGAGTATTCCTACTGTCTACATTTTGAGCGTTTCCTGTGTCACCAGTTTTACATTCCGATGCACTTCTGGAGGTTTTCTGTATCCATTGGACCTTCCCATTGACGATGAAACACAGAATTTGCATCGGATTGAAATATAAGAGACACAAGGCCGACTTAAGTACAGGAAGACTGTGTCTTCCTACTGTCTATGCTTTGAGTGTTTCCTGTGTCACCAGTTTTACATTACGATGCACCTCTGCAGGTTTACTGTATCCCTTGGACCTTCACAGTGACGCTGAAACACAGATATTGCATCGGAATTTAATATAAGAGACACAATGCCGATTTAAGTACAGGAAGACTGAGTCATTATACTGTCTATGTTTTCAGCGTTTCCTGTGTAATCAGTTTTACATTCCGATGCAACTCTGCAGGTTTACTGTATTCCTTGGACCTTCCCATTGACGATGAAACACAGAAATTGCATCGGAATTAAATCTAAGGGACACAATGTCGACTTAAGCACAGGAAGACTGAGTCTTCCTACTGTCTACGTTTTGAGCGTTTCCTGTGTCACCAGTTTTACATTCCGATGCACCTCTGCAGGTTTACTGTATCCATTGGACCTTCCCATTGACGATGAAGCACAGAAATTGCATCGGATTTAAATATAAGAGACACAATGCCGACTTAAGTACAGGAAGACTGAGTCTTCCTACTGTCTATATTTTGAGCGTTTCCTGTGACACCAGTTTTACATTCCGATGCACCTCTGCAGGTTTACTGTATCCCTTGGACCTTCACAGTGACGATGAAACACAGATATTGCATCGGAATTAAATATAAGAGACACAGTGCCGATTTAAGTAGAGGAAGACTGAGTCTTTATACTGTCTATGTTTTGAGCGTTTCCTGTGTTATCAGTTTTTCATTCCGATGCACCCCTGCAGGTTTACTGTATCCATTGGACCTTCCCATTGACGATGAAACACAGAAATTGCATCGAATTTAAATATAAGAGACACAATGCCGACTTAAGTACAGGAAGACTGAGTCTTCCTACTGTCTATGTTTTGAGCGTTTCCTGTGTCACCAGTTTTTCACTCCGATGCACCTCTTCAGGTTTACTGTATCCCCTGGTCCTCCCCATTGACGATGAAACACAGAAATTGCATCGGAATTAAATATAAGGGACACAATGCCGACTTAAGTACAAGAAAACTGAGTCTTCTTAGTCTCCATGTTTTGAGCGTTTCCTGTGTTACCAGTTTTACATTCCGATGGACCTCTGCAGGTTTACTGTATCCCTTGGACCTTCCCATTGAGGATGAGACACAGAAATTGCATCGGAATTAAATCCACGAGACACAATGTCTACTTAAGTACAGGAAGATAGAGTCTTCCTACTGTCTACGTTTTGAGCCTTTCCTGTGTCACCAGTTTTACATTCCGATGCACCTCTGCAGGTTTACTGTATCCATTGGACCTTCCCATTGACGATGAAACACAGAAATTGCATCGGATTTAAATATAAGAGACACAATGCCGACATAAGTACAGGAAGACTGAGTCTTCCTACTGTCTATATTTTGAGCGTTTCCTGTGACACCAGTTTTACATTCCGATGCACCTCTGCAGGTTTACTGTATCCCTATGACCTTCACAGTGACGATGAAACACAGAAATTGATTCGGAATTAAATCTAAGAGACACATTGTCGACTTAAGTACGGGAAGACTGAGTCTTCCTAACGTCTACGTTTTGAGCGTTTCCTGTGTCACCAGTTTTACATTCCGATGCACCTCTGCAGGTTTACTGTATCCATTGGACCTTCCCATTGACGATGAAACACAGAAATTGCATCGGATTTAAATATAAGAGACACAATGCCGACTTAAGTACAGGTAGACTGTGTCTTCCTACTGTCTATGATTTGAGCGTTTCCTGTGTAATCAGTTTTACATTCCGATGCAACTCTGCAGGTTTATTGTATTCCTTGGACCTTCCCATTGACGATGAAACACAGAAATTGCATCGGAATGAAATATGAGACACAATGCCGACTTAAGTACAGAAAGACTGAGTCTTCCTACTGTCTATGTTTTAAGCGTTTCCTGTGTCACCAGTTTTACATTCCGATGCACCCCTGCAGGTTTACTGTATCCATTGGACCTTCCCATTGACGATGAAACACAGAAATTGCATCGAATTTAAATATAAGAGACACAATGCCGACTTAAGTACAGTAAGACTGAGTCTTCCTACTGTCTATGTTTTGAGCGTTTCCTGTGTCACCAGTTTTTCACTCCGATGCACCTCTTCAGGTTTACTCTGTATCCCCTGGTCCTCCCCATTGACGATGAAACACACAAATTGCATCGGAATTAAATATAAGGGACACAATGCCGACTTAAGTTCAAGAAAACTGAGTCTTCTTAGTCTCTATGTTTTGAGCGTTTCCTGTGTCACCAGTTTTACATGCCGATGGACCTCTGCAGGTTTACTGTATCCCTTGGACCTTCCCATTGACGATGAAACACAGAAAATGCATCGGAATTAAATCTACGAGACACAATGTCGACTTAAGTAGAGGAAGACTGAGTCTTCCTACTGTCTACGTTTTGAGCGTTTCCTGTGTCACCTGTTTTACATTCCGATGCACCTCTGCATGTTTACTGTATCCATTGGACCTTCCCATTGACGATGAAACACAGAAATTGCATCGGATTTAAATATAAGAGACACAATGCCGACTTAAGTACAGGAAGACTGAGTCTTCCTACTGTCTGTGTTTTGAGCGTTTCCTGTGTCACCATTTTTCATTCCGGTGCACCTCTGCAGGTTTAGTGTATCGATTAGACCTTCCCATTGACAATGAAACACAGAAATTGCATCGGAATTAAATATAAGGTACACAATGCCGACTTAAGTACAGGAAGACTGAGTCTTCCTACTGTCTACGTTTTGAGCGTTTCCTGTGTCACCAGTTTTACATTCCGATGCACCTCTGCAGGTTCACTGTATCCATTGGACCTTCCCATTGACGATGAAACACAGAAATTGCATCGGAATTAAATCTAAGAGACACAATGTCGACTTAAGTACAGGAAGACTGAGTCTTCCTACTGTCTACGTTTTGAGCGTTTCCTGTGTCACCAGTTTTACATTCCGATGCACCTCTGCAGGTTTACTGTATCCATTGGACCTTCCCATTGACGACGAATTACAGAAATTGCATCGGAATTAGATCTAAGAGACACAATGTCGACTTAAGTACAGTAAGACTGAGTCTTCCTACTGTCTACGTTTTGAGCGATTCCTGTGTCACCAGTTTTACATTCCGATGCACCTCTGCAGGTTTACTGTATCCCTTCGACCTTCGCAGTGACGATGAACAACAGATATTGCGTCGGAATTAAATATAAGATACACAATGCCGACTTAAGTACAAGAAAAATTAGTCTTCTTAGGCTCTATGTTTTGAGCGTTTCCTGTGTCACCAGTTTTACATTCCGATGGACCTCTGTAGGTTTACTGTATCCCTTGGACCTTCCCATTGAGGATGAAACACAGAAATTGCATCGGAATTAAATCTACGAGACACAATGACAAGTAGAGGAAGACTGAGTCTTCGTACTGTCTACGTTTTGAGCGTTTCCTGTGTCACCAGTTTTACATTCCGATACACCTCTAAAGATTAAGTGTGTCGATTACACCTTGCCATTGACGATGAAACACAGAAATTGCATCTGAATTAAATATAAGAGACACCATGCCGACTTAAGTACAGGAAGACTGAGTCTTCCTACTGTCTACGTTTTGAGCGTTTCCTGCGTCACCAGTTTTATATTCCGATGCACCTCTGCAGGTTTACTGTATCCATTGGACCTTCCCATTGACGATGAAACACAGAAATTGCACCGGATTTAAATATAAGAGACACAATGCCGACTTAAGTACAGGAAGACTGAGTCTTCCTACTGTCTACGTTTTGAGCGTTTCCTGTGTCACCAGTTTTACATTCCGATGCACCTCTGCAGGTTTGGTGTATCGATTAGACATTCCCAATGACGATGAAACACAGAAATTGCAACGGAATTAAATATAAGAGACACAATGCCGACGTAAGTACAGGAAGACTGAGTCTTCCTACTGTCTACGTTTTGAGCCTTTCCTGTGTCACCAGTTTTACATTCCGATGCACCTCTGCAGGTTTACTGTATCCATTGGACCTTCCAAATGACGATGAAACACAGAAATTGCATCGGATTTAAATATAAGAGACACAATGCCGACATAAGTACAGGAAGACTGAGTCTTCCTACTGTCTATATTTTGAGCGTTTCCTGTGACACCTGTTTTACATTCCGATGCACCTCTGCAGGTTTACTGTATCCCTATGACCTTCACAGTGACGATGAAACACAGATATTGCATCGGAATTAAATCTAAGAGACACAGTGTCGACTTAAGTACAGGAAGACTGAGTCTTCCTACTGTCTACGTTTTGAGCGTTTCCTGTGTCACCAGTTTTACATTCCGATGCACCTCTGCAGGTTTACTGTATCCATTGGACCTTCCCATTGACGACGAAACACAGAAATTGAATCGGAATTAGATCTAAGAGACACAATGTCGACTTAAGTACAGTAAGACTGAGTCTTCCTACTGTCTACGTTTTGAGCGATTCCTGTGTCACCAGTTTAACATTCCGATGCACCTCTGCAGGTTTAATGTATCCCTTCGACCTTCGCAGTGACGATGAAAAACAGATATTGCATCGGAATTAAATATAAGAGACACAATGCCGACTTAAGTACAAGAAAACTGAGTCTTCTTAGGCTCTATGTTTTGAGCGTCTCCTGTGTCACCAGTTTTACATTCCGATGGACCTCTGCAGGTTTACTGTATCCCTTCGACCTTCCCATTGACGATGAAACACAGAAATTGCATCGGAATTAAATCTAAGAGACACATTGTCGACTTAAGTACGGGAAGACTGAGTCTTCCTACAGTCTACGTTTTGAGCGTTTCCTGTGTCACCAGTTTTACATTCCGATGCACCTCTGCAGGTTTACTGTATCCATTGGACCTTCCCATTGACGATGAAACACAGAAATTGCATCGGATTAAAATATAAGAGACACAATGCCGACTTAAGTACAGGTAGACTGTGTCTTCCTACTGTCTATGATTTGAGCGTTTCCTGTGTCACCAGTTTTACATTCCGATGCACCTCTGCAGTTGTACTGTATCGATTGGACCTTCCCATTGACGATAAAACACAGAAAATGCATCGGAATTAAATATAAGAGACACAATGCCGACTTAAGTACAGGAAGACTGAGTATTCCTACTGTCTACATTTTGAGCGTTTCCTGTGTCACCAGTTTTACATTCCGATGCACTTCTGGAGGTTTTCTGTATCCATTGGACCTTCCCATTGACGATGAAACACAGAATTTGCATCGGATTGAAATATAAGAGACACAAGGCCGACTTAAGTACAGGAAGACTGTGTCTTCCTACTGTCTATGCTTTGAGTGTTTCCTGTGTCACCAGTTTTACATTACGATGCACCTCTGCAGGTTTACTGTATCCCTTGGACCTTCACAGTGACGCTGAAACACAGATATTGCATCGGAATTTAATATAAGAGACACAATGCCGATTTAAGTACAGGAAGACTGAGTCATTATACTGTCTATGTTTTCAGCGTTTCCTGTGTAATCAGTTTTACATTCCGATGCAACTCTGCAGGTTTACTGTATTCCTTGGACCTTCCCATTGACGATGAAACACAGAAATTGCATCGGAATTAAATCTAAGGGACACAATGTCGACTTAAGCACAGGAAGACTGAGTCTTCCTACTGTCTACGTTTTGAGCGTTTCCTGTGTCACCAGTTTTACATTCCGATGCACCTCTGCAGGTTTACTGTATCCATTGGACCTTCCCATTGACGATGAAGCACAAAAATTGCATCGGATTTAAATATAAGAGACACAATGCCGACTTAAGTACAGGAAGACTGAGTCTTCCTACTGTCTATATTTTGAGCGTTTCCTGTGACACCAGTTTTACATTCCGATGCACCTCTGCAGGTTTACTGTATCCCTTGGACCTTCACAGTGACGATGAAACACAGATATTGCATCGGAATTAAATATAAGAGACACAGTGCCGATTTAAGTAGAGGAAGACTGAGTCTTTATACTGTCTATGTTTTGAGCGTTTCCTGTGTTATCAGTTTTTCATTCCGATGCACCCCTGCAGGTTTACTGTATCCATTGGACCTTCCCATTGACGATGAAACACAGAAATTGCATCGAATTTAAATATAAGAGACACAATGCCGACTTAAGTACAGGAAGACTGAGTCTTCCTACTGTCTATGTTTTGAGCGTTTCCTGTGTCACCAGTTTTTCACTCCGATGCACCTCTTCAGGTTTACTGTATCCCCTGGTCCTCCCCATTGACGATGAAACACAGAAATTGCATCGGAATTAAATATAAGGGACACAATGCCGACTTAAGTACAAGAAAACTGAGTCTTCTTAGTCTCCATGTTTTGAGCGTTTCCTGTGTTACCAGTTTTACATTCCGATGGACCTCTGCAGGTTTACTGTATCCCTTGGACCTTCCCATTGAGGATGAGACACAGAAATTGCATCGGAATTAAATCCACGAGACACAATGTCTACTTAAGTACAGGAAGATAGAGTCTTCCTACTGTCTACGTTTTGAGCCTTTCCTGTGTCACCAGTTTTACATTCCGATGCACCTCTGCAGGTTTACTGTATCCATTGGACCTTCCCATTGACGATGAAACACAGAAATTGCATCGGATTTAAATATAAGAGACACAATGCCGACATAAGTACAGGAAGACTGAGTCTTCCTACTGTCTATATTTTGAGCGTTTCCTGTGACACCAGTTTTACATTCCGATGCACCTCTGCAGGTTTACTGTATCCCTATGACCTTCACAGTGACGATGAAACACAGATATTGCATCGGAATTAAATCTAAGAGACACAATGTCGACTTAAGTACAGGAAGACTGAGTCTTCCTACTGTCTACGTTTTGAGCGTTTCCTGTGTCACCAGTTTTACATTCCGATGCACCTCTGCAGGTTTACTGTATCCATTGGACCTTCCCATTGACGACGAAACACAGAAATTGCATCGGAATTAGATCTAAGAGACACAATGTCGACTTAAGTACAGTAAGACTGAGTCTTCCTACTGTCTACGTTTTGAGCGATTCCTGTGTCACCAGTTTTACATTCCGATGCACCTCTGCAGGTTTAATGTATCCCTTCGAACTTCGCAGTGACGATGAAAAACAGATATTGCATCGGAATTAAATATAAGAGACACAATGCCGACTTAAGTACAAGAAAACTGTCTTCTTAGGCTCTATGTTTTGAGCGTTTAATGTGTCACCAGTTTTACATTCCGATGGACCTCTGCAGGTTTACTGTATCCCTTTGCCCTTCCCATTGACGATGAAACACAGAAATTGCATCGGATTTAAATCTAAGAGACACAATGTCGACTTAAGTACGGGAAGACTGAGTCTTTTTACTGTCTACGTTTTGAGCGTTTCCTGTGTCACCAGTTTTACATTCCGATGCACCTCTGCAGGTTTACTGTATCCATTGGACCTTCCCATTGACGATGAAACACAGAAATTGCATCGGATTTAAATATAAGAGACACAATGCCGACTTAAGTACAGGTAGACTGTGTCTTCCTACTGACTATGATTTGAGCGTTTCCTGTGTCACCAGTTTTACATTTCGATTCACCTCTGCAGTTGTACTGTAACGATTGGACCTTCCCATTGACGATAAAACACAGAAAATGCATCGGAATTAAATATAAGAGACACAATGCCGACTTAAGTACAGGAAGACTGAGTATTCCTACTGTCTACATTTTGAGCGTTTCCTGTGTCACCAGTTTTACATTCCGATGCACCTCTGGAGGTTTACTGTATCCATTGGACCTTCCCATTGACGATGAAACACAGAATTTGCATCGGATTGAAATATAAGAGACACAAGGCCGACTTAAGTACAGGAAGACTGTGTCTTCCTACTGTCTATGTTTTGAGTGTTTCCTGTGTCACCAGTTTTACATTACGATGCACCTCTGCAGGTTTACTGTATCCCTTGGACCTTCACAGTGACGATGAAACACAGATATTGCATCGGAATTTAATATAAGAGACACAATGCCGATATAAGTACAGGAAGACTGAGTCTTTATACTGTCTATGTTTTCAGCGTTTCCTGTGTAATCAGTTTTACATTCCGATGCAACTCTGCAGGTTTACTGTATTCCTTGGACCTTCCCATTGACGATGAAACACAGAAATTGCATCGGAATTAAATCTAAGGGACACAATGTCGACTTAAGCACAGGAAGACTGAGTCTTCCTACTGTCTACGTTTTGAGCGTTTCCTGTGTCACCAGTTTTACATTCCGATGCACCTCTGCAGGTTTACTGTATCCATTGGACCTTCCCATTGACGATGAAGAACAGAAATTGCATCGGATTTAAATATAAGAGACACAATGCCGACTTAAGTACAGGAAGACTGAGTCTTCCTACTGTCTATATTTTGAGCGTTTCCTGTGACACCAGTTTTACATTCCGATGCACCTCTGCAGGTTTACTGTATCCCTTGGACCTTCACAGTGACGATGAAACACAGATATTGCATCGGAATTAAATATAAGAGACACAGTGCCGATTTAAGTAGAGGAAGACTGAGTCATTATACTGTCTATGCTTTGAGCGTTTCCTGTGTAATCAGTTTTACATTCCGATGCAACTCTGCAGGTTTATTGTATTCCTTGGACCTTCCCATTGACGATGAAACACAGAAATTGCATCGGAATTAAATATGAGACACAATGCCGACTTAAGTACAGAAAGACTGAGTCTTCCTACTGTCTATGTTTTAAGCGTTTCCTGTGTCACCAGTTTTACATTCCGATGCACCCCTGCAGGTTTACTGTATCCATTGGACCTTCCCATTGACGATGAAACACAGAAATTGCATCGAATTTAAATATGAGAGACACAATGCCGACTTAAGTACAGGAAGACTGAGTCTTCCTACTGTCTATGTTTTGAGCGTTTCCTGTGACACCAGTTTTTCACTCCGATGCACCTCTTCAGGTTTACTGTATCCCCTGGTCCTCCCCATTGACGATGAAACACAGAAATTGCATCGGAATTAAATATAAGAGACACAATGCCGACTTAAGTACAGGAAGACTGAGTATTCCTACTGTCTACATTTTCAGCGTTTCCTGTGTCACCAGTTTTACATTCCGATGCACCTCTGCAGGTTTACTGTATCCATTGGACCTTCCCATTGACGATGAAACACAGAATTTGCATCGGATTGAAATATAAGAGACACAAGGCAGACTTAAGTACAGGAAGACTGAGTCTTTAAACTGTCAATGTTTTCAGCGTTTCCTGTGTAATCAGTTTTACATTCCGATGCAACTCTGCAGGTTTACTGTATTCCTTGGACCTTCCCATTGACGATGAAACACAGAAATTGCATCGGAATTAAATATAAGAGACACAATGCCGACTTAAGTTCTGCAAAACTGAGTCTCCTTAGGGTCTATGTTTTGAGCGTTTCCTGTGTCACCAGTTTTACATTCCGATGCACCTCTGCAGGATTACTGTATCCATTGGACCTTCCCAGAGACGATGAAACACAGAAATTGCATCGGAATTAAATATAAGATAGACAATGCCGACTTAAGTACAAGATAACTTAGTCTTCTTAGGGTCTATGTTATGAGCGTTCCTGTGTCACCGGTTTTACATTCCGATGGACCTGTGCAGGTTTTCTGTATCCCTTGGACCTCCCCATCGACGATGAAACACAGAAATTGCATCGGAAATAGATCTAAGAGACACAATGTCAACTTAAGTACAAGAAAACTGAGTCTCCTTAGGGTCTATGATTTGAGCGTTTCCTGTGTCACCAGTTTTACATTCCGATGGACCTCAGCAGGTTTACTGTATCCCTTGGACCTTCCCATTGACGAAGAAACACAGAAATTGCATCGGAATTAAATCTAAGGGACACAATGTCGACTTAAGTACAGGAAGACTGAGTCTTCCTACTGTCTACGTTTTGAGCGTTTCCTGTGTCACCAGTTTTACATTCCGATGCACCTCTGCAGGTTTGCTGTATCCATTGGACCTTCCCATTGACGATGAAGCACAGAAATTGCATCGGATTTAAATATAAGAGACACAATGCCGACTTAAGTACAGGAAGACTGAGTCTTCCTACTGTCTATATTTTGAGCGTTTCCTGTGTCACTAGTTTTACATTCCGATGAACCTCTGCAGGTTTACTGTATCCCTTGGACCTTCACAGTGACGATGAAACACAGATATTCCATCGGAATTAAATATAAGAGACACAGTGCCGATTTAAGTAGAGGAAGACTGAGCCTTTATACTGTCTATGCTTTGAGCGTTTCCTGTGTAATCAGTTTTACATTCCGATGCAACTCTGCAGGTTTACTGTACTCCTTGGTCCTTCCCATTGACGATGAAACACAGAAATTGCATCGGAATTAAATATGAGACACAATGCCGACTTAAGTACAGAAAGACTGAGTCTTCCTACTGTCTATGTTTTAAGCGTTTCCTGTGTCACCAGTTTTACATTCCGATGCACCCATGCAGGTTTACTGTATCCATTGGACCTTCCCATTGACGATGAAACACAGAAATTGCATCGAATTTAAATATAAGAGACACAATGCCGACTTAAGTACAGGAAGACTGAATCTTCCTACAGTCTATGTTTTGAGCGTTTCCTGTGTCACCAGTTTTTCACTCCGATGCACCTCTGCAGGTTCACTGTATCCCCTGGTCCTCCCCATTGACGATGAAACACAGAAATTGCATCGGAATTAAATATAAGAGACACAATGCTGACTTAAGTAAAATAAAACTGAGTCTTCTTAGGGTCTATGTTTTGAGCGTTTCCTGTGTCACCAGTTTTACATTCCGATGGACCTCTGCTGGTTTTCTGTGTCCCCTGGACCTCCCCACCGACGATGAAACAAAGAAATTGCATCGGAATTAGGTCTAAGAGACACAATGTCGACTTAAGTACAGGAAGACTGAGTCTTCCTACAGTCTACGATTTGAGCGATTCCTCTGACACCAGTTTTACAGTCCGATGCACCTCTGCAGGTTTACTGTATCCCTTCGACCATCGCAGTGACGATGAAAAACAGATATTGCATCGGAATTAAATATAAGAGACACAATGCCGACTTAAGTACAAGAAAACTGAGTCTTCTTAGGCTCTATGTTTTGAGCGTTTAATGTGTCACCAGTTTTATATTCCGATGCACCTCTGCAGGTTTACTGTATCCATTGGACCTTCCCAGTGACGATGAAACACAGAAATTGCATCGGAATCAAATATTATAGACACAATGCCGACTTAAGTACAGGAAGACTGAGTCTTCCTACTGTCTATGTTTTGAGCGTTTCCTGTGTAACCAGTTTTTCACTCCGATGCACCTCTGCAGGTTTACTGTATACATTGGACCTTCACAGTGACGATGAAACACAGAATTTGCATCGGAATTAAATATAAGAGACACAATGCCGACCTAAGTACTACAAAACTGAGTCTCCTTAGGGTCTATATTTTGAGCGTTTCCTGTGTCACCAGATTTACATTCCGATGCACCTCTGCAGGTTTACTGTACACATTGGACCTTCCCAGTGACGATTAAACACAGATATTGCATCGGAGTTAAATATAAGAGACACAATGCCGACTTAAGTACAAGAAAACTGAGTCTTCTTAGGGTGTATTTTTTGAGCGTTTCCTGTGTCACCAGTTTTACATTCCGATGGACCTCTGCAGGTTTTCTGTATGCCTTGGACCTTCCCATCGACGATGAAACACAGAAATTGCATCGGAATTAGATCTAAGAGTCACAATGTCGACTTAAGTACAGGAAGACTGAGTCGTCCTACTGTCTACGTTTGAGCGTTTCCTGTGTCACCAGTTTTACATTCCGATGCCCCTCTGCAGGTTTACTGTATCCATTGGACCTTCCCATTGACGATGAAACAGAGAAATTGCATCGGAATTAAATATAAGAGACACAATGCCGACTTAAGTACAAGAAAACTGAGTCTTCTTAGGGTCTATGTTTTGAACGTTTCCTGTGTCACCAATTTTACATTCCGATGGATCTCTGCAGGTTTTCTGTATCCCTTGGACCTTCCCATCGACGACGAAACACAGAAATTGCATCGGAATTAAATCTAAGATACCCATTGTAGACTTAAGTACAGGAAGGCTGAGTCTTCCTACTGTCTACGTTTTGAGCGTTTCCTGTGTCACCAGTTTTACATTCCGATGCACCTCTGCAGGTTTAATGTATCAATTGGACCTTCCCATTGACGATGAAACACAGCAATTGCATCGGATTTAAATGTAACAGACACAATGCCGACTTAAGTACAGGAAGACTGAGTCTTCCTACTGTCTATGCTTTGAGCGTTTCCTGTGTCACCAGTTTTAAGTTCCGATGCACCTCTGCAGGTTTAGTGTATCGATTAGACATTCCCATTGACGATGAATCAGAGAAATTGCATCGGAATTAAATATAAGAGACACAATGCCGACTTAAGTACAGGAAGACTGAGTCTTCCTACTGTCTATATTTTGAGCGTTTCCTGTGTCACTAGTTTTACATTCCGATGAACCTCTGCAGGTTTACTGTATCCCTTGGACCTTCACAGTGACGGTGAAGCACAGATATTGCATCGGAATTAAATATAAGAGACACAATGACGATTTAAGTACAGGAAGACTGAGTTTTTATACTGTCTATGTTTTGAGCGTTTCCTGTGTAATCAGTTGTACATTCCGATGCAACTCTGCAGGTTTACTGTATTCCTTGGACCTTCCCATTGACGATGAAACAAAGACATTGCATCGGAATTAAGTATGAGACACAATGCCGACGTAAGTACAGAAAGACTGAGTCTTCCTACTGTCTATGTTTTAAGCGTTTCCTGTGTCACCAGTTTTAAATTCCGATGCACTCCTGCAGGTTTACTGTATCCATTGGACATTCCCATTGACGATGAAACACAGAAATTGCGTCGGATTTAAATAAAAGAGACACAATGCCGACTTAAGTACAGGAAGACTGGGTCTTCCTACTGTCTATGTTTTGAGCGTTTCCTGTGTCACCAGTTTTACATTCCGATTCACCTCTGCAGGTTTACTGTATCCCTTGGACCTCCACATCGACGATGAAACACAGAAATTGCATCGAAATTAAATATAAGAGACACAATGCCGACTTAAGTACAGGAAGACTGAGTCTTCCTACTGTCTATGTTTTGAGCGTTTCCTGTGTCACCAGTTTTACATTCCGATGCACCTCTGCAGGTTTACTGTATAAATTGGACCTTCCCATTGACGATGAAACACAGAAATTACATCGGAATTAAATATAAGAGACACAATGCCGTCTTAAGTACAAGAAAACTGAGTCTTCTTACGGTCAATGCTTTGAGCGTTTCCTGTGTCACCAGTTTTACATTCCGATGCACCTCTGCAGGTTTACTGTATCCCTTGGACCTTCACAGTGACGATGACACACAGATATTGCATCGGAATATAATATTAGAGACACAATGCCGGGTTAAGTACAGGAAGACTGAGTCTTTATACTCTCTATGTTATCAGCGTTTCCTGTGTAATCAGTTTTACATTCCGATGCAACTCTGCAGGTTTACTGTATTCCTTGGACCTTCCCATTGACGAAGAAACACAGAAATTGCTTCGGAATTAAATAAATTAAATATAAGAGACACAATGTCGACTTAAGTATAGAAAGACTGAGTCTTCCTACTGTCTACGTTTTGAGCGTTTCCTTTGTCACCAGTTTTACATTCCGATGCACCTCTGCAGGTTTACTGTATCCATTGGACCTTCCTATTGACGACGAAACACAGAAATTACATCGGAATTAGATCTAAGAGACACAATGTCGACTTAAGTACAGGAAGACTGCGTCTTCCTACTGTCTACGTTTTGAGCGATTCCTGTGTCACCAGTTTTACATTCCGATGCACCTGTGCAGGTTTACTGTATCCCTTCGACCTTCGCAGTGACGATGAAAAACAGATATTGCATCGGAATTAAATATAAGAGACACAATGCCGACTTAAGTACAAGAAAACTGAGTCTTCTTAGGCTCTATGTTTTGAGCGTTTCCTGTGTCACCAGTTTTACATTCCGATGGACCTCTGCAGGTTTACTGTATCCCTTGGACCTTCCCATTGACGATGAAACACAGAAATTGCATCGGAATTAAATCTAAGAGACACAATGTCGACTTAAGTACAGGAAGACAGAGTCTTCCTACTGTCTACGTTTTGAGCGTTTCCTGTGTCACCAGTTTTACATTCCGATGCACCTCTGCAGGTTTACTGTATCCATTGGACCTTCCCATTGACGATGAAACACAGAAATTGCATCGGATTTAAATATAAGAGACTCAATGCCGACTTAAGTACAGGTAGACTGAGTCTTCCTACTGTCTATGTTTTGAGCGTTTCCTGTGTCACCAGTTTTACATTCCGATGCACCTCTGCAGGTTCACTGTATCCATTGGACCTTCCCATTGACGATGAAACACAGAAATTGCATCGGAATTAAATCTAAGAGACACAATGTCGACTTAAGTACAGGAAGACTGAGTCTTCCTACTGTCTACGTTTTGAGCGTTTCCTGTGTCACCAGTTTTACATTCCGATGCACCTCTGCAGGTTTACTGTATCCATTGGACCTTCCCATTGACGACGAATTACAGAAATTGCATCGGAATTAGATCTAAGAGACACAATGTCGACTTAAGTACAGTAAGACTGAGTCTTCCTACTGTCTACGTTTTGAGCGATTCCTGTGTCATCAGTTTTGCATTCCGATGGACCTGTGCAGGTTTTCTGTATCCCTTGGACCTCCCCATCGACGATGAAACACAGAAATTGCATCGGAAATAGATCTAAGAGACACAATGTCAACTTAAGTACAAGAAAACTGAGTCTTCTTAGCGTCTATGTTTTGAGCGTTTCCTGTGTCACCAGTTTTACATTCCGATGGACCTCAGCATGTTTACTGTATCCCTTGGACCTTCCCATTGACGATGAAACACAGAAATTGCATCGGAATTAAATATAAGAGACACAATGCCGATTTAAGTAGAGGAAGACTGAGCCTTTATACTGTCTATGTTTTGAGCGTTTCCTGTGTAATCAGTTTTACATTCCGATGCAACTCTGCAGGTTTACTGTATTCCTTGGACCGTCCCATTGACGTTAAAACACAGAAATTGCATTGCAATTAAATATGAGACACAATGCGTCTTAAGTACAGGAAGACTGAGTCTTCCTACTGTCTATGTTTTGAGCGTTTCCTGAGTCACCAGTTTTTCACTCCGATGCACCTCTGCAGGTTTACTGTATCCCTTGGTCCTCCCCATCGACGATGAAACACAGAAATTGCATCGGAATTAAATATAAGAGACCCAATGCCGACTTAAGTACAATAAAACTGAGTCTTCTTAGGGTCTATGTTTTGAGCGTTTCCTGTGTCACCAGTTTTACATTCCGATACACCTCTGCAGGTTTACTGATTCCATTGGACCTTCACAGTGACGATGAAACACAGAAATTGCATCGGAATTAGATCTAAGAGACACAATGTCGACTTAAGTAGAGGAAGACTGAGTCTTCCTACTGTCTACGCTTTGAGCGTTTCCTGTGTCACCAGTTTTACATTCCGATACACCACTGCAGGTTTAGTGTATCGATTAGACCTTCCCATTGACGATGAAACACAGAAATTGCATCGGAATTAAATATAAGAGACACAATGCCGACTTAAGTACAGGATGACTGAGTCTTCCTACTGTCTACGTTTTGAGCGTTTACTGTGTCACCAGTTTTACATTCCGATGCACCTCTGCAAGTTTACTGTATCCATTTGACCTTCCCATTGACGATGAAACACAGAAATTGCATCGGAATTATATATAAGAGACACAATGCCTACTTCAGAACAGGAAGACTGAGTCTTCCTACTGTCTATGTTTTGAGCGTTTCCTGTGTCACCAGTTTTACATTCCGATGCACCTCTGCAGGTTTAGTGTATCGATTAGACCTTCCCATCGACGATGAAACACAGAAATTGCATCGGAATTAAATATAAGAGACACAATGCCTACATAAGTACAGGAAGACTGAGTCTTCCTACTGTCTACGTTTTGAGCGTTTCCTGTGTCACCAGATTTACATTCCGATGCACCTCTGCAGGTGTACTGTATCCATTGGACCTTCCCATTGACGATGAAACACAGAAATTGCATCAGATTTAAATATAAGAGACACAATGCCGACTTAAGTACAGGAAGACTGAGTCTTCCTACTGTCTATGTTTTGAGCGTTTTCTGTCTCACCAGTTTTTCACTCCGATGCACCTCTGCAGGTTTACTGTATCCCTTGGTCCTCCCCATCGACGATGAAACACAGAAATTGCATCGGAATTAAATATAAGAGACACAATGCCGACTTAAGTACAGGTAGACTGAGTCTTCCTACTGTCTACGTTTTGAGCGATTCCTGTGTCACCAGTTTTACATTCCGATGCACCTCTGCTGGTTTACTGTATCCCTTCGACCTTCGCAGTGACGATGAAAAACAGATATTGCATCGGAATGAAATATAAAAGACACAATGCCGACTTAAGTACAAGAAAACTGAGTCTTCTTAGGCTCTATGTTTTGAGCGTTTCCTGTGCAACCAGTTTTACATTCCGATGGACCTCTGCAGGTTTACTGTATCCCTTCGACCCTCCCATTGACGATGAAACACAGAAATTGCATCGGAATTAAATGTAAAAGACACAATGTCGACTTAAGTACTGGTAGACTGAGTTTTCCTACTGTCTACGATTTGAGCGTTTCCTGTGTCACCAGTTTTACATTCCGATGCACCTCTGCAGGTTTACTGTATCCATTGGACCTTCACAGTGACGATGAAACACAGATATTGCTTCGGAAATTAATATAAGAGACACAATGCCGATTTACGTACAGGAAGACTGAGTCTTTATACTGTCTATGTTTTCAGCATTTCCTGTGTAATCAGTTTTACATTCCGATGCAACCCTGCAGATTTACTGTATTCCTTAGACCTTCCCATTGACGATGAAACACAGAAAACGCATCGGAATTAAATATAAGAGACACAATCTCGAGTTAAGTACAGGAAGACTGAGTCTTCCTACCGTCTACGTTTTGAGCGTTTCCTGTGTCACCAGTTTGACATTCCGATGCACCTCTGCAGGTTTACTGTATCCATTGGACCTTCCCATTGACGATGAAAAACAGAATTTGCATCGGATTGAAATATAAGAGACAGAAGGCCGACTTAAGTACAGGAAGACTGAGTTTTCCTACTGTCTATGTTTTGAGTGTTTCCTGTGTCACCAGTTTTACATTACGATGCACCTCTGCAGGTTTACTGTATCCCTTGGACCTTCACAGTGACGATGAATCACAGATATTGCTTCGGAATTTAATATAAGAGACACAATGCCGATTTAAGTACAGGAAGACTGAGTCTTTATACTGTTTATGTTTTCAGCGTTTCCTGTGTAATCAGTTTTACATTCCAATGCAACTCTGCAGATTTACTGTATTCCTTGGACCTTCCCATTGACGATGAAACACAGAAATTGCATCGGAATTAAATATAAGAGAGACAATGCCGACTTAAGTACAAGAAAACTGAGTCTTCTTTGGGTCTATGTTTTGTGCGTTCCTGTGTCACCAGTTTTACATTCCGATGGACCTGTGCAGGTTTTCTGTATCCCTTGGACGTCCTCATCGACGATGAAACACATAAATTGCATCGGAAATAGATCTAGGAGACACAATGTCAACTTAAGTACAAGAAAACTGAGTCTTCTTAGGGTCTATGTTTTGAGCGTTTCCTGTGTCACCAGTTTTACATTCCGATGCACCTCTGCAGGTTTAATGTATCAATTGGACCTTCCCATTGACGATGAAACACAGCAATTGCATCGGATTTAAATGTAAGAGACACAATGCCGACATAAGTACAATACAACTGAGTATTCTTAGGGTCTATGTTTTGAGCGTTTCCTGAGTCACCAGTTTTACATTCCGATACACCTCTGCAGGTTTACTGTATCCATTGGACCTTCACAGTGACGATGAAACACAGAAATTGCATCGGAATTAAATATAAGAGACACAATGCCGACTTAAGTACAAGAAAACTGAGTCTTCTTAGGGTCTATGTTTTGAGCGTTCCTGTGTCACCAGTTTTACATTCCGATGGACCTGTGCAGGCTTTCTGTATCCCTTGGACCTCCCCTTCGACGACGAAACACAGAAATTGCACCGGAAATAGATCTAAGAGACACAATGTCAACTTAAGTACAAGAAAACTGAGTCTTCTTAGCGTCTATGTTTTGAGCGTTTCCTGTGTCACCGGTTTTACATTCCGATGGACCTCAGCAGGTATACTGTATCCCTTGGACCTTCCCATTGACGATGAAACACAGAAATTGCAACGGAATTAAATATAAGAGACACAATGCCGATTTAAGTAGAGGAAGACTGAGTCTTTATACTGTCTATGTTTTGAGCGTTTCCTGTGTAATCAGTTTTACATTCCGATGCAACTCTGCAGGTTTACTGTATTCCTTGGACCTTCCCATTGACGATGAAACACAGAAATTGCATCGGAATTAAATATGAGACACAATGCGACTTAAGTACATGAAGACTGAGTCTTTCTACTCTCTATGTTTTGAGCGTTTCCTGTGTCACCAGTTTTTCACTCCGATGCACCTCTGCAGGTTTACTGTATCCCTAGGTCCTCCCCATCGACGACGAAACACAGAAATTGCATCGGAATTAAATATAAGAGACACAATGCCGACTTAAGTACAGGAAGACTGAGTCTTCCTACTGTCTATGTTTTGAGCGTTTCCTGTGTCACCAGTTTTACATTCCGATGCACCTCTGCAGGTTTACTGTATAAATTGGACCTTCCCATTGACGATGAAACACAGAAATTGCATCGGAATTAAATATAAGAGACACAATGCCGTCTTAAGTACAAGAAAACTGAGTCTTCTTACGGTCTATGCTTTGAGCGTTTCCTGTGTCACCAGTTTTACATTCCGATGCACCTCTGCAGGTTTACTGTATCCCTTGGACCTTCACAGTGACGATGACACACAGATATTGCATCGGAATATAATATTAGAGACACAATGCCGGGTTAAGTACAGGAAGACTGAGTCTTTATACTCTCTATGTTATCAGCGTTTCCTGTGTAATCAGTTTTACATTCCGATGCAACTCTGCATGTTTACTGTATTCCTTGGACCTTCCCATTGACGAAGAAACACAGAAATTGCTTCGGAATTAAATAAATTAAATATAAGAGACACAATGTCGACTTAAGTATAGAAAGACTGAGTCTTCCTACTGTCTACGTTTTGAGCGTTTCCTGTGTCACCAGTTTCACATTCCGACGCACCTCTGCAGGTTTACTGTATCCATTGGACCTTCCTATTGACGACGAAACACGGAAATTGCATCGGAATTAAATATAAGAGAGACAATGCCGACTTAAGTACAAGAAAACTGATTCTTCTTAGGGTCTATGTTTTGAGCGTTTCCGTGTCACCAGTTTTGCATTCCGATGGACCTGTGCAGGTTTTCTGTATCCCTTGGACCTCCCCATCGACGATGAAACACAGAAATTGCATCGGAAATAGATCTAAGAGACACAATGTCAACTTAAGTACAAGAAAACTGAGTCTTCTTAGCGTCTATGTTTTGAGCGTTTCCTGTGTCACCAGTTTTACATTCCGATGGACCTCAGCATGTTTACTGTATCCCTTGGACCTTCCCATTGACGATGAAACACAGAAATTGCATCGGAATTAAATATAAGAGACACAATGCCGATTTAAGTAGAGGAAGACTGAGTCTTTATAATGTCTATGTTTTGAGCGTTTCCTGTGTAATCAGTTTTACATTCCGATGCAACTCTGCAGGTTTACTGTATTCCTTGGACCTTCCCATTGACGATGAAACACAGAAATTGCATCGGAATTAAATATGAGACACAATGCGACTTAAGTACAGGAAGACGGAGTCTTTCTACTCTCTATGTTTTGAGCGTTTCCTGTGTCACCAGTTTTTCACTCCGATGCACCTCTGCAGGTTTACTGTATCCCTTGGTCCTCCCCATCGACGACGAAACACAGAAATTGCATCGGAATTAAATATAAGAGACACAATGCCGACTTAAGTACAGGAAGACTGAGTCTTCCTACTGTCTATGTTTTGAGCGTTTCCTGTGTCACCAGTTTTACATTCCGATGCACCTCTGCAGGTTTACTGTATAAATTGGACCTTCCCATTGACGATGAAACACAGAAATTGCATCGGAATTAAATATAAGAGACACAATGCCGTCTTAAGTACAAGAAAACTGAGTCTTCTTACGTTCTATGCTTTGAGCGTTTCCTGTGTCACCAGTTTTACATTCCGATGCACCTCTGCAGGTTTACTGTATCCCTTGGACCTTCACAGTGACGATGACACACAGATATTGCATCGGAATATAATATTAGAGACACAATGCCGGGTTAAGTACAGGAAGACTGAGTCTTTATACTCTCTATGTTATCAGCGTTTCCTGTGTAATCAGTTTTACATTCCGATGCAACTCTGCATGTTTACTGTATTCCTTGGACCTTCCCATTGACGAAGAAACACAGAAATTGCTTCGGAATTAAATAAATTAAATATAAGAGACACAATGTCGAATTAAGTATAGAAAGACTGAGTCTTCCTACTGTCTACGTTTTGAGCGTTTCCTGTGTCACCAGTTTCACATTCCGACGCACCTCTGCAGGTTTACTGTATCCATTGGACCTTCTTATTGACGACGAAACACGGAAATTGCATCGGAATTAAATATAAGAGAGACAATGCCGACTTAAGTACAAGAAAACTGAGTCTTCTTAGGGTCTATGTTTTGAGCGTTTCCGTGTCACCAGTTTTGCATTCCGATGGACCTGTGCAGGTTTTCTGTATCCCTTGGACCTCCCCATCGACGATGAAACACAGAAATTGCATCGGAAATAGATCTAAGAGACACAATGTCAACTTAAGTACAAGAAAACTGAGTCTTCTTAGCGTCTATGTTTTGAGCGTTTCCTGTGTCACCAGTTTTACATTCCGATGGACCTCAGCATGTTTACTGTATCCCTTGGACCTTCCCATTGACGATGAAACACAGAAATTGCATCGGAATTAAATATAAGAGACACAATGCCGATTTAAGTAGAGGAAGACTGAGTCTTTATAATGTCTATGTTTTGAGCGTTTCCTGTGTAATCAGTTTTACATTCCGATGCAACTCTGCAGGTTTACTGTATTCCTTGGACCTTCCCATTGACGATGAAACACAGAAATTGCATCGGAATTAAATATGAGACACAATGCGACTTAAGTACAGGAAGACGGAGTCTTTCTACTCTCTATGTTTTGAGCGTTTCCTGTGTCACCAGTTTTTCACTCCGATGCACCTCTGCAGGTTTACTGTATCCCTTGGTCCTCCCCATCGACGACGAAACACAGAAATTGCATCGGAATTAAATATAAGAGACACAATGCCGACTTAAGTACAGGAAGACTGAGTCTTCCTACTGTCTATGTTTTGAGCGTTTCCTGTGTCACCAGTTTTACATTCCGATGCACCTCTGCAGGTTTACTGTATAAATTGGACCTTCCCATTGACGATGAAACACAGAAATTGCATCGGAATTAAATATAAGAGACACAATGCCGTCTTAAGTACAAGAAAACTGAGTCTTCTTACGTTCTATGCTTTGAGCGTTTCCTGTGTCACCAGTTTCACATTCCGATGCACCTCTGCAGGTTTACTGTATCCCTTGGACCTTCACAGTGACGATGACACACAGATATTGCATCGGAATATAATATTAGAGACACAATGCCGGGTTAAGTACAGGAAGACTGAGTCTTTATACTCTCTATGTTATCAGCGTTTCCTGTGTAATCAGTTTTACATTCCGATGCAACTCTGCATGTTTACTGTATTCCTTGGACCTTCCCATTGACGAAGAAACACAGAAATTGCTTCGGAATTAAATAAATTAAATATAAGAGACACAATGTCGACTTAAGTATAGAAAGACTGAGTCTTCCTACTGTCTACGTTTTGAGCGTTTCCTGTGTCACCAGTTTTACATTCCGACGCACTTCTGCAGGTTTACTGTATCCATTGGACCTTCCTATTGACGACGAAACACGGAAATTGCATCGGAATTAAATATAAGAGAGACAATGCCGACTTAAGTACAAGAAAACTGATTCTTCTTAGGGTCTATGTTTTGAGCGTTTCCGTGTCACCAGTTTTGCATTCCGATGGACCTGTGCAGGTTTTCTGTATCCCTTGGACCTCCCCATCGACGATGAAACACAGAAATTGCATCGGAAATAGATCTAAGAGACACAATGTCAACTTAAGTACAAGAAAACTGAGTCTTCTTAGCGTCTATGTTTTGAGCGTTTCCTGTGTCACCAGTTTTACATTCCGATGGACCTCAGCATGTTTACTGTATCCCTTGGACCTTCCCATTGACGATGAAACACAGAAATTGCATCGGAATTAAATATAAGAGACACAATGCCGATTTAAGTAGAGGAAGACTGAGTCTTTATACTGTCTATGTTTTGAGCGTTTCCTGTGTAATCAGTTTTACATTCCGATGCAACTCTGCAGGTTTACTGTATTCCTTGGACGGTCCCATTGACGTTAAAACACAGAAATTGCATCGCAATTAAATATGAGACACAATGCGTCTTAAGTACAGGAAGACTGAGTCTTCCTACTGTCTATGTTTTGAGCGTTTCCTGAGTCACCAGTTTTTCACTCCGATGCACCTCTGCAGGTTTACTGTATCCCTTGGTCCTCCCCATCGACGATGAAACACAGAAATTGCATCGGAATTAAATATAAGAGACCCAATGCCGACTTAAGTACAATCAAACTGAGTCTTCTTAGGGTCTATGTTTTGAGCGTTTCCTGTGTCACCAGTTTTACATTCCGATGCACCTCTGCAAGTTTACTGTATCCATTTGACCTTCCCATTGACGATGAAACACAGAAATTGCATCGGAATTATATATAAGAGACACAATGCCGACTTGAGAACAGGAATTCTGAGTCTTCCTACTGTCTATGTTTTAAGCGTTTCCTGTGTCACCAGTTTTACATTCCGATGCACCTCTGCAGGTTTAGTGTATCGATTAGACCTTCCCATCGACGATGAAACACAGAAATTGCATCTGAATTAAATATAAGAGACACAATGCCGACATAAGTACAGGAAGACTGAGTCTTCCTACTGTCTACGTTTTGAGCGTTTCCTGTGTCACCTGATTTACATTCCGATGCACCTCTGCAGGTTTACTGTATACATTGGACCTTCCCATTGACGATGAAACACAGAAATTGCATCACATTTAAATATAAGAGACACAATGCCGACTTAAGTACAGGAAGACTGAGTCTTCCTACTGTCTATGTTATGAGCGTTTTCTGTCTCACCAGTTTTTCACTCCGATGCACCTCTGCAGGTTTACTGTATCCCTTGGTCCTCCCCATCGACGATGAAACACAGAAATTGCATCGGAATTAAATATAAGAGACACAATGCCGACTTAAGTACAGGTAGACTGAGTCTGCCTACTGTCTACGTTTTGAGCGATTCCTGTGTCACCAGTTTTACATTCCGATGCACCTCGCCTGGTTTACTGTATCCCTTTGACCTTCGCAGTGACGATGAAAATCAGATATTGCATCGGAATGAAATATAAGAGACACAATGCCGACTTAAGTACAAGAAAACTGAGTCTTCTTAGGCTCTATGTTTTGAGCGTTTCCTGTGTCACCAGTTTTACATTCCGATGGACCTCTGCAGGTTTACTGTATCCCTTCGACCCTCCCATTGACGATGAAACACAGAAATTGCATCGGAATTAAATCTAAAAGACACAATGTCGACTTAAGTACAGGTAGACTGAGTTTTCCTACTGTCTACGATTTGAGCGTTTCCTGTGTCACCAGTTTTACATTCCGATGCACCTCTGCAGGTTTACTGTATCCATTGGACCTTCACAGTGACGATGAAACACAGATATTGCTTCGGAAATTAATATAAGAGACACAATGCCGATTTAACTACAGGAAGACTGAGTCTTTATACTGTCTATGTTTTCAGCGTTTCCTGTGTAATCAGTTTTACATTCCGATGCAACTCTGCAGATTTACTGTATTCCTTGAACCTTCCCATTGACGATGAAACACAGAAAACGCATCGGAATTAAATATAAGAGACACAATCTCGAGTTAAGTACAGGAAGACTGAGTCTTCCTACCGTCTACGTTTTGAGCGTTTCCTGCGTCACCAGTTTGACATTCCGATGCACCTCTGCAGGTTTACTGTATCCATTGGACCTTCCCATTGACGATGAAAAACAGAATTTGCATCGGATTGAAATATAAGAGACACAAGGCCGACTTAAGTACAGGAAGACTGAGTCTTCCTACTGTCTATGTTTTGAGTGTTTCCTGTGTCACCAGTTTTACATTACGATGCACCTCTGCAGGTTTACTGTATCCCTTGGACCTTCACAGTGACGATGAAACACAGATATTGCTTCGGAATTTAATATAAGAGACACAATGCCGATTTAAGTACAGGAAGACTGAGTCTTTATAGTGTCTATGTTTTCAGCGTTTCCTGTGTAATCAGTTTTACATTCCGATGCAACTCTGCAGATTTACTGTATTCCTTGGACCTTCCCATTGACGATGAAACACAGAAATTGCATCGGAATTAAATATAAGAGAGACAATGCCGACTTAAGTACAAGAAAACTGAGTCTTCTTTGGGTCTATGTTTTGAGCGTTCCTGTGTCACCAGTTTTACATTCCGATGGACCTGTGCAGGTTTTCTGTATCCCTTGGACGTCCTCATCGACGATGAAACACATAAATTGCATCGGAAATAGATCTAAGAGACACAATGTCAACTTAAGTACAAGAAAACTGAGTCTTCTTATGGTCTATGTTTTGAGCGTTTCCTGTGTCACCAGTTTTACATTCCGATGGACCTCAGCAGGTTTACTGTATCCCTTGGACCTTCCCATTGACGATGAAGCACAGAAATTGCATCGGAATTAAATATGAGACACAATGCCGACTTAAGTACAGGAACATTGAGTCTTCCTACTGTCTATGTTTTGAGCGTTTCCTGTGTCACCAGTTTTTCACTCCCATGCACCTCTGCAGGTTTACTGTATCCCTTGGTCCTCTCCATCGACGATGAAACACAGAAATAGCATCGGAATTAAATATAAGAGACACAATGCCGACATAAGTACAATACAACTGAGTCTTCTTAGGGTCTATGTTTTGAGCGTTCCTGTGTCACCAGTTTTACATTCCGATGGACCTGTGCAGGCTTTCTGTATCCCTTGGACCTCCCCTTCGACGACGAAATACAGAAATTGCGCCGGAAATAGATCTAAGAGACACAATGTCAACTTAAGTACAAGAAAACTGAGTCTTCTTAGCGTCTATGTTTTGAGCGTTTCCTGTGTCACCGGTTTTACATTCCGATGGACATCAGCAGTTTTACTGTATCCCTTGGACCTTCCCATTGACGATGAAACACAGAAATTGCAACGGAATTAAATATAAGAGACACAATGCCGATTTAAGTAGAGGAAGACTGAGTCTTTATACTGTCTATGTTTTGAGCGTTTCCTGTGTAATCAGTTTTACATTCCGATGCAACTCTGCAGGATTACTGTATTCCTTGGACCTTCCCATTGACGATGAAACACAGAAATTGCATCGGAATTAAATATGAGACACAATGCGACTTAAGTACAGGAAGACTGAGTCTTTCTACTGTCTATGTTTTGAGCGTTTCCTGTGTCACCAGTTTTTCACTCCGATGCACCTCTGCAGGTTTACTGTATCCCTTGGTCCTCCCCATCGACGACGAAACACAGAAATTGCATCGGAATTAAATATAAGAGACACAATGCCGACTTAAGTACAGGTAGACTGAGTCTTCCTATTGTCTATGTTTTGAGCGTTTCCTGTGTCACCAGTTTTACATTCCGATGCACCTTTGCAGTTTTACTGTATCGATTGGACCTTCCCATTGACGATGAAACACAGAAAATGCATCGGAATTAAATATAAGAGACACAACGCCGATTTAAGTACAGGAAGACTGAGTCTTCCTACTGTCTACGATTTGAGCGATTCCTGTGTCACCAGTTTTACATTCCGATGCACCTCTGCAGGTTTACTGTAAGCCTTGGTCCTCCCCATCGACGATGAAACACAGAAATTGCATCGGAATTAAATATAAGAGACACAATGCCGACTTAAGTACAATAAAACTGAGTCTTCTTAGGTTCTATGTTTTGAGCGTTTCCTGTGTCACCAATTTTACATTCCGATACACCTCTGCAGGTTTACTGTATCCATTGGACCTTCACAGTGACGATGAAACACAGAAATTGCATCGGAATTAGATCTAAGAGACACAATGTCGACTTAAGTAGAGGAAGACTGAGTCTTCCTACTGTCTACGCTTTGAGCGTTTCCTGTGTCACCAGTTTTACATTCCGATACACCACTGTAGGTTTAGTGTATCGATTAGACCTTCCCATTGACGATGAAACACAGAAATTGCATCGGAATTAAATATAAGAGACACAATGCCAACTTAAGTACAGGAAGACTGAGTCTTCCTACTGTCTACGTTTTGAGCGTTTCCTGTGTCACCAGTTTTACATTCCGATGCACCTCTGCAGGTTTACTGTATCCATTTGACCTTCCCATTGACGATGAAACACAGAAATTGCATCGGATTTAAATATAAGAGGCACAATGCCGACTTAAGTACAGGAAGACTGAGTCTTCCTACTGTCTACGATTTGAGCGTTTCCTGTGTCACCAGTTTTACATTCCGATGCACCTCTGCAGGTTTACTGTATCCATTGGACCTTCCCATTGACGACGAAACACAGAAATTGCATCGGAATTAGATCTAAGAGACACAATGTCGACTTAAGTACAGGAAGAGTGAGTCTTCCTACTGTCTACGTTTTCAGCGATTCCTGTGTCACCAGCTTTACATTCCGATGCACCTCTGCAGGTTTACTGTATCCCTTCGACCTTCGCAGTGACGATGAAAAACAGATATTGCATCGGAATTAAATATAAGAGACACAATGCCGACTTAAGTACAAGAAAACTGAGTCTTGTTAGGCTCTATGTTTTGAGCGTTTCCTGTGTCACCAGTTTTACATTCCGATGCAACTCTGCAGGTTTACTGTATTCCTTGGACCTTCCCATTGACGATGAAACACAGAAATTGCATCGGAATTAATTATAAGAGACACAATGCCGACATAAGTACAGGAAGACTGAGTCTTCCTACTGTCTACGTTTTGAGCGTTTCCTGTGTCACCAGTTTTACATTCCGATACACCTCTGCAGGTTTAGTGTATCGATTAGACCTTCCCATTGACGATGAAACACAGAAATTGCATCGGAATTAATTATAAGAGACACATTGCCGACATAAGTACAGGAAGACTGAGTCTTCCTACTGTCTACGTTTTGAGCGTTTCCTGTGTCACCAGTTTTACATTCCGATGCACCTCTTCAGGTTTACTGTATCCATTTGACCTTCCCATTGACGATGAAACACAGAAATTGCATCGGAATTAAATATAAGAGACACAATGCCGACTTAAGAACAGGAAGACTGAGTCTTCCTACTGCCTATGTTTTGAGAGTTTCCTGTGTCAACAGTTTTACATTCCGATGCACCTCTGCAGGTTTAGTGTATCGAATAGACCTTCCCATTGACGATGAAGCACAGAAATTGCATCGGAATTAAACATAAGAGACACAATGCCGACATAAGTACAGGAAGACTGAGTCTTCCTACTGTCTACGTTTTGAGCGTTTCCTGTGTCACCAGATTTACATTCCGATGCACCTCTGGAGGTTTACTGTATCCCTTGGACCTTCACAGTGACGATGACACACAGATATTGCATCAGAATTTAATATTAGAGACACAATGCCAACTTAAGTACAAGAAAACTGAGTCTTCTTAGGCTCTATGGTTTGAGCGTTCCCTGTGTCACCAGTTTTGCATTCCGATGGACCTCTGCAGGTTTACTGTATCCCTTGACATTCCCATTGACGATGAAACACAGAAATTGCATCGGAATTAAATATAAGAGACACAATGTCGACTTAAGTACAGGAAGACTGAGTCTTCCTACTGTCTACGTTTTGAGCGTTTCCTGTGTCACCAGTTTTACATTCCGATGCACCTCTGCAGGTTTACTGTATCCATTGGTTCTTCCCATTGACGACGAAACACAGAAATTGCTTCGGAATTAGATCTAAGAGACACAATGTCGACTTAAGTACAGGAAGACTGAGTCTTCCTACTGTCTACGTTTTGAGCGATTCCTGTGTCACCAGTTTTACATTCTGATGCACCTCTGCAGGTTTACTGTATCCCTTCGACCTTCGCAGTGACGATGAAAAACAGATATTGCATCGGAATTAAATATAAGGGACACAATGCCGACTTAAGTACAAGAGAACTGAGTCTTCTTAGGCTCTATGATTTGAGCGTTTCCTGTGTCACCAGTTTTACATTCCGATGGACCTCTGCAGGTTTACTGTATCCCTTCGACCTTCCCATTGACGATGAAACACAGAAATTGCATCGGAATTAAATCTAAGAGACACAATGTCGACTTAAGTACAGACAGACTGAGTCTTCCTACTGTCTACGTTTTGAGCGTTTCCTGTGTCACCAGTTTTACATTCCGATGCACCTCTGCTGGATTACTGTATCCATTGGACCTTCCCATTGACGATGAAACACAGAAATTGCATCGGATATAAATATAAGAGACACAATGCCGCCTTAAGTACAGGTAGACTGAGTCTTCCTACTGTCTATGTTTTGAGCGTTTCCTGTGTCACCAGTTTTCCATTCCGATGCACCTCTGCAGTTTTACTGTATCGATAGGACCTTCCCATTGACGATGAATCACAGAAAATGCATCGGAATTAAATGTAAGAGACACAATCTCGAGTTAAGTACAGGAAGACTGAATTTCCTACCGTCTACGTATGGGTGTTTCCTGTGTCACCAGTTTTACATTACGATGCACCTCTGCAGGTTTACTGTATCCCTTGGACCTTCACAGTGACGATGAAACACAGATATTGCTTCGGAATTTAATATAAGAGACACAATGCCGATTTAAGTACAGGAAGACTGAGTCTTTATACTGTCTATGTTTTCAGCGTTTCCTGTGTAATCAGTTTTACATTCCGATGCAACTCTGCAGGTTTACTGTATTCCTTGGACCTTCCCATTGACGATGAAACACAGAAATTGCATCGGAATTAAATATAACAGACAAAATGCCGACTTAAGTACTACAAAACTGAATCTCCTTAGGGTCTATGCTTTGAGCGTTTCCTGTGTCACCAGTTTTACATTCCGATGCACCTCTGCAGGTTTACTGTATCCATTGGACCTTCGCAGAGACGATGAAACACAGAAATTGCATCGGAAATAGATCTAAGAGAGACAATGCCGACTTAAGTACAAGAAAACTGAGTCTTCTTAGGGTCTATGATTTGAGCGTTTCCTGTGTCACCAGTTTTACATTTCGATGGACCTCAGCAGGTTTACTGTATCCCTTGGACCTTCCCATTGACGATGAAACACAGAAATTGCATCGGAATTAAATATGAGACACAATGCAGACTTAAGTACAGAAAGACTGAGTCTTCCTACTGTCTATGTTTTAAGCCTTTCCTGTGTCACCAGTTTTACATTCCGATGCACCCCTGCAGGTTTACTGTATCCATTGGACCTTCCCATTGACGATGAAACACAGAAATTGCATCGAATTTAAATATAAGAGACACAATGCCGACTTAAGTACAGGAAGACTGAGTCTTCCTACTGTCTTAGTTTTGAGCGTTTCCTGTGTCACCAGTTTTTCACTCCGATGCACCTCTGCAGTTTTACTGTATCCCTTGGTCCTCCCCATTGACGATGAGTCACAGAAATTGCATCGGAATTAAATATAAGAGACACAATGGCGACTTAAGTAAAATAAAACTGAGTCTTCTTAGGGTCTATGTTTTAGGCGTTACCTGTGTCACCAGTTTTACATTCCGATGGACCTGTGCTGGTTTTCTGTAGCCCTTGGACCTCCCCATCGACGATGATACACAGAAATTGCATCGGAATTAGATCTTAGAGACACAATGTCGACTTAAGTACAGGAAGACTGAGTCTTCCTACTGTCTACGATTTGAGCGATTCCTGTGACACCAGTTTTACAGTCCGATGCACCTCTGCAGGTTTACTGTATCCCTTCGACCTTCGCAGTGACGATGAAAAACAGATATTGCATCGGAATTAAATGTAAGAGACACAATGCCGACTTAAGTACAAGAAAACTGAGTCTTCTTAGGCTCTATGTTTTGAGCGTTTCCTGTTTCACCAGTTTTACATTCCGATGGACCTCTGCAGGTTTACTGTATCCCTTGGACCTTCCCATTGAGGATGAAACACAGAAATTGCATCGGAATTAAATCTACGAGACACAATGTCTACTTAAGTACAGGAAGATTGAGTCTTCCTAGTGACTACGTTTTGAGAGTTTCCTGTGTCACCAGTTTTACATTCCGATACACCTCTGCAGGTTTACTGTATCCATTGGACCTTCCCATTGACGATGAAACACAGAAATTGCATCGGATTTAAATATAAGAGACACAATGCCGACATAAGTACAGGTAGACTGAGTCTTCCTACTGTCTATGTTTTGAGCGTTTCCTGTGTCACCAGTTTTACATTCCGATGCACCTCTGCAGTTTTACTGTACCGTTTGGACCTTCCCATTGACGATGAAACACAGAAATTGCATCGGAATTAAATATAAGAGACACAATGCCGACTTAAGTACAGGAAGACTGTGTCTTTCTACTGTCTACGTTTTGAGCGTTTCCTGTGTCACCAGTTTTACATTCCGATACACTTCTGCAGGTTTACTGTATCCATTCGACCTTCCCATTGACGATGAAACACAGAAATTGCATCGGATTTAAATATAAGAGACACAATGCCGAGTTAAGTATAGGAAGACTGAGTCTTCCTACTGTCTATGCTTTGAGCGTTTCCTGTGTCGCCAGTTTTACATTCCGATGCACCTCTGCAGATTTACTGTATCCCTTGGACCTTCACAGTGACGATGACACACAGATATTGCATCGGAATTTAATATTAGAGACACAATGCCGGGTTAAGTACAGGAAGACTGAGTCTTTATACTGTCTATGTTTTCAGCGTTTCCTGTGTAATCAGTTTTACATTCCGATGCAACTCTGCAGGTTTACTGTATTCCTTGGACCTTCCCATTGACGAAGCAACACAGAAATTGCATCGGAATTAATTATAAGAGACACAATGCCGACTTAAGTACCACAAAACTGAGTCTCCTTAGGGTCTATGTTTTGAGCGCTTCCTGTGTCACCAGTTTTACATTCCGATGCACCTCTGCAGGTTTACTGTATCCATTCGACCTTCCCATTGACGATGAAACACAGAAATTGCATCGGATTTAAATATAAGAGACACAATGCCGAGTTAAGTATAGGAAGACTGAGTCTTCCTACTGTCTATGCTTTGAGCGTTTCCTGTGTCGCCAGTTTTACATTCCGATGCACCTCTGCAGATTTACTGTATCCCTTGGACCTTCACAGTGACGATGACACACAGATATTGCATCGGAATTTAATATTAGAGACACAATGCCGGGTTAAGTACAGGAAGACTGAGTCTTTATACTGTCTATGTTTTCAGCGTTTCCTGTGTAATCAGTTTTACATTCTGATGCAACTCTGCAGGTTTACTGTATTCCTTGGACCTTCCCATTGACGAAGCAACACAGAAATTGCATCGGAATTAATTATAAGAGACACAATGCCGACTTAAGTACCACAAAACTGAGTCTCCTTAGGGTCTATGTTTTGAGCGCTTCCTGTGTCACCAGTTTTACATTCCGATGCACCTCTGCAGGTTTACTGTATCCATTGGACGTTCCCAGTGACGATGAAACACAGAAATTGCATAGGAATTAAATATAAGAGAGACAATGCCGACTTAAGTACAAGAAAACTGAGTCTTCTTAGGGTCTATGTTTTGAGCGTTTCCTGTGTCACCAGTTTTACATTCCGATGGACCAGTGCAGGTTTTCTGTATCCCTTGGACCTCCCCATCGACGATGAAACACAGAAATCGCATCGGATTTAGATCTAAGAGACACAATGTCAACTAAAGTACAAGAAAACTGAGGCTTCTTAGGGTCTATGTTTTGAGCGTTTCCTGTGTCACCAATTTTACATTCCGATGGACCTCAGCAGGTTTACTGTATCCCTTGGAACTTCCCATTGACGATGAAACACAGAAATTGCATCGGAATTAAATCTAAGGGACACAATGTCGACTTAAGTACAGGAAGACTGAGTCTTCCTACTGTCAACGTTTTGAGCGTTTCCTGTGTCACCAGTTTTACATTCCGATGCACCTCTGCAGGTTTACTGTATCCATTAGACCTTCCCATTGACGATGAAACACAGAAATTGAATCGGATTTAAATATAAGATACACAATGCCGACTTATGTACAGGAAGACTGAGTCTTCCTACTGTCTATGTTTTGAGCGTTTCCTGTGTCACCAGTTTTACATTCCGATGCACCTCTGCAGGTTTACTGGATCCGTTGGACCCTCACAGTGACGTTGAAACACATATATTGCATCGGAATTAAATACAAGAGACACAATGCCGATTTAAGTACAGGAAGACTGAGTCTTTATACTGTCTATGATTTCAGCGTTTCCTATGTAATCAGTCTTACATTCCGATGCAACTCTGCAGGTTTACTGTATTCCTTGGACCTTCCCATTGACGATGAAACACAAAAATTGCATCGGAATTAAATATAAGAGACACAATGCCGACTTAAGTACTACAAAACTGAGTCTCCTTAGGGTCTATGTTTTGAGCGTTTCCTGTGTCACCAATTTTACATTCCGATGGAACTCAGCAGGTTTACTGTATCCCTTGGAACTTCCCATTGACGATGAAACACAGAAATTGCATCGGAATTAAATCTACGAGACACAATGTCTACTTAAGTACAGGAAGATTGAGTCTTCCTACTGTCTACGTTTTGAGAGTTTCCTGTGTCCCCAGTTTTACATTCCGATACACCTCTGCAGGTTTACTGTATCCATTGGATCTTCCCATTGACGATGAAACACAGAAATTGCATCGGATTTAAATATAAGAGACAAAATGCCGACATAAGTACAGGTAGACTGAGTCTTCCTACTGTTTATGTTTTGAGCGTTTCCTGTGTCACCAGTTTTACATTCCGATGCACCTCTGCAGTTTTACTGTATCGTTTGGACCTTCCCATTGGCGATGAAACACAGAAATTGCATCGGAATGAAATATAAGAGACACAATGCCGACTTAAGTACAGGAAGACTGAGTCTTCCTACTGTCTACGTTTTGAGCGTTTCCTGTGTCACCAGTTTTACATTCCGATACACCTCTGCAGGTTTACTGTATTCCTGGGACCTTCCCATTGACGATGAAACACAGAAATTGCATCGGAATTAAATATAAGAGACACAATGCCGACTTAAGTACTACAAAACTGAGTCTCCTTAGGGTCTATGTTTTGAGCGTTTCCTGTGTCACCAGTTTTACATTCCGATGCACCTCTGCAGGTTTACTGTATCCATTGGACCTTCCCAGAGACGATGAAACACAGAAATTGCATCGGAATTAAATATAAGAGAGACAATGCCGACTTAAGTACAAGAAAATTGAGTCTTCTTAGGGTCTATGTTATGAGCGTTCCTGTGTCACCAGTTTTACATTCCGATGGACCTGTGCAGGTTTTCTGTATCCCTTGGACCTCCCCAACGACGATGAAACACAGAAATTGCATCGGAAATAGATCTAAGAGACACAATGTCAACTTAAGTACAAGAAAACTGAGTCTCCTTAGGGTCTATGTTTTGAGCGTTTCCTGTGTCACCAGTTTTACATTCCGATGGACCTCAGCAGGTTTACTGCATCCCTTGGACCTTCCCATTGACGATGAAACACAGAAATTGCATCGGAATTAAATCTAAGGGACACAATGTCGACTTAAGTACAGGAAGACTGAGTCTTCCTACTGTCTATGTTTTAGGCGTTTCCTGTGTCACCAGTTTTACATTCCGATGCACCCCTGCAGGTTTACTGTATCCATTGGACCTTCCCATTGACGATGAAACACAGAAATTGCATCGAATTTAAATATAAGAGACACAATGCCGACTTAAGTACAGGAAGACTGAGTCTTCCTACTGTCTATGTTTTGAGCGTTTCCTGTGTCACCAGTTTTTCACTCCGATGCACATCTGCAGTTTTACTGTATCCCTTGGTCCTCCCCATTGACGATGAATCACAGAAATTGCATCGGAATTAAATATAAGAGACACAATGCCGTCTTAAGTAAAATAAAACTGAGTCTTCTTAGGGTCTATGTTTTGGGCGTTACCTGTGTCACCAGTTTTACATTCCGATGGACCTCTGCTGGTTTTCTGTATCCCTTGGACCTCCCCATCGACGATGATACACAGAAATTGCATCGGAATTAGATCTGAGAGACACAATGTCTACTTAAGTACAGGAAGACTGAGTCTTCCTACTGTCTACGATTTGAGCAATTCCTGTGACACCAGTTTTACAGTCCGATGCACCTCTGCAGGTTTACTGTATCCATTGGACCTTCCCATTGACGATGAAACACAGAAATTGCATCGAATTTAAATATAAGAGACACAATGCCGACTTAAGTACAGGAAGACTGAGTCTTCCTACTGTCTATGTTTTGAGCGTTTCCTGTGTCACCAGTTTTTCACTCCGATGCACCTCTGCAGTTTTACTGTATCCCTTGGTCCTCCCCATTGACGATGAATCACAGAAATTGCATCGGAATTAAATATAAGAGACACAATGCCGAGTTAAGTAAAATAAAACTGAGTCTTCTTAGGGTCTATGTTTTGGGCGTTACCTGTGTCACCAGTTTTACATTCCGATGGACCTCTGCTGGTTTTCTGTATCCCTTGGACCTCCCCATCGACGATGATACACAGAAATTGCATCGGAATTATATCTGAGAGACACAATGTCTACTTAAGTACAGGAAGACTGAGTCTTCCTACTGTCTACGATTTGAGCGATTCCTGTGACACCAGTTTTACAAACCGATGCACCTCTGCAGGTTTACTGTATCCCTTCGACCTTCGCAGTGACGATGAAAAACAGATATTGCATCGGAATTAAATATAAGAGACACAATGCCGACTTAAGTACAAGAAAACTGAGTCTTCTTAGGCTCTATGTTTTGAGCGTTTCCTGTGTCACCAGTTTTACATTCCGATGGACCTCTGCAGGTTTACTGTATCCCTTGGACCTTCCCATTGAGGATGAAACACAGAAATTGCATCGGAATTAAATCTACGAGACACAATGTCTACTTAAGTACAGGAAGATTTAGTCTTCCTACTGTCTACGTTTTGAGAGTTTCCTGTGTCACTAGTTTTATATTCCGATACACCTCTGCAGGTTTACTGTATCCATTGGTCCTTCCCATTGACGATGAAACACAGAAATTGCATCGGATTTAAATATAAGAGACACAATGCCGACATAAGTACAGGTAGACTGAGTCTTCCTACTGTCTATGTTTTGAGCGTTTCCTGTGTCACCAGTTTTACATTCCGATGCACCTCTGCAGTTTTACTGTATCGTTTGGACCTTCCCATTGACGATGAAACACAGAAATTGCATCGGAATTAGATATAAGAGACACAATGCCGACTTAAGTACAGGAAGACTGAGTCTTCCTACTGTCTACGTTTTGAGCGTTTCCTGTGTCACCAGTTTTACATTCCGATACACCTCTGCAGGTTTACTGTATCCATTGGACCTTCCCATTGATGATGAAACACAGAAATTGCATCGGATTTAAATATAAGAGACACAATGCCGACTTAAGTATGGGAAGACTGAGTCTTCCTACTGTCTATGTTTTGAGCGTCTCCTGTGTCGCCAGTTTTACATTCCGATGCACCTCTGCAGGTTTACTGTATCCCTTGGACCTTCACAGTGTCGATGACACACAGATATTGCATCGGAATTTAATATTAGAGACACAATGCCGGGTTAAGTACAGGAAGATTGAGTCTTTATACTGTCTATGCTTTCAGCGTCGCCTGTGTAATCAGTTTTACATTCCGATGCAACTCTGCAGGTTTACTGTATTCCTTGGACCTTCCCATTGACGAAGAAACACAGAAATTGCATCGGAATTAATTATAAGAGACACAATGCCGACTTAAGTACTACAAAACTGAGTCTCCTTAGGGTCTATGATTTGAGCGCTTCCTGTGTCACCAGTTTTACATTCCGATGCACCTCTGCAGTTTTACTGTATCCATTGGACTTTCCCAGTGACGATGAAACACAGAAATTGCATAGGATTTAAATATAAGAGAGACAATGCCGACTTAAGTACAAGAAAACTGAGTCTTCTTAGGGTCTATGTTTTGAGCGTTTCCTGTGTCACCAGTTTTACATTCCGATGGACCTGTGCAGGTTTTCTGTATCCCTTGGACCTCCCCATCGACGATGAAACACAGAAATTGCATCGGATTTAGATCTAAGAGACACAATGTCAACTAAAGTACAAGAAAACTGAGGCTTCTTAGGGTCTATGCTTTGAGCGCTTCCTGTGTCACCAGTTTTACATTCCGATGGACCTGTGCAGGTTTTCTGTATCCCTTGGACCTCCCCATCGACGATGAAACACAGAAATTGCATAAGAGACACAATGCCGACTTAAGTACAGGAAGACTGAGTCTTCCTACTGCCTATGGTTTGAGCGTTTCCTGTGTCACCAGTTTTTCACTCCGATGCACCTCTGCAGGTTTACTGTATACATTGGACCTTCACAGGGACGATGAAACACAGAAATTGCATCGGAATTAAATATAAGAGACACAATGCCGACCTAAGTACTACAAAACTGAGTCTCCTTAGGGTCTATATTTTGAGCGTTTCCTGTGTCACCAGATTTACATTCCGATGCACCTCTGCAGAATTACTGTATACATTGGACCTTCCCAGTGACGATGAAAGACAGATATTGCATCGGAATTAAATATAAGAGACTCAATGCCGACGTAAGTACAAGAAATCTGAGTCTTCTTAGGGTCTATTGTTTGAGCGTTTCCTGTGTCACCAGTTTTACATTCCGATGGACCTCTGCAGGTTTTCTGTATGCCTTGGACCTTCCCATCGACGATGAAACACAGAAATTGCATCGGAATTAGATCTAAGAGTCACAATGTCGACTTAAGTACAGGAAGACTGAGTCTTCCTACTGTCTATGTTTTGAGCGTTTCCTGTGTCACCAGTTTTACATTCCGATGCCCCTCTGCAGGTTTACTGTATCCATTGGACCTTCCCATTGACGATGAAACAGAGAAATTGCATCGGAATTAAGTATAAGAGACACAATGCCGACTTAAGTACAAGAAATCTGAGTCTTCTTAGGGTCTATGTTTTGAGCGTTTCCTGTGTCACCAGTTTTACATTCCGATGGACTTCTGCAGGTTTTCTGTATCCCTTGGACCTTCCCATCGACGACGAAACACAGAAATTGCATCGGAATTAAATCTAAGAGACACAATGTCGACTTAAGTACAGGAAGACTGAGTCTTCCTACTGCCTACGTTTTGAGCGTTTCCTGTGTCACCAGTTTTACATTCCGATGCACCTCTGAAAGTTTAATGTATCCATTGGACCTTCCCATTGACGATGAAACACAGCAATTGCATCGGATTTAAATATAAGAGACACAATGCCGACTTAAGTACAGGAAGACTGAGTCTTCCTACTGTCTATGCTTTGAGCGTTTCCTGTGTCACCAGTTTTAAGTTCCGATGCACCTCTGCAGGTTTAGTGTATCGATTAGACCTTCCCATTGACGATGAAACACACAAATTGCATCGGAATTAAATATATGAGACACAATGCCGACTTAAGTACAGGAAGACTGAGTCTTCCTACTGTCTACGTTTTGAGCGTTTCCTGTGTCACCAGTTTTACATTCCGATGCACCTCTGCAGGTTTACTGTATCCATTGGACCATCCCATTGACGATGAAACACAGAAATTGCATCGGAATTAAATATAAGAGACACAATGCCGACTTAAGTACAGGAAGACTGAGTCTTCCTACTGTCTATATTTTGAGTGTTTCCTGTGTCACTAGTTTTACATTCCGATGCACCTCTGCAGGTTTACTGTATCCCATGGACCTTCACAGTGACGATGAAACCCAGATATTGCATCGGAATTAAATATAAGAGACACAATGCCGATTTAAGTACAGGAAGACTGAGTCTTTATACTGTCTATGTTTTGAGCGTTTCCTGTGTAATCAGTTTTACATTCCGATGCAACTCTGCAGGTTTACTGTATTCCTTGGCCTTCCCATTGACGATGAAACAAAGAAATTGCATCGGAATTAAGTCTGAGACACAAATCCGACTTAAGTACAGAAAGACAGAGTCTTCCTACTGTCTATGTTTTAAGCGTTTCCTGTGTCACCAGTTTTACATTCCGATGCACCCCTGCAGGTTTACTGTATCCATTGGACATTCCCATTGACGATGAAACACAGAAATTGCATCGGATTTAAATATAAGAGACACAATGCCGACATAAGTACAGGACGACTGAGTCTTCCTACTGTCTATGTTTTGAGCGTTTCCTGTGTCACCAGTTTTTCACTTCGATGCACCTCTGCAGGTTTACTGTATCCCTTGGACCTCCCCATCGACGATGAAACACAGAAATTGCATCCGAATTAAATATAAGAGATACAATGCCGACTTAAGTACAGGAAGACTGAGTCTTCCTACTGTCTATGTTTTGAGCGTTCCCTGTGTCACCAGTTTTACATTCCGATGCACCTCTGCAGGTTTACTGTATAAATTGGACCTTCCCATTGACGATGAAACACAGAAATTGCATCGGAATTAAATATAAGAGACACAATGCCGACTTAAGTGCAAGAAAACTGAGTCTTCTTACGGTCTATGCTTTGAGCATTTCCTGTGTAGCCAGTTTTACATTCCGATGCACCTCTGCAGGTTTACTGTATCCCTTGGACCTTCACAGTGACGATGACAAACAGATATTGCATCGGAATTTAATATTAGAGACACAATGCCGACTTAAGTATAAGGAAACTGAGTCTTCTTAGGCTCTATGTTTTGAGCGTTTCCTGTGTCACCAGTTTTACATTCCGATGGACCTCTGCAGGTTTACTGTATCCCTTGGACCTTCCCATTGAGGATGAAACACAGAAATTGCATCGGAATTAAATCTACGAGACACAATGTCGACTTAAGTACAGGAAAACTGAGTCTTCCTACTGTCAACGTTTTGAGCGTTTCCTGTGTCACCAGTTTTACATTCCGATACACCTCTGCAGGTTTACTGTATCCATTAGACCTTCCCATTGACGATGAAACACATATATTGCATCGGAATTAAATATAAGAGACACAATGCCGATTTAAGTACAGGAAGACTGAGTCTTTATACTGTCTATGATTTCAGCGTTTCCTGTGTAATCAGTCTTACATTCCGATGCAACTCTGCAGGTTTACTGTATTCCTTGGACCTTCCCATTGACGATGAAACACAAAAATTTTTCGGAATTAAATATAAGAGACACAATGCCGACTTAAGTACTACAAAACTGAGTCTCCTTAGGGTCTATGTTTTGAGCGTTTCCTGTGTCACCAGTTTTACATTCCGATGCACCTCCGCAGGTTTACTGTATCCATTGGACCTTCCCAGTGACGATGAAACACAGAAATTGCATCGGAATTAAATATAAGAGACACAATGCCGACATAAGTACAGGAAGACTGAGTCTTCCTACTGTCTATGTTTTGAGCGTTTCCTGTGTCACCAGTGTTTAACTTCGATGCACCTCTGCAGGTTTACTGTATCCCTCGGACCTCCCCATCGACGATGAAACACAGAAATTGCATCCCAATTAAATATAAGAGGCACAATGCCGACTTAAGTACAGGAAGACTGAGACTTCCTACTGTCTATGTTTTGAGCGTTTCCTGTGTCACCAGTTTTACATTCCGATGCACCTCTGCAGGTTTACTGTATAAATTGGACCTTCCCATTGACGATGAAACACAGAAATTGCATCGGAATTAAATATAAGAGACACAATGCCGACTTAAGTGCAAGAAAACTGAGTCTTCTTACGGTCTATGCTTTGAGCGTTTCCTGTGTCACCAGTTTTACATTCCGATGCACCTCTACAGGTTTACTGTATCCCTTGGACCTTCACAGTGACGATGACACACAGATATTGCATCGGAATTTAATATTAGAGACACAATGCCGACTTAAGTACAAGGAAACTGAGTCTTCTTAGGCTCTATGTTTTGCGCGTTTCCTGTGTCACCAGTTTTACATTCCCATGGACCTCTGCAGGTTTACTGTATCCATTGGACTTTCCCAGTGACAATGAAACACAGAAATTGCATCGGAATTAAATTTAAGAGAGACAATGCCGACTTAAGTACAAGAAAACTGAGTCTTCTTAGGGTCTATGTTTGAGCGTTTCCTGTGTCACCAGTTTTACATTCCGATGGACCTGTGCAGGTTTTCTGTATCCCTTGGACCTCCCCATCGACGATGAAACACAGAAGTTGCATCGGAATTAGATCTAAGAGACACAATGTCAACTTAAGTACAAGAAAACTGAGGCTTCTTAGGGTCTATGTTTTGAGCGTTTCCTGTGTCACCAGTTTTACATTCCGATGGACCTCAGCAGGTTTACTGTATCCCTTGGAACTTCCCATTGACGATGAAACACAGAAATTGCATCGGAATTAAATCTAAGAGACACAATATCGACTTAAGTACAGGAAGACTGAGTCTTCCTACTGTCTACGGTTTGAGCGTTTCCTGTGTCACCAGTTTTACATTCCGATGCACCTCTGCAGGTTTACTGTATCCATTGGACCTTCCCATTGACGATGAAACACAGATTATTGCATCGGATTTAAATATAAGAGACACAATGCCGACTTAAGTACAGCCAGACTGAGTCTTCCTACTGTCTATGCTTTGAGCGTTTCCTGTGTCACCAGTTTTAAGTTCCGATGCACCTCTGCAGGTTTAGTGTATCGATTAGACCTTCCCATTGACGATGAAACACAGAAATTGCATCGGAATTAAATATAAGAGACACAATGCCGACTTAAGTACAGGAAGACTGAGTCTTCCTACTGTCTATATTTTGAGCGATTCCTGTGTCACTAGTTTTACATTCCGATGCACCTCTGCAGGTTTACTGTATCCCTTGGACCTTCACAGTGACGATGAAATACAGATATTGCATCGGAATTAAATATAAGAGACACAATGCCGATTTAAGTACAGGAAGACTGAGTCTTTATACTGTCTATGTTTTGAGCGTTTCCTGTGTAATCAGTTTTTCATTCCGATGCAACTCTGCAGGTTTACTGTATTCCTTGGACCTTCCCATTGACGATAAAACAAAGAAATTGCATCAGAATTAAGTCTGAGACACAATGCCAACTTAAGTACAGAAAGACTGAGTCTTCCTACTGTCTATGTTTTAAGCGTTTCCTGTGTCACCAGTTTTACATTCCGATGCACCCCTGCAGGTTTACTGTATCCATTGGACATTCCCATTGACGATGAAACACAGAAATTGCATCGGATTTAAATATAAGAGACACAATGTCGACATAAGTACAGGAAGACTGAGTCTTCCTACTGTCTATGCTTTGAGCGTTTCCTGTGTCACCAGTTTTTCACTCCGATGCACCTCTGCAGGTGTACTGTATCCCTTGGACCTCCCCATCGACGATGAAACACAGAAATTGCATCCGAATTAAATATAAGAGACACAAAGCCGACTTAAGTACAGGAAGACTGAGTCTTCCTACTGTCTATGTTTTGAGCGTTTCCTGTGTCACCAGTTTTACATTCCGATGCACCTCTGCAGGTTTACTGTATAAATTGGACCTTCCCATTGACGATGAAACACAGAAATTGCATCGGAATTAAATATAAGAGACACAATGCCGACTTAAGTGCAAGAAAACTGAGTCTTCTTACGGACTATGCTTTGAGCGTTTCCTGCGTCACCAGTTTTACATTCCGATGCACCTCTGCAGGTTTACTGTATCCCTTGGACCTTCACAGTGACGATGATACACAGATATTGCATCGGAATTTAATATTAGAGACACAATGCCGACTTAAGTACAAGGAAACTGAGTCTTCTTAGGCTCTATGTTTTGAGCGTTTCCTGTGTCACCAGTTTTACATTCCGATGGACCTCTGCAGGTTTACTGTATCCCTTGGACCTTCCCATTGAGGATGAAACACAGAAATTGCATCGGAATTAAATCTACGAGACGCAATGTCGACTTAAGTACAGGAAGACTGAGTCTTCCTACTGTCTACGTTTTGAGCGTTTCCTGTGTCACCAGTTTTACATTCCGATGCACTTCTGCAGGTTTACTGTATCCATTGGACCTTCCCATTGACGGTGAAACACAGAAATTGCATCGGATTTAAATATGAGAGACACAATGCCGACTTAAGTACAGGAAGACTGAGTCTTCCTACTGTCTATGTTTTGAGCGTTTCCTGTGTCGCTAGTTTTACATTCCGATGCACCTCTGCAGGTTTACTGTATCCCTTGGACCTTCACAGTGACGATGACACACAGATATTGCATCGGAATATAATATTAGAGACACAATGCCGGGTTAAGTACAGGAGGACTGAGTCTTTATACTGTCTATGTTATCAGCGTTTCCTGTGTAATCAGTTTTACATTCCGATGCAACTCTGCAGGTTTACTGTATTCCTTGGACCTTCCCATTGACGAAGAACCAGAGAAATTGCATCGGAATTAAATAAATTAAATATAAGAGACACAATGCCGACTTAAGTACTACAAAACTGAGTGTCCTTAGGGTCTATGTTTTGAGCGTTTCCTGTGTCACCAGTTTTACATTCCGATGCACCACTGCAGGTTTACTGTATCCATCGGACTTTCCCAGTGACGATAAAACACAGAAATTGAATCGGAATTAAATTTAAGAGAGACAATGCCGACTTAAGTACAAGAAAACTGAGTCTTCTTAGGGTCTATGTTTGAGCGTTTCCTGTGTCACCAGTTTTACATTCCGATGGACCTGTGCATGTTTTCTGTATCCCTTGGACCTCCCCATCGACGATGAAACACAGAAATTGCATCGGAATTAGATCTAAGAGACACAATGTCAACTTAAGTACAAGAAAACTGAGGCTTCTTAGGGTCTATGTTTTGAGCGTTTCCTGTGTCACCGGTTTTACATTCCGATGGACCTCAGAAGGTTTACTGTATCCCTTGGAATTTCCCATTGACGATGAAACACAGAAATTGCATCGGAATTAAATCTAAGAGACACAATGTCGACTTAAGTACAGGAAGACTGAGTCTTCCTACTGTCTACGGTTTGAGCGTTTCCTGTGTCACCAGTTTTACATTCCGATGCACCTCTGCAGGTTTACTATATCCATTGAACCTTCCCATTGACGATGAAACACAGATTATTGCATCGGATTTAAATATAAGAGACACAATGCCGACTTAAGTACAGCTAGACTGAGTCTTCCTACTGTCTATGTTTTGAGCTTTTCCTGTGTCACCAGTTTTACATTCCGATGCACCTCTGCAAGTTTACTGTATCGATTGGACCTTCCCATTGACGATGAAACACAGAAATTGCATCGGAATTAAATATAAGAGACACAATGCCGACTTAAGTACAGGAAGACTGAGTCTTCCTACTGTCTACGGTTTGAGCGTTTCCTGTGTCACCAGTTTTACATTCCGATGCACCTCTGCAGGTTTACTGTATCCATTGGACCTTCCCATTGACGATGAAACACAGAAATTGCATTGGATTTAAATATAAGATACACAATGCCGACTTAAGTACAGGAAGACTGAGTCTTCCTACTGTCTATATTTTGAGCGTTTCCTGTGTCACCAGTATTACATTCCGATGCACCTCTGCAGATTTACTGGATCCCTTGGACCCTCACAGTGACGATGAAACACAGATATTGCATCGGAATTAAATATAAGAGACACAATGCCGGGTTAAGTACAGGAGGACTGAGTCTTTATACTGTCTATGTTTTCAGCGTTTCCTGTGTAATCAGTCTTACATTCCGATGCAACTCTGCAGGTTTACTGTATTCCTTGGACCTTCCCATTGACGATGAAACACAGAAATTGCATCGGAATTAAATATAAGAGACACATTGCCAACTTAAGTACTACAAAACTGAGTCTCATTAGGGTCTATGCTTTGAGCGTTTCCTGTGTCACCAGTTTTACATTCCGATGCACCTCTGCAGGTTTACTGTATCCATTGGACCTTCCCAGTGATGATGAAACACAGAAATTGCATCGGAATTAAATATAAGAGACACAATGCCGACTTAAGTACAGGAAGACTGAGTCTTCCTACTGTCTATGTTTTGAGCGTTTCCTGTGTCACCTGTTTTTCACTCCGATGTACCTCTGCAGGTTTACTGTATACATTCGACCTTCACAGTGACGATGAAACACAGAAATTGCATCGGAATTAAATATAAGAGACACAATGCCGTCGTAAGTACTACAAATCTGAGTCTCCTTAGGGTCTATATTTTGAGCGTTTCCTGTGTCACCAGATTTTCATTCCGATGCACCTCTGCAGTTTTACTGTATCGATTGGACATTCCCATTGACGATGAAACACAGAAATTGCATCGGAATTAAATCTACGAGACACAATGTCGACTTAAGTACAGGAAGACTGAGTCTTCCTACTGTCTACGTTTTGAGCGTTTCCTGTGTCACCAGTTTTACATTCCGATGCACTTCTGCAGGTTTACTGTATCCCTTGGACCTTCACAGTGACGATGACACGCAGATATTGCATCGGAATATAATATTAGAGACACAATGCCGGGTTAAGTACAGGAGGACTGAGTCTTTATACCGTCTATGTTATCAGCGTTTCCTGTGTAATCAGTTTTACATTCCGATGCAACTCTGCAGGTTTACTGTATTCCTTGGACCTTCCCATTGACGAAGAAACACAGAAATTGCATCGGAATTAAATAAATTAAATATAAGAGACACAATGCCGACTTAAGTACTACAAAACTGAGTGTCCTTAGGGTCCATGTTTTGAGCGTTTCCTGTGTCACCAGTTTTACATTCCGATGCACCTCTGCAGGTTTACTGTATCCATTGGACTTTCCCAGTGACGATGAAACACAGAAATTGCATCGGAATTAAATTTAAGAGAGACAATGCCGACCTAAGTACAGGAAAACTGAGTCTTCTTAGGGTCTATGTTTGAGCGTTTCCTGTGTCACCAGTTTTACATTCCGATGGACCTGTGCATGTTTTCTGTATCCTTTGGACCTCCCCATCGACAATGAAACACAGAAATTGCATCGGAATTAGATCTAAGAGACCCAATGTCAACTTAAGTACAAGAAAACAGAGGCTTCTTAGGGTCTATGTTTTGAGCGTTTCCTGTGTCACCAGTTTTACATTCCGATGGACCTCAGCAGGTTTACTGTATCCCTTGGAACTTCCCATTGACGATGAAACACAGCAATTGCATCGGAATTAAATCTAAGAGACACAATGTCGGCTTAAGTACAGGAAGACTGAGTCTTCCTACTGTCTACGGTTTGAGCGTTTCCTGTGTCACCAGTTTTACATTCCGATGCACCTCTGCAGGTTTACTGTATCCATTGGACCTTCCCATTGACGATGAAACACAGATTATTGCATCGGATTTAAATATAAGAGACACAATGCCGACTTAAGTACAGCTAGACTGAGTCTTCCTACTGTCTATGTTTTGAGCGTTTCCTGTGTCACCAGTTTTACATTCCGATGCACCTCTGCAAGTTTACTGTATCGATTGGAGCTTCCCATTGACGATGAAACACAGAAATTGCATCGGAATTAAATATAAGAGACACAATGCCGACTTAAGTACAGGAAGACTGTGTCTTCCTACTGTCTACGGTTTGAGCGTTTCCTGTGTCACCAGTTTTACATTCCGATGCACCTCTGCAGGTTTACTGTATCCATTGGACCTTCCCATTGACGATGAAACACAGAAATTACATTGGATTTAAATATAAGATACACAATGCCGACTTAAGTACAGGAAGACTGAGTCTTCCTACTGTCTATATTTTGAGCGTTTCCTGTGTCACCAGTTTTACATTCCGATGCACCTCTGCAGATTTACTGGATCCCTTGGACCCTCACAGTGACGATGAAACACAGATATTGCATCGAAATTAAATATAAGAGACACAATGCCGGGTTAAGTACAGGAGGACTGAGTCTTTATACTGTCTATGTATTCAGCGTTTCCTGTGTAATCAGTCTTACATTCCGATGCAACTCTGCAGGTTTACTGTATTCCTTGGACCTTCCCATTGACGATGAAACACAGAAATTGCATCGGAATTAAATATAAGAGACACAATGCCAACTTAAGTACTACAAAACTGAGTCTCCTTAGGGTCTATGCTTTGAGCGTTTCCTGTGTCACCAGTTTTACATTCCGATGCACCTCTGCATGTTTACTGTATCCATTGGACCTTCCCAGTGATGATGAAACACAGAAATTGCATCGGAATTAAATATAAGAGACACAATGCCGACTTAAGTACAGGAAGACTGAGTCTTCCTACTGTCTATGTTTTGAGCGTTTCCTGTGTCACCTGTTTTTCACTCCGATGCACCTCTGCAGGTTTACTGTATACATTGGACCTTCACAGTGACGATGAAACACAGAAATTGCATCGGAATTAAATATAAGAGACACAATGCCGACCTAAGTACTACAAAACTGAGTCTCCTTAGGGTCTATATTTTGAGCGTTTCCTGTGTCACCAGATTTACATTCGGATGCACCTCTGCTGGTTTACTGTATCCATTGGACCTTCCCAGTGACGATGAAACACAGAAATTGCATCGGAATTAAATATAAGAGACACAATGCCGACTTAAGTACAAGAAAACTGAGTCTTCTTAGGGTCTATGGTTTGAGCGTTTCCTGTGTCACCAGTTTTACATTCCGATGGACCTCTGCAGTTTTTCTATATGCCTTGGACCTTCACAGTGACGTTGAAAAACAGATACTGCATCGGAATTAAATCTAAGAGACACAATGTCGACTTAAGTACTGGAAGACTGAGTCTTCCTACTGTCTACGTTTGAGCGTTTCCTGTGTCACCAGTTTTACATTCCGATGCACCTCTGAAGGTTTACTGTATCCATTGGACCTTCCACAGCCGATGAAACACAGAAATTGCATCGGATTTAAATATAAGGGACACAATGCCGACTTAAGTACAGGAAGACTGAGTCTTCTTAGGGTCTATGTTTTGAGCGTTCCCTGTGTCACCAGTTTTACATTCCGATGGACCTCTGAGGGTTTTCTGTATCCCTTGGACCTTCCCATCGGCGATGAAACACAGAAATTGCATCGGAATTAAATCTAAGAGACACAATGTCGACTTACGTACAGGAAGACTGAGTCTTCCTACTGTCTACGTTTTGAGCGCTTCCTGTGTCACCAGTTTTACATTCCGATGCACCTCTGCAGGTTTAATGTATCCATTGGACCTTCCCATTGACGATGAAACACAGCAATTGCATCGGATTTAAATATAAGAGACACAATGCCGACTTAAGTACAGTAAGACTGAGTCTTCCTACTGTCTATGCTTTGAGCGTTTCCTGTGTCACCAGTTTTAAGTTCCGATGCAACTCTGCAGGTTTAGTGTATCGATTAGACCTTCCCATTGACGATGAAACACAGAAATTGCGTCGGAATTAAATATAAGAGACACAATGCCGACTTAAGTACAGGAAGACTGAGTCTTCCTACTGTCTACGTTTTGAGAGTTTCCTGTGTCACTAGTTTTACATTCCGATGCACCTCTGCAGGTTCACTGTATCCATTGGACCTTCCCATTGACGATGAAACACAGAAATTGCATCTGATTTAAATATAAGAGACACAATGCCGACTTAAGTACAGGAAGACTGAGTCTTCCTACTGTCTATATTTTGAGCGTTTCCTGTGCCACTAGTTTTACATTCCGATGCACCTCTGCAGGTTTACTGTATCCCTTGGACCTTTACAGTGACGATGAAACACAGATATTGCATCGGAATTAAATATAAGAGACATAATGCCGATTTAGTACAGGAAGACTGAGTCTTTATACTGTCTATGTTTTGAGCGTTTCCTGTGTAATCAGTTTTACATTCCGATGCAACTCTGCAGGTTTACTGTATTCCTTGCACCTTCCCATTGATGATGAAACAAAGAAATTGCATCGGAATTAAGTATGAGACACAATGCCGACTTAAGTACAGAAAGACTGAGTCTTCCTACTGTCTATGTTTTAAGCGTTTGCTGTGTCACCAGTTTTACATTCCGATGCACCCCTGCTGGTTTACTGTATACATTGGACATTCCCATTGACGATGAAACACAGAAATTGCATCGGATTTAAATATAAGAGACACAATGCCGACTTAAGTACAGGAAGACTGAGTCTTCCTACTGTCTATGTTTTGAGCATTTCCTGTGTCACCAGTTTTTCACTCCGATGCACCTCTGCAGGTTTACTGTATCCCTTGGACCTCCCCATCGACGATGAAACACAGAAATTGCATCGGAATTAAATATAAGAGACACAATGCCGACTTAAGTACAGGAAGACTGAGTCTTCCTACTGTCTATGTTTTGAGCGTTTCCTGTGTCACCAGTTTTCCATTCCGATGCACCTCTGCAGGTTTACTGTATAAATTGAACCTTCCCATTGACGATGAAACACAGAAATTGCATCGGAATAAAATATAAGAGACACAATGCCGACTTAAGTACAAGAAAACTGAGTCTTCTTACGGTCTATGCTTTGAGCGTTTCCTGTGTCACCAGTTTTACATTCCGATGCACCTCTGCAGGTTTACTGTATCCCTTGGACTTTCACAGTGACGATGAAACACAGATATTGCATCGGAATTAAATATAAGAGACACAATGCCGACTTAACTACAGGAAGACAGAGTCTTCCTACTGTCTACGTTTTGAGCGTTTCCTGTGTCACCAGTTTTACATTCCGATGCACCTCTGCAGGTTTACTGTATCCATTGGACCTTCCCATTGGCGATGAAACACAGATATTGCATCGGATTTAAATATAAGAGACACAATGCCGACTTAAGTTCAGGAAGACTGAGTTTTCCTACTGTCTATGTTTTGAGCGTTTCCTGTGTCGCCAGTTTTACATTCCGATGCACCACTGCAGGTTTACTGTATCCATTGGACTTTCCCAGTGACGATGAAACACAGAAATTGCATCGGAATTAAATATAAGAGAGACAATGCCGACTTAAGTACAAGAAAACTGAGTCTTCTTAGGGTCTATGTTTGAGCGTTTCCTGTGTCACCAGTTTTACATTCCGATGCACCTCTGCAGGTTTTATGTATAAATTGAACCTTCCCATTGACGATGAAACACAGAAATTGCATCGGAATTAAATATAAGAGACACAATGCCGACTTAAGTACAAGAAAACTGAGTCTTCTTACGGTCTATGCTTTGAGCGTTTCCTGTGTCACCATTTTTACATTCCGATGCACCTCTGCAGATTTACTGTATCCCTTGGACTTTCACAGTGACGATGAAACACAGATGTTGCATCGGAATTAAATATAAGACAGACAATGCCGACTTAACTACAGGAAGACAGAGTCTTCCTACTGTCTACGTTTTGAGCGTTTCCTGTGTCACCAGTTTTACATTCCGATGCACCTCTGCAGGTTTACTGTATCCATTGGACCTTCCCATTGACGATGAAACACAGATATTGCATCGGATTTAAATATAAGAGACACAATGCCGACTTAAGTTCAGGAAGACTGAGTTTTCCTACTGTCTATGTTTTGAGCGTTTCCTGTGTCGCCAGGTTTACATTCCGATGCACCTCTGCAGGTTTACTGTATCCCTTGGACCTTCACAGTGACGATGACACACAGATATTGCATCGGAATTTAATATTAGAGACACAATGCCGACTTAAGTACAAGAAAACTGAGTCTTCTTAGGCTCTATGCTTTGAGCGTTTCCTGTGTCACCAGTTTTACATTCCGATGCACCTCTGCAGGTTTACTGTATCCCTTGGACCTTCCCATTGAGGATGAAACACAGAAATTGCATCGGAATTAAATGTACGAGACACAATGTCGACATAAATACAGGAAGACTGAGTCTTCCTACTGTCTACGGTTTGAGCGTTTCCTGTGTCACCAGTTTTACATTCCGATGCACCTCTGCAGGTTTACTGTATCCATTTGGACCTTCCCATTGACGGTGAAACACAGAAATTGCATCGGATTTAAATATAAGAGACACAGTGCCGACTTAAGTACAGGAAGACTGAGTCTTCCTAATGTCTATGCTTTGAGCGTTTCCTGTGTCGCCAGTTTTACATTCCGATGCACCTCTGCAGGTTTACTGTATCCCTTGGACCTTCACAGTGACGATGACACACAGATATTGCATCGGAATATAATATTAGAGACACAATGCCGGGTTAAGTACAGGAAGACTGAGTCTTTGTACTGTCTACGTTATCAGGGTTTCCTGTGTAATCAGTTTTACATTCCGATGCAACTCTGCAGGTTTACTGTATTCCTTGGACCTTCCCATTGACGAAGAAACACAGAAATTGCATCGGAATTAAATAAATTAAATATAAGAGACACAATGCCGACTTAAGTACTACAAAACTGAGTCTCCTTTGGGTCTATGTTTTGAGCGTTTCCTGTGTCACCAGTTTTACATTCAGATGCACCTCTGCAGGTTTACTGTATCCATTGGACTTTCCCAGTGACGATGAAACACAGAAATTGCATCGGAATTAAATATAAGAGAGACAATGCCGACTTAAGTACAAGAAAACTGAGTCTTCTTAGGGTCTATGTTTGAGCGTTTCCTGTGTCACCAGTTTTACATTCCGATGGACCTGTGCAGGTTTTCTGTATCTCTTGGACCTCCCCATCAACGATGAAACACAGAAATTGCATCGGAATTAGATCGAAGAGACACAATGTCATCTTAAGTACAAGAAAACTGAGGCTTCTTAGGGTCTATGTTTTGAGCGTTTCCTGTGTCACCAGTTTTACATTCCGATGATCCTCAGCAGGTTTACTGTATCCCTTGGAACTTCCCATTGGCGATGAAACACAGAAATTGCATCGGAATTAAACCTAAGAGACACAATGTCGACTTAAGTACAGGAAGACTGATTCTTCCTACTGTCTACGGTTTGAGCGTTTCCTGTGTCACCAGTTTTACATTCCGATGCACCTCTGCAGGTTTACTGTATCCATTGGACCTTCCCATTGACGATGAAACACAGAAATTGCAGCGGATTTAAATATAAGAGACACAAGGCCGACTTAAGAACAGCTAGACAGAGTCTTCCTACTGTCTATGTTTTGAGCGTTTCCTGTGTCACCAGTTTTACATTCCGATGAACCTCTGCTAGTTTACTGTATCGATTGGACCTTCCCATTGACGATGAAACACAGGAATTGCATCGGAATTAAATATAAGAGACAAAATGCCGACTTAAGTACAGGAAGACTGAGTCTTCCTACCGTCTACGTTTTGAGCGTTTCCTGTGTCACCAGTTCTACATTCCGATGCACCTCTGCAGGTTTACTGTATCCATTGGACCTTCCCATTGACGATGAAACACAGAAATTGCATCGGATTTAAATTTAAGATACACAATGCCGACTTAAGTACAGGAAGACTGAGTCTTCCTACTGTCTATATTTTGGGCGTTTCCTGTGTCACCAGTTTTACATTCCGATGCACCTCTGCAGGTTTACTGTATAAATTGAACCTTCCCATTGACGATGAAACACAGAAATTGCATCGGAATAAAATATAAGAGACACAATGCCGACTTAAGTACAAGAAAACTGAGTCTTCTTACGGTCTATGCTTTGAGCGTTTCCTGTGTCACCAGTTTTACATTCCGATGCACCTCTGCAGGTTTACTGTATTCCTTGGACCTTCCCATTGACGAAGAAACACAGAAATTGCATCGGAATTAAATAAATTAAATATAAGAGACACAATGCCGACTTAAGTACTACAAAACTGAGTCTCCTTTGGGTCTATGTTTTGAGCGTTTCCTGTGTCACCAGTTTTACATTCAGATGCACCTCTGCAGGTTTACTGTATCCATTGGACTTTCCCAGTGACGATGAAACACAGAAATTGCATCGGAATTAAATATAAGAGAGACAATGCCGACTTAAGTACAAGAAAACTGAGTCTTCTTAGGGTCTATGTTTGAGCGTTTCCTGTGTCACCAGTTTTACATTCCGATGGACCTGTGCAGGTTTTCTGTATCTCTTGGACCTCCCCATCAACGATGAAACACAGAAATTGCATCGGAATTAGATCGAAGAGACACAATGTCATCTTAAGTACAAGAAAACTGAGGCTTCTTAGGGTCTATGTTTTGAGCGTTTCCTGTGTCACCAGTTTTACATTCCGATGATCCTCAGCAGGTTTACTGTATCCCTTGGAACTTCCCATTGGCGATGAAACACAGAAATTGCATCGGAATTAAACCTAAGAGACACAATGTCGACTTAAGTACAGGAAGACTGATTCTTCCTACTGTCTACGGTTTGAGCGTTTCCTGTGTCACCAGTTTTACATTCCGATGCACCTCTGCAGGTTTACTGTATCCATTGGACCTTCCCATTGACGATGAAACACAGAAATTGCAGCGGATTTAAATATAAGAGACACAAGGCCGACTTAAGAACAGCTAGACAGAGTCTTCCTACTGTCTATGTTTTGAGCGTTTCCTGTGTCACCAGTTTTACATTCCGATGAACCTCTGCTAGTTTACTGTATCGATTGGACCTTCCCATTGACGATGAAACACAGGAATTGCATCGGAATTAAATATAAGAGACAAAATGCCGACTTAAGTACAGGAAGACTGAGTCTTCCTACCGTCTACGTTTTGAGCGTTTCCTGTGTCACCAGTTCTACATTCCGATGCACCTCTGCAGGTTTACTGTATCCATTGGACCTTCCCATTGACGATGAAACACAGAAATTGCATCGGATTTAAATTTAAGATACACAATGCCGACTTAAGTACAGGAATACTGAGTCTTCCTACTGTCTATATTTTGGGCGTTTCCTGTGTCACCAGTTTTACATTCCGATGCACCTCTGCAGGTTTACTGTATAAATTGAACCTTCCCATTGACGATGAAACACAGAAATTGCATCGGAATAAAATATAAGAGACACAATGCCGACTTAAGTACAAGAAAACTGAGTCTTCTTACGGTCTATGCTTTGAGCGTTTCCTGTGTCACCAGTTTTACATTCCGATGCACCTCTGCAGGTTTACTGTATCCCTTGGACTTTCACAGTGACGATGAAACACAGATATTGCATCGGAATTAAATATAAGAGACACAATGCCGACTTAACTACAGGAAGACAGAGTCTTCCTACTGTCTACGTTTTGAGCGTTTCCTGTGTCACCAGTTTTACATTCCGATGCACCTCTGCAGGTTTACTGTATCCATTGGACCTTCCCATTGGCGATGAAACACAGATATTGCATCGGATTTAAATATAAGAGACACAATGCCGACTTAAGTTCAGGAAGACTGAGTTTTCCTACTGTCTATGTTTTGAGCGTTTCCTGTGTCGCCAGTTTTACATTCCGATGCACCACTGCAGGTTTACTGTATCCATTGGACTTTCCCAGTGACGATGAAACACAGAAATTGCATCGGAATTAAATATAAGAGAGACAATGCCGACTTAAGTACAAGAAAACTGAGTCTTCTTAGGGTCTATGTTTGAGCGTTTCCTGTGTCACCAGTTTTACATTCCGATGCACCTCTGCAGGTTTTATGTATAAATTGAACCTTCCCATTGACGATGAAACACAGAAATTGCATCGGAATTAAATATAAGAGACACAATGCCGACTTAAGTACAAGAAAACTGAGTCTTCTTACGGTCTATTCTTTGAGCGTTTCCTGTGTCACCATTTTTACATTCCGATGCACCTCTGCAGATTTACTGTATCCCTTGGACTTTCACAGTGACGATGAAACACAGATGTTGCATCGGAATTAAATATAAGACAGACAATGCCGACTTAACTACAGGAAGACAGAGTCTTCCTACTGTCTACGTTTTGAGCGTTTCCTGTGTCACCAGTTTTACATTCCGATGCACCTCTGCAGGTTTACTGTATCCATTGGACCTTCCCATTGACGATGAAACACAGATATTGCATCGGATTTAAATATAAGAGACACAATGCCGACTTAAGTTCAGGAAGACTGAGTTTTCCTACTGTCTATGTTTTGAGCGTTTCCTGTGTCGCCAGGTTTACATTCCGATGCACCTCTGCAGGTTTACTGTATCCCTTGGACCTTCACAGTGACGATGACACACAGATATTGCATCGGAATTTAATATTAGAGACACAATGCCGACTTAAGTACATGAAAACTGAGTCTTCTTAGGCTCTATGCTTTGAGCGTTTCCTGTGTCACCAGTTTTACATTCCGATGCACCTCTGCAGGTTTACTGTATCCCTTGGACCTTCCCATTGAGGATGAAACACAGAAATTGCATCGGAATTAAATGTACGAGACACAATGTCGACATAAATACAGGAAGACTGAGTCTTCCTACTGTCTACGGTTTGAGCGTTTCCTGTGTCACCAGTTTTACATTCCGATGCACCTCTGCAGGTTTACTGTATCCATTTGGACCTTCCCATTGACGGTGAAACACAGAAATTGCATCGGATTTAAATATAAGAGACACAGTGCCGACTTAAGTACAGGAAGACTGAGTCTTCCTAATGTCTATGCTTTGAGCGTTTCCTGTGTCGCCAGTTTTACATTCCGATGCACCTCTGCAGGTTTACTGTATCCCTTGGACCTTCACAGTGACGATGACACACAGATATTGCATCGGAATATAATATTAGAGACACAATGCCGGGTTAAGTACAGGAAGACTGAGTCTTTGTACTGTCTACGTTATCAGGGTTTCCTGTGTAATCAGTTTTACATTCCGATGCAACTCTGCAGGTTTACTGTATTCCTTGGACCTTCCCATTGACGAAGAAACACAGAAATTGCATCGGAATTAAATAAATTAAATATAAGAGACACAATGCCGACTTAAGTACTACAAAACTGAGTCTCCTTTGGGTCTATGTTTTGAGCGTTTCCTGTGTCACCAGTTTTACATTCAGATGCACCTCTGCAGGTTTACTGTATCCATTGGACTTTCCCAGTGACGATGAAACACAGAAATTGCATCGGAATTAAATATAAAAGAGACAATGCCGACTTAAGTACAAGAAAACTGAGTCTTCTTAGGGTCTATGTTTGAGCGTTTCCTGTGTCACCAGTTTTACATTCCGATGGACCTGTGCAGGTTTTCTGTATCTCTTGGACCTCCCCATCAACGATGAAACACAGAAATTGCATCGGAATTAGATCGAAGAGACACAATGTCATCTTAAGTACAAGAAAACTGAGGCTTCTTAGGGTCTATGTTTTGAGCGTTTCCTGTGTCACCAGTTTTACATTCCGATGATCCTCAGCAGGTTTACTGTATCCCTTGGAACTTCCCATTGGCGATGAAACACAGAAATTGCATCGGAATTAAACCTAAGAGACACAATGTCGACTTAAGTACAGGAAGACTGATTCTTCCTACTGTCTACGGTTTGAGCGTTTCCTGTGTCACCAGTTTTACATTCCGATGCACCTCTGCAGGTTTACTGTATCCATTGGACCTTCCCATTGACGATGAAACACAGAAATTGCAGCGGATTTAAATATAAGAGACACAAGGCCGACTTAAGAACAGCTAGACAGAGTCTTCCTACTGTCTATGTTTTGAGCGTTTCCTGTGTCACCAGTTTTACATTCCGATGAACCTCTGCTAGTTTACTGTATCGATTGGACCTTCCCATTGACGATGAAACACAGGAATTGCATCGGAATTAAATATAAGAGACAAAATGCCGACTTAAGTACAGGAAGACTGAGTCTTCCTACCGTCTACGTTTTGAGCGTTTCCTGTGTCACCAGTTCTACATTCCGATGCACCTCTGCAGGTTTACTGTATCCATTGGACCTTCCCATTGACGATGAAACACAGAAATTGCATCGGATTTAAATTTAAGATACACAATGCCGACTTAAGTACAGGAAGACTGAGTCTTCCTACTGTCTATATTTTGGGCGTTTCCTGTGTCACCAGTTTTACATTCCGATGCACATCTGCAGATTTACTGGATCCCTTGGTCCCTCACAGTGACGATGAAACACAGATATTGCATCGGAATTAAATATGAGAGACACAATGCCGATTTAAGTACAGGAAGACTGAGTCTTTATACTGTCTATGTTTTCAGCGTTTCCTGTGTAATCAGTCTTACATTCCGATGCAAATCTGCAGGTTTACTGTATCCATTGGACCTTCCCATTGACGAAGAAACACAGAAATTGCAGCGGATTTAAATATAAGAGACACAATGCCGACTTAAGAACAGCTAGACTGAGTCTTCCTACTGTCTATGTTTTGAGCGTTTCCTGTGTCACCATTTTTACATTCCGATGCACCTCTGCAAGTTTACTGTATCGATTGGACCTTCCCATTGACGATGAAACACAGGAATTGCATCGGAATTAAATATAAGAGACAAAATGCCGACTTAAGTACAGGAAGACTGAGTCTTCCTATTGTCTACGTTTTGAGCGTTTCCTGTGTCACCAGTTTTACATTCCGATGCACCTCTGCAGGTTTACTGTATCCATTGGACCTTCCCATTGACGATGAAACACAGAAATTGCATCGGATTTAAATATAAGGTACACAATGCCGACTTAAGTACAGGAAGACTGAGTCTTCCTACTGTCTATATTTTGAGCGTTTCCTGTGTCACCAGTTTTACATTCCGATGCACCTCTGCAGATTTACTGGATCCCTTGGACTCTCACAGTGACGATGAAACACAGATATTGCATCGGAATTAAATATAAGAGACACAATGCCGATTTAAGTACAGGAAGACTGAGTCTTTATACTGTCTATGTTTTCAGCGTTTCCTGTGTAATCAGTCTTACATTCCGATGCAAATCTGCAGGTTTACTGTATCCTTTGGACCTTCACAGTGGCGATGAAACACAGAAATTGCTTTGGAATTAAATATAAGAGATACAATGCCGACTTAAGTACAGGAAGACTGTGTCTTCCTACTGCCTATGTATTGAGCGTTTCCTGTGTCACCAGGTTTACATTCCGATGCACCTCTGCAGGTTTACAGTATCCATTCGACATTCACAGTCACGATGAAACACAGAAATTGCATCGGAATTAAATATAAGAGACACAATGCCGACTTAAGTACAAGAAAACTGAGTCTTCTTAGGGTCTATGTTTTGAGCGTTTCCTGTGACACCAGTTTTACATTCCGATGCACCTCTGCAAATTTACTGTATCCATTGGACCTTCACAGTGACGATGAAACACAGAAGTTGCATCGGTTTTAAATATAAGAGACACAATGCCGACCTAAGTACTACAAAACTGAGTCTCACTAGGGTCTATGTTTTGAGCGTTTCCTGTGTCACCAGTTTTACATTCCGCTGCACCTCTGCATCGTTTACTGTATCCATTGGACCTTCCCAGTGACGATGAAACACAGAAATTGTATCGGAATTAAATATAAGAGACACAATGCCGACTTAAGTACAAGAAAACTGAGTCTTCTTAGGGTCTATGGTTTGAGCGTTTCCTGTGTCACCAATTTTACATTCCGATGGACCTCTGCAGGTTTTCTGTATCCCTTGGACCTTCCCATCGACGATGAAACACAGAAATTGCATCGGAATTAGATCTAAGAGTCACAATGTTGACTTAAGTACAGGAAGACTGAGTCTTCCTACTGTCTACGTTTTGAGCGTTTCCTGTGTCACCAGTTTTACATTCCGATGCACCTCTGCAGGTTTACTGTATCCATTGGACCTTCCCATTGACGATGAAACACAGAAATTGCATCGGATTAAAATATAACAGACACAATGCCTACTTAAGTACAGGAAGACTGAGTCTTCCTACTGTCTATGCTTTGAGCGTTTCCTGTGTCACCAGTTTTAAGTTGCGATGCACCTCTGCAGGTTTACTGTATCCATTGGACCTTCCCATTGACGATGAAACACAGAAATTGCATCGGAATTAAATATAAGAGACACAATGCCGACTTAAGTACAAGAAAACTGAGTCTTCTTACGGTCTATGCTTTGAGCGTTTCCTGTGTCACCAGTTTTACATTCCGATGCACCTCTGCAGGTTTACTGTATCCCTTGGACCTTCACAGTGACGATGAAACACAGATATTGCATCGGAATTAAATATAAGAGACACAATGCCGATTTGAGTACAGGAAGACTGAGTCTCCATAATGGCTATGCTTTCAGCGTTTCCTGTGTAATCAGTTTTACATTCCGATGCACCTCTGCAGGTTTACTGTATTCCTTGGACCTTCACAGTGACGATGAAACACAGAAATTGCTTTGGAATTGAATATAAGAGATACAATGCCGACTTAAGTACAGGAAGACTGTGTCTTCCTACTGTCTATATATTGAGCGTTTCCTGTGTCACCAGGTTTACATTCCGATGCACCTCTGCAGGTTTACTGTGTTCATTGGACCTTCACAGTGACGACGAAACACAGAAATTGCATCGGAATTAAATATAAGAGACACAATGCCGACCTAAGTACTACAAAACTGAGTCTCCTTAGGGTCTATGATTTGAGCGTTTCCAGTGTCACCAGTTTTACATTCCGCTGCACCTCTGCAGGTTTACTGTATCCATTGGACCTTCCCAGTGACGATGAAACACAGAAATGGCATCGGAATTAAATACAAGAGACACAATTCCGACTTAAGTACAAGAAGACTGAGTCTTCTTACGGTCTAGGGTTTGAGCGTTTCCTGTGTCACCAGTTTTACATTCCGATGGACCTCTGCAGGTTTTCTGTATCCCTTGGACCTTCCCATCGACGATGAAACACAGAAATTGCATCGGAATTAGATCTAAGAGTCACAATGTCGACTTAAGTACAGGAAGACTGAGTCTTCCTACTGTCTACGTTTTGAGCGTTTCCTGTGTCACCAGTTTTACATTCCGATGCACCTCTGCAGGTATAATGTATCCATTGGACCATCCCATTGACGATGAAACACAGAAATTGCATCGGATTTAAATATAAGAGACACAATGCCGACTTAAGTACAAGAAGACTGAGTCTTCCTACTGTCTATGCTTTGAGCGTTTCCTGTGTCACCAGTTTTACATTCCGATGCACCTCTGCATGTTTACTGTATCCATTGGACCTTCCCAGTGATGATGAAACACAGAAATTGCATCGGAATTAAATATAAGAGACACAATGCCGACTTAAGTACAGGAAGACTGAGTCTTCCTACTGTCTATGTTTTGAGCGTTTCCTGTGTCACCTGTTTTTCACTCCGATGCACCTCTGCAGGTTTACTGTATACATTGGACCTTCACAGTGACGATGAAACACAGAAATTGCATCGGAATTAAATATAAGAGACACAATGCCGACCTAAGTACTACAAAACTGAGTCTCCTTAGGGTCTATATTTTGAGCGTTTCCTGTGTCACCAGATTTACATTCGGATGCACCTCTGCAGGTTTACTGTATCCATTGGACCTTCCCAGTGACGATGAAACACAGAAATTGCATCGGAATTAAATATAAGAGACACAATGCCGACTTAAGTACAAGAAAACTGAGTCTTCTTAGGGTCTATGGTTTGAGCGTTTCCTGTGTCACCAGTTTTACATTCCGATGGACCTCTGCAGTTTTTCTATATGCCTTGGACCTTCACAGTGACGTTGAAAAACAGATATTGCATCGGAATTAAATCTAAGAGACACAATGTCGACTTAAGTACTGGAAGACTGAGTCTTCCTACTGTCTACGTTTGAGCGTTTCCTGTGTCACCAGTTTTACATTCCGATGCACCTCTGAAGGTTTACTGTATCCATTGGACCTTCCACTGCCGATGAAACACAGAAATTGCATCGGATTTAAATATAAGGGACACAATGCCGACTTAAGTACAGGAAGACTGAGTCTTCTTAGGGTCTATGTTTTGAGCGTTCCCTGTGTCACCAGTTTTACATTCCGATGGACCTCTGCAGGTTTTCTGTATCCCTTGGACCTTCCCATCGACGATGAAACACAGAAATTACATCGGAATTAAATCTAAGAGACACAATGTCGACTTACGTACAGGAAGACTGAGTCTTCCTACTGTCTACGTTTTGAGCGCTTCCTGTGTCACCAGTTTTACATTCCGATGCACCTCTGCAGGTTTAATGTATCCATTGGACCTTCCCATTGACGATGAAACACAGCAATTGCATCGGATTTAAATATAAGAGACACAATGCCGACTTAAGTACAGTAAGACTGAGTCTTCCTACTGTCTATGCTTTGAGCGTTTCCTGTGTCACCAGTTTTAAGTTCCGATGCAACTCTGCAGGTTTAGTGTATCGATTAGACCTTCCCATTGACGATGAAACACAGAAATTGCGTCGGAATTAAATATAAGAGACACAATGCCGACTTAAGTACAGGAAGACTGAGTCTTCCTACTGTCTACGTTTTGAGCGTTTCCTGTGTCACTAGTTTTACATTCCGATGCACCTCTGCAGGTTCACTGTATCCATTGGACCTTCCCATTGACGATGAAACACAGAAATTGCATCTGATTTAAATATAAGAGACATAATGCCGACTTAAGTACAGGAAGACTGAGTCTTCCTACTGTCTATATTTTGAGCGTTTCCTGTGCCACTAGTTTTACATTCCGATGCACCTCTGCAGGTTTACTGTATCCCTTTGACCTTCACAGTGACGATGAAACACAGATATTGCATCGGAATTAAATATAAGAGACATAATGCCGATTTAGTACAGCAAGACTGAGTCTTTATACTGTCTATGTTTTGAGCGTTTCCTGTGTAATCAGTTTTACATTCCGATGCAACTCTGCAGGTTTACTGTATTCCTTGCACCTTCCCATTGATGATGAAACAAAGAAATTGCATCGGAATTAAGTATGAGACACAATGCCGACTTAAGTACAGGAAGACTGAGTCTTCCTACTGTCTATGTTTTGAGCGTTTCCTGTGTCACCAGTTTTACATTCCGATGAACCTCTGCTAGTTTACTGTATCGATTGGACCTTCCCATTGACGATGAAACACAGGAATTGCATCGGAATTAAATATAAGAGACAAAATGCCGACTTAAGTACAGGAAGACTGAGTCTTCCTACTGTCTACGTTTTGAGCGTTTCCTGTGTCACCAGTTCTACATTCCGATGCACATCTGCAGGTTTACTGTATCCATTTGACCTTCCCATTGACGATGAAACACAGAAATTGCATCGGATTTAAATTTAAGATACACAATGCCGACTTAAGTACAGGAAGACTGAGTCTTCCTACTGTCTATATTTTGGGCGTTTCCTGTGTCACCAGTTTTACATTCCGATGCACATCTGCAGATTTACTGGATCCCTCGGACCCTCACAGTGACGATGAAACACAGATATTGCATCGGAATTAAATATGAGAGACACAATGCCGATTTAAGTACAGGAAGACTGAGTCTTTATACTGTCTATGTTTTCAGCGTTTCCTGTGTAATCAGTCTTACATTCCGATGCAAATCTGCAGGTTTACTGTATCCATTGGACCTTCCCATTGACGATGAAACACAGAAATTGCAGCGGATTTAAATATAAGAGACACAATGCCGACTTAAGAACAGCTAGACTGAGTCTTCCTACTGTCTATGTTTTGAGCGTTTCCTGTGTCACCATTTTTACATTCCGATGCACCTCTGCAAGTTTACTGTATCGATTGGGCCTTCCCATTGACGATGAAACACAGGAATTGCATCGGAATTAAATATAAGAGACAAAATGCCGACTTAAGTACAGGAAGACTGAGTCTTCCTATTGTCTACGTTTTGAGCGTTTCCTGTGTCACCAGTTTTACATTCCGATGCACCTCTGCAGGTTTACTGTATCCATTGGACCTTCCCATTGACGATGAAACACAGAAATTGCATCGGATTTAAATATAAGGTACACAATGCCGACATAAGTACAGGAAGACTGAGTCTTCCTACTGTCTATATTTTGAGCGTTTCCTGTGTCACCAGTTTTACATTCCGATGCACCTCTGCAGATTTACTGGATCCCTTGGACTCTCACAGTGACGATGAAACACAGAAATTGCTTTGGAAATAAATATAAGAGATACAATGCCGACTTAAGTACAGGAAGACTGTGTCTTCCTACTGCCTATGTATTGAGCGTTTCCTGTGTCACCAGGTTTACATTCCGATGCACCTCTGCAGGTTTACTGTATCCATTCGACATTCACAGTCACGATGAAACACAGAAATTGCATCGGAATTAAATATAAGAGACACAATGCCGACTTAAGTACAAGAAAACTGAGTCTTCTTAGGGTCTATGTTTTGAACGTTTCCTGTGACACCAGTTTTACATTCCGATGCACTTCTGCAGGTTTACTGTATCCATTGGACCTTCCCAGTGACGATGAAACACAGAAATTGTATCGGAATTAAATATAAGAGACACAATGCCGACTTAAGTACAAGAAAACTGAGTCTTCTTAGGGTCTATGGTTTGAGCGTTTCCTGTGTCACCAATTTTACATTCCGATGGACCTCTGCAGGTTTTCTGTATCCCTTGGACCTTCCCATCGACGATGAAACACAGAAATTGCATCGGAATTAGATCTAAGAGTCACAATGTTGACTTCAGTACAGGAAGACTGAGTCTTCCTACTGTCTACGTTTTGAGCGTTTCCTGTGTCACCAGTTTTACATTCCGATGCACCTCTGCAGGTTTACTGTATCCATTGGACCTTCCCATTGACGATGAAACACAGAAATTGCATCGGATTAAAATATAACAGACACAATGCCTACTTAAGTACAGGAAGACTGAGTCTTCCTACTGTCTATGCTTTGAGCGTTTCCTGTGTCACCAGTTTTAAGTTGCGATCCACCTCTGCAGGTTACTGTATCCATTGGACCATCCCATTGACGATGAAACACAGAAATTGCATCTGATCTAATATATAAGAGACACAATGCCGACTTAAGTACAGGAAGACTGAGTCTTCCTACTGTCTATGTTTTGAGCATTTCCTGTGTCACCAGTTTTACATTCCGATGCACCGCTGCAGGTTTACTGTATAAATTAGACCTTCCCATTGACGATGAAACACAGAAATTGCATCGGAATTAAATATAAGAGACACAATGCCGACTTAAGTACAAGAAAACTGAGTCTTCTTACGGTCTATGCTTTGAGCGTTTCCTGTGTCACCAGTTTTACATTCCGATGCACCTCTGCAGGTTTACTGTATCCCTTGGACCTTCACAGTGACGATGAAACACAGATATTGCATCGGAATTAAATATAAGAGACACAATGCCGATTTGAGTACAGGAAGACTGAGTCTCCATAATGGCTATGCTTTCAGCGTTTCCTGTGTAATCAGTTTTACATTCCGATGCACCTCTGCAGGGTTACTGTATTCCTTGGACCTTCCCATTGACGATGAAACACAGAAATTTCATCGGAATTAAATATAAGAGACACAATGCCTACTTAAGTACAGGAAGACTGTCTTCCTACTGTCTATGTTTTGCGCTTTTTCTGTGTCACCAGTTTTACATTCCGATGCACCTCTGCAGGTTTACTGTATCCATTGGACCTTCACAGTGACGATGAAACACAGAAATTGCTTTGGAATTGAATATAAGAGATACAATGCCGACTTAAGTACAGGAAGACTGTGTCTTCCTACTGTCTATATATTGAGCGTTTCCTGTGTCACCAGGTTTACATTCCGATGCACCTCTGCAGGTTTACTGTGTTCATTGGACCTTCACAGTGACGACGAAACACAGAGATTGCATCGGAATTAAATATAGGAGACACAATGCCGACCTAAGTACTACAAAACTGAGTCTCCTTAGGGTCTATGATTTGAGCGTTTCCAGTGTCACCAGTTTTACATTCCGCTGCACCTCTGCAGGTTTACTGTATCCATTGGACCTTCCCAGTGACGATGAAACACAGAAATGGCATCGGAATTAAATACAAGAGACACAATTCCGACTTAAGTACAAGAAGACTGAGTCTTCTTACGGTCTAGGGTTTGAGCGTTTCCTGTGTCACCAGTTTTACATTCCGATGCACCTCTGCAGGTTTAATGTATCCATTGGACCATCCCATTGACGATGAAACACAGAAATTGCATCGGATTTAAATATAAGAGACACAATGCCGACTTAAGTACAGGAAGACTGAGTCTTCCTACTGTCTATGTTTTGAGCGTTTCCTGTGTCACCAGTTTTAAGTTCCGATCCACCTCTGCAGGTTTAGTGTATCGATTAGACCTCCCCATTGACGATGAAACACAGAAATTGCATCGGAATTAAATATAAGAGACACAATGCCGACTTAAGTACAGGAAGACTGAGTCTTCCTACTGTCTACGTTTTGAGCGTTTCCTGTGTCACCAGTTTTACATTCCGATGCACCTCTGCAGGTTTACTGTATCCATTGGACCTTCCCATTGACGATGAAACACAGAAATTACATCGGAATTAAATCTAAGAGACACAATGTCGACTTAAGTACAGGAAGACTGAGTCTTCCTACTGTCTATGCTTTGAGCGTTTCCTGTGTCACCAGTTTTACATTCCGATGCACCTCTGCAGGTTTAGTGTATCGATTAGACTTTCCCATTGTCGATGAAACACAGAAATTGCATCGGAATTAAATATAAGATACACAATGCCAACTTAAGTACAGGAAGACTGAGTCTTCCTAATGTCTACGTTTTGAGCGTTTCCTGTGTCACCAGTTTTACATTCCGATGCACCTCTGCAGGTTTACCGTATCCATTGGACCTTCCCATTGACGATGAAACACAGAAATTGCATCGGATTTAAATATAAGGTACACAATGCCGACTTAAGTACAGGAAGACTGAGTCTTCCTACTGTCTATATTTTGAGCGTTTCCTGTGTCACCAGTTTTACATTCCGATGCACCTCTGCAGATTTACTGGATCCCTTAACCTCTCACAGTGACGATGAAACACAGATATTGCATCGGAATTAAATATAAGAGACACAATGCCGATTTAAGTACAGGAAGACTGAGTCTTTATACTGTCTATGTTTTCAGCGTTTCCTGTGTAATCAGTCTTACATTCCGATGCAAATCTGCAGGTTTACTGTATCCATTGGACCTTCACAGTGGCGATGAAACACAGAAATTGTATCGGAATTAAATATAAGAGACACAATGCCGACTTAAGTACAAGAAAACTGAGTCTTCTTAGGGTCTATGGTTTGAGCGTTTCCTGTGTCACCAGTTTTACATTCCGATGGACCTCTGCAGGTTTTCTGTATCCCTTGGACCTTCCCATCGACGATGAAACACAGAAATTGCATCGGAATTAAATATAAGAGACACAATGCCGACTTAAGTACAAGAAAACTGAGTCTTCTTAGGGTCTATGTTTTGAGCGTTTCCTGTGACACCAGTTTTACATTCCGATGCACCTCTGCAGGTTTACTGTATCCATTGGACCTTCACAGTGACGATGAAACACAGAAGTTGCATCGGATTTAAATATAAGAGACACAATGCCGACCTAAGTACTACAAAACTGAGTCTCCCTAGGGTCTATGTTTTGAGCGTTTCCTGTGTCACCAGTTTTACATTCCGCTGCACCTCTGCATCGTTTACTGTATCCATTGGACCTTCACAGTGACGATGAAACACAGAAATTGTATCGGAATTAAATATAAGAGACACAATGCCGACTTAAGTACAAGAAAACTGAGTCTTCTTAGGGTCTATGGTTTGAGCGTTTCCTGTGTCACCAATTTTACATTCCGATGGACCTCTGCTGGTTTTCTGTATCCCTTGGACCTTCCCATCGACGATGAAACACAGAAATTGCATCGGAATTAGATCTAAGAGTCACAATGTTGACTTAAGTACAGGAAGACTGAGTCTTCCTACTGTCTATGTTTTGAGCGTTTCCTGTGTCACCAGTTTTAAGTTGCGATGCACCTCTGCAGGTTTACTGTATCCATTGGACCTTCCCATTGACGATGAAACACAGAAATTGCATCTGATCTAATATATAAGAGACACAATGCCGACTTCAGTACAGGAAGACTGAGTCTCCCTAATGTCTATGTTTTGAGCGTTTCCTGTGTCACCAGTTTCACATTCCGATGCACTTCTGCAGGTTTACTGTATAAATTGGACCTTCCCATTGACGATGAAACACAGATATTACATCGGAATTAAATATAAGAGACACAATGCCGACTTAAGTACAAGAAAACTGAGTCTTCTTACGGTCTATGCTTTGAGCGTTTCCTGTGTCACCAGTTTTACATTCCGATGCACCTCTGCAGGTTTACTGTATCCCTTGGACCTTCACAGTGACGATGAAACACAGATATTGCATCGCAATTAAATATAAGAGACACAATGCCGATTTGAGTACAGAAAGACTGGTTCTCCATAATGGCTATGCTTTCAGCGTTTCCTGTGTAATCAGTTTTACATTCCGATGCACCTCTGCAGGTTTACTGTATTCCTTGGACCTTCCCATTGACGATGAAACACAGAAATTTCATCGGAATTAAATATAAGAGACACAATGCCTACTTAAGTACAGGAAGAGTGTCTTCCTACTGTCTATGTTTTGCGCTTTTTCTGTGTCACCAGTTTTACATTCCGATGCACCTCTGCAGGTTTACTGTATCCATTGGACCTTCACAGTGACGATGAAACACAGAAATTGCTTTGGAATTGAATATAAGAGATACAATGCCGACTTAAGTACAGGAAGACTGTGTCTTCCTACTGTCTATGTACTGAGCGTTTCCTGTGTCACCAGGTTTACATTCCGATGCACCTCTGCAGGTTTACTGTATCCATTCGACATTCACAGTCACGATGAAACACAGAAATTGCATCGGAATTAAATATAAGAGACACAATGCCGACTTAAGTACAAGAAAACTGAGTCTTCTTAGGGTCTATGTTTTGAGCGTTTCCTGTGTCACCAGTTTTACATTCCGATGCACCTCTGCAGGTTTACTGTGTTCATTGGACCTTCACAGTGACGACGAAACACAGAAATTGCATCGGAATTAAATATAAGAGACACAATGCCGACCTAAGTACTACAAAACTGAGTCTCCTTAGGGTCTATGATTTGAGCGTTTCCAGTGTCACCAGTTTTACATTCCGCTGCACCTCTGCAAGTTTACTGTATCCATTGGACCTTCCCAGTGACGATGAAACACAGAAATGGCATCGGAATTAAATACAAGAGACACAATTCCGACTTAAGTACAAGAAGACTGAGTCTTCTTACGGTCTACGGTTTGAGCGTTTCATGTGTCACCAGTTTTACATTCCGATGGACCTCTGCAGGTTTTCTGTATCCCTTGGACCTTCCCATCGACGATGAAACACAGAAATTGCATCGGAATTAGATCTAAGAGTCACAATGTCGACTAAAGTACAGGAAGACTGAGTCTTCCTACTGTCTACGTTTTGAGCGTTTCCTGTGTCACCAGTTTTACATTCCGATGCACCTCTGCAGGTTTAATGTATCCATTGGACCATCCCATTGACGATGAAACACAGAAATTGCATTGTATTTAAATATAAGAGACACAATGCCGACTTAAGTACAGGAAGACTGAGTCTTCCTACTGTCTATGTTTTGAGCGTTTCCTGTGTCACCAGTTTTAAGTTCCGATCCACCTCTGCAGGTTTAGTGTATCGATTAGACCTTCCCATTGACGATGAAACACAGAAATTGCATCGGAATTAAATATAAGAGACACAATGCCGACTTAAGTACAGGAAGACTGAGTCTTCCTACTGTCTACGTTTTGAGCGTTTCCTGTGTCACCAGTTTTACATTCCGATGCACCTCTGCAGGTTTACTGTATCCATTGGAGCTTCCCATTGACGATGAAACACAGAAATTGCATCGGAATTAAATCTAAGAGACACAATGTCGACTTAAGTACAGGAAGACTGAGTCTTCCTACTGTCTATGCTTTGAGCGTTTCCTGTGTCACCAGTTTTACATTCCGATGCACCTCTGCAGGTTTAGTGTATCGATTAGACCTTCCCATTGTCGATGAAACACAGAAATTGCATCGGAATTAAATATAAGAGACACAATGCCAACTTAAGTACAGGAAGATTGAGTCTTCCTAATGTCTACGTTTTGAGCGTTTCCTGTGTCACCAGTTTTACATTCCGATGCACCTCTGCAGGTTTACTGTATCCATTGGACCTTCCCATTGACGATGAAACGCAGAAATTGCTTCGGATTTAAATATATAAGACACAATGCCGACATAAGTACAAGAAGACTGAGTCTTCCTACTGTCTATATTTTGAGCGTTTCCTGTGACACCAGTTTTAAATTCCGATGCACCTCTGCAGGTTTACGGTATCCATTGGACCTTCCCATTGACGACGAAACAAGGAAATTGCATCGGAATTAGATCTAAGAGACCCAATGTCGACTTAAGTACAGGAAGCCTGAGTCTCCCTACTGTCTACGTTTTGAGCGATTCCTGTGTCACCAGTTTTACATTCCGATGCACAACTGCAGTTTTACTGTATCCCTTCGACCTTCGCAGTGACGATGAAAAACAGATATTGCATCGGAATTAAATATAAGAGACACAATGCCGATTTCAGTACAGGAAGACTGAGTCTTTATACTGTCTATGTTTTCAGCGATTCCTGTGTAATCAGTTTTACATTCCGATGCAAGTCTGCAGGTTTACTGTATTCCTTGGACCTTCCCATTGACGATGAAACACAGAAATTGCATCGGAATTAAATATAAGAGACACAATGCCGACTTAAGTACTACAAAACTGAGTCTCCTTAGGGTCTATGATTTGAGCGTTTCCTGTGTCACCAGTTTTACATTCCGATGCACCTCTGCAGGGTTAGTGTATCCATTGGACCTTCCCAGTGACGATGAAACACAGAAATTGCATTGGAATTAAATATAAGAGAGACAATGCCGACTTAAGTACAAGAAAACTGAGTCTTCCTACTGTCTATGTTTTGAGCGATTCCTGTGTCACCAGTTTTACATTCCGTTGCACCTCTGCAGGTTTACTGTATCCCTTGGACCTTCACAGTGACGATGACACACAGATATTACATCGGAATTTAATATTAGAGACACAATGCCGGGTTAAGTACAGGAAGACTGAGTCTTTATACTGTCTATGTTTTCAGCGTTTCCTGTGTAATCAATTTTACATTCCGATGCAACTCTGCAGGTTTACTGTATTCATTGGACCTTCCAATTGACGAAGAAACACAGAAATTGCATCGGAATTAAATATAAGAGACACAATGCCGACTTAAATACTACAAAACTGAGTCTCCTTAGGGTCTATGTTTTGAGCGTTTCCTGTGTCACCAGTTTTACATTCCGATGCACCTCTGCAGGTTTACTGTATCCATTGGACTTTCCCAGTGACGATGAAACACAGAAATTGCGTCGGAATTAAATATAAGAGAGACAATGCCGACTTAAGTACAAGAAAACTGAGTCTTCTTAGGCTCTATGTCTTGAGCGTTTCCTGTGTCACCAGTTTTACATTCCGATGGACCTCAGCAGGTTTACTGTATCCCTTCGACCTTCCCATTGACGATGAAACACAGAAATTGCATCGGAATTAAATCTAAGAGACACAATGTCGTCTTAAGTACAGGAAGACTGAGTCTTCCTACTGTCTACGTTTTGAGCGTTTCCTGTGTCACCAGTTTTACATTCCGATGCACCTCTGCAGGTTTACTGTATCCATTGGACCTTCCCATTGACGATGAAACACAGAAATTGCATCGGATTTAAATATAAGAGACACAATTCCGACTTAAGTACAGGTAGACTGAGTCTTCCTACTGTCTATGTTTTGAGCGTTTCCTGTGTCACCAGTTTTACATTCCGATGCACCTCTGCAGTTTTACAGTATCGACTGGACCTTCCCATTAACGATGAAACACAGAAATTGCATCGGAATTAAATATAAGAGACACAATGCCGACTTAACTACAGGAAGGCTAAGTCTTCCTACTGTCTACGTTTTGAGCGTTTCCTGTGTCACCAGTTTTACATTCCGATGCACCTCTGCAGGTTTACTGTATCCATTGGACCTTCCCATTGACGATGAAACACAGAATTTGCATCGGATAGAAATATAAGAGACACAATGCCGACTTAAGTACAGGAAGACTGAGTCTTCCTACTGTCTATGTTTTGAGTGTTTCCTGTGTCACCAGTTTTACATTACGATGCACCTCTGCAGGTTTACTGTATCCCTTGGACCTTCAAAGTGACGATGAAACACAGTTATTGCATCGGAATTTAATATAAGAGACACAATGCCGATTTAAGTACAGGAAGACTGAGTCTTTATACTGTCTATGTTTTCAGCGTTTCCTGTGTAATCAGTTTTACATACCGATGAACCTCTGCAGGTTTACTGTATTCCTTGGACCTTCCCATTGACGAATAAACACAGAAATTGCATCGGAATTAAATATAAGAGACACAACGCCGACTTAAGTACTACAAAACTGAGTCTCCTTAGGGTCTATGTTTTGAGCGTTTGCTGTGTCACCAGTTTTACATTCCGATGCACCTCTGAAGGTTTAGTGTACCCATTGGACCTTCCCAGTGACGATGAAACACAGAAATTGCATCGGAATTAAATATAAGAGAGACAATGCCGACTTAAGTACAAGAAAACTGAGTCTTCTTAGGGTCTATGTTTTGAGCGTTCCTGTGTCACCAGTTTTACATTCCGATGGACCTGTGCAGGTTTTCTGTATGCCTTGGACCTGCCCATCGACGATGAAACACAGAAATTGCATCGGAAATAGATCTAAGAGACACAATGTCAACGTAAGTACAAGAAAACTGAGTCTTCTTAGGGTCTATGTTTAGAGCGTTTCCTGTGTCACCAGTTTTACATTCCGAAGGACCTCAGCAGGTTTACTGTATCCCTTGGACCTTCCCATTGACGATGAAACACAGAAATTGCATCGGAATTAAATCTAAGGGACACAATGCCGACTTAAGTACAGGAAGACCGAGTCTTCCTACTGTCTATATTTTGAGCGTTTCCTGTGACACCAGTTTTACATTCCGATGCACCTCTGCAGGTTTACTGTATCCCTTGGACCTTCACAGTGACGATGAAACACAGATATTGCATCGGAATTAGATATAAGAGACACAATGCCGATTTAAGTAGAGGAAGACTGAGTCTTTATACTGTTTATGTTTTGATCGTTTCCTGTGTAATCAGTTTTACATTCCGATGCAACTCTGCAGGTTTACTGTATTCCTTGGATCTTCCCATTGACGAAGAAACACAGAAATTGCATCGGAATTAAATATAAGAGACACAATGCCGACTTAAATACTACAAAACTGAGTCTCCTTAGGGTCTATGTTTTGAGCGTTTCCTGTGTCACCAGTTTTACATTCCGATGCACCTCTGCAGGTTTACTGTATCCATTGGACTTTCCCAGTGACGATGAAACACAGAAATTGCGTCGGAATTAAATATAAGAGACACAATGCCGACTTAAGTACAAGAAAACTGAGTCTTCTTAGGCTCTATGTCTTGAGCGTTTCCTGTGTCACCAGTTTTACATCCCGATGGACCTCAGCAGGTTTACTGTATCCCTTCGACCTTCCCATTGACGACGAAACACAGAAATTGCATCGGAATTAAATCTAAGAGACACAATGTCGACTTAAGTACAGGAAGACTGAGTCTTCCTACTGTCTACGTTTTGAGCGTTTCCTGTGTCACCAGTTTTACATTCCGATGCACCTCTGCAGGTTTACTGTATCCATTGGACCTTCCCATTGACGATGAAACACAGAAATTGCATCGGATTTAAATATAAGAGACACAATTCCGACTTAAGTACAGGTAGACTGAGTCTTCCTACTGTCTATGTTTTGAGCTTTTCCTGTGTCACCAGTTTTACATTACGATGCACCTCTGCAGTTTTACTGTATCGACTGGACCTTCCCATTAACGATGAAACACAGAAATTGGGTCGGAATTAAATATAAGAGACACAATGCCGACTTAAGTACTACAAAACTGAGTCTCCATAGGGTCTATGTTTTGAGCGTTTCCTGTGTCACCAGTTTACATTCCGATGCACCTCTGCAGGTTTACTGTATCCATTGGACTGACGATGAAACACAGAAATTGCATCGGAATTAAATATAAGATACACAATGCCGACTTAAGTACAAGAAAACTGAGTCTTCTTAGGGTCTATGTTTTGAGCGTTTCCTGTGTCACCAGTTTTACATTCCGATGCACCTCTGCAGGTTTACTGTATCCCATCGACCTTCGCAGTGACGATGAAAAACAGATATTGCATCGGAATTAAATATAAGAGACACAATGCCGACTTAAGTACAAGAAATCTGAGTCTTCTTAGGCTCTATGTTTTGAGTGTTTCCTGTGTCACCAGTTTTACATTCCGATGGACCTCTGCAGGTTTACTGTATCCCTTGGACCTTCCCATTGAGGATGAAACACAGAAATTGCATCGGAATTAAATCAACGAGACACAATGTCGACTTAAGTACAGGAAGACTGAGTCTTCCTACTGTCTACGTTTTGAGCGTTTCCTGTGTCACCAGTTTTACATTCCGATGCACCTCTGTAGGTTTACTGTATCCATTGGACCTTCTCATTGACGATGAAACACAGAAATTGCATCGGATTTAAATATAAGAGACACAATGCCGACTTAAGTACAGGAAGACTGAGTCTTCCTAATGTCTATGTTTTGAGCGATTCCTATGTCACCAGTTTTACATTCCGTTGCACCTCTGCAGGTTTACTGTATCCATTGGACTTTCCCAGTGACGATGAAACACAGAAATTGCGTCGGAATTAAATATAAGAGAGACAATGCCGACTTAAGTACAAGAAAACTGAGTCTTCTTAGGCTCTATGCCTTGAGCGTTTCCTGTGTCACCAGTTTTACATCCCGATGGACCTCAGCAGGTTTACTGTATCCCTTCGACCTTCCCATTGACGATGAAACACAGAAATTGCATCGGAATTAAATCTAAGAGACACAATGTCGACTTAAGTACAGGAAGACTGAGTCTTCCTACTGTCTATGTTTTGAGCGTTTCCTGTGTAACCAGTTTTACATTCCGATGCACCTCTGCAAGTTTACTGTATCGATTGGACCTTCCCATTGACGATGAAACACAGAAATTGCATCGGAATTAAATATAAGAGACACAATGCCGACTTAAGTACAGGAAGACTGAGTCTTCCTACTGTCTACGTTTTGAGCGTTTCCTGTGTCACCAGTTTTACATTCCGATGCACCTCTGCATGTTTACTGGATCCCTTGGACCCTCACAGTGACAATGAAACACAGATATTGCATCGGAATTAAATATAAGAGACACAATGCCGATTTAAGTACAGGAAGACTGAGTCTTTATACTGTCTATATTTTCAGGGTTTCCTGTGTAATCAGTCTTACATTCCGATGCAACTCTGCAGGTTTACTGTATTCCTTGGACCTTCCCATTGACGATGAAACACAGAAATTGCATCGGAATTAAATATAAGAGACACAATGCCGACGTAAGTACTACAAAACTGAGTCTCCTTAGGGTCTATGTTTGAGCGTTTCCTGTGTCACCAGTTTTACATTCCGATGCACCTCTGCAGGTTTACTGTATCCATTGGACCTTCCCAGTGACGATGAAACACAGAAATTGCATCGGAATTAAATATAAGAGACACAATGCCGACTTAAGTACAGGAAGACTGAGTCTTCCTACTGTCTATGTTTTGAGCGTTTCCTGTGTCACCAGTTTTTCTCTCCGATGCACCTCTGCAGGTTTACTGTATCCCTTGGACCTCCCCATCGACGATGAAACACAGAAATTGCATCGGAATTAAATATAAGAGACACAATGCCGACTTAAGTACAAGAAAACTGAGTCTTTTTAGGGTCTATGTTTTGAGCGTTTCCATTGTCACCAGTTTTACATTCCGATACACCTCTGCAGGTTTACTGTATCCATTGGACCTTCACAGTGACGATGAAACACAGAAATTGCATCGGAATTAAATATAAGAGACACAATGCCGACTTAAGTCCTACGAAACTGAGTTTCTTAGGGTCTATGTTTTGAGCGTTTCCTGTGTCACCAGTTTTACATTCCGATGGACCTCTGCAGGTTTTCTGTATCCCTTCGACATCCCCATCGACGATGAAACACAGAAATTGCATCGGAATTAGATCTAAGAGACACAATGTCGACTTAAGTACAGGAAGACTGAGTCTTCCTACTGTCTACGTTTTGAGCGATTCCTGTGTCACCAGTTTTACATTCCGATGCACCTCCTCAGGTTTACTGTATCCCTTCGACCTTCGCAGTGACGATGAAAAACAGATATTGCATCAGAATTAAGTATAAGAGACACAATGCCGACTTAAGTACAAGAAAACTGAGTCTTCTTAGGCTCTATGTTTTGAGCGTTTCCTGTGTCACCAGTTTTACATTTCGATGGACCTCTGCAGGTTTACTGTAGCCCTTGGAGCTTCCCATTGACGATGAAACACAGAAATTGCATCGGAATTAAATCTAAGAGACACAATGTCGACATAAGTACAGGAAGACTGAGTCTTCCTACTGTCTACGTTTTGAGCGTTTCCTGTGTCACCAGTTTTACATTCCGATGTACCTCTGCAGGTTTACTGTATCCATTGGACCTTCCCATTGACGATGAAACACGGAAATTGCATCGGATTTAAATATAAGAGACACAATGCCGACTTAAGTAAAGGAAGACTGAGTCTTCCTACTGTCTACGTTTTGAGCGTTTCCTGTGTCACCAGTTTTACATTCCGATGCACCTCTGCTGGTTTATTGTATCCATTGGACCTTCCCATTGACGATGAAACACAGAAATTGCATCGGATTTAAATATAAGGGACAAAATACCGACTTAAGTACAGGAAAACTGAGTCTTCCTACTGTCTATGTTTTGAGTGTTTCCTGTGTCACCAGTTTTACATTCCGATGCACCTCTGCAGGTTTACTGTATCCCTTGGACCTTCAAAGTGACGATGAAACACAGATATTGCATCGGAATTTAATATAAGAGACACAATGCCGATTTAAGTACAGGAAGACTGAGTCTTTATACTGTCTGTGTTTTCAGCGTTTCCTGTGTAATCAGTTTTACATTCTGATGCAACTCTGCAGGTTTACTGTATTCCTTGGACCTTCCCATTGACGAAGAAACACAGAAATTGCATCGGAATTAAATATAAGAGACACAATGCCATTTTAAGCACTACAAAACTGGGTCACCTTAGTGTCTATGTTTTGAGCGTTTCCTGTGTCACCAGTTTTACATTCCGATGCACCTCTGCAGGTTTACTGGATCCCTTGGACCCTCACAGTGACCATGAAACACAGATATTGCATCGGAATTAAATATAAGAGACACAATGCCGATTTAAGTACAGGAAGACTGAGTCTTCCTACTGTCTATGTTTTCAGTGTTTCCTGTGTAATCAGTCTTACATTCCGATGCAACTCTGCAGGTTTACTGTATTCCTTGGACCTTCCCATTGACGATGAAACACAGAAATTGCATCGGAATTAAATATAAGACACACAATGCCGACTTAAGTACTACAAAACTGAGTCTCCTTAGGGTCTATGTTTTGAGCGTTTCCTGTGTCACCAGTTTTACACTCCGATGCACCTCTGCAGGTTTACTGTATCCATTGGACCTTCCCAGTGACGATGAAACACAGAAATTGCATCGGAATTAAATATAAGAGACACAATGCCGATTTAAGTACAGGAAGACTAAGTCTTCCTACTGTCTATGTTTTGAGCGTTTCCTGTGTCATCAGTTTTTCTCTCCGATGCACCTCTGCAGGTTTACTGTATCCCTTGGACCTCCCGATCGACGATGAAACACAGAAATTGCATCGGAATTAAATATAAGAGGCACACTGCCGACTTAAGTACGAGAAAACTGAGTCTTCCTACTGTCTATGTTTTGAGTGTTTCCTGTGTCACCAGTTTTACATTCCGATGCACCTCTGCAGGTTTACTGTATCCCTTGGACCTTCACAGTGACGATGAAACACAGAAATTGCATCGGAATTAAATATAAGAGACACAATGCCGATTTAAGTCCTACAAAACTGAGTCTTCCTACTGTCTATGTTTTGAGTGTTTCCTGTGTCACCAGTTTTACATTCCGATGCACCTCTGCAGGTTTACTGTATCCCTTGGACCTTCACAGTGACGATGAAACACAGAAATATCATCGGAATTAAATATAAGAGAGACAATGCCGACTTAAGTACAAGAGAACTGAGTCTTCTTAGGGCCTATGTTTGAGCGTTTCCTGTGTCACCAGTTTTACATTCCGATACACCTCTGCAGGATTACTGTATCCATTGGACCTTCCCATTGACGATGAAACACAGAAATTGCATCGGATTTAAATATAAGAGACACAATGCCGACTTAAGTACAGGTAGACTGTGTCTTCCTACTGTCTATGTTTTGAGCGTTTCCTGTGTCACCAGTTTTACATTCCGATGCACCTCTGCAGTTTTACTGTATCGATTGGACCTTCCCATTGACGATGAAACACAGAAATTGCATCGGAATTAAATATAAGAGACACAATGCCGACTTAAGTACAGGAAGACTGAGTCTTCCTACTGTCTACGTTTTGAGCGTTTCCTGTGTCACCAGTTTTACATTCCGATGCACCTCTGCTGGTTTATTGTATCCATTGGACCTTCCCATTGACGATGAAACACAGAAATTGCGTCGGATTTAAATATAAGGGACACAATACCGACTTAAGTACAGGAAAACTGAGTCTTCCTACTGTCTATGTTTTGAGTGTTTCCTGTGTCACCAGTTTTACATTCCGATGCACCTCTGCAGGTGTACTGTATCCCTTGGACCTTCACAGTGACGATGAAACACAGATATTGCATCGGAATTTATTATAAGAGACACAATGCCGATTTAAGTACAGGAAGACTGAGTCTTTATACTGTCTGTGTTTTCAGCGTTTCCTGTGTAATCAGTTATACATTCCGATGCAACTCTGCAGGTTTACTGTATTCCTTGGACCTTCCCATTGACAAAGAAACACAGAAATTGCATCGGAATTAAATATAAGAGACACAATGTCAACTTAAGTACTACAAAACTGAGTCTCCTTAGGGTCTATGTTTTGAGCGTTTCCTGTGTCACCAGTTTTACATTCCGATGGACCTGTGCAGGTTTTCTGTATCCCTTGGACCTCCCCATCGACGATGAAACACAGAAATTGCATCGGAATTAGATCTAAGAGACACAATGTCAACTTAATTCCAAGAAAACTAAGGCTTCTTAGGGTCTATGTTTTGAGCGTTTCCTGTGTCACCAGTTTTACATTCCGATGGACCTCAGCAGGTTTACTGTATCCCTTGGAACTTCCCATTGACGATGAAACACAGAAATTGCATCGGAATTAAATCTAAGGGACACAATGTCGACTTAAGTACAGGATGACTGAGTCTTCCTACTGTCTACGGTTTGAGCGTTTCCTGTGTCACCAATTTTACATTCCGATGCACCTCTGCAAGTTTACTGTATCCATTGGACCTTCCCATTGACGATGAAACACAGAAATTGCATCGGATTTAAATATAAGGGACACAATACCGACTTAAGTACAGGAAAACTGAGTCTTCCTACTGTCTATGTTTTGAGTGTTTCCTGTGTCACCAGTTTTACATTCCGATGCACCTCAGCAGGTTTACTGTATCCCTTGGACCTTCACAGTGACGATTAAACACAGATATTGCATCGGAATTTAATATAAGAGACACAATGCCGATTTAAGTACAGGAAGACTGAGTCTTTATACTTTCTATGTTTTCAGCGTTTCCTGTGTAATCAGTTTTACATTCCGATGCAACTCTGCAGGTTTACTGAATTCCTTGGACCTTCCCATTGACGATGAAACACAGAAATTGCATCGGAATTAAATATAAGAGACACAATGTCAACTTAAGTACTACAAAACTGAGTCTCCTTAGGGTCTATGTTTTGAGCGTTTCCTGTGTCACCAGTTTTACATTCCGAAGCACCTCTGCAGGTTTACTATATCCATTGGACCTTCCCAGTGACGATGAAACACAGAAATTGCATCGGAATTAAATATAAGAGACACAATGCCGACTTAAGTACAGGAAGACAGAGTCTTCCTACTGTCTATGCTTTGAGCGTTTCCTGTGTCACCAGTTTTTCACTCCGATGCACCTCTGCAGGTTTACTGTATCCCTTGGACCTCCCCATCGACGATGAAACACAGAAATTGCATCGGAATTATATATAAGAGACACAATGCCGAATTAAGTACAAGAAAACTGAGTCTTCTTAGGGTCTATGTTTTGGGCGTTTCCACTGTCACCAGTTTTACATTCCGATACACCTCTGCAGGTTTACTGTATTCCTTGGACCTTCACAGTGACGATGAAAAACAGAAATTGCATCGGAATTAAATATAAGAGACACAATGCCGACGTAAGTACTACAAAACTGAGTCTTCTTAGGGTCTATGTTTTGAGCGTTTCCTGTGTCACCAGTTTTACATTCCGATGCACCTCTGCAGGTTTACTGTATCCATTGGACCTTCCCAGTGACGATGAAACACAGAAATAGCATCGGAATTAAATATAAGAGAGACAATGCCGAATTAAGTACAAGAGAACTGAGTCTTCTTAGGGTCTATGATTTGAGCGTTTCCTGTGTCACTAGTTTTACATTCCGATGGACCTCTGCAGGTTTTCTGTATCCCTTAGACCTCCCCATCGACGATGAAACACAGAAATTGCATCGGAATTGGATCTAAGAGACACAATGTCGACTTAAGTACAGGAAGACTGAGTCTTCCTACTGTCGACGTTTTGAGCGATTCCTGTGTCACCAGTTTTACATTCCGATGCACCTCTGCAGGTTTACTGTATCCCTTGGACCTTCCCATTGACGATGAAACACAGAAATTGAATCGGAATTAAATCTAAGAGACACAATGTCGACTTAAGTACAGGAAGACTGAGTCTTCCTACTACGTTTTGAGCGTTTCCTGTGTCACCAGTTTTACATTCCGATGCACCTCTGCAGGTTTACTGTATCCATTGAACCTTACCATTGACGATGAAACACAGAAATTGCATCGGATTTAAATATAAGAGACAGAATGCCGACTTAAGTAAAGGAAGACGGAGTCCTCCTACTGTCTATATTTTGAGCGTTTCCTGTGACACCGGTTTTACATTCCGATGCACCTCTGCAGGTTTACTGTATACCTTGGACCTTCACAGTGACGATGAAACACAGAAATTGCATCGGAATTAAATATAAGAGACACAATACCGACTTAAATACTACAAAACTGAGTCTCCTTAGGGTCTATGTTTTGAGCGTTTCCTGTGTCACCAGTTTTACATTCCGATGTACCTCTGCAGGTTTACTGTATCCCTTGGACCTTCCCAGTGACGATGAAACACAGAAATTGCATCGGAATTAAATATAAGAGACACAATGCCGACTTAAGTACAGGAAGACTGAGTCTTCCTACTGTCTATGTTTTGAGCGTTTCCTGTGTCACCAGTTTTTCTCTCCGATGCACCTCTGCAGGTTTACTGTATCCATTGGACCTTCACAGTGACGATGAAACACAGAAATAGCATCGGAATTAAATATAAGAGAGACAATGCCGAATTAAATACAAGAGAACTGAGTCTTCTTAGGGTCTATGATTTGAGCGTTTCCTGTGTCACTAGGTTTACATTCCGATGGACCTCTGCAGGTTTTCTGTATCCCTTAGACCTCCCCATCGACGATGAAACACAGAAATTGCATCGGAATTAGATCTAAGAGACACATTGTCGACTTAACTACAGGAAGACTGAGTCTTCCTACTGTCGACGTTTTGAGCGATTCCTGTGTCACCAGTTTTACATTCCGATGCACCTCTGCAGGTTTACCGTATCCCTTGGACCTTCCCATTGACGATGAAACACAGAAATTGCATCGGAATTAAATCTAAGAGACACAATGTCGACTTAAGTACAGGAAGACTGAGTCTTCCTACTACGTTTTGAGCGTTTCCTGTGTCACCAGTTTTACATTCCGATGCACCTCTGCAGGTTTACTGTATCCATTGAAGCTTCCCATTGACGATGAAACACAGAAATTGCATCGGATTTAAATATAAGAGACAGAATGCCGACTTAAGTACAGGAAGACTGAGTCCTCCTACTGTCTATATTTTGAGCGTTTCCTGTGACACCGGTTTTACATTCCGATGCACCTCTGCAGGTTTACTGTATACCTTGGACCTTCCCAGTGACGATGAAACACAGAAATTGCATCGGAATTAAATATAAGAGACACAATACCGACTTAAATACTACAAAACTGAATCTCCTTAGGGTCTATGTTTTGAGCGTTTCCTGTGTCATCAGTTTTACATTCCGATGTACCTCTGCAGGTTTACTGTATCCCTTGGACCTTCCTAGTGACGATGAAACACAGAAATTGCATCGGAATTAAATATAAGAGACACAATGCCGACTTAAGTACAGGAAGACTGAGTCTTCCTACTGTCTATGTTTTGAGCGTTTCCTGTGTCACCAGTTTTTCTCTCCGATGCACCTCTGCAGGTTTACTGTATCCCTTGGACCTCCCCATCGACGATGAAACACAGAAATAGCATCGGAATTAAATATAAGAGACACAATGCCGACTTAAGTACGAGAAAACTGAGTCTTCTTAGGGTCTATGTTTTGAGCGTTTCCATTGTCACCAGTTTTACATTCCGTTACACCTCTGCAGGTTTACTGTATCCATTGGACCTTCACAGTGGCGATGAAACAAAGAAATTGCATCGGAATTAAATATAAGAGACACAATGCCGACTTAAGTACTACAAAACTGAGTCTTCTTAGGGTCTATGTTTTGAGCGTTTCCTGAGTCACCAGTTTTACATTCCGATGGACCTCTGCAGGTTTTCTGTATCCCTTGGACCTCCACATCGACGATGAAACACGGAAATTGCATCGGAATTAGATCTAAGAGACACAATGTCGACTTAAGTACAGGAAGACTGAGTCTTCCTACTGTCTACGTTTTCAGCGATTCCTGAATCACCTATTTTACATTCCGATGCACCTCTGCAGGTTTACTGTATCCCTTCGACCTTCGCAGTGACGATGAAAAACAGATATTGCATCGGAATTAAATATAAGAGACACAATGCCGACTTAAGTAAAAGAAAACTGAGTCTTCTTAGGCTCTATGTTTTGAACGTTTCCTGTGTCACCAGTTTTACATTCCAATGGACCTCTGCAGGTTTACTGTATCCATTGAACCTTCCCATTGACGATGAAACACAGAAATTGCATCGGATTTAAATATAAGAGACACAATGCCGACTAAAGTACAGGAAGACTGAGTCTTCCTACTGTCTATATTTTGATCGTTTCCTGTGACACCAGTTTTACATTCCGATGCACCTCTGCAGGTTTACTGTATCCCTTGGACCTTCACAGTGACGATGAAACACAGAAATTGCATCCGAATTAAATATAAGAGACAATGCCGACTTAAGTACAATAAAACTGTGTCTTCTTAGGGTCTATGTTTTGAGCGTTTCCTGTGTCACCAGTTTTACATTCCGATACACCGCTGCATGTTTACTGTATCCATTGGACCTTCACAGTGACGATGAAACACAGAAATTGCATCGGAATTAAATATAAGAGACACAATGCCGACTTAAGTACTACAAAACTTAGTCTCCTTAGGGTCTATGTTTTGAGCGTTTCCTGTGTCACCAGTTTTACATTCCGATGGACCTCTGCAGGTTTACTGTATACCTTGGACCTCCCCATCGACGATGAAACACAGAAATTGCATCGGAATTAAATCTAAGAGACACAATTTCGACTTAAGTACAGGAAGACTGAGTCTTCCTACTGTCTACGTTTTCAGCGATTCCTGTGTCACCAGTTTTACATTCCGATGCACCTCTGCAGGTTTACTGTATCCCTTCGACCTTCGCAGTGACGATGAAAAACAGATATTGCATCGGAATTAAATATAAGAGACACAATGCCGACTTAAGTACTACAAAACTTAGTCTCCTTAGGGTCTATGTTTTGAGCGTTTCCTGTGTCACCAGTTTTTCATTCCGATGCACCTCTGCAAGTTTACTGTATCGATTGGACCTCCCCATTGACGATGAAACACAGCAATTGCATCGGATTTAAATATAAGATACACAATGCCGACTTAAGTACAGGAAGACTGAGTGTTCCTACTGTCTACGTTTTCAGCGATTCCTGAATCACCTATTTTACATTCCGATGCACCTCTGCAGGTTTACTGTATCCCTTCGACCTTCGCAGTGAAGATGAAAAACAGATATTGCATCGGAATTAAAAATAAGAGACACAATGCCGTCTTAAGTACAAGAAAACTGAGTCTTCTTAGGCTCTATGTTTTGAGCGTTTCCTGTGTCACCAGATTTACATTCCGATGGACCTCTGCAGGTTTACTGTATCCCTTGGAGCTTCCCATTGACGATGAAACACAGAAATTGCATCGGAATTAAATCTAAGAGACACAATGTCAACTTAAGTACAGGAAGACTGAGTCTTCCTACTGTCTACGTTTTGAGCGTTTCCTGTGTCACCAGTTTTACATTCCGATGCACCTCTGCAGGTTTACTGTATCCATTGGACCTTCCCATTGACGATGAAACACAGAAATTGCATCGGCTTTAAATATAAGAGACACAATGCCGACTTAAGTACAGGTAGACTGAGTCTTCCTACTGTCTATGTTTTGAGCGTTTCCTGTGTCACCAGTTTTACATTCCGATGCACCTCTGCAGTTTTACTGTATCGATTGGACCTTCCCATTGACGATGAAACACAGAAATTGCATCGGAATTAAATATAAGAGACACAATGCCGACTTAAGTACCGGAAGACTGAGTCTTCCTACTGTCTACGTTTTGAGCGTTTCCTGTGTCACAAATTTTACATTCCGATGCACCTCTGCAGGTTTGTTGTATCCATTGGACCTTCCCATTGACGATGAAACACAGAAATTGCATAGGATTTAAATATAAGGGACACAATACCGACTTAAGTACAGAAAAACTGAGTCTTCCTACTGTCTATGTTTTGAGTGTTTCCTGTGTCACCAGTTTTAGATTCCGATGCACCTCTGCAGGTTTACTGTATCCCTTGGACCTTCACAGTGACGATGAAACACAGATATTGCATCGGAATTTAATATAAGAGACACAATGCCGATTTAAGTACAGGAAGACTGAGTCTTTATACTTTCTATGTTTTCAGCGTTTCCTGTGTAATCAGTTTTACATTCCGATGCAACTCTGCAGGTTTACTGAATTCCTTGGACCTTCCCATTGACGATGAAACACAGAAATTGCATCGGAATTAAATATAAGAGACACAATGCCGACTTAAGTACTACAAAACTGAGTCTCCATAGGGTCTATGTTTTGAGCGTTCCTGTGTCACCAGTTTTACATTCCGATGGACCTGTGCAGGTTTTCTGTATCCCTTGGACCTGCCCATCGACGATGAAACACAGAAATTGCATCGGCATTAGATCTAAGAGACACAATGTCAACTTAAGTACAAGAAAACTGAGTCTTCTTTGGGACTATGTTTTGAGCGTTTCCTGTGTCACCAGTTTTACATTCCGATGGACCTCAGTAGGTTTACTGTATCCCTTGGACCTTCCCATTGACGATGAAACACAGAAATTGCATCGGAACTAAATCTAAGGGACACAATGTCGACTTAAGTACAGGAAGACTGAGTCTTCCTACTGTCTACGTTTTGAGCGTTTCCTGTGTCACCAGTTTTACATTCCGATGCACCTCTGCAGGTTTACTGTATCCATTGAACCTTCCCATTGACGATGAAACACAGAAATTGCATCGGATTTAAATATAAGAGACACAATGCCGACTTAAGTACAGGAAGACTGAGTCTTCCTACTGTCTGTATTTTGATCGTTTCCTGTGACACCAGTTTTACAGTCCGATGCACCTCTGCAGGTTTACTGTATCCCTTGGACCTTCACAGTGACGATGAAACACAGAAATTGCATCCGAATTAAATATAAGAGACAATGCCGACTTAAATACAATAAAACTGTGTCTTCTTAGGGTCTATGTTTTGAGCGTTTCCTGTGTCACCAGTTTTACATTCCGATACACCGCTGCATGTTTACTGTATCAATTGGACCTTCACAGTGACGATGAAACACAGAAATTGCATCGGAATTAAATGTAAGAGACACAATGCCGACTTAAGTACTACAAAACTTAGTCTCCTTAGGGTCTATGTTTTGAGCGTTTCCTGTGTCACCAGTTTTACATTCCGATGGACCTCTGCAGGTTTACTGTATCCCTTGGACCTCCCCATCGACGATGAAACACAGAAATTGCATCGGAATTAAATCTAAGAGACACAATGTCGACTTAAGTACAGGAAGACTGAGTCTTCCTACTGTCTACGTTTTCAGCGATTCCTGTGTCACCAGTTTTACATTCCGATGCACCTCTGCAGGTTTACTGTATCCCTTCGACCTTCGCAGTGACGATGAAAAACAGATATTGCATCGGAATTAAATATAAGAGACACAATGCCGACTTAAGTACAAGAAAACTGAGTCTTCTTGGGCTCTATGCTTTCAGCGTTTCCTGTGTCACCAGTTTTACATTCCGATGGACCTCTGCAGGTTTACTGTATCCCTTGGAGCTTCCCATTGACGATGAAACACAGAAATTGCATCGGAATTGAATCTAAGAGACACAATGTCGACTTAAGTACAGGAAGACTGAGTCTTCCTACTGTCTACGTTTTGAGCGTTTCCTGTGTCACCAGTTTTACATTCCGATACACCTCTGCAGGTTTACTGTATCCATTGGACTTTCCCATTGACGATGAAACACAGAAATTGCATCGGATTTAAATATAAGAGACACAATGCCGACTTAAGTACAGGTAGACTGAGTCTTCCTACCGTCTATGTTTTGAGCGTTTCCTGTGTCACCAGTTTTACATTCCGATGGGCCTCTGCAGTTTTACTGTATCGATTGGACCTTCCCATTGAGGACGAAACACAGAAATTCTATCGGAATTAAATATAAGAAACACAATGCCGACTTAAGTACAGGAAGACTGAGTCTTCCAACTGTTTACGTTTTGAGCGTTTCCTGTGTCACTAGTTTAACATTCCGATGCACCTCTGCAGGTTTACTGTATCCATTGGACCTTCCCATTGACGATGAAACACAGTAATTGCATCGGATTTAAATATAAGAGACACAATGCCGACTTAAGTACAGGAAGACTGAGTCTTCCTACTGTCTATGTTTTGAGCGTTTCCTGTGTCACCAGATTCACATTCCGATGCACCTCTGCAGGTTTACTGTATCCCTTGGACCTTCACAGTGACGATGAAACACAGATATTGCATCGGAATTTAATATAAGAGACACAATGCCGATTTAAGTACAGGAAGACATAGTCTTTATACTTTCTTTGTTTTGAGCGTTTCCTGTGTCACCAGTTTTTCATTCCGATGCACCTCTGCAAGTTTACTGTATCGATTGGACCTCCCCATTGACGATGAAACACAGAAATTGCATCGGATTTAAATATAAGATACACAATGCCGACTTAAGTACAGGAAGACTGAGTCTTCCTACTGTCTATGTTTTGAGCGTTTCCTGTGTCACCAGTTTTACATTCTGATGCACCTCTGCAGGTTTACTGGATCCCTTGGACCCTCACAGTGACGATGAAACACACATATTGCATCGGAATTAAATATAAGAGACACAATGCCGATTTAAGTTCAGGAAGACTGAGTCTTTATCCTGTCTATGTTTTCAGCGTTTCCTGTGTAATCAGTCTTACATTCCGATGCAACTCTGCAGGTTTACTGTATTCCTTGGACCTTCCCACTGACGATGAAACACCGAAATTGCATCGGAATTAAATATAAGAGACACAATGCCGACTTAAGTACTACAAAACTGAGTCTCCTTAGGGTCTTTGTTTTGAGCGTTCCCTGTGTCACCAGTTTTACATTACGATGCACCTCTGCAGGTTTACTGTATCCGTTGGACCTCCCCATCGACGATGAAACACAGAAATTGCATCGGAATTAAATATAAGAGACACAATGCCGACTTAAGTACAAGAAAACTGAGTCTTCTTAGGGTCTATGTTTTGAGCGTTTCCATTGTCACCAGTTTTACATTCCGATACACCTCTGCAAGTTTACTGTATCCATTGGACTTTCCCATTGACGATGAAACACAGAAATTGCATCGGATTTAAATATAAGAGACACAATGCCGACTTAAGTACAGGTAGACTGAGTCTTCCTACTGTCTATGTTTTGAGCGTTTCCTGTGTCACCAGTTTTACATTCCGATACACCTCTGCAGGTTTACTGTATCCATTGGACTTTTCCATTGACGATGAAACACAGAAATTGCATCGGATTTAAATATAAGAGACACAATGCCGACTTAAGTACAGGTAGACTGAGTCTTCCTACCGTCTATGTTTTGAGCGTTTCCTGTGTCACCAGTTTTACATTCCGATGGGCCTCTGCAGTTTTACTGTATCGATTGGACCTTCCCATTGAGGATGAAACACAGAAATTCTATCGGATTTAAATATAAGAAACACAATGCCGACTTAAGTACAGGAAGACTGAGTCTTCCAACTGTTTACGTTTTGAGCGTTTCCTGTGTCACTAGTTTAACATTCCGATGCACCTCTGCAGGTTTACTGTATCCATTGGACCTTCCCATTGACGATGAAACACAGTAATTGCATCGGATTTAAATATAAGAGACACAATGCCGACTTAAGTACAGGAAGACTGAGTCTTCCTACTGTCTATGTTTTGAGCGTTTCCTGTGTCACCAGATTCACATTCCGATGCACCTCTGCAGGTTTACTGTATCCCTTGGACCTTCACAGTGACGATGAAACACAGATATTGCATCGGAATTTAATATAAGAGACACAATGCCGATTTAAGTACAGGAAGACATAGTCTTTATACTTTCTTTGTTTTGAGCGTTTCCTGTGTCACCAGTTTTTCATTCCGATGCACCTCTGCAAGTTTACTGTATCGATTGGACCTCCCCATTGACGATGAAACACAGAAATTGCATCGGATTTAAATATAAGATACACAATGCCGACTTAAGTACAGGAAGACTGAGTCTTCCTACTGTCTATGTTTTGAGCGTTTCCTGTGTCACCAGTTTTACATTCTGATGCACCTCTGCAGGTTTACTGGATCCCTTGGACCCTCACAGTGACGATGAAACACACATATTGCATCGGAATTAAATATAAGAGACACAATGCCGATTTAAGTTCAGGAAGACTGAGTCTTTATCCTGTCTATGTTTTCAGCGTTTCCTGTGTAATCAGTCTTACATTCCGATGCAACTCTGCAGGTTTACTGTATTCCTTGGACCTTCCCACTGACGATGAAACACCGAAATTGCATCGGAATTAAATATAAGAGACACAATGCCGACTTAAGTACTACAAAACTGAGTCTCCTTAGGGTCTTTGTTTTGAGCGTTCCCTGTGTCACCAGTTTTACATTACGATGCACCTCTGCAGGTTTACTGTATCCGTTGGACCTCCCCATCGACGATGAAACACAGAAATTGCATCGGAATTAAATATAAGAGACACAATGCCGACTTAAGTACAAGAAAACTGAGTCTTCTTAGGGTCTATGTTTTGAGCGTTTCCATTGTCACCAGTTTTACATTCCGATACACCTCTGCAAGTTTACTGTATCCATTGGACTTTCCCATTGACGATGAAACACAGAAATTGCATCGGATTTAAATATAAGAGACACAATGCCGACTTAAGTACAGGTAGACTGAGTCTTCCTACTGTCTATGTTTTGAGCGTTTCCTGTGTCACCAGTTTTACATTCCGATGCACCTCTGCAGGTTTACTGTATCCATTGGACCTTCCCATTGACGATGAAACACGGAAATTGCATCGGATTTAAATATAAGAGACACAATGCCGACTTAAGTACAGGTAGACTGAGTCTTCCTACTGTCTATGTTTCGAGCGTTTCCTGTGTCACCAGTTTTACATTCCGATGCACCTCTGCAGTTTTACTGTATCGATTGGACCTTCCCATTGACGATGAAACACAGAAATTGCATCGGAATTAAATATAAGAGACACAATGCCGACTTAAGTACTACAAAACTGAGTCTCCATAGGGTCTATGTTTTGAGCGTTCCTGTGTCACCAGTTTTACATTCCGATGGACCTGTGCAGGTTTTCTGTATCCCTTGGACCTGCCCATCGACGATGAAACACAGAAATTGCATCGGCATTAGATCTAAGAGACACAATGTCAACTTAAGTACAAGAAAACTGAGTCTTCTTTGGGACTATGTTTTGAGCGTTTCCTGTGTCACCAGTTTTACATTCCGATGGACCTCAGTAGGTTTACTGTATCCCTTGGACCTTCCCATTGACGATGAAACACAGAAATTGCATCGGAACTAAATCTAAGGGACACAATGTCGACTTAAGTACAGGAAGACTGAGTCTTCCTACTGTCTACGTTTTGAGCGTTTCCTGTGTCACCAGTTTTACATTCCGATGCACCTCTGCAGGTTTACTGTATCCATTGAACCTTCCCATTGACGATGAAACACAGAAATTGCATCGGATTTAAATATAAGAGACACAATGCCGACTTAAGTACAGGAAGACTGAGTCTTCCTACTGTCTGTATTTTGATCGTTTCCTGTGACACCAGTTTTACATTCCGATGCACCTCTGCAGGTTTACTGTATCCCTTGGACCTTCACAGTGACGATGAAACACAGAAATTGCATCCGAATTAAATATAAGAGACAATGCCGACTTAAATACAATAAAACTGTGTCTTCTTAGGGTCTATGTTTTGAGCGTTTCCTGTGTCACCAGTTTTACATTCCGATACACCGCTGCATGTTTACTGTATCCATTGGTCCTTCACAGTGACGATGAAACACAGAAATTGCATCGGAATTAAATGTAAGAGACACAATGCCGACTTAAGTACTACAAAACTTAGTCTCCTTAGGGTCTATGTTTTGAGCGTTTCCTGTGTCACCAGTTTTACATTCCGATGGACCTCTGCAGGTTTACTGTATCCCTTGGACCTCCCCATCGACGATGAAACACAGAAATTGCATCGGAATTAAATCTAAGAGACACAATGTCGACTTAAGTACAGGAAGACTGAGTCTTCCTACTGTCTACGTTTTCAGCGATTCCTGTGTCACCAGTTTTACATTCCGATGCACCTCTGCAGGTTTACTGTATCCCTTCGACCTTCGCAGTGACGATGAAAAACAGATATTGCATCGGAATTAAATATAAGAGACACAATGCCGACTTAAGTACAAGAAAACTGAGTCTTCTTGGGCTCTATGCTTTCAGCGTTTCCTGTGTCACCAGTTTTACATTCCGATGGACCTCTGCAGGTTTACTGTATCCCTTGGAGCTTCCCATTGACGATGAAACACAGAAATTGCATCGGAATTAAATCTAAGAGACACAATGTCGACTTAAGTACAGGAAGACTGAGTCTTCCTACTGTCTACGTTTTGAGCGTTTCCTGTGTCACCAGTTTTACATTCCGATACACCTCTGCAGGTTTACTGTATCCATTGGACTTTCCCATTGACGATGAAACACAGAAATTGCATCGGATTTAAATATAAGAGACACAATGCCGACTTAAGTACAGGTAGACTGAGTCTTCCCACCGTCTATGTTTTGAGCGTTTCCTGTGTCACCAGTTTTACATTCCGATGGGCCTCTGCAGTTTTACTGTATCGATTGGACCTTCCCATTGAGGATGAAACACAGAAATTCTATCGGAATTAAATATAAGAAACACAATGCCGACTTAAGTACAGGAAGACTGAGTCTTCCAACTGTTTACGTTTTGAGCGTTTCCTGTGTCACTAGTTTAACATTCCGATGCACCTCTGCAGGTTTACTGTATCCATTGGACCATCCCATTGACGATGAAACACAGTAATTGCATCGGATTTAAATATAAGAGACACAATGCCGACTTAAGTACAGGAAGACTGAGTCTTCCTACTGTCTATGTTTTGAGCGTTTCCTGTGTCACCAGATTCACATTCCGATGCACCTCTGCAGGTTTACTGTATACCTTGGACCTTCCCAGTGACGATGAAACACAGAAATTGCATCGGAATTAAATATAAGAGACACAATACCGACTTAAATACTACAAAACTGAATCTCCTTAGGGTCTATGTTTTGAGCGTTTCCTGTGTCACCAGTTTTACATTCCGATGTACCTCTGCAGGTTTACTGTATCCCTTGGACCTTCCTAGTGACGATGAAACACAGAAATTGCATCGGAATTAAATATAAGAGACACAATGCCGACTTAAGTACAGGAAGACTGAGTCTTCCTACTGTCTATGTTTTGAGCGTTTCCTGTGTCACCAGTTTTTCTCTCCGATGCACCTCTGCAGGTTTACTGTATCCCTTGGACCTCCCCATCGACGATGAAACACAGAAATAGCATCGGAATTAAATATAAGAGACACAATGCCGACTTAAGTACGAGAAAACTGAGTCTTCTTAGGGTCTATGTTTTGAGCGTTTCCATTGTCACCAGTTTTACATTCCGTTACACCTCTGCAGGTTTACTGTATCCATTGGACCTTCACAGTGGCGATGAAACAAAGAAATTGCATCGGAATTAAATATAAGAGACACAATGCCGACTTAAGTACTACAAAACTGAGTCTTCTTAGGGTCTATGTTTTGAGCGTTTCCTGAGTCACCAGTTTTACATTCCGATGGACCTCTGCAGGTTTTCTGTATCCCTTGGACCTCCACATCGACGATGAAACACGGAAATTGCATCGGAATTAGATCTAAGAGACACAATGTCGACTTAAGTACAGGAAGACTGAGTCTTCCTACTGTCTACGTTTTCAGCGATTCCTGAATCACCTATTTTACATTCCGATGCACCTCTGCAGGTTTACTGTATCCCTTCGACCTTCGCAGTGACGATGAAAAACAGATATTGCATCGGAATTAAATATAAGAGACACAATGCCGACTTAAGTAAAAGAAAACTGAGTCTTCTTAGGCTCTATGTTTTGAACGTTTCCTGTGTCACCAGTTTTACATTCCAATGGACCTCTGCAGGTTTACTGTATCCCTTGGAGCTTCCCATTGACGATGAAACACAGAAATTGCATCGGAATTAAATCTAAGAGACACAATGTCGACTTAAGTACAGGAAGACTGAGTCTTCCTACTGTCTACGATTTGAGTGTTTCCTGTGTCACCAGTTTTACATTCCGATGCACCTCTGCAGTTTTACTGTATCGATTGGACCTTCCCATTGACGATGAAACACAGAAATTGCATCGGAATTAAATATAAGAGGCACAATGCCGACTTAAGTACAGGAAGACTGAGTCTTCCTACTGTCTACGTTTTGAGCGTTTCCTGTGTCACAAATTTTACATTCCGATGCACCTCTGCAGGTTTATTGTATCCATTGGACCTTCCCATTGACGATGAAACACAGAAATTGCATAGGATTTAAATATAAGGGACACAATACCGACTTAAGTACAGGAAAACTGAGTCTTCCTACTGTCTATGTTTTGAGTGTTTCCTGTGTCACCAGTTTTAGATTCCGATGCACCTCTGCAGGTTTACTGTATCCCTAGGACCTTCACAGTGTCGATGAAACACAGATATTGCACCGGAATTTAATATAAGAGACACAATGCCGATTTAAGTACAGGAAGACTGAGTCTTTATACTTTCTATGTTTTCAGCGTTTCCTGTGTAATCAGTTTTACATTCCGATGCAACTCTGCAGGTTTACTGAATTCCTTGGACCTTCCCATTGACGATGAAACACAGAAATTGCATCGGAATTAAATATAAGAGACACAATGCCGACTTAAGTACTACAAAACTGAGTCTCCTTAGGGTCTATGTTTTGAGCGTTCCTGTGTCACCAGTTTTACATTCCGATGGACCTGTGCAGGTTTTCTGTATCCCTTGGACCTGCCCATCGACGATGAAACACAGAAATTGCATCGGCATTAGATCTAAGAGACACAATGTCAACTTAAGTACAAGTAAACTGAGTCTTCTTTGGGACTATGTTTTGAGCGTTTCCTGTGTCACCAGTTTTACATTCCGATGGACCTCAGCAGGTTTACTGTATCCCTTGGACCTTCCCATTGACGATGAAACACAGAAATTGCATCGGAACTAAATCTAAGGGACACAATGTCGACTTAAGTACAGGAAGACTGAGTCTTCCTACTGTCTACGTTTTGAGCGTTTCCTGTGTCACCAGTTTTACATTCCGATGCACCTCTGCAGGTTTACTGTATCCATTGAACCTTCCCATTGACGATGAAACACAGAAATTGCATCGGATTTAAATATAAGAGACACAATGCCGACTAAAGTACAGGAAGACTGAGTCTTCCTACTGTCTATATTTTGATCGTTTCCTGTGACACCAGTTTTACATTCCGATGCACCTCTGCAGGTTTACTGTATCCCTTGGACCTTCACAGTGACGATGAAACACAGAAATTGCATCCGAATTAAATATAAGAGACAATGCCGACTTAAGTACAATAAAACTGTGTCTTCTTAGGGTCTATGTTTTGAGCGTTTCCTGTGTCACCAGTTTTACATTCCGATACACCGCTGCATGTTTACTGTATCCATTGGACCTTCACAGTGACGATGAAACACAGAAATTGCATCGGAATTAAATATAAGAGACACAATGCCGACTTAAGTACTACAAAACTTAGTCTCCTTAGGGTCTATGTTTTGAGCGTTTCCTGTGTCACCAGTTTTACATTCCGATGGACCTCTGCAGGTTTACTGTATACCTTGGACCTCCCCATCGACGATGAAACACAGAAATTGCATCGGAATTAAATCTAAGAGACACAATTTCGACTTAAGTACAGGAAGACTGAGTCTTCCTACTGTCTACGTTTTCAGCGATTCCTGTGTCACCAGTTTTACATTCCGATGCACCTCTGCAGGTTTACTGTATCCCTTCGACCTTCGCAGTGACGATGAAAAACAGATATTGCATCGGAATTAAATATAAGAGACACAATGCCGACTTAAGTACTACAAAACTTAGTCTCCTTAGGGTCTATGTTTTGAGCGTTTCCTGTGTCACCAGTTTTTCATTCCGATGCACCTCTGCAAGTTTACTGTATCGATTGGACCTCCCCATTGACGATGAAACACAGCAATTGCATCGGATTTAAATATAAGATACACAATGCCGACTTAAGTACAGGAAGACTGAGTGTTCCTACTGTCTACGTTTTCAGCGATTCCTGAATCACCTATTTTACATTCCGATGCACCTCTGCAGGTTTACTGTATCCCTTCGACCTTCGCAGTGAAGATGAAAAACAGATATTGCATCGGAATTAAAAATAAGAGACACAATGCCGTCTTAAGTACAAGAAAACTGAGTCTTCTTAGGCTCTATGTTTTGAGCGTTTCCTGTGTCACCAGATTTACATTCCGATGGACCTCTGCAGGTTTACTGTATCCCTTGGAGCTTCCCATTGACGATGAAACACAGAAATTGCATCGGAATTAAATCTAAGAGACACAATGTCGACTTAAGTACAGGAAGACTGAGTCTTCCTACTGTCTACGATTTGAGTGTTTCCTGTGTCACCAGTTTTACATTCCGATGCACCTCTGCAGTTTTACTGTATCGATTGGACCTTCCCATTGACGATGAAACACAGAAATTGCATCGGAATTAAATATAAGAGGCACAATGCCGACTTAAGTACAGGAAGACTGAGTCTTCCTACTGTCTACGTTTTGAGCGTTTCCTGTGTCACAAATTTTACATTCCGATGCACCTCTGCAGGTTTATTGTATCCATTGGACCTTCCCATTGACGATGAAACACAGAAATTGCATAGGATTTAAATATAAGGGACACAATACCGACTTAAGTACAGGAAAACTGAGTCTTCCTACTGTCTATGTTTTGAGTGTTTCCTGTGTCACCAGTTTTAGATTCCGATGCACCTCTGCAGGTTTACTGTATCCCTAGGACCTTCACAGTGTCGATGAAACACAGATATTGCACCGGAATTTAATATAAGAGACACAATGCCGATTTAAGTACAGGAAGACTGAGTCTTTATACTTTCTATGTTTTCAGCGTTTCCTGTGTAATCAGTTTTACATTCCGATGCAACTCTGCAGGTTTACTGAATTCCTTGGACCTTCCCATTGACGATGAAACACAGAAATTGCATCGGAATTAAATATAAGAGACACAATGCCGACTTAAGTACTACAAAACTGAGTCTCCTTAGGGTCTATGTTTTGAGCGTTCCTGTGTCACCAGTTTTACATTCCGATGGACCTGTGCAGGTTTTCTGTATCCCTTGGACCTGCCCATCGACGATGAAACACAGAAATTGCATCGGCATTAGATCTAAGAGACACAATGTCAACTTAAGTACAAGTAAACTGAGTCTTCTTTGGGACTATGTTTTGAGCGTTTCCTGTGTCACCAGTTTTACATTCCGATGGACCTCAGCAGGTTTACTGTATCCCTTGGACCTTCCCATTGACGATGAAACACAGAAATTGCATCGGAACTAAATCTAAGGGACACAATGTCGACTTAAGTACAGGAAGACTGAGTCTTCCTACTGTCTACGTTTTGAGCGTTTCCTGTGTCACCAGTTTTACATTCCGATGCACCTCTGCAGGTTTACTGTATCCATTGAACCTTCCCATTGACGATGAAACACAGAAATTGCATCGGATTTAAATATAAGAGACACAATGCCGACTAAAGTACAGGAAGACTGAGTCTTCCTACTGTCTATATTTTGATCGTTTCCTGTGACACCAGTTTTACATTCCGATGCACCTCTGCAGGTTTACTGTATCCCTTGGACCTTCACAGTGACGATGAAACACAGAAATTGCATCCGAATTAAATATAAGAGACAATGCCGACTTAAGTACAATAAAACTGTGTCTTCTTAGGGTCTATGTTTTGAGCGTTTCCTGTGTCACCAGTTTTACATTCCGATACACCGCTGCATGTTTACTGTATCCATTGGACCTTCACAGTGACGATGAAACACAGAAATTGCATCGGAATTAAATATAAGAGACACAATGCCGACTTAAGTACTACAAAACTTAGTCTCCTTAGGGTCTATGTTTTGAGCGTTTCCTGTGTCACCAGTTTTACATTCCGATGGACCTCTGCAGGTTTACTGTATACCTTGGACCTCCCCATCGACGATGAAACACAGAAATTGCATCGGAATTAAATCTAAGAGACACAATTTCGACTTAAGTACAGGAAGACTGAGTCTTCCTACTGTCTACGTTTTCAGCGATTCCTGTGTCACCAGTTTTACATTCCGATGCACCTCTGCAGGTTTACTGTATCCCTTCGACCTTCGCAGTGACGATGAAAAACAGATATTGCATCGGAATTAAATATAAGAGACACAATGCCGACTTAAGTACTACAAAACTTAGTCTCCTTAGGGTCTATGTTTTGAGCGTTTCCTGTGTCACCAGTTTTTCATTCCGATGCACCTCTGCAAGTTTACTGTATCGATTGGACCTCCCCATTGACGATGAAACACAGCAATTGCATCGGATTTAAATATAAGATACACAATGCCGACTTAAGTACAGGAAGACTGAGTGTTCCTACTGTCTACGTTTTCAGCGATTCCTGAATCACCTATTTTACATTCCGATGCACCTCTGCAGGTTTACTGTATCCCTTCGACCTTCGCAGTGAAGATGAAAAACAGATATTGCATCGGAATTAAAAATAAGAGACACAATGCCGTCTTAAGTACAAGAAAACTGAGTCTTCTTAGGCTCTATGTTTTGAGCGTTTCCTGTGTCACCAGATTTACATTCCGATGGACCTCTGCAGGTTTACTGTATCCCTTGGAGCTTCCCATTGACGATGAAACACAGAAATTGCATCGGAATTAAATCTAAGAGACACAATGTCAACTTAAGTACAGGAAGACTGAGTCTTCCTACTGTCTACGTTTTGAGCGTTTCCTGTGTCACCAGTTTTACATTCCGATGCACCTCTGCAGGTTTACTGTATCCATTGGACCTTCCCATTGACGATGAAACACAGAAATTGCATCGGCTTTAAATATAAGAGACACAATGCCGACTTAAGTACAGGTAGACTGAGTCTTCCTACTGTCTATGTTTTGAGCGTTTCCTGTGTCACCAGTTTTACATTCCGATGCACCTCTGCAGTTTTACTGTATCGATTGGACCTTCCCATTGACGATGAAACACAGAAATTGCATCGGAATTAAATATAAGAGACACAATGCCGACTTAAGTACCGGAAGACTGAGTCTTCCTACTGTCTACGTTTTGAGCGTTTCCTGTGTCACAAATTTTACATTCCGATGCACCTCTGCAGGTTTGTTGTATCCATTGGACCTTCCCATTGACGATGAAACACAGAAATTGCATAGGATTTAAATATAAGGGACACAATACCGACTTAAGTACAGAAAAACTGAGTCTTCCTACTGTCTATGTTTTGAGTGTTTCCTGTGTCACCAGTTTTAGATTCCGATGCACCTCTGCAGGTTTACTGTATCCCTTGGACCTTCACAGTGACGATGAAACACAGATATTGCATCGGAATTTAATATAAGAGACACAATGCCGATTTAAGTACAGGAAGACTGAGTCTTTATACTTTCTATGTTTTCAGCGTTTCCTGTGTAATCAGTTTTACATTCCGATGCAACTCTGCAGGTTTACTGAATTCCTTGGACCTTCCCATTGACGATGAAACACAGAAATTGCATCGGAATTAAATATAAGAGACACAATGCCGACTTAAGTACTACAAAACTGAGTCTCCATAGGGTCTATGTTTTGAGCGTTCCTGTGTCACCAGTTTTACATTCCGATGGACCTGTGCAGGTTTTCTGTATCCCTTGGACCTGCCCATCGACGATGAAACACAGAAATTGCATCGGCATTAGATCTAAGAGACACAATGTCAACTTAAGTACAAGAAAACTGAGTCTTCTTTGGGACTATGTTTTGAGCGTTTCCTGTGTCACCAGTTTTACATTCCGATGGACCTCAGTAGGTTTACTGTATCCCTTGGACCTTCCCATTGACGATGAAACACAGAAATTGCATCGGAACTAAATCTAAGGGACACAATGTCGACTTAAGTACAGGAAGACTGAGTCTTCCTACTGTCTACGTTTTGAGCGTTTCCTGTGTCACCAGTTTTACATTCCGATGCACCTCTGCAGGTTTACTGTATCCATTGAACCTTCCCATTGACGATGAAACACAGAAATTGCATCGGATTTAAATATAAGAGACACAATGCCGACTTAAGTACAGGAAGACTGAGTCTTCCTACTGTCTGTATTTTGATCGTTTCCTGTGACACCAGTTTTACATTCCGATGCACCTCTGCAGGTTTACTGTATCCCTTGGACCTTCACAGTGACGATGAAACACAGAAATTGCATCCGAATTAAATATAAGAGACAATGCCGACTTAAATACAATAAAACTGTGTCTTCTTAGGGTCTATGTTTTGAGCGTTTCCTGTGTCACCAGTTTTACATTCCGATACACCGCTGCATGTTTACTGTATCCATTGGACCTTCACAGTGACGATGAAACACAGAAATTGCATCGGAATTAAATGTAAGAGACACAATGCCGACTTAAGTACTACAAAACTTAGTCTCCTTAGGGTCTATGTTTTGAGCGTTTCCTGTGTCACCAGTTTTACATTCCGATGGACCTCTGCAGGTTTACTGTATCCCTTGGACCTCCCCATCGACGATGAAACACAGAAATTGCATCGGAATTAAATCTAAGAGACACAATGTCGACTTAAGTACAGGAAGACTGAGTCTTCCTACTGTCTACGTTTTGAGCGTTTCCTGTGTCACCAGTTTTACATTCCGATACACCTCTGCAGGTTTACTGTATCCATTGGACTTTCCCATTGACGATGAAACACAGAAATTGCATCGGATTTAAATATAAGAGACACAATGCCGACTTAAGTACAGGTAGACTGAGTCTTCCTACCGTCTATGTTTTGAGCGTTTCCTGTGTCACCAGTTTTACATTCCGATGGGCCTCTGCAGTTTTACTGTATCGATTGGACCTTCCCATTGAGGACGAAACACAGAAATTCTATCGGAATTAAATATAAGAAACACAATGCCGACTTAAGTACAGGAAGACTGAGTCTTCCAACTGTTTACGTTTTGAGCGTTTCCTGTGTCACTAGTTTAACATTCCGATGCACCTCTGCAGGTTTACTGTATCCATTGGACCATCCCATTGACGATGAAACACAGTAATTGCATCGGATTTAAATATAAGAGACACAATGCCGACTTAAGTACAGGAAGACTGAGTCTTCCTACTGTCTATGTTTTGAGCGTTTCCTGTGTCACCAGATTCACATTCCGATGCACCTCTGCAGGTTTACTGTATCCCTTGGACCTTCACAGTGACGATGAAACACAGATATTGCATCGGAATTTAATATAAGAGACACAATGCCGATTTAAGTACAGGAAGACATAGTCTTTATACTTACTTTGTTTTGAGCGTTTCCTGTGTCACCAGTTTTTCATTCCGATGCACCTCTGCAGGTTTACTGTATCCGTTGGACCTCCCCATCGACGATGAAACACAGAAATTGCATCGGAATTAAATATAAGAGACACAATGCCGACTTAAGTACAAGAAAACTGAGTCTTCTTAGGGTCTATGTTTTGAGCGTTTCCATTGTCACCAGTTTTACATTCCGATACACCTCTGCAGGTTTACTGTATCCATTGGACTTTCCCATTGACGATGAAACACAGAAATTGCATCGGATTTAAATATAAGAGACACAATGCCGACTTAAGTACAGGTAGACTGAGTCTTCCTACTGTCTATGTTTTGAGCGTTTCCTGTGTCACCAGTTTTACATTCCGATGCACCTCTGCAGGTTTACTGTATCCATTGGACCTTCCCATTGACGATGAAACACGGAAATTGCATCGGATTTAAATATAAGAGTCACAATGCCGACTTAAGTACAGGTAGACTGAGTCTTCCTACTGTCTATGTTTTGAGCGTTTCCTGTGTCACCAGTTTTACATTCCGATGCACCTCTGCAGTTTTACTGTATCGATTGGACCTTCCCATTGACGATGAAACACAGAAATTGCATCGGAATTAAATATAAGAGACACAATGCCGACTTAAGTACAGGAAGACTGAGTCTTCCTACTGTCTACGTTTTGAGCGTTTCCTGTGTCACCAGTTTTACATTCCGATGCACCTCTGCTGGTTTATTGTATCCATTCGACCTTCCCATTGACGATGAAACACAGAAATTGCATCGGATTTAAATATAAGGGACACAATGTCGACTTAAGTACAGGAAGACTGAGTCTTCCTACTGTCTACGTTTTGAGCGTTTCCTGTGTCACCAGTTTTACATTCCGATGCACCTCTGCAGGTTTACTGTATCCATTGAACCTTCCCATTGACGATGAAACACAGAAATTGCATCGGTTTTAAATATAAGAGACACAATGCCGACTTAAGTACAGGAAGACTGAGTCTTCCTACTGTCTGTATTTTGATCGTTTCCTGTGACACCAGTTTTACATTCCGATGCACCTCTGCAGGTTTACTGTATCCCTTGGACCTTCACAGTGACGATGAAACACAGAAATTGCATCCGAATTAAATATAAGAGACAATGCCGACTTAAATACAATAAAACTGTGTCTTCTTAGGGTCTATGTTTTGAGCGTTTCCTGTGTCACCAGTTTTACATTCCGATACACCGCTGCATGTTTACTGTATCCATTGGACCTTCACAGTGACGATGAAACACAGAAATTGCATCGGAATTAAATGTAAGAGACACAATGCCGACTTAAGTACTACAAAACTTAGTCTCCTTAGGGTCTATGTTTTGAGCGTTTCCTGTGTCACCAGTTTTACATTCCGATGGACCTCTGCAGGTTTACTGTATCCCTTGGACCTCCCCATCGACGATGAAACACAGAAATTGCATCGGAATTAAATCTAAGAGACACAATGTCGACTTAAGTACAGGAAGACTGAGTCTTCCTACTGTCTACGTTTTCAGCGATTCCTGTGTCACCAGTTTTACATTCCGATGCACCTCTGCAGGTTTACTGTATCCCTTCGACCTTCGCAGTGACGATGAAAAACAGATATTGCATCGGAATTAAATATAAGAGACACAATGCCGACTTAAGTACAAGAAAACTGAGTCTTCTTGGGCTCTATGCTTTCAGCGTTTCCTGTGTCACCAGTTTTACATTCCGATGGACCTCTGCAGGTTTACTGTATCCCTTGGAGCTTCCCATTGACGATGAAACACAGAAATTGCATCGGAATTAAATCTAAGAGACACAATGTCGACTTAAGTACAGGAAGACTGAGTCTTCCTACTGTCTACGTTTTGAGCGTTTCCTGTGTCACCAGTTTTACATTCCGATACACCTCTGCAGGTTTACTGTATCCATTGGACTTTCCCATTGACGATGAAACACAGAAATTGCATCGGATTTAAATATAAGAGACACAATGCCGACTTAAGTACAGGTAGACTGAGTCTTCCTACCGTCTATGTTTTGAGCGTTTCCTGTGTCACCAGTTTTACATTCCGATGGGCCTCTGCAGTTTTACTGTATCGATTGGACCTTCCCATTGAGGATGAAACACAGAAATTCTATCGGAATTAAATATAAGAAACACAATGCCGACTTAAGTACAGGAAGACTGAGTCTTCCAACTGTTTACGTTTTGAGCGTTTCCTGTGTCACTAGTTTAACATTCCGATGCACCTCTGCAGGTTTACTGTATCCATTGGACCTTCCCATTGACGATGAAACACAGTAATTGCATCGGATTTAAATATAAGAGACACAATGCCGACTTAAGTACAGGAAGACTGAGTCTTCCTACTGTCTATGTTTTGAGCGTTTCCTGTGTCACCAGATTCACATTCCGATGCACCTCTGCAGGTTTACTGTATCCCTTGGACCTTCACAGTGACGATGAAACACAGATATTGCATCGGAATTTAATATAAGAGACACAATGCCGATTTAAGTACAGGAAGACATAGTCTTTATACTTTCTTTGTTTTGAGCGTTTCCTGTGTCACCAGTTTTTCATTCCGATGCACCTCTGCAAGTTTACTGTATCGATTGGACCTCCCCATTGACGATGAAACACAGAAATTGCATCGGATTTAAATATAAGATACACAATGCCGACTTAAGTACAGGAAGACTGAGTCTTCCTACTGTCTATGTTTTGAGCGTTTCCTGTGTCACCAGTTTTACATTCTGATGCACCTCTGCAGGTTTACTGGATCCCTTGGACCCTCACAGTGACGATGAAACACACATATTGCATCGGAATTAAATATAAGAGACACAATGCCGATTTAAGTTCAGGAAGACTGAGTCTTTATCCTGTCTATGTTTTCAGCGTTTCCTGTGTAATCAGTCTTACATTCCGATGCAACTCTGCAGGTTTACTGTATTCCTTGGACCTTCCCACTGACGATGAAACACCGAAATTGCATCGGAATTAAATATAAGAGACACAATGCCGACTTAAGTACTACAAAACTGCGTCTCCTTAGGGTCTTTGTTTGGAGCGTTCCCTGTGTCACCAGTTTTACATTACGATGCACCTCTGCAGGTTTACTGTATCCGTTGGACCTCCCCATCGACGATGAAACACAGAAATTGCATCGGAATTAAATATAAGAGACACAATGCCGACTTAAGTACAAGAAAACTGAGTCTTCTTAGGGTCTATGTTTTGAGCGTTTCCATTGTCACCAGTTTTACATTCCGATACACCTCTGCAAGTTTACTGTATCCATTGGACTTTCCCATTGACGATGAAACACAGAAATTGCATCGGATTTAAATATAAGAGACACAATGCCGACTTAAGTACAGGTAGACTGAGTCTTCCTACTGTCTATGTTTTGAGCGTTTCCTGTGTCACCAGTTTTACATTCCGATGCACCTCTGCAGGTTTACTGTATCCATTGGACCTTCCCATTGACGATGAAACACGGAAATTGCATCGGATTTAAATATAAGAGACACAATGCCGACTTAAGTACAGGTAGACTGAGTCTTCCTACTGTCTATGTTTTGAGCGTTTCCTGTGTCACCAGTTTTACATTCCGATGCACCTCTGCAGTTTTACTGTATCGATTGGACCTTCCCATTGACGATGAAACACAGAAATTGCATCGGAATTAAATATAAGAGACACAATGCCGACTTAAGTACTACAAAACTGAGTCTCCATAGGGTCTATGTTTTGAGCGTTCCTGTGTCACCAGTTTTACATTCCGATGGACCTGTGCAGGTTTTCTGTATCCCTTGGACCTGCCCATCGACGATGAAACACAGAAATTGCATCGGCATTAGATCTAAGAGACACAATGTCAACTTAAGTACAAGAAAACTGAGTCTTCTTTGGGACTATGTTTTGAGCGTTTCCTGTGTCACCAGTTTTACATTCCGATGGACCTCAGTAGGTTTACTGTATCCCTTGGACCTTCCCATTGACGATGAAACACAGAAATTGCATCGGAACTAAATCTAAGGGACACAATGTCGACTTAAGTACAGGAAGACTGAGTCTTCCTACTGTCTACGTTTTGAGCGTTTCCTGTGTCACCAGTTTTACATTCCGATGCACCTCTGCAGGTTTACTGTATCCATTGAACCTTCCCATTGACGATGAAACACAGAAATTGCATCGGATTTAAATATAAGAGACACAATGCCGACTTAAGTACAGGAAGACTGAGTCTTCCTACTGTCTGTATTTTGATCGTATCCTGTGACACCAGTTTTACATTCCGATGCACCTCTGCAGGTTTACTGTATCCCTTGGACCTTCACAGTGACGATGAAACACAGAAATTGCATCCGAATTAAATATAAGAGACAATGCCGACTTAAATACAATAAAACTGTGTCTTCTTAGGGTCTATGTTTTGAGCGTTTCCTGTGTCACCAGTTTTACATTCCGATACACCGCTGCATGTTTACTGTATCCATTGGTCCTTCACAGTGACGATGAAACACAGAAATTGCATCGGAATTAAATGTAAGAGACACAATGCCGACTTAAGTACTACAAAACTTAGTCTCCTTAGGGTCTATGTTTTGAGCGTTTCCTGTGTCACCAGTTTTACATTCCGATGGACCTCTGCAGGTTTACTGTATCCCTTGGACCTCCCCATCGACGATGAAACACAGAAATTGCATCGGAATTAAATCTAAGAGACACAATGTCGACTTAAGTACAGGAAGACTGAGTCTTCCTACTGTCTACGTTTTCAGCGATTCCTGTGTCACCAGTTTTACATTCCGATGCACCTCTGCAGGTTTACTGTATCCCTTCGACCTTCGCAGTGACGATGAAAAACAGATATTGCATCGGAATTAAATATAAGAGACACAATGCCGACTTAAGTACAAGAAAACTGAGTCTTCTTGGGCTCTATGCTTTCAGCGTTTCCTGTGTCACCAGTTTTACATTCCGATGGACCTCTGCAGGTTTACTGTATCCCTTGGAGCTTCCCATTGACGATGAAACACAGAAATTGCATCGGAATTAAATCTAAGAGACACAATGTCGACTTAAGTACAGGAAGACTGAGTCTTCCTACTGTCTACGTTTTGAGCGTTTCCTGTGTCACCAGTTTTACATTCCGATACACCTCTGCAGGTTTACTGTATCCATTGGACTTTCCCATTGACGATGAAACACAGAAATTGCATCGGATTTAAATATAAGAGACACAATGCCGACTTAAGTACAGGTAGACTGAGTCTTCCTACCGTCTATGTTTTGAGCGTTTCCTGTGTCACCAGTTTTACATTCCGATGGGCCTCTGCAGTTTTACTGTATCGATTGGACCTTCCCATTGAGGATGAAACACAGAAATTCTATCGGAATTAAATATAAGAAACACAATGCCGACTTAAGTACAGGAAGACTGAGTCTTCCAACTGTTTACGTTTTGAGCGTTTCCTGTGTCACTAGTTTAACATTCCGATGCACCTCTGCAGGTTTACTGTATCCATTGGACCATCCCATTGACGATGAAACACAGTAATTGCATCGGATTTAAATATAAGAGACACAATGCCGACTTAAGTACAGGAAGACTGAGTCTTCCTACTGTCTATGTTTTGAGCGTTTCCTGTGTCACCAGATTCACATTCCGATGCACCTCTGCAGGTTTACTGTATCCCTTGGACCTTCACAGTGACGATGAAACACAGATATTGCATCGGAATTTAATATAAGAGACACAATGCCGATTTAAGTACAGGAAGACATAGTCTTTATACTTTCTTTGTTTTTAGCGTTTCCTGTGTCACCAGTTTTTCATTCCGATGCACCTCTGCAAGTTTACTGTATCGATTGGACCTCCCCATTGACGATGAAACACAGAAATTGCATCGGATTTAAATATAAGATACACAATGCCGACTTAAGTACAGGAAGACTGAGTCTTCCTACTGTCTATGTTTTGAGCGTTTCCTGTGTCACCAGTCTTACATTCTGATGCACCTCTGCAGGTTTACTGGATCCCTTGGACCCTCACAGTGACGATGAAACACACATATTGCATCGGAATTAAATATAAGAGACACAATGCCGATTTAAGTTCAGGAAGACTGAGTCTTTATCCTGTCTATGTTTTCAGCGTTTCCTGTGTAATCAGTCTTACATTCCGATGCAACTCTGCAGGTTTACTGTATTCCTTGGACCTTCCCACTGACGATGAAACACCGAAATTGCATCGGAATTAAATATAAGAGACACAATGCCGACTTAAGTACTACAAAACTGAGTCTCCTTAGGGTCTTTGTTTTGAGCGTTCCCTGTGTCACCAGTTTTACATTACGATGCACCTCTGCAGGTTTACTGTATCCGTTGGACCTCCCCATCGACGATGAAACACAGAAATTGCATCGGAATTAAATATGAGACACAATGCCGACTTAAGTACAAGAAAACTGAGTCTTCTTAGGGTCTATGTTTTGAGCGTTTCCATTGTCACCAGTTTTACATTCCGATACACCTCTGCAGGTTTACTGTATCCATTGGACTTTCCCATTGACGATGAAACACAGAAATTGCATCGGATTTAAATATAAGAGACACAATGCCGACTTAAGTACAGGTAGACTGAGTCTTCCTACTGTCTATGTTTTGAGCGTTTCCTGTGTCACCAGTTTTACATTCCGATGCACCTCTGCAGGTTTACTGTATCCATTGGACCTTCCCATTGACGATGAAACACGGAAATTGCATCGGATTTAAATATAAGAGACACAATGCCGACTTAAGTACAGGTAGACTGACTCTTCCTACTGTCTATGTTTTGAGCGTTTCCTGTGTCACCAGTTTTACATTCCGATGCACCTCTGCAGTTTTACTGTATCGATTGGACCTTCCCATTGACGATGAAACACAGAAATTGCATCGGAATTAAATATAAGAGACACAATGCCGACTTAAGTACAGGAAGACTGAGTCTTCCTACTGTCTACGTTTTGAGCGTTTCCTGTGTCGACAGTTTTACATTCCGATGCACCTCTGCTGGTTTATTGTATCCATTCGACCTTCCCATTGACGATGAAACACAGAAATTGCAACGGATTTAAAGATAAGGGACACAATACCGACTTAAGTACAGGAAAACTGAGTCTTCCTACTGTCTATGTTTTGAGTGTTTCCTGTGTCACCAGTTTTACATTCCGATGCACCTCTGCAGGATTACTGTATCCATTGGACCTTCCCATTGACGACGAAACACAGAAATTGCATCGGATTTAAATATGAGAGACACAATGCCGACTTAAGTTCAGCTAGACTGAGTCTTCCTACTGTCTATGTTTTGAGCGTTTCCTGTGTCACCAGTTTCAAATTCCGATGGACCTCTGCAGGTTTTCCGTATCCCTTGGACCTTCCCATTGACGATGAAACACAGAAATTGCATCGGAATTAAATCTAAGGGACACAATGTCGACTTAAGTACAGGAAGACTGAGTCTTCCTACTGTCTACGTTTTGAGCGTTTCCTGTGTCACCAGTTTTACATTCCGATGCATCTCTGCAGGTTTACTGTATCCATATAACCTTCCCATTGACGATGAAACACAGAAATTGCATCGGATTTAAATATAAGAGACACAATGCCGACTTAAGTACAGGAAGACTGAGTCTTCCTACTGTCTATAATTTGATCGTTTCCTGTGACACCAGTTTTACATTCCGATGCACCTCTGCAGGTTTACTGTATCCCTTGGACCTTCACAGTGACGATGAAACACAGAAATTGCATCGGAATTAAATATAAGAGACACAATGCCGATTTAAGTACAGGAAGACTGAGTCTTCCTACTGTCTACGTTTTGAGCGATTCCTGTGTCACCAGTTTTACATTCCGATACACCTCTGCATGTTTACTGTATCCATTGGATCTTCACAGTGACGATGAAACACAGAAATTGCATCGGAATTAAATAAAAGAGACACAATGCCGACTTAAGTACTACAAAATTGAGTCTCCTTAGGGTCTATGTTTTGAGCGTTTCCTGTGTCACCAGTTTTACATTCCAATGGACCTCTGCAGGTTTACTCTATCCCTTGGACCTCCCCATCGACGATGAAGCACAGAAAATGCATCGGAATTAAATCTAAGAGACACAATGTCGACTTAAGTACAGGAAGACTGAGTCTTCCTACTGTCTACGTTTTGAGCGATTCCTGTGTCACCAGTTTTACATTGCGATGCACCTCAGCAGGTTTACTGTATCCCTTCGACCTTCGCAGTGACGATGAAAAACAGATATTGCATCGGAATTAAATATAAGAGACACAATGCCGACTTAAGTACAAGAAAACTGAGTCTTCTTAGGCTCTATGCTTTGAGCGTTTCCTGTGTCACCAGTTTTACATTCCGATGGACCTCTGCAGGTTTACTGTATCCCTTGGACCTTCCCATTGACGATGAAACACAGAAATTGCATCGGAATTAAATCTAAGAGACACAATGTCGACTTAAGTACAGGTAGACTGAGTCTTCCTACTGTCTATGTTTTGAGCGTTTCCTGTGTCAATAGTTTTACATTCCGATGCACCTCTGCAGTTTTACTGTATCGATTGGACATTCCCATTGACGATGAAACACAGAAATTGCATCGGAATTAAATATAAGAATCACAATGCCGACTTAAGAACAGGAAGACTGAGTCTTCCAACTGTCTACGATTTGAGCGTTTCCAGTGTCACCAGTTTTACATTCCGATGCACCTCTGCAGGTTTACTGTATCCATTGGACCTTCCCATTGGCGATGAAACATAGAAATTGCATCGGAATTAAATCTAAGAGACACAATGTCGACTTAAGTACAGGAAGACTGAGTCTTCCTACTGTCTACGTTTTCAGCGATTCCTGTGTCACCAGTTTTACATTCCGATGCACCTCTGCAGGTTTACTGTATCCCTTCGACCTTCGCAGTGACGATGAAAAACAGATATTGCATCGGAATTAAATATAAGAGACACAATGCCGACTTAAGTACAAGAAAACTGAGTCTTCTTGGGCTCTATGCTTTCAGCGTTTCCTGTGTCACCAGTTTTACATTCCGATGGACCTCTGCAGGTTTACTGTATCCTTTGGAGCTTCCCATTGACGATGAAACACAGAAATTGCATCGGAATTAAATCTAAGAGACACAATGTCGACTTAAGTACAGGAAGACTGAGTCTTCCTACTGTCTACGTTTTGAGCGTTTCCTGTGTCACCAGTTTTACATTCCGATACACCTCTGCAGGTTTACTGTATCCATTGGACTTTCCCATTGACGAAGAAACACAGAAATTGCATCGGATTTAAATATAAGAGACACAATGCCGACTTAAGTACAGGTAGACTGAGTCTTCCTACTGTCTATGTTTTGAGCGTTTCCTGTGTCACCAGTTTTACATTCCGATGGGCCTCTGCAGTTTTACTGTATCGATTGGACCTTCCCATTGAGGATGAAACACAGAAATTCCATCGGAATTAAATATAAGAAACACAATGCCGACTTAAGTACAGGAAGACTGAGTCTTCCAACTGTTTACGTTTTGAGCGTTTCCTGTGTCACTAGTTTAACATTCCGATGCACCTCTGCAGGTTTACTGTATCCATTGGACCTTCCCATTGACGATGAAACACAGTAATTGCATCGGATTTAAATATAAGAGACACAATGCCGACTTAAGTACAGGAAGACTGAGTCTTCCTACTGTCTATGTTTTGAGCGTTTCCTGTGTCACCAGATTCACATTCCGATGCACCTCTGCAGGTTTACTGTATCCCTTGGACCTTCACAGTGACGATGAAACACAGATATTGCATCGGAATTTAATATAAGAGACACAATGCCGATTTAAGTACAGGAAGACATAGTCTTTATACTTTCTTTGTTTTGAGCGTTTCCTGTGTCACCAGTTTTTCATTCCGATGCACCTCTGCAAGTTTACTGTATCGATTGGACCTCCCCATTGACGATGAAACACAGAAATTGCATCGGATTTAAATATAAGATACACAATGCCGACTTAAGTACAGGAAGACTGAGTCTTCCTACTGTCTAAGTTTTGAGCGTTTCCTGTGTCACCAGTTTTACATTCTGATGCACCTCTGCAGGTTTACTGGATCCCTTGGACCCTCACAGTGACGATGAAACACACATATTGCATCGGAATTAAATATAAGAGACACAATGCCGATTTAAGTACAGGAAGACTGAGTCTTTATCCTGTCTATGTTTTCAGCGTTTCCTGTGTAATCAGTCTTATATTCCGATGCAACTCTGCAGGTTTACTGTATTCCTTGGACCTTCCCACTGACGATGTAACACCGAAATTGCATCGGAATTAAATATAAGAGACACAATGCCGACTTAAGTACTACAAAACTGAGTCTCCTTAGGGTCTTTGTTTTGAGCGTTCCCTGTGTCACCAGTTTTACATTACGATGCACCTCTGCAGGTTTACTGTATCCGTTGGACCTCCCCATCGACGATGAAACACAGAAATTGCATCGGAATTAAATATAAGAGACACAATGCCGACTTAAGTACAAGAAAACTGAGTGTTCTTAGGGTCTATGTTTTGAGCGTTTCCATTGTCACCAGTTTTACATTCCGATACACCTCTGCAGGTTTACTGTATCCATTGGACTTTCCCATTGACGATGAAACACAGAAATTGCATCGGATTTAAATATAAGAGACACAATGCCGACTTAAGTACAGGTAGACTGAGTCTTCCTACTGTCTATGTTTTGAGCGTTTCCTGTGTCACCAGTTTTACATTCCGATGCACCTCTGCAGGTTTACTGTATCCATTGGACCTTCCCATTGCCGATGAAACACGGAAATTGCATCGGATTTAAATATAAGAGACACAATGCCGACTTAAGTACAGGTAGACTGAGTCTTCCTACTGTCTATGTTTTGAGGGTTTCCTGTGTCACCAGTTTTACATTCCGATGCACCTCTGCAGTTTTACTGTATCGATTGGACCTTCCCATTGACGATGAAACACAGAAATTGCATCGGAATTAAATATAAGAGACACAATGCCGACTTAAGTACAGGAAGACTGAGTCTTCCTACTGTCTACGTTTTGAGCGTTTCCTGTGTCACCAGTTTTACATTCCGATGCACCTCTGCTGGTTTATTGTATCCATTCGACCTTCCCATTGACGATGAAACACAGAAATTGCATCGGATTTAAATATAAGGGACACAATACCGACTTAAGTACAGGAAAACTGAGTCTTCCTACTGTCTATGTTTTGAGTGTTTCCTGTGTCACCAGTTTTACATTCCGATGCACCTCTGCAGGTTTACTGTATCCCTTGGACCTTCACAGTGACGATGAAACACAGATATTGCTTCGGAATTTAATATAAGAGACACAATGCCGACTTAAGTACAGGAAGACTGAGTCTTTATACTGTCTGTGTTTTCAGCGTTTCCTGTGTAATCAGTTTTACATTCCGATGCAACTCTGCAGGTTTACTGTATTCCTTGGACCTTCCCATTGACGAAGAAACACAGAAATTGCATCGGAATTAAATATAAGAGACACAATGCCGACTTAAGTACAGGAAGACTGAGTCTTCCTACTGTCTACGTTTTGAGCGTTTCCTGTGTCACCAGTTTTACATTCCGATGGACCTCTGCAGGTTTTCCGTATCCCTTGGACCTTCCCATTGACCATGAAACACAGAAATTGCATCGGAATTAAATCTAAGGGACACAATGTCGACTTAAGAACAGGAAGACTGAGTCTTCCTACTGTCTACGTTTTGAGCGTTTCCTGTGTCACCAGTTTTACATTCCGATGCACCTCTGCAGGTTTACTGTATCCATATAACCTTCCCATTGACGATGAAACACAGAAATTGCATCGGATTTAAATATAAGAGACACAATGCCGACTTAAGTACAGGAAGACTGAGTCTTCCTACTGTCTATAATTTGATCGTTTCCTGTGACACCAGTTTTACATTCCGATGCACCTCTGCAGGTTTACTGTATCCCTTGGACCTTCACAGTGACGATGAAACACAGAAATTGCATCGGAATTAAATATAAGAGACACAATGCCGATTTAAGTACAGGAAGACTGAGTCTTTATACTTTCTATGTTTTCAGCGTTTCCTGTGTAATCAGTTTTACATTCCGATGCAACTCTGAAGGTTTACTGGATCCCTTGGACCCTCACAGTGACGATGAAACACAGAAATTGCATCGGAATTAAATATAAGAGACACTATGCCGAATTAAGTACTACAAAACTGAGTCTCCTTAGGGTCTATGTTTTGAGCGTTTCCTGTGTCACCAGTTTTACATTCCGATGGACCTCTGCAGGTTTAGTCTATCCCTTGGACCTCCCCATCTACGATGAAACACAGAAAATGCATCGGAATTAAATCTAGGAGACACAATGTCGACTTAAGTACAGGAAGACTGAGTCTTCCTACTGTCTACGTTTTGAGCGATTCCTGTGTCACGAGTTTTACATTCCGATGCACCTCTGCAGGTTTACTGTATCCCTTGGACCTTCGCAGTGACGATGAAAGACAGATATTGCATCGGAATTAAATATAAGAGACACAATGCCGACTTAAGAACAAGAAAACTGAGTCTTCTTAGGCTCTATGCTTTAAGCGTTTCCTGTGTCACCAGTTTTACATTCCGATACACCTCTGCATGTTTACTGTATCCATTGGATCTTCACAGTGACGATGAAACACAGAAATTGCATCGGAATTAAATAAAAGAGACACAATGCCGACTTAAGTACTACAATATTGAGTCTCCTTAGGGTCTATGTTTTGAGCGTTTCCTGTGTCACCAGTTTTACATTCCGATGGACCTCTGCAGGTTTACTGTATCCCTTGGACTTTCCCATTGACGATGAAACACAGAAATTGCATCGGAATTAAATGTAAGAGACACAATGTCGACTTAAGTACAGGTAGACTGAGTCTTCCTACTGTCTATGTTTTGAGCGTTTCCTGTGTCAATAGTTTTACATTCCGATGCACCTCTGCAGTTTACTGTATCGATTGGACATTCCCACTGACGATGAAACACAGAAATTGCATCGGAATTAAATATAAGAATCACAATGCCGACTTAAGAACAGGAAGACTGAGTCTTCCAACTGTCTACGATTTGAGCGTTTCCTGTGTCACCAGTTTTACATTCCGATGCACCTCTGCAGGTTTACTGTTACCATTGGACCTTCCCATTGACGATGAAACACAGAAATTGCATCGGATTTAAATATAAGAGACACAATGCCGACTTAAGTACAGGAAGACTGAGTATTCCTACTGTCTATGTTTTGAGCGTTTCCTGTGTCACCAGATTCACATTCCGATGCACCTCTGCAGGTTTGCTGTATCCCTTGGACCTTCACAGTGACGATGAAACGCAGATATTGCATCGGAATTTAATATAAGAGACACAATGCCGATTTAAGTACAAGAAGAATGAGTCTTTATACTGTCTATGTTTTGAGCGTTTCCTGTGTCACCAGTTTTACATTCCGATGCACCTCTGCAAGTTTACTGTATCGATTGGACTTCCCATTGACGATGAAACACAGAAATTGCATCGGAATTAAACATAAGAGACACAATGCCGACTTAAGTACAGGAAGACTGAGTCTTCCTACTGTCTACGTTTTGAGCGTTTCCTGTGTCACCAGTTTTACATTCCGATGCACCTCTGCAGGTTTACTGTATCCATTGGACCTTCCCATTGACGATGAAACACAGAAATTGCATCGGATTTAAATATAAGATACACAATGCCGACTTAAGTACAGGAAGAATGAGTCTTCCTACTGTCTATGTTTTGAGCGTATCCTGTGTCACCAGTTTTACATTCCGATGCACCTCTGCAGGTTTACTGGATCCCTTGGACCCTCACAGTGACGATGAAACACAGATATTGCATCGGAATTAAATATAAGAGACACAATGCCGATTTAAGTACAGGAAGACTGAGTCTGTATACTGTCTATGTTTTCAGTGTTTCCTGTGTAATCAGTCTTACATTCCGATGCAACTCTGCAGGTTTACTGTATTTCTTGGACCTTCCCATTGACGATGAAACACAGAAATTGCATCGGAATTAAATATAAGAGACACAATGCCGACTTAAGTATATACAACACTGAGTCTCCTTAGGGTCTATGTTTTGAGCGTTTCCTGTGTCACCAGTTTTACATTCCGATGCACCTCTGCAGGTTTACTGTATCCATTGGACCTTCCCAGTGACGATGAAACACAGAAATTGCATCGGAATTAAATATAAGAGACACAATGCCGACTTAAGTACAGGAAGACTGAGTCTTCCTACTGTCTATGCTTTGAGCGTTTCCTGTGTCACCAGATTCACATTCCGATGCACCTCTGCAGGTTTGCTGTATCCCTTGGACCTTCACAGTGACGATGAAACGCAGATATTGCATCGGAATTTAATATAAGAGACACAATGCCGATTTAAGTACAAGAAGAATGAGTCTTTATACTGTCTATGTTTTGAGCGTTTCCTGTGTCACCAGTTTTACATTCCGATGCACCTCTGCAGGTTTACTGTATCCATTGGACCTTCCCAGTGACGATGAAACACAGAAATTGCATCGGAATTAAATATAAGAGACACAATGCCGACTTAAGTACAGGAAGACTCAGTCTTCCTACTGTCTACGTTTTGAGCGATTCCTGTATCACCAGTTTTACATTCCGATGCACCTCTAAAGGTTTACTGTATCCCTTCGACCTTCGCAGTGACGATGAAGAACAGATATTGCATCGGAATTAAATATAAGAGACACAATGCCGACTTAAGTACAAGAAAACTGAGTCTTCTTAGGCTCTATGTTTTGAGCGTTTCCTGTGTCACCAGTTTTACATTCCGATCAACCTCTGCAGGTTTACTGTATCCCTTGGAGCTTCCCATTGACGATGAAACACAGAAATTGCATCGGAATTTTATCTTAGAGACACAATGTCGACTTAAGTACAGGAAGACTGAGTCTTCCTACTGTCTACGCTTTGAGCGTTTCCTGTGTCACCAGTTTTACATTCCGATGCACCTCTGCAGGTTTACTGTATCCGTTGTACCTTCCCATTGACGATGAAACACAGAAATTCATCGGATTTAAATATAAGAGACACAATGCCGACTTAAGTACAGGTAGACTGAGTCTTCCTACTGTCTATGTTTTGAGCGTTTCCTGTGTCACCAGTTTTACATTCCGATGCACCTCTGCAGTTTTACTGTATCGATTGGACCTTCCCATTGACGATGAAACACAGAAATTGCATCGGAATTAAATATAAGAGACACAATGCCGATTTAAGTACAGGAAGACTGAGTCTTCCTACTGGCTACGTTTTGAGCGTTTCCTGTGTCACCAATTTTACATTCCGATGCACCTCTGCAGGTTTATTGTATTAATTGGACCTTCCCATTGACGATGAAACACAGAAATTGCATAGGATTTAAATATAAGGGACACATTACCGACTTAAGTACAGGAAAACTGAGTCTTCCTACTGTCTACGTTTTGAGTGTTTCCTGTGTCACCAGTTTTACATTCCGATGCACCTCTGCAGGTTTACTGTATCCCTTGGACCTTCACAGTGACGATGAAACACATATATTGCATCGGAATTTGATATAAGAGACACAATGCCGATTTAAGTACAGGAAGACTGAGTCTTTCTCCTTTCTATGCTTTAAGCGTTTCCTGTGTCATCAGTTTTACATTCCGATGCAACTCTGCAGGTTTACTGAATTCCTTGGACCTTCCCATTGACGATGAAACACAGAAATTGCATCGGAATTAAATATAAGAGACACAATGCCGACTTAAGTACTACAAAACTGAGTCTCCTTAGGGTCTATGTTTTGAGCGTTCCTGTGTCACCAGTTTTACATTCCGATGGACCTGTGCAGGTTTTCTGTATCCCTTGGACCTCCCCATCGACGATGAAACACAGAAATTGCATCGGCATTTGATCTAAGAGACACAATGTCAAATTAAGTACAAGAAAACTGAGTCTTCTTAGGGTCTATGTTTTGAGCGTTTCCTGTGTCACCAGTTTTACATTCCGATGGACCTCAGCAGGTTTACTGTATCCCTTGGACCTTCCCATTGACGATGAAACAAAGAAATTGCATCGGATTTAAATCTAAGGGACACAATGTCGACTTAAGTACAGGAAGACTGAGTCTTCCTACTGTCTACGTTTTGAGCGTTTCCTGTGTCACCAGTTTTACATTCCGATGCACCTCTGCAGGTTTACTGTATCCATTGAACCTTCCCAATGACGATGAAACACAGAAATTGCATCGGATTTAAATATAAGAGACACAATGCCGACTTAAGTACAGGAAGACTGAGTCTTCCTACTGTCTACATTTTGATCGTTTCCTGTGACACCAGTTTTACATTCCGATGCACCTCTGCAGGTTTACTGTATCCCTTGGAGCTTCACAGTGACGATGAAACACAGAAATTGCATCGGAATTAAATATAAGAGGCACAATGCCGACTTAAGTACAATAAAACTGTGTCTTCTTAGGGTCTATGTTTTGAGCGTTTCCTGTGTCACCAGTTTTACATTCCGATACACCTCTGCATGTTAACTGTATCCATTGGACCTTCACAGTGACGATGAAACACAGAAATTGCATCGGAATTAAATATAAGAGACACAATGCCGACTTAAGTACTACAAAACTGAGTCTCCTTAGGGTCTATGTTTTGAGCGTTTCCTGTGTCACCAGTTTTACATTCCGATGGACCTCTGCAGGTTTACTGTATCCCTTGGACCTCCCCATCGACGATGAAACACAGAAATTGCATCGGAATTAAATCTAAGAGACACAATGTCGACTTAAGTACAGGAAGACTGAGTCTTCCTACTGTCTACGTTTTCAGCGATTCCTGTGTCACCAGTTTTACATTCCGATGCACCTCTTCAGGTTTACTGTATCCCTTCGACCTTCACAGTGACAATGAAACACAGATATTGCTTCGGAATTTAATATAAGAGACACAATGCCGACTTAAGTACAGGAAGACTGAGTCTTTATACTGTCTACGTTTTGAGCGTTTCCTGTGTCACCAGTTTTACATTCCGATGCACCTCTGCTGGTTTATTGTATCCATTCGACCTTCCCATTGACGATGAAACACAGAAATTGCATCGGATTTAAATATAAGGGACACAATACTGACTTAAGTACAGGAAAACTGAGTCTTCCTACTGTCTATGTTTTGAGTGTTTCCTGTGTCACCAGTTTTACATTCCGATGCACCTCTGCAGGTTTACTGTATCCCTTGGACCTTCACAGTGACGATGAAACACAGATATTGCTTCGGAATTTAATATAAGAGACACAATGCCGACTTAAGTACAGGAAGACTGAGTCTTTATACTGTCTGTGTTTTCAGCGTTTCCTGTGTAATCAGTTTTACATTCCGATGCAACTCTGCAGGTTTACTGTATTCCTTGGACCTTCCCATTGACGAAGAAACACAGAAATTGCATCGGAATTAAATATTAGAGACACAATGCCGACTTAAGTACAGGAAGACTGAGTCTTCCTACTGTCTACGTTTTGAGCGTTTCCTGTGTCACCAGTTTTACATTCCGATGCACCTCTGCAGGATTACTGTATCCATTGGACCTTCCCATTGACGATGAAACACAGAAATTGCATCGGATTTAAATATGAGAGACACAATGCCGACTTAAGTACAGCTAGACTGAGTCTTCCTACTGTCTATGTTTTGAGCGTTTCCTGTGTCACCAGTTTTACATTCCGATGGACCTCTGCAGGTTTTCCGTATCCCTTGGACCTTCCCATTGACGATGAAACACAGAAATTGCATCGGAATTAAATCTAAGGGACACAATGTCGACTTAAGTACAGGAAGACTGAGTCTTCCTACTGTCTACGTTTTGAGCGTTTCCTGTGTCACCAGTTTTACATTCCGATGCACCTCTGCAGGTTTACTGTATCCATATAACCTTCCCATTGACGATGAAACACAGAAATTGCATCGGATTTAAATATAAGAGTCACAATGCCGACTTAGGTACAGGAAGACTGAGTCTTCCTACTGTCTATAATTTGATCGTTTCCCTTGACACCAGTTTTACATTCCGATGCACCTCTGCAGGTTTACTGTATCCCTTGGACCTTCACAGTGACGATGAAACACAGAAATTGCATCGGAATTAAATATAAGAGACACAATGCCGATTTAAGTACAGGAAGACTGAGTCTTTATACTTTCTATGTTTTCAGCGTTTCCTGTGTAATCAGTTTTACATTCCGATGCAACTCTGAAGGTTTACTGGATCCCTTGGACCCTCACAGTGACGATGAAACACAGAAATTGCATCGGAATTAAATATAAGAGACACTATGCCGAATTAAGTACTACAAAACTGAGTCTCCTTAGGGTCTATGTTTTGAGCGTTTCCTGTGTCACCAGTTTTACATTCCGATGGACCTCTGCAGGTTTAGTCTATCCCTTGGACCTCCCCATCTACGATGAAACACAGAATATGCATCGGAATGAAATCTAAGAGACACAATGTCGACTTAAGTACAGGAAGACTGAGTCTTCCTACTGTCTACGTTTTGAGCGATTCCTGTGTCACCAGTTTTACATTCCGATGCACCTCTGCAGGTTTACTGTATCCCTTGGACCTTCGCAGTGACGATGAAAGACAGATATTGCATCGGAATTAAATATAAGAGACACAATGCCGACTTAAGGACAAGAAAACTGAGTCTTCTTAGGCTCTATGCTTTGAGCGTTTCCTGTGTCACCAGTTTTACATTCCGATACACCTCTGCATGTTTACTGTATCCATTGGATCTTCACAGTGACGATGAAACACAGAAATTGCATCGGAATTAAATAAAAGAGACACAATGCCGACTTAAGTACTACAAAATTGAGTCTCCTTAGGGTCTATGTTTTGAGCGTTTCCTTTGTCACCAGTTTTACATTCCAATGGACCTCTGCAGGTTTACTCTATCCCTTGGACCTCCCCATCGACGATGAAGCACAGAAAATGCATCGGAATTAAATATAAGAGACACAATGTCGACTTAAGTACAGGAAGACTGAGTCTTCCTACTGTCTACGTTTTGAGCGATTCCTGTGTCACCAGTTTTACATTCCGATGCACCTCTGCAGGTTTACTGTATCCCTTCGACCTTCGCAGTGACGAGGAAAAACAGATATTGCATCGGAATTAAATATAAGAGACACAATACCGACTTAAGTACAAGAAAACTGAGTCTTCTTAGGCTCTATGCTTTGAGCGTTTCCTGTGTCACCAGTTTTACATTCCGATGGACCTCTGCAGGTTTACTGTATTCCTTGGACTTTCCCGTTGACGATGAAACACAGAAATTGCATCGGAATTAAATCTAAGAGACACAATGTCGACTTAAGTACAGGTAGACTGAGTCTTCCTACTGTCTATTTTTTGAGCGTTTCCTGTGTCAATAGTTTTACATTCCGATGCACCTCTGCAGTTTTACTGTATCGATTGGACATTCCCATTGACGATGAAACACAGAAATTGCATCGGAATTAAATATAAGAATCACAATGCCGACTTAAGAACAGGAAGACTGAGTCTTCCAACTGTCTACGATTTGAGCGTTTCCTGTGTCACCAGTTTTACATTCCGATGCACCTCTGCAGGTTTACTGTTACCATTGGACCTTCCCATTGACGATGAAACACAGAAATTGCATCGGATTTAAATATAAGAGACACAATGCCGACTTAAGTACAGGAAGACTGAGTCTTCCTACTGTCTATGTTTTGAGCGTTTCCTGTGTCACCAGATTCACATTCCGATGCACCTCTGCAGGTTTGCTGTATCCCTTGGACCTTCACAGTGACGATGAAACACAGATATTGCATCGGAATTTAATATAAGAGACACAATGCCGATTTAAGTACAAGAAGAATGAGTCTTTATACTGTCTATGTTTTGAGCGTTTCCTGTGTCACCAGTTTTACATTCCGATGCACCTCTGCAAGTTTACTGTATCGATTGGACTTCCCATTGACGATGAAACACAGAAATTGCATCGGAATTAAACATAAGAGACACAATGCCGACTTAAGTACAGGAAGACTGAGTCTTCCTACTGTCTACGTTTTGAGCGTTTCCTGTGTCACCAGTTTTACATTCCGATGCACCTCTGCAGGTTTACTGTATCCATTGGACCTTCCCATTGACGATGAAACAGAAATTGCGTCGGATTTAAATATAAGTTACACAATGCCGACTTAAGTACAGGAAGAATGAGTCTTCCTACTGTCTATGTATTGAGCGTATCCTGTGTCACCAGTTTTACATTCCGATGCACCTCTGCAGGTGTACTGGATCCCTTGGACCCTCACAGTGACGATGAAACACAGATATTGCATCGGAATTAAATATAAGAGACACAATGCCGATTTAAGTACAGGAAGACTGAGTCTGTATACTGTCTATGTTTTCAGCGTTTCCTGTGTAATCAGTCTTACATTCCGATGCAACTCTGCAGGTTTACTGTATTTCTTGGACCTTCCCATTGACGATGAAACACAGAAATTGCATCGGAATTAAATATAAGAGACACAATGCCGACTTAAGTATATACAACACTGAGTCTCCTTAGGGTCTATGTTTTGAGCGTTTCCTGTGTCACCAGTTTTACATTCCGATGCACCTCTGCAGGTTTACTGTATCCATTGGACCTTCCCAGTGACGATGAAACACAGAAATTGCATCGGAATTAAATATAAGAGACACAATGCCGACTTAAGTACTAGAGAACTGAGTCTTCTTAGGGCCTATGTTTTGAGCGTTTCCTGTGTCACCAGTTTTACATTCCGATGGACCTCTGCAGGCTTTCTGTATCCCTTGGAGCTTCCCATTGACGATGAAACACAGAAATTGCATCGGAATTTTATCTAAGAGACACAATGTCGACTTAAGTACAGGAAGACTGAGTCTTCCTACTGTCTACGCTTTGAGCGTTTCCTGTGTCACCAGTTTTACATTCCGATGCACCTCTGCAGGTTTACTGTATCCGTTGTACCTTCCCATTGACGATGAAACACAGAAATTCATCGGATTTAAATATAAGAGACACAATGCCGACTTAAGTACAGGAAGACTGAGTCTTCCTACTGGCTACGTTTTGAGCGTTTCCTGTGTCACCAATTTTACATTCCGATGCACCTCTGCAGGTTTATTGTATTAATTGGACCTTCCCATTGACGATGAAACACAGAAATTGCATAGGATTTAAATATAAGGGACACATTACCGACTTAAGTACAGGAAAACTGAGTCTTCCTACTGTCTACGTTTTGAGTGTTTCCTGTGTCACCAGTTTTACATTCCGATGCACCTCTGCAGGTTTACTGTATCCCTTGGACCTTCACAGTGACGATGAAACACAGATATTGCATCGGAATTTGATATAAGAGACAAAATGCCGATTTAAGTACAGGAAGACTGAGTCTTTCTCCTTTCTATGCTTTAAGCGTTTCCTGTGTCATCAGTTTTACATTCCGATGCAACTCTGCAGGTTTACTGAATTCCTTGGACCTTCCCATTGACGATGAAACACAGAAATTGCATCGGAATTAAATATAAGAGACACAATGCCGACTTAAGTACTACAAAACTGAGTCTCCTTAGGGTCTATGTTTTGAGCGTTCCTGTGTCACCAGTTTTACATTCCGATGGACCTGTGCAGGTTTTCTGTATCCCTTGGACCTCCCCATCGACGATGAAACACAGAAATTGCATCGGCATTTGATCTAAGAGACACAATGTCAACTTAAGTACAAGAAAACTGAGTCTTCTTAGGGTCTATGTTTTGAGCGTTTCCTGTGTCACCAGTTTTACATTCCGATGGACCTCAGCAGGTTTACTGTATCCCTTGGACCTTCCCATTGACGATGAAACAAAGAAATTGCATCGGAATTAAATCTAAGGGACACAATGTCGACTTAAGTACAGGAAGACTGAGTCTTCCTACTGTCTACGTTTTGAGCGTTTCCTGTGTCACCAGTTTTACATTCCGATGCACCTCTGCAGGTTTACTGTATCCATTGAACCTTCCCATTGACGATGAAACACAGAAATGGCATCGGATTTAAATATAAGAGACACAATGCCGACTTAAGTACAGGAAGACTGAGTCTTCCTACTGTCTATATTTTGATCGTTTCCTGTGACACCAGTTTTACATTCCGATGCACCTCTGCAGGTTTACTGTATCCCTTGGAGCTTCACAGTGACGATTAAACACAGAAATTGCATCGGAATTAAATATAAGAGGCACAATGCCGACTTAAGTACAATAAAACTGTGTCTTCTTAGCGTCTATGTTTTGAGCGTTTCCTGTGTCACCAGTTTTACATTCCGAAACACCTCTGCATGTTTACTGTATCCATTGGACCTTCACAGTGACGATGAAACACAGAAATTGCATCGGAATTAAATATAAGAGACACAATGCCGACTTAAGTACTACAAAACTGAGTCTCCTTAGGGTCTATGTTTTGAGCGTTTCCTGTGTCACCAGTTTTACATTCCGATGGACCTCTGCAGGTTTACTGTATCCCTTGGACCTCCCCATCGACGATGAAACACAGAAATTGCATCGGAATTAAATCTAAGAGACACAATGTCGACTTAAGTACAGGAAGACTGAGTCTTCCTACTGTCTACGTTTTCAGCGATTCCTGTGTCACCAGTTTTACATTCCGATGCACCTTTTCAGGTTTACTGTATCCCTTCGACCTTCGCAGTGACGGTGAAAAACCGGTATTGCATCGGAATTAAATATAAGAGACACAATGCCGACTTAAGTACAAGAAAACTGAGTCTTCTTGGGCTCTATGCTTTGAGCGTTTCCTGTGTCACCAGTTTTACATTCCGATGGACCTCTGCAGGTTTACTGTATCCCTTGGAGCTTCCCATTGACGATGAAACACAGAAATTGCATCGGAATTAAATCTAAGAGACACAATGTCGACTTAAGTACAGGAAGACTGAGTCTTCCTACTACGTTTTGAGCGTTTCCTGTGTCACCAGTTTTACATTCCGATGCACCTCTGCAGGTTTACTGTATCCCTTGGACCTCCCCATCGACGATGAAACACAGAAATAGCATCGGAATTAAATATAAGAGAGACAATGCCGACTTAAGTACAAGAAAACTGAGTCTTCTCAGGCTCTATGTTTTGAGCGTTTCCTGTGTCACCAGTTTTACATTCCGATGCACCTCTGCAGGTTTACTGTATCCCTTGGACCTTCCCAGTGACGATGAAACACAGAAATTGCATCGGAATTAAAACTAAGAGACACAATGTCGACTTAAGTACAGGAAGACTGAGTCTTCCTACTACGTTTTGAGCGTTTCCTGTGTCACCAGTTTTACATTCCGATGCACCTCTGCAGGTTTACTGTATCCATTGAACCTTCCCATTGACGATGAAACACAGAAATTGCATCGGATTTAAATATAAGAGACACAATGCCGACTTAAGTACAGGAAGACTGAGTCTTCCTACTGTCTATATTTTGAGCGTTTCCTGTGACACCGGTTTTACATTCCGATGCACCTCTGCAGGTTTACTGTATCCCTTGCACCTTCACAGTGACGATGAAACACAGAAATTGCATCGGAATTAAATATAAGAGACACAATGCCGACTTAAGTACAATAAAACTGTGTCTTCTTAGGGTCTATGTTTTGAGCGTTTCCTGTGTCACCAGTTTTACATTCCGATACACCTCTGCATGTTTACTGTATCCATTGGACCTTCACAGTGACGATGAAACGCGGAAATTGCATCGTAATTAAATATAAGAGACACAATGCCGACTTAAATACTACAAAACTGAGTCTCCTATGGGTCTATGTTTTGAGCGTTTCCTGTGTCACCAGTTTTACATTCCGATGGACCTGTGCCGGTTTTCTGTATCCCTTGGACCTCCCCATCGACGATGAAACACAGAAATTGCATCGGCATTAGATCTAAGAGACACAATGTCAACTTAAGTACAAGAAAACTGAGTCTTCTTAGGGTCTATGTTTTGAGCGTTTCCTGTGTCACCAGTTTTACATTCCGATGGACCTCAGCAGGTTTACTGTATCCCTTGGACCTTCCCATTGACGATGAAACACAGAAATTGCATCGGAATTAAATATAAGAGACACAATGCCGACTTAAGTACTACAAAACTGAGTCTCCTTAGGCTCTATGTTTTGAGCGTTTCCTGTGTCACCAGTTTTACATTCCGATGCACCTCTGCAGGTTTACTGTATCCCTTGGAGCTTCCCATTGACGATGAAACACAGAAATTGCATCGGAATTAAATCTAAGAGACACAATGTCGACTTAAGTACAGGAAGACTGAGTCTTCCTACTGGCTACGTTTTGAGCGTTTCCTGTGTCACCAATTTTACATTCCGATGCACCTCTGCAGGTTTATTGTATTAATTGGACCTTCCCATTGACGATGAAACACAGAAATTGCATAGGATTTAAATATAAGGGACACAATACCGACTTAAGTACAGGAAAACTGAGTCTTCCTAATCTCTATGTTTTGAGTGTTTCCTGTGTCACCAGTTTTACATTCCGATGCACCTCTGCAGGTTTACTGTATCCCTTGGACCTTCACAGTGACGATGAAACACAGATATTGCATCGGAATTTGATATAAGAGACACAATGTCGATTTAAGTACAGGAAGACTGAGTCTTTATACTTTCTATGCTTTGAGCGTTTCCTGTGTCATCAGTTTTACATTCCGATGCAACTCTGCAGGTTTACTGAATTCCTTAGACCTTCCCATTGACGATGAAACACAGAAATTGCATCGCAATTAAATATAAGTGACACAATGCCGACTTAAGTACAAGAAAACTGAGTCTTCTTAGGCTCTATGTTTTGAGCGTTTCCTGTGTCACCAGTTTTACATTCCGATGGACCTCTGCAGGTTTACTGTATCCCTTGGAGCTTCCCATTGACGATGAAACACAGAAATTGCATCGGAATTTTATCTAAGAGACACAATGTCGACTTAAGTACAGGAAGACTGAGTCTTCCTACTGTCTACGTTTTGAGCGTTTCCTGTGTCACCAGTTTTACATTCCGATGCACCTCTGCAGGTTTACTGTATCCATTGTACCTTCCCATTGACGATGAAACACAGAAATTCATCGGATATAAATATAAGAGACACAATGCCGACGTTAGTACAGGTAGACTGAGTCTTCCTACTGTCTATGATTTGAGCGTTTCCTGTGTCACCAGTTTTACATTCCGATGCACCTCTGCAGTTTTACTGTATCGATTGGACCTTCCCATTGACGATGAAACACAGAAATTGCATCGGAATTAAATATAAGAGACACAATGCCGACTTAAGTACAGGAAGACTGAGTCTTCCTACTGGCTACGTTTTGAGCGTTTCCTGTGTCACCAATTTTACATTCCGATGCACCTCTGCAGGTTTATTGTATTGATTGGACCTTCCCATTGACGATGAAACACAGAAATTGCATAGGATTTAAATATAAGGGACACATTACCGACTTAAGTACAGGAAAACTGAGTCTTCCTACTGTCTACGTTTTGAGTGTTTCCTGTGTCACCAGTTTTACATTCCGATGCACCTCTGCAGGTTTACTGTATCCCTTGGACCTTCACAGTGACGATGAAACACAGATATTGCATCGGAATTTGATATAAGAGACACAATGCCGATTTAAGTACAGGAAGACTGAGTCTTTATACTTTCTATGCTTTAAGCGTTTCCTGTGTCATCAGTTTTACATTCCGATGCAACTCTGCAGGTTTACTGAATTCCTTGGACCTTCCCATTGACGATGAAACACAGAAATTGCATCGGCATTAGATCTAAGAGACACAATGTCAACTTAAGTACAAGAAAACTGAGTCTTCCTAGGGTCTATGTTTTGAGCGTTTCCTGTGTCACCAGTTTTACTTTCCGATGGACCTCAGCAGGTTTACTGTATCCCTTGGACCTTCCCATTGACGATGAAACACAGAAATTGCATCGGAATTAAATCTAAGGGACACAATGTCGACTTAAGTACAGGAAGACTGAGTCTTCCTACTGTCTACGTTTTGAGCGTTTCCTGTGTCCCCAGTTTTACATTCCGATGCACCTCTGCAGGTTTACTGTATCCATTGAACCTTCCCATTGACGATGAAACACAGAAATTGCATCAGATTTAAATATAAGAGACACAATGCCGACTTAAGTACAGGAAGACTGAGTCTTCCTACTGTCTATATTTTGATCGTTTCCTGTGTCACCAGTTTTACATTCCGATGGACCTCTGCAGGTTTACTGTATCCCTTGGACCTCCCCATCGACGATGAAACACAGAAATTGCATCGGAATTAAATCTAAGAGACACAATGTCGACTTAAGTACAGGAAGACTGAGTCTTCCTACTGTCTACGTTTTCAGCGATTCCTGTGTCACCAGTTTTACATTCCGATGCACCTCTGCAGGTTTACTGTATCCCTTCGACCTTCGCAGTGACGATGAAAAACAGATATTGCATCGGAATTAAATATAAGAGACACAATGCCGACTTAAGTACAAGAAAATTGAGTCTTCTTGGGCTCTATGCTTTGAGCGTTTCCTGTGTCATCAGTTTTACATTCCGATGGACCTGTGCAGGTTTTCTGTATCCCTTGGACCTCCCCATCGACGATGAAACACAGAAATTGCATCGGCATTAGATCTAAGAGACACAATGTCAACTTAAGTACAAGAAAACTGAGTCTTCCTAGGGTCTATGTTTTGAGCGTTTCCTGTGTCACCAGTTTTACTTTCCGATGGACCTCAGCAGGTTTACTGTATCCCTTGGACCTTCCCATTGACGATGAAACACAGAAATTGCATCGGAATTAAATCCAAGGGACACAATGTCGACTTAAGTACAGGAAGACTGAGTCTTCCTACTGTCTACGTTTTGAGCGTTTCCTGTGTCACCAGTTTTACAATCCGATGCACCTCTGCAGGTTTACTGTATCCATTGAACCTTCCCATTGACGATGATACACAGAAATTGCATCGGATTTAAATATAAGAGACACAATGCCGACTTAAGTACAGGAAGACTGAGTCTTCCTACTGTCTATATTTTGATCGTTTCCTGTGACACCAGTTTTACATTCCGATGCACCTCTGCAGGTTTACTGTATCCCTTGGAGCTTCACAGTGACGATGAAACACAGAAATTGCATCGGAATTAAATATAAGAGGCACAATGCCGACTTAAGTACAATAAAACTGTGTCTTCTTCGGGTCTATGTTTTGAGCGTTTCCTGTGTCACCAGTTTTACATTCCGATACACCTCTGCATGTTTACTGTATCCATTGGACCTTCACAGTGACGATGAAACACAGAAATTGCATCGGAATTAAATATAAGAGACACAATGCCGACTTATGTACTACAAAACTGAGTCTCCTTAGGGTCTATAATTTGAGCGTTTCCTGTGTCACCAGTTTTTCATTCCGATGGACCTCTGCAGGTTTACTGTATCCCTTGGACCTCCCCATCGACGATGAAACACAGAAATTGCATCGGAATTAAATCTAAGAGACACAATGTCGACTTAAGTACAGGAAGAATGAGTCTTCCTACTGTCTACGTTTTCAGCGATTCCTGTGTCACCAGTTTTACATTCCGATGCACCTCTGCAGGTTTACTGTATCCCTTCGACCTTCGCAGTGACGATGAAAAACAGATATTGCATCGGAATTAAATATAAGAGACACAATGCCGACTTAAGTACAAGAAAATTGAGTCTTCTTGGGCTCTATGCTTTGAGCGTTTCCTGTGTCACCAGTTTTACATTCCGATGCACCTCTGCAGGTTTACTGTATCCATTGAACCTTCCCATTGACGATGAAACACAGAAATTGCATCGGATTTAAATATAAGAGACATAATGCCGACTTAAGTACAGGAAGACTGAGTCTTCCTACTGTCTATATTTTGAGCGTTTCCTGTGACACCGGTTTTACATTCCGATGCACCTCTGCAGGTTTACTGTATCCCTTGGACCTTCACAGTGACGATGAAACACAGAAATTGCATCGGAATTAAATATAAGAGACACAATGCCGACTTAAGTACAATAAAACTGTGTCTTCTTAGGGTCTATGTTTTGAGCGTTTCCTGTGTCACCAGTTTTACATTCCGATACACCTCTGCATGTTTACTGTATCCATTGGACCTTCACAGTGACGATGAAACACGGAAATTGCATCGTAATTAAATATAAGAGACACAGTGCCGACTTAAATACTACAAAACTGAGTCTCCTTAGGGTCTATGTTTTGAGCGTTTCCTGTGTCACCAGTTTTACATTCCGATGCACCTCTGCAGGTTTACTGTATCCCTTGGACCTTCCCAGTGACGATGAAACACAGAAATTGCATCGGAATTAAATATAAGAGACACAATGCCGACTTAAGTACAGGAAGACTGAGTCTTCCTACTGTCTACGTTTTGAGCGTTTCCTGTGTCACCAGTTTTACATTCCAATGCACCTCTGCAGGTTTACTGTATCCATTGAACCTTCCTATTGACGATGAAACACAGAAATTGCATCGGATTTAAAAATAAGAGACACAATGCCGACTTAAGTACAGGAAGACTTAGTCTTCCTACTGTCTATATTTTGATCGTTTCCTGTGACACCAGTTTTACATTCCGATGCACCTCTGCAGGTTTACTGTATCCCTTGGAGCTTCACAGTGACGATGAAACACAGAAATTGCATCGGAATTAAATATAAGAGGCACAATGCCGACTTAAGTACTACAAAACTGAGTCTCCTTAGGGTCTATGTTTTGAGCGTTTCCTGTGTCACCAGTTTTACATTCCGATGGACCTCTGCAGGTTTACTGTATCCCTTGGACCTCCCCATCGACGATGAAACACAGAAATTGCATCGGAATTAAATCTAAGAGACACAATGTCGACTTAAGTACAGGAAGACTAAGTCTTCCTACTGTCTACGTTTTCAGCGATTCCTGTGTCACCAGTTTTACATTCCGATGGACCTCTGCAGGTTTACTGTATCCCTTCGACCTTCGCAGTGACAATGAAAAACAGATATTGCATCGGAATTAAATATAAGAGACACAATGCCGACTTAAGTACAAGAAAATTGACTCTTCTTGGGCTCTATGCTTTGAGCGTTTCCTGTGTCACCAGTTTTACATTCCGATGCACCTCTGCAGGTTTACTGTATCCATTGAACCTTCCCATTGACGATGAAACACAGAAATTGCATCGGATTTAAATATAAGAGACACAATGCCGACTTAAGTACAGGAAGACTGAGTCTTCCTACTGTCTATATTTTGAGCGTTTCCTGTGACACCGGTTTTACATTCCGATGCACCTCTGCAGGTTTACTGTATCCCTTGGACCTTCACAGTGACGATGAAACACAGAAATTGCATCGGAATTAAATATAAGAGACACAATGCCGACTTAAGTACATTAAAACTGTGTCTTCTTAGGGTCTATGTTTTGAGCGTTTCCTGTGTCACCAGTTTTACATTCCGATACACCACTGCATGTTTACTGTATCCATTGGACCTTCACAGTGACGATGAAACACGGAAATTGCATCGTAATTAAATATAAGAGACACAGTGCCGACATAAATACTACAAAACTGAGTCTCCTTAGGGTCTATGTTTTGAGCGTTTCCTGTGTCACCAGTTTTACATTCCGATGCACCTCTGCAGGTTTACTGTATCCCTTGGACCTTCCCAGTGACGATGAAACACAGAAATTGCATCGGAATTAAATATCAGAGACTCAATGCCGACTTAAGTACAGGAAGACTGAGTCTTCCTACTGTCTACGTTTTGAGCATTTCCTGTGTCACCAGTTTTACATTCCGATGCACCTCTGCAGGTTTACTGTATCCATTGAACCTTCCCATTGACGATGAAACACAGAAATTGCATCAGATTTAAATATTAGAGACACAATGCCGACTTAAGTACAGGAAGACTGAGTCTTCCTACTGTCTATATTTTGATCGTTTCCTGTGACACCAGTTTTACATTCCGATGCACCTCTGCAGGTTTACTGTATCCCTTGGAGCTTCACAGTGTCGATGAAACACAGAAATTGCATCGGAATTAAATATAAGAGGCACAATGCCGACTTAAGTACAATAAAACTGTGTCTTCTTAGGGTCTATGTTTTGAGCGTTTCCTGTGTCACCAGTTTTACATTCCGATACACCTCTGCATGTTTACTGTATCCATTGGACCTTCACAGTGACGATGAAACACAGAAATTGCATCGGAATTAAATATAAGAGACACAATGCCGACTTAAGTACTACAAAACTGAGTCTCCTTAGGGTCTATGTTTTGAGCGTTTCCTGTGTCACCAATTTTACATTCCGATGGACCTCTGCAGGTTCACTGTATCCCTTGGACCTCCCCATCGACGATGAAACACAGAAATTGCATCGGAATTAAATCTAAGAGACACAATGTCGACTTAAGTACAGGAAGACTGAGTCTTCCTACTGTCTACGTTTTCAGCGATTCCTGTGTCACCAGTTTTACATTCCGATGCACCTCTGCAGGTTTACTGTATCCCTTCGACCTTCGCAGTGACGATGAAAAACAGATATTGCATCGGAATTAAATATAAGAGACACAATGCCGACTTAAGTACAAAAAATTGAGTCTTCTTGGGCTCTATGCTTTGAGCGTTTCCTGTGTCACCAGTTTTACATTCCGATGCACCTCTGCAGGTTTACTGTATCCATTGAACCTTCCCATTGACGATGAAACACAGAAATTGCATCGGATTTAAATATAAGAGACATAATGCCGATTTAAGTACAGGAAGACTGAGTCTTCCTACTGTCTATATTTTGAGCGTTTCCTGTGACACCGGTTTTACATTCCGATGCACCTCTGCAGGTTTACTGTATCCCTTGGACCTTCACAGTGACGATGAAACACAGAAATTGCATCGGAATTAAATATAAGAGACACAATGCCGACTTAAGTACAATAAAACTGTGTCTTCTTAGGGTCTATGTTTTGAGCGTTTCCTGTGTCACCAGTTTTACATTCCGATACACCTCTGCATGTTTACTGTATCCATTGGACCTTCACAGTGACGATGAAACACGGAAATTGCATCGTAATTAAATATAAGAGACACAGTGCCGACTTAAATACTACAAAACTTTGTCTCCTTAGGGTCTATGTTTTGAGCGTTTCCTGTGTCACAAGTTTTACATTCCGATGCACCTCTGCAGGTTTACTGTATCCCTTGGACCTTCCCAGTGACGATGAAACACAGAAATTGCATCGGAATTAAATATAAGAGACACAATGCCGACTTAAGTACAGGAAGACTGAGTCTTCCTACTGTCTATGCTTTGAGCGTTTCCTGTGTCACCAGTTTTTCTCTCTGATGCACCTCTGCAGGTTTACTGTATCCCTTCGACCTCCCCATCGACGATGAAACACAGAAATAGCATCGGAATTAAATATAAGAGAGACAATGCCGACTTAAGTACAAGAGAACTGAGTCTTCTTAGGGTCTATGTTTTGAGCGTTTCCTGTGTCACAAGTTTTACATTCCGATGCACCTCTGCAGGTTTACTGTATCCCTTGGAGCTTCCCATTGACGATGAAACACAGAAATTGCATCGGAATTAAATCTAAGAGACACAATGTCGACTTAAGTACAGGAAGACTGAGTCTTCCTACTACGTTTTGAGCGTTTCCTGTGTCACCAGTTTTACATTCCGATGCACCTCTGCAGGTTTACTGTATCCATTGAACCTTCCCATTGACGATGAAACACAGAAATTGCATCGGATGTAAATATAAGAGACACAATGCCGACTTAAGTACAGGAAGACTGAGTTTTCCTACTGTCTATATTTTGAGCGTTTCCTGTGACACCGGTTTTACATTCCGATGCACCTCTGCAGGTTTACTGTATCCCTTGGACCTTCACAGTGGCGATGAAACACAGAAATTGCATCGGAATTAAATATAAGAGACACAATGCCGACTTAAGTACAATAAAACTGTGTCTTCTTAGGATCTATGTTTTGAGCGTTTCCTGTGTCACCAGTTTTACATTCCGATACACCTCTGCATGTTTACTGTATCCATTGGACCTTCACAGTGACGATGAAACACGGAAATGGCATCGTAATTAAATATAAGAGACACAATGCCGACTTAAATACTACAAAACTGAGTCTCCTTAGGGTCTATGTTTTGAGCGTTTCCTGTGTCACCAGTTTTACATTCCGATGCACCTCTGCAGGTTTACTGTATCCCTTGGACCATCCCAGTGACGATGAAACACAGAAATTGCATCGGAATTAAATATAAGAGACACAATGCCGACTTAAGTACTACAAAACTGAGTCTCCTTAGGGTCTATGTTTTGAGCGTTTCCTGTGTCACCAGTTTTACATTCCGATGGACCTGTGCAGGTTTTCTGTATCCCTTGGAGCTCCCCATCCACGATGAAACACAGAAATTGCATCGGCATTAGATCTAAGAGACACAATGTCAACTTAAGTACAAGAAAACTGAGTCTTCTTAGGGTCTATGATTTGAGCGTTTCCTGTGTCACCAGTTTTACATTCCGATTGACCTCAGCAGGTTTACTGTATCCCTTGGACCTTCCCATTGACGATGAAACACAGAAATTGCATCGGAATTAAATATAAGAGACACAATGCCGACTTAAGTACTACAAAACTGAGTCTCCTTAGGCTCTATGTTTTGAGCGTTTCCTGTGTCACCAGTTTTACATTCCGATGGACCTCTGCAGGTTTACTGTATCCCTTGGAGCTTCCCATTGACGATGAAACACAGAAATTGCATCGGAATTAAATCTAAGAGACACAATGTCGACTTAAGTACAGGAAGACTGAGTCTTCCTACTGTCTACGTTTTGAGCGTTTCCTGTGTCACCAGTTTTACATTCCGATGCACCTCTGCAGGTTTACTGTATCCATTGTACCTTCCCATTGACGATGAAACACAGAAATTCATCGGATTTAAAAATAAGAGACACAATGCCGACTTAAGTACAGGTGGTCTGAGTCTTCCTACTGTCTATGTTTTGAGCGTTTCCTGTGTCACCAGTTTTACATTCCGATGCACCTCTGCAGTTTTACTGTATCGATTGGACCTTCCCATTGACGATGAAACACAGAAATTGCATCGGAATTAAATATAAGAGACAGAATGCCGACTTAAGTACAGGAAGACTGAGTCTTCCTACTGGCTACGTTTTGAGCGTTTCCTGTGTCACCAATTTTACATTCCGATGCACCTCTGCAGGTTTATTGTATTAAATGGACCTTCCCATTGACGATGAAACACAGAAATTGCATAGGATTTAAATATAAGGGACACAATACCGACTTAAGTACAGGAAAACTGAGTCTTCCTACTGTCTATGTTTTGAGTGTTTCCTGTGTCACCAGTTTTACATTCCGATGCACCTCTGCAGGTTTACTGTATCCCTTGGACCTTCACAGTGATGATGAAACACAGATATTGCATCGGAATTTGATATAAGAGACACAATGCCGATTTAAGTACAGGAAGACTGAGTCTTTATACTTCTATGCTTTGAGCGTTTCCTGTGTCATCAGTTTTACATTCCGATGCAACTCTGCAGGTTTACTGAATTCCTTGGACCTTCCCATTGACGATGAAACACAGAAATTGCATCGGAATTAAATATAAGAGACACAATGCCGACTTAAGTACTACAAAACTGAGTCTCCTTAGGGTCTATGTTTTGAGCGTTTCCTGTGTCACCAGTTTTACATTCCGATGGACCTCTGCAGGTTTACTGTATCCCTTGGACCTCCCCATCGACGATGAAACACAGAAATTGCATCGGAATTAAATCTAAGAGACACAATGTCGACTTAAGTACAGGAAGACTGAGTCTTCCTACTGTCTACGTTTTCAGCGATTCCTGTGTCACCAGTTTTACATTCCGATGCACCTCTGCAGGTTTACTGTATCCCTTCGACCTTCGCAGTGACGATGAAAAACAGATATTGCATCGGAATTAAATATAAGAGACACAATGCCGACTTAAGTACAAGAAAACTGAGTCTTCTTGGGCTCTATGCTTTGAGCGTTTCCTGTGTCACCAGTTTTACATTCCGATGGACCTCTGCAGGTTTACTGTATCCCTTGGAGCGTCCCATTGACGATGAAACACAGAAATTGCATCAGAATTAAATCTAAGAGACACAATGTCGACTTAAGTACAGGAAGACTGAGTCTTCCTACTACGTTTTGAGCGTTTCCTGTGTCACCAGTTTTACATTCCGATGCACCTCTGCAGGTTTACTGTATCCCTTGGACCTTCCCAGTGACGATGAAACACAGAAATTGCATCGGAATTAAATATAAGAGACACAATGCCGACTTAAGTACAGGAAGACTGAGTCTTCCTACTGTCTATGTTTTGAGCGTTTCCTGTGTCACCAGTTTTTCTCTCTGATGCACCTCTGCAGGTTTACTGTATCCCTTGGACCTCCCCATCGACGATGAAACACAGAAATTGCATCGGAATTAAATATAAGAGACACAATGCCGAATTATTACTACAAAACTGAGTCTCCTTAGGGTCTATGTTTTGAGCGTTTCCTGTGTCACCAGTTTTACATTCCGATGCACCTCTGCAGGTTTACTGTATCCAATGAACCTTCCCATTGACGATGAAACACAGAAATTGCATTGGAATTAGATCTAAGAGACACAATGTCGACTTAAGTACAGGAAGACTGAGTCTTCCTACTGTCTATGTTTTGAGCGATTCCTGTGTCACCAGTTTTTCTCTCTGATGCACCTCTGCAGGTTTACTGTATCCCTTGGACCTCCCCATCGACGATGAAACACAGAAATAGCATGGGAATTAAATATAAGAGAGACAATGCCGACTTAAGTACAGGTAGACTGAGTCTTCCTACTGTCTACGTTTTGAGCGATTCCTGTATCACCAGTTTCACATTCCGATGCACCTCTGCAGGTTTACTGTATCCCTTCGACCTTCGCAGTGACGATGAAAAACAGATATTGCATCGGAATTAAATATAAGAGACACAATGCCGACTTAAGTACAAGAAAACTGAGTCTTCTTAGGCTCTATGTTTTGAGCGTTTCCTGTGTCACCAGTTTTACATTCCGATGGACCTCTGCAGGTTTACTGTATCCCTTGGAGCTTCCCATTGACGATGAAACACAGAAATTGCATCGGAATTAAATCTAAGAGACACAATGTCGACTTAAGTACAGGAAGACTGAGTCTTCCTACTGTCTACGTTTTGAGCGTTTCCTGTTTCACCAGTTTTACATTCCGATGCACCTCTGCAGGTTTACTGTATCAATTGTACCTTCCCATTGACGATGAAACACAGAAATTCATCGGATTTAAATATAAGAGACACAATGCCGACTTAAGTACAGGTAGACTGAGTCTTCCTACTGTCTATGTTTTGAGCGTTTCCTGTGTCACCAGTTTTACATTCCGATGCACATCTGCAGTTTTACTGTATCGATTGGACCTTCCCATTGACGATGAAACACAGAAATTGCATCGGAATTAAATATAAGAGACACAATGCCGACATAAGTACAGGAAGACTGAGTCTTCCTAATGTCTACGTTTTGAGCGTTTCCTGTGTCACCAATTTTACATTCCGATGCACCTCTGCAGGTTTATTGTATCCATTGGACCTTCGCATTGACGATGAAACACAGAAATTGCATAGGATTTAAATATAAGAGACACAATGCCGACTTAAGTACTACAAAACTGATTCTCCTTAGGGTCTATGTTTTGAGCGTTCCTGTGTCACCAGTTTTACATTCCGATGGACCTGTGCAGGTTTTCTGTATACCTTGGACCTCCCCATCGACGATGAAACACAGAGATTGCATCGGCATTAGATCTAAGAGACACAATGTCAACTTAAGTACAAGAAAACTGAGTCTTCTTAGGGTCTATGGTTTGAGCGTTTCCTGTGTCACCAGTTTTACATTCCCATGGACCTCAGCAGGTTTACTGTATCCCTTGGACCTTCCCATTGACGATGAAACACAGAAATTGCATCGGAATTAAATCTAAGGGACACAATGTCGACTTAAGTACAGGAAGACTGAGTCTTCCTACTGTCTCCGTTTTGAGCGTTTCCTGTGTCACCAGTTTTACATTCCGATGCACCTCTGCAGGTTTACTGTATCCATTGAACCTTCCCATTGACGATGAAACACAGAAATTGCATCGGATTTAAATATAAGAGACACAATGCCGACTAAAGTACAGGAAGACTGAGTCTTCCTACTGTCTATATTTTGATCGTTTCCTGTGACACCAGTTTTACATTCCGATGCACCTCTGCAGGTTTACTGTATCCCTTGGAGCTTCACAGTGACGATGAAACACAGAAAATGCATCGGAATTAAATATAAGAGGCACAATGCCGACTTAAGTACAATAAAACTGTGTCTTCTTAGGGTCTATGTTTTGAGCGTTTCCTGTGTCACCAGTTTTACATTCCGATACACCTCTGCATGTTTACTGTATCCATTGGACCTTCACAGTGACGATGAAACACAGAAATTGCATCGGAATTAAATATAAGAGACACAATGCCGACTTAAGTACTACAAAACTGAGTCTCCTTATGGTCTATGTTTTGAGCGTTTCCTGTGTCACCAGTTTTACATTCCGATGCACCTCTGCGGGTTTACTGTATCCATTGGACCTTCCCAGTGACGATGAAACACAGAAATAGCATCGGAATTAAATATAAGAGAGACAATGCCGGCTTAAGTACAGGTAGACCGAGTCTTCCTACTGTCTACGTTTTGAGCGATTCCTGTATCACCACTTTTACATTCCGATGCACCTCTGCAGGTTTACTGTATCCCTTCGACCTTCGCAGTGACGATGAAAAACAGATATTGCATCGGAATTAAATATAAGAGACACAATGCCGACTTAAGTACAAGAAAACTGAGTCTTCTTAGGCTCTATGTTTTGAGCGTTTCCTGTGTCACCAGTTTTACATTCCGATGGACCTCTGCAGGTTTACTGTATCCCTTGGAGCTTCCCATTGACGATGAAACACAGAAATTGCATCGGAATTAAATCTAAGAGACACAATGTCGACTTAAGTACAGGAAGACTGAGTCTTCCTACTGTCTACGTTTTGAGCGTTTCCTGTGTCACCAGTTTTACATTCCGATGCACCTCTGCAGGTTTACTGTATCCATTGAACCTTCCCATTGACGATGAAACACAGAAATTGCATCGGATTTAAATATAAGAGACACAATGCCGACTAAAGTACAGGAAGAGTGGGTCTTCCTACTGTCTATATTTTGATCTTTTCCTGTGACACCAGTTTTACATTCCGATGCACCTCTGCAGGTTTACTGTATCCCTTGGAGCTTCACAGTGACGATGAAACACAGAAATTGCATCGGAATTAAATATAAGAGACACAATGCCGACATAAGTACAGGAAGACTGAGTCTTCCTAATGTCTACGTTTTGAGCGTTTCCTGTGTCACCAATTTTACATTCCGATGCACCTCTGCAGGTTTATTGTATCCATTGGACCTTCCCATTGACGATGAAACACAGAAATTGCATAGGATTTAAATATAAGGGACACAATACCGACTTAAGTACAGGAAAACTGAGTCTTCCTACTGTCTATGTTTTGAGTGTTTCCAGTGTCACCAGTTTTACATTCCGATGTACCTCTGCAGGTTTACTGTATCCCTTGGACCTTCACAGTGACGATGAAACACGGATATTGTATCGGAATTTAATATAAGAGACGCAATGCCGATTTAAGTACTGGAAGACTGAGTCTTTATACTTTCTATGATTTGAGCGTTTCCTGTGTCATCAGTTTTACATTCCGATGCAACTCTGCAGGTTTACTGAATTCCTTGGACCTTCCCATTGACGATGAAACACAGAAATTGCATCGGAATTAAATATAAGAGACACAATGCCGACTTAAGTACTACAAAACTGATTCTCCTTAGGGTCTATGTTTTGAGCGTTCCTGTGTCACCAGTTTTACATTCCGATGAACCTGTGCAGGTTTTCTGTATCCCTTGGACCTCCCCTTCGACGATGAAACACAGAGATTGCATCGGCATTAGATCTAAGAGACACAATGTCAACTTAAGTACAAGAAAACTGAGTCTTCTTAGGGTCTATGGTTTGAGCGTTTCCTGTGTCACCAGTTTTACATTCCCATGGACCTCAGCAGGTTTACTGTATCCCTTGGACCTTCCCATTGACGATGAAACACAGAAATTGCATCGGAATTAAATCTAAGGGGCACAATGTCGACTTAAGTACAGGAAGACTGAGTCTTCCTACTGTCTCCGTTTTGAGCGTTTCCTGTGTCACCAGTTTTACATTCCGATGCACCTCTGCAGGTTTACTGTATCCATTGAACCTTCCCATTGACGATGAAACACAGAAATTGCATCGGATTTAAATATAAGAGACACAATGCCGACTAAAGTACAGGAAGACTGAGTCTTCCTACTGTCTATATTTTGATCGTTTCCTGTGACACCAGTTTTACATTCCGATGCACCTCTGCAGGTTTACTGTATCCCTTGGAGCTTCACAGTGACGATGAAACACAGAAAATGCATCGGAATTAAATATAAGAGGCACAATGCCGACTTAAGTACAATAAAACTGTGTCTTCTTAGGGTCTATGTTTTGAGCATTTCCTGTGTCACCAGTTTTACATTCCGATACACCTCTGCATGTTTACTGTATCCATTGGACCTTCACAGTGACGATGAAACACAGAAATTGCATCGGAATTAAATATAAGAGACACAATGCCGACTTAAGTACTACAAAACTGAGTCTCCTTACGGTCTATGTTTTGAGCGTTTCCTGTGTCACCAGTTTTACATTCCGATGCACCTCTGCGGGTTTACTGTATCCATTGGAACTTCCCAGTGACGATGAAACACAGAAATAGCATCGGAATTAAATATAAGAGAGACAATGCCGACTTAAGTACAGGTAGACCGAGTCTTCCTACTGTCTACGTTTTGAGCGATTCCTGTATCACCACTTTTACATTCCGATGCACCTCTGCAGGTTTACTGTATCCCTTCGACCTTCGCAGTGACGATGAAAAACAGATATTGCATCGGAATTAAATATAAGAGACACAATGCCGACTTAAGTACAAGAAAACTGAGTCTTCTTAGGCTCTATGTTTTGAGCGTTTCCTGTGTCACCAGTTTTACATTCCGATGGACCTCTGCAGGTTTACTGTATCCCTTGGAGCTTCCCATTGACGATGAAACACAGAAATTGCATCGGAATTAAATCTAAGAGACACAATGTCGACTTAAGTACAGGAAGACTGAGTCTTCCTACTGTCTACGTTTTGAGCGTTTCCTGTGTCACCAGTTTTACATTCCGATGCACCTCTGCAGGTTTACTGTATCCATTGTACCTTCCCATTGACGATGAAACACAGAAATTCATCGGATTTGAATGTAAGAGACACAATGCCGACTTAAGTACAGGAAGACTGAGTCTTCCAACTGTCTACGTTTTGAGCGTTTCCTGTGTCACCAATTTTACATTCCGATGCACCTCTGCAGGTTTATTGTATCCATTGGACCTTCCCATTGACGATGAAACACAGAAATTGCATAGGATTTAGATATAAGGGACACAATACCGACTTAAGTACAGGAAAACTGAGTCTTCCTACTGTCTATGTTTTGAGTGTTTCCTGTGTCACCAGTTTTACATTCCTTTGTACCTCTGCAGGTTTACTGTATCCCTTGGACCTTCACAGTGACGATGAAACACAGATATTGTATCGGAATTTAATATAAGAGACGCAATGCCGATTTAAGTACAGGAAGACTGAGTCTTTATACTTTCTATGATTTGAGCGTTTCCTGTGTCATCAGTTTTACATTCCGATGCAACTCTGCAGGTTTACTGAATTCCTTGGACCTTCCCATTTTCGATGAAACACAGAAATTGCATCGGAATTAAATATAAGAGACACAATGCCGACTTAAGTACTACAAAACTAAGTCTCCTTAGGGTCTATGTTTTGAGCGTTCCTGTGTCACCAGTTTTACATTCCGATGGACCTGTGCAGGTTTTCTGTATCCCTTGGACCTCCCCATCGACGATGAAACACAGAGATTGCATCGTCATTAGATCTAAGAGACACAATGTCGACTTAAGTACAGGAAGACTGAGTCTTCCTACTGTCTACGTTTTGAGCGTTTCCTGTGTCACCAGTTTTACATTCCGATGCACCTCTGCAGGTTTACTGTATCCATTGAACCTTCCCATTGACGATGAAACACAGAAATTGCATCGGATTTAAATATAAGAGACACAATGCCGACTTAAGTACAGGAAGACTGAGTCTTCCTACTGTCTACATTTTGATCGTTTCCAGTGACACCAGTTTTACATTCCGATTCACCTCTGCAGGTTTACTGTATCCCTTGGACCTCCCCATCGACGATGAAACACAGAAATTGCATCGGAATTAAATATAAGAGGCACAATGCCGACTTAAGTACAATAAAACTGTGTCTTTTTAGGGTCTATGTTTTCAGCGTTTCCTGTGTCACCAGTTTTACATTCCGATACACCTCTGCATGTTTACTGTATCCCTTCGACCCTCGCAGTGACGATGAAAAACAGATATTGCATCGGAACTAAAAATAAGAGACACAATGCCGACTTAAGTACAAGAAAACTGAGTCTTCTTGGGCTCTATGCTTTGAGCGTTTCCTGTGTCACCAGGTTTACATTCCGATGGACCTCTGCAGGTTTACTGTATCCCTTGGAGCTTCCCATTGACGATGAAACACAGAAATTGCATCGGAATTAAATCTAAGAGACACAATGTCGACTTAAGTACCGGAAGACTGAGTCTTCCTACTGTCTACGTTTTGAGCGTTTCCTGTGTCACCAGTTTTACATTCCGATGTACCTCTGCAGGTTTACTGTATCCCTTGGACCTTCTCAGTGACGATGAAACACGGATATTGTATCGGAATTTAATATAAGAGACGCAATGCCGATTTAAGTACTGGAAGACTGAGTCTTTATACTTTCTATGATTTGAGCGTTTCCTGTGTCATCAGTTTTACATTCCGATGCAACTCTGCAGGTTTACTGAATTCCTTGGACCTTCCCATTGACGATGAAACACAGAAATTGCATCGGAATTAAATATAAGAGACACAATGCCGACTTAAGTACTACAAAACTGAATCTCCTTAGGGTCTATGTTTTGAGCGTTCCTGTGTCACCAGTTTTACATTCCGATGGACCTGTGCAGGTTTTCTGTATCCCTTGGACCTCCCCTTCGACGATGAAACACAGAGATTGCATCGGCATTAGATCTAAGAGACACAATGTCAACTTAAGTACAAGAAAACTGAGTCTTCTTAGGGTCTATGGTTTGAGCGTTTCCTGTGTCACCAGTTTTACATTCCCATGGACCTCAGCAGGTTTACTGTATCCCTTGGACCTTCCCATTGACGATGAAACACAGAAATTGCATCGGAATTAAATCTAAGGGGCACAATGTCGACTTAAGTACAGGAAGACTGAGTCTTCCTACTGTCTCCGTTTTGAGCGTTTCCTGTGTCACCAGTTTTACATTCCGATGCACCTCTGCAGGTTTACTGTATCCATTGAACCTTCCCATTGACGATGAAACACAGAAATTGCATCGGATTTAAATATAAGAGACACAATGCCGACTAAAGTACAGGAAGACTGAGTCTTCCTACTGTCTATATTTTGATCGTTTCCTGTGACACCAGTTTTACATTCCGATGCACCTCTGCAGGTTTACTGTATCCCTTGGAGCTTCACAGTGACGATGAAACACAGAAAATGCATCGGAATTAAATATAAGAGGCACAATGCCGACTTAAGTACAATAAAACTGTGTCTTCTTCGGGTCTATGTTTTGAGCATTTCCTGTGTCACCAGTTTTACATTCCGATACACCTCTGCATGTTTACTGTATCCATTGGACCTTCACAGTGACGATGAAACACAGAAATTGCATCGGAATTAAATATAAGAGACACAATGCCGACTTAAGTACTACAAAACTGAGTCTCCTTATGGTCTATGTTTTGAGCGTTTCCTGTGTCACCAGTTTTACATTCCGATGCACCTCTGCAGGTTTACTGTATCCATTGTACCTTCCCATTGACGATGAAACACAGAAATTCATCGGATTTGAATGTAAGAGACACAATGCCGACTTAAGTACAGGTAGACTGAGTCTTCCTACTGTCTATGTTTTGAGCGTTTCCTGTGTCACCAGTTTTACATTCCGATGCACATCTGCAGTTTTACTGTATCGATTGGACCTTCCCATTGACGATGAAACACAGAAATTGCATCGGAATTAAATATAAGAGACACAATGCCGACTTAAGTACTACAAAACTGAGTCTCCTTAGGGTCTATGTTTTGAGCGTTCCTGTGTCACCAGTTTTACATTCCGATGGACCTGTGCAGGTTTTCTGTATCCCTTAGACCTCCCCATCGACGATGAAACACAGAGATTGCATCGTCATTAGATCTAAGAGACACAATGTCGACTTAAGTACAGGAAGACTGAGTCTTCCTACTGTCTACGTTTTGAGCGTTTCCTGTGTCACCAGTTTTACATTCCGATGCACCTCTGCAGGTTTACTGTATCCATTGAACCTTCCCATTGACGATGAAACACAGAAATTGCATCGGATTTAAATATAAGAGACACAATGCCGACTTAAGTACAGGAAGACTGAGTCTTCCTACTGTCTACATTTTGATCGTTTCCTGTGACACCAGTTTTACATTCCGATTCACCTCTGCAGGTTTACTGTATCCCTTGGACCTCCCCATCGACGATGAAACACAGAAATTGCATCGGAATTAAATATAAGAGGCACAATGCCGACTTAAGTACAATAAAACAGTGTCTTTTTAGGGTCTATGTTTTCAGCGTTTCCTGTGTCACCAGTTTTACATTCCGATACACCTCTGCATGTTTACTGTATCCATTGGACCTTCACAGTGACGATGAAACACAGAAATTGCATCGGAATTAAATATAAGAGACACAATGCCGACTTAAGTACCACAAAACTGAGTCTCCTTAGGGTCTATGTTTTGACCGTTTCCTGTGTCACCAGTTTTACATTCCTATGGACCTCTGCAGGTTTACTGTATCCCTTGGACCTCCCCATCGACGATGAAACACAGAAATTGCATCGGAATTAAATCTAAGAGACACAATGTCGACTTAAGTACAGGAAGACTGAGTCTTCCTACTGTCTACGTTTTCAGCGATTCCTGTGTCACCAGTTTTACATTCCGATGAACCTCTGCAGGTTTACTGTATCCCTTCGACCTTCGCAGTGACGATGAAAAACAGATATTGCATCGGAATTAAAAATAAGAGACACAATGCCGACTTAAGTACAAGAAAACTGAGTCTTCTTGGGCTCTATGCTTTGAGCGTTTCCTGTGTCACCAGGTTTACATTCCGATGGACCTCTGCAGGTTTACTGTATCCCTTGGAGCTTCCCATTGACGATGAAACACAGAAATTGCATCGGAATTAAATCTAAGAGACACAATGTCGACTTAAGTACAGGAAGACTGAGTCTTCCTACTGTCTACGTTTTGAGCGTTTCCTGTGTCACCAGTTTTACATTCCGATACACATCTGCAGGTATACTGTATCCATTGGACCTTTCCATTGACGATGAAACACAGAAATTGCATCGGATTTAAATATAAGAGACACAATGCCGACTTAAGTACAGGTAGACTGAGTCTTCCTACTGTCTATGTTTTGAGCGTTTCCTGTGTCACCAGTTTTACATTCCGATGCAACTCTGCAGTTTTACTGTATCGATTGGACCTTCCCATTGAGGATGAAACACAGAAATTGCATCGGAATTAAATATAAGAAACACAATGCCCACTTAAGTACAGGAAGACTGAGTCTTCCAACTGTCTACGTTTTGAGCGTTTCCTGTGTCACCAGTTTTACATTCCGATGCACCTCTGCAGGTTTACTGTATCCATTGGACCTTCCCATTGACGATGAAACACAGAAATTGCATCGGATTTAAATATAAGAGACACAATGCCGACTTAAGTACAGGAAGACTGAGTCTTCCTACTGTCTATGTTTTGAGCGTTTCCTCTGTCACCAGATTCACATTCCGATGCACCTCTGCAGGTTTACTGTATCCCTTGGACCTTCACAGTGACGATGAAACACAGATATTGCATCGGAATTTAATATAAGAGACACAATGCCGATTTAAGTACAGGAAGACTGAGTCTTTATACTGTCTATGTTTTCAGCGTTTCCTGTGTAATCAGTCTTACATTCCGATGCAACTCTGCAGGTTTACTGTATTCCTTGGACCTTCCCATTGACGATGAAACACCGAAATTGCATCGGAATTAAATATAAGAGACACAATGGCGACTTAAGTACTACAAAACTGAGTCTCCTTAGGGTCTATGTTTTGAGCGTTTCCTGTGTCACCAGTTTTACATTCCGATGCACCTCTGCAGGTTTACTGTATCCATTGGACGTTCCCAGTGGCGATGAAACTCAGAAATTGCATCGGAATTAAATATAAGAGACACAATGCCGACTTAAGTACAGGAAGACTGAGTCTTCCTACGGTCTATGTTTTGAGCGTTTCCTGTGTCACCAGTTTTTCACTCCGATGCACCTCTGCAGGTTTACTGTATCCCTTGGACCTCCCCATCGACGATGAAACACAGAAATTGCATCGGAATTAAATATAAGAGACACAATGCCGACTTAAGTACAAGAAAACTGAGTCTTCTTAGGGTGTATGTTTTGAGCGTTTCCATTGTCACCAGTTTTACATTCCGATACACCTCTGCAGGTTTACTGTATCCATTGGACCTTCACAGTGACGATGAAACACAGAAATTGCATCGGAATTAAATATAAGAGACACAATGACAACTTAAGTACTACAAAACTGAGTCTCCTTAGGGTCTATGTTTTGAGCGTTTTCTGTGTCACCAGTTTTACATTCCGATGCACCTCTGCAGGTTTACTGTATCCATTGGACCTTCCCAGTGACGATGAAACACAGAAATAGCATCGGAATTAAATATAAGAGAGACAATGCGAATTAAGTACAAGAGAACTGAGTCTTCTTAGGGTCTATGCTTTGAGCGTTTCCTGTGTTACCAGTTTTACATTCCGATGCACCTCTGCAGGTTTTCTGTATCCCTTGGACCTCCCCATCGACGATGAAACACAGAAATTGCATCGGAATTAGATCTAAGAGACACAATGTCGACTTAAGTACAGGAAGACTGAGTCTTCCTACTGTCTACGGTTTGAGCGATTCCTGTGTCACCAGTTTTACATTCCGATGCACCTCTGCAGGTTTACTGTATCCCTTGGACCTTCGCAGTGACGATGAAAAACAGATATTGCATCGGAATTAAATATAAGAGACACAATGACGACTTAAGTACAAGAAAACTGAGTATTCTTAGGCTCTATGCTTTGAGCGTTTCGTGTGTTACCAGTTTTACATTCCGATGGACCTCTGCAGGTCTACTGTATCCCTTGGACCTTCCCATTGACGATGAAATACAGAAATTCCATCGGAATTAAATCTAAGAGACACAATGTCGACTTAAGTACAGGAAGACTGAGTCTTCCTACTGTCTACGTTTTGAGCGTTTCCTGTGTCACCAGTTTTTACATTCCGATACACCTCTGCAGATTTGCTGTATCCATTGGACCTTCCCATTGACGATGAAACTCAGAAATTGCATCGGATTTAAATATAAGAGACACAATGCCGACTTAAGTACAGGTAGACTGAGTCTTCCTATTGTCTGTTTTTTGAGCGTTTCCTGTGTCACCAGTTTTCCATTCCGATGCACCTCTGCAGTTTAACTGTATCGACTGGACCTTCCCATTGACGATGAAACACAGAAATTGCATCGGAATTAAATATAAGAAACACAATGCCGACTTAAGTACAGGTAGACTGAGTCTTCCTACTGTCTATGTTTTGAGCGTTTCCTGTGTCACCAGTTTTACATTCCGATGCACCTCTGCAGTTTTACTGTATGGATTGGACCTTCCCATTGACGATGAAACACAGAAATTGCATCGGAATGAAATATAAGTGACACAACGCCGACTTAAGTACAGGAAGACTGAGTCTTCCAACTGTCCACGATTTGAGCGTTTCCTGTGTCACCAGTTTTACATTCCGATGCACCTCTGCAGGTTTACTGTATTCCTCTGACCTTCCCAGTGACGATGAAACACAGATATTGCATCGGAATTAAATATAAGAGACACAATGCCGATTTAAGTACAGGAAGACTGAGTCTTTATACTGTCTATGTTTTCAGCGTTTCCTGTGTAATAAGTCTTACTTTCCGATGCAACTCTGCAGGTTTACTGTATTCCTTGGACCTTCCCATTGACGATGAAACACAGAAATTGCATCGGAATTAAATATAAGAGACGCAATGCCGACTTAAGTACTACAAAGCTGAGTCTCCTTTGGGTCTATGTTTTGAGCGTTTCCTGTTAAACCAGTTTTACATTCCGATGCACCTCTGCAGGTTTACTGTATCCCTTGGACCTTCCCAGTGACGATGAAACACAGAAATTGCATCGGAATTAAATATAAGAGGCACAATGCTGACTTAAGTACAGGAAGACTGAGTCTTCCTACTGTCTACGTTTTGAGCGTTTTCTGTGTCACCAGTTTTACTTTCCGATGCACCTCTGCAGGTTTACTGTATCCATTGGACCTTCCCATTGACGATGAAACACAGAAATTGCATCGGATTTAAATATAAGAGACACAATGCCTACTTAAGTACAGGTAGACTGAGTCTTCCTACTGTCTATGTTTTGAGCGTTTCCTGTGTCACCAGTTTTACATTCCGATACACCTCTGCAGGTTTACTGTATCCATTGGACCTTCACAGTGACGATGAAACACAGAAATTGCATCGGAATTAAATATAAGAGAGACAATGCCGACTTAAGTACAAGAGAACTGAGTCTTCTTAGGGTCTATGCTTTGAGCGTTTCCTGTGTCACCAGTTTTACATTCCGATGGTCCTCTGCAGGTTTTCTGTGTCCCGTGGACCTCCCCATCGACGACGAAACACAGAAAATGCATCGGAATTAGATCTAAGAGACACAATGTCGACTTAAGTACAGGAAGACTGAGTCTTCCTACTGTCTATGATTTGAGCGTTTTCTGTGTCACCAGTTTTACTTTCCGATGCACCTCTGCAGGTTTACTGTATCCATTGGACCTTCCCATTGACGATGAAACACAGAAATTGCATCGGATTTAAATATAAGAGACACAATGCCTACGTAAGTACAGGTAGACTGAGTCTTCCTACTGTCTATGTTTTGAGCGTTTCCTGTGTCACCAGTTTTACATTCCGATGCACCTCTGCAGTTTTACTGTATCGATTGGAATTTCCCATTGACGATGAAACACAGAAATTACATCGGAATTAAATATAAGAGACACAATACCGACTTAAGTACTACAAAACTGAGTCTCCCTAGGTCTATGTTTTGAGCGTTCCTGTGTCACCAGTTTTACATTCCGATGGACCTGTGCAGGTTTTCTGTATCCCTTGGACCTCCCCATCGACGATGAAACACAGAAATTGCATCGGAAATAGATGTAAGCGACACAATGTCAACTTAAGTACAAGAAAACTGATTCTTCTTAGGGTCTATGTTTTGACCGTTTCCTGTGTCCCCAGTTTTACATTCCGATGGACCTGAGCAGGTTTACTGTATCCATTGGACCTTCCCATTGACGATGAAACACAGAAATTGCATCGGATTTAAATATAAGAGACACAATGTCGAATTAAGTACTGGAAGACTGAGTCTTCCTACTGTCTATGTTTGAGCTATTCCTGTGTCACCAGTTTTACATTCCGATGCACCTCTGCAGGTTTACTGTATCCATTTGACTTTCCCATTGACGATGAAACACAGAAATTGCATCGGATTTAAATATAAGAGACACAATGCCGACTTAAGTACAGGTAGACTGAGTCTTCCTACTGTCTATGTTTTGAGCGTTTCCTGTGTCACCAGTTTTACATTCCGATGCACCTCTGCAGTTTTACTGTATCGATTGGACCTTCCCATTGAGGATGAAACACAGAAATTGCATCGGAATTAAATATAAGAAACACAATGCCGACTTAAGTACAGGAAGACTGAGTCTTCCAACTGTCTACGTTTTGAGCGTTTCCTGTGTCACCAGTTTTACATTCCGATGCATCTCTGCAGGTTTACTGTATCCATTGGACCTTCCCATTGACGATCAAACACAGAAATTGCATCGGATTTAAATATAAGAGACACAATGCCGACTTAAGTACAGGAAGACTGAGTCTTCCTACTGTCTATGTTTTGAGCGTTTCCTGTGTCACCAGATTCACATTCCGATGCACCTCTGCAGGTTTACTGTATCCCTTGGACCTTCACAGTGACGATGAAACACAGATATTGCATCGGAATTTAATATAAGAGACACAATGCCGATTTAAGTACAGGAAGACTGAGTCTTTATACTGTCTATGTTTTCAGCGTTTCCTGTGTAATCAGTCTTACATTCCGATGCAACTCTGCAGGTTTACTGTATTCCTTGGACCTTCCCATTGACGATGAAACACCGAAATTGCATCGGAATTAAATATAAGAGACACAATGGCGACTTAAGTACTACAAAACTGAGTCTCCTTAGGGTCTATGTTTTGAGCGTTTCCTGTGTCACCAGTTTTACATTCCGATGCACCTCTGCAGGTTTACTGTATCCATTGGACCTTCCCAGTGGCGATGAAACTCAGAAATTGCATCGGATTTAAATATAAGAGACACAATGTCGAATTAAGTACTGGAAGACTGAGTCTTCCTACTGTCTATGTTTGAGCTATTCCTGTGTCACCAGTTTTACATTCCGATGCACCTCTGCAGGTTTACTGTATCCATTTGACTTTCCCATTGACGATGAAACACAGAAATTGCATCGGATTTAAATATAAGAGACACAATGCCGACTTAAGTACTACAAAACTGAGTCTCCTTAAGGTCTATGTTTTGAGCGTTTCCTGTGTCACCAGTTTTACATTCCGACGCTCCTCTGCAGTTTTACTGTATCCATTGAACTTTCCTAGTGACGATGAAACACAGAAATTGCATCGGAATTAAATATAAGAGAAACAATGCCGACTTAAGTACAAGAAAACTGAGTCTTCTTAGGGTCTATGTTCTGAGCGTTTCCTGTGTCACCAGTTTTACATTCCGATGGACCTCTGCAGGTGTTCTGTATCCCTTGGACCTCCCCATCCACGATGAAACACAGAAATAGCATCGGAATTAAATCTAAGAGACACAATGTCGACTTAAGTACAGGAAGACTGAGTCTTCCTACTGTCTACGTTTTGAGCGATTCCTGTGTCACCAGTTTTACATTCCGATGCACCTCTGCAGGTTTACTGTATCACTTCGACCTTCGCAGTGACGATGAAAAACAGATATTGCATCGGAATTAAATATAAGAGACACAATGCCGACTTAAGTACAAGAAAACTGAGTCTTCTTAGGCCCTATGCTTTGAGCGTTTCCTGTGTCACCAGTTTTACATTCCGATGGACCTCTGCAGGTTTACTGTATCCCTTGGAGCTTCACAGTGACGATGAAACACAGATATTGCATCGGAATAAAATCTAAGAGGCACAATGTCGACTTAAGTACAGGAAGACTGAGTCTTCCTACTGTCTACGTTTTGAGCGTTTCCTGTGTCACCAGCTTTACATTGCGATGCACCTCTGCAGGTTTACTGTATCCATTGGACCTTCCCATTGACGATGAAACACAGAAATTGCATCGGATTTAAATATAAGAGACGCAATGCCGACTTAAATACAGGAAGACTGAGTCTTCCTACTGTCTATGTTTTGAGCGTTTCCTATGTCACCAGATTTACATTCCGATGCACTTCTGCAGGTTTACTGTATCCCTTGGACCTTCACAGTGACAACGAAACACAGATATTGCATCGGAATTTAATATAAGAGACACAATGGCGATTTAAGTACAGGAAGACTGAGTCTTTATACTGTCTATGCTTTGAGCGTTTCCTGTGTCACCAGTTTTACATTCCGATGCACCTCTGCAAGTTTACTCTATCGATTGGACCTTCCCATTGACGATGAAACACAGAAATTGCATCGGAATTAAATATAAGAGACACAAATCCGACTTAAGTACAGGAAGACTGAGTCTTCCTACTGTCTACGTTTTGAGCGTTTCCTGTGTCACCAGTTTTACATTCCGATGCACCTCTGCAGGTTTACTGTATCCATTGGACCTTCCCATTGACGATGAAACACAGAAATTGCATCGGATTTAAATATAAGATACACAATGCCGACTTAAGTACAGGAAGACTGAGTCTTCCTACTGTCTATGTTTTGAGCGCTTCCTGTGTCACCAGTTTTACATTCCGATGCACCTCTGCAGGTTTACTGTATTCCTCTGACCTTCCCAGTGACGATGAAACACAGATATTGCATCGGAATTAAATATAAGAGACACAATGCCGATTTAAGTACAGGAAGACTGAGTCTTTATACTGTCTATGTTTTCAGCGTTTCCTGTGTAATAAGTCTTACTTTCCGATGCAACTCTGCAGGTTTACTGTATTCCTTGGACCTTCCCATTGACGACGAAACACAGAAATTGCATCGGAATTAAATATAAGAGACGCAATGCCGACTTAAGTACTACGAAACTGAGTCTCCTTTGGGACTATGTTTTGAGCGTTTCCTGTTAAACCAGTTTTACATTCCGATGCACCTCTGCAGGTTTACTGTATCCATTGGACCTTCCCAGTGACGATGAAACACAGAAATTGCATCGGAATTCAATATAAGAGACACAATTGCGACTTAAGTACAGGAAGACTGAGTCTTCCGACTCTCTATGTTTTGAGCGTTTCCTGTGTCACTGGTTTTTCACTCCGATGCACCTCTGCAGGTTTACTGTATCCCTTGGACCTCCCCATCGACGATGAAACACAGAAATTACATCGGAATTAAATATAAGAGGCACAATGCTGACTTAAGAACAGGAAGACTGAGTCTTCCTACTGTCTACGTTTTGAGCGTTTTCTGTGTCACCAGTTTTACTTTCCGATGCACCTCTGCAGGTTTATTGTATCCATTGGACCTTCCCATTGACGATGAAACACAGAAATTGCATCGGATTTAAATATAAGAGACACAATGCCTACTTAAGTACAGGTAGACTGAGTCTTCCTACTGTCTATGTTTTGAGCGTTTCCTGTGTCACCAGTTTTACATTCCGATACACCTCTGCAGGTTTACTGTATCCATTGGACCTTCACAGTGATGATGAAACACAGAAATTGCATCGGAATTAAACATAAGAGAGACAATGCCGACTTAAGTACAAGAGAACTGAGTCTTCTTAGGGTCTATGTTTTGAGCGTTTCCTGTGTCACCAGTTTTACATTCCGATGGTCCCCTGCAGGTTTTCTGTGTCCCGTGGACCTCCCCATCGACGACGAAACGCAGAAAATGCATCGGAATTAGATCTAAGAGACACAATGTCGACTTAAGTACAGGAAGACTGAGTCTTCCTACTGTCTACGTTTTGAGCGTTTTCTGTGTCACCAGTTTTACTTTCCGATGCACCTCTGCAGGTTTACTGTATTAATTGGACCTTCCCATTGACGATGAAACACAGAAATTGCATCGGATTTAAATATTAGAGACACAATGCCTACGTAAGTACAGGTAGACTGAGTCTTCCTACTGTCTATGTTTTGAGCGTTTCCTGTGTCACCAGTTTTACATTCCGATGCACCTCTGCAGTTTTACTGTATCGATTGGAATTTCCCATTGACGATGAAACACAGAAATTACATCGGAATTAAATATAAGAGACACAATGCCGACTTAAGTACTACAAAACTGAGTCTCCCTAGGTCTATGTTTTGAGCGTTCCTGTGTCACCAGTTTTACATTCCGATGGACCTGTGCAGGTTTTCTGTATCCCTTGGACCTCCCCATCGACGATGAAACACAGAAATTGCATCGGAATTAGATGTAAGCGACACAATGTCAACTTAAGTACAAGAAAACTGATTCTTCTTAGGGTCTATGTTTTGAGCGTTTCCTGTGTCACCAGTTTTACATTCCGATGGACCTGAGCAGGTTTACTGTATCCATTGGACCTTCCCATTGACGATGAAACACAGAAATTGCATTGGATTTAAATATAAGAGACACAATGTCGAATTAAGTACTGGAAGACTGAGTCTTCCTACTGTCTATGTTTGAGCTATTCCTGTGTCACCAGTTTTACATTCCGATGCACCTCTGCAGGTTTACTGTATCCATTTGACTTTCCCATTAACGATGAAACACAGAAATTGCATCGGATTTAAATATAAGAGACACAATGCCGACTTAAGTACTACAAAACTGAGTCTCCTTAAGGTCTATGTTTTGAGCGTTTCCTGTGTCACCAGTTTTACATTCCGACGCTCCTCTGCAGGTTTACTGTATCCATTGGACTTTCCCAGTGACGATGAAACACAGAAATTGCATCGGAATTAAATATAAGAGAAACAATGCCGACTTAAGTACAAGAAAACTGAGTCTTCTTAGGGTCTATGTTCTGAGCGTTTCCTGTGTCACCAGTTTTACATTCCGATGGACCTCTGCAGGTGTTCTGTATCCCTTGGACCTCCCCATCCACGATGAAACACAGAAATTGCATCGGAATTAAATCTAAGAGACACAATGTCGACTTAAGTACAGGAAGACTGAGTCTTCCTACTGTCTACGTTTTGAGCGATTCCTGTGTCACCAGTTTTACATTCCGATGCACCTCTGCAGGTTTACTGTATCACTTCGACCTTCGCAGTGACGATGAAAAACAGATATTGCATCGGAATTAAATATAAGAGACACAATGCCGACTTAAGTACAAGAAAACTGAGTCTTCTTAGGCCCTATGCTTTGAGCGTTTCCTGTGTCACCAGTTTTACATTCCGATGGACCTCTGCAGGTTTACTGTATCCCTTGGACCTTCACAGTGACGATGAAACACAGATATTGCATCGGAATAAAATCTAAGAGGCACAATGTCGACTTAAGTACAGGAAGACTGAGTCTTCCTACTGTCTACGTTTTGAGGGTTTCCTGTGTCACCAGTTTTACATTGCGATGCACCTCTGCAGGTTTACTGTATCCATTGGACCTTCCCATTGACGATGAAACACAGAAATTGCATCGGATTTAAATATAAGAGACACAATGCCGACTTAAGTACAAGAAAACTGAGTCTTCTTAGGGTCTATGTTTTGAGCGTTTCCTGTGTCACAGGTTTTACATTCCGATGCACCTCTGCAGTTTTACTGTATCGATTGGAATTTCCCATTGACGATGAAACACAGAAATTGCATCGGAATTAAATATAAGAGACGCAATGCCGACTTAAATACAGGAAGACTGAGTCTTCCTACTGTCTATGTTTTGAGCGTTTCCTATGTCACCAGATTTACATTCCGATGCACTTCTGCAGGTTTACTGTATCCCTTGGACCTTCACAGTGACAACGAAACACAGATATTGCATCGGAATTTAATATAAGAGACACAATGGCGATTTAAGTACAGGAAGACTGAGTCTTTATACTGTCTATGCTTTGAGCGTTTCCTGTGTCACCAGTTTTACATTCCGATGCACCTCTGCAAGTTTACTCTATCGATTGGACCTTCCCATTGACGATGAAACACAGAAATTGCATCGGAATTAAATATAAGAGACACAAATCCGACTTAAGTACAGGAAGACTGAGTCTTCCTACTGTCTACGTTTTGAGCGTTTCCTGTGTCACCAGTTTTACATTCCGATGCACCTCTGCAGGTTTACTGTATCCATTGGACCTTCCCATTGACGATGAAACACAGAAATTGCATCGGATTTAAATATAAGATACACAATGCCGACTTAAGTACAGGAAGACTGAGTCTTCCTACTGTCTATGTTTTGAGCGCTTCCTGTGTCACCAGTTTTACATTCCGATGCACCTCTGCAGGTTTACTGTATTCCTCTGACCTTCCCAGTGACGATGAAACACAGATATTGCATCGGAATTAAATATAAGAGACACAATGCCGATTTAAGTACAGGAAGACTGAGTCTTTATACTGTCTATGTTTTCAGCGTTTCCTGTGTAATAAGTCTTACTTTCCGATGCAACTCTGCAGGTTTACTGTATTCCTTGGACCTTCCCATTGACGATGAAACACAGAAATTGCATCGGAATTAAATATAAGAGACGCAATGCCGACTTAAGTACTACAAAACTGAGTCTCCTTTGGGACTATGTTTTGAGCGTTTCCTGTTAAACCAGTTTTACATTCCGATGCACCTCTGCAGGTTTACTGTATCCATTGGACCTTCCCAGTGACGATGAAACACAGAAATTGCATCGGAATTCAATATAAGAGACACAATTGCGACTTAAGTACAGGAAGACTGAGTCTTCCGACTCTCTATGTTTTGAGCGTTTCCTGTGTCACCAGTTTTTCACTCCGATGCACCTCTGCAGGTTTACTGTATCCCTTGGACCTCCCCATCGACGATGAAACACAGATATTGCATCGGAATTAAATATAAGAAGCACAATGCTGACTTAAGTACAGGAAGACTGAGTCTTCCTACTGTCTACGTTTTGAGCGTTTTCTGTGTCACCAGTTTTACTTTCCGATGCACCTCTGCAGGTTTACTGTATCCATTGGACCTTCCCATTGACGATGAGACACAGAAATTGCATCGGATTTAAATATAAGAGACACAATGCCTACTTAAGTACAGGTAGACTGAGTCTTCCTACTGTCTATGTTTTGAGCGTTTCCTGTGTCACCAGTTTTACATTCCGATACACCTCTGCAGGTTTACTGTATCCATTGGACCTTCACAGTGACGATGAAACACAGAAATTGCATCGGAATTAAATATAAGAGAGACAATGCCGACTTAAGTACAAGAGAACTGAGTCTTCTTAGGGTCTATGTTTTGAGCGTTTCCTGTGTCACCAGTTTTACATTCCGATGGTCCCCTGCAGGTTTTCTGTGTCCCGTGGACCTCCCCATCGACGACGAAACGCAGAAAATGCATCGGAATTAGATCTAAGAGACACAATGTCGACTTAAGTACAGGAAGACTGAGTCTTCCTACTGTCTACGTTTTGAGCGTTTTCTGTGTCACCAGTTTTACTTTCCGATGCACCTCTGCAGGTTTACTGTATCCATTGGACCTTCCCATTGACGATGAAACACAGAAATTGCATCGGATTTAAATATTAGAGACACAATGCCTACGTAAGTACAGGTAGACTGAGTCTTCCTACTGTCTATGTTTTGAGCGTTTCCTGTGTCACCAGTTTTACATTCCGATGCACCTCTGCAGTTTTACTGTATCGATTGGAATTTCCCATTGACGATGAAACACAGATTTTACATCGGAATTAAATATAAGAGACACAATGCCGACTTAAGTACTACAAAACTGAGTCTCCCTAGGTCTATGTTTTGAGCGTTCCTGTGTCACCAGTTTTACATTCCGATGGACCTGTGCAGGTTTTCTGTATCCCTTGGACCTCCCCATCGACGATGAAACACAGAAATTGCATCGGAATTAGATGTAAGCGACACAATGTCAACTTAAGTACAAGAAAACTGATTCTTCTTAGGGTCTATGTTTTGAGCGTTTCCTGTGTCACCAGTTTTACATTCCGATGCACCTCTGCAGTTTTACTGTATCGATTGGAATTTCCCATTGACGATGAAACACAGATATTACATCGGAATTAAATATAAGAGACACAATGCCGACTTAAGTACTACAAAACTGAGTCTCCCTAGGTCTATGTTTTGAGCGTTCATGTGTCACCAGTTTTACATTCCGATGGACCTGTGCAGGTTTTCTGTATCCCTTGGACCTCCCCATCGACGATGAAACTCAGAAATTGCATCGGAATTAGATGTAAGCGACACAATGTCAACTTAAGTACAAGAAAACTGATTCTCCTTAAGGTCTATGTTTTGAGCGTTTCCTGTGTCACCAGTTTTACATTCCGACGCTCCTCTGCAGGTTTACTGTATCCATTGGACTTTCCCAGTGACGATGAAACACAGAAATTGCATCGGAATTAAATATAAGAGAAACAATGCCGACTTAAGTACAAGAAAACTGAGTCTTCTTAGGGTCTATGTTCTGAGCGTTTCCTGTGTCACCAGTTTTACATTCCGATGGACCTCTGCAGGTGTTCTGTATCCCTTGGACCTCCGCATCCACGATGAAACACAGAAATTGCATCGGAATTAAATCTAAGAGACACAATGTCGACTTAAGTACAGGAAGACTGAGTCTTCCTACTGTCTACGTTTTGAGCGTTTCCTGTGTCACCAGTTTTACATTGCGATGCACCTCTGCAGGTTTACTGTATCCATTGGACCTTCCCATTGACGATGAAACACAGAAATTGCATCGGATTTAAATATAAGAGACACAATGCCGACTTAAGTACAAGAAAACTGAGTCTTCTTAGGGTCTATGTTTTGAGCGTTTCCTGTGTCACAGGTTTTACATTCCGATGCACCTCTGCAGTTTTACTGTATCGATTGGAATTTCCCATTGACGATGAACCACAGAAATTGCATCGGAATTAAATATAAGAGACACAATGCCGACTTAAGTACAGGAAGACTGAGTCTTCCTACTGTCTACGTTTTGAGCGTTTCCTGTGTCACCAGTTTTACATTCCGATGCATCTCTGCAGGTTTATTGTATCCATTGGACCTTCCCATTGACGATGAAAACCAGAAATTGCATCGGATTTAAATATAAGGGACACAATACCGACTTAAGTACAGGAAAACTGAGTCTTCCCACTGTCTATTTTTTGAGTGTTTCCTGTGTCACCAGTTTTACATTCCGATGCATCTCTGCAGGTTTACTGTATCCCTTGGACCTTCACAGTGACGATGAAACACAGATATTTCATCGGAATTTAATATAAGAGACACAATGCCGATTTAAGTACAGGAAGACTGAGTCTTTATACTGTCTATGTTTTCAGCTTTTCCTGTGTAATCAGTTTTACATTCCGATGCAACTCTGCAGGTTTACTGTATTCCTTCGACCTTCCGATTGACGATGAAACACAGAAATTGCATCGGAATTAAATATAAGAGACACAATGCCGACTTAAGTACTACAAAACCTGAGTCTCCCTAGGTCTATGTTTTGAGCGTTCCTGTGTCACCAGTTTTACATTCCGATGGACCTGTGCAGGTTTTCTGCATCCCTTGGACCTCCCCATCGACGATGATACACAGAAATTGCATCGGAATTTGATGTAAGAGAGACAATGTCAACTTAAGTAAAAGAAAACTGATTCTTCTTAGGGTCTATGTTTTGAGCGTTTCCTGTGTCACCAGTTTTACATTCCGATGGACCTCAGCAGGTTTACTGTATCCCTTGGACCTTCACAGTGACGAAGAAACACAGATATTGCATCGGAATTTAATATAAGAGACACAATGCCGATTTAAGTACAGAAGACTGAGTCTTCCTACTGTCTACGTTTTGAGCGTTTCCTGTGTCACCAGTTTTACATTCCGATGCACCTCTGCAGGTTTACTGTATCCCTTGGACCTTCACAGTGACGAAGAAACACAGATATTGCATCGGAATTTAATATAAGAGACACAATGCCGATTGAAGTACAGGAAGACTGAGTCTTTATACTGTCTATGTTTTCAGCGTTTCCTGTGTAATCAGTTTTACATTCCGATGCAACTCTGCAGGTTTACTGTATTCCTTCGACCTTCCCATTGACGATGAAACACAGAAATTGCATCGGAATTAAATATAAGAGACACAATGCCGACTTAAGTACTACAAAACTGAGTCTCCTTAGGGTCTATGTTTTGAGCGTTTCCTGTGTCACCAGTTTTACATTCCGATGCTCCTCTGCAGGTTTACTGTATCCATTGGACTTTCCCAGTGACGATGAAACACAGAAATTGCATCGGAATTAAATAGAAGAGAAACAATGCCGACTTAAGTACAAGAAAACTGAGTCTTCTTAGGGTCTATGTTCTGAGCGTTTCCTGTGTCACCAGTTTTACATTCCGATGGACCTCTGCAGGTTTTCTGTATCCCTTGGACCTCCCCATCGACGATGAAACACAGAAATTGCATCGGAATTAGATCTAAGAGACACAATGTCAACTTAAGTACAAGAAAACTGACTCTTCTTAGGGTCTATGTTTTGAGCGTTTCCTGTGTCACCAGTTTTACATTCCAATGCACCTCTGCAAGTTTACTGTATCGATTGGACCTTCCCATTGACGATGAAACACAGAAATTGCATCGGAATTAAATATAAGAGACACAATGCCGACTTAAGTACAGGAAGACTGAGTCTTCCTACTGTCTACGTTTTGAGCGTTTCCGGTGTCATCAGTATTACATTCCGATGCAACTCTGCAGGTTTACTGTATCCATTGGACCTTCCCATTGACGATGAAACACAGAAATTGCATCGGATTTAAATATAAGAGACACAATGCCGACTTAAGTACAAGAAAACTGAGTCTTCTTAGGGTCTATGTTTTGAGCTTTTCCTGTGTCACCAGTTTTACATTCCGATGGACCTCTGCAGGTTTTCTGTATCTCTTGGACCTCCCCATCGACGATGAAACACAGAAATTGCTTTGGAATTAAATATAAGAGATACAATGCCAACTTAATTACAGGAAGACTGTGTCTTCCTACTGTCTATGTATTGAGCGTTTCCAGTGTCACCAGGTTTACATTCCGATGCACCTCTGCAGGTTTAGTGTATCGATTAGACCTTCCCATTGACGATGAAACACAGAAATTGCATCGGAATTAAATGTAAGAGACACAATGCCGACTTAAGTACTACAAAACTGAGTCTCCTTAGGGTCTATGTTATGAGCGTTTCCTGTGTCACCAGTTTTACATTCCGATGCACCTCTGCAGGTTTACTGTATCCATTGGACCTTCCCATTGACGATAAAACACAGAAATTGCATCGGATTTAAATATAAGAGACACAATGCCGACTTAAGTACAGGAAGTCTGAGTCTTCCTAATGTCTATGTTTTGAGCGTTTCCTGTGTCACCAGTTTTACATTCCGATGCACCTCTGCAGGTTTAGTGTATCGATTAGTACTTCCCATTGACGATGAAACACAGAAATTGCATCGGAATTAAATATAAGAGACACAATGCCGACTTAAGTACTACAAAACTGAGTCTCCTTAGGGTCTATGTTTTGAGCGTTTCCTGTGTCACCAGTTTTACATTCCGATGCACCTCTGCAGGTTTACTGTATCCATTGGACCTTCCCATTGACGATAAAACACAGAAATTGCATCGGATTTAAATATAAGAGACACAATGCCGACTTAAGTACAGGAAGAATGAGTCTTCCTAATGTCTATGATTTGAGCGTTTCCTGTGTCACCAGTTTTACATTCCGATGCACCTCTGCCGGTTTAGTGTATCGATTAGTACTTCCCATTGACGATGAAACACAGAAATTGCATGGGAATTAAATATAAGAGACACAATGCCGACTTAAGTACTACAAAACTGAGTCTCCTTAGGGTCTATGTTTTGAGCGTTTCCTGTGTCACCAGTTTTACATTCCGATGCACCTCTGCAGGTTTACTGTATCCCTTGGACCTTCGCAGTGACGATGAAACACAGATATTGCATCGGAATTTAATATAAGAGACACAATGCCAATTTAAGTACAGGAAGACTGAGTCTTTATACTGTCTATGTTTTCAGCGTTTCCTGGGTAATCAGTTTTACATTCCGATGCAACTCTGCAGGTTTACTGTATTCCTTGGACCTTCCCATTGACGAAGAAACACAGAAATTACATCGGAATTAAATATAAGAGACACAATGCCCACTTAAGTACTACAAAACTGAGTATCCTTAGGGTCTATGATTTGAGCGTTTCCTGTGTCACCAGTTTTACATTCCGATGCACCTCTGCAGGTTTACTGTATCCATTGGACCTTCTCAGTGACGATGAAACACAGAAATTGCATCGGAATTAAATATAAGAGAGACAATGCCGACTTAAGTACAAGAAAACTGAGTCTACTTAAGGTCTATGCTTTGAGCGTTTCCTGTGTCAACAGTTTTACAATCCGATGGACCTGTGCAGGTTTTCTGTATCCCTTGGACCTTCCCATTAACGATGAAACACAGAAATTGCATCAGATTTAAATATAAGAGACACAATGCCGACTTAAGTACAGGTAGACTGAGTCTTCGTACTGTCTATGTTTTGAGCGTTTCCTGTGTTACCAGTTTTACATTCCGATGCACCTCTGCAAGTTTACTGTATCGATTGGACCTTCCCATTGACGATGAAACACAGAAATTGCATCGGAATTAAATATAAGAGACACAATGCCGACTTAAGTACAGGAAGACTGTGTCTTCCTACTGTCTACGTTTTGAGCGTTTCCTGTGTCATCAGTTTTACATTCCGATGCAACTCTGCAGGTTTACTGTATCCATTGGACCTTCCCATTGACGAAGAAACACAGAAATTGCATCGGATTCAAATATAAGAGACACAATGCCGACTTAAGTACAGGAGGACTGAGTCTTCCTACTGTCCATGTTTTGAGCGTTTCCTGTGTCACCAGTTTTACATTGCGATGCACCTCTGCAGGTTTACTGTATCCCTTGGACCCTCTCAGTGACGATTAAACACAGATATTGCATCGGAATTAAATATAAGAGACACAATGCCGATTTAAGTACAGGAAGACTGAGTCTTTATACTGTCTATGCTTTCAGCGTTTCCTGTGTAATCAGTCTTACATTCCGATGCAACTCTGCAAGGGTTTACTGTATTCCTTGGACCTTCCCATTGACGATGAAACACAGAAATTGCATCGGAATTAAATATAAGTGACACAATGCCGACTTAAGTACTACAAAACTGAGTCTCCTTAGGGTCTATGTTTTGAGCGTTTCCTGTGTCACCAGTTTTACATTCCGATGCACCTCTGCAGGTTTACTGTATCCATTGGACCTTCCCAGTGACGATGAAACACAGAAATTGCATCGGAATTAAATATAAGAGACACAATGCCGACTTAAGTACAAGAAAACTGAGTCTTCTTAGGGTCTATGTTTTGAGCGTTTCCTGTGTCACCAGTTTTACATTCCGATGGACCTCAGCAGGTTTACTGTATCCCTTGGACCTTCACAGTGACGAAGAAACACAGATATTGCATCGGAATTTAATATAAGAGACACAATGCCGATTTAAGTACAGAAGACTGAGTCTTCCTACTGTCTACGTTTTGAGCGTTTCCTGTGTCACCAGTTTTACATTCCGATGCACCTCTGCAGGTTTACTGTATCCCTTGGACCTTCACAGTGACGAAGAAACACAGATATTGCATCGGAATTTAATATAAGAGACACAATGCCGATTGAAGTACAGGAAGACTGAGTCTTTATACTGTCTATGTTTTCAGCGTTTCCTGTGTAATCAGTTTTACATTCCGATGCCACTCTGCAGGTTTACTGTATTCCTTCGACCTTCCCATTGACGATGAAACACAGAAATTGCATCGGAATTAAATATAAGAGACACAATGCCGACTTAAGTACTACAAAACTGAGTCTCCTTAGGGTCTATGTTTTGAGCGTTTCCTGTGTCACCAGTTTTACATTCCGATGCTCCTCTGCAGGTTTACTGTATCCATTGGACTTTCCCAGTGACGATGAAACACAGAAATTGCATCGGAATTAAATAGAAGAGAAACAATGCCGACTTAAGTACAAGAAAACTGAGTCTTCTTAGGGTCTATGTTCTGAGCGTTTCCTGTGTCACCAGTTTTACATTCCGATGGACCTCTGCAGGTTTTCTGTATCCCTTGGACCTCCCCATCGACGATGAAACACAGAAATTGCATCGGAATTAGATCTAAGAGACACAATGTCAACTTAAGTACAAGAAAACTGACTCTTCTTAGGGTCTATGTTTTGAGCGTTTCCTGTGTCACCAGTTTTACATTCCAATGCACCTCTGCAAGTTTACTGTATCGATTGGACCTTCCCATTGACGATGAAACACAGAAATTGCATCGGAATTAAATATAAGAGACACAATGCCGACTTAAGTACAGGAAGACTGAGTCTTCCTACTGTCTACGTTTTGAGCGTTTCCGGTGTCATCAGTATTACATTCCGATGCAACTCTGCAGGTTTACTGTATCCATTGGACCTTCCCATTGACGATGAAACACAGAAATTGCATCGGATTTAAATATAAGAGACACAATGCCGACTTAAGTACAAGAAAACTGAGTCTTCTTAGGGTCTATGTTTTGAGCTTTTCCTGTGTCACCAGTTTTACATTCCGATGGACCTCTGCAGGTTTTCTGTATCTCTTGGACCTCCCCATCGACGATGAAACACAGAAATTGCTTTGGAATTAAATATAAGAGATACAATGCCAACTTAATTACAGGAAGACTGTGTCTTCCTACTGTCTATGTATTGAGCGTTTCCAGTGTCACCAGGTTTACATTCCGATGCACCTCTGCAGGTTTAGTGTATCGATTAGACCTTCCCATTGACGATGAAACACAGAAATTGCATCGGAATTAAATGTAAGAGACACAATGCCGACTTAAGTACTACAAAAGTGAGTCTCCTTAGGGTCTATGTTATGAGCGTTTCCTGTGTCACCAGTTTTACATTCCGATGCACCTCTGCAGGTTTACTGTATCCATTGGACCTTCCCATTGACGAAAAAACACAGAAATTGCATCGGATTTAAATATAAGAGACACAATGCCGACTTAAGTACAGGAAGTCTGAGTCTTCCTAATGTCTATGTTTTGAGCGTTTCCTGTGTCACCAGTTTTACATTCCGATGCACCTCTGCAGGTTTAGTGTATCGATTAGTACTTCCCATTGACGATGAAACACAGAAATTGCATCGGAATTAAATATAAGAGACACAATGCCGACTTAAGTACTACAAAACTGAGTCTCCTTAGGGTCTATGTTTTGAGCGTTTCCTGTGTCACCAGTTTTACATTCCGATGCACCTCTGCAGGTTTACTGTATCCATTGGACCTTCCCATTGACGATAAAACACAGAAATTGCATCGGATTTAAATATAAGAGACACAATGCCGACTTAAGTACAGGAAGAATGAGTCTTCCTAATGTCTATGATTTGAGCGTTTCCTGTGTCACCAGTTTTACATTCCGATGCACCTCTGCAGGTTTAGTGTATCGATTAGTACTTCCCATTGACGATGAAACACAGAAATTGCATCGGAATTAAATATAAGAGACACAATGCCGACTTAAGTACTACAAAACTGAGTCTCCTTAGGGTCTATGTTTTGAGCGTTTCCTGTGTCACCAGTTTTACATTCCGATGCACCTCTGCAGGTTTACTGTATCCCTTGGACCTTCGCAGTGACGATGAAACACAGATATTGCATCGGAATTTAATATAAGAGACACAATGCCAATTTAAGTACAGGAAGACTGAGTCTTTATACTGTCTATGTTTTCAGCGTTTCCTGTGTAATCAGTTTTACATTCCGATGCAACTCTGCAGGTTTACTGTATTCCTTGGACCTTCCCATTGACGAAGAAACACAGAAATTACATCGGAATTAAATATAAGAGACACAATGCCCACTTAAGTACTACAAAACTGAGTATCCTTAGGGTCTATGATTTGAGCGTTTCCTGTGTCACCAGTTTTACATTCCGATGCACCTCTGCAGGTTTACTGTATCCATTGGACCTTCTCAGTGACGATGAAACACAGAAATTGCATCGGAATTAAATATAAGAGAGACAATGCCGACTTAAGTACAAGAAAACTGAGTCTACTTAAGGTCTATGCTTTGAGCGTTTCCTGTGTCAACAGTTTTACAATCCGATGGACCTGTGCAGGTTTTCTGTATCCCTTGGACCTTCCCATTAACGATGAAACACAGAAATTGCATCAGATTTAAATATAAGAGACACAATGCCGACTTAAGTACAGGTAGACTGAGTCTTCGTACTGTCTATGTTTTGAGCGTTTCCTGTGTTACCAGTTTTACATTCCGATGCACCTCTGCAAGTTTACTGTATCGATTGGACCTTCCCATTGACGATGAAACACAGAAATTGCATCGGAATTAAATATAAGAGACACAATGCCGACTTAAGTACAGGAAGACTGTGTCTTCCTACTGTCTACGTTTTGAGCGTTTCCTGTGTCATCAGTTTTACATTCCGATGCAACTCTGCAGGTTTACTGTATCCATTGGACCTTCCCATTGACGAAGAAACACAGAAATTGCATCGGATTCAAATATAAGAGACACAATGCCGACTTAAGTACAGGAGGACTGAGTCTTCCTACTGTCCATGTTTTGAGCGTTTCCTGTGTCACCAGTTTTACATTGCGATGCACCTCTGCAGGTTTACTGTATCCCTTGGACCCTCTCAGTGACGATTAAACACAGATATTGCATCGGAATTAAATATAAGAGACACAATGCCGATTTAAGTACAGGAAGACTGAGTCTTTATACTGTCTATGCTTTCAGCGTTTCCTGTGTAATCAGTCTTACATTCCGATGCAACTCTGCAAGGGTTTACTGTATTCCTTGGACCTTCCCATTGACGATGAAACACAGAAATTGCATCGGAATTAAATATAAGTGACACAATGCCGACTTAAGTACTACAAAACTGAGTCTCCTTAGGGTCTATGTTTTGAGCGTTTCCTGTGTCACCAGTTTTACATTCCGATGCACCTCTGCAGGTTTACTGTATCCATTGGACCTTCCCAGTGACGATGAAACACAGAAATTGCATCGGAATTAAAAATAAGAGACACAATGCCGACTTAAGTACAAGAAAACTGAGTCTTCTTAGGGTCTATGTTTTGAGCGTTTCCTGTGTCACCAGTTTTACATTCCGATGGACCTCAGCAGGTTTACTGTATCCCTTGGACCTTCACAGTGACGAAGAAACACAGATATTGCATCGGAATTTAATATAAGAGACACAATGCCGATTTAAGTACAGAAGACTGAGTCTTCCTACTGTCTACGTTTTGAGCGTTTCCTGTGTCCCCAGTTTTACATTCCGATGCACCTCTGCAGGTTTACTGTATCCCTTGGACCTTCACAGTGACGAAGAAACACAGATATTGCATCGGAATTTAATATAAGAGACACATAGCCGATTGAAGTACAGGAAGACTGAGTCTTTATACTGTCTATGTTTTCAGCGTTTCCTGTGTAATCAGTTTTACATTCCGATGCAACTCTGCAGGTTTACTGTATTCCTTCGACCTTCCCATTGACGATGAAACACAGAAATAGCATCGGAATTAAATATAAGAGACACAATGCCGACTTAAGTACTACAAAACTGAGTCTCCTTAGGGTCTATGTTTTGAGCGTTTCCTGTGTCACCAGTTTTACATTCCGATGCTCCTCTGCAGGTTTACTGTATCCATTGGACTTTCCCAGTGACGATGAAACACAGAAATTGCATCGGAATTAAATAGAAGAGAAACAATGCCGACTTAAGTACAAGAAAACTGAGTCTTCTTAGGGTCTATGTTCTGAGCGTTTCCTGTGTCACCAGTTTTACATTCCGATGGACCTCTGCAGGTTTTCTGTATCCCTTGGACCTCCCCATCGACGATGAAACACAGAAATTGCATCGGAATTAGATCTAAGAGACACAATGTCAACTTAAGTACAAGAAAACTGACTCTTCTTAGGGTCTATGTTTTGAGCGTTTCCTGTGTCACCAGTTTTACATTCCAATGCACCTCTGCAAGTTTACTGTATCGATTGGACCTTCCCATTGACGATGAAACACAGAAATTGCATCGGAATTAAATATAAGAGACACAATGCCGACTTAAGTACAGGAAGACTGAGTCTTCCTACTGTCTACGTTTTGAGCGTTTCCGGTGTCATCAGTATTACATTCCGATGCAACTCTGCAGGTTTACTGTATCCATTGGACCTTCCCATTGACGATGAAACACAGAAATTGCATCGGATTTAAATATAAGAGACACAATGCCGACTTAAGTACAAGAAAACTGAGTCTTCTTAGGGTCTATGTTTTGAGCTTTTCCTGTGTCACCAGTTTTACATTCCGATGGACCTCTGCAGGTTTTCTGTATCTCTTGGACCTCCCCATCGACGATGAAACACAGAAATTGCTTTGGAATTAAATATAAGAGATACAATGCCAACTTAATTACAGGAAGACTGTGTCTTCCTACTGTCTATGTATTGAGCGTTTCCAGTGTCACCAGGTTTACATTCCGATGCACCTCTGCAGGTTTAGTGTATCGATTAGACCTTCCCATTGACGATGAAACACAGAAATTGCATCGGAATTAAATGTAAGAGACACAATGCCGACTTAAGTACTACAAAACTGAGTCTCCTTAGGGTCTATGTTATGAGCGTTTCCTGTGTCACCAGTTTTACATTCCGATGCACCTCTGCAGGTTTACTGTATCCATTGGACCTTCCCATTGACGATAAAACACAGAAATTGCATCGGATTTAAATATAAGAGACACAATGCAGACTTAAGTACAGGAAGTCTGAGTCTTCCTAATGTCTATGTTTTGAGCGTTTCCTGTGTCACCAGTTTTACATTCCGATGCACCTCTGCAGGTTTAGTGTATCGATTAGTACTTCCCATTGACGATGAAACACAGAAATTGCATCGGAATTAAATATAAGAGACACAATGCCGACTTAAGTACTACAAAACTGAGTCTCCTTAGGGTCTATGTTTTGAGCGTTTCCTGTGTCACCAGTTTTACATTCCGATGCACCTCTGCAGGTTTACTGTATCCATTGGACCTTCCCATTGACGATAAAACACAGAAATTGCATCGGATTTAAATATAAGAGACACAATGCCGACTTAAGTACAGGAAGAATGAGTCTTCCTAATGTCTATGATTTGAGCGTTTCCTGTGTCACCAGTTTTACATTCCGATGCACCTCTGCAGGTTTAGTGTATCGATTAGTACTTCCCATTGACGATGAAACACAGAAATTGCATGGGAATTAAATATAAGAGACACAATGCCGACTTAAGTACTACAAAACTGAGTCTCCTTAGGGTCTATGTTTTGAGCGTTTCCTGTGTCACCAGTTTTACATTCCGATGCACCTCTGCAGGTTTACTGTATCCCTTGGACCTTCGCAGTGACGATGAAACACAGATATTGCATCGGAATTTAATATAAGAGACACAATGCCAATTTAAGTACAGGAAGACTGAGTCTTTATACTGTCTATGTTTTCAGCGTTTCCTGTGTAAACAGTTTTACATTCCGATGCAACTCTGCAGGTTTACTGTATTCCTTGGACCTTCCCATTGACGAAGAAACACAGAAATTACATCGGAATTAAATATAAGAGACACAATGCCCACTTAAGTACTACAAAACTGAGTATCCTTAGGGTCTATGATTTGAGCGTTTCCTGTGTCACCAGTTTTACATTCCGATGCACCTCTGCAGGTTTACTGTATCCATTGGACCTTCTCAGTGACGATGAAACACAGAAATTGCATCGGAATTAAATATAAGAGAGACAATGCCGACTTAAGTACAAGAAAACTGAGTCTACTTAAGGTCTATGCTTTGAGCGTTACCTGTGTCAACAGTTTTACAATCCGATGGACCTGTGCAGGTTTTCTGTATCCCTTGGACCTTCCCATTAACGATGAAACACAGAAATTGCATCAGATTTAAATATAAGAGACACAATGCCGACTTAAGTACAGGTAGACTGAGTCTTCGTACTGTCTATGTTTTGAGCGTTTCCTGTGTTACCAGTTTTACATTCCGATGCACCTCTACAAGTTTACTGTATCGATTGGACCTTCCCATTGACGATGAAACACAGAAATTGCATCGGAATTAAATATAAGAGACACAATGCCGACTTAAGTACAGGAAGACTGTGTCTTCCTACTGTCTACGTTTTGAGCGTTTCCTGTGTCATCAGTTTTACATTCCGATGCAACTCTGCAGGTTTACTGTATCCATTGGACCTTCCCATTGACGAAGAAACACAGAAATTGCATCGGATTCAAATATAAGAGACACAATGCCGACTTAAGTACAGGAGGACTGAGTCTTCCTACTGTCCATGTTTTGAGCGTTTCCTGTGTCACCAGTTTTACATTGCGATGCACCTCTGCAGGTTTACTGTATCCCTTGGACCCTCTCAGTGACGATTAAACACAGATATTGCATCGGAATTAAATATAAGAGACACAATGCCGATTTAAGTACAGGAAGACTGAGTCTTTATACTGTCTATGCTTTCAGCGTTTCCTGTGTAATCAGTCTTACATTCCGATGCAACTCTGCAAGGGTTTACTGTATTCCTTGGACCTTCCCATTGACGATGAAACACAGAAATTGCATCGGAATTAAATATAAGTGACACAATGCCGACTTAAGTACTACAAAACTGAGTCTCCTTAGGGTCTATGTTTTGAGCGTTTCCTGTGTCACCAGTTTTACATTCCGATGCACCTCTGCAGGTTTACTGTATCCATTGGACCTTCCCAGTGACGATGAAACACAGAAATTGCATCGGAATTAAATATAAGAGACACAATGCCGACTTAAGTACAAGAAAACTGAGTCTTCTTAGGGTCTATGTTTTGAGCGTTTCCTGTGTCACCAGTTTTACATTCCGATGGACCTCCGCAGGTTTTCTGTATCTCTAGGACCTCCCCATCGACGATGAAACACAGAAATTGCATCGGAATTAGGTCTAAGAGACACAATGTCGACTTAAGTACAGGAAGACTGAGTCTTCCTACTGTCTACGTTTTGAGCGTTTCCTGTGTCACCAGTTTTACATACCGATGCACTTCTGCAGGTTTACTGTATCCATTGGACCTTCCCATTGACGATGAAACACAGAAATTGCTTTGGAATTAAATTTAAGAGATACAATGCCGACTTAATTACAGGAAGACTGTGTCTTCCTACTGTCTACGTTTTGAGCGTTTCCTGTGTCACCAGTTTTACATTCCGATGCACCTCTGCAAGTTTACTGTATCGATTGGACCTTCCCATTGACGATGAAACACAGAAATTGCATCGGAATTAAATATAAGAGACACAATGCCGACTTAAGTACAAGAAAACTGAGTCTACTTAGGGTCTATGTTTTGAGCGTTTCCTGTGTTACCAGTTTTACATTCCGATGCACCTCTGCAGGTTTACTGTATCCATTGGACCTTCTCAGTGACGATGAAACACAGAAATTGCATCGGAATTAAATATAAGAGACACAATGCCGACTTAAGTACAAGAAAACTGAGTCTTCTTAGGGTCTATGTTTTGAGCGTTTCCTGTGTCAACAGTTTTACATTCCGATGGACCTGTGCAGGTTTTCTGTATCCCTTGGACCTCCCCATCGACGATGAAACACAGAAATTGCATCGGATTTAAATATAAGAGACACAATGCCGACTTAAGTACAGGTAGACTGAGTCTTCCTACTGTCTATGTTTGAAGCGTTTCCTGTGTCACCAGTTTTACATTCCGATGCACCTCAGCAAGTTTACTGTATCGATTGGACCTTCCCATTGACGATGAAACACAGAAATTGCATCGGAATTAAATATAAGAGACACAATGCCGACTTAAGTACAGGAAGACTGAGTCTTCCTAATGTCTACGTTTTGAGCGTTTCCTGTGTCATCAGTTTTACATTCCGATGCAACTATGCATTTTTACTGTATCCATTGGACCTTCCCATTGACGAAGAAACACAGTAATTGCATCGGATTCAAATATAAGAGACACAATGCCGACTTAAGTACCGGAGGACTGAGCCTTCCTACTGTCCATGTTTTGAGCGTTTCCTGTGTCACCAGTTTTACATTGCGATGCACCTCTGCAGGTTTACTGTATCCCTTGGACCCTCACAGTGACGATGAAACACAGATATTGCATCGGAATTAAATATAAGAGACACAATGCCGATTTAAGTACAGGAAGACTGAGTCTTTATACTGTCTATGTTTTCAGCGTTACCTGTGTAATCAGTCTTACATTCCGATGCAACTCTGCAGGTTTACTGTATTCCGTGGACCTTCCCATTGACGATGAAACACAGAAATTGCATCGGAATTAAATATAAGTGACACAGTGCCGACTTAAGTACTACAAAACTGAGTCTCCTTAGGGTCTATGTTTTGAGCGTTTCCTGTGTCACCAGTTTTACATTCCGATGCACCTCTGCAGGTTTACTGTATCCATTGGACCTTCCCATTGACGATGAAACACAGAAATTGCATCGGATTTAAATATAAGAGACACAATGCCGACTTAAGTACAGGAAGACTGAGTCTTTCTACTGTCTATGTTTTGAGCGTTTCCTGTGTCACCAGATTTACATTCCGATGCACCTCTGCAGGTTTACTGTATCGCTTGGACCTTCACAGTGACGATGAAACACAGAAATTGCATCAGAATTAAATATAAGGGACACAATGTCGACTTAAGTACAGGAAGACTGAGTCTTCCATACTGTCTACGCTTTTGAGCGTTTCCTGTGTCACCAGTTTTACATTCCGATGCACCTCTGCAGGATTACTGTATCCATTTGACCTTCCCAGTGATGATGAAACACAGTAATTGCATCGGATTTAAATATAAGAGGCACAATGCCGTCTTAAGTACAGGAAGACTGAGTCTTCCTACTGTCTATGTTTTGAGCGTTTTCTGTGTCACCAGTTTTACATTCCGATGCACCTCTGCAGGTTTACATTATCCATTTAACCTTCACAGTGACGATGAAACACAGAAATTGCTTTGGAATTAAATATAAGAGATACAATGCCGACTTAATTACAGGAAGACTGTGTCTTCCAACTGTCTATGTATTGAGCGTTTCCTGTGTCACCAGGTTTACATTCCGATGCACCTCTGCAGGTTTAGTGTATCGATTAGACCTTCCCATTGACGATGAAACACAGAAATTGCATCGGAATTAAATATAAGTGACACAATGCCGACTTAAGTACTACAAAACGGAGTCTCCTTAGGGTCTATGTTTTGAGCGTTTCCTGTGTCACCAGTTTTACATTCCGATGCACCTCTGCAGGTTTACTGTATCCATTGGACCTTCCCATTGACGATGAAACACAGAAATTGCATCCGAATTTAATATAAGAGACACAATGCCAAATTAAGTACAGGAAGACTGAGTCTTTATACTGTCTATGTTTTCAGCGTTTCCTGTGTAATCAGTCTTACATTCCGATGCAACTCTGCAGGTTTACTGTATTCCGTGGACCTTCCCATAGACGATGAAACACAGAAAGTGCATCGGAATTAAATATAAGTGACACAATGCCGACTTAAGTACTACAAAACTGAGTCTCCTTAGGGTCTATGTTTTGAGCGTTTCCTGTGTCACCAGTTTTACATTCCGATGCACTTCTGCAGGTTTACTGTATCCTTTGGACCTTCCCATTGACGATGAAACACAGAAATTGCATCGGATTTAAATATAAGACACAATGCCGTCTTAAGTACAGGAAGACTGAGTCTTCCTACTGTCTATGTTTTGAGCGTTTTCTGTGTCACCAGTTTTACATTCCGATGCACCTCTGCAGGTTTACATTATCCATTTAACCTTCACAGTGACGATGAAACACAGAAATTGCTTTGGAATTAAATATAAGAGATACAATGCCGACTTAATTACAGGAAGACTGTGTCTTCCAACTGTCTATGTATTGAGCGTTTCCTGTGTCACCAGGTTTACATTCCGATGCACCTCTGCAGGTTTAGTGTATCGATTAGACCTTCCCATTGACGATGAAACACAGAAATTGCATCGGAATTAAATATAAGAGACACAATGCCGACTTAAGTACTACAAAACGGAGTCTCCTTAGGGTCTATGTTTTGAGCGTTTCCTGTGTCACCAGTTTTACATTCCGATGCACCTCTGCAGGTTTACTGTATCCATTGGACCTTCCCATTGACGATGAAACACAGAAATTGCATCCGAATTTAATATAAGAGACACAATGCCAAATTAAGTACAGGAAGACTGAGTCTTTATACTGTCTATGTTTTCAGCGTTTCCTGTGTAATCAGTCTTACATTCCGATGCAACTCTGCAGGTTTACTGTATTCTGTGGACCTTCCCATTGACGATGAAACACAGAAAGTGCATCGGAGTTAAATATAAGTGACACAATGCCGACTTAAGTACTACAAAACTGAGTCTCCTTAGGGTCTATGTTTTGAGAGTTTCCTGTGTCACCAGTTTTACATTCCGATCCACCTCTGCAGGTTTACTGTATCCATTGGACCTTCCCATTGACGATGAAACACAGAAATTGCATCGGAATTAAATATAAGAGACACAATGCCGACTTAAGTACAAGAAAACTGAGTCTTCTTAGGGTCTATGTTTTGAGTGTTTCCTGTGTCACCAGTTTTACATTCCGATGGACCTCTGCAGGTTTTCTGTATCTCTTGGACCTCCCCATCGACGATGAAACACAGAAATTGCATCGGAATTAGATCTAAGAGACACAATGTCGACTTAAGTACAGGAAGACTGAGTCTTCCTACTGTACGTTTTGAGCGTTTCCTGTGTCACCAGTTTTACATTCCGATGCACCTCTGCAGGTTTAGTGTATCCCTTCGACCTTCACAGTGACGATGAAAAACAGATATTGCATCGGAATTAAATCTAAGGGAGACAATGTCGACTTAAGTACAGGAAGACAGAGTCTTCCTACTGTCTACGCTTTGAGCGTTTCCTGTGTCACCAGTTTTACATTCCGATGCACTTCTGCAGGTTTACTGTATCCATTTAACCTTCTCAGTGACGATGAAACACAGAAATTGCTATGGAATTAAATATAAGAGATACAATGCCGACTTAATTACAGGAAGACTGTGTCTTCCTACTGTCTATGTATTGAGCGTTTCCTGTGTCACCAGGTTTACATTCCGATGCACCTCTGCAGGTTTAGTGTAGCGATTAGACCTTGCCATTGACGATGAAACACAGAAATTGCATCGGAATTAAATATAAGAGACACAATGCCGACTTAAGTACTACAAAACTGAGTCTCCTTAGGGTCTGTGTTTTGAGCGTTTCCTGTGTCACCAGTTTTACATTCCGATGCAGCTCTGCAGGTTTACTGTATCCATTGGACCTTCCCATTGACTATGAAACACAGAAATTGCATCGGATTTAAATATAAGAGACACAATGCCGACTTAAGTACAGGAAGAGTGAGTCTTCCTACTGTCTATGTTTTGAGCGTTTCCTGTGTCACCAGATTTACATTCCGATGCACCTCTGCAGGTTTACTGTATTCCTTGGACCTTCCCATTGACGAAGAAACACAGAAATTGCATCGGATTCAAATATAAGAGACACAATGCCGACTTAAGTACAGGAAGACTGAGTCTTCCTACTGTCCATGTTTTGAGCGTTTCCTGTGTCACCAGTTTTACATTGCGATGCACCTCTGCAGGTTTACTGTATCCTTTGGACCCTCACAGTGACGTAGAAAGACAGATATTGCATCGGAATTAAATATAAGAGACACAATGCCGATTTAAGTACAGGAAGACTGAGTCTTTATACTGTCTATGTTTTCAGCGTTTCCTGTGTAATCAGTCTTACATTCCGATGCAACTCTGCAGGTTTACTGTATTCCTTGGACCTTCCCATTGACGATGAAACACAGAAATTGCATCGGAATTAAATATAAGTGACACAATGCCGACTTAAGTACTACAAAAATGAGTCTCCTTAGGGTCTATGTTTTGTGCGTTTCCTGTGTCACCAGTTTTACATTCCGGTGCACCTCAGCAGGTTTACTGTATCCATTGGACCTTCCCAGTGACGATGAAACACAGAAATTGCATCGGAATTAAATATAAGAGACACAATGCCGACTTAAGTACAAGAAAACTGAGTCTTCTTAGGGTCTATGATTTGAGCGTTTCCTGTGTCACCAGTTTTACATTCCGATGGACCTCTGCAGGTTTTCTGTATGTCTTGGACCTCCCCATCGACGATGAAACACAGAAATTGCATCGGAATTATATCTAAGAGACACAATGTCGACTTAAGTACAGGAAGACTGAGTCTTCCTACTGTCTACGATTTGAGCGTTTCCTGTGTCACCAGTTTTACATTCCGATGCACCTCTGCAGGTTTACTGTATCCCTTCGACCTTCACAGTGACGATGGAAAACAGATATTGCATCGGAATTAAATATAAGAGACACAATGATGACTTAAGTACAAGAAAACTGAGTCTTCTTAGGGTCTATGTTTTGAGCGTTTCCTGTGTCACCAGTTTTACATTCCGATGGACCTCCGCAGGTTTACTGTATCCCTTGGACCTTCCCATTGTCGATGAAACACAGAAATTGCATCGGAATTATATCTAAGGGAGACAATGTCGACTTAAGTACAGGATGACAGAGTCTTCCTACTGTCTACGCTTTGAGCGTTTCCTGTGTCACCAGTTTCACATTCCGATGCACTTCTGCAGGTTTACTGTATCCATTGGACCTTCCCATTGACGATGAATTACAGAAATTGCATCGGATTTAAATATAAGAGGCACAATGTCGACTTAAGTACAGGAAGACTGAGTCTTCCTACTGTCTATGTTTTGAGCGTTTTCTGTGTCACCAGTTTTACATTCCGATGCACCTCAGCAGGTTTACTGTATCCATTTAACCTTCACAGTGACGATGAAACACAGAAATTGCTTTGGAATTAAATATAAGAGATACAATGCCGACTTAATTACAGGAAGACTGTGTCTTCCTACTGTCTATGTATTGAGCGTTTCCTGTGTCACCAGGTTTACATTCCGATGCACCTCTGCAGGTTTAGTGTATCGATTAGACCTTCCCATTGACGATGAAACACAGAAATTGCATAGGAATTAAATATAAGAGACACAATGCCGACTTAAGTACTACAAAACTGAGTCTCCTTAGGGTCTATGTTTTGAGCGTTTCCATTGTCACCAGTTTTACATTCCGATGCAGCTCTGCAGGTTTACTGTATCCATTGGACCTTCCCATTGACGATGAAACACAGAAATTGCATCGGATTTAAATATAAGAGACACAATGCCGACTTAAGTACAGGAAGAGTGAGTCTTTCTACTGTCTATGTTTTGAGCGTTTCCTGTGTCACCAGATTTACATTCCGATGCACCTCTGCAGGTTTACTGTATCCCTTGGACCTTCACAGTGACGATGAAACACAGATATTGCATCGGAATTTAATATAAGAGACACAATGCCGATTTAAGTACAGGAAGACTGAGTCTTTATACTGTCTATGTTTTCAGCGTTTCCTGTGTAATCAGTTTTACATTCCGATGCAACTCTGCAGGTTTAGTGTATTCCTTGGACCTTCCCATTGACGAAGAAACACAGAAATTACATCGGAATTAAATATAAGAGACACAATGCCCACTTAAGTACTACAAAACTGAGTATCCTTAGGGTCTATGATTTGAGCGTTTCCTGTGTCACCAGTTTTACATTCCGATGCACCTCTGCAGGATTACTGTATCCATTTGACCTTCCCAGTGACGATGAAACACAGTAATTGCATCGGAATTAAATATAAGAGAGACAATGCCGACTTAAGTACAAGAAAACTGACTCTTCTTAGGGTCTATGTTTTGAGCGTTTCCTGTGTCACCAGTTTTACATTCCGATGGACCTCAGCAGGTTTACTGTATCCCTTGGACCTTCCCATTGACGATGAAACACAGAAATTGCATCGGAATTAAATCTAAATGACACAATGTCGACTTAAGTACAGGAAGACTGAGTCTTCCTACTGTCTACGTTTTGAGCGTTTCCTGTGTCACCAGTTTTACATTCCGATGCACCTCTGCAGGTTTACTGTATCCATTGGACCTTCCCATTGACGATGAAACACAGAAATTGCATCGGATTTAAATATAAGAGACACAATGCCGACTTAAGTACAGGTAGACTGAGTCTTCCTACTGTCTATGTTTTGAGCGTTTCCTGTGTCACCAGTTTTACATTCCGATGCACCTCTGCAGGTTTACTGTATCCATTGAACCTTCCCATTGACGATGAAACACAGAAATTGCATCGGATTTAAATATAAGAGACACAATGCCGACTTAAGTACAGGTAGACTGAGTCTTCCTACTGTCTATGTTTTGAGCGTTTCCTGTGTCACCAGTTTTACATTCCGATGCAGCTCTGCAAGTTTACTGTATCGATTGGACCTTCCCATTGACGATGAAACACAGAAATTGCATCGGAATTAAATATAAGAGACACAATGCCGACTTAAGTACAGGAAGACTGAGTCTTCCTACTGTCCATGTTTTGAGCGTTTCCTGTGTCACCAGTTTTACATTGCGATGCACCTCTGCAGGTTTACTGTATCCCTTGGACCCTCACAGTGACGATGAAACACAGATTTTGCATCGGAATTAAATATAAGAGACACAATGCCGATTTAAGTACAGGAAGATTGAGTCTTTATACTGTCTATGTTTTCAGCGTTTCCTGTGTAATCAGTCTTACATTCCGATGCAACTCTGCAGGTTTACTGTATTCCTTGGACCTTCCCATTGACGATGAAACACAGAAATTGCATCGGAATTAAATATAAGTGACACAATGCCGACTTAAGTACTACAAAACTGTGTCTCCTTAGGGTCTATGTTTTGAGCGTTTCCTGTGTCACCAGTTTTACATTCCGGTGCACCTCAGCAGGTTTACTGTATCCATTGGACCTTCCCAGTGACGATGAAACACAGATATTGCATCGGAATTAAATATAAGAGACACAATGCCGACTTAAGTACAAGAAAACTGAGTCTTCTTAGGGTCAATGTTTTGAGCGTTTCCTGTGTCACCAGTTTTATATTCCGATGGACCTCTGCAGGTTTTCTGTATCTCTTGGACCTCATCATCGACGATGAAACAGAGAAATTGCATCGGAATTAGATCTAAGAGACACAATGTCGACTTAAGTACAGGAAGACTGAGTCTTCCTACTGTGTACGTTTTGAGCGTTTCCTGTGTCACCAGTTTTACATTCCGATGCACCTATGCAGGTTTACTGTATCCCTTCGACCTTCACAGTGACGATGAAAAACAGATACTGCATCGGAATTAAATATAAGAGACACAATGCCGACTTAAGTACAAGAAAACTGAGTCTTCTTAGGGTCTATGTTTTGAGCGTTTCCCGTGTCACCAGTTTTACATTCCGATGGACCTCTGCAGGTTTACTGTATCACTTGGACCTTCACATTGACGTTGAAACACAGAAATTGCATCGGAATTAAATCTAAGGGAGACAATGTCGACTAAAGTACAGGAAGACAGAGTCTTCCTACTGTCTACGCTTTGAGCGTTTCCTGTGTCACCAGTTTTACATTCCGATGCACTTCTGCAGGTTTACTGTATCCATTGGACCTTCCCATTGACGATGAAACACAGAAATTGCATCGGATTTAAATATAAGAGGCACAATGCCGACTTAAGTACAGGAAGACTGAGTCTTCCTACTGTCTATGTTTTGAGCGTTTTCTGTGTCACCAGTTTTACATTCCGATTCACCTCTGCAGGTTTACTGTATCCATTTAACCTTCACAGTGACGATGAAACACAGAAATTGCTTTGGAATTGAATATAAGAGATACAATGCCGACTTAATTACAGGAAGACTGTGTCTTCCTACTGTCTATGTTTGAGCGTTTCCTGTGTCACCAGGTTTACATTCCGATGCACCTCTGCAGGTTTAGTGTATCGATTAGACCTTCCCATTGACGATGAAACACAGAAATTGCATCGGAATTAAATATAAGAGACACAATGCCGACTTAAGTACAGGAAGACTGAGTCTTCCTACTGTCTATGTTATGAGCGTTTCCTGTGTCACCAGTTTTACATTCCGATGCACCTCTGCAGGTTTAGTGTATCGATTAGACCTTCCCATTGACGATGAAACACAGAAATTGCATCGGAATTAAATATAAGAGACGCAATGCCGACTTCAGTACTACACAACTGAGTCTCCTTAGGGTCTATGTTTTGAGCGTTTCCTGTGTCACCAGTTTTACATTCCGATGCACCTCTGCAGGTTTACTATATCCATTGGAGCTTCCCAGTGTCGATGAAACACAGAAATTGCATCGGAATTAAATATAAGAGAGATAATGCCAACTTAAGTACAAGAAAACTGAGTCTTCTTAGGGTCTATGTTTTGAGCGTTTCCTGTGTCACCAGTTTTACATTCCGATGGACCTCTGCAGGTTTTCTGTATCCCTTGGACCTCCCCATCGACGATGAAACACGGAAATTGCATCGGAATTAGATCTAAGAGACACAATGTCGTCTTAAGTACAGGAAGACTGAGTCTTCCTACTGTCTACGTTTTGAGCGTTTCCTGTGTCACCAGTTTTACATTCCGATGCACCTCTGCAGGTTTACTGTATCCCTTCGACCTTCACAGTGACGATGAAAAACAGATATTGCATCGGAATTAAATATAAGAGTCACAATGCTGACTTAAGTACAAGAAAACTGAGTCTTCGTAGGGTCTATGTTTTGAGCGTTTCCTGTGTCACCAGTTTTACATTCCGATGGACCTCTGCGGGTTTACTGTATCCATTGGACCTTCCCATTGACGATGAAACACAGAAATTGCATCGGAATTAAATCCAGGAGACACAATGTCGACTTAAGTACAGGAAGACTGAGTCTTCCTACTGTCTACGATTTGAGCGTTTCCTGTGTCACCAGTTTTACATTCCGATGCACCTCTGCAGGTTTACTGTATCCATTGGACCTTCCCATTGACGATGAAACACAGAAATTGCATCGGATTTAAATATGAGAGACACAATGCCGACTTAAGTACAGGAAGACTGAGTCTTCCTACTGTCTATATTTTGAGCGTTTCCTGTGTCACCAGTTTTACATTCCGATGCGCCTCTGCAGGTTTTCTGTATCCATTGGACCTTCCCATTGACGATGAAACACAGAAATTGAATCGTATTTAAATATAAGAGACACAATGCCGACTTAAGTACAGGAAGACTGAGTCTTCCTACTGTCTATGTTTTGAGCGTTTCCTGTGTCACCAGTTTTTCATTCCGATGCACCTCTGCAGGTTTACTGTATCCATTCGACCATCACAGTGACGATGAAACACATAAATTGCATCGGAATTAAATATAAGAGACACTATGCCGACTTAAGTACTACAAAACTGAGTCTCCTTAGGGTCTATTTTTTGAGCGTTTCCTGTGTCACCAGTTTTACATTCCGATGCACCTCTGCAGGTTTACTGTATCCATTGGACCTTCCCAGTGACGATGTAACACAGAAATTGCATCGGAATTAAATAGAAGAGACACAATGCCGACTTAAGTACAAGAAAACTGAGTCTTCTTAGGGTCTATGTTTTGAGCGTTTCCTGTGTCACCAGTTTTACATTCCGATGGACCTCTGCAGGTTTTCTGTATCCCTTGGACCTCCCCATCGACGATGAAACACAGAAATTGCATCGGAATACGATCTAAGAGACACAATGTCGAATTAAGTACAGGAAGACTGAGTCTTTATACTGTCTACGTTTTGAGCGTTTCCTGTGTCACCAGTTTTACATTCCGATTCACCTCTGCAGGTTTACTGTATCCATTGGACCTTCCCATTGACGATGAAACACAGAAATTGCATCGGATTTAAATATAAGAGACACAATGCCGACTTAAGTACAGGAAGACTGAGTCTTCCTACTGTCTATGTTTTGAGCGTTTCCTGTAACACCAGTTTTACATTCCGATGCACCTCTGCAGGTTTACTGTATCCATTGGACCTTCCCAGTGACGATGAAACACAGAAATTGCATCGGAATTAAATATAAGAGACACAATGCCGAATTAAGTACAAGAAAACTGAGTCTACTTAGGGTCTATCTTTTGAGCGTTTCCTGTGTCAACAGTTTTACATTCCGATGGACCTGTGCAGGTTTTCTGTATCCCTTGGACCTCCCCATCGACGATGAAACACAGAAATTGCGTCGGAATTAGATCTAAGAGACACAATGTTAACTTAAGTACAAGAAAACTGACTCTTCTTAGGGTCTATGTTTTGAGCGTTTCCTGTGTCACCAGTTTTACATTCCGATGGACCTCAGCAGGTTCACTGTATCCCTTGGACCTTCCCATTGACGATGAAACACAGAAATTGCATCGGAATTAAATCTAAGGGACACAATGTCGACTTAAGTACAGGAAGACTGAGTCTTCCTACTGTCTACGTTTTGAGCGTTTCCTGTGTCACCAGTTTTACATTCCGATGCACCTCTGCAGGTTTACTGTATCCATTGGACCTTCCCATTGACGATGAAACACAGAAATTGCATCGGATTTAAATATAAGAGACACAATGCCGACTTAAGTACAGGTAGACTGAGTCTTCCTACTGTCTATGTTTTGAGCGTTTCCTGTGTCACCAGTTTTACATTCCGATGCAGCTCTGCAAGTTTACTGTATCGATTGGACCTTCCCATTGACGATGAAACACAGAAATTGCATCGGAATTAAATATAAGAGACACAATGCCGACTTAAGTACAGGAAGACTGAGTCTTCGTACTGTCTACGTTTTGAGCGTTTCCTGTGTCATCAGTTTTACATTCCGATGCACCTCTGCAGGTTTACTGTATCCATTGGACCTTCCCATTGACGATGAAACACAGAAATTGCATCGGATTCAAATATAAGAGACACAATGCCGACTTAAGTACAGGAAGACTGAGTCTTCCTACTGTCCATGTTTTGAGCGTTTCCTGTGTCACCAGTTTTACATTGCGATGCACCTCTGCAGGTTTACTGTATCCCTTGGACCCTCACAGTGACGATGAAACACAGATTTTGCATCGGAATTAAATATAAGAGACACAATGCCGATTTAAGTACAGGAAGATTGAGTCTTTATACTGTCTATGTTTTCAGCGTTTCCTGTGTAATCAGTCTTACATTCCGATGCAACTCTGCAGGTTTACTGTATTCCTTGGACCTTCCCATTGACGATGAAACACAGAAATTGCATCGGAATTAAATATAAGTGACACAATGCCGACTTAAGTACTACAAAACTGTGTCTCCTTAGGGTCTATGTTTTGAGCGTTTCCTGTGTCACCAGTTTTACATTCCGGTGCACCTCAGCAGGTTTACTGTATCCACTGGACCTTCCCAGTGACGATGAAACACAGAAATTGCATCGGAATTAAATATAAGAGAAACAATGCCGACTTAAGTACAAGAAAACTGAGTCTTCTTAGGGTCTATGATTTGAGCGTTTCCTGTGTCACCAGTTTTATATTCCGATGGACCTCTGCAGGTTTTCTGTATCTCTTGGACCTCCCCATCGACGATGAAACAGAGAAATTGCATCGGAATTAGATCTAAGAGACACAATGTCGACTTAAGTACAGGAAGACTGAGTCTTCCTACTGTGTACGTTTTGAGCGTTTCCTGTGTCACCAGTTTTACATTCCGATGCACCTATGCAGGTTTACTGTATCCCTTCGACCTTCACAGTGACGATGAAAAACAGATACTGCATCGGAATTAAATATAAGAGACACAATGAGGACTTAAGTACAAGAAAACTGAGTCTTCTTAGGGTCTATGTTTTGAGCGTTTCCCGTGTCACCAGTTTTACATTCCGATGGACCTCTGCAGGTTTACTGTATCACTTGGACCTTCCCATTGACGTTGAAACACAGAAATTGCATCGGAATTAAATCTAAGGGAGACAATGTCGACTAAAGTACAGGAAGACAGAGACTTCCTACTGTCTACGCTTTGAGCGTTTCCTGTGTCACCAGTTTTACATTCCGATGCACTTCTGCAGGTTTACTGTATCCATTGGACCTTCCCATTGACGATGAAACACAGAAATTGCATCGGATTGAAATATAAGAGGCACAATGCCGACTTAAGTACAGGAAGACTGAGTCTTCCTACTGTCTATGTTTTGAGCGTTTTCTGTGTCACCAGTTTTACATTCCGATTCACCTCTGCAGGTTTACTGTATCCATTTAACCTTCACAGTGACGATGAAACACAGAAATTGCTTTGGAATTGAATATAAGAGATACAATGCCGACTTAATTACAGGAAGACTGTGTCTTCCTACTGTCTATGTTTTGAGCGTTTCCTGTGTCACCAGGTTTACATTCCGATGCACCTCTGCAGGTTTAGTGTATCGATTAGACCTTCCCATTGACGATGAAACACAGAAATTGCATCGGAATTAAATATAAGAGACACAATGCCGACTTAAGTACAGGAAGACTGAGTCTTCCTACTGTCTATGTTATGAGCGTTTCCTGTGTCACCAGTTTTACATTCCGATGCACCTCTGCAGGTTTAGTGTATCGATTAGACCTTCCCATTGACGATGAAACACAGAAATTGCATCGGAATTAAATATAAGAGACGCAATGCCGACTTAAGTACTACACAACTGAGTCTCCTTAGGGTCTATGTTATGAGCGTTTCCTGTGTCACCAGTTTTACATTCCGATGCACCTCTGCAGGTTTACTATATCCATTGGACCTTCCCAGTGTCGATGAAACACAGAAATTGCATCGGAATTAAATATAAGAGAGACAATGCCAACTTAAGTACAAGAAAACTGAGTCTTCTTAGGGTCTATGTTTTGAGCGTTTCCTGTGTCACCAGTTTTACATTCCGATGGACCTCTGCAGGTTTTCTGTATCCCTTGGACCTCCCCATCGACGATGAAACACGGAAATTGCATCGGAATTAGATCTAAGAGTCACAATGTCGTCTTAAGTACAGGAAGACTGAGTCTACCTACTGTCTACGTTTTGAGCGTTTCCTGTGTCACCAGTTTTACATTCCGATGCACCTCTGCAGGTTTACTGTATCCCTTCGACCTTCACAGTGACGATGAAAAACAGATATTGCATCGGAATTAAATATAAGAGTCACAATGCTGACTTAAGTACAAGAAAACTGAGTCTTCGTAGGGTCTATGTTTTGAGCGTTTCCTGTGTCACCAGTTTTACATTCCGATGGACCTCTGCGGGTTTACTGTATCCATTGGACCTTCCCATTGACGATGAAACACAGAAATTGCATCGGAATTAAATCCAGGAAACACAATGTCGACTTAAGTACAGGAAGACTGAGTCTTCCTACTGTCTACGATTTGAGCGTTTCCTGTGTCACCAGTTTTACATTCCGATGCACCTCTGCAGGTTTACTGTATCCATTGGACCTTCCCAACGACGATGAAACACAGAAATTGCATCGGATTTAAATAAAAGAGACACAATGCCGACTTAAGTACAGGAAGACTGAGTCTTCCTACTGTCTATATTTTGAGCGTTTCCTGTGTCACCAGTTTTACATTCCGATGCGCCTCTGCAGGTTTTCTGTATCCATTGGACCTTCCCATTGACGATGAAACACAGAAATTGAATCGTATTTAAATATAAGAGACACAATGCCGACTTAAGTACAGGTAGACTGAGTCTTCCTACTGTCTATGTTTTGAGCGTTTCCTGTGTCACCAGTTTTTCATTCCGATGCACCTCTGCAGGTTTACTGTATCCATTCGACCATCACAGTGACGATGAAACACATAAATTGCATCGGAATTAAATATAAGAGACACTATGCCGACTTAAGTACTACAAAACTGAGTCTCCTTAGGGTCTATTTTTTGAGCGTTTCCTGTGTCACCAGTTTTACATTCCGATGCACCTCTGCAGGTTTACTGTATCCATTGGACCTTCCCAGTGACGATGTAACACAGAAATTGCATCGGAATTAAATAGAAGAGACACAATGCCGACTTAAGTACAAGAAAACTGAGTCTTCTTAGGGTCTATGTTTTGAGCGTTTCCTGTGTCACCAGTTTTACATTCCGATGGACCTCTGCAGGTTTTCTGTATCCCTTGGACCTCCCCATCGACGATGAAACACAGAAATTGCATCGGAATACGATCTAAGAGACACAATGTCGAATTAAGTACAGGAAGACTGAGTCTTCCTACTGTCTACGTTTTGAGCGTTTCCTGTGTCACCAGTTTTACATTCCGATTCACCTCTGCAGGTTTACTGTATCCATTGGACCTTCCCATTGACGAGGAAACACAGAAATTGCATCGGAATTAAATATAAGAGACACAATGCCGACTTAAGTACAGGAAGACTGAGTCTTCCTACTGTCTATGTTTTGAGCGTTTCCTGTAACACCAGTTTTACATTCCGATGCACCTCTGCAGGTTTACTGTATCCATTGGACCTTCCCAGTGACGATGAAACACAGAATTTGCATCGGAATTAAATATAAGACACAATGCCGAATTAAGTACAAGAAAACTGAGTCTTCTTAGGGTCTATGTTTTGAGCGTTTCCTGTGTCACCAGTTTTATATTCCGATGCACCTCTGCAGGTTTACTGTATTCCTTGGACCTTCACAGTGACGATGAAACACAGATATTGCATCGGAATTAAATATAAGAGACACAATGCCGATTTAAGTACAGGAAGACTGAGTCTTTATACTGTCTATGTTTTCAGCGTTCCCTGTGTAATCAGTTTTACATTCCGATGCAACTCTGCAGGTTTACTGTATACCTTGGACCTTCCCATTGATGATGAAACACAGAAATTGCATCGGCATTAAATATGAGACGCAATGGCGACTTAAGTACAGGAAGACTGAGTCTTCCTACTATATATGTTTTGAGCGTTTCCTGTGTCACCAGTTTGTCATTCCGATGCACCTCTGCAGGTTTACTGTATCCATTCGACCTTCACAGTGACGATGAAACACAGAAATTGCATCGGAATTAAATATAAGAGACACAATGCCGAGTTAAGTACAAGAAAATTGAGTATCCTTGGGGTCTATGTTTTGAGCGTTTCCTGTGTCACCAGTTATACATTCCGATGCAATTCTGCAGGTTTACTGTATCCATTGGACCTTCACAGTGACGATGAAACACAGAAATTGCATCGGAATTAAATATAAGAGACACAATGCCGCCCTAAGTACTACAAAACTGAGTCTCCTTAGGGTCTATGTTATGAGCGTTTCCTGTGTCACCCGTTTTACATTCCGATGCACCTCTGCAGGTTTACTGTATCCATTGGACCTTCACAGTGACGATGAAACACAGAATTAAATATAAGAGACACAGTGCCGACTTAAGTACTACAAAACGGAGTCTCCTTAGGGTCTATGTTTTGAGCGTTTCCTGTGTCACCAGTTTTACATTCCGATGGACCTCTACAGGTTTACTGTATCCCTTGGACCTTCACAGTGACGATGAAACACAGATATTGCATCGGAATTTAATATAAGAGACACAATGCCGATTTAAGTACAGGAAGACTGAGTCTTTATACTGTCTATGTTTTCAGCGTTTCCTGTGTAATCAGTTTTACATTCCGATGCAACTCTGCAGGTTTACTGTATTCCTTGGACCGTCCCATTGACGAAGAAACACAGAAATTACATCGGAATTAAATATAAGAGACACAATGCCCACTTAAGTACTACAAAACTGAGTATCCTTAGGGTCTATGATTTGAGCGTTTCCTGTGTCACCAGTTTTACATTCCGATGCACCTCTACAGGTTTACTGTATCACGTGGACCTTCCCAGTGACGCGAAACACAGAAATTGCATCGGAATTAAATAAAAGAGAGACAATGCCGACTTAAGTACAGGAAGACTGAGTCTTCCTACTGTCTACGATTTGAGCGTTTCCTGTGTCACCAGTTTTACATTCCGATGCACCTCTGCAGGTTTACTGTATCCATTGGACCTTCCCATTGACGATGAAACACAGAAATTGCATCGGATTTAAATATAAGAGACACGATGCCGACTTAAGTACAGGTAGACTGAGTCTTCCTACTGTCTATGTTTTGAGCGTTTCCTGTGTCACCAGTTTTACATTCCGATGCACCTCTGCAGGTTTACTGTATCCATTGGACCTTCCCATTGACGATGAAACACAGAAATTGCATCGGATTTAAATATAAGAGACACAATGCCGACTTAAGTACAGGAAGACTGAGTCTTCCTACTGTCTATGCTTTGAGCGTTTCCTGTGTCACCAGTTTTACATTCCGATGCACCTCTGCAGGTTTAGTGTATCGATTAGACCTTCCCATTGACGATGAAACACATAAATTGCATCGGAATTAAATATAAGAGACACAATGCCGACTTAAGTACAGAAAGACTGAGTCTTCCTACTGTCTATGCTTTGAGCGTTTCCTGTGTCACTAATTTTACATTCCAGTGCACCCCTGCAGGTTTACTGAACCCATTGGACCTTCCCATTGACGATGAAACACAGAAATTGAATCGGATTTAAATATAAGAGACACAATGCCGACTTAAGTACAGGAAGACTGAGTCTTCCTACTGTCTATGTTTTGAGCGTTTCCTGTGTCACCAGTTTTTCATTCCGATGCACCTCTGCAGGTTTACTGTATCCATTCGACCATCACAGTGACGATGAAACACATAAATTGCATCGGAATTAAATATAAGAGACACTATGCCGACTTAAGTACTACAAAACTGAGTCTCCTTAGGGTCTATGTTTTGAGCGTTTCCTGTGTCACCAGTTTTACATTCCGATGCACCTCTGCAGGTTGACTGTATCCATTGGACCTTCCCAGTGACGATGAAACACAGAGATTGCATCGGAATTAAATAGAAGAGACACAATGCCGACTTAAGTACAAGAAAACTGAGTCTTCTTAGGGTCTATGTTTTGAGCGTTTCCTGTGTCGCCAGTTTTACATTCCGATGGACCTCTGCAGGTTTTCTGTATCCCTTGGACCTCCCCATCGACGATGAAACACAGAAATTGCATCGGAATAGGATCTAAGAGACACAATGCTGAATTAAGTACAGGAAGACTGAGTCTTCCTACTGTCTACGTTTTGAGCGTTTCCTGTGTCACCAGTTTTACATTCCGATGCACCTCTGCAGGTTTACTGTATCCATTGGACCTTCCCATTGACGATGAAACACAGAAATTGCATCGGATTTAAATAAAAGAGACACAATGCCGACTTAAGTACAGGAAGACTGAGTCTTCCTACTGTCTATGTTTTGAGCGTTTCCTGTAACACCAGTTTTACATTCCGATGCACCTCTGCAGGTTTACTGTATCCATTGGACCTTCCCAGTGACGATGAAACACAGAAATTGCATCGGAATTAAATATAAGAGACACAATGCCGACTTAAGTACAAGAAAACTGAGTCTTCTTAGGGTCTATGTTTTGAGCGTTTCCTGTGTCACCAGTTTACATTCCGATGGACCTCTGCAGGTTTTCTGTATCTCTTGGACCTCCCCATCGACGATGAAACACAGAAATTGCATCGGAATTAGATTTAAGAGACACAATGTCGACTTAAGTACAGGAAGACTGAGTCTTCCTACTGTCTACGTTTTGAGCGTTTCCTGTGTCACCAGTTTTACATTCCGATGCACCTCTGCAGGTTTACTGTATCCCTTCGACCTTCACAGTGACGATGAAAAACAGATATTGCATCGGAATTAAATATAAGAGACACAATGCCGACTTAAGTACAAGAAAACTGAGTCTTCTTAGGGTCTATGTTTTGAGCGTTTCCTGTGTCACCAGTTTTACATTCCGATGGACCTCTGCAGGTTTACTGTATCCCTTGGACCTTCCAATTGACGATGAAACACAGAAATTGCATCGGAATTATATCTAAGGGAGACAATGTCGACTTAAGTACAGGAAGACAGAGTCTTCCTACTGTCTACGCTTTGAGCGTTTCCTGTGTCACCAGTTTCACATTCCGATGCACTTCTGCAGGTTTACTGTATCCATTGGACCTTCCCATTGACGATGAAACACAGAAATTGCATCGGATTTAAATATAAGAGGCACAATGCCGACTTAAGTACAGGAAGACTGAGTCTTCCTACTGTCTATGTTTTGAGCGTTTTCTGTGTCACCAGTTTTACATTCCGATGCACCTCTGCAGGTTTACTGTATCCATTTAACCTTCACAGTGACGATGAAACACAGAAATTGCTTTGGAATTAAATATAAGAGATACAATGCCGACTTAATTACAGGAAGACAGTGTCTTCCTACTGTCTATGTATTGAGCGTTTCCTGTGTCACCAGGTTTACATTCCGATGCACCTCTGCAGGATTAGTGTATCGATTAGACCTTCCCATTGACGATGAAACACAGAAATTGCATCGGAATTAAATATAAGAGACACAATGCCGACTTAAGTACTACAAAACTGAGTCTCCTTAGGGTCTATGTTTTGAGCGTTTCCTGTGTCACCAGTTTTACATTCCGATGCAGCTCTGCAGGTTTACTGTATCCATTGGACCTTCCCATTGACGATGAAACACAGAAATTGCATCGGATTTAAATATAAGAGACACAATGCCGACTTAAGTACAGGAAGAGTGAGTCTTTCTACTGTCTATGTTTTGAGCGATTCCTGTGTCACCAGATTTACATTCCGATGCACCTCTGCAGGTTTACTGTATCCCTTGGACCTTCACAGTGACGATGAAACACAGATATTGCAACGGAATTAAATATAAGAGACACAATGCCGATTTAAGTACAGGAAGACTGAGTCTTTATACTGTCTATGTTTTCAGCGTTTCCTGTGTAATCAGTTTTACATTCCGATGCAACTCTGCAGGTTTACTGTATTCCTTGGACCTTCCCATCGACGAAGAAACACAGAAATTACATCGGAATTAAATATAAGAGACACAATGCCCACTTAAGTACTACAAAACTGAGTATCCTTAGGGTCTATGATTTGAGCGTTTCCTGTGTCACCAGTTTTACATTCCGATGCACCTCTGCAGGATTACTGTATCCATTTGACCTTCCCAGTGACGATGAAACACAGTAATTGCATCGGAATTAAATATAAGAGAGACAATGCCGACTTAAGTACAAGAAAACTGAGTCTACTTAGGGTCTATCTTTTGAGCGTTACCTGTGTCAACAGTTTTACATTCCGATGGACCTGTGCAGGTTTTCTGTATCCCTTGGACCTCCCCATCGACGATGAAACACAGAAATTGCATTGGAATTAGATCTAAGAGACACAATGTCAACTTAAGTACAAGAAAACTGACTCTTCTTAGGGTCTATGTTTTGAGCGTTTCCTGTGTCACCAGTTTTACATTCCGATGGACCTCAGCAGGTTTACTGTATCCCTTGGACCTTCCCATTGACGATGAAACACAGAAATTGCTTCGGAATTAAATCTAAGGGACACAATGTCGACTTAAGTACAGGAAGACTGAGTCTTCCTACTGTCTACGTTTTGAGCGTTTCCTGTGTCACCAGTTTTACATTCCGATGCACCTCTGCAGGTTTACTGTATCCATTGGACCTTCCCATTGACGATGAAACACAGAAATTGCATCGGATTTAAATATAAGAGACACAATGCCGACTTAAGTACAGGTAGACTGAGTCTTCCTACTGTCTATGTTTTGAGCGATTCCTGTGTCACCAGTTTTACATTCCGATGCAGCTCTGCAAGTTTACTGTATCGATTGGACCTTCCCATTGACGATGAAACACAGAAATTGCATCGGAATTAAATATAAGAGACACAATGCCGACTTAAGTACAGGAAGACTGAGTCTTCCTACTGTCTACGTTTTGAGCGTTTCCTGTGTCATCAGTTTTACATTCCGATTCACCTCTGCAGGTTTACTGTATCCATTGGACCTTCCCATTGACGATGAAACACAGAAATTGCATCGGATTCAAATATAAGAGACACAATGCCGACTTAAGTACAGGAAGACTGAGTCTTCCTACTGTCCATGTTTTGAGCGTTTCCTGTGTCACCAGTTTTACATTGCGATGCACCTCTGCAGGTTTACTGTATCCCTTGGACCCTCACAGTGACGATGAAACACAGATATTGCATCGGAATTAAATATAAGAGACACAATGCCGATTTAAGTACAGGAAGATTGAGTCTTTATACTGTCTATGTTTTCAGCGTTTCCTGTGTAATCAGTCATACATTCCGATGCAACTCTGCAGGTTTACTGTATTCCTTGGACCTTCCCAATGACGATGAAACACAGAAATTGCATCGGAATTAAATGTAAGTGACACAATGCCGACTTAAGTACTACAAAACTGAGTCTCCTTAGGGTCTATGTTTTGAGCGTTTCCTGTGTCACCAGTTTTACATTCCGGTGCACCTCAGCAGGTTTACTGTATCCATTGGACCTTCCCAGTGACGATGAAACACAGAAATTGCATCGGAATAAAATATAAGAGACACAATGCCGACTTAAGTACAAGAAAACTGAGTCTTCTTAGGGTCTATGTTTTGAGCGTTTCCTGTGTCACCAGTTTTACATTCCGATGGACCTCTGCAGGTTTTCGGTTACTCTTGGACCTCCCCATCGACGATGAAACAGAGAAATTGCATCGGAATTAGATCTAAGAGACACAATGTCGACTTAAGTACAGGAAGACTGAGTCTTCCTACTGTCTACGTTTTGAGCGTTTCCTGTGTCACCAGTTTTACATTCCGATATACCTCTGCAGGTTTACTGTATCCCTTCCACCTTCACAGTGACGATGAAAAACAGATATTGCATCGGAATTAAATATAAGAGACACAATGCCGACTTAAGTACAAGAAAACTGAGTCTTCTTAGGGTCTATGTTTTGAGCGTTTCCTGTGTCACCAGTTTTACATTCCGATGGACCTCTGCAGGTTTACTGTATCACTTGGACCTTCCCATTGACGTTGAAACACAGAAATTGCATCGGAATTAAATCTAAGGGAGACAATGTCGACTAAAGTACAGGAAGACAGAGTCTTCCTACTGTCTACGCTTTGAGCGTTTCCTGTGTCACCAGTTTTACATTCCGATGCACTTCTGCAGGTTTACTGTATCCATTGGACCTTCCCATTGACGATGAAACACAGAAATTGCATCGGATTTAAATATAAGAGGCACAATGCCGACTTAAGTACAGGAAGACTGAGTCTTCCTACTGTCTATGTTTTGAGCGTTTTCTGTGTCACCAGTTTTACATTCCGATTCACCTCTGCAGGTTTACTGTATCCATTTAACCTTCACAGTGACGATGAAACACAGAAATTGCTTTGGAATTGAATATAAGAGATACAATGCCGACTTAATTACAGGAAGACTGTGTCTTCCTACTGTCTATGTATTGAGCGTTTCCTGTGTCACCAGGTTTACATTCCGATGCACCTCTGCAGGTTTAGTGTATCGATTAGACCTTCCCATTGACGATGAAACACAGAAATTGCATCGGAATTAAATATAAGACACAATGCCGACTTAAGTACAGGAAGACTGAGTCTTCCTACTGTCTATGTTATGAGCGTTTCCTGTGTCACCAGTTTTACATTCCGATGCACCTCTGCAGGTTTAGTGTATCGATTAGACCTTCCCATTGACGATGAAACACAGAAATTGCATCGGAATTAAATATAAGAAACGCTATGCCGACTTAAGTACTACACAACTGAGTCTCCTTAGGGTCTATGTTTTGAGCGTTTCCTGTGTCACCAGTTTTACATTCCGATGCACCTCTGCAGGTTTACTATATCCATTGGACCTTCCCAGTGTCGATGAAACACAGAAATTGCATCGGAATTAAATATAAGAGATACAATGCCGACTTAAGTACAAGAAAACTGAGTCATCTTAGGGTCTATGTTTTGAGCGATTCCTGTGTCACCAGTTTTACATTCCGATGGACCTCTGCAGGTTTTCTGTATCCCTTGGACCTCCCCATCGACGATGAAACACAGAAATTGCATCGGAATACGATCTAAGAGACACAATGCCGAATTAAGTACAAGAAAACTGAGTCTTCTTAGGGTCTATGTTTTGAGCGTTTCCTGTGTCACCAGTTTTACATTCCGATGCACCTCTGCAGGTATACTGTATTCCTTGGACCTTCACAGTGACGATGAAACACAGAAATTGCATCGGAATTAAATATAAGAGACACAATGCCGATTCAAGTACTACAAAACTGAGTCTCCTTAGGGTCTATGTTATGAGCGTTTCCTGTGTCACCCGTTTTACATTCCGATGCACCTCTGCAGGTTTACTGTATCCATTGGACCTTCACAGTGACGATGAAACACAGAATTAAATATAAGAGACACAATGCCGACTTAAGTACTACAAAACGGAGTCTCCTTAGGGTCTATGTTTTGAGCGTTTCCTGTGTCACCAGTTTTACATTCCGATACACCTCTGCAGGTTTACTGTATCCATTGGACCTTCCCATTGACGATGAAACACAGAAATTGCATCGGATTTAAATAAAAGAGACACAATGCCGACTTAAGTACAGGAAGACTGAGTCTTTCTACTGTCTATGTTTTGAGCGTTTCCTGTGTCACCAGATTTACATTCTGATGCACCTCTGCAGGTTTACTGTATCCCTTGGACCTTCACAGTGACGATGAAACACAGATATTGCATCGGAATTTAATATAAGAGACACAATGCCGATTTAAGTACAGGAAGACTGAGTCTTTATACTGTCTATGTTTTCAGCGTTTCCTGTGTAATCAGTTTTACATTCCGATGCAACTCTGCAGGTTTACTGTATTCCTTGGACCGTCCCATTGACGAAGAAACACAGAAATTACATCGGAATTAAATATAATAGACACAATGCCCACTTAAGTACTACAAAACTGAGTATCCTTAGGGTCTATGATTTGAGCGTTTCCTGTGTCACCAGTTTTACATTCCGATGCACCTCTGCAGGATTACTGTATCCATTGGACCTTCCCAGTGACGCGAAACACAGAAATTGCATCGGAATTAAATATAAGAGAGACAATGCCGACTTAAGTACAAGAAAACTGAGTTTACTTAGGGTCTATGTTTTGAGCGTTTCCTGTGTCAACAGTTTTACATTCCGATGGACCTGTGCAGGTTTTCTGTATCCCTTGGACCTCCCCATCGATGATGAAACACAGAAATTGCATCGGAATTAGATCTAAGAGACACAATGTCAACTTAAGTACAAGAAAACTGACTCTTCTTAGGGTCTATGTTTTGAGCGTTTCCTGTGTCACCAGTTTTACATTCCGATGGACCTCAGCAGGTTTACAGTATCCCTTGGACCTTCCCATTGACGATGAAACACAGAAATTGCACCGGAATTAAATCTAAGGGACACAATGTCGACTTAAGTACAGGAAGACTGAGTCTACCTACTGTCTATGCTTTGAGCGTTTCCTGTGTCACCAGTTTTACATTCCGATGCACCTCTGCAGGTTTAGTGTATCGATTAGACCTTCCCATTGACGATGAAACACAGAAATTGCATCGGATTTAAATATAAGAGACACAATGCCGACTTAAGTACAGGAAGACTGAGTCTACCTACTGTCTATGCTTTGAGCGTTTCCTGTGTCACCAGTTTTACATTCCGATGCACCTCTGCAGGTTTAGTGTATCGATTAGACCTTCCCATTGACGATGAAACACATAAATTGCATCGGAATTAAATATAAGAGACACAATGCCGACTTAAGTACAGAAAGACTGAGTCTTCCTACTGTCTATGCTTTGAGCGTTTCCTGTGTCACTAGTTTTACATTCCGATGCACCCCTGCAGGTTTACTGTACCCATTGGACCTTCCCATTGACGATGAAACACAGAAATTGAATCGGATTTAAATATAAGAGACACAATGCCGACTTAAGTACAGGAAGACTGAGTCTTCCTACTGTCTATGTTTTGGGCGTTTCCTGTGTCACCAGTTTTTCATTCCGATGCACCTCTGCAGGTTTACTGTATCCATTCGATCATCACAGTGACGATGAAACACATAAATTGCATCGGAATTAAATATAAGAGACACTATGCCGACTTAAGTACTACAAAACCGAGTCTCCTTAGGGTCTATGTTTTGAGCGTTTCCTGTGTCACCAGTTTTACATTCCGATGCACCTCTGCAGGATTACTGTATCCATTGGACCTTCCCAGTGACGATGAAACACAGAGATTGCATCGGAATTAAATAGAAGAGACACAATGCCGACTTAAGTACAAGAAAACTGAGTCTTCTTAGGTTCTATGTTTTGAGCGTTTCCTGTGTCACCAGTTTTACATTCCGATGGACCTCTGCAGGTTTTCTGTATCCCTTGGACCTCCCCATCGACGATGAAACACAGAAATTGCATCGGAATAGGATCTAAGAGACACAATGCTGAATTAAGTACAGGAAGACTGAGTCTTCCTACTGTCTACGTTTTGAGCGTTTCCTGTGTCACCAGTTTTACATTCCGATGCACCTCTGCAGGTTTACTGTATCCATTGGACCTTCCCATTGACGATGAAACACAGAAATTGCATCGGATTTAAATATAGCAGACACAATGCCGACTTAAGTACAGGAAGACTGAGTCTTCCTACTGTCTATGTTTTGAGCGTTTCCTGTAACACCAGTTTTACATTCCGATGCACCTCTGCAGGTTAACTGTATCCATTGGACCTTCCCAGTGACGATGAAACACAGAAATTGCACCGGAATTAAATATAAGAGACACAATGCCGACTTAAGTACAAGAAAACTGAGTCTTCTTAGGGTCTATGTTTTGAGCGTTTCCTGTGTCACCAGTTTTACATTCCGATGGACCTCTGCAGGTTTTCTGTATCTCTTGGACCTCCCCATCGACGATGAAACACAGAAAATGCATCGGAATTAGATCTAAGAGACACAATTTCGACTTAAGTACAGGAAGACTGGGTCTTCCTACTGTCTACGTTTTGAGCGTTTCCTGTGTCACCAGTTTTACATTCCGATGCACCTCTGCAGGTTTACTGTATCCCTTCGACCTTCACAGTGACGATGAAAAACAGATATTGCATCGGAATTAAATATAAAAGACACAATGCCAACTTAAGTACAAGAAAACTGAGTCTTCTTAGGGTCTATGTTTTGAGCGTTTCCTGTGTCACCAGTTTTACATTCCGATGGACCTCTGCAGGTTTACTGTATCCCTTGGACCTTCCCATTGACGATGAAACACAGAAATTGCATCGGAATTATATCAAAGGGAGACAATGTCGACTTAAGTACAGGAAGACAGAGTCTTCCTACTGTCTACGCTTTGAGCGTTTCCTGTGTCACCAGTTTCACATTCCGATGCACTACTGCAGGTTTACTGTATCCATTGGACCTTCCTATTGACGATGAAACACAGAAATTGCATCGGATTTAAATATAAGATTCACAATGCCGACTTAAGTACAGGAAGACTGAGTCTTCCTACTGTCTATGTTTTGAGCGTTTTCTGTGTCACCAGTTTTACATTCCGATGCACCTCTGCAGGTTTACTGTATCCATTTAACCTTCACAGTGACGATGAAACACAGAAATTGCATCGGAATTAAATATAAGAGACACAATGCCGACTTAAGTACAGGAAGACTGAGTCTTCCTACTGTCTATGCTTTGAGCGTTTCCTGTGTCACCAGTTTTACATTCCGATGCAGCTCTGGAGGTTTACTGTATCCATTGGAGCTTCCCATTGACGATGAAACACAGAAATTGCATCGGATTTAAATATAAGAGACACAATGCCGACTTATGTACAGGAAGAGTGAGTCTTTCTACTGTCTATGTTTTGAGCGTTTCCTGTGTCACCAGATTTACATTCCGATGCACCTCTGCAGGTTTACTGTATCCCTTGGACCTTCACAGTGACGATGAAACACAGATATTGCATCGGAATTTAATATAAGAGACACAATGCCGATTTAAGTACAGGAAGACTGAGTCTTTATACTGTCTATGTTTTCAGCGTTTCCTGTGTAATCAGTTTTACATTCCGATGAAACTCTGCAGGTTTACTGTATTCCTTGGACCTTCCCATTGACGAAGAAACACAGAAATTACATCGGAATTAAATATAAGAGACACAATGCCCACTTAAGTACTACAAAACTGAGTATCCTTAGGGTCTATGATTTGAGCGTTTCCTGTGTCACCAGTTTTACATTCCGATGCACCTCTGCAGGTTTACTGTATCCATTGGACCTTCCCATTGACGATGAAACACAGAAATTGCATCGGATTTAAATATAAGAGACACAATGCCGACTTAAGTACAGGTAGACTGAGTCTTCCTACTGTCTATGTTTTGAGCGTTTCCTGTGTCACCAGTTTTACATTCCGATGCACCTCTGCAGGTTTACTGTATCCATTGGACCTTCCCATTGACGATGAAGCACAGAAATTGCATCGGATTTAAATATAAGAGACACAATGCCGACTTAAGTACAGGTAGACTGAGTCTTCCTACTGTCTATGCTTTGAGCGTTTCCTGTGTCACCAGTTTTACATTCCGATGCACCTCTGCAGTTTTAGTGTATCGATTAGACCTTCCCATTGACGATGAAACACATAAATTGCATCGGAATTAAATATAAGAGACACAATGCCGACTTAAGTACAGAAAGACTGAGTCTTCCTACTGTCTATGCTTTGAGCGTTTCCTGTGTCACTAGTTTTACATTCCAGTGCACCCCTGCAGGTTTACTGAACCCATTGGACCTTCCCATTGACGATGAAACACAGAAATTGAATCGGATTTAAATATAAGAGACACAATGCCGACTTAAGTACAGGAAGACTGAGTCTTCCTACTGTCTATGTTTTGAGCGTTTCCTGTGTCACCAGTTTTTCATTCCGATGCACCTCTGCAGGTTTACTGTATCCATTCGACCATCACAGTGACGATGAAACACATAAATTGCATCGGAATTAAATATAAGAGACACTATGCCGACTTAAGTACTACAAAACTGTGTCTCCTTAGGGTCTATGTTTTGAGCGTTTCCTGTGTCACCAGTTTTACATTCCGATGCACCTCTGCAGGTTTACTGTATCCATTGGACCTTCCCAGTGACGATGAAACACAGAGATTGCATCGGAATTAAATAGAAGAGACACAATGCCGACTTAAGTACAAGAAAACTGAGTCTTCTTAGGGTCTATGTTTTGAGCGTTTCCTGTGTCGCCAGTTTTACATTCCGATGGACCTCTGCAGGTTTTCTGTATCCCTTGGACCTCCCCATCGACGATGAAACACAGAAATTGCATCGGAATAGGATCTAAGAGACACAATGCTGAATTAAGTACAGGAAGACTGAGTCTTCCTACTGTCTACGTTTTGAGCGTTTCCTGTGTCACCAGTTTTACATTCCGATGCACCTCTGCAGGTTTACTGTATCCATTGGACCTTCCCATTGACGATGAAACACAGAAATTGCATCGGATTTAAATAAAAGAGACACAATGCCGACTTAAGTACAGGAAGACTGAGTCTTCCTACTGTCTATGTTTTGAGCGTTTCCTGTAACACCAGTTTTACATTCCGATGCACCTCTGCAGGTTTACTGTATCCATTGGACCTTCCCAGTGACGATGAAACACAGAAATTGCATCGGAATTAAATATAAGAGACACAATGCCGACTTAAGTACAAGAAAACTGAGTCTTCTTAGGGTCTATGTTTTGAGCGTTTCCTGTGTCACCAGTTTACATTCCGATGGACCTCTGCAGGTTTTCTGTATCTCTTGGACCTCCCCATCGACGATGAAACACAGAAATTGCATCGGAATTAGATCTAAGAGACACAATGTCGACTTAAGTACAGGAAGACTGAGTCTTCCTACTGTCTACGTTTTGAGCGTTTCCTGTGTCACCAGTTTTACATTCCGATGCACCTCTGCAGGTTTACTGTATCCCTTCGACCTTCACAGTGACGATGAAAAACAGATATTGCATCGGAATTAAATATAAGAGACACAATGCCGACTTAAGTACAAGAAAACTGAGTCTTCTTAGGGTCTATGTTTTGAGCGTTTCCTGTGTCACCAGTTTTACATTCCGATGGACCTCTGCAGGTTTACTGCATCCCTTGGACCTTCCCATTGACGATGAAACACAGAAATTGCATCGGAATTATATCTAAGGGATACAATGTCGACTTAAGTACAGGAAGACAGAGTCTTCCTACTGTCTACGCTTTGAGCGTTTCCTGTGTCACCAGTTTCACATTCCGATGCACTTCTGCAGGTTTACTGTATCCATTGGACCTTCCCATTGACGATGAAACACAGAAATTGCATCGGATTTAAATATAAGAGGCACAATGCCGACTTAAGTACAGGAAGACTGAGTCTTCCTACTGTCTATGTTTTGAGCGTTTTCTGTGTCACCAGTTTTACATTCCGATGCACCTCTGCAGGTTTACTGTATCCATTTACCCTTCACAGTGACGATGAAACACAGAAATTGCTTTGGAATTAAATATAAGAGATACAATGCCGACTTAATTACAGGAAGACTGTGTCTTCCTACTGTCTATGTATTGAGCGTTTCCTGTGTCACCAGGTTTACATTCCCATGCACCTCTGCAGGATTAGTGTATCGATTAGACCTTCCCATTGACGATGAAACACAGAAATTGCATCGGAATTAAATATAAGAGACACAATGCCGACTTAAGTACTACAAAACTGAGTCTCCTTAGGGTCTATGTTTTGAGCGTTTCCTGTGTCACCAGTTTTACATTCCGATGCAGCTCTGCAGGTTTACTGTATCCATTGGACCTTCCCATTGACGATGAAACACAGAAATTGCATCGGATTTAAATATAAGAGACACAATGCCGACTTAAGTACAGGAAGAGTGAGTCTTTCTACTGTCTATGTTTTGAGCGTTTCCTGTGTCACCAGATTTACATTCCGATGCACCTCTGCAGGTTTACTGTATCCCTTGGACCTTCACAGTGACGATGAAACACAGATATTGCAACGGAATTAAATATAAGAGACACAATGCCGATTTAAGTACAGGAAGACTGAGTCTTTATACTGTCTATGTTTTCAGCGTTTCCTGTGTAATCAGTTTTACATTCCGATGCAACTCTGCAGGTTTACTGTATTCCTTGGACCTTCCCATCGACGAAGAAACACAGAAATTACATCGGAATTAAATATAAGAGACACAATGCCCACTCAAGTACTACAAAATTGAGTATCCTTAGGGTCTATGATTTGAGCGTTTCCTGTGTCACCAGTTTTACATTCCGATGCACCTCTGCAGGATTACTGTATCCATTTGACCTTCCCAGTGACGATGAAACACAGTAATTGCATCGGAATTAAATATAAGAGAGACTATGCCGACTTAAGTACAAGAAAACTGAGTCTACTTAGGGTCTATCTTTTGAGCGTTACCTGTGTCAACAGTTTTACATTCCGATGGACCTGTGCAGGTTTTCTGTATCCCTTGGACCTCCCCATCGACGATGAAACACAGAAATTGCATTGGAATTAGATCTAAGAGACACAATGTCAACTTAAGTACAAGAAAACTGACTCTTCTTAGGGTCTATGTTTTGAGCGTTTCCTGTGTCACCAGTTTTACATTCCGATGGACCTCAGCAGGTTTACTGTATCCCTTGGACCTTCCCATTGACGATGAAACACAGAAATTGCATCGGAATTAAATCTAAGGGACACAATGTCGACTTAAGTACAGGAAGACTGAGTCTGCCTACTGTCTACGTTTTGAGCGTTTCCTGTGTCACCAGTTTTACATTCCGATGCACCCCTGCAGGTTTACTGTATCCATTGGACCTTCCCATTGACGATGAAACACAGAAATTGCATCGGATTTAAATATAAGAGACACAATGCCGACTTAAGTACAGGTAGACTGAGTCTTCCTACTGTCTATGTTTTGAGCGATTCCTGTGTCACCAGTTTTACATTCCCATGCAGCTCTGCAAGTTTACTGTATCGATTGGACCTTCCCATTGACGATGAAAAACAAAAATTGCATCGGAATTACATATAAGAGACACAATGCCGACTTAAGTACAGGAAGACTGAGTCTTCCTACTGTCTACGTTTTGAGCGTTTCCTGTGTCATCAGTTTTACATTCCGATGCACCTCTGCAGGTTTACTGTATCCATTGGACCTTCCCATTGACGATGAAACACAGAAATTGCATCGGATTCAAATATAAGAGACACAATGCCGACTTAAGTACAGGAAGACTGAGTCTTCCTACTGTCCATGTTTTGAGCGTTTCCTGTGTCACCAGTTTTACATTGCGATGCACCTCTGCAGGTTTACTGTATCCCTTGGACCCTCACAGTGACGATGAAACACAGATATTGCATCGGAATTAAATATAAGAAACACAATGCCGATTTAAGTACGGGAAGATTGAGTCTTTATACTGTCTATGTTTTCAGCGTTTCCTGTGTAATCAGTCATACATTCCGATGCAACTCTGCAGGTTTACTGTATTCCTTGGACCTTCCCATTGACGATGAAACACAGAAATTGCATCGGAATTAAATGTAAGTGACACAATGCCGACCTAAGTACTACAAAACTGAGTCTCCTTAGGGTCTATGTTTTGAGCGTTTCCTGTGTCACCAGTTTTACATTCCGGTGCACCTCAGCAGGTTTACTGTATCCATTGGACCTTCCCAGTGACGATGAAACACAGAAATTGCATCGGAATAAAATATAAGAGACACAATGCCGACTTAAGTACAAGAAAACTGAGTCCTCTTAGGGTCTATGTTTTGAGCGTTTCCTGTGTCACCAGTTTTACATTCCGATGGACCTCTGCAGGTTTTCTGTATCTCTTGGACCTCCCCATCGACGATGAAACAGAGAAATTGCATCGGAATTAGATCTAAGAGACACAATGTCGACTTAAGTACAGGAAGACTGAGTCTTCCTACTGTCTACGTTTTGAACGTTTCCTGTGTCACCAGTTTTACATTCCGATGCACCTCTGCAGGTTTACTGTATCCCTTCCACCTACACAGTGACGATGAAAAACAGATATTGCATCGGAATTAAATATAAGAGACACAATGCCGACTTAAGTACAAGAAAACTGAGTCTTATTAGGGTCTATGTTTTGAGCGTTTCCCGTGTCACCAGTTTTACATTTCGATGGACCTCTGCAGGTTTACTGTATCACTTGGACCTTCCCATTGACGTTGAAACACAGAAATTGCATCGGAATTAAATCTAAGGGAGACAATGTCGACTAAAGTACAGGAAGACAGAGTCTTCCTACTGTCTACGCTTTGAGCGTTTCCTGTGTCACCAGTTTTACATTCCGATGCACTTCTGCAGGTTTACTGTATCCATTGGACCTTCCCATTGACGATGAAACACAGAAATTGCATCGAATTTAAATATAAGAGGCACAATGCCGACTTAAGTACAGGAAGACTGAGTCTTCCTACTGTCTATGTTTTGAGCGTTTTCTGTGTCACCAGTTTTACATTCCGATTCACCTCTGCAGGTTTACTGTATCCATTTAACCTTCACAGTGACGATGAAACACAGAAATTGCATCGGATTTAAATATAAGAGACACAATGCCGACTTAAGTACAGGAAGAGTGAGTCTTTCTACTGTCTATGTTTTGAGCGTTTCCTGTGTCACCAGTTTTACATTCCGATGCACCTCTGCAGGTTTACTGTATCCCTTCCACCTACACAGTGACGATGAAAAACAGATATTGCATCGGAATTAAATATAAGAGACACAATGCCGACTTAAGTACAAGAAAACTGAGTCTTCTTAGGGTCTATGTTTTGAGCGTTTCCCGTGTCACCAGTTTTACATTCCGATGGACCTCTGCAGGTTTACTGTATCACTTGGACCTTCCCATTGACGTTGAAACACAGAAATTGCATCGGAATTAAATCTAAGGGAGACAATGTCGACTAAAGTACAGGAAGACAGAGTCTTCCTACTGTCTACGCTTTGAGCGTTTCCTGTGTCACCAGTTTTACATTCCGATGCACTTCTGCAGGTTTACTGTATCCATTGGACCTTCCCATTGACGATGAAACACAGAAATTGCATCGGATTTAAATATAAGAGGCACAATGCCGACTTAAGTACAGGAAGACTGAGTCTTCCTACTGTCTATGTTTTGAGCGTTTTCTGTGTCACCAGTTTTACATTCCGATTCACCTCTGCAGGTTTACTGTATCCATTTAACCTTCACAGTGACGATGAAACACAGAAATTGCTTTGGAATTGAATATAAGAGATACAATGCCGACTTAATTACAGGAAGACTGTGTCTTCCTACTGTCTATGTATTGAGCGTTTCCTGTGTCACCAGGTTTACATTCCGATGCACCTCTGCAGGTTTAGTGTATCGATTAGACCTTCCCATTGACGATGAAACACAGAAATTGCATCGGAATTAAATATAAGACACAATGCCGACTTAAGTACAGGAAGACTGAGTCTTCCTACTGTCTATGTTATGAGCGTTTCCTGTGTCACCAGTTTTACATTCCGATGCACCTCTGCAGGTTTAGTGTATCGATTAGACCTTCCCATTGACGATGAAACACAGAAATTGCATCGGAATTAAATATAAGAAACGCAATGCCGACTTAAGTACTACACAACTGAGTCTCCTTAGGGTCTATGTTTTGAGCGTTTCCTGTGTCACCAGTTTTACATTCCGATGCACCTCTGCAGGTTTACTATATCCATTGGACCTTCCCAGTGTCGATGAAACACAGAAATTGCATCGGAATTAAATATAAGAGATACAATGCCGACTTAAGTACAAGAAAACTGAGTCATCTTAGGGTCTATGTTTTGAGCGTTTCCTGTGTCACCAGTTTTACATTCCGATGGACCTCTGCAGGTTTTCTGTATCCCTTGGACCTCCCCATCGACGATGAAACACAGAAATTGCATCGGAATACGATCTAAGAGACACAATGTCGAATTAAGTACAGGGAGACTGAGTCTTCCTACTGTCTACGTTTTGAGCGTTTCCTGTGTCACCAGTTTTACATTCCGATTCACCTCTGCAGGTTTACTGTATCCATTGGACCTTCCCATTGACGATGAAACACAGAAATTGCATCCGATTTAAATATAAGAGACACAATGCCGACTTAAGTACAGGAAGACTGAGTCTTCCTACTGTCTATGTTTTGAGCGTTTCCTGTAACACCAGTTTTACATTCCGATGCACCTCTGCAGGTTTACTGTATCCATTGGACCTTCCCATTGACGATGAAACACAGAAATTGCATCGGATTTAAATATAAGAGACACAATGCCGATTCAAGTACTACAAAACTGAGTCTCCTTAGGGTCTATGTTATGAGCGTTTCCTGTGTCACCCGTTTTACATTCCGATGCACCTCTGCAGGTTTACTGTATCCATTGGACCTTCACAGTGACGATGAAACACAGAATTAAATATAAGAGACACAATGCCGACTTAAGTACTACAAAACGGAGTCTCCTTAGGGTCTATGTTTTGAGCGTTTCCTGTGTCACCAGTTTTACATTCCGATACACCTCTGCAGGTTTACTGTAGCCATTGGACCTTCCCATTGACGATGACACACAGAAATTGCATCGGATTTAAATATAAGAGACACAATGCCGACTTAAGTACAGGAAGACTGAGTCTTTCTACTGTCTATGTTTTGAGCGTTTCCTGTGTCACCAGATTTACATTCTGATGCACCTCTGCAGGTTTACTGTATCCCTTGGACCTTCACAGTGACGATGAAACACAGATATTGCATCGGAATTTAATATAAGAGACACAATGCCGATTTAAGTACAGGAAGACTGAGTCTTTATACTGTCTATGTTTTCAGCGTATCCTGTGTAATCAGTTTTACATTCCGATGCAACTCTGCAGGTTTACTGTATTCCTTGGACCGTCCCATTGACGAAGAAACACAGAAATTACATCGGAATTAAATATAATAGACACAATGCCCACTTAAGTACTACAAAACTGAGTATCCTTAGGGTCTATGATTTGAGCGTTTCCTGTGTCACCAGTTTTACATTCCGATGCACCTCTGCAGGATTACTGTATCCATTGGACCTTCCCAGTGACGCGAAACACAGAAATTGCATCGGAATTAAATATAAGAGAGACAATGCCGACTTAAGTACAAGAAAACTGAGTTTACTTAGGGTCTATGTTTTGAGCGTTTCCTGTGTCAACAGTTTTACATTCCGATGGACCTATGCAGGTTTTCTGTATCCCTCGGACCTCCCCATCGATGATGAAACACAGAAATTGCATCGGAATTAGATCTAAGAGACACAATGTCAACTTAAGTACAAGAAAACTGACTCTTCTTAGGGTCTATGTTTTGAGCGTTTCCCGTGTCACCAGTTTTACATTCCGATGGACCTCAGCAGGTTTACAGTATCCCTTGGACCTTCCCATTGACGATGAAACACAGAAATTGCACCGGAATTAAATCTAAGGGACACAATGTCGACTTAAGTACAGGAAGACTGAGTCTTCCCACTGTCTACGTTTTGAGCGTTTCCTGTATCACCAGTTTTACATTCCGATGCACCTCTGCAGGTATAGTGTATCGATTAGACCTTCCCATTGACGATGAAACACATAAATTGCATCGGAATTAAATATAAGAGACACAATGCCGACTTAAGTACAGGAAGACTGAGTCTACCTACTGTCTATGCTTTGAGCGTTTCCTGTGTCACCAGTTTTACATTCCGATGCACCCCTGCAGGTTTAGTGTATCGATTAGACCTTCCCATTGACGATGAAACACAGAAATTGCATCGGATTTAAATATAAGAGACACAATGCCGACTTAAGTACAGGAAGACTGAGTCTACCTACTGTCTATGCTTTGAGCGTTTCCTGTGTCACCAGTTTTACATTCCGATGCACCTCTGCAGGTTTAGTGTATCGATTAGACCTTCCCATTGACGATGAAACACATAAATTGCATCGGAATTAAATATAAGAGACACAATGCCGACTTAAGTACAGAAAGACTGAGTCTTCCTACTGTCTATGCTTTGAGCGTTTCCTGTGTCACTAGTTTTACATTCCGATGCACCCCTGCAGGTTTACTGTACCCATTGGACCTTCCCATTGACGATGAAACACAGAAATTGAATCGGATTTAAATATAAGAGACACAATGCCGACTTAAGTACAGGAAGACTGAGTCTTCCTACTGTCTATGTTTTGGGCGTTTCCTGTGTCACCAGTTTTTCATTCCGATGCACCTCTGCAGGTTTACTGTATCCATTCGATCATCACAGTGACGATGAAACACATAAATTGCATCGGAATTAAATATAAGAGACACTATGCCGACTTAAGTACTACAAAACCGAGTCTCCTTAGGGTCTATGTTTTGAGCGTTTCCTGTGTCACCAGTTTTACATTCCGATGCACCTCTGCAGGATTACTGTATCCATTGGACCTTCCCAGTGACGATGAAACACAGAGATTGCATCGGAATTAAATAGAAGAGACACAATGCCGACTTAAGTACAAGAAAACTGAGTCTTCTTAGGTTCTATGTTTTGAGCGTTTCCTGTGTCACCAGTTTTACATTCCGATGGACCTCTGCAGGTTTTCTGTATCCCTTGGACCTCCCCATCGACGATGAAACACAGAAATTGCATCGGAATAGGATCTAAGAGACACAATGCTGAATTAAGTACAGGAAGACTGAGTCTTCCTACTGTCTACGTTTTGAGCGTTTCCTGTGTCACCAGTTTTACATTCCGATGCACCTCTGCAGGTTTACTGTATCCATTGGACCTTCCCATTGACGATGAAACACAGAAATTGCATCGGATTTAAATATAGCAGACACAATGCCGACTTAAGTACAGGAAGACTGAGTCTTCCTACTGTCTATGTTTTGAGCGTTTCCTGTAACACCAGTTTTACATTCCGATGCACCTCTGCAGGTTAACTGTATCCATTGGACCTTCCCAGTGACGATGAAACACAGAAATTGCACCGGAATTAAATATAAGAGACACAATGCCGACTTAAGTACAAGAAAACTGAGTCTTCTTAGGGTCTATGTTTTGAGCGTTTCCTGTGTCACCAGTTTTACATTCCGATGGACCTCTGCAGGTTTTCTGTATCTCTTGGACCTCCCCATCGACGATGAAACACAGAAAATGCATCGGAATTAGATCTAAGAGACACAATGTCGACTTAAGTACAGGAAGACTGAGTCTTCCTACTGTCTACGTTTTGAGCGTTTCCTGTGTCACCAGTTTTACATTCCGATGCACCTCTGCAGGTTTACTGTATCCCTTCGACCTTCACAGTGACGATGAAAAACAGATATTGCATCGGAATTAAATATAAGAGACACAATGCCGACTTAAGTACAAGAAAACTGAGTCTTCTTAGGGTCTATGTTTTGAGCGTTTCCTGTGTCACCAGTTTTACATTCCGATGGACCTCTGCAGGTTTACTGTATCCCTTGGACCTTCCCATTGACGATGAAACACAGAAATTGCATCGGAATTATATCAAAGGGAGACAATGTCGACTTAAGTACAGGAAGACAGAGTCTTCCTACTGTCTACGCTTTGAGCGTTTCCTGTGTCACCAGTTTCACATTCCGATGCACTACTGCAGGTTTACTGTATCCATTGGACCTTCCCATTGACGATGAAACACAGAAATTGCATCGGATTTAAATATAAGATTCACAATGCCGACTTAAGTACAGGAAGACTGAGTCTTCCTACTGTCTATGTTTTGAGCGTTTTCTGTGTCACCAGTTTTACATTCCGATGCACCTCTGCAGGTTTACTGTATCCATTTAACCTTCACAGTGACGATGAAACACAGAAATTGCTTTGGAATTGAATATAAGAGATACAATGCCGACTTAATTACAGGAAGACTGTGTCTTCCTACTGTCTATGTATTGAGCGTTTCCTGTGTCACCAGGTTTACATTCCGATGCACCTCTGCAGGTTTAGAGTATCGATTAGACCTTCCCATTGACGATGAAACACAGAAATTGCATCGGAATTAAATATAAGAGACACAATGCCGACTTAAGTACAGGAAGACTGAGTCTTCCTACTGTCTATGTTTTGAGCGTTTCCTGTGTCACCAGTTTTACATTCCGATGCAGCTCTGCAGGTTTACTGTATCCATTGGAGCTTCCCATTGACGATGAAACACAGAAATTGCATCGGATTTAAATATAAGAGACACAATGCCGACTTATGTACAGGAAGAGTGAGTCTTTCTACTGTCTATGTTTTGAGCGTTTCCTGTGTCACCAGATTTACATTCCGATGCACCTCTGCAGGTTTACTGTATCCCTTGGACCTTCACAGTGACGATGAAACACAGATATTGCATCGGAATTTAATATAAGAGACACAATGCCGATTTAAGTACAGGAAGACTGAGTCTTTATACTGTCTATGTTTTCAGCGTTTCCTGTGTAATCAGTTTTACATTCCGATGAAACTCTGCAGGTTTACTGTATTCCTTGGACCTTCCCATTGACGAAGAAACACAGAAATTACATCGGAATTAAATATAAGAGACACAATGCCCACTTAAGTACTACAAAACTGAGTATCCTTAGGGTCTATGATTTGAGCGTTTCCTGTGTCACCAGTTTTACATTCCGATGCACCTCTGCAGGATTACTGTATCCATTTGATCTTCCCAGTGACGATGAAACACAGTAATTGCATCGGAATTAAATATAAGAGAGACAATGCCAACTTAAGTACAAGAAAACTGAGTCTACTTAGGGTCTATCTTTTGAGCGTTTCCTGTGTCAACAGTTTTACATTCCGATGGACCTGTGCAGGTTTTCTGTATCCCTTGGACCTCCCCATTGACGATGAAACACAGAAATTGCATCGGAATTAGATCTAAGAGACACAATGTCAACTTAAGTACAAGAAAACTGACTCTTCTTAGGGTCTATGTTTTGAGCGTTTCCTGTGTAACCAGTTTTACATTCCGATGCACCTCTGCAGGTTTACTGTATCCATTGGACCTTCCCATTGACGATGCAACACAGAAATTGCATCGGATTCAAATATAAGAGACACAATGCCGAATTAAGTAGAGGAAGACTGAGTCTTCCTACTGTCCATGTTTTGAGCGTTTCCTGTGTCACCAGTTTTACATTGCGATGCACCTCTGCATGTTTACTGTATCCCTTGGACCCTCACAGTGACGATGAAACACAGATATTGCATCGGTATTAAATATAAGAGACACAATGCCGATTTAAGTACAGGAAGATTGAGTCTTTATACTGTCTATGTTTTCAGCGTTTCCTGTGTAATCAGTCTTACATTCCGATGCAACTCTGCAGGTTTACTGTATTCCTTGGACCTTCCCATTGACGATGAAACACAGAAATTGCATCGGAATTAAATATAAGTGACACAATGCCGACTTAAGTACTACAAAACTGAGTCTCCTTAGGGTCTATGTTTTGAGCGTTTCCTGTGTCACCAGTTTTACATTCCGGTGCACCTCAGCAGGTTTACTGTATCCATTGGACCTTCCCAGTGACGATGAAACACAGAAATTGCATCGGAATTAAACATAAGAGACACAATGCCGACTTAAGTACAAGAAAACTGAGTCTTCTTAGGGTCTATGTTTTGAGCGTTTCCTGTGTCACCAGTTTTACATTCCGATGGACCTCTGCAGGTTTTCTGTATCTCTTGGACCTCCCCATCGACGATGAAACAGAGAAATTGCATCGGAATTAGATCTAAGAGACACAATGTCGACTTAAGTACAGGAAGACTGAGTCTTCCTACTGTCTACGTTTTGAGCGTTTCCTGTGTCACCAATTTTACATTCCGATGCACCTCTGCAGGTTTACTGTATCCCTTCGACCTTCACAGTGACGATGAAAAACAGATATTGCATCGGAATTAAATATAAGAGACACAATGCCGACTTAAGTACAAGAAAACTGAGTCTTCTTAGGGTCTATGTTTTGAGCGTTTCCCGTGTCACCAGTTTTACATTCCGATGGACCTCTGCAGGTTTACTGTATCACTTGGACCTTCCCATTGACGTTGAAACACAGAAATTGCATCGGAATTAAATCTAAGGGAGACAATGTCGACTAAAGTACAGGAAGACAGAGTCTTCCTACTGTCTACGCTTTGAGCGTTTCCTGTGTCACCAGTTTTACATTCCGATTCACTTCTGCAGGTTTACTGTATCCATTGGACCTTCCCATTGACGATGAAACACAGAAATTGCATCGGATTTAAATATAAGAGGCACAATGCCGACTTAAGTACAGGAAGACTGAGTCTTCCTACTGTCTATGTTTTGAGCGTTTTCTGTGTCACCAGTTTTACATTCCGATTCACCTCTGCAGGTTTACTGTATCCATTTAACCTTCACAGTGACGATGAAACACAGAAATTGCTTTGGAATTGAATATAAGAGATACAATGCCGACTTAATTACAGGAAGACTGTGTCTTCCTACTGTCTATGTATTGAGCGTTTTCTGTGTCACCAGGTTTACATTCCGATGCACCTCTGCAGGTTTAGTGTATCGATTAGACCTTCCCATTGACGATGAAACACAGAAATTGCATCGGATTTAAATATAAGACACAATGCCGACTTAAGTACAGGAAGACTGAGTCTTCCTACTGTCTATGTTATGAGCGTTTCCTGTGTCACCAGTTTTACATTCCGATGCACCTCTGCAGGTTTAGTGTATCGATTAGACCTTCCCATTGACGATGAAACACAGAAATTGCATCGGAATTAAATATAAGAAACGCAATGCCGACTTAAGTACTACACAACTGAGTCTCCTTAGGGTCTATGTCTTGAGCGTTTCCTGTGTCACCAGTTTTACATTCCGATGCACCTCTGCAGGTTTACTATATCCATTGGACCTTCCCAGTGTCGATGAAACACAGAAATTGCATCGGAATTAAATATAAGAGATACAATGCCGACTTAAGTACAAGAAAACTGAGTCATCTTAGGGTCTATGCTTTGAGCGTTTCCTGTGTCACCAGTTTTACATTCCGATGGACCTCTGCAGGTTTTCTGTATCCCTTGGACCTCCCCATCGACGATGAAACACAGAAATTGCATCGGAATACGATCTAAGAGACACAATGTCGAATTAAGTACAGGGAGACTGAGTCTTCCTACTGTCTACGTTTTGAGCGTTTCCTGTGTCACCAGTTTTACATTCCAATTCACCTCTGCAGGTTTACTGTATCCATTGGACCTTCCCATTGACGATGAAACACAGAAATTGCATCGGATTTAAATATAAGAGACACAATGCCGACTTAAGTACAGGAAGACTGAGTCTTCCTACTGTCTATGTTTTGAGCGTTTCCTGTAACACCAGTTTTACATTCCGATGCACCTCTGCAGGTTTACTGTATCCATTGGACCTTCCCAGTGACGATGAAACACAGAAATTGCATCGGAATTAAATATAAGAGACACAATGCCGAATTAAGTACAGAAAACTGAGTCTTCTTAGGGTCTATGTTTTGAGCGTTTCCTGTGTCACCAGTTTTACATTCCGATGCACCTCTGCAGGTTTACTGTATTCCTTGGACCTTCACAGTGACGATGAAACACAGATATTGCATCGGAATTAAATATAAGAGACACAATGCCGATTTAAGTACAGGAAGACTGAGTCTTTATACTGTCTATGTTTTCAGCGTTTCCTGTGTAATCAGTTTTACATTCCGATGCAACTCTGCAGGTTTACTGTATCCATTGGACCTTCCCATTGACGATGAAACACAGAAATTGCATCGGATTTAAATATAAGAGACACAATGCCGACTTAAGTACAGGAAGACTGAGTCTTCCTACTGTCTATGTTTACAGCGTTTCCTGTGTCACCAGTTTGTCATTCCGATGCACCTCTGCAGGTTTACTGTATCCATTCGACCTTCACAGTGACGATGAAACAGAAATTGCATCGGAATTAAATATAAGAGACACAATGCCGAGTTAAGTACAAGAAAATTGAGTATCCTTGGGGTCTATGTTTTGAGCGTTTCCTGTGTCACCAGTTATACATTCCGATGAAATTCTGCAGGTTTACTGTATCCATTGGACCTTTACAGTGACGATGAAACACAGAAATTGCATCGGAATTAAATTTAAGAGACACAATGCCGCCTTAAGTACTACAAAACTGAGTCTCCTTAGGGTCTATGTTATGAGCGTTTCCTGTGTCACCCGTTTTACATTCCGATGCACCTCTGCAGGTTTATTGTATCCATTGGACCTTCACAGTGACGATGAAACACAGAATTAAATATAAGAGACACAATGCCGACTTAAGTACTACAAAACGGAGTCTCCTTAGGGTCTATATTTTGAGCGTTTCCTGTGTCACCAGTTTTACATTCCGATACACCTCTGCAGGTTTACTGTATCCATTGGACCTTCCCATTGACGATGAAACACAGAAATTGCATCGGATTTAAATATAAGAGACACAATGCCGACTTAAGTACAGGAAGACTGAGTCTTTCTACTGTCTATGTTTTGAGCGTTTCCTGTGTCACCAGATTTACATTCCGGTGCACCTCTGCAGGTTTACTGTATCCATTGGACCTTCCCAGTGACGATGAAACACAGAAATTGCATCGGAATTAAATATAAGAGACACAATGCCGAATTAAGTACAAGAAAACTGAGTATTCTTAGGGTCTATGTTTTGAGCGTTTATTGTGTCACCAGTTTTACATTCCGATGCACCTCTGCAGGTTTACTGTATTCCTTGGACCTTCACAGTGACGATGAAACACAGATATTGCATCGGAATTAAATATAAGAGACACAATGCCGATTTAAGTACAGGAAGACTGAGTCTTTATACTGTCTATGTTTTCAGCGTTTCCTGTGTAATCAGTTTTACATTCCGATGCTCTCTGCAGGTTTACTGTATTCCTTGGACCGTCCCATTGACGAAGAAACACAGAAATTACATCGGAATTAAATATAATAGACACAATGCCCACTTAAGTACTACAAAACTGAGTATCCTTAGGGTCCATGATTTGAGCGTTTCCTGTGTCACCAGTTTTACATTCCGATGCACCTCTGCAGGATTACTGTATCCATTGGATCTTCCCAGTGACGCGAAACACAGAAATTGCATCGGAATTAAATATAAGAGAGACAATGCCGACTTAAGTACAAGAAAACTGAGTTTACTTAGGGTCTATGTTTTGAGCGTTTCCTGTGTCAACAGTTTTACATTCCGATGGACCTGTGCAGGTTTTCTGTATCCCTTGGACCTCCCCATCGACGATGAAACACAGAAATTGCATCGGAATTAGATCTAAGAGACACAATGTCAACTTAAGTACAAGAAAACTGACTCTTCTTAGGGTCTATGTTTTGAGCGTTTCCTGTGTCACCAGTTTTACATTCCGATGGACCTCAGCAGGTTTACTGTATCCCTTGGACCTTCCCATTGACGATGAAACACAGAAATTGCATCGGAATTAAATGTAAGGGACACAATGTCGACTTAAGTACAGGAAGACTGAGTCTTCCTACTGTCTACGTTTTGAGCGTTTCCTGTGTCACCAATTTTACATTCCGATGCACCTCTGCAGGTTTACTGTATCCATTGGACCTTCCCATTGACGATGAAACACAGAAATTGCATCGGATTTAAATATAAGAGACACAATGCCGACTTAAGTACAGGTAGACTGAGTCTTCCTACTGTCTACGTTTTGAGCGTTTCCTGTGTCACCAGTTTTACATTCCGATGCACCTCTGCAGGTTTACTGTATCCATTGGACCTTCCCATTGACGATGAAACACAGAAATTGCATCGGATTTAAATATAAGAGACACAATGCCGACTTAAGTACAGGAAGACTGAGTCTTCCTACTGTCTATGCTTTGAGCGTTTCCTGTGTCACCAGTTTTACATTCCGATGCACCTCTGCAGGTTTAGTGT